>NC_135498.1:105390453-106590453 GCF_052857255.1 Amblyomma americanum
CACTGTATAGAACTGACATTCTTAACGCGTGCCACCAATTGGCGGTCCCGGCTTTTGGTTGGCCGCTATCGGTACGGGGCCAGGGGGAAGGGCGGAGGGAAGTCGGGCAATTCAGGCTGGTAGCCTAAAGAGCGTGATGAAGAGGATATAGCGACCTACTGCAACGGTGCGCCTCTTGCGGTCAAGGAAGGATTAGGGCCTCAGTGCTCAGGCACACTGTGATTGTCTTACGTCTCCTTGGCCTCTTGCCAAGTAGGTGCCCATTTCAAAGCCGCATAGGCACGTCTACCAACAATAGAATCACTGCGAATGGTATATCATTGGAAGGAGGGGTGTTGCTGTCCTGACGGTTTACCGCTGAAATCAACCGGGAAGTACTGTAGAAAATTTGTTTTCTCGTGCGCCAGGGGGATCTGCACTGTGGAGGAGAAACGCTCCAACAATGGGCGTTTTTTTCGTTCTGGTTTACTGAAAAGATACTCACCTTGCGGAGCAGATTTATTCGTGGCTGTTTAATCTATTTTGACTCCCCCCCCCCCCCCCCCCCACGTTTGATTTGTTGCATTCCTAGGGCCATAGTGCAGGTGAAAGGCCCAACATTGTTTGTTTTTCAAGTCTGTGAATTTTAAATTTCGTGCATGAAATTTTCTTCTTGCTCTATATACGTCAATTGACTTGGAAAAGCGAAAATTCAAAACCAAAAGTTGTGCTCTGAGTACAAAATATATAACAATGTATTAACCTATAGCATTCCAGTAGAAAAGCAATGAATGTTCAACCTGTCTTCTGCCATATTTTCTTCAATCTGCAGCCTTTTCACAAGGTTCAGACGAAACACACTTATCAGAAAACAATCGTTTGGAGATAAAGCAGTTGAATTTTGTGAGAGTAGTCACAAAATTATTTTAATATGCAAAAAAATCATGCAAATGCGTGAAATAAACGAAAAATTGCTGAAAGCTGCGTCCGCTCTTAAGCGGGTGAAATAAATTTCGGCGACCATTGGTGAGATTACCTTATCTGTAAGAAAACATTCACCGGGACCTATGGTCTAATATTCCAATGTTTTTCAGCGCACTTGTTTGGTTTCAGTTTTATGTGGTATTGTATCGCGTTAATAATAATAATAATAATTGGTTTTTGGTGGAAAGGAAATGGCGCAGTATCTGTCTCATATATCGCGTTGGGATAAAAGCTTTTCATTCAGTTGTATGCTGCCTGCATTTCGTGTTGTACATGGAATGCATAGTTGATTTTACTCCCTAGCGGAATTAGTTTTCCGTTCGTGTTTTGCGCTTTAGAGTTATATATTATGGTTTCTCTGGATATTCTGGCTCCGCTCCCAGGCTGAGCATTGAGCTTTAGCACGCCGCGTTGTGGTGCGTTTTGTATATCGAGATGAAGAAAAAAAAGTCCCCTGAGTCATAACTGCTGTTGTGAAACTTGTACCGGAACACTGTCATTAGCGTTAAAATATGTGTGTGTGTTTCACGGAAGTGCGTCAAGGCGAACATTAACGCTTTCTCACATAGTGTGAAAGCGAAATGTTTGCGTGTGCGGCCATGCACAGTACTGGCGGCATCAAATACCGCGTGCTCTACAGTTATTTTTGGCGAGAGGAGCCTTTACTTTGATGGAGCGGAAGCCGAGTGAGCGGTTCAGTGCCGTACACCGCTTCCTTTGCGGCGGGACCAGGTTCACTGTGCTCTTTTGACCTTGGCTGCGATACTGACTCGCAGCTAGGACGAGAGAGGTCACTCATGCCCCCCGAGTTCGCCTCAACTCGATCAGCCGCCATCTACGCGATAGACTTCATCAAGGACGTGTTGCGGGGCATAAGTCCGGAGCTGCGGATCAGCGAGGGACTGGCGCTATCCCTTGGAGAGGCCGAACAATTGCTTGGACTGGTACGCTGCACCGAGCCTCTTTCGTCGCCTGCGTGTCTCCTGCAGTGCATAGAGATCGCGTCGCTGGCGTGCCGGTGCGCGCTCATCATAGAGCTCCTTCATGTCCGTAAACTAAAGCACGCTGACGGCGTCGCTCTGCTCAGAAACTGGAGATACTTATTTTAGCGGGTGCGTGGCGTTTGTTTTACATCTCCTTAAAGTTAATTCGTGGTTCGCTGGTAGGACGCACGTAAGCGTAACTCTCGTTAAGTCGCATGGTTGATGGCTGCCATGCGACCGACATCAGTGCCACCGCATCTTCGCAACATCGGGGTGTGCAGGAAGGCGAAGTGTGAAGGACTGAGGCTAGTTGGTGCTTCATCTGAGACAAGTTTATTGCTATATGGAGAGCGGACAGCAGCGGAGGGAAATAACTGACAAGCGCTGCTCTACTCGTTTCTAATAAAGACTAGGAGGGGCCGCCACTGCTTTGCAAATCATGCTGTTGATAACAGTGCGGGGTTAAAGACGTAGCTGTAAAGCCTCATTCTATACTGTTCGAAGTTCTCGAAGGCACGCCAAGTCTTTTGTTTCTGGTTGGCGAGACGCTGCGCGCCTGTTATTTATGCCAAAGTCCAGCTTCATCCAGTGCGTAAAAATTTGACGTGACAGCGAAAGCGGAACGATCGTTTGCAGAACCAATGCACCACTTGATAATAGAACGACGCACTGGTCGCGCATTTTTCAGTTCATTTGTGCGTGCAGTTTAAGATGCCATGTTGCCGCTTGTACTGTATTGAGTTCGAGGCTCTGTGAATACGCCATATATACAAAAACTCGAGAAGTCACTCAGAGCCCGTTGGTGAATTCTGCGTTATGATCTATAATCAGTGATTGTGCACGCGCAATGTAATTAAGATATTTATCCCTCAGCTCCACTTGGAATTCTATAGAAGCGTATTTTCAACTTGATCCATCATTAACGCCAGTAACCTTCATGTGGACGTTGAAAGTCTGAAGAGAGGTTGTCTGAACCGCCGCCTGCTCTCTACACAAAAACGTATTTGCTGCCATAGGCACATGTCTGTTTCTTCTCTGTAGTGCTTCCTATTGTGCTCAACCTACTACTTTAGAGCTTGTAAATTGGATGGAAATGGCACTTCGGTCTGCAGTTTGAGCAATCACTGAATACTGCATGAAGCAGAAATGGAAGCTGAAATTGGCACCCTGAGTAATACAGATCAGCTCACAGCGTGGTTACCGTGAACTCAACTTTCGAAGCCTTTGGGACCAATGACAGGCGAAACAGACGTGCTGCTTGGTCCGAGGTCGGGATTGCTAGCTGATTTTAACTTTGCTGCTAATGCTATCTAACCTATCCGGTGGCAACATGGGGGCTATAACATCTCGAAGCTGCAAAATGGCATTTTTCTGGGCCAGTTGGTATGAATCCATGATTTGAGCCAGCATGAACTTTGGGACACAAACGAAAGGAGACACGTGGAACACGGAACACACTGTCTCTTTTCGTTTGTGTCCCAAAGTTCATGCTGGCCCAAATCATGGATCTCGAAGCTGCCAATGAGATGTAAGGAACGCCTTAGGATAAGGTTTCAAAGTTTATTTCCCATCTAACAATACAGATGGAGGAATCGTAGAAAAAAGCTGCCCTTGGGTATCTTGACGAGTCTACGATCCTAATGATCAGCAGGGAGGCAACATAAGAGTTTATACAATTTTAAAAAACTAGCAAATCAAAGAAACATGAAAGAATACACGAAACTGCAATATGTATAAATAATGAAACTTAACCCACATTATTGAAAAACAAATGATGAAGTTCTCGACGTGAACTCGAAAACAAATCAAAATTAATCTGGATATACCTGTTTAGAAGAGATGGAAGAGTGAATTGCAGGCATTCTTTAGCAATATTTAGTCGGGGTGCCGGCACTGTCCATTCTTCGTTATATCTTGTTATATACATCGGTTCTTTTTTCTTTAGTTCTGCTTAATTCTTAAGATTTCTTATATTATTCTTGATTTCTGCTTTCAAAGTGACACTAAGGCGATATTTATAAAGATCATGTGCTTTAATGACTCTTGAATGACAAAAGAAAGTTGCACTTGGATGTCGGAACGGGGAATTATATGTATTTCGGAGATATCTCTTTTGCATTAAATGAATACTGTCAAGGTTAGTGAATGTTGTAGCACCTCACACTAAATGGCAGTAGCTTAAATGCGAGTTGAATATTGAATTGTATAGGAACATCTTAGTTGTTGTGGGAAGTATGTATTTTAGACGACCTATTACACCAGTAATTGAAGCTATTTGTTTTCAAGACAAAATTTACAGGATTTTCCCATGACATACTGACAGAAAATATAACCCCGAGGCATTTAAACTGCTCCACTATTTCTGCTATGAATATGACAGATTTGGTCTTGCTCTCGTTTATTTGCATCAGGTTAACTGTAGACCAGACCTCAAGAGCTTTCATTGTGGCTTTGCATTGTTTGATAAGTTCATGAACATTTTGACCTGAAAAAAATACGCTCGTATCATCGGCATAGGTGAAAAACTTCGTATTATCGCTAATGTTGACAATATCGTTTAGGTAAATATTGAAGAGTAGAGGCCCTATCGTACTGCCTTGGGGGACACCGCAGAAGAGCAGCCTTAGTTCAGACCGTATACCATCTATGAATACCACTTGCTGTATAAACGACAAATAGGAACTTAACAGTGATAGCGCTTTTCTTCGGATACCATATCAGTAATTTATTTAGCTAGATTTTTTGATTTACCAGGTCAAAAGCCTTTGAGAAGTCTACAAATACACCAATGACCCTTTGTTTACACACGTTTGTTTTCAAGTTGCTTTATAATATAATCCTTTTGTTGGAGTAATGCAAGTTCAGTTGATTTGTTTTTGCCGAAACCAAACTGAAATGGTGTTACCAAGTTAAATTTATCGATGAAATTTGACATTCTTAGGAGGAGTATTTTTTCAAAGGCTTTCGAAAACACTGGTAAAACAGAGATCGGTCTGTAGTTGGCAAGGGCATTGCGATCTCCCTTTTTGTAAAGCTCTACTTTGGCTATTTGCATTTTTACCGGAAAAACTGCAGTTTCTAAACATACGCTAAATATATGAGCAAGAATGGGAGCGATTATATCAGCCAGATGCTTGACTGGCCGTATTTGAATATCATCAATGTCACAGCTACTGCTATTGTTAAGATTTTTTATCAAAGACACTACTTTGCCTTCCGTGACTGGGTGCAAAAAATTATTTCATCATTCCGAATATGAACATATTTGCAAGCGTCAGATCCGGCAGCACGAGTAGCCAAGTCCGTTAAAAAAGTATTAAATACATTAGGCAGTTCAACACCAGGAACTTCCTTTCCATCAATATTGAATTTTGTTAATGCAGTGCGTGAACTGTCCCGCTGCAGAAGCGTATTCAATCTCGACCATAGTACACCATGTCGAGCATTCTTAACCTCTAGAAGTGACACATGATAGGCTGTTCGTGCAGATCGTAGTTTTTTAGTCAGTTTATTCCTATACTTCTTAAATAACGCAAGGTCCTCTACCTTCCGGATGCACAAAATTTTTCTATAAAGCTTGTCTTTCATTTGTATTTCTTTGCGAAGTTTTGACACTTACCCATGGCTTGTGGACTCTGCGTCTTTTCGCATGGGTTGCGAGAGGAAATCAGTCGTGATATATCTGTTTAAAGGAATCGACAAGCGTATTATAGGCTGCATTTGCGTCATGAAGCTCAGCTATTTTACTCCAATCTACTTTCATGAGCGCATCACCAAAGGATTTCAACGATACTTCTGTAATGGCTTGGTGTGCGATTGATGTGAACTTACTTCCTATTGTAGTAGCCTTCTCAATTCAAGAAAACACCAGAAGATGGCCACTAATACAGCAATATAAAACGACAGAAAAAACATTCAGCTGCATAGAGCTAGTAATAATTAAATCGATACCTGAATGGCCTTCACTTGTGACTTTTGTTGGTGTATTAATCAGGTTAACAATGCCATTAGAAATAACAGTCATATTAATGTCTCTAGCAGATGGGTTGGGATTAATCATGTCAATATTGAAGTCACCACAACCTATTAAGGTTTTCGCCTTGTGGCACTGAACAACAAATGCCAGGAACATGTCATAAAACTCTAAAAATGGTGGAATATTACCGTTAAAAGGACGATAACACACAAAGAACACATCACTTTGTGTACAAATTGAAAAAAATTCATAATCTGGGGTAATTAAAGTGTATGGTTCAAGTAAGTCACCTTCAACGTCGTCCTGAAGCAGTAATGCAACACCACCGGCGCGGACATGTGCGTTCGCATAATATGTCGTATAATTATTTAACCTGAAAACATCACAGTCATTTGTGCTCCACGTCTCGGTTAGCATTATTGTAGAGAATTCAAAGGAAAAACTGGCAAAAAGTTCTTCTAGGCAAAATACTTCGTTTTTCACAGACCTAATATTCAGGTGAATACATATGTAAGAGGTCGCCGGAAAATCTGACACCACTTGATCCACATCACTGGAAAAATAGTAGCGAGTATCAGGCCAGCTTTGCTCTTAATAACGATGGCAACTGCACCGCTGGTCTTTCGAACCAGACTTTTCCGTTTACATACCGAACAAAATTATAGCCTTTTTCCTTTGCCTTAACTTTCACGTCCCGAAGTAGTTCGCTGTGGTAGAGAGTTAGGTTTTCCTGAATTAAAACGTTTGGTTCACTTTCCTTCAGAGCGTTCCTTTTCTGAAGTCTTGCGTCCTTTGTATCTTGCTTGGTAAACCGGATAATAATTCCGGGGATTCTATCTTTCCTGGTTGGCAGGTGGTGAGCTGATGCGACGTCAACGCCAGTGAGCTGAGGGACTTGAAACGTGTCAGCGATCCGATTCAGAGATAACAGATTCTCGCCTGCGAGAACAGGACCACCATGTACTTCCAGATTAAGCCCCTACTGGGAAATTTAGGTCATTTATTTGTTTCTCGAGATAAACTTCTACTGTAGCGCGAACTAAGTCCTTCTCTTCCAGTTCAGCCACCCGCTTTATGAGTGCATTTATTTCTGTGTCCTGTCGTGTTATCTTCTGCTCGAATTCATCGAACTTTCCTGGCATGAACTGAATGTATTTTTCTATGTCACTGATTTTTTCGGCAAGCGCAGGAGGCTTTCGAGCTTTTGATTAATGACCATGAGAACATCGGTTTCAACTTCAACGCGTGTCGCAGCGCTTCTGCATGTTGGGCATCTCCAAGTAGCCTCGGCGGTTTCGATTTTTCCCTCAAAGGATTTCTCGGTTACGCCAGCGAACTTGCCGAAGTGGTACTCGCTGGAACATTCTGAGCACTGCACTGGCCCCGATCCTTCCTCTAAGCGAATGGGCAACGGACATGAGAAGCAATTAGAAGACATAGCTGACACTAAAAACCTTAGCACAAAGCACAGATACAACAACAACCAATCGCAGAAGGAGCAATTGCAGGGTGAGGCTATGGCAGCGGCAGCAGCAGCAACATTGTTGGTTAATTGTTGATAAAATAATAAGAGTACTTCGTAAACAATTTGTAACAAGCAGGTTTCCTCGATTAGCAGTTGATTCCACGAGCTGCCACCGCTGCCGAATGAACACCAAGCAGGGAGATGCCCAGTTATATAGGTCCCCGCAGTGTGCTAACTGCGCATGCGTTGGCAGAGTTCGTTGAAGCGACGATGCGAGATGATCAGGGCTTCGGGGGTTGCAGCGTGGCACTGCCGGCAGGGCTTTGTGCGGAGCCGGCACCACGTCCGAAGTTTTCCACAATGGCTTATGTCAGCAGAAGAAACAGCACGGAAACTCTAACAAGCAGGATTCCTCGTTTAGCAGTTGATTCCACGAGCTGTCGCTGCTGACAAGCTTCATTTCAAGCTTAATTTCGACAACATGGGGTTCTTTACCGTGCATTGACATCACATAGCGCTTGGGCGTTTTCGCATTGGCCTCCATCAAAACACGGCCGCCATGACCGGGATTCGCTCCCGCGACCTCGGGCTATGAGCCGAACAACATAGCTGCAAAGCTACTGCAGTGGATACATTTTATGTCATTTTGTGATGCACGGATAAATAAAAAGGAATACGTGCGCACGCTGTGGTTCATTTCCTGTCTTCTCGTCAAGCAGTGTACATGAAGCTAACGTTCTAACGACAGGGTACTTATTCCTGTTCCACTTTTTATTACGCACAGGGATCAATACCCCTGGAATTAGTGGAGCCCTGCAATTTAACGCAGGTACACTACGCCATGAATGTAAGTACACTGAGTTTTACTGCGTGCATCTGCTTTCTATCACGTTCAAAATTTATCACCACGCGCAAGACAACAAACGAAACGGCACACAGGTGCAAAATTAATGCAGGTAAGAAGTAACGAATAAAAAATTTGCGACCTGCTACATGACACGTACGACGCATCAGAGAGCCTCTAGGAACTGTCTTGTAGACCCGCCTTTGAGGGGGACTTCATCGCATGTTCTAGGATATGCCATACACGCTGGCAACTTTGAATCAGTTTCGGCCTAGAGTTTATAAGGCAGCGTTAGTCCGCCTTTCTTCAAATACTGAGATGCGTTCGGCCATCTTCTTGCGCATAATTTATTTATTTATTTAATTTAATTTACAATACTGCAAGCCGCCTTTTAGCGGCCAAAGCAGGAATGAGAGGAGTACAGTGCATTAGCAAACAGGTACGCACGTGGTATACAATGGATTATGAGAGGAAAATAAATAGAAGAAAAGATACAACAAGGTACATCAGACGCGAGGCCTGCGCATAGTTAACAAAACTGCTGTGCAATTACCAGAGAAGACAAGGGACCGCCGCCGACGATTCACACGAGAAGACATTACATGCACTATTATCACAAGCAGGGATGCAAAGCAAGCAAAAATGTTTCAAGTGATTCGGATAATGCTGCCTTTGTTCAGCTGTCAAGTGCTTCTCTGGTTCGGCGTCAACCATATGCCTCGCTCTATGCTCTGGAGGCCCAGGCTTTCAAAGCACCGTACCTCGCACACCGATTGCAGCGCACACGGATAGTACAGACCTGGTTGATATGTATGTGATGTTCTACGTGCGGACAGTGGTTGGTTAGAAAGAAGGACGGTGAATAAACAGAATTTTGGGTCCATCTTGGCCTCCGCCCTCTCCTCGGCCCCTCTTGCATCATATGGGTCATTTCTAGCGCCACTCGAAAACCGCGTGCTTGCAGTAGGGCGCAAAGCAGCGTCAATCAAATCGCGACACTCCGTGACGCAAGTACCCCAACAAACTAATACAGCTTAACTAATGGCCGGTTAGAAATCTCTAATTGCAGTCAGGCGGCTGTCGGTAAAAACTAAAAAGTTAACTATTAGAATTGAGTTCATCACTTTACTAGTTAACACGATTCGCCGGTTTTTCGACGTCCACCAGCATTACTACGCAGCAAATATCTTCTCTCTACTTGAAAAATTCTATTTAGAAAAATTTTGGAAACACCCTGTGTATATTACAGTGTGGCCAACATTATAGAAACCTCGCGAGCAAGCAAACTTATTCATTTTTTTAACACATAAAAACATGCTTTCAAAGCATTTTCTGAAATTCGGCCAGTGAAGTAACTATACGCAACCACATGCAGTCAGTGTGAGTCGATTCGTAATCATCTCTTTTTTTCAACGGACAAATAGAAAAAAAAAGGAATATCGTTTGCGTTGAACATAATTTTGTACTTTAAAACAAATAATACAACGCATTATCGTAGCTCGAGGATTACAAGGTACTGAAGGTATTTCAGAGAAATTAGAAAAGTCGGCATGGTAATTTTTCTATAGATGCGATTCACAGTTTGCCGTTTATTTTGCGATTATTGAATCCCGGCAGTTTTCAGCGCCTACGTAAAAAAAAAAACGCCTGTCTGGACGAATGAATTCTCCCTGTCCGTAGTAAAAAGGATCGATGAATATTGGAGGTACATTTCAGCGCCGAGTTACCACTCGGAACACAATTTTAACAACCTGTGCGACTTTTTAGCTGCTAAATTCCAATGACCAAGGAAGTTCTTTGCGTTAAACAGAAAAGTTTGCATACAGTTTATGAAGAGAAGATCAGGTTCCACAAATATTTATGTTCTGCTCTGGACGGATCCAAATGTGGCAATTTCATGAAATCGCAGAAGTGACGTTTTCTACCTGTTGTCGTATACACTTTTGTAAATCAGAAATGTGGAATATTTTTACCCATGCATCGCCTGTAGATGCGAAAGATAGAAGGACTTTAGTAGGGGCTAGAGTTACAGGATAAGTTTCATCTTATCTAGTGAAATAGAGCTACTTATCCAGTGACTCAAGTTCATATAAATGCGGTCGGGTCGGGCTGAGTCAGCCCTGCATCTAGCGCGACCAGACTCTGCATACCCGCAGGCATCAGGCTCATGTATACCAGACTACCGCGTTAAGTGCACTCATCAAAATGGCTGAGGCATTATCAGCAAAAACTTTTAATTTGCACCCGAAGTTAGTTTACAAACTGTTTTGCTGTGGTGGGAGACACCGTCTTGGCCCCTCAAGTTCTATCACCGTGCGCTGGCGCCATATATCGCCGAAAGGGCCCCCTGCTCTCCTTGCTTTCGCAAGATGACTCAGTGCGCGTAGCGAGTACCGCAAGCCGAGGATTTCCTTAACATTAAAGACACGCTTCATACCATCGAATTGTCACTGTAGAACTCTTAAATTTTCATGCAAAACGCGAATTCCATGTCCAGGCCACGAAAATCGGCAATAAAAACGAGGACAGCGGACGTCGGCAGCCCCGTGAGCGTTTCGCGTCGCTGCTGACAGGTAGCGCAGCCATTGCAATGCTAAGGGCGTATAGGCGATGCACGGGGCGTGTACTGCTGTCGGTGTGAAAGCTGAACGTGCAGCGTTTGTCAAAAGTAAAGCGCTCCCAGGAGGAATAGGAGGAGGAACAACTTTATTCAGTTAGATTTCGATGGCTGTAGCCCTCACCGGAATGCTTGAATGCTCCAACCATTGGCACCGGACGTCGTCTTGAGCGCGCCAGAGTTAAGGTTTGCTTCTAAGTCGTGCACTGGGGCTCCCGCAGCATTCGTGGAAGTCGTACCAGTTGGAGGGGGCAGTACCAACAATCTTCGTATCTTCAGTAGATTTTTATCACTAAGGATGCATTAATTGCTAGGCGGATGTGGCTCGCAAGGAAACCACACGGGCTCTAAACTTTTGGCAAAGAGGGTACCTCGTAAGTGCGAACTACCGGAAACAAATTCTTCTCTTTGAAGCACTGCAGTTAGTAATGTAGAGAAACTGGAAAATTTTAAGTGCTCTCATAGCACGTTCGCGAAACAAAGGAGGTGTTAACACGCGAAAACTTGTGAAAACAGCAGGCATCGCGATTATTTTTCTTTTTGTGTTCCATGAGCCTATCCTCTAAGCTTCCTGTTGTATGCAGTCACGTAGGCAGGAAGTAATTAAGGGGAGGCTGTTACGTCACATTTCGTGAAGCCGGGCGGAGGGCTCCTTTTGTTGGCCGCCGTCTCTGCGCATGCTCAGCAGACAATGCAGCAGACGACGCTGCTGCACACAACGTTACTAACTGCTGCCCCGTCGGCCAAATACTTCCAGTAGTCTGCGCAAAAACGCGTGACTTCCGGCACACTTTTTGACGTGCAGCTCAGATAGCGAGGGGCTCTCCTAAGTTTTCCTTCCCTCGTGTACGCTGGAAACCATTAGTGTATACTCAAAAAGTCTTTTGTTGTTTTATTTGCTTGGAACGATGATCAAGCCATTAGTAAACATAGAGCACCAATTGGAAATCGTTTACTACCGGTAAATAAGTTATAATTTATTTAGTTTTCTCCCATGCAGTTTCGGTGACTGGGATGTTAGAAGTAGGTTCGAGTTCGCTTGAGGCATGCAGAAACTACAACGCAATGCTGCTTTGTAGCTTTGATTTCCTCCATCCAGCTATGGTGACATCGAGTAAACAAACAACTTTAACATCGCTCTTTTTGAGTGCCTCACACGATAAACCTACTTGCGACGTCGCAATCATCGTTCGGTTGCTGAAGCCCAAAACGAAGCAACACGACAGAAGAAATTTAATTGTAATTTATACGCCAAGCACAATTAACCGAATTCTATGTGGTCAGCCATGTTTATTAATGTCATACATACCATTCCAAAGAAAAAGGAGAAACGAAAAATTGTGCATCTCCACACTTTCAACAGTGCGGTTTGAGAGTTTCATAGTTTTTTAGAAGTGTGCGGCAGATATTAGTGCACCATTTAATGCCTGCAAGTGTGTAATATGTGTTTTATTTGTGCCTGGAGTGCGTACATTAAAGGGCTTTGAAGCACCTTCCGCGCAATCACTGCAATGTGTTGTCATGAGCACTTGAGCCAAATAACACACTCCTACACGCAGCAGGAGTGTTGCCCTTCCAGGGAGCAAAGAAGTGACAAGAGGAGAGAAAAAGGCTCGAAGACGCTGAATTTAAGGTTTGGCTATAGATAACGCAGTTTCTACAAAACGGATTTATTTTTTTTTTCTGGGCAATATTTATGAAGCGGCGTCTTTTAACATCCCAGGCACACCGCAACTTTATTAGAGCCTCTTTGAGCGCCTTTAATGGGTATAATCTGAGTCAAAATCTTTATATGCAGGTTGGACAAGGCGTATGGCTCATGAAATTGTCATGCACTTTGCTGCTTATATGGTCACAGCATTGAAATTACCAGTTGCGTGCAGTCTAATTTTGTCTTTGATGTTTTGTCTTTATACTGGAGGCAGGGGCCTCTGGCAGCCTTTCTTTTAGTTTTCATTACCTGGCTCCTCTCGGGTAAGCGAAAAATCAGTAAATACGCTTAGTCTTGAATAATGTGGTGTCTATCCCGCAGTTTACAATTTGAAAAATTCAGGAAAAAGCCCAGGGATCATAAATAGAAAAAAGAAACTCCATCTTATATGTTAAAATAAGCGACCGCTTTAGTTGTTTTGTTTTTATAATCCGCTCCTTTATCTTGACATGATGTTGCTATCCTTCCGACTGCATTCTCGAAGTGTAGCTGCTGTACTGACGGTTATAAAAGAAGAGGGCGAAGGGGGAGGGAGTATTTTTGTTGGTAGTCAGTCAGATTAAGGAGCTGTTTTCGGCGTGAAATCACGCCTCAAAACAAAGAATTGTAGTTGGCGGTGGTTTAAGTGTCGACGCTCTGCAGCACGAAATAAGGCTGAGCTTCCAGGACTTTCGCGACTGAGTGAATGGCTGTAGAGCCGGAGTCAGCTTGTTCTTCGCTCAGGCGAGAATTGCCAATGTCTTGTGCACCAGTGGGAGACCCAGGGTAAAGGCGCAATTTCGCCTGTGCGAACAGCCGGAGCCGGACGCCCGCCGATGACCTTGCACAAGCACTGAACTTGAGTGCATTGGAAGCATTGTGTCGAAGTAGGCGTCACCTATAGGCTTGGTTCTAAAACGAAGGCTACGCTATGAAAAGCTACTAGAACGCTATACTCCTTGCCTTGTAGACTCGGGGAAAGGTCGTTGTTGACGGCGGGTGACTCTCATTGTTTCCCGTGCTTTCGTTTTCAGGACTCCATTAGAGAGCAAATCGCGGCTTTTGCCGACTTCATCTCCATGTACGACGACTCCGAAGGAAAAATACGCATCATGTACGACGCTGTTCTCTCCTACGCCGCTACATTTAACAATCTGTAAGTGAGCATTTTACGCGCCGGCTGGAACAGGGGACGGAAATAGTTTGTTAGGCTACAAACCCAGTCGTGCGACAAAAACGGTTTTGCGCAGTGTGACCATCGATTAAATAACAGCTCTTGTTCATTGTCACATATAGCGTAGCCGTGAACAGTTATGGATGGCCTCACAATGAGAAGGCCGTGAGCATAAATGGGCTTAGTTCTAATTCTTGCTTTGATTAGTCGGACATCTTGATGAAATCACGTCCAGACTGAAGCCTAAAATGATGCCGAAGCCGAAACGAGTTTCTTTCAGATAGATATAATCCTTGCGAGAAAACCAAAAAGCGCCCCAACATGAGTTGCTCGACTGACGCCATATGTAGATAAGGGCCGCGCTTTTTTTTTCTCTCTCGAAATGGTGCGGCCCTTACCCGAAAGCGTCTTTTTTCAGTTCAGTTTTCCAAGTGATATTCTGAGGTAAACTCCTGTATTGTCCACTACAGTTTGATGCTATATCTAGCGTCTAGTTCCAGTTAGCTTCGGGTTCTTCGTCACTGTCGCCGCTGCTCAGGCCGTCATCGTCATCTCTCTTATAAACGTAGTCATCTTCTGTTCTGTTCATTTGCATTCGAGATGGCTGTGACTTTAAAGCGTTTAACAAAAATGTCTGCAGACACAGCGCAGCACACATTAAAATTCCAGGAGCCCACAGTGAAGCGACGCTCTATTTAGTCGCCGGGTTGGAAAAGCTGCCAAAAGGGAGACTGGCAAAACGGACGGCTCAAGATGTGTAACCCAGATGAAAACGGTACCAAACTGCAAGGACGAAACTTCAAGACCCTCACAGATAGCACCCACCTGCAGAGCGGTACATGTTGGAAACTGATAATGATGGTAGCAGGCAGCTGTCGTCATCTGGCAGCTTTTCGGGGAGCGCGAATACACGTATACAGCAGTTTATTTCAGTCGATAGATTTTCTCATATTGCCGCCTTTATTTGCAGTGTTTGTTCGTTTTTCAAATCTGCCGCGACACCACCTTATCGCTTTGTTTGCGACGCAAGACGCGACTAGATTTATCTCGATTGATCGCAGCCAGGCAAAGCTGATTCTACGTTGTTCCGGAATGTTCTAGTAACTTTGCGCCCTTTATCTCGAATGTTCGCCATCAGCTTTAAATTGAGCACGGCCGACAGCGGCGGGCATTCTGTTCGACGACCGCCGAGCACGCTTGTCGCTTCGCCGCCGCCGAGTGATTCAGTCCATTTTGGGTGCAAGTCAGCCCAATAAACAGTTCTTTTAGAAGACCCTTTCGTCCGTCTTCATCGCTGCTTCGACTGCCGTCACCACTACGTGACATCTGGTGGAGGTGCGGGGTAGCCTTCCATGTTCCGGACGCCCCCTTCAAGTCGTGAAGCCAGCCCTGAGCGCTTCGCACCCGAGGACGAGCCAGCAGCTCAGCGAGCCAGCCGACGTCTCCAGGGAGAGGAGCCTGAGTTCGGGAAACTGCCGGACCGCACCAGACAGCGAAAAGACGCGGCTACGAGCACCGCAACCTCACCGAAGATGTCGACACCGATCATACTGCAGCAGCCGCGGGTGCCGCCAACTTTCAATGGATCCCTAGGCGAAGACCCTGAAGAATGGTTGGACCAATTTGAGCGCGTGGCGTCATTCAACAAGTGGGATGATGCGGCAAAGATTGGACACGTTTTTTTCTCATTGGATGGCTCCGCACGCACGTGGTACGAAAACTACGAGTCGTCCCTTACGACATGGGAGCTATTCAAGAGAGAACTATTGAAGGTATTCACCAGTGTCGTGAGGAAAGAAAGAGCCGAACGACTCCTCGAGTACAGGATCCAGCTTCCGAATGAGCCCGACCGCAGTTACGTCGAGGAGATGAAGCGCCTATTTCGCCGCGCCGATCCCGGGATGACCGAGGAAAAGAAAGTTCAGTTTTTAATGCGCGGCGTAAAAGAACAACTCTTTGCAAGCCTCGTCCGCCAGCCGCCAAAAACAGTCGAGGAGTTTATGCAAGAAGCACGCACGATTGAGAATACCCTCGACGTTCGAGCTCGGCAGTACAATCGCCCTTCCTCTGCCTGTGCAATCCGTTCGGACACGCCGGCCACCACCAGCGACAGCTTGCGGGAAGTTATCAGCGAAATCGTCCGAGAGGAGCTACGCCGATTACTGCCATCTTCCCCACAGCCACAAGCAGCGACTCTGATGGATGTGGTACGGGAAGAAGTGCAACAGGCACTTGGCACCCCGACGGCCACAGAACCCCAGGCCATGACCTACGCCGCTGCAGTAAGTACTGCTCAGCCCCAGCGACAACCCCCACGTCCTCCCCGAGATGAGCCAATTGTTCCACAACGCCGCCTCCCAGCCCCCGCCCGCCCAGCCTATGACCGACGCTCAAGCCCCAGGAAATGCGACGCCTGGAGGACTTCCGACAACCGGCCGTTGTGCTTCCATTGCGGTGAGGCCGGCCATATTCTTCGTCACTGCCCGTACCGACGTATCGGTCTTCGAGGATTTGCCGTTAACGCCCCACGACCACGCTTAGGACAACGTCCGCACGAAATCGACGAGTACCTGCGTCGAGAAGAGTACACGCCGAACCGCTTTTCGCGCTCACCATCGCCGTCAACCTCGCGCTTTGCGTCGCCACGCCGCAGCTGCGCAGCCGCGGTACGAGGAAGGTCGCCCAGCCCCCGTAGGGGAAACTAAAGGCAGCAACCTCTGGAGGTGAGGTTGCTCACGAGCTAAAGGCCGCAGATCCTCCACCGACCACGCCCCATGAAGACGCTGCACCCGCGACGCCGCATGAAGAACCGACACTCGCTGCACCGACGCCGCACACAATGAGAACCTCGACCACGACGCAAGCTACCTTGAAATCGACGCCGCCACCCAGAGGAGCTTTGACCACACGCCCAACCCGTGACTCGCATACGCGACGAAGCCGTTACCCGACGCCGAGAGCGACATGCAATGCAAGAGCCAGGACCTCCGACCTAGAAGTGACTATCGACGGCCGGAAAGTTACCGCTCTAGTCGACACAGGAGCCGATTACTCGGTGATGAATGGAACATTCGCTGCGCAGCTCAGAAAAGTCACAACGGCTTGGGACGGCCCACAAATTCGCACCGCTGGGGGCCACCTCATTACGCCATCAGGACGATGCGCAGCGCGAGTGACTGTCAAAGGACATACCTATCCTGCGACCTTTGTTGTGCTACCGCAATGCTCCCGCGAAGTGATCTTGGGTATGGATTTCCTTAATGAGCATCAGGCGATCATCGACCTGCGATCCAAGCTGATCACGCTTTCGACGGACGAAGCCATCGCTTCGATGAAAACTCGGGAAAATCACGTTGCCCTAAGTGTCCTGGAGGAAGAAGTGAGCGTCCCACCCCGTTCAAGCGTTATCGTGACCGTAGGTGCCACGAAAGCCATAAACACTGAAGCCATCATCGAGGGGAACATGCAGTTGCTACTAGACCGAGGAATCAGCATCGCAAGAGGCATCGCACATTTCCGCAATGGCCAGGCCGAAGTACTGCTGACTAACTTCAGCGAAGAATACCGGCATATTAACAGAGGAACGACGATTGCTTTCTACGACGAAATATCTGAAACGAGATTCCTTCGCCCTCTCCGACCCCTCCGCAGAAGATCCGGCTGACCAAGAGAACTCGCCCACTTTCGACATCAACCCAGCCCTGCACCGGAACAGACAAGACCAGATCTGCAATCTGCTTCAAAACTACAGTGAGTGCTTTTCGACATCGCCGAAGGTGCGACAGACGCCAATTGCCAAGCATCGCATTATAACGGATCAACACGTCCGACCTCTCCGTCAATGCCCCTACCGTGTGTCTCCGCGAGAACGACAAGCCATCCGGGACCAAGTCGAAGAAATGCTTCGCGACGACGTCATCCAGCCTTCAAACAGCCCATGGGCGGCACCGGTTGTTCTAGTGAGAAAGAAAGACGGCGCACTTCGATTCTGCGTGGATTACCGCCGCTTGAACAACATAACAAAGAAGGACGTCTACCCCCTCCCCCGCATCGACGACACACTGGACCGCCTCTGCAACACCAAATATTTCTCATCGATGGACCTCAAGAGCGGCTACTGGCAAATTGAGGTCGACGAAAGAGATCGCGAGAAGACAGCATTCATAACTCCGGATGGGCTGTTAGAGTTCAAGGTGATGCCATTTGGTCTCTGTTCCGCACCAGCGACGTTTCAGCGAGTAATGGATACAGTGCTGGCAGGCCTGAAGTGGCTGATTTGTCTGGTATATTTAGATGACGTCGTTGTCTTCGCCTCGAACTTTGAAGAGCACCTCAAATAACCTCGAACAGTACTAGACGCAATCAAGTCGTCTGGCCTAACCTTGAAAGCAGAGAAATGCCACTTTGCCTACGAAGAGCTGCTGTTTCTAGGTCACATAGTTAGCAAGGAAGGAGTACGCCCAGACACGCAGAAAACAGCTGCTATTGAACAGTTTCCCCCGCCGGCCGATAAGAAAGCAGTGCCCAGATTCTTCGGACTATGCGCATATTACCGACGATTTGTGAAAAGCTTTTCGCGCATCGCCGAGCCCCTGACCCAACCGACGAAGGCAGACGTGCCGTTTAAATGGGAAGCGCCGCAAGCAGAAGCCTTCAAGGAACTTCAGCGTCGTTTACAGTCCCCACCGATCCTTGCGCATTTTGATGAAAACGCCGATACTGAAGTTCATACCGACGCAAGCAGCGTGGGACTAGGCGCCGTTCTCGTTCAAAAAAGTGACGGGCTGGAGAAGGTCATCGCATACGCTAGCCGTTCCCTTTCCAAGGCCGAGGCTAACTATTCGACCACTGAGAAGGAGTGCCTTGCCATCATCTGGGCTACGTCGAAATTCCGCCCCTACCTCTACGGACGGCCATTCAAGGTGGTCAGCGACCACCACGCGCTCTGCTGGCTTGCCAATTTGAAGGATCCCTCTGGCCGACTCGCTCGATGGAGTCTGCGTCTCCAGGAGTTTGACGTCACCGTCGTTTACAAGTCCGGACGCAAGCACACTGACGCCGATTGCCTCTCACGAGCCCCTGTAGATGCACCGCCGCTGGACGACGATGAGGACGCCTTCCTGGGACCCATCAGCGCAAGCTCTTTTGCTCAGCAGCAACGCTCGGACCCCAACCTAAAAGGCCTCATCGAGTACCTGGAAGGCAAGGTTTCTTCACCCCCCGCTTCATTCAAGCGAGGACTGTCTTCTTTCTGTGTGCAGAATGAGGTCCTTGTGAAGAAGAACTTTACAGCGAACAAAACAGCCTACCTCCTTGTTGTACCTACTTGTCTCCGCGAAGAAGTTCTACAGGCTTCACACGACGAGCCGACAGCTGGACATCTCGGGTTTACTCGCACCCTCCGCCGCATTCAAGACAAGTATTACTGGCCCCGACTGTCTGCCGATGTCGCACACTATGTGAAAACATGCCGAGATTGTCAGCGACGAAAGACTCCTCCCACACGACCAGCAGGATTTCTGAACCCCATTGAACCTCCCGCAAGACCCTTTCAGCAGATTGGCATGGACTTGCTTGTCCCTTTTCCAACGTCAACATCTGGAAATAAGTGGATCATCATAGCGACCGACTACCTGACCCGCTACGCCGAGGCGAAAGCCCTACCGAACGGAACAGCAGCAGAAGTGGCCAAATTTTTCGTGGAGTGCATTCTTCTTCGACACGGCGCCCCCGATGTGCTCATCACGGACAGAGGAACAGCATTTACGGCGGAACTCACGCAAGCCATCCTGCGCTACAGCCAAACCAGCCACCGGAGGACAACTGCATACCATCCGCAGACCAACGGACTGACCGAGCGCCTGAACAAAACCATCGCCGATATGCTCGCTATGTATGTCGATGCCGAACATAAAACCTGGGATGTCATCCTGCCTTACGTCGTCTTCGCCTACAACACCGCAGTGCAGGAGACCACCCAGATGACGCCTTTTAGGCTCGTCCATGGCAGGGATGCCACGACCACGCTAGACGCCATGCTGCCCAACGTTACAGAAGAAGAGAACGTCGACGTTGCCGCCTACCTTCAACGCGCAGAAGCAGCTCGAAGGCTTGCCCGATTACGGATCAAAGATCAGCAGCGGTCCGACGCCAGACGCTACAACCTACGAAGACGCAACGCGGAATACAAGCCAGGAGACCAAGTCTGGGTGTGGACGCCCATTCGCCGCCGTGGATTGAGTGAAAAGCTTTTGCGCCGCTATTTCGGCCCGTACAAGGTTCTTCGTCGGCTGGGTGAACTGGATTATGAAGTCATCCCTGACGCAATGACTGCATCCCAGCGACGCCGCGTACGACCAGAAGTTGTCCATGTAGTCCGTCTGAAGCCGTATTATGCGCGCTAAAGGCCGCTGCATTTCCATGCTCTATTTTCGCAAGATCCGTTTTTTTTCCTTACTAGTCGCATTATTTGTTTTAATGCATCGGGTCGATGCTTCTTTGAGAGGGGAGTAATGCCGCCAATATTTGCAGTGTTTGTTCGTTTTTCAAATCTGCCGCGACACCACCTTATCGCTTTGTTTGCGACGCAAGACGCGACTAGATTTATCTCGATTGATCGCAGCCAGGCAAAGCTGATTCTACGTTGTTCCGGAATGTTCTAGTAACTTTGTGCCCTTTATCTCGAATGTTCGCTATCAGCTTTAAATTGAGCACGGCCGACAGCGGCGGGCATTCTGTTCGACTACCGCCGAGCACGCTTGTCGCTTCGCCGCCGCCGAGTGATTCAGTCCATTTTGGGTGCAAGTCAGCCCAATAAACAGTTCTTTTAGAAGACCCTTTCGTCCGTCTTCATCGCTGCTTCGACTGCCGTCACCACTACGTGACAATATCGACTCCCAAGTTGGAGGAGCGGCCCATACACGAGTGCGGTCTATCCAGTGTTCACTCGGTCGGCCATCACTGCAACAATGAAGAGAATGTGACAGGTACGTCTATACAAGAACTGCACTTGCTAGGGATTGTGTCCAGAATCAATGACGCTACACTGCCACGACACACGGAAGAGTGTGCAGGTATCGCTTTTCTGGGTACCACAGTGCTGGTACCTTCTGGTGTACTTTTAGGGACCGCACAGGCGGAAGCGTTCGTACCACATTGACACAGAGGGGAAGATCATCACAATCTAGCTGTCATCTTTAATACATGGTACTATCATCCACCGCATCTATGCGCTCGACAGCAGTAGGACATCGCCGCCTGACGAAACGATTTCAAATGTAAGACCCGTCTACGAAATCTGGTATTGAAACAAATTGAAAATTGGATTTTGGGGAAAGGAAATGGCGCAGTATCTCTCTCACATACCGGCGGACACCTGAACCGCGCCGTAAAGGAAGAGATAAAGGTGGGAGTGAAAGAAGAAAGAAAACAAGAGGTGCCGTAGTGGAGGGCTACGGAATAATTTCGACCACCTGGGGATCTTTGACGTGCATTGACATCGCACAGCCCACGGGCGCAAATGCGTTTCGCCTCCATCGAAACGCAGCCGGGAATGCATTCGTGAGTTTGCCGTCGGTGTACTGCAACGCTCGACTGATCTGCAACGGCTGCTTCATGCCACCTAATTATAGTATGAACGCGGGACGGCTTCGCTGACGCCAACAGAGAAAAGCGGCCCAATGCTCGCCGCATACATATACAACCTGACCCAGTCATATTAATGTTAGGCCACACTTCGCACTTTCCGCGCTCGCCGTCCGGATTCCGAACTTCCATCTTTCCGTGCCTGCTAGGGTACTCTGATGCCAACATCATATTAACACGATAGCGTTAAAGATCCCGTTCACCTGAAATCCTGGTATCGGCGTTGTCGGTTTTGTGAGCGAAAAATCACGGGCATTGCTCTAACAGGTGGCCCCTTGGAGAGCAACCTAGGAGGCCGGTGGGCCACCTAGGTCACGTGACCTTGTGGCGTCATCACAACTTGCCCATCGGATAGTGAGCATGAGCAAACTTCCCACTGTGACAAGTGGCAGCTAATGACTGGTCGCTCGGGAAGAGCAACCTGGGTCTCACAAGGCCCACCGCTGGGGGCACCTGCCATCGCAGGGCAGTCGCGCATCGCTTAACCGCTGCACCACTGCGCCATGCGGGGTGTGAGGACAGCCATGGATCTATAAATGTAAAGTAGAGAATTACCTTCTGCATATATGTTGATTAACTCATTACGGTATCGCATCATACCCTTAAGGCGGAGCTTAAGTGTCCCCACCAGTTTCTAAACATGATTTTAAGCAAGGCTTCGACAACAGGCTGCAGCATGTCTGTCTGTAACTGGTTTTGTGGCTGGCTGCTCACCTGTCCACCGGGCGGGGGCAATCTGCCCACCCGTGTCAGGCGGCAGCCCATTTAATCGTGAGAGGCTTCCCATCAAGAGCAACCTGGGTCGCAACAAAACCGAAGCAACCCAAGTCCCACCGATGGCAACACTTGCCCTAGTACCGGCCTTGTGCCAATGCGCCACTGCTCACCTGCCCACCGAGTGGCTTATTAGCAAGGTGTAGCCGGTGGTAACCAGACGAGAACCTGTCGCGCTAACTGGGCGGCACCGTACCTAAACGCATCGAGCTAAGCGGAATAAAAAGCAGCGTTATGAGAGGAACGTGATTCGAATGATGCTTCTAGATTAGATAAACGGAAGAAGTTGGGGTGGTAATTAGGTGGTAGCCTGGTACCACCTACTAGGTCGTAGCTCCAACCGACAACTGACGTCATGCTGGCACACATATCCGCATTTGGCCTAATTACCCAAATCGACTGACATTTTTTTCTTCATTTCTCGTTCAGGATAAAAAAAGATTACTGTGATGACCCCCATAATGCGCAGGTCCACACGGGACGGAGAGGCAAAGAGACACCGTATGGCTCAGTTTAAACAAACAGGTATATTCAATAATTACACATGATTAAGATTATACATCAGAGGCTGGGGCGTCCGAGCTTACGTGCCGACGACTTCATGGGGGCGATGGAGTGGCTCCGGAGTTGGGCTCGAGCGGTTGCTGGCAGAAGCTGCACGCCGTCGGGCTTCGGCGCTGAAGGCCCTCTTGGCGAACGATGTCGTCCTGAGCGTGTATGCAGTAGAATTTCAATAGTCGTCCGTTTCTTCGAGGATGGTTCACAAACCCTTCCTCTAGTGTCGTTCGGCTTGGAAGATGAACAGGAGGCGAGCTTGTAGATGATGACAGCAGAGCATAATTTTACAACATACATATACAGAGAGTTAAATTGGAAAAAGCAGAACTGAATTTACAAAAGAACAAACTTTGCACTACTTTACTCATCGACCGGGCAGGTTAGTGCCTAAGTAGCATCACATTACATGCTAAGCATGGAGCCCCAGCTCAGCCTGGCCTGCATCCGTTTACATGTGCTTTTAAGCACTTGATTAACAAAGGACTAAGGGCGGTCATTTCCAGTGGCCCGCCCAAAGCATCAATTCTCCAATCCAAAATAACATGCGGGATGGGGACAACCCCTTGGGTTGGGCTTAGCCTCGAACCCAGAGTCTGTTAACAATACAAACTAAATAAACAACAAAAACGCCACCACTCTCTCTCAAGTGAGAGTATACACAGGCTCTCTCTTCGGAGCTAATTCACTAGCGCCTGTCTTTCCACATTCTTGGCGAGTACTGCCTGTCCGCCATGACAGGTGTCCGTCACGGCCCTTCTGGGAATGCGCTTTTGTTCACGAGGCACGGCGGGAAGCTGTGGGTGCCTTCCCGGCGATAGCCCACGTCGAAAGGGGAAGGAGGGAAAGAATGTTGTCTTCGCGGTAGCGCATAGCGTCGGCTGTGGTACGGCGCGCTCTGGCCCGCTGACAGCTCCCTTGTCCTGGAATGTGCCCGGGAGGGCCGCACCTGGAACGGCCACGCAAATTGGGGAGGATAAAGCCTGTTTCCCCGCGGCGGCGGCGGCGGGTCCGGTTGTTCTGGTCGTCACTCAAAGAGCATGGCTGGGTAATTGATGATGCCGCTGTCACGGCGGCGGGTCCCTTCGTTCTGGTCGTCACTCAAAGTGCATGGCTGGGTAATTGATGATGCCGCTGTCATCTGGGTCTCCGTCTATGCCGCGCCGTGGAACGCGGAACCTCGCAGCACACAAGGAATGTCACATTACACTAGTAGCTGGGCAAAATAACAATTGAATAATATTAAAAGTGGCAGCCGCAATTGAGGCTGCGCTGTGATTCAAAAACGGTTTAGGTTTGTTAGATCACTCAACCCTGGCATCCGTTCAAATTGTTCGCTCTGAGCGTTGTAAAGTACTTTTTGGTATTCCCCGCTTTCGATGAAATACTCCCTCGCTGAGTGAGCATCCACATCAGCGTTGCTTACAGCCATTCTCTTTTTCAATACACTGAGGAGGCAGAGCAACATTAATAAGTCGTATGGCAAACCCCCTTCATTATCGACAGGTAGAAACAATATACCACAAGCCATGGCTGGTAGGTCTTTTTTTAAAGTCCGCTGGAAGGTGCCCCAGAGGGGTACTGCGTCCTAGTAGAGAAAATGTGATTATGGTTTCCGGTTTACGGCATATTAGGCAGTCAACCGACCATGGGACAAGCAAGTATTTTTCTCTCAATCATGGTTTAACAGGCAATCTACCGCTATGTAAAATTCAGAAGAAACTCCTTGCTGACGAGCGGACTGGCATACTTCTAGCTCTTTTTAAGACGTCCTTACCCGCCCGAGTATAAGGAACGATAAAACAGGAACCGGTAACATTACATCAAGCAAGTCCTTCTTGAGTTGTTTTCAGGCCACAGAACTTTATTCCGGTGAGAACCTAACATTATTTATATTAAAACCTGCCACAACTTTGCGCAACAACCCGCTAAGTCTTCTGCGTTTGGTGCTTCTAGACGACACCAAAAAATCAAGTAAGTCATGCCACAGTCGAACTCGGAGATACGTACGAAGAAAAGAATCACTTCGATATCGCAGGAGCATGAGCCTGGACATTATTTGTCACAGAAATAAATGGGCCAAACCGAGCTCTCAACTTTTCACTGAGAGAAACAATCTAGCTCGACAGGTTCTCGCCTAAGCCGAACGCCACGCAAAAATAGCGAGCACTCTGTGCACTTTCTCTACGCGAACTCTTGACATGGATAGCGCTTGCAAATAGATGCCATACTTTTGCAGCAGTGAACAAATTACACACCGTTGAGCGCCAAAACATTGACAAATCAAGGCCACCCCACTTAGCTGTTCACGTACTTCGGTGTACGTGTACGTGTTCCCGACCGTACACGTATGTACTCATCAGTCCAATCATCCTTGTAGGGTTCAAGCGGTGCTCCGAGGTACCTGGTAGGAGTAACATACCACGACATATTTGGAAAAAGCGGAGGTGTGTTGCTCCAAACACCGTGCCAGAGTCGCAAAGATTTGTCCCAGTTGACTTCGCTGGCAGACCACAAAACCACGTTGCGTCTGGTCGAACAAAGATAAACCTAGTATGCGCGTTC
Source organism: Amblyomma americanum (assembly GCF_052857255.1). Classification (NCBI taxonomy): domain Eukaryota; kingdom Metazoa; phylum Arthropoda; class Arachnida; order Ixodida; family Ixodidae; genus Amblyomma; species Amblyomma americanum. Next base: position 105,415,704 of record NC_135498.1, read on the forward strand.
CCTTACGAAACTGTATTTAGAAAATTAAATTCAAATAAAATAAAATAAAATGAAAATAAAACAATAAAATTAAATGAAAATACAACAATAATGCTTTCGCATTCAAAGCACGTAAGTATCCTTCAGTGCCCTCTGCAGTCTTTTTCTGCTGGGTACCATTTGGAAGAAAATGTGGAAAGTTTCCGACAGTTTCAGCTGCGGCTTCAGCGGCGGCTTTCGCGGAGTTTCGAGACGATATTGTGTTTGCCGAGAACGGGGGCCAAAAGCATTGCACGCGTCGGTTGAGTTCAGAACTTCAAGGTGAAAAAACGTAGCGCAAAGAAACGAGGACACAGAAAGACGGACAACGCACGGCCTTGAAGTTATGAACCAACAATCCCAAGCATATACCCTTCTGAGTTCAGAAGCTCACCGAGATATAACGACCCTTTTGTGCAGTCATGCAAGCACGAGATACGACACGCTGCGCGTTCACATGTGGCTCCACCTGGCGGCTCGTATCGCTCTCGCGACGGGCATCGAGCCGGCGGCCACCGCCGTGCTGGTCTTGATGGGCGGAATCCTTGGCAAGGCGCACGCCGAGCGGCGCTGTCTAACGCTCTTCGACACCGAGGTGCGGCCGTTCGCCTTCGACCGGGTGCGGGCCATGCTGCACACGGACGACGCCGCCGCCAGGGGCAGGGTGAGCACGCTTGGCGCAGTGTGCTTGGGTACCAAAGGAAGTAGTATTGAGGCGCCCTACAAGCATTCCAGTGACCTTAGCGTGGCACGACCTTATTGAAATTGGAGAGGCCCCGCCATAACCGCACGATTGGAGAAAAGCGTTGCAGAAACGCTTTGTTTGAGAGGCCTTCTTGTAGTGTAGGAACTCTTAGGAACGGCCAAAAAGCTCAACCGCAGGGTACAAAACGTTTCTCTAGAACACGTTTTTGGCGTGTGTAGGGCTGAGCACGCGACATCTAGCGATAACATTTGGCTAAAAATGGTGTTGATATAAACATGTGCAGTTAAGCTCAAAGAATTCCATCGTCATTTTTTGCTTTGGGAGCTGCGAAACGCACATTTTGGTCGTTCTAGACAAGTGTTCTGCCGTCTGCACCGCATGGTTGTGCTGACATCAATGCTAAAGCGGGGCCACGCTCCTACGTACACCGTTATCTGCATTCTTACTAACCTTGGTGGAAGCCATTATGACACCCATCTTGAGGGTTTACCGCTGTTAGGCTGAACATGTGATTTCGTGACCTGTGGCGTTACCCTGGTGACCTCATTAGCATAAAACTCAAATTTACTATTTTTAAGGTCAGGGGGTTCAGAATTACATAAAGGTCTGTTCTAGAAGCTTTCAGCGCTTGAAGCTAGACGCAAACCGTTGCTGCTGATTCGGTGCCATGACAGCGCCGAGTCGGGTTGGCACAACCTCCTTCCCGCTTTTTACCGCCACGCAGGGAGACAAAACGCGGTAGTGCTAGCCCTTTTCGGCACCGTCATGGTACCTCCAAGATTGCGTGCACAAAAATAGGCACAAAATGGACAACTAACTGGTTCAAAACGAGCCGAAGGAATATCCGGTGTCGGCGTTGTCGGCGTCGACATTGGATTGGATTGTAAAACATTTATTGCGTCGAGACCAGGTTGCAGGAGACACATACTAGATGGCCGCTAGCCCATGGCTGGCGGCGACCTCATTGGCCCGCTCGATTGCCCGTAATTGAATGTTAGGGTCCGAGCTGACCATCACGGCCTCACACCGCTCAGGAGGAGGGAGCTGTATCAACTACGCCGGAGGCGGATCATTTGCGCAGTTCCAGAGAATGTGGTCGTATGTTGCTAATTCATCACATTTATGGCAGTTTGGGTCGTACTGGCCAGGGTACGTGAGTGCAAGCACTGCCGGATTCAGAAGGGAGCGTGCTTGTAGTCGGCGCCAGGTAACTTCCAGCGCTTTTGTTAACGGTTTGTAGGGATGGGGATATGCGCGCCTCTCCAGCCTGAAGTGATGGGTGATGTCCTGAAATGAGATCAACCCGTCCCTAGTGGAATTCTAGTCAGAGGTCGTGCTCACTGCCCGGCCGACGAAACCTCGAGCTTGCGCGTGAGCTGCCTCGTTCCCCAGATTAGATAAGTGGGCCTGGACCCAGATCAATTCAAGTTCTCTAATCGGAAGGGAGTTTTCTGAAGGATTAAGAAGTGAGGTAGATGGGATACGGCCCCTCGCGAATTTGCGAGTGGCTGTTTTGGAGTCGCTGAATATAATATCAGCACGCGTGTTCGCTATAGCTAATGCTATTGCCGCTTCCTCCGCCGTCTCGGAGGAGGTGGCTTCTATCGACGCGGCCGCCAACTGGGCGCCGTTCCCGTTCACCGCGACCAGGGTAAACACATTTCTCTGGGTTTGCCGGTATTCCGCTGCGTCCACGAACGACACATTGTCGTTTCGGCCCTATGTGGTGCGTAAGGCGCGAGCCCTCGCTGTGCGTCGGCCTTCGTGGTGCGTCAGTCTTCGTGGCCAAGAACATGCACGCCGCGTCGGCGTTGTGGTCCCCAGAGGGCAACCTAGGAGGCAGATCACGTGACACTGTGGCTCATCAAAACCTGTCCACCGTATAGCGAGTAAACTGCTCGCCGTGGCAGGTGGCAGTTAAATTCGAGGGAGCTTAGGGGGACCCAAACTCAAAAATGTATTTTTCGTTGTGTCAGCTGTGTGGTGGGTTACTGGAAAAAGGTCCATTCTCTGACCACCACCGCTTGAGAGGGGTTATTCTTATTTCCAGCTTTGGCAGGATATACAAAGAAAGTTCTCGGCCCTACTTTGTTCGCGGAAGAACTACTACTTCCGTGAAGCGGTCAAGGGGGTGTCGCGGTAGAATTTACACACCTGGAGGGGAATAGAAGTTCCCTCCTTTTTTGTGGTAGTTAAGTGCTGCCATCTATCGACCGAAAAATTTCAAATCTGAGTTGCCTCGTAGCTGGTGAGCCCTCTTCACCGCTGCACCACCGCGCCAGGAGGGGAATGAGGGCTCCCAGGGATCTACGAATGTAAAGTACAGAATGACCTCCTGCATATCTGGGAATAAACACATTACGCTATCGTGTCATACCTGCAATTAAGGTGGAGCGTAAGTGTCCCCTCCAATTTCTTTTTCATTCCCGAGAGGCACTGCATCCTTTGAAATGCGCGCATACGAGCCGCGTCAAAATGAAACAGTGCGGTTAGAAAGAGAGGTAGAGTGACTCGAGACTTTGGGGTATTCAATAGGCATGCTGTGCACGTCAACTCCGGAAGATATTCGAATGTTGCGAGCTGACTACTACGTTGAATTTCTTTGACTTCCCTAGCTCAGTTGAGATCGACGCTTTTTAAAAATAATAAGGGAAAAAAATTATGAAAGAGCAAAAAGAAGGAAACGGAAACCGAAACTGGGTTTCGGTAAAAGTATGACTTCACGGCAGAAGAACTGTTGACCTCACGGAGACCGCCATAAAGATCTGTATTGCGCGTTGAATCGCCACACCGGGGTCTTAATCAAGGGACAACGAACTAGAAAACAGGACGCACTGCAAGGGATATAGCCGGGCATAAGACGAAGGTATAAAGCTATTCTGGTTAATAAGCTATTTGATTACAGGTTTGCCTGCTTTTATAAAAAAAAAAATCACGGCATGAAATGACCATTTTTTGAGCCGCATTGTTCCTCTTGTACCATATGCCACACCTTATGCAACAAGAGACGATGGAATGTTTGAAATACCCAGATGCAGAACAAACTACGGTTGTGCGATGTTAAAATATATTCTTCCGAAGTCTTTGAACACCCCTCTCTATAGCAATTTAACAAAAATGACTTCTTCTGCACTTCGGGAACTGTTCATTGACTAGGTTGTATTTTGTTACTGTGTTGAAATGTGTTTACCTGTCATTTATTATTTTTTCTTCTTTCTCTAACAATATATAATGATTTTGCTGTGTAACTGTCTCTGCTAATGTTGCCGACTTCTACGGGTGACGAAGCTTGTCAAGCGATCATTGCGAACCGCTTTTTTTTCGTCACCCACGGTTTTTGTACGACAAAAGCTGAAATAAACTTGACAATTTTTCTTAGTAATACAGAAGAGGCTAGGCAGCAAAGGAAAATAGACGGGCCTTTGGCCCCGTGGTGGGTGGGGGGGGGGGGGGACGCTTTGCGTTGTTCGGGCTAGGGGAGCTGAGGTGTGCAAGTGGGAAGTTGCAGAGGGTTCGCTATGGCTGAGGAGCCCACTCCCCAGGGCACGGGGACAAAGGCCTGTCTCCTTCCCTTTCCTGTCTAGCCTCTGCTGCATTGCCACAAGAAGTTTTCCCCGATTACAGCTTTCATTATTATTTGTCTGAAATGACCAAAAACAAGGTGGATTTTTTTTTCTCCTACAGCATTGGCTGAGTACATATCGACGGGCGTGCTGCTCGTGACGCTACTCGCGCAAGGTTGCCCCAAGGAATCACCCGGGGTGATGCTACGAAACTGGATAATTTAAAATTAATTTGCGTTTGAAATTAAGTTTTGTTGCATTGCGCGGGGAAGGCGGGCGGTGCCGGTTCCTCGCGTTGACGCAGCAGCTGCGCAAGGCCTCCGCCGCTGGTGCTCCTGGCATTTTTTCAGGCACGAACGACGCGACAGAGCCGCGGCAGCCCTGTGGCGACGATGACTCTGACTTTTCCACCTCACGAGTTCCTTAACGCTGTCGCGTTAATTGTAACCGAGCTGCCATGATGTCGGCGGGAGCGAGCTCGGTGCCGAGCGACAGCGCTGCGGTCATCGGCGCTGACCGCAGCTGCCCGGCTGCGAGTGTAAACCGGCTGAGGTTAACCTTCGCCCTCACTCTCCTTCCTTCAATAATAAGAAGTAAGCAGGCAGCATGTGCGGCCAGCGATTTCGCGCCTTTGGAGCGCTGGCGGAGGCTCACGCCAGCCAGTAGGGGAGCAGGGCCAGTACCGGTGACCGCAGCGCCACCGCTGGGCACTGAGCGCGTTCCGGCCGCCGATTAGGAAGCTCGGTTACTTTGGCAAAGACGGTGCCTTTGGCATGAGGCGCTGTCAAAGGTTCCGCATGACGTTTTCCAGGAAGAATGAAATGTTAACTGGAAAATTGAAGTAGGAAAATCAAACGCAACTGCAATAACTTAAATACGAATGGCGTCCGTGAGTACTTTTTAGAACCGGTCATCGCGCTTGACCACGCAGGCATCTGTTAAGCCTGGACTCCATGTACGCGAAAACTCACGCGAACGCGAAGGCGACGGCGGCGGCGACGGCTGGCGTTCGCTCTGTCGCTTGTGGGCAACCTCCATGCAAGCGAAGGCGGCAGGCGACGCGAACCCGCGACGTGCGCAGCGGATTCCGTGCTTTGCGCACTCAAGCTTAGAAACACGCCCGTAACCTGTTCTCTCTCTTAAAATTTTGTGAGTGTGCCTCACTCATAGTCAGGGCCAAAGGAATATTTCCTCTACGGCAGCGGTGTAGCGGCAGTGGTGTTAGCCAAAGGCGTGCTTGCGGAGACGAAGTCACATCACGGGTTCACGGGGGAGGTGTGCTTTCGTTCGGTGCCTGTGCACTCCGGCTTAGTAAAAACACTCCCATAAACTGTCACCTGAACCTGACTGTAAGTGAGCAAACTATAATATACCACTGAAAATGCGCGCCGCCAGTGTTTCTGCACAGTTGGAGCGCAGCGGCACGGTGGATCGAGCGCCGGTACCCGCGGCTCGACACGCATCTCTCCCTGCAGTACGCCCGCTCGCGTAGCCCGCTCCAAATGCTGTTAGCCCTCCGCACCCAACAAGTAGATTGTTTTAATTATTTAAATCGCGCGGGTCTGCCTCTCAGCTACAAAACCAAATATTTTCTCGACGGTGGCGATGACCAAGACGACGGGCTGGTTTCGTGAGATGTGCCCGTGAGAAACCGTGGACAAACCGGAAACGGCTTTGGGGGGCTCTGATTGGCCAGTCGCGTGGGGGACTTCCGGGCGACGAGCGAAATTTTCTTTGGATGCAGATCCGAGCGACACGGCAAGCGACACATGCATTTTGCTTCGCGCGACGGCGTCGCTCGTCGCTTGCCGCCGTCGCCTTCGCGTTCGCGTGAGTTTTCGCGTACATGGAGTCCAGGCTTTATTCGAGAGTTAAAATATTCATATTCTCCTATTAACGTTTTAATTGTCCTGTTCGCGTTTCATTTGTTCTGGATCTTGGAGCGGGTTTACTTCGGCTGTCGAGCACGCGTATTTGCAGTGGGGCAAACAAAGCAACAAATCTTAGCCTTTTGCCAAACCATCGAAAAAAAAACAAATAAATAGAGCAAAATAATTCACACAAGTAATTTTAACGTTTATCGTAAGCGTAAGATACACGGTAACCGTTCTGTGTTTCGGAGCTAACATTGGAGACGTTGACTAAAAAAAAAAATTCTGAGGGACACCTAAGTACATTGTGTTGGCAATGCGATAGCATTGGCGTCTGTCGCTGCTTTAACCGGAGGTGACATCCCTTCCGGTCTGACGGCGTCACTACTCTCCAGCGAATCGTAATGCTCCCGTCCGCTGACGTCACTTTCCTTCAGCCAATGGGAATGATCTGATCTTGTGACGTCGCTTTCCTCAGCCAATATTCGAATTTTATTACCGACGTTGCATTTGGCCCCATGGGAGTTCTAATGCGATCGCATTAAAATTGGATTCTAATGAAAATCTAACAATCGTTATGGCTACCCATGCACACTCTTTTGCACCTTTCAAAATGAACTCGCCACTCCTGTTTCCCTATCCCACTTTTCTGCCCGTACTCACAGGAGCTGTACGCCAAGTTTATTGAGTACTCCAAGTTGTTCATGCGTAACGCATCCTTCGCAAGCCCCGAGCTCCAAGAATTCATGATCCGCAGGGTGAGTGGAACGATTTTCCTCTTACGCATTATAATATTTTATCTCGGTGGTGCACTAACCCCGCATTACATCTGCCCCTACTTTCCCTGGTAGTATGGACCCAATACATTCGCGACAGCAAATTTATTATTAGTGACGTTAAGCCACCGCTATGCACAATGCTTGCTGTCTTACTTCCAAGTGCTTTCGAACGTTTCCGCCATGTTATGTGCATCAGCATTCCTTATCTTTTCCTGGTTGAATATTAGCCTTAGCCAAGTCAACGAATCCGATGTTGCGCATTTGCATCTCGCTTGTGCACTTCAAAAGAAGCACCAAGCGGAATCCCGCACAAGATACACTGGACAATTAAGCCCTTACCGCCACCAGTGGCGGACAGCAACGTAATATACGGTAGTAGTAGCATGTTTGTTTGAACGTGCCGATGCTGCATGCGGGCTAAGAGGTATATCCCGTAGTGCACCGCTACAGATTAATTGCGAACACGTGGGGTTCTTCAAGGTGCACTGACGCCGGATAGTACTCAAGAGCTTTTGCATTTAGCCTCCACAGAGATGCGGTCAGCACGGCCGGGATTCGATTGTGGCCGATACCGATTATTTACTGTTCGTTGCTCACAAGGTATTTACTAATTAAGCAACCGCTGATGTAATAATAGCAACCTTAGATGGCTTGGTTGATTTATGGGGTTTAAGGTCCCAAAGCGACTCAGGCTGTGAGGAACGCCGCGGGGGAGGACTCCGGATAATTTAGACCGCCTGGGGCCTTTGATGGGACCGAACACTCAATTTTTTTCGGCACAAAGAAAAGTTTGCTGTTTTAGACGTTAGATTTCGCAACGGGTTTCTTGGAAACACAATAGGAAATTTTTACCGAGAATTTTTAAATCCCTGCATGCGCCCCCGTTTATATGTATCCCGATGCTGGAAACCGTGATCAACGAGCGCGATGGCGATTGCACGTCGGCAAATGCGCTGTAAGAAAAAGCTAATATAAATCTCACCCGCCAGACAGTAATAAGATATCTTTAATATATAGTTGCGTCCATTTTAGTTTCTACATCAAAAGTTTTAAGTCGCAGTGGCGTGCACCTCGTCGACAAAATTCTTTGTAGACAATGTTACCCCTCCATCCAAGAAATTCAAAACACTACGGCGCCATCTAGTTACGAAGCTAAAAGCGCATGATAGACTTCAGGACAGCGCAGCGAGCTATCGAAATAAAAATGACACGTGTAAGGTTAAGAGACGGGGGTGGGGGGGGGGGGTGGGGGGGGGGAAGCAGAGTGCGTCGGGAACAAACGTGAGTTAATGGTACCTACCTGAAATGAAGAAAATGGAATAGACATGGACAGGGCACGTGCAGTGCGAAGGCTAGGCAACGGATGGCCGTTAAAGGTGCACTAAAGAGGAATCTGAACTCGTCTTTTTACCGCGGGAACTCTATACCCACGTTCCGGGCATTCTTAGAAACTTCGAATTAGTGTCCTGTGCGGTCAACTGCCGTAATTAAATCGATTAAACGTCCCGGCTCCCGCCCTTTTTTTGAACTCAACGCGGTAGGTAGGAGGAGTCAACCAACGCGTCAAGCAGTCACGAGGCGGCTTGCCGCTATGCCATCGGCGGAGGGATACGAAAATCAAAGAGTGCACGTGTATTTTTATTTCCGTCGGCCTAATTTGTGGCTATATTGTCTGTTACTGAAACTGTTTATTCACTTAAACGTAAAAACAAAAACAAGATAAAAACGAAAGCGGAGCCGCCACTCGGCTGGCTGAAAGGCACTCCACGCGTTTGTTGACTCCGCCTGCCTACCTCGTTGAGTTCGAAAAAAAGGCGGGAGCCGGGACGCTTAATTCGATTTAATTAAGGCAATCGGCCGCACAGAACAATAATTCGAAGTTTCTAAGAATGCCTGGAACGTCTAGATAGAATTTCCATGGTAAAAAGACGAGTTCAGATTGCTCTTTAGTGCACCTTTGAGGGAAACGGAATGGATTACAAGAAAAGGCAGACTTAGCAGGGGGCAGTCGTATGAGATTAGGAAGTTTACGGGGATGAGGTGGCTGCAGCTGACAAGGTTAATGGAAGATCGCTGGGCAAGGGAAAGATCGCTTTTGTCCTGCTGTGGACGTTGTTGGGCTGATGATAACGCGGGTCTTTTTGTAGCTGAATTTCGTGTTAAAGGTTTGAAATATAAATTACATTGGAGTATGACCAGAGGACGTCCTTTGGACAACTATTTTCGGTTTTCCCCGGTCGTAGCGTTTTCAATAGAAGCATTTATTTGTCTTTTGCCTAACGGCGATGCGTAAGCGCGGAAATTTAGTTGTACCCTTCTTCCACACATATATCCGGCTCCCAGATCGACGAACTGCGGCTGCTCTTCATGTATCCGTTCAGCAATATGACAGACGATGAAGTCGGTCAGTACCCACTTACCAGACTGGTGTATCAGGTGAGTGCCTTCCTGCGGTACAACTGAGGCCATAGCTAGAGATTATGTCTAAAACGTGTTCACGACTGTGACTAGCAGCTGGCCGTAGATACGAATGAAGTTAATTCACTCGCTGCTTTGAAAGTGGGAGCAGGAAGTGGGGGGGGGGGGGGGGAGTTGCGAACAGAATTGCTGAAGAATAGAATACTGCCGGGAGACTGGCTTGTAAACCTCAGCTGACCAAATAAAACCGGGAAGAGCGACGTCGGGTGTCTGGCCAGTCAAGAGGCATGTAGGTCGAATATTTAAGCCAGCAGTTTGGAACATCAAATAAGACCACATTATTAGACAAGATGTTGCCAGCGATATAAAACGTACGTCACATTTTCAAGGTCGCTCCAACGGGATATAAGCATGTAGCATAGAAGGCTTGCATCGCTGAAGCCGCAACAGGCGAGCGTGAGCGATTTGCCACCTGCTAACATCGCATCATCTTTGGCAAGCGAATTCACAGCATTGTGCAAACCACCGGTGTACTAATTAACTGTGTTAAGGTGGAGACTTGGGCAAGTTGGTTCATCTTATTTAAGACGAAAAAAAACAGCACTCGTGCAGGTGATTGTGATACAGCGCCTGCAATGATTGCACATTCTATATCAACGTTTATATTGTGTTTTTGTTGTTTAGATGTTTTTCCAGCTATATATATTTCACTTATGGCGAGATAAAAACGACTTTCTAGAGAGCGCGTTGTGCCGTCGTGTTATTTCTCATCCCGTCTTTCTGTGCTGTTTTTCCTTCATAACGGCGTACTAAAGAAATCTGAGAAACGATCTGCGGTAAGCGGTTATTAAAACACTATGATAAGAAGAAGAGAACAGAGCTGAGGTGTCAGGTTAGAGAAGGATTAGGACAGTGGCAGAGCTAGATGTTTACAAACGGAAAACAGCGCAAAAAACTAGAACCTGACGAGAGAACGAGACGACACGAGCGCTGACTGTCGACTCCTAGATAGTTTCTAGATAGGCATCTTCGAATCGACAAGTGCATAAGCTGCGCTGCGCGCACAACTGCTCATTTGAAGACAACAAGAATTGCACGTTGCACTTGGTGGTAAGTACTGTGTCCCATAGATTCCATTTCCACGTCCTTTTCTCTCTCCGTTTGTTCATATGAATACGTAAGTTTGCTCAATTTGAAGTCGGATGCTTAGCGGCCCTCCGGATAGTGGATTCATGAAATGCCTTTGGATAATTCTGTTATGTTGTAGCGTAGCGCGATTCTGCGTTATTTTCTGCGATGCAGCACTCTCGCCTGCACTGCAGTCATTGGCTTCAGCAACAGGCATTCGTTCCCATCCTGGCATTTTTTTTTCGCATTCATAGTATATCAGCCACGCGCTGCTGGTTTAGGAACATGGGAAGACGCATAGACAGCTACAGCAGAATCACTATTGCGTGTGATGGTCAGCCCGTTTATATGTAGACGAGACCACGTTTGTCTAGAGAGCATTATCTGAAAACTCAGTAACTGCTTTAAAGTTTAGCTTTTTTTTTATCCGCACAGCACCGCTCGAGCGCACTAGACAAGGCTGCTGACCTGTTTACTTGTGTTTACTGTACTCGAAAACTGATTTTTACGTGTTTCTAAATGCACTACTTATTTTCGCAGCTGCCCACAGTAAGTATGTCGTTTTTGTCTTCCTTCGAAAATGGCCTTTTTTGGGAGGAGCTGTGGAAACCCTGCCATGGAAAGAGACTGCTCCAATGTGGGGTAATCATCATGCTAAGAGAGTGTCGATTGTTCCGTGCTTTTAATTCTTGCATATCTGAGGAGCTATGGATGTGAAAAAGCACGCTTTTTCTCGGCCCATCGGGCACATTGCAGTGTCGCATCTTAGCGTTTCTCTTAGCGGCAAAAAAAAAAAAGGTGCGACAAGTATCTTCCAAGACCGTCGCTGCTGTAGTTCATTTGTTTTTGTTTGTTTACTCTTGTGTACTGTGTACATGTGTGGCTTACAGATCATACGATGCACACCTGGAATGAGCGCTAATACTAACAGATGACGCCTTTTAGATTCAAGCCAATTGAACGACACATAAGCAGCCCCACCAATCGCGTTCTTCACTACGCATATGCGCTGAGCATTGCACTTAAGTCAGTCGCTGGAATTTCGTGTCTTTTGCAGGCTGGGAATCGCGCTTAGGATTTGCAACGACATAAATAGCCGCTGTTATATATTCCCACGAAGTGGTGACTGCAGTCCGAAGAGTAAAAAGGCTGCGAAAATGGTGTATATACAAGACTCTTTATTTGGGCTGACTTGAGCCCACAATGAACTGAATCACTCGGCAGCGGCGTAGCAACAAGCGTACTCGGCGGTCTTCGAACAAGATGCCAGCCGCTGTCGGTCGTGCTCAATTTAAAGCTGATAGCGAACTTTTGAGATAAAGCTTGCAAAGTTACTAGAACATTATGGAACAACGTAGAATCAGCTCTGCCTGGCTGCGTTCAATCGAGATAAATCTGGTTGCGTCCCGCATCGCAAACAAAGCGATAAAACGGCGTGGCGGCAGATTTGAAGAATGAACAAACACTGCAAAGCTTCGCATCATTACTCCCCTCTCAAAGAAGAATCAACCCGGTGCATTAAAACAAATAATGCGACAAGCAACAAATAAAACGGATCATGCGAAAATAAACACAGAGTATCGAAATGCAGCGTCCTTTAGCGCGCATTATAGGGCTTCAGACGGACGACATGGACAATTTCTCGTCGTACGCGGCGTCGCTGTGATTCAGTCATTGCGCCAGGGATGACTTCATATTCCAGTTCACCTAGCCGACGAAGAACATTTTAAGGGCTTAAATAGCGGCGCAAAAGCTTTTCACTCAATCCACGGCGGTGAATGGGCGTCCAAACCGAGACTTGGTCTCATGGCTTATATTCCGCGTTGCGTCTTCGTAGGTTGTAGCATCTGGCGTCGGTCCGCTGCTGGTCTTTGATCCGTAATCGGGCAAGCCTTCGAGACTCTTCTGCGCGTTGAAGGTTGGCGGCGACGTCGACGTTCTCTTCTTCGGTAACGTTGGGCAGCATGGTGGTTTGCGTGGTCGTGGCCTCCCTGGCATGGAAGAGCCTAAAAGGCGTCATCTGGGTGGTCTCCTGCACGCTGGTGTTTACGCGAAGACGACGTAAGACAGGATGACGTCCCAGGTCATGTGTTCGGCATCGACATATATGGCGAGCATATCAGTGACGGTTTTGTTCAAGCGCTTGGTCAGTCCGTTGGTCTGCGGATGGTATGCAGTTGTCTTCCGGTGGCTGGTTTGGTGGTAACGCAGGATGGCTTGCGTTAGTTCCACTGTGAATGCTGTTCCTCTGTCCGTGATGAGCAAGCCTGTTATACAGACAGGGGCTTGATTGTTTGCATTCTTTTTATGCTGCCCCACCATACTTTTTTTTGTCCGTGATTCCGTGATGAGCACATCGGAGGCGTCGTGTCGCAGAAGAATGCACTCCACGAAAAATTTGGCGACTTCTGCTGCTGTTCCGTTCGTTAGGACTTTGGCCTCGGCGTAGCGGGTCAGGTAGTCGGTCGCTATGATGATCCACTTATTTCCAGACGTTGATTTTGGCAAAGGGCCAAGCAAGTCCATGCCGATCTGCTGAAAGGGCCTTGAGGGGGTTCAGCGGGGTTCAGAAATCCTGCTGGTCGGGTGGGAGGGGTCTTTCGTCGCTGACAATCTCGGCAGGTTTTCACAAAATGTGCGACATCGGCAGACAGCCGGGGCAGTAATACTTGTCTTGAATGCGGCGGAGGCTGCGAGTAAACCCGAGATGTCCAGCTGTCGGCCTGTCGTGTGAAGCCTGTAGAACTTCTTCGCGGAGACAAGTAGGTACAACAAGGAATTAGGATGTTTTGCTCGCTGCGTTTTAATGAGGACGTCATTGTGTACACAGAAGGAAGATAGTCATCGCTTGAATCAGGCGGGGGGTGAAGGAACTTAGCCTTCCAAGTACTCGATGAGGCGTTTTAGGTCGTGGTCGGCGCGTTGCTACAGAGTAAAAAAGCTGGGGCTGATGGGTCCCAGGAAGGCGTCCTCATTGTCGTCCGGCGGCGGTGCATCTACAGGGGCTCGTGAGGGGCAATCGGCGTCAGAGTGCTTGCGTCCGGACTTGTAAACGACGGTGACGCCAAACTCCTGGAGGCGCACACTCCATCGAGCGAGGCGGCCAGAGGGGTCCTTCAAATTGGCAAGCCAGCACAGCGCGTGGTGATTGTTGACCACCTTGAACGGTCGTCCGTACAGGTAGGGGCGGAATTTCGACGTAGCCCAGATGATTTCAAGGCACTCCTGCTCAGTTATCGAATAGTTAGCCTCGGCCTTGGAAAAAGAACGGCTAACGTGTGCGATGACTTTCTCCAGCCCGTCGCTTTTTTTAACGAGGACGGCGCCTAGGCCCACGCTTCTTGTGTCGGTATGAGCTTCAGTATCGGCGTTTTTATCAAAATGCGCGAAGATCGGTGGAGACTGTAAACGACGCTGAAGTTTTTTGAAGGCTGCTGCTTGCGGCGCTTCCCATTTAAAGGGCACGTCTGCCTTCGTCAGTTGCGTCAGGAGCTCGTCGATAAGCGGAAAGTTTTTCACAAATCGTCGGCAATATGCGCATAGTCCGAGGAATCTGCGCGCTGCTTTCTTATCGGCCAGCTGTGGAAACTGTTCAATAGCAGCCGTTTTCTGCGGGTCTGCGCGTACTCCCTCTTTGAAAACGATGTAGCCTAGAAACAGCAGCTCTTCAAAAGCAAAATTCCACTTCTCTGCTTTCAAGGTTAGGCCAGATGACATGATGGCGTCTAGTACTGTTTGAAGTCTTTTGAGGTGCTCTTCAAAAATCGAGGCGAAGACAACGACGTCATCTAAATATACCAGAAAAATTTGCCACTCCATGCCTGCCAGCACTGTATCTATTACTCGCTGAAACGTCGCTTGTGCGGAACAGAGACCAAATTGCATCACTTTGAACTCAAAGAGCCCCTCTGGAGTGATGAATGCGGTCTTCTCGCGATCTCTTTTATCGACCTCAATTTGCCAGCACCCGCTCTTGAGGTCCATCGATAAAAAATACTTGGCGTTGCAGAGCCGGTCCAATGTGTTGTCGATGCGAGGGAGGGACCAGACGTCCTTCTTTGCAATGTTGTTCAAGCGGCGGTAATCAACGCAGAATCGAACTGCGCCGTCTTTCTCACCAGAACCGGTGCCGCCCAGGGACTCTTCGATGGCTGAATGACGTCGTCGCGAAGCATTTCTTCCACTTTGTCCCGGATGGCTTCTCATTCTCGCGGCGACACACGGTAGGGGTTTTGACGGAGAGGTCGGGCGTGCTGGCCGGTTATAATGCGATGCTTGGCAATTGACGTTTGTCGGACCTTCGGCGATGACGAAAAACACTGGCTGTAGCTTCGAATCAGATTGCAGATTTGGTCTTGTCTGTTACGGGGCAGGGCTGCGTTGATGTCGAAAGTGGGTGAGTTCTCTTGGTCAGGCGAATCTTCTGCGGATGGGTCGGAGAGGGCGAAGGAGTCTCGTACGCCGGATATTTCATCGAAGAAAGCAATCATCATTCCTCTTTTAATGTTCCGGTATTCTTCGCTGAAGTTAGTCTGCAGTACTTCGGCCTGGCCATTGCGGAAATGTGCGATGCCTATTGCGATGCTGATTACTCGGTTTAGAAGCAACTGAACGTTCCCCTCGATGATGACTTCAGCGTTGATGGCTTTCGGAGCGCCCAAGGTCACGATAACGCTTGAACGGGGTGAGACGATCCCTTCTTCCTACAGGACACTCAGGGAAACGTGATTTTCCAGTTCTCATCGAAGGGATGGCCTTGTCCGTCGAAATCGTGATCAGCTTGGATCGCAGGTCGATGATCGCCTGATGCCCATTAAAGAAATCTATGCTTGAGATCCCTTCGTGGGAACATTGCCGTGGCACAACGAAAGTCGTAGAATAGGTATGTCCTCTGACAGTCAGTAGCGCTGTGCATCGTCCTGATGGCGTAATGAGGTGGCCCCCTGCGGTGCGAATTTGTGGGCCGTCCCAAGCAGTCGTGGCTTTCCTCAGCTGCGCAGCGAGTGTTCCCTTCATCACAGAGTAATACGCTCCTGTGTTGAGTAGAGCAGTAACTTTCCGGCCATCGATAACTACTTCTAAGTCGGACGTCCTGGCTCTTGCGTTGCACGTCGTCCTGGGCGTCGGGTCACAGCTTCGTCGGGTGTGGCAATCGTGGATAGAACGTGTCGTCGAAGCTTTTCTCGGTAGCGGCGTCGTTTTGAAGGCGGTTCGCGTCGTGGTCGAGGTTGTCATTGTATGCGGCGTCGGCATGTCGGGGGCGGCGTCTGCGTGCGGCACGGTCATTTGAGGATCTTCGGTGTTTCGCTCGGGAGCAACTTCACCTCCAGAGGTTGCTGCCTTTAGTTTCCCCTACGGGGGCTTGGGGACCTTCCTCGTATCGTGGCTACGTAGCTGCGGCGTGGCGGTGCAAAGCGCGAGGTTCCCGGTGATGGTGAGTGCGAAAGGCGGTTGGGCGTGTACTCCTCTCGACGCAGGTACTTGTCGATTTCCTGCGGACGTTGGCCTAGGCGTGGTCGTGGGGCGTCAACGGCAAATCCTCCAAGACCGATACGTCGGTATGGGCAGTGACGAAGAATATAGCCGGTCTCACCGCAATGGAAGCACAACGGCCGGTTGTCGGGAGTCCTCCAGGCGTCGCATTTCCTGGGGCTTGAGCATCGCTCACGGGATGGGCGGGCGGGGGCAGGGAGGCGACGGTCGGGAACAAGTTGTTCATGTCGGATAGGTCGTAGGCGTTGTAGTTGGGGCTGAGGAGTGCGTACTGCAGCGGCGTAGGTCATGGCCTGGGGTTCTGTGGCCGTCGGGGTGCCAAGTGCCTGTTGCACTTCTTCCCTTACCACATCCATAAGAGTCGCTGCTTGCGGCGTTACGGAAGATGGCAGTAATCGGCGTAGCTCATCGCGGACGGTTTCGCGGATAACTCCCGGCTAGTTGTCGCTGATCGTGGTCTGGTCGTCGTGTCCGGACGGATTGCACAGACTTAGGAAGGGCGGTCGTACTGCTGAGCCCGGACGTCGAGGGTCTTCTCGATCGTGCAGGCTTCTTGCATGAATTCGTCGACTGTTTCTGGCGGCTGGCGGACGAGGCTGCCAAAGAGTTGTTGCTTTACACCGCGCATTAAAAACTGAACTTTCTTTTCCTCGGTCATCTCGGGGTCGGCGCGGCGAAAGAGGCGCTTCATCTCTTCGACGTAACCGCGGACAGACTCGTTCGGAAGCTGGAGCCTGGACTCGAGGAGTCGTTCAGCTCTTTCTTTCCTGACGACACTGGTGAATACGTTCAAAAGTTACTTCTTGAGTAGCTCCCATGTCATTATGGACGACTCGTGGTTTTCATACAACGTACGCGCTGAGCCCTCCAGTGAGAAAAAAATGCGTGTCCAATTTTAGTCACATGATCCCACTTGTTGAAGGATGCCACGCGTTCAAATTGGTCCACCCATTCTTTGGGTTCTTCACCTAAGGATCCATTTACGAGTATGTGGTGCTCTTAGCAGCGTCTTTTCGCTGTCGGGTGCGGTCCGGCAGGGTCCCGAATTCAGGCTTCTCTCCCTGAAGACGTCTGCTGGCTCGATAAACTGCTGGCTCGTCCTCTGGTGCGAAGCGCAGAGGTCTGGTGTTACGACTTGAAGGGGGCGTCCGGAACATGGAATGGTTCCCAGCGCCTCCACCAGATGTCACGAAGTGGTGACTGCAGTTCGGAAAGCAGAAAGGCTGCGAAAATGGTGTCTAAACAAAACTCTTTATTTGGGCTGACTTGAGCCCACGATGGACTGAATCACTCGGCGGCGGCGTAGCAACAAGCGTGCTCGGCGGTCGTCGAACAAGATGCCAGCCGCTGTCGGCCATGCTCAATTTAAAGGTGATAGCGAACTTACGAGATAAAGCGTGCAAAGTTTCTAGAATATCCTGCAACAACATAGAATCAGCTCTGCCTGGATGCGGTCAATCGAGGTAAATGTGGTCGCGTCTTGCATCGTAAACAAAACGATAAAACGGCGTGGTGGCAGATTTGAAGAATGAACAAACACTGCAAGGATTCGCTACAATATGGTGGCCACCGGTCATAGAGAGGTGACTAACATATCGGCGTCGTTGGTTCCATGCTGCCGAAAATTTCGTCTTTCAATAGCATGACACGGTATACATGCATCTCTTATGAAGCTTTGAGAATTATCGCGATTTTTACAACGAAAACGGCTGGTGTAAATCGTAAAAAAATGTCGAGTAGCGCTTTTTGCAACGCGCAATTATTCGCCCAATTCTTCAGTATAAGTCCTTTTGGCTTTTTCCAGGCATTTATACGTACACACCCATCCTGTAGCCCGTGCGTTCCCATCCACTCATATTTCGTGGTAGCGCACGTATCCACAAGGCCGACTTGTCCTCAGTATGGAAATTGTTGACCGCTGAGGCTGGACAGCTACATGAGAGTACTGAACAATCCTTGAAATAATATACGCTCTTTCGCTGTATGCGGTCTGTATAGGAAGACTTAATGATAGTTGAAGAATTGGGCGGCAGTAAGTAATCGTGCTTTTAGACCAAGAACAGGTTAATGTCTGGGCCAGAGACTCTTAATTTGTCATTATAATTATAGTCTGTCTTGGCTTACGGTGAGACGTACAGAGCATGGCAGCCAGTGCGAGGTGATAAGTGTGTTCAGCAGTGCTGGTGCCGTACTGATATTGAGTATGCAACAGATTCCTGCTGTCAAAGACCCTTAACATCTGACGTGATTGAGAAATCTTGCAATTTTATTTGACATTGCACTCCACAATACATTCTTCTCTCCCCTCGTAAATGAAGGCTGTTCAATATTCGTAGTGGCGTTTTATTTCAATAACGCAGAGAGGGGTTGTATGACGAGTATTTCATTAGTGAGTAGATTCAAAGGCGTATTTTTTCGCTCATTTTTTTGTCTGCAGCCGATTCCTGTGCCGCAGAACGCAACTTTCTGGGAACATCTCTATTTGATCAAGAAGGAAATTTGGGACAAAGGAATGCAAGACCATCGCTCCGCCCACAATCTGACGTGAGTGTGCAAGTGAAGTGAAAGGACAAGAAATCAGTCAGGCACCCAGGCGCTAGTTTAAAGGAATAAATCTGGCCGATGGGGTGGGCTTAGAGCAAGGCTCGATTAGGGCACATGTTTAGTCTAAGATGCTCAGGTAGATGGTTAGCAGTGGCTACTGTCCTGACAATGCGCTGAAAATAGCGACTATTTAACTCTTTGCTAATTTTAACAACTCAGCGGGAGCTCGTCTTATTTTATTTGCAAGCAGAGTGGTTATGTCTGAAAATCTTGCTAGTGTCTGTGCGTACAGCCTACTTGTAGAGGCATCAGCATGCCCTCATTTTTTAAAGAGGTTTTCGGGGAATGGAAATCGCGCAGTATCTGTCTCACATCACGCCGGACACCTAAACCGCGCCGTAAGGGAAGGGATAAGGGAGGGATTGAGAGAAGAAAGGAATTTCCGAACAGGGTTCGCGTACAAGGCTGACGAGCCTGGCTTCATGGCGCAGCGACAGCGCTGGCATCATATTAGTTTGTCTAGTGTAATTACCCTTTCACAGCTGCATACCATCACTTGGCAGTCATTCCGGGAAGCTGCACCGAAGCGTACACAACAAACAGGGCATTTCCAGAATTCGCACGGACAGCAGCAGGCAGTAAGGCAACAAAGAAGGAAGAAGAGGCCGCATAAATTCCACTGCTTGTTTGAAAAAGCAAAAATGCGAAGACTTTGTCAAAAGTTTAGAGCCCGGGAACAGGAGGTTGCTCCTGGGACTTGTAGCATCCGCGGAGGTGTGAGGACCGGATTTCCTCTCACCCTCAAGAGATTTGGAAGCAGCAAGGCCGACACCTGAGGTCAACGAGGCGCAACATAGTTTGAATCGAGTCTCGCGCCCGTACCGAGCGCCAGTCTTCTTTCCCCTTCCCTGCCCAAAAAGGACAAAAGAACTCATAGGTCTGAAATATATCGCCTGGTCCTGTCTCTCATCGTCTCTGTTGCTTTGACTAAATCCCCTCTGTGGTCACTGACGCTTTCTTTAAGCCTTGCCAGACTTTGAAGAGCGCCGCTGCCCTTATTTTTGCATCCGTGAATGGCTCATCCGATTCAGATTTCCGCCCTCCACCAGTATTGTGCGTACATTTTGCACCCGCTCTTACCCATGCGTCAGTATAGGCCGTAGACGAAAACCGCAGCTATGCAACGCCCCGCGTACAGACTAGCCCTGAGAATACAAAATGGCAGCGCTTCCGTTCAAGAGCGGAAACTGGAATACTAATATGCAGAGGAGGAGGAAGAGGTTGGCGCTACTTAATCTGGTCGACAGAAATTTCTATGGAGGGGCTTTAGCTCAGACGCCACAGTCTGATGACCGTGATGAAATTTCTGCGTTTGTGATGATATGCGAGCTACGTTGAACTGACTGTTGGCATGGGCTAGCCACAGCTGAGGATGTGCCACCGAGAAATCGGTAAAGCGAAGGCACGACAGGCTTCCATCGCGGCCGGCGCACCGGTTCCTGCAGCGTGCGCAAAGATGCACATCATTCGGAGGAAAAGTTTCAGAAAGTTCGAGACCTCATCTTCGCCTTCAGGTTCGCCGCGGTTCCCGCACGATGCTCACCTGAGTTTGCGGATAACTGTCACTAAAAATATCTAATTCTTAACCTCTGGAAGGAGCGTTAAGTCATGTGGCCAGCCTCCTCAAGCCAAGCGCTCTTGAAGCCGTTCCCTTTCTCGTTTCTGCGCGAATGCCAAAGTCGACGCCACGTGAAGGCCAAGACTCAAACCCGGCCAATAAATAGTGCCATGAGTTGTCACGTGGGGGTCAACTTTGTCCCTTTTATTTTTTTCGGAGTGGGCTTCCCACCTGTAACGAGGCGCTCCCTCTTGCCCTTTTCTTCCTCCATGGGCTTAGGCACACGAATATGAGTGGCCGTCGTCGTCTGCAAGGGAACTCTTGAAAGAACCTCGGCGCTGAGCAGGATTCTGTATAGCCATTACGTAACTGCAAACAATCGAATTCGTTTGAACTAGCCGCCGCGGTGGCTGAATGGTTATGACTCGGCTGCTGGCCCGAAAGACGCGGGTTCGATCCCGGCCGCAGCGGTCGAATTTCGATGGAGGCGAAATTCTAGAGGCCCATGTACTGCGCAATGTCAGCACACGTTAAAGAACCCCAGGTGGTCGAAATTTCTGGAGCATTCACTACGGCGTCTCTCATAGCGTGAGTCGCTTTGGGACGTTAAACCCCCATAAACCAAACCAAGCAATTCGTTTGAACTCCAGCTCCGGTGCCTCTGATTTCTAACATTGCTTATGGGCTCCTGTATACTGTGTAGAGCCTTTTAATGAAGTTTGACGAGTAGCAGAAAAGAGTTCATTGCGAGATACCTTGCTTTTAAAAGACGCGTTCAACAAGCATGCACCCATGGTCGTTTTCTACTTGTGCAGGTGGATACACTTCAGCACGCTCGAGCACCAACCCCGGTTCAGCATGTATCTTCGAGCGTTGTGTGAGTTTCCACGCGTGCGCGTGTGGATACGGGGAGGGATAATGATGACTTAGATATACGGCACACATATGATAGCGCAGAACACGTCAGAAACTCATGTCAGAAACTAAGCACGGGTCGTTAGAGAGTATATGCTGGCGGTGGCTCAGGGGTTATGGCTTTCGGCTGCTGACCCGAAAGACGCGGGTCCGATCCCGGCCGCAGTGGTCGAATTTGGATGGAGGGGAAATTCCAGAGGCCCGTGCACTGTACGATGTCGGCGCACGTTAAAAGAACCGTAGGTGGTCGAAATTTCCGCAGCCTTCACTACGGCGTCCCTCATAGCCTGATACGCTTTGGGACGTTAAACCCCCTTAAACCATGGACCAAAGTTAGAATTATGCGATTGGTAGATCAACACCTGCTACGGCCGTGGAGTTTCTTTTGCTTAAGGGCGCAATTTTCCCCAAGTTCGGCGAAAGTTTGCTGGTCTCTCTTCTGGACTGCCAGCCGTCGCCGTTGCGTGACAATAGTTTCACCATAGCGCCTACCGCTAGCGCCACCGCTGATCGCGTACCAACCCCGCCATTGCGCATGCGCAGATCCCCCTAGGGCGCCAGATGGCGCCACGTTCCCGTCAGCAGCGCAAGCCTGCCGCGTTGGCACAGGTCGGGACCAATCAGCGCATGCGTATGGCGGGGGTGCGGTACGCGGTAAGAGGTAGCACTAGCGACGGCGCCGAAACACGCGCTGCGCTCCTCGCAGGGTGCATGTAAGACTAACCACAAAAAATGTGCACTATAATCACAGACTCTAGTAGTGTTGTGACGATCATAGGATGAACTGTTTCAAACAAGAGCTGCATAACGAGTCAGCTGCTCTTGGATTGTCAGAATTGTAAACGTCGTGAAAAGGGCGTGAGCCTCATCTGCGTTCCCAGCCTTCTTGAGATAAAAAGAAATGAGCAGGCTGATAAAGTAGCAAGTAGATGCACATAATATATTTCCACAGTAGCTCGAATTCCTTTGCGATGCAAAATTGTCCGCATTAAAGCGCGATCAAGGACAAATAGCAGTCGAGTTGGGAAAAAATAAAAAAGCCCGTCATAAAGCCAATATTGAAACTGGAAAAACTACAGCCACAGAGACCGTTTCTACGAAGTAATACTACTTGGCGTTGGAATAAAACACATGTACTCTTAACCTGTAGCCTTTTGCTGCGGAACGCTGATGCGCCTACTTCCTACAGATATGGAGATGGCGTTTTCAGTTTTGCATATTACATATTCCGTATCGTCCTCATCAGTGTAAACGACGTCATTGTTTTATTAAGAGGCCCCCTTAAGAGCTACGGACCTCGGTTGAATAACCTCAGCACCTCCTCCTGTATATATTTAATCAGTTTTACGAACACAATCTAAAAGCGAAAATATTTAATGTAATTAGAGCTAAAGATTTACGGGAAATACTTAATCCGACTCGTTAGCGACCCACTCGTTCGGTATAAAAAAATTTTTTCTTAAAGGGTTATTTCGGGATTTCTTGAAAATTTGGTTTGATAGAATATATTTTTTAGAGTTACCTCACTAAGTTACCGAAAGTTTCTGAAGAAAGCTTTTCTGAAAAGCGCTCACCTCGTAATCATTATGAAAAAAATGGTCATGTGTTGAATGGTTGAAATGACGACGACAGACAATGACTTCATTATGTGTCTTACATTGCCGTATAAAAAAAAAAACGTTTTTTGGTTCAGCAAGTGCGTATTGGGTGTCAAGAGCAGGAATGTCTGATGTCGCAAACGCAGTTTTACGCCTAGAAATAGACTCAACTAAAGTCAGAAAAAAAAGAAAACATTAAAAATTTTTTACACAGAAATGAAACGACGTACTGGTAGCGAACTTTCCTTAAATGTTGAGGACAGAGCGGATAACATACAGTAAATGTTTTTATGAAAATACGCCAACCTCAAAAACCTCCACCGCTGCCCCTCAAGGAAGTTGGTGTCATATTCAACGGTTTTATATGCTGTGGACTGTTTTTGAACTTACGCGTTTGACTAACATTAAAGCCCAAAACAAATCCATATCATCCTGTGTTTGCTATTGAGCCATTTACCTCCAGATGCTACCTATTAGCAGGAATTCGGGACAGCGCCTGTGCCGCTAAGCCTAGCGCGTTACATTCTGCAGCCACTCTGACACCCTCTTTCTTACTTTACGGACGATGTCGACGTGCTATTCTTGAATATTCAAAGCCACCCGCTGCGTAGTTACAGCCCAGGGAACTAGAATAGCTTGTTACTAATTTCCAGCAGTGTATTACTAGTATTACCAGGGCTGCTGCTATTGCTACTCCTGCTGCTATGTACCAGGGTTGCTGCTACTGCTGCAACTTATACTGCCACTACTACCTAACACGACTGCATACTACTATTACTCTGCTATACGCTGTGTGCTACTACTATGAAGAAGCGCGATAAATTCGACGTCGTTTTTTTTTCTTTGTTATAGTGATTGCGGGGAATGTGCGTATAGGCGTAAGAAAGAAGAGTGCATCACATCCAGTTTCGGTAAAGAACCCTATTCATTTAGAGGCTGAACTTTTCATTTTTCTCCTTTCTTTAGATGTGCCGGCTATCTTCTACCAGAGAATCTGGGCAATGACGGACCCCAACGAGACAGAGGCCATGTAAGCAGCGTCATTTCTACGCGGCCGTTTCAGGTGGCACCCTGTGGGGTTGATGATGTTAACTGACACGCTATAGTTGCAGTATATAGAAGAGGGAAGCTGATAGGAGCGGTTTGTCGCGTTGCGACCGATATGGGGTGTGATGTTTTGCCCTTGAAAGCGCTGTTACTGTTAAAAAGGGCGTTCAAGTTTCTATCCGACTACTTTAGCTTGTGCTTATCTCCTGCAGCTATTGTCATGTAAACTGTCGCTGCACGCGCAAGGCTTGAGTCGAATCGCGGTCCTTACTTTTGGGTTCCGACCAACAGGCAGGCTGATTGAACTCATTCAACCGACTCCGTGATCTCAGGTGAACTGCGTGCACAAGCGAGACATTTAGAAACGAGTTGAAAGGAATTCGCGGGTGCATGAATGTCGTAGCATACATCAGCAAGTATGTGTTCTTTGCTTGCAGGACGCAGCCTCATCGCGAACAAGCCTCTTACGGCAGCAAACGTACAGTCGCGAGTAAAAACGATTAGCACAGTGACGTCACCGGAGTGGTGAAAATCGCACCACGCGCCTGGCGCGGCGCCGTGCTTTGCGAACACACCTGGCACTTTTGTTATCGGCGTCTTTGTAAACGCAGCGCTGAGCTTTGCTATCTGCTGCTCCTGTGGCACGTCACTAGTGCTAATCTTTTTTACTCGCGACTGTACACGAAGATATAAATATATACTAATACTTCTGAACGAGTTCCTCAGTACCCGTTTTGCGATCTGTCGAGGAACAGAAAGCGTTAAACGGTTAAACGATAACAGAAAAGGAGAAAATTATAGCCATCAAGCGTAAAAGCTAGGCGAAGCCACTTTCGATGCGTTGCACATGCCACAGAAAAGAATAAATGATGAAAAAAAACGAGTAATGTAACCATTTATTTTTAATTTAAAATTTGCGCATTTCTGTTTGGATCTCTGCATGCTTAATAATCGTTTTTTAGTATTTTGATAAAATTTGAATTAGAACTCGAATTTGGAGCGCGCTTTCTCTTTAGGCAGTCTTTTAGGGAACCATACTGTTTTCCACTCGTGGTTCATCTTACCAATGTAGGGTAAGCAGAAAACAGCTATCATCTACTGTTTGGCCTATTAGTGCTCGTCAGCAGGACGCGGCGTACTGCAGGCGTAGCACACAGAATACATAGAGAGGTGGAGGCAAGGCCTGGTGTATATCGTGTACTGATGGTTGGCACATTTGGAGCAAAAGGGCAGACGGTAACAGACATCTGTGGATTGAACCTCTGCTGCCGATGAAGCAGGCTTAGTGTTTGCTTGTTGCTGGTAAGGTCCAGCAAGCTTCGTTTTTATGCTGCTGCATGCAGTTCTGAAATTGCGTCTTCAAGCCATGAAATCCATGTAATATTTCAAAGCAATGCACGAGCCCATTTGCTGCTAACTGAAAATGTAAGCTTCTGCAAAGCCTAAGCTCAGTCTCTCTGGACGCGATGCCCCTTTTTTCACCTTTGCCTCTCTGACTACCGTATGACCGGAGTGTCCGCTGTTTTTCTACAAGCGAGTGAAAGGTAATTTGACGGTTTACTCTCTGTAGGTATCTGCACGAATTTTCTTTGGCTTCGGACATCCCTTACTACCCGTGGTCCCCGGGTGCATGCGATGCTTTAAGGCTTCGAGATGCGCACATCTCGCTGACAACCGTAGATTCGGATTCGTTGCTTGGGAATAAAAATTGGGAAGAACGAAGAGTAGAAGCAAGGCTTCCTGCTGCGCCTTGCTCTCCTCATCACCTGTGTGGCTACACCCATTTTTCTTCGTAACGCACATCTCACCGCTTTCATTTAAGTTCAAGAACGATGCTTATCCGCAGCCCATTGGATCTACCGATCTTCTGGTGGCCCATACTGCATCAGCTCACCGGCATGATGGCGGAAGGCAGTAAGTAAATCTTTGCGCTAGTTCCAAGCACGCAGACATGCTGACCGAGATGTACAGCTATGACTGTTATCCCAACCAGCATTCAGAGTTATGTGCTGTGCGCTGAACAGGTGAGGGCTACTTTAAGCGGTGGAAGAGCCCTTGTGATGCCAGCTTTGAGTGCCCTGAAGATGCAAAACATCAGCATGCATGCCAGCAACGTCATATGTGCCACCACAGTAGCACCAGTTTACTGCACTGTGGTTTTTAGATCTATAATCATTCGGCTTATGTGAAACCATAATGGCGGTTTCGTCGGCCCCTAACTTTTATTCATAGAAGTTAATAAGGCGCAACACCATCACCACACACACACACACACACACTGAGAAAAGGCACCTCTGAGGGTATAGCGACTGGCGACCTCCCAACTTCTTAGGTTTTCTATCTACGATTGGGAATCCTCCTCGATGCTTCTTGTCGCTATTCAGCAGTAGCCGCCGAATATGCGGCGACACCTAAGAATTTGCACTTCATGAAAATCCGCAAGGCTCATTTGTAATTAGGTGCTGCCTCCTGGTATCAGAGCCGTATTTGGATGCTTCTACGCAAGAATGGAAGCATATTTCTTTACCAGGTGATTGGGTGGAGGGGGGGGGGACGCAGCGTGCGCAGACACCGCCACCGATGACGACGACACGGTCTCGCAGAACGACGTTCACAGAACTGTGGCTTTAAAACCTTTCTTTGTTATCTGTCGCTGGTCTGGGCCACTGGCTTTATTAAGGGGGCGGTTTGAGGCCGCAGCTAACCAGGGTGTAATGGTACTCAACAAACGGATGTTTTGGCCAATAGAAGCGGTCATAACGTTGCGCTTGGCGCAGCAAGAGGAGCGGCCCAAACATGCCGCCAGCAGGAGACGGGGAGGGGGAGGTATGTAGAGAGACCGAGAGGCACCATATAAGGGAACCTAAAACCTCCATGAATCGTGCGATTTTATCTTCCAGGAGATTTATAACCGAAACCATGATGATCGTGATGATCGCAGCTGCATCCACTGCAGGGAACATATGCCTCTCCCATTGTTCTTCCGTTAACTCTCTCTTGCGCGCCACCTGCCGCCACCATATAGGCCCGCAAGCCGCCTAGTCACATATGGCCGCCTGACTATCGGCATTACCGTGCTACGTTTACACCCCCTTGGAACCAACGCCATTACTTTAATTGAAAGTCTGTCATTTGTTCTTCCTGCGCACCACATGCGCAATGCCTATGTCCACTTGCTATTTTTCCCCTTTTCATAGCTCGATGCGCTGTACAGAATTTAAATTGTAAGTTTTTTAATTAGCCCCCAAGGTTCTCCCCATACGCAAGTAATGGTGAAACACGGCTATCGTATACTTGCCTCTTTGGAGATATAAGATATTTTTCATGACCTGAGTGTACACCCGCATTCTAACTCTCCTAGCCGGCTAAATCCTATTGGCCGGATCTGCAGTCGCTACTTATCCTCGATAGATGTCTTTATTACTTCCGACACCTCACCACTTATCGTAAATCGTTGTTTTCTTCCAAGAGTATTGAACGTTGTTTTAGGTTTCTTTACATGAATTTTCAGTCCCGCCATTTTGTTTTGAAAGTTAGATCCTTGATTATGAGCTACCAGAGTTATGAGTTACTTAGCGGGTTGATGTCACCAGCAAATCCAAAGTCGCCGAGTGGTTGGTCACTAAATTTTCTTTCCGCTCTTCCTTTTCCAACTTTCTGGATACATCTTGTAGGCACGCGGTGAGTACAGTAATGATGAGATTGTGTCACCTCGCGTGACGTCGTCCATGATCGACGCTTTATCTCTGTTCGTTTTGGAGGAATATGGTCGCTGCGCAGTCCCTCTACATAGCGTTCTAAATTTCTAAACGGGGTTTTCACGATATTTTTTCCGGAAACTGCACGATGAACAGCGCACGAAAGTAACTTTTGCATGTACAATCTTTGTCAAAAGCATACAGCCCAAGGGGTCTGCTTCTGAACGCTGCAGCGCGGCTCATCTTGCATACTCAGGGACGCTTATCTCATGAAGGCGGGAGGGACTTAAGTCCTCCACCCTCCCGAGCTTAGGACTGTAAAATGCACTTAAGAGCCCGGCTACACAGATTAGAAGCAAACTTCTTGGGCAATATATTTTTGACAAAGGCTGTACCTTATCGGACTGGGCGCATATAAAGCGAGCTGACAACTGTCGGCGCCAATCCCTCAACGAACCCAAATCAATTGATAAACTTATTCACGGCAGCTGTCATACTTGCTGAAATCGAAAGATTAGACACAGTGGCGTTCCTGATGAATTTTACCTCGTGGAGGCCTCCTAGCACGCCAATATTCCGAGATACTCGGCTTCAAATTTCCAACTGAATCAGTGCAATTATGCAATCTATGCGGCGGCGATAGGCGCAACACTCCTGCCTGGTGTAACGCAGTGGCTGCGGGTTTGGCGCTTCTTTAACTTTGTTGAGGTTTGGTCTCAGTTGTTGCAATGCGCTGCGGAGCCGTCCACTTCACAGGTGCAGCGCTGACTCCTCGCTATAGCTCCAGCGCCATTTCGGCCATTAGGCACATTTAGCAGAGCGCGTATCGCGTTACCGTTGCCAGAGTATTGGGGGCGCAACTGCACGTGTGCGAGTTTTACTGGAGGGTACGGCGGTATCTGGGCACTCCTACTTGGGCAGGTTGCGACCGCAGATTCGGATCACGAGAGTGAAATAACTAGAGGAATAAGAATGGGGTGGAGCGCATATGGCAGCTTCTCTCTGATCATGAATAGCAGTTTATCAGTATCCCTCAAGAGAAAAGTGTATAACAGCTGTACCTTACCGGTACTCACCTACGAGGCAGAAACGTGGAGGATAACGAAAAGGGTTCAGCTCATGTTACGGATAACGCAGCGAGCTGTCGAAAGGAAAAGGAAAATGATAGGTGTAACGTTAAGAGGCAGGAAGAGGGTAGAATAGGTCAGGGAACAAACACGGCATCCTAGTCGAAATCAAGAGAAAGAAATGGACTTGGGTGGGGCACGTAATGCGAAGGCAAGATAACCGATGGTCCTGAGGGCAGCGGACTGGACTATGAAGGAAGAGAAACGTAGCAGGGGGCGGCAGAATGGTAGGTGGGCAGATGCGATTACGAAGTTTGTGGGGATAGGGCGCCCACAGCCGGCACAGGGTGGAGTTAATTGGAGAGATATGGGAGAGGCCTTTGCCCTGCAATGGGTGCAGTTAGGTTGATGATGATGACGTAATAGCAGACGTCTCGCGTTTTTCTTCGGGTAGACATATCGCAGTTACCGCCAAATCGAGCGTTCGAGCAGCCACGAAACCTCAAGGTTCTGAGAAAGAATGACCGAACCTCGGATAGAGGCTACTAAATGCCTGTGTCATGTGAATGTCATGTGTATAACGTGCCTGATTCGGAAATTAGGCGCAGGTTGTCCAAGCGAGTGGCCCCAACTTTTGCACTTCATCGAATTCCACAATGACGAATGACATTTAACTTAAACGGTAATTTGTCTGGCCCCTGCTCTTGTGTGCTTAAGCTGTGCTTAATGTGCACTCATGTGGGGGTTTCCTGCGTGAGTAAATGCGCTGCGGTAATCAGCGTTTGTACGCTCAATTCGCAGTGTGCTCTAAACAACAACGTTTTCTAAACCAGTGTGCTCTAAATGTATTTCATTACCCTGCCTGAATTCTTATAGCATAGAATGCGGCTTCATTTGCAGCTTAGTTCAGCATCGGTAGTCGCAAGACTGGATTCATTTATTTTGTATGATGCTGAAGCAAACTATACATCAAAGCCATTCGCTTTCCCGCAACACCCACACAGTTTTGGCTTCTTTCGAGAATTCGCGGATTAGTGTGTTAATGCCCCGGGCAACGGCTAGCGAAGATTGTCTGTACGCTTAATTAAATTCATGGCGAACCAATTCATGCATGGTGAGTTGACACGCTGAGCAAATCATCGAAAACTTGAGGACGAATTGTGTAACGAGTTTTCGGTGTAATATTTTTCTGTGAATGTATGGTGCACTTTTGCGCCAGTACCTATGCATTTAGGCAGTACGAGGAAAATACGTTGCCTGACACCGAACTTGTACGCTAAGAAAAAGCGAGCAACCTATAGAACGCAAATAGCGCGGTTCTGATGCTGCCTTCCGCTCGCACTAGGAGCTCCTTTCTCGCAGTACTTGTGTTACAAGTTCGGCGGGAAAGAAGACTTTCATGGCTCTTTGCGCTACTCTGATCTCTGCGGAATCATATATGGAAACGCCAGTACGGCCACTACGAAGGATGCTTAACAATAGTCTAACTCTAAACACGAAAGGAGTAAAAAGAGGGTAAACGCTGCTCTGGCGCACTGCCTTTACGAGGAACTGCCTTCACTGCCTTTATACTGCCCAAGACGTGGGCTAAATTTCTATCCCTGAGATACGGAATACTTACTGTTGGTCAGGGAAACAAATTTCGTCTGCAAAATATGCGAAGTTCAAGCAGTTACGAAGATTTTAACCGAGGTTTCAGCCTCCTCTATTTGCTAACCTAAGCCGCCGCGGTGGCTCAGTGGTTACGGCGCTCGGCTGCTAACCCAAAAGACGCGCGTTTGATCCCGGCCGCGGCGGTCGAATTTCGATGGAGGCGTAGAGGCCCATTAAACCCTCATATGTCATATATCATATTTACTAACACCAAGCCTCCTTCTATTGCTAACTGCATCAAGTTGCTATGCGTTTCAGTAGGAATGTATCTCCGTTTCCAAGAGCAAGCATTTGTTGTATTTAGTGATTGAAACCTACTCCGTAACTTGGGGCAGCATACCATGACCCTAAAAGGTAATGCGCAAGAGTACAGTTCAATCTCTTTTTACTCCCATGCAAGCGTTTTCCTGGTTGGATTGTGCTGCTTTTGAAAGCCGGTGCGCGCACTGTGCGTTATTAGCTTGTGTGCACGCTTGTGCAGCTAGTATGACAAAGCGGATCCCGTGTGCTCTTCAGCTTTAGCGTTGCACACGGAGGCATTGAAGACACATCGAAACGTATACAGCTGCCACTTCTGGCCCGGTAACGTCACTTCCGATCCTGGGAATTGTGTGACGGTCGGACGCCGCATTTAACGCGACATCGCTAATAGAGCTCGTGGCGCAGAAAAGCCCGTGTCGGCGTTATAACACAATAACCTCCAAATAAAAAAAAATGTGGAGGTACCGGAATCAAAACCAGGACTTTCAGATTGCGACGCGAGCACGCGCAGAACAAGCTACGAAGGCTCGCTGGTTCGAACTGAATAAAAATTGACCTAGTGAATCCGCTGCGGCCTTTGACTTCGTGAAATGTCTTTGTGTACCGATGCGTACATGAGTAATACCCAGGTACTGCTGCAGCACACTGTCGTGTTCCACTCTTAAAGCCGAAGCTTAATGCGTCCTCCAGTTTTTGTTTTTGGCGATTGTGCTTTTAATGTTATCGAATTATTACTTCTCTCACTGCTACTTTTTTCCCCTCTTGCAGTATCGACAAGCACGCTGACTGGCGGAGCGGGACAATCTATGGGCTTCCGATTTGACAGGGTTTGGGCCGGCAGTCAGGCGTGCCACGTCAGCATGCTCCATGGACTCGGGGTGAGTCGACCGCAACGGTCAG
The DNA here is from genome assembly GCF_052857255.1 of Amblyomma americanum. Lineage (NCBI taxonomy): Eukaryota > Metazoa > Arthropoda > Arachnida > Ixodida > Ixodidae > Amblyomma > Amblyomma americanum. Next base: position 105,446,981 of record NC_135498.1, read on the forward strand.
CAGTGCGCCACGCGTGCGCAGGATGGAAACGCTGCAACAGCTGAATGTGTATCCAGTGGCGGTATGTTTTACGAAGGAGTGTTTCCTGTCTAGCGAAGGAAAAACAAGCCCGACTGGTTGCGCTATAAAAAAGTGACAATTTTGGAAGTATCTGAGGGATCTGCATTGTATTGTTTGGTGCGCATCGGCTTTCGACGTCAGTTGCGAGTTTATCCGCCGGTATTATAAATGTTCAGCCCAGACCCACACAGGCCAAACTGGCTGCTTGTTGTACATGCCCAGTGAAGTGGCAGATGTATACGCGGCTTGAGTAGAGAGGTCTTTTCCGGGATTTCGCTTTCTTAGCAAAGCTGGAGAGTGTAACAGTATTAAAAAACAAAATGAGAACCCTTTAATCGATAACTCCCCGTCACGTACATGATGAGGATATTTCATAGCGGCTGTTATGGCAGAATGCGGAAAACGTCACCCACTTTACATTAAACGGTCAATTCAGCTTATACTGCGAATTTGCGCTAAAACTCCTTTATGATGCGCTGCCTTCCAAAGATCTGTACAAGCGGAAAGAGACCGCCGTAACACGTGCCATAACGAACCTCAGTGTGTCACCAGCCACCTCCAATGTAACGAACTTCGTGTGCTGAGCTCGGATATATCGAACATCAGGTTGCCACCTCGGATATAACTGATTTTATTCTGTCAACTTCCGATACGCTAAACGCATTTTTCAAACGACCTACCGAAGATAGCTGAAATGTTTTTTTATATATAGAAGGGCTATACCCGGTGCATATGGACATAAGCATTTTTTAGCGTTCACTTTTTAGGCGAACTTTCTCGGTAGTCAAAAAAGGTAAAAAAAAATTTGGTTACATTATGGTTAGACGCGGTTAATTCAAAGGTAAGCTCTCACAGGGATCTAATCTTTGCATTGGCTGTTAAGGTGCTTCAGATGAACAATGTCTATACTGACAATAAATGCAAGTGGCTTCTTCCTACCTCCTTCTCCGTTTCTCCCTCTTCTTTCTACTCGGATTGCGGACTGATTACACTGGTGGTTACTCCGGATGATGTCCCTAAACAGCTTCTGTAAAAATTGACGCGAGATTTGCGTAGTTACGCCCAGTGCGAATTATATGCCCTAGCAGTTCGATGTTCACTGCGGCTCCGGTGTTGGGATAGCGATATTGCGTTACTGCCTACATATGCGGAATCGGTCATTCTCTAATTTACATTCATAGATCCATGGAAGTCCTCATACCATTCCTGGCGCAGTGATTCAGTTGTTAAAGGTGCACTAAAGAGGAATCTGAACTCGTCTTTTTTACCGCGGGAACTCTATCTACACGTTCCGGGCATTCTTAGAAACTACGAGCCATTGTCCTGTGCGGCCTATTGCCCTAATTAAATTGGATTAAACGTTCCGGCTCCCACATTTTTTTTTTATCTCAACGCGGTAGGTAGGCGGAGTCAACCAACGCGTCAGCCAATCCCGTGGCGGCTTGCCGCTCTGCCATCGGCGGAGTGATGCGTAAATCAAAAAGTGCACTTGTATTTTTATTTCCGTGGTCCTAATTTGCGGCTATATTGTCTGTGACTGAAACTGTTCATTCACAGAAACCTAAAAAAAAAACAAAATAAAAGCGAAAGCGAAGCCGCTATTGGACTGGCTGAAAGGCACTCCACGCGTTGGTTGAGTCCGCCTACCTACCACGTTGAGTAAAAAAAAAAAGGCGGGAGCCGGGACGTTTAATCCGATTTAATTAGGACAATCGGCCGCACAGGACAATAATTCGGAGTTTCTAATAATTCCCAGAACGTGTAGGCAGGGTTCCCGCTGTAAACAGACGAGTTCAGATTCCTCTTTAGTGCACCTTTAAGCGATCTGCCACTGTTTTAGTGGCGTGTCCAGCGTATGCACGTGAAAGACTCATACTCGCATCTGCTCTGAAGCCTATGGACTCATCGCTCCTCTCTGAGGATTTGATCCTCGGCGCTTGGCCAGATAGTTTTAGAACTGTAAAGGCAACGCGAGCGCTCTCACGCTTTTTGAGCGACACGGACCTTGTCTCGCGTTTGTGATGTCAGAAAGTCTGTTTTTTTTTTCTTTTTTTTTAAAGTAGTTTTTCATCTGCCTCCTCCCATTATCATCGTCCCCCATCGTGACCTTCTTTTATCCCCTCTTCCCGTCCCCCAGAGCAGAGTAGCAGGCCAGATATTTATTTTTCAGGCCAACCTCTCTGCCTTTCCTATTAATAAACCGTCTCTCTCTCTCTCTGCCACTCTCCTGTGGTGGCATGGGCTGCTGCCATCAGTGGGACTTGTGAGACCCAGGTTGCTCTTCTCTCTCTCTCTCTCTCTCTCTCTCTATATATATATATATATATATATATATATATATATATATATGCACACACTTATGAAGGAAGCCAACAGTCACCGCAACCAAGGTGCATAGGGAAATGTTTTTGTAATTATCTTTTTAATTTGTGGTGCTGAACGGTTGGAGAACAATACTTCAAGTAACCTGTTGCTTAAAAGAAATTAATTATAAAGCAGCAGAAAAAACAACCATGTCGCTGGTGAGATCCGAACCCACGTCGTCCGAATATCGCGTCTGGTGCTCTAGCAACTGAGCTACGGCGACGGCTGTCCAATCTGTTGCTTTCGGATTACAGCTGTTTTAAGTTCTGCTCTGCCTGCTGTCGAGTGCAATGAAAGTAGGACATTCGACGTGGATAGCTCATTGACAGCTCGGGATATTTGTCATGGGACATATTTCGCGTGCCCGTGTTAGCCATAACCATGCTGCAATGCTCTGAAGGTGACGCCATCCGACTCCGATACGGAGTGAAAGGGGCGTTGTGAGACTTTTCTTTGATCAGGTTAATAATACTGGCCCAGCGCTGTGCTGTATTCTTAGCAGTAACACGGACTATTGAGCTAGTTGGTACAGCATTGAAAACTTTCTAAAGTGCTGCGACAAGGGACACAAAGAGAAAGACACGAAGGACAAGCGCTTGTCCTTCGTGTCTTTCTCTTTGTGTCCCTTGTCGCAGCGCTTTCGAAAGTTTTCAATGCTGTATTCTTTTGCAGGTCGACTGATTGTGGTGTGGTCGCTTGATTGTTTCGCAGTACGCGCCGCTCACTTCCGACGCATGGCACGCACCGTCGGAACCCTTCCTCCTTGAATTCCTTTACAATGTGAGTGCTTCTTCTCGCGCTGCTTCCGACTGCAGCGTTTACGCGCATTCGGAGACGACGAGGCCGAACCAAAAGCGACCCTTTTAAATGAGCCGCCGTGGTGGCTCCGTGGTTATGACGCTCGGCTGCTGACCGGAAAGACGCGGGTTCTATCCCGGCCGCGGCGGTCGAATTTCGATGGAGGCGAAATTCTAGAGGCCCATGTACTGTGCGATGCCAGTGCGCGTTAAAGAACCCCAGGTGGTCGAAATTTCCGGAGCCCTTCACTACGGCGTGCCTAATAGCTTAAGTCGCTTTGGGACGTTAAACCCCCATAAACCAAACCTTTTAAGGGGGCGAGTTGTAGTCAGCAGTCCGTCAGCTTTGGATGGAGCCTCTCTCAATGTACTGTCAGTTTTAGGGAACAGCTATGTGCCCGCACGCGTAACATCTCGGGTAAGTAGCTGCGTGGTTTTGCAATATAAAAAATGAACACAAAATTGCACATTTTTTTTAAATGGTGGCATCCGCTTGTAGCTCATTATGCTGCCACGAAGTTTCATCGCTTAAATCGACCAGGAAGTACTCTCGAATAATTGATTCATGAAATGCGGCGGCTCTGCGTTGCAGGGAAACGTTCGGGCGTTTTTCCCTTCTATATCTTTTTTTATTTATTCAGATACATACAGCGCCCGGAAACAGGCATTATTGTAGGGGGGGGAAACATGGAAAAATGGCGCAGGTAGTACAATTCAGCGACAAATAATCTAAGGCTATGTACGTGTACTTTGTTCTTGGGAGCTGATTTTTGTGTCCAGTATCTCGACATCCATGCACCGTTAAGCACTCAGCTTCACACTAATCTGACAGGAGATGGAACACTGTGTTAGACACTTTCTTCTCAAATTGTATTTTTTACCTGTGATCGGATTTATCCTGGCAGCTAACAGAATCCTCCTGCTATGTGTTCATGTTCTGATTGCTTGCTTCAATCAGTAAACTTTGCTGCAGTGGGAAATGATGGAGCAGCCCTTGGGCGCAGGTGATGACGACTGGGGAGGCCACTGAAGCTGGGCTCGAGGTAGCATGAGGCCGAAAGTGCGTTGTGTAACTGATTCAGACCTCCATTTGAGCTGCTTCTGTGGGTATACATATATGGATAACCTATAAAATCTTACACCATTTAGGTTATTGTCCCCATGTAGTGTGTGGTCAGAATTTGTTGAATGGCGATAGTTTAGTTCACCCGCTTGCGAAGCTGTACTCTCTTCAATTAGGTCTCATCATTCAACTTGGAACCACGGAAGACAGTATTACACATCACGAGTTACCCGAACAAAGCGAGTATCTTCCAGGACGGGACCCCAGTTTCATGACCACTGTTGGAGTGAATGGCCCCGTGGAACATAGTTTTGCAAATATTCATCTGCTATTCTGCTTTAGTGATGAAGTGCTGAAGTTTTTGGTGCACGACAGGTTTTATGATTTATGAGTATGTGACCTCCCAAAGCGACTCAGACTATGAGGAACGCCGTACTGAAGGGCTCCGGAAATTTCGACCACCTGAGGTTCCTTAATGTGCACTGACATCGCACAGTATATGGGCCTCTAGAATTTCGCCTCCACCGGAATTCGACCGCCACGGCCGGGATCGAACCCACGTCCTTCGGGCCCGCAGCCAAGCGCCCTATCCACTGAGCCACCGCGGCGGCTCCTGTGTGCACGACAAGTAATTGTTGTAGTTAAGTGTTCAATTGTTTGAAGTCACTCTCTTCCACCAGACTCCGCTTAACACGGATCGCCCTCTCACACTGCGGCCAAAGGAAGAATTTTGTCCAGTTAGCGAGCACCAAGAGTGAGTTGATCGAGCTGGGTATTAGGTCGAAAGACACAAACGCCACGAGTAAGCGGCGAAAGCAGTTCGCAGTAAATAGCTGGTCCAGAGGTAGTGTAAGGAAAACTGTGCGCAAAACAGAGCACATAGGAGAGGAAAAAAGACCCACAGATGAACGCAATGCAAAGTGTTCCGTTCGCAGCTGTTCATGTCTAAGACGGAGAGTTGGAAGATGAAGGACAAGCCCACTGCAGAGCAGGTCTTCCTGCACGACTACCCGGACATCACCATAGACAAGCTGTTCGTTATCGCCATCGGAAGCGTGAGTATCTTTGTCGTCGGTGCATCTGATAACGGCGACGCAGGCGTGAAGCCTACAGCTGTCGCCGAATGGAAGCGCGATAATCCGAGTGCGTGGCTATCCCAGGCCTTTGCGTCGTGAAGTACAGCGCTTCTTCAGGGGGACGTCAAACATTTTTACTAGTTTTCAAAACACTCTGACGGCCTTTGTTCGTAAGCTTCAAGTTTTTCCAGCATCTCGTTGAATTCGTCAACGATCGTGCATGAAAACATGTGCGACAACCCGAGGCAACGCCTCCTGTATTTTCAGTCGCTGTCAGATTATCGGCTTCCAAGGGATCAGCGTGGACGCCTCGTTCCGCGATGTGCAACACTCCGCGATGGGAGCCCCTAATGTTCCAGTGTATGGGCTTTCGGAGCCCCTTGTTACGTCCCTCCGGCTACAACGCCGTGCTTCGCTTCCTGTATAACCTTCGCGACGCGGCGCAGCCCAAAGCGCAGTCTCGTACGATACCACGTGACCAGGTGGAGACGGGATAGAAAAAAAGAACTATGACGAGCGAGGAAGCGGCTGATCTAACAGGCTTTTAATAGGTAGTCATCGGCTCATGTCGGACTCCCCTATAAGCTTAGGAGGGTCCTCAGTAGAGGGAGGTTTTGGTGGTGTCACACGGCAGCCTTTGAAGTTTGGGATTTCAAAGGTGCCCTAAGCGGCTGAAGTTCACCGATCTTGCTTGAAGGGTCTGTTGCTTAAATTAAACTTGCGCTGCTCTGCGCTCATTTTATAACCTAAGCTCTAGCGAAAACAACTCTTCTTGCATTATACCAAGTTCTGAGCACACCTTCGAAAATATTCAGACACACGACGGCCATGCACAGTTTACCCAAGCGCTCGTCACTGTAATCTACGGCCGCCATTTTTGTTTTTCTGTAGTTGCGAATTCACCAGCTCGTTTCTTGCAGGTATTATTTGCCGCAGTGCATATTTTATTAACATTAGGGGCTTCAGTTTCGCGTTTTTTACTGCATGCTTATTTCGTTTGTGTACGTGTACGCGTAACATGCGCGCAGTAAGCATCCTCGTTGTAGTATGTCGTATTAGGCCGCGTAACGAAGGCTCCTCTTTTCGTGCAGCGAGTGTGCTGCTGCGGAGGCTCTCATCGCCTTGAACAACCGGCTAATGTTGTGAGGGTTAGGGGACGATAGTTGAAGCCTGCGTCGAAAGCGCCGGTCGAAAGCGGTTTAACCGGGATGGATGGCAGATTCGAGAACTGAAAAAAATTTCTGAAGAACCGAGTTGAAAATTGTAGAGAAATATTGCACGTCCTCACTTCACTCCAGGATTGTTGTTCATGTTCACGAACACAACCACTGGCCAAGAGACAGTGCGGGTCACGAGATGTGGATGCCTTCGGCCCGAAATGTACCGCATCAGCAAGGGGTGGTGTTTTAAAAAAAAATGGGTTTCAAATATTGTTTCTTTTTCCTCGCCACGGAAGTCTCGATTTGCTGCGTTCGTACACACGCAGCATGAAAGAGTTTTCTTGTTATTTAGATGCGGCTTTGTTTGTGTAAGCATCAAATAACCAGTGACTAATGGCATCTACGAAAGGCTCCTTGCAAGCCGTGTGACATTTAAATGCGTTTTCACGAATGTAGTTCCCACAAGCGAGGAATTTCCTAAGAGGAAACCATGGCAAACCCGATTTTTTTTTTGGCGCTGAGAGACCGCAAAAATGTTCCCTTCCTTCCCCATCACGCCGCCCCCTACATGAGACACCAATAAATCTGGCCCTGTTCTGAAGGGCATTTAATTAACAAGCGGCCTTTGTCACCAACAGAAATGGTATTTTGTCCTGTATCTAAGTGGTGCCGGCTGGAAGGTGCATTGTCATTCTAGGTTTAGCACGTGAAGCGCTGGCGGTGAGCTATAAAAACTGCAGAGCACAGCCGACGTAGCCGGCTGATGTGCTCGCCAGGCAAACAGAGTAGCAGAATAATTACCAAGGCCTGAGGCCCGCTGCGAGCCGCGTCTCACACACAAAAATAAAATTCAGTTGCTGATTCCGCTGACTGAGTGAGACGTCCTTTAGACCGGCATAAACTGACGCAGCCCACCGATTATTTAGCGAAGGAATGCACTGTGGTCTATGATACATAAGCATGAACATCACTGTCATCCAGTTGGAATTTCTGCGAAACAATTGCGCTGAATTAAAAAGTTATTTTCAACTCAGTGTCTCGTTGGGGCTTCATTCTGTGATGAGATTCTTGTGTCGTTTTCATTACGTCTCCCGTTCCTTCTTTTTTCCCCCTACTTTTTCCACTCAAGAACTTTTGCCGAAAAGATGACGACGACATCAAGCAGTTCCGGAGAGAGAGGACCAATGCCGGGATGACTGCAAAGCAACGGTGAGCTATGTGTACAAATATGTCTCGTTACGAGTGCAGACTGCGCACCACGCAGTGGTTAGAGTTGTTGGGCAGTTCTGAATTAAGTTATTTTTCTCAAACCTTTACGCTATAGGGTTCGATGTCAATTAAAACATAAAGGCACAGCGAATCAAACCGTTTTGTTTTCGCTAACGCATCCCCCAGTGTCAGTTGATATAGTAGGATACAACCCAAGAACAAAACAGCAAATGCTGCTGAAAAGAGTCCCTAGAGTCAATGGCGTCGACAGTTTCTACCCCGTTCCCCTTTGACCGATCCCTTTGGACCTGCGAGCGTGAAATAGCATGGGGTGGCAGATGAAAGGGGAAGAAGCAGGGCTCCATATGGTTAACCACGGCGTCATGAAAATCGGTCGGCACCATTGGCTGGAGGGCCTCTTTCAAGGGCACCTGCCGCTTTGTTCTTGACATGTATCTGATCAAAGTATACCTATAAAAATGGCAGCCGCCGGCAAACCCGCTATCATGACTGCGGCTCTTACGTGTTTATCGTGTGATGTTGAAAAGTTTACGTCGCATCCCGTGGCTCAGGACTGTCGAGATGCAATCGATTCCTTTTCCAGGAGCAGTTTTGTTTGTTGCTCAGAGTGATTTCCGAAAGCCAGCTCTAGGTTCAAGCATTTCGCTTACATATACGATAGGAGTGCATTGCTATGGGTGAATAATTATTCGCTGCACCGGACGCAGAAGGCAGCTATCGTTTTTTTACATTTAAGCGAGTCCTGCATGAAAGTTAACGAATCAGCGAGTGCGTTCGTATGGTATTCACTGAAACCCTGAAGGCGTGATGTGCGGCATCATGGTTATTCATGGCGCTTTTACAGCGCGAACACAGCACGCATGACGCGAACAAGTGAGACAACGACGTTTGTAGCGTCTCTCTGCTTCGCGTCATTGCTGTGTGTTTGTGCTGTAGAAAGGTCATGGTCGACTAACTAGCCCGCAACTCTGCCCTTGTGAACTTCATTTCTTGTACTTCGGGTCGCTGCAACTCTGGAATAATACATGACCGCATTGTTCCTCATTATGCAGACCGCGGTTGTAGCGTCTTTACTCTTCGTGCCGTTGCTCGTGTGTTTCCGCAGGCAGTGATTGACCAACTAGCCACGATAGCTATAATTCCCATACATGCGGAATTTTCTGCTTTGCATTCATAGATCTCCGGAAGCCTTTGTGCCACTCCTGGCGCAGTTGTGCAGCTGTTAAGCGATGCCACATTTCTCTGCGATGGCAGGTGCTGTCGCCAGTGCGGCCTGCGAGTCCCAGCTTGTTTTTCCCGAGCAACCTATCGCGACCAGTCATTAATTGAACTGACCCCGGCCTCGGTAAACAGTTTTCTCACAATTCGGTGGGCAGGCTGTGATGACGTCACAAGGTCACATGATCTAGGTAGCGCACCTGCCACCTAGGGAAGGGGGCACCTATGTTGCAGGTGGGCCGTCTAGGAGAGGTTGCCCACAACCCGGTAGGGACCTCACAGACAGCGGCTGAGTGGCTGAGTGAAAGCTGTAGTGCTAACGTGCTAACAAGGTGCCGGCAAAGTAAGGAGTGGCTTCCTAAGGAATGCATTCTTCCAGGTGATTCTCCGTACAACTGTATTGAATATAGCCTTAAAGCATTGTTTTAAAGCGAGACCAAGGAGAACTCCATCTGATTTTTGCTCCTATAGTCAGGTACAACCCGAGAACTAAGCGTTAGAAGCCTCTCAAAGGAAGCACTCCAGCCAACAGCGCCGACCGATTTTCCTGACGCCTTGGTTAATCCGGTTAAGCTCTAGTTATTCCAAATTCATCACCACCCTATGCTATTTCCCCGCTTGCCACTCCAAAGGAATCGGTCAAGGGGGAGAGGGAGAGAATCCGTCAATGGGGAGATTTGGTCGACCCCATTGGCTGGTGGGGCTCCTTTAAGGGGCATTTGCTGCTTCGCTCTTGAGTTGTATCCGGCTATAGTACAAATCGACAGTATGGCCTTCTCTTGGTATAGATCTGAGGTGGCTTGGAGATCTGAGGTGGCTTGGTGGCTGTGGTGTCTGGTTGCTCAGCCCAAGGACGCGGGATCGATTCGAGGGGAAATGCAAAAACCGCCCATGTGTACTGTGCGCTGACAGTGCGCGTTAAAGAACATCGGGTGGCCGAAAATAATTTGAAGCGCTCCTCTATGGTATCTCTCAAAAGCCCATGTGCAGCCTTTTCATTAGACCCCACATTACATACCTCGTACACCATGTATACCTTTCTGGTTATTTTGAGATTTTTTCAGCAGCAAAATACGCGTTTATCGCGCACAGATTGGGTTTAAAAATGGAGTATTTTTTCCTCTTCACATTCGATTCAAACTCATGATAAGACTGAGGAGCACTGCGTGATTGGCATTCGGAAATAAAAATGCAGTGTACCTTAGCCACATAGATTTACGCACAAACATAATCTTGACGTCACCGCAGCCTGATTGCAAAAACAGCTGGTAGTGGCGATACCAGTATGCAATTTTTTGCCGCTTTTTGTAGGAAACAAAAGCTCCGTTTAAAGTGAAACTAGCCTCTTTATTTCAATTAAGGCTAACTCTAGTTTCCCCTCATGTCACTTTCAGTGTAACATGAAGTCGTTGGCTTCTTAGCAGCGCTTTCTGTTTCTTTCTGCTTTGTGTTCGCGCACGCAGGCTCCGTTTAAAGTGAAACTAGCCTCTTTCTTTCAATTAAGGCCAACTTTAGTTTCCCCTCATGTCACTTTCAGTGTAACATGAAGTCGTTGGTTTCTTAGCAGCGCTTTCTGTTTCTTTCTGCTTTGTGTTCGCGCACGCAGGCTCCGTTTAAAGTGTAACTAGCCTCTTTCTTTCAATTAAGGCCAACTTTAGTTTCCCCTCATGTCACTTTCAGTGTAACATGAAGTCGTTGGTTTCTTAGCAGCACTTTCTGTTTCTTTCTGCTTTGTGTTCGCGCACGCAGGCTCTATTTAAAGTGAAACTAGCCTCTTTCTTTCAATTAAGGCCAACTTTAGTTTCCCCTCATGTCACTTTCAGTGTAACATGAAGTCGTTGGCTTCTTAGCAGCGCTTTCTGTTTCTTTCTGCTTTGTGTTCGCGCACGCAGGCTCCGTTTAAAGTGAAACTAGCCTCTTTCTTTCAATTAAGGCTAACCCTAGTTTCCCCTCATGTCACTTTCAGTGTAACATGAAGTCGTTGGCTTCTTAGCAGCGCTTTCTGTTTCTTTCTGCTTTGTGTTCGCGCACGCAGGCTCTATTTAAAGTGTAACTAGCCTCTTTCTTTCATTAAGGCCAACTTTAGTTTCCCCTCATGTCACTTTCAGTGTAACATGAAGTCGTTGGTTTCTTAGCAGCGCTTTCTGTTTCTTTCTGCTTTGTGTTCGCGCACGCAGGCTCCGTTTAAAGTGTAACTAGCCTCTTTCTTTCAATTAGGGCCAACTTTAGTTTCCCCTCATGTCACTTTCAGTGTAACATGAAGTCGTTGGTTTCTTAGCAGCACTTTCTGTTTCTTTCTGCTTTGTGTTCGCGCACGCAGGCTCTATTTAAAGTGAAACTAGCCTCTTTCTTTCAATTAAGGCTAACTCTAGTTTCCCCTCATGTCACTTTCAGTGTAACATGAAGTCGTTGGCTTCTTAGCAGCGCTTTCTGTTTCTTTCTGCTTTGTGTTCGCGCACGCAGGCTCCGTTTAAAGTGTAACTAGCCTCTTTCTTTCAATTAAGGCCAACTTTAGTTTCCCCTCATGTCACTTTCAGTGTAAACATGAAGTCGTTGGTTTCTTAGCAGCACTTTCTGTTTCTTTCTGCTTTGTGTTCGCGCACGCAGGCTCTATTTAAAGTGAAACTAGCCTCTTTCTTTCAATTAAGGCTAACTCTAGTTTCCCCTCATGTCACTTTCAGTGTAACATGAAGTCGTTGGCTTCTTAGCAGCGCTTTCTGTTTCTTTCTGCTTTGTGTTCGCGCACGCAGGCTCCGTTTAAAGTGAAACTAGCCTCTTTCTTTCAATTAAGGCCAACTTTAGTTTCCCCTCATGTCACTTTCAGTGTAACATGAAGTCGTTGGTTTCTTAGCAGCGCTTTCTGTTTCTTTCTGCTTTGTGTTCGCGCACGCAGGCTCCGTTTAAAGTGTAACTAGCCTCTTTCTTTCAATTAAGGCCAACTTTAGTTTCCCCTCATGTCACGTTCAGTGTAACATGAAGTCATTGGTTTCTTAGCAGCACTTTCTGTTTCTTTCTGCTTTGTGTTCGCGCACGCAGGCTCTATTTAAAGTGAAACTAGCCTCTTTCTTTCAATTAAGGCTAACTCTAGTTTCCCCTCATGTCACTTTCAGTGTAACATGAAGTCGTTGGCTTCTTAGCAGCGCTTTCTGTTTCTTTCTGCTTTGTGTTCCCGCACGCAGGCTCCGTTTAAAGTGAAACTAGCCTCTTTCTTTCAATTAAGGCTAACCCTAGTTTCCCCTCATGTCACTTTCAGTGTAACATGAAGTCGTTGGCTTCTTAGCAGCGCTTTCTGTTTCTTTCTGCTTTGTGTTCGCGCACGCAGGCTTCGCTTAAAGTGAAACTAGCCTCTTTCTTTCTATTAAGGCTAACTCTAGTTTCCCCTCATGTCACTTTCAGTGTAACATGAAGTCGTTGGTTTCTTAGCAGCACTTTCTGTTTCTTTCTGCTTTGTGTTCGCGCACGCAGGCTCCGTTTAAAGTGAAACTAACCTCTTTATTTCAATTAAGGCTAACTCTAGTTTCCCCTCATGTCACTTTCAGTGTAACATGAAGTCGTTGGCTTCTTAGCAGCGCTTTCTGTTTCTTTCTGCTTTGTGTTCGCGCACGCAGGCTTCGCTTAAAGTGAAACTAGCCTCTTTCTTTCAATTAAGGCTAACTCTAGTTTCCCCTCATGTCACTTTCAGTGTAACATGAAGTCGTTGGTTTCTTAGCAGCACTTTCTGTTTCTTTCTGCTTTGTGTTCGCGCACGCAGGCTCCGTTTAAAGTGAAACTAGCCTCTTTATTTCAATTAAGGCTAACTCTAGTTTCCCCTCATGTCACTTTCAGTGTAACATGAAGTCGTTGGCTTCTTAGCAGCGCTTTCTGTTTCTGCTTTGTGTTCCCGCACCCAGGCTCACCTATCTCATGCGCTACTGGCCGAAGTTCCGCAAGATCTTCAACTGCAGCGATACCGACGTGTACTCGCGGGAGCCCACAATCCGCTGCATTTCGGCAGTAGGCGCGCCACCCGGATGGATGTAGTCTGATCACCGATGGGGACCGTCCATACGGGCCCACTTTTTTTTTTCGGTTGACGGGTGTCGGGGGTTGGGGGCCGGGGGTAACTTTTCATTCGTTTTAGTGCTTTGTGCCAGTTGTGTGAACGTGGTCCTTCAAGACTGGCTGCCTCTTTTGTCCATCCTAGCCCCAATGAATTAAACTTCCTGCTTTCGTCATGGCCCAGTTACTACGCGAGGACAGTCGGAAACTTGCGGCGCTGGTGCAAATGATGCCAGTGGTTTGTGAATTCGGGAAAGTGTCGCTCTTTTTCAGCGATGCAGCTGCTACAGGTATAAGAGAATACTTCAGTTTTTTTACTCTTACAAAGTGTTGCTTCGCGCTTTCTTATGAGTGCTAATCATGCAAAGATATGTAATAGGTCAGCGCAGTGTTGAAAAGAAATTTGCACTTAGTGCAAATAATGCTTACTTCTTTTCTGAAACATCAACCTTCTTTGAAACATTATGCATATAGTCTCAGACGCTCACTTTTGGCAGTGGAGCAAATTTTCAAGGCGAGGGTGACAGTTTTGAGCTGCACGTGTGGGTCGGGACGTGTCTTGTTTTGTTTATATGCTGTAGTTTACTCGCTGCCGCGTTGAAGGCGCTGTTCGACTCGGCGCCTCGAGCACGCCCTTGTATTCCGAGCACTTCCCAATATTTGAGCATTTTGACGTACTTTCACCCGTCTGAAATGCCCAACCTCTTTTTGAATGATTCGAACCACCGCCAGCACGAACAGAGCAGGCTCTTTTCCTGGTGCCTTAGACCACTCGGACACTGCCTGCTTGTTCTCATTTGTTGCAGCGCTCGCGCTACATGTTTTAAATCGTTTGCATCCCCTTCATTCTGTTAGTTCTGCGCTACCACCGTGGTCGTGTAATGAAACCGTAAGGGTAAAAAAATACAGCCTCGCCTATATATCGTCAATATATATGCGCCTGAACACGCAGGTGAGAATCCGGCCTAGGTGGCATGACTCGTCTTTAAGCCTGAATAATAGCTTGCGTACGCTGTGGCGTGTCAAGCACTAAAATCACCGAGGGACGTTGCGGAAGCACGTAAATCACGAAAAGCGGAGAGGGCTGCTCAAATAGAAGAAGCTGGTAGAGATGGCTCGTCGATCAGCGAAAGCAGCCAGGGGGGTCATGCGTACGCTCCACAGGTAGACGAATAGAACAGAAAGCAGTGACACGTTGAGGAGCGAAATGACCTGGCCAATACTCTGTGCGCCTACCATGATCTATGAGTCGTTTTATAGAATACGCTGCTAAGCCTTTCCTGCAATGCATCGTCATCATCATCAGCCTTACTATGCCCAATGCTGGGCAAAGGACTCTGAAATACCGATCCAATTTTCCCTGTCCTGTGCCAGCTGCGGCCACAGTATCCCTGCAAGATTCTTAATCTCATCCACCCACCTAAGTTTCTGCCGCCCTCTGCTACGCTTGACTTGCCTTAGAATCCACTACGTTACCCTTATGGACCACCAGTTATATTGCCTTCACATAAATGCCCTGCCCAGGCTCATTTATTCCTCTTGATTTCGACTAGGATGTCATTAACCCGCGTTTGTTCCCTCACCCACTCTGCCGCTTCCGGTCACTTAACGTTACACCTATCATTTTCCTTCCCATGGCTCGTTGCGTTGTCCTTAACTTAAGCGTTAGCCTCCACGTTTCTGCGCCGTAGGTGAGTACCGGTAAGATACAGCTGTTATATACTTTTCTCTTGAGAGCTATTGGTAAACTGCCATTCATGATCTGCTTATTGCTGCTCTCGACTAGGAGACAGAGTACAAATTTTTCCTTGTATTTCATTCATCGAAAGAAAAAAATGAAATGCCTCTTGTTTATAGTGGCTGTTTCCCTTAATTTGAAGAGCACGACTTTGCTGGCATCAACTAATTGCTTGATTTGTTCCCGTCGCCATGCCATTTGCTTTATGGAAAAGCGAGTTCCTGGCTGGTTTGCGCCCGCGTAGCGCTATATTCATTTCGTTGCAAATCGAGAAGAAAAACTTTATGCCAAGCTCTTTGAAGAGCCCATGGAGACCTTAACCGCCGCTCATAACAGAAAAGTTTCTCTTTAGACACAGAAGAAAAAAAAAAAGTCGAGCTCAGGTACACACTATTTATTACACGTAGCTGTTCTGATACTCTGTGCTGCTTTTTTTTTTTTACAGAAAACATGCCACTTACGTCTTTGCGACCAAAGGCGACCATTGTCTTGCTTTGTTCCACGTGTTTGCGCATCGGCTCATGCACCTCGGACATTCTGTGTTTTCTACAAGCGGAGCACAAAATATCCATTTCTTCAAATCTGGACCTATTCGTTTTTGCTCTCAGAGCCCCTGTCCTAGCGTCAGAGAGCAATGAACTGCCCCGCGAGTTATCAAATAACCGTTCTTTTTTGATTGGACTACTCGACTAAGGTGCGTCTCGGCAGCAGCCCCCGTAGTCCGGGTTGGCGATGCCAGACGAGGCTTCAGTCTGCGCCTTGTTCGGTGCGGCCGCGTCGTCGAGTAGCTCGTTTTTCCTGTTGGCGGTGAGCACAACCAGGGATGACGAGGACGACTCGTCGGCACCGCTCGCATCTGCTCGGCCGCTCGGGCGGAGGAGACGGGTGAAGCAGGAGCGCTCGATGTTCGAGAAGGGCTTCTCGCAGACCAGGTAGAAGAGCCAGCCGAACAGGTAGCTGAGCACCGTGTTGCCCAGAAATCCGCGGACCTGCAGGTGTGGGTTGTGAGAGCAGATTGGCTCATCGTTACTCCCTGAAAGCCACATCGAGGCCTTTCGTTTCTGCAGACAGACAGCTGTTTAACAAAGTTGGCTGCTGGGCTGCTTTTTGTTTTATTTTTCACCTTTACACTAGTGAAATCGATTCCAACTAAATTAAG
Organism: Amblyomma americanum; assembly: GCF_052857255.1. Taxonomy (NCBI): domain Eukaryota; kingdom Metazoa; phylum Arthropoda; class Arachnida; order Ixodida; family Ixodidae; genus Amblyomma; species Amblyomma americanum. Next base: position 105,462,884 of record NC_135498.1, read on the forward strand.
TTGATTTACAGACCTCGCCATTTGACAAGCTCTTGACTTATTGAGATCATGGTACGTCGCGTCTATATCAACAAATATGAGCTCTCAAGCTAAAACTGAGTACTGTAGCTTGCGCAGTGCTGGGAAAAAATTATGGGGAGATTTTGCAAAGCAACCTTTACAGTGAGCTCAGGAATTTCTATAATCTCAGCCTTTAATCGGAGTCAATTTAGAGCATAGCCAACGAATGTGTGTGGAAGGCGCAGGTGCAGAAGAGTGCAGTTCGAATGCATTACATCCAGAATACTGACAGGATCTCGTCGATGATTAGTCAGCGAGAACAAAATTTGTGCCGGTACGAATCAAACGGTTCTGCGGTATGAATCGAACGGTTCTGCGGTTCTCTTGGTCCTTTCCCGCTCTTGCTGTGGGCGCGCAAAAGACAACAAATATATTGTCGATCTCGTTAAGTTTGCGCAAAAAAGTGGCAGCTAATCTCAGTTGAAACTTTCAAACATTAAATGACCAAGATACAGCACAGTCATGACGTTCGTCCTAAGCGATGACTGTAGTCTCGAAACGACTTTTTTTCAAGATAATTGAAGAGCCGCATACATCTATTAAGTTCCATCAATAGCAGTTGGGGGCTCACCAGAAACCAGTGGGCGATGTAGATTCTCTCGCGTGCCATTCCGGGCGTAGCGACTAGCACAAAGAAGTGCACGAGGTAGACAGAGAAGGTCAGCCGGCCGAGCGGCACGAACGCCTCCCACGCAAGGAATCGGTTCACCAGCCCTGCGTCAAGGAGAACAGCAGCAAAGTGTGACGCACCGAGAAGTTCTGGATAAGCCCTCTTTTTCAACGGGAATTTTTTAGCATATCAAAAGATTTCATCATAACAATCAATATATCCGCAGGCATCTCCTCGGGACGCTTGTAGTTTGTCAAAAACGCACCCCATTGGTTTTCAATGGGAGCATTAATTACTCGGTGCGAGCGCGGGACAAGCTTCAAAGGCTGTGGCTAAAGATACAGTCTTGGTCAAAAGTCTTAAGGCCAAAAGCTTTTCACTTCAGCCGCATAACAGAGCCATTACGACACTGTTAAACACCGAATGACCTTGAAATGCTAGCAGAAGGTTTCTCGTTTACAAGGGCTCGACCCCTGCAAGTATGCCGTTTTGCATCAGTGGTCTGCGCACCACCACAAATGCCGGCTTTGAATGATTAGCTACATGGAGCATTCTAGGGGCATTCATTTCGCTCCAGCTTAAAGCTGTGGCCTTAAGAATTTTGACCAAGACTGTACGTCTCGTTGAGCTTCTTTGGTTCACCAACTACGAGGATGTATAGTTATACGTTAAGTTGCTTCAATAATATTTACGATCACTCCCCGGAATGGGGCGAGTGGAGTTTGGCGCGCGTACTTAGAGAGAGCAGCAATTAATTGTTATGCTATGCGCATGACAAACACCATGCATCCGGTTTCACAGGTTGTCGCCCTTTGTTTCGTTGCAGTATGCCAAGTGCAAAATGACTCCCATTTTCGCGCCAAAATGTGCGCTTTTCTGCCCTGAGCCGAAATCCGCTTCGTAAGCTTGGAAGAAGCTTGTTTCCATGCGACGAGCCGCTATTCCCCAGCCGAAGTTGAGTGGATGCTCCATCAGTGCTCCAGGTACTCATTTACGGCGATGGCTGAGAGGGGGCTCTTGAGCTTGCGGTAAGCACGAATCCGCGGAGGTTAAACTTCATCCGTGAGGACAAGCTGCGAGCAGGGCAATTTTCTCGTTTTCCCCGCAAAAACGTCGGTGTTTGCCCGGAAGTGGCTCACACACGCTTCAGGCCTTGCGGTTGCTCCTCCTCGGTGTATTGTGCTGGGGCAGGCCTTCGCCTCGGCAGGAACGTCGGCTTGGTCATCGCCGTGGTGCCAGTAACCGTAGGCGTCAAAATATTGACATGCTATTGCTTTCGTCAGGGCTGTGAGACACGTTCTTAAAATTCTAAACATGAGCATTCTATTCTCCAGTCAAAAAGAGCTAGCATATGATATTTCCTACGTAGTACCAGCAGAACTCTTGTATTTTTATACCAGAATCTGTGCTCTGCAGGGCATGCAAGATGAATGTTTCGTTTACAAGGGCTCGACTCCTGCAAGCATGCCTTTGGGCATCAGTGGTCTGTGCACAATTTCCACCACAACAAATGCTGGTTATAACTTAAATTACGAGCTCAACGAGGTGACACATCAGGAGGCTGTTTACAAAGGCGGAGTGCTAAGGCACCGAGCGAATACACAACTGTGCTGGCCTCACGTCGCCTTACCGCCGCCGCCGCCGCCGCCGCTTGCAATACGAGTGACAGCGCCGCGCGCAACCGGCGGCAAAGACGCCGATAAGATAGATTTTTGAGAACGCTGCGTGTGTTTTATTACGTCACAACATAATCGCGTGCGCTCATTATGGTGGATTCTTTGTGCATGCCAGTGGTTTTAGTCGCGATGGAGCTGGCGGATATCGCACACGTCTTTGGTTGCAGCGTGTGAATGCAAAGCTGCTCCTGGCTATTTGCGTGCAAATATACGAAGCATAAGTTATTTTCTGTCGTGTGCCGAGGTCTGCTTCATGAACGTTGAGGCTTTTCTTTTGGCGAGCAGTGTTCTCCGGTCGAAGTTGAGTCACGGCGCGTGCCACAGCTATGCTCACGTGTGACGACATTTGAGTGGGTCCGTTCGGCTTGCGCTAAAGCATCGAACTCGCGTGGGTTTAAACTTTACGTACGCGAACTTTCGCGAGAAGATAAGGCTCCGGGCTGGGCGCTTCCTTAGCGGATTATTCGCGCTTCTGCATTCCGGTCGTTCCCCCATGCATTGTGGTAGAGCTCATCTTCGCCTCGGCAGGCTCGCCGGCCGGCTCATCGCCGCTGTACCAGCGCAAGCCTCAGATGAATTTAGATTCGACATTCGTTTTCCTATGACTGTAATATAGAATCTAAGAAGTTAGGTGATGGACATCCTATTTGTTCTGAGTGCCGGTAAAAGGAGCTAGCATAACGTTGATTTCTCACAGATTGTTCTGTGCGGTGAGGTGCATGTTGTTCCGTGTAAGCTCCCGATCCCCAATGCATATATTCACGCTTCAAAGGCCGATGCAGAAGCGCAGACGGCGAAAATGCTATTAGTGGTAACTGGCTGCTTAAACAACGAGCAGATCAAGGTGACAGACTTCGGAACTGCTTACTAAGCGCGAAGTAGTGAACGCATCGAGCGAATGCGTATCTCTGCTGGGTCGCGTCGCCTGCCGCTGTCGCTTGCTTGCAACCCGGTGCAGGTGACACGGGTATTCGCGAAAACGGGCGTAACGATGCCGATATATGTCATTTGTGGGAGTGTGGTGGTGGTGTAAGGGTGGGCGAACTTCTCTTTGGAGTTCCTCGAAAGTCGCGAAGGTTGAGCTCCATGTACGCGTAGCAAGCTGCATGACGGACATACGTGGGCCCTCACTTCAGCCATCGGCCTACAGCGACGTCCGCAGTATTAAATTTGAATAGACTGGGAACGTCGGACGGATCTTTAAAAACTTTAAAAGCATGACCTTGCCACGCATCGCAAGGCTAGACCATTCCCATCAATATCTTCATAACAGCCTCTTACAAGGTTGCACAGTTGCCTCAAAATTAAAAATTATGTCCAAGAAATCTGGACAGTGAGACCTTGCGAGTGCGTGAAAGATGTGAACTGAGCATAGTGTATCTGTCTCATGTTTATCTAAAGGGCTGCTACAGCAGAGTAAGTAGCGAAGTTTATTGCAGGGCTATATTCTCACTCGTAATCCGCAACAACCTCGAATTCAACATTATATAGTAGCATCGAAAACACTTACCAGGCCCCTTCCGATTTTCTCCAAAATCTCGCGATTAGTACGCATGTGCCCAGTGACGTAATCTGCCATTAGTATCAGCCGAACTACCGCTATACAAACTATATACTGCAATGAATGTGTGCGGGGAAATATTTCACTGCAAAAATGTCGTTGTTGTCCCTGCCGCCATTACACCAGTATTGGTTGTGCATCAAAAACAGCAAGTCAGTGAGATCGTCAGCCGGCAAAAAAATGCAATCTAACAATGTTCACTGTCATTCTATTACATCTGTTCTATGTTTCTCCGTTATATTGAGCCTCCTTGATAGGTGGCAGCCACGGCATGGTGCATGTGTTTGTTTTTTGCGGACCGTGAAGGGCCTCTGACCTGCGTGTCCCGACGCACATGCGTAGAGGACCCAGGCGACGCCCATGGCGAAGAGCGTGCGGTGCATTCCGTTGTAGAAGACGACGTCAGCGCCCGTGGGAGCGGCGCCTTTCTGCCACTTGAAAGCGCCGAACACGCCGTACAAGCAGGCTGCCACCGAGAAGGACCACAGCGCCAGCTGCGCCATCTGCATGCGTAGATAAACTTAAATCAATCCCCTGGTTGAGTGCCATTGAAAGCGAAGCGTGGTCAAGCTGAGAAGCCGCGCAGAGGATACGGTCGACTTGCCCGTGTCATCCATATGTCGTTTCAAGCGGCTCTGCTTAGATCCTTGCCTTGCTTGGGCCGTTACAGTGAGACAATATAAAGAAGGGAGCCTAAAACGAGGTTTCCTGCCGAGAAATTAGGTGATTGTCTGCACAGAAATGTTCTTAATATTTCTTCTGAAGTGCCAAAAACAGCATTTTAAAAATAGCATTCATTGTGAACCCAATCTAAACTGGCGAGCTCTTCACTGCCAGTTTTTTTTAAAGCCGGCAACGCCGATAATGGTTTGCATGTTATAGGACACAAGAAACGCAGCTGTTCTTGTTAGCCTTGTGGATAACAGTATACAAAGATGTAGTCGGATGCTTGTTATGCGAGAACGAATCCTGCTCCAGCTCTCTGGGTGTTGTAAGCTATATTCACTGTCTAGGTGCGAGATAAACTCGCAGATTTCATTATCTTCACGAACGCCAGGGTTTCCTTTGCTAAAAACTTCAGCGAGTGCACTTACCTTGCCGATACGCGCGTTCCTGAAGCGAAGAAAAGCGAATGCCGTCAGAGCTCCGACGACGTACGAGCCGACGTGAGGGTACGGCCGCTGGTGGATCAGATCCAGTGCCTGCATCATCTTGCTGCGCCACAGTGTTAATCAATCCGCATCTAATAGGGGCTACATTACAAAGAGCTACGACTGTGGCACACCAGACACAAGCTATATGACAGAGCTCATAAAATATTTGCGTAATAAATGTGGCGAACTCTTGTACGACCCATTACAGAAGTTTCGTACTGACCCGTGTCAAATGCTAGCAAGTTGCAACACGTCGCGTCGTCAAAGACTTCAGCAGCTTTCACAGCATTGAGAAAAACGATTTAATTTTATCATTCTTCAAACCTGCGGAGGAACCGAAGCGTTAGAGCACGTCCACAATAGACAATGCCATGGTGGGTGGCCCTATACCAGTCGTGACCGCGCCTATTGTTACAGATCCTTTTCCGTCTAGCACAACGAACGGTCAGCCAAGGAAAACTCCACCAAAGGACACGGTAGGTATCTCATTGTTTAAATAGTAACTTTGGTGTCTGATCAGCTGTAGTGTCCCTATGCCAACCAGTATAGTTTCGCTGAAAGGCTACAGCACACCGTTCTCGAAAAACATGCAATAGCTTCACGAACTGTGACGCTGCACATCACAGCTATTGCAGCATGCCCTTGCAGAGGACATTGCTAAAGCATTACAGAAATAGAAAGCGAAGTCTGCTAACAGAAATCAGTGCTGCTACGCAGGCGCAGCGTTATGAAACATTTGAATAAAAAAAAGCATCAATTACCCCTCGACCGCGACAGTAGCTAAAATGGCAGAGCTAAGCAACTGCATAGACTGCGTCAGAAATGACTCAAGAGTTAACGTTTACTATACGGAAGCAAAAACACGGAAGTGAACAATCAATCGGCGTCTTAACACTCTGACTCCGAAATGAATATAAACAGTCTGCTCATAAAAGAATAGCCGGCGAGGTGTAGGATGTGTACCGCATATCAGATAGCCAAGTTAAGAAGCGATACAAACTTATATATGTGCTTGAGGTGCGTGTTCTCTTGTTTGCGGTGTGTGTACTTCGCGCTGTTCGCCATTACAACGCCGTCAAGTCACCAACCAAACCGGCTTGCAAACCTCATTTAAGGTGTCACTATCATGTGTTAAGTGAAGGAGAACGAGAACACAAGACGAACATTAATGAATATATTTCTTTACATATTTTGTCTGGGTTCCCCGAAACGCAGAGGTGTGAAAACGGATGTCGCAATGGAAAGTGTAAAACGGCGCTATGACATAGACTTACGTATGTCGGTTCTGGATTTAAATTTATAAACTAGACCGACCAGGAAGATTCCGTAGATTCCTCGCGGCTGATTTTATCTCTGAGCGTCGAAAACGTTTGTAAGGAAAAAAATTGCATCGAAAAATAAAAAAAGAATTAGAGGCCTGCGTTTTTGTTGTGAATGAGCTAAGTGTATTACTACGGACAACTCATCATGGACAAGATGTCCAGCAGAACGGCAGGTGCCCGCATTTTCTTTTCCTGAAAGATGTTCATGTGATGAAGCAATGGATAGAGCATTCTCGAAACAACATCGGTAAACTTTCTTTCAGACTTGTTTTGCTAAGGCTCGCTGTCGTTCCGTAAGAAAAGAATGAGCAGCCATGGTTTGATCGACACTCACGAGACGTCTCCGCCCGAGCTGACTCTCGAAGGCCCGATCTGTGCCGTGTGCGTGAAGTAGGCGATGAAGGCGTTGCAGCCAACGCACAACGAGACCATGGCAGCAATGCCCAACCGTGTGTTTCTGGAAAACGGTCGAAAGGAACGCGTGCCGAACACGGTGAATTCCAGGACCTCGACACGCAGCCCCCGAACAGCTGACGGAGAAGCCAGCGATCATGCTCAACTTTCATCTGGCATCTATTCCTAACAGCAGGAGACATTATGTGTATCAAGATCATTGTCATGGTAGAGATAGGTTTGTCGGATGGTTCTTGATAATCACGAAGTGAACAAGGGAGGGAAAACCTCGGGGGTGCTTGCCAACGTTTCGACAAGGGAACTTGTCTTCGCCTGGGCAAAACAGTCATCACTGGCGGGGTTTAAATACGGTCATCGCTCCGAAGAGGAAGGCCCGATGAGAGGGAGGAGGGTGTGCATTGGGAATGGTGTTAGGATGGGGAGGGTGAATCTTGTCCAGACATGATGACTGCTAAAGCTGATTAACCGGTTAATCAGCTGATGACGGCTAATCAGATGATAGCTGCTAAAGCTGATTAACCGGTTAATCAGCTTTATCAGCCATCATACCTGGAGAAGATTCACACTCACACCCTCCTCCCTCTTATCGGGCCTTCGTCTTCGGAGTGATGACCCTAATTAAACCCCGCCAATGATGAATGCGTTGCCCAGGCGAAGACAAGTTCCCTTGTCAAAACGTTGGCAAGCACTCCAACGTTTTCCCTGCCTTGTTCAAGATCATTGTAAAATATACAAGGGACATATTACTAATTGTTATTCCTAATTATCACTTTTTAAGGCTGTTCCGCACGTAATAATTTTCTCGTTACTGCCACTTGGTATCTTTGAATCTTTAGACATTTTGAAAAAATGCGCTCCTTTATAATACCCTAATGGACTTTACCGTGTCGTGAGTACTAGTTTTCTGTGGTTGCAAGAAAAAACAAGAGAAAAGTGCACTGGCCTGTCAACTGGCCCACTTGGGCCACTATCACTGCCGCGTGCAAGCAGAAGCCGTTAGAAAAAATAAGTAAAAGGAAGAGAAAAAATCAATGCAGTTATGAATATCAAAGTTAGTTTTTGATCTTTCTACATGCGTAATGCTGTATTTTGAGGAAATAATTAAATTATCCGCGTTTAGAGCTTTCGTTTCAAGGTCTGGTGACGCAAGTAATATAATACGTTACAGGAACACTGACTAGTAAGGAAAAGTTAACGCAAGATGTAAATGGATACAATAGTTCAAAAAGTCTACAGGAATAGGCTAAAGCTCGGGCACTCACATCGACAGCAGTACGCACAGGATGGAGACCAGAGTGAAGATCTGCATGTCACACGCCACGTACCACAGGTGGCCCGAACACTGTGTCAAGTTGAGAAGGAAAGGCAGCACAACTGCTACTTTCGCTGAAATCAATCCACTGCGGTCCCAACGCAGAGCTCCCGTTTCGTTTTGGTCGAATGGTTTGGTTATGAGGGACGCCGTAGTGAAGGGCTCCGGAAATTTCGACCACCTAGGGTTCTTTAACGTGCACTGGCATCGCACAATACACGAGCCTCTAGAATTTCGCCTCCATCGGAATTCAACCTCCGCGGCCGGCATCGAACCCACGTCTTTCGGGCCAGCAGCCGAGCGCCATAACCACTGAGCCACCGCGGCGGATTTTTGGTCGAGGGGTATTAGCACAGCAACGGCCCATCTATGGCGGATGTGCCTATACGGTATTCATCATATACGCTTAACTGAGCGTCTGCTTTCTGCTGTTTTCGGGCGCTCGAAGGATTCACTCTGCGACTATCAAGAACTGCCCAGTACACATCCGATTCCCTCTACTTGAATTCCAGGAATCGGTAGAAGAATCATTGTCCTTAATTTAACATTTTAGCCGACATTCAAAGATTAGCAGAAGCGGCAGCAGCTTCAATAAGCCGTAGTATAGAGTGCTGAAACGCAGTAAGTTTTTTCTTTTCGTACACAGTAAGAACCTGAAGCGTGGTTCGGACGTGAAGCGGAGAGTCCAGAATGTGGCGCAATCTTGTCAGGCCCGAACTAGTCTTGCCGAATTGGCCAGGTGGTTTTTCCCAGTTGTCGGCTAAAAATTTCCCATTTTCCCCCACAAATATATATTTATTTTTTCAACATATAGTAATTTTAGAACGAATACAACCAAGATAATAATTATAAGAATAAGTGAAATAAAATAAATACAAAGCCCATTAATAATGAACATCAGGGCTGGATTGGTCTTGATCACATCATCGTCAATCACCACTTCGTTTTTATTAGTTTTTGCGTCGGGACGGGGACCAGCTCGGCTACTTCCATTTCCTTTCTAGCCTCTCCTGTATAGACCGTAGAAATTTTCGGGAATTCCTTTACAACAGCATCCGTACATAGGGGGTGTGACAAAAGAGCTGGGAGTGGTTGGAAGAAATTAATGGAAGAGTCACTGCCACTATAGCTGGGAGAAATCCAAGGACGCAGCACTCGAAGCCTGAATGAACCTCAATGGGCCAGGGCTCTGTATCCAAGGCTAGGCAGCAAATTAAAGTGAAACATCATGCGAACATTCTTCTCGCGACACTAGTCAGGCCGCTATGTTAACAGCATTTTCCCTTCATCTCTGCCCATTTCCCAGAGAAAGCACATTAAGAACACTGGTCTGTAGCGAAACAAAAATTTCCCACGTTTTCAATGGGTTATTGTGCAAATTTCCCCTTTTCCCTCAGTGACTTGATTTTCCCACAATTCGGCAACACTGGGCGGAACGACACACCGGAAACAACATGGACTCTAACCAGTTGTGTTAAGATGACGTTTCGCTTTCCAAAAAGGGGCTTTGTTCACAGGGAGGTGACTACCAAAATGGCTCCCTTGTATACGTTTGGAATAATCGAAGACCTAAAGAGCGTATATTCATCGGGTTAAAACTGCCGTCGTTTCGATTCAGTAATCAAGATTCAGTAATCGCGACCAAGGCAGCCAGAGTAGCTGGAGAAAGCGCGGCAGAGGTGCTCAAAACACGCTTTGAATGCTTAGTTTGATTATAGACATAGTCCAGTAGGCATGCGCAGCGTTCTTCCGCGCAACACTGGGCTTCGAGCTCAGCCTTAAGAGCCGTCTCAACGCCGACAAACTTAGATCTCCGTAATTGCGGTACTGCTGCGAGAAGGGACACGGTCGCTCTATCAGGTTAACAAGGACGCTGCACTGAGGCACCTACAATGCGGACATGCGTGAGCCAGTTGTTGTAGTGGAGAAGCACGGCAGGCCAGCTCTGGTAGCAGTTGGCCACCTTGCCCGGCAGCCACTGGTCGGCGGCAGGACCTCGCACCAGCGCCGGCAACAGGAACACCACGCCCAAGAGGAGTGCCACGGGAATGGTCAGCCTGTGGCCCCGTAAACGCAGCGCTTGACGCCGACGTAGGTCTTGTTGCAGTATGCCACAAGCATCATAGAGGTGCGTAAAGTGAAAAGCGTGAGCAGCCACTCCGGCGTGGTCTGTGTTTATTTCGACAAAAACAGGCAGTGTGAAGACAGATAAGAGTGAGCACCACGAAATAAAACGTTTTGATTTTGATGTCACTCGTATATGCACGGACCTTTGTCCTTCACGGCCGGCGTGTGACGCACGGTCCACCGAGTCCGGCAGCAGTACCTCGTCTCCGAGGCCTGCGGTGCTTGCACGCCGTTACGAGGTGCGATGAAAACTACCGCGTATTAACGAGCCCACGGGACCGGCGTTCAGCTCAGTGGACCGGCGTTCCTCATCACTGCATAATAATAATAATTGGTTTTGGGGGGAAAGGAAATGGCGCAGTATCTGTCTCATATATCGTTGGACACCTGAACCGCGCCGTAAGGGAAGGGATAAAGGAGGGAGTGAAAGAAGAAAGGAAGCAGAGGTGCCGTAGTGGAGGGCTCCGGAATAATTTCGACCACCTGGGGATCTTTAACGTGCACTGACATCGCACAGCACACGGGCGCCTTAGCGTTTTTCCTCCATAAAAACGCAGCCGCCGCGGTCGGGTTCGAGCCCGGGAACTCCGGATCAGTAGTCGAGCGCCCTAACCACTGAGCCACCGCGGCGGGGCAGCTCCGATCTTTCTTTTGTGCATGTTCTATTCATGTGCGCCGATTCCGAGCAGTTTGGAGGTCATACTGTATGCTGTGACTGCTTTCCCGAACCATCCGATTTTTTTTTACAGCTGTGCCTTCTGGCTGTCGATATCGTTAGGTAGCTATCAGCACTTGGCTTCACAGACGGCAGCTCGCAGTGGTAAAGGAGAAAAAGAGTAATCAGGAAAAAAATAATAAAAATGTGGCCTCTCTGAGGTGTCATGCTGGAAGGCGCTGGTTCGCCCTGTTTTCCCTGTTTCTCAGTTCGGCTCTTAGCACTGCAGTTCAAGAACGGAAGCGAAAAAAATTGGCTGGGGCTTAGCTAAGGTTAAGCCTAGATATCTCGAAGCGAAAAGGTTCGGTGACGCTTATGGTATAGCTTATGGTTATGCTTTATGATTTAGCCTATGTATATGCTTACGGTTTAACTTTGCTGCGTCATTTAGCGAGACGTTGTTCTCGTTGTTCGGGTGTCTCGGACGCTCGTTGAGCTTTCAGCCTTTCATTTTTTCGCTCCTTTTCTGCCAACTCCCGTGGTAGCATTTTTGTATCGGTAGTATCACTCTCTTCTCCTTATATGTTGAATGTGCACGCCTATTCTTTGGCAAGCTGTTATATAGTCGGCCTCCGCGATAAGCACGCGCTTGCGGCGAATGTCAAACGATGACGCATAGCGCGCGGCGGCGGCCACCTGCGCTGTGCGTGACGTCACTCGTGCTCCGACATACGCCGGCTCGCACGAAGCGCGGTGTTGACTAGCGTAGTGAAGGTTTTCGCTTCAAAATGCCCCTCGAACGAGGCCCTGTAGCCAACGCAACAGGACGGCACTTGCACCTTCTAGCAGCATTGTCAGGTGGAAGGCCGTGGGGGTGAGCCACCCAAGTGTCGGCAAGATGACGATCTTATTTTCGTTTGCATGCACACGCACCTTCCAACTGTGTATTTCCCGTCTAGGAAAGAAATATCACTAAAAAAAAGTTCGCACGCACCTGATGTAACGTCTTATTTCCGCTGTCAAGACTATTATTCTGGAACGAACGTCTTTAAGCTTCGGATACATCTGGTACACCAAAAGAAAGCCGCTGAAAAAATGAAAGTTCAGTACCACTTGTCAAGGCATATAATCGGCCAATAATATTGGCTTAAGTTATTTATTAAAATATTCTGGCGACATTGATAGCGGCCAGAGATAAGTACGTAATTGATGAAATATTTGCGACGGGTGACGTACTCCTCACCTGATGACAAAAAAGGTTTCTACACTTGGGTAAGCGTTCGCAATAATGCAGAAGAAAAACTCGTTCGTCATCTCGAAGATTCCGAGAGCTCTTCCTAAACAAAGAAGAAAAACAACAAAATGAGGAACTGGCAGTGTGCCCCGATCACAAGGCCGCGCTTGAGCTCGCACGCAGTATACAAGCAAAAATGCGGGCATAAAACTATAGGTCTTTTTTCCGTGTGAGAGCATGGCCTCCCAGCGCCAGCGAACAAGCACAGACATAACTGCACACATTTTACAGTTATGGCTCTGCTCGTTTGTGGTTAGTGTGTACAAACAAACAGTTCACGTCGCTGGCGACAAAAGGCCAAAATAATAAAGGTGACACGCTCTCCGAGCAGAATCGTTACACTAACCCGCACTTGGAGAACGTCAATATTGGCTTTGTGCTTTTGCACTGCAGTTTCGTCTTTTAAAGCGCAGAGAGATACAGACTCACCCAATATGTGCGGGTCTAGGATGTTGTAGCTGTGACCCAGGATGACCCAGAGGGCGGTGAAGAAACGCAGCCCATTCAGGCACTTAAGGCAGTCGTGCTCGGGTGGTGTCTTCTTCAGCAGGGATTCCGTGTTGTTCACGGCAGAGAACGCTATCAGCATGTCTGTCCAGCGCACTGCACATCGTGGGAGCCACTATATTAAAAACCAACGCTGACACCTGATTCTCTAGGAAGCGCGTACGATTAGAACCATTTAAGGAACCCTCACTTGCTTTCAGTTATATTTTTTAGAATAACTACTTGAAGCAAAGCTTTTCCCGGTTTCGGCAAAAGTCTTTAACGAAAGTAGCTAAGCTGTACTAATGGATTACTGCATACGGTAAACAAGGACGACCTAGCGGCGTCCCCTAAGCCTACACGACGGGACATGCGCGTTATGCTTTGCGCTTGCGGTTATTTTCAGCAAAACGAAAGAAACAGGGCGATTCTGTGGCTTTATGTTCTCTGTTCGGTAGAGTGATCCACGCATGGCCTCCGGCACATACGTTCCACGCAACTGTTCAGGCTTTACCACACCTGAGAATCCTGAAGCTTAGCCTGCCGGGCATTTGTGCACAGTCACTGCTTAGCGTATGTTCCGCCTTACGCTTACGCTTGCACCTCGCTATGGCTTGCTCCTTACCTGTTTCCCGGCCCTTTGGCAGCAGTAGTGGCTCTTCTTTATTCAGCCTTGACAACACGTCGACTGCCGTTCCCAGAAGCACCAGAAATGCTAGAAAGGAGTATATAACTCTGAAAGAAAGAAGAGCAGAAAGACGAATTGACACGTCTTTTATATTGCAGACCTTATGCAATACGTATTATACAAACGCGCAGAAGCGACCTTTTCTAAGCCCTCTCCCCCAGTCTTCCCTAGTTTTATTTATAGAATGGCAGTGCAACCCTCATGCCACCTTGCAACCCTCTAACTTTCTGCCGTAATTCCACTCCCAACGTTTTCTCCTCCCTTAGCCCCAATTTCTCCCCAAGCCTCGCGCAGTGGGAAAGAAAAGGTAGAAGCAGACACTGTGTTTAAACTGCTTATTTATTTCGAAGCATTACTTATTGAGTATACATGCGAAACTGAGGGCGCGAGGGCTGACGCAGATGAGTGAGTATACCTACATGAAAGCAATCTGAGTGCCGCTCAGCTCGTTTCTGTCGTCAGTTCGGCAGCTTGCCACTGCTGAAGTCAAGCTGACAAGCTGAGTAACTGCACAAGAAGACACGGCGATAAAAAGAAGCAGTCAAGGGGCGATTTTGAAGAGTACGAATGACAGAATTCAAGTATCGCACGAGCATCGACCGGCCGGCTAATCAGCGCGTTATCACGGTGCGGAGCGGCGAAATCGACCAGAATAAGCCCATGCGCCCTGAATTCTTCACCCGAGTGTCGTCTGCTGGGCTCTTCCAACATGTGCGACACAACCCCTGCCGGTGTGTGGTCCATCGCTGGAGAGCGGTGACAACTTTATCATGTGAGCGTGAACTAGAAGTTATCAGCAGCTGTGCGACCTGATGGCACGAATGTAGCAAGCTTTGATCTTTCCGTAAAATGCATTGCACACGCGCCAAAAATGACAACGCCCTTTTTATTGTGTGTATATGGCCTTTCCCTGGCTTGCTGAATCGAACCAAGTTGTGTACTCGCTATCTCTGCTGTGCCATGAAGCGCGTTACCGAATTAACCATCGCAGGGGTTGTGTCGCACGTGTTGGAAGAGCCCAGCAGACGACAGTCGTGGAGCGGGGAATCGTCGATATCACCGCTCCGCGCGTTGATAAGGCGCTGACTAGCCGGCCGGTCGACGCTCGCGCGATACTTTTAAAAGAGTGGCCGACTGTGCACGAAATATGCCGACCATAATTTTCCCCATACCCATCACTGCGTAAAATGCAAAATATATTTAATGGCACGAGAATTCTTTAAAAAAATGAAGTGCTATTCAAATGCATAAGAGTTCACAAAAGCTATGCTGTGAATGCTCGTCTGAAGGGCGCCGTTTTTTTTTTCATTCCTCAACAGTCCAAACGCACAAAAAACAACATGAAGACACGTTGCTTGCTTAAACGGCGATGAATTTTTGCATATACGTCTATGCTTAGAACGGTGTATTCTGGAGCATTGTCAGCATGTAGGGCAGATCGATGCTACAGGTCTGCTTTTCATCAATGCGCTTTCTTTGCAGAGTGCTAGACTGTAATTCACAAAAATTTAGAAGGCGCTTAATTACATTGCGTGTTGAGAATGCGATAGCATTAAAGACTGAAGTCCGCTCGGCTTGCTTGTCTTCCTCCGTCATTGCTGCTCGTTGCATATGCTGAGCCTGCGCAGCTGCCGATACTCCATCTTCAGCGGCATATACTTCCGTGATCGTCTTCTCCGCTTGTGGAGATATTGCACAGTGGCAGGCACACGCGGCATTGACTCTGACTCAATTGCAACCTGATAAGCAAAGCTCTCGGACAAGACTGTACTCAACCGAGCACAGCTGCAAACTGCCGCCGAGCCCTCCATCGCACTCGGCCACGTCACATCGCTAGCGCGCATTCCAGCTTCCAGCGCACCCGCAAACTCGGACATGTCAAGTGTTATCACGACGTCACGCACATCGGCGACCAATCTGCACTCAGCCATGTCAACTGCCATTTGCAAGAGCACCTGCCAACTCGGCCATATCAAATTGTCTCATGACGTCACAATGTGACATATCTACAATGAATGTGACAAATTTTGCTCACTTGCGTATTCAGAAGCGGAATGGAATTATAACTGGAATAGATTGGCGAGTGCAAGCAGCATGCTATCGCATTTTCTCCGCATCAGTTCAGTGGCTAGAACTTAATTTTTTTATGACTAAGCATGCCATCCATATTTTTTCCCTGACGAGGCTTCATGCAATCGCATTATTAAGGAACCAGTTATGCAGGCTAACCTAGCTCACAGCGAAGTGCATTATATACGCAAGGACCGTTCCCGTCGCAAATAAACACTATCATGACTGCAGAATACTAGCTCGCAATCAAGGTGCGAGTTATCGTTTGACCGTACGAAACTCTCATGCGACTTGCATATAAATGTGGCAGGACATATTGTCAACTTGACCCTGCATGCCGCATTTGCATTCTCGTGGCACCGGTGTAAACAAATGCCGTGAACTCTTTCCTTACCGCGGGAAAACAAGCGATGTGAGGGTGGTGTGCGTAAAGTTTTTAATGCGAAAGCGTTTCTTGCCTCATGAGTGGCGTGGACAGGATGTGTCACCACGGGCTGTGGACAGGAGATGGGGTTAGTGCGTGCCCTCATCCAGTTAGAGTCTAATTATGGTTTGTGCCGATTAATTATGATTAAATGGAAAGCTAAATAACCGAATAACAAAAAAAAGAATTAAATAATAGGTAAAATAATTTCGATGATTACTCCAAGTAATCCTCGAAATTGATGAACTACTAGTAACTCCTACAGAATTGTACGAAAAATAAACAATAGTAATGAAATCAGCTAATGACTTAATACTTTATAACTAATTAATTTATTTGATATTAACTGCTAAATTAAATAATTAGTATACGTGAATAATTACATTACTAAGTATATGAGGAGGCAACGGAACTTGGAATGCTTTTGCATTTCTTCACGTAAGGAGACTTCAGTGCACCTTTAATATTTTTTTTCTGACCTGAAAGTTGAGTACGAAATGCTCTATAACATTGTATACTCATTTTTATATAGTAATTCAATAAACGTATATATTGTCACGTAGTGGTGACGGCAGTCGAAGCAGCGATGAAGACGGACGAAAGGGTCTTCTAAAAGAACTGTTTATTGGGCTGACTTGCACCCAAAATGGACTGAATCACTCGGCGGCGGCGAAGCGACAAGCGTGCTCGGCGGTCGTCGAACAGAATGCCCGCCGCTGTCGGCCGTGCTCAATTTAAAGCTGATAGCGAACATTCGAGATAAAGGACGCAAAGTTACTAGAACATTCCGGAACAACGTAGAATCAGCTTTGCCTGGCTGCGATCAATCGAGATAAATCTAGTCGCGTCTTGCGTCGCAAACAAAGCGATAAGGTGGTGTCGCGGCAGATTTGAAAAACGAACAAACACTGGAAATATTCGCGGCATTACTCCCCTCTCAAAGAAGCATCGACCCGATGCATTAAAACAAATAATGCGACTAGTAAGGGAAAAAAACGGATCTTGCGAAAATAGAGCATGGAAATGCAGCGGCCTTTAGCGCGCATAATACGGCTTCAGACGGACTACATGGACAACTTCTGGTCGTACGCGGCGTCGCTGGGATGCAGTCATTGCGTCAGGGATGACTTCATAATCTAGTTCACCCAGCCGACGAAGAACCTTGTACGGACCGAAATAGCGGCGCAAAAGCTTTTCACTCAATCCACGGCGGCGAATGGGTGTCCACACCCAGACTTGGTCTCCTGGCTTGTATTCCGCGTTGCGTCTTCGTAGGTTGTAGCGTCCGGCGTCGGACCGCTGCTGATCTTTGATCCGTAATCGGGCAAGCCTTCGAGCTGCTTCTGCGCGTTGAAGGTAGGCGGCAACGTCGACGTTCTCTTCTTCTGTAACGTTGGGAAGCATGGCGTCTAGCGTGGTCGTGGCATCCCTGCCATGGACGAGCCTAAAAGGCGTCATCTGGGTGTTCTCCTGCACTGCGGTGTTGTAGGCGAAGACGACGTAAGGCAGGATGACATCCCAGGTTTTATGTTCGGCATCGACATACATAGCGAGCATATCGGCGATGGTTTTGTTCAGGCGCTCGGTCAGTCCGTTGGTCTGCGGATGGTGTGCAGTTGTCCTCCGGTGGCTGGTTTGGCTGTAGCGCAGGATGGCTTGCGTGAGTTCCGCCGTAAATGCTGTTCCTCTGTCCGTGATGAGCACATCGGGGGCGCCGTGTCGAAGAAGAATGCACTCCACGAAAAATTTGGCCACTTCTGCTGCTGTTCCGTTCGGTAGGGCTTTTGCCTCGGCGTAGCTGGTCAGGTAGTCGGTCGCTATGATGATCCACTTATTTCCAGATGTTGACGTTGGAAAAGGGCCAAGCAAGTCCATGCCAATCTGCTGAAAGGGTCTTGAGGGAGGTTCAATGGGGTTCAGAAATCCTGCTGGTCGTGTGGGAGGAGTCTTTCGTCGCTGACAATCTCGGCATGTTTTCACATAGTGTGCGACATCGGCAGACAGTCGGGGCCAGTAATACTTGTCTTGAATGCGGCGGAGGGTGCGAGTAAACCCGAGATGTCCAGCTGTCGGCTCGTCGTGTGAAGCCTGTAGAACTTCTTCGCGGAGACAAGTAGGTACAACAAGGAGGTAGGCTGTTTTGTTCGCTGTAAAGTTCTTCTTCACAAGGACCTCATTCTGCACACAGAAAGAAGACAGTCCTCGCTTGAATGAAGCGGGGGGTGAAGAAACCTTGCCTTCCAGGTACTCGATGAGGCCTTTTAGGTTGGGGTCCGAGCGTTGCTGCTGAGCAAAAGAGCTTGCGCTGATGGGTCCCAGGAAGGCGTCCTCATCGTCGTCCAGCGGCGGTGCATCTACAGGGGCTCGTGAGAGGCAATCGGCGTCAGTGTGCTTGCGTCCGGACTTGTAAACGACGGTGACGTCAAACTCCTGGAGACGCAGACTCCATCGAGCGAGTCGGCCAGAGGGATCCTTCAAATTGGCAAGCCAGCAGAGCGCGTGGTGGTCGCTGACCACCTTGAACGGCCGTCCGTAGAGGTAGGGGCGGAATTTCGATGTAGCCCAAATGATGGCAAGGCACTCCTTCTCAGTGGTCGAATAGTTAGCCTCGGCCTTGGAAAGGGAACGGCTAGCGTATGCGATGACCTTCTCCAGCCCGTCACTTTTTTGAACGAGAACGGCGCCTAGTCCCACGCTGCTTGCGTCGGTATGAACTTCAGTATCGGCGTTTTCATCAAAATGCGCGAGGATCGGTGGGGACTGTAAACGACGCAGAAGTATTTTGAAGGCTGCTGCTTGCGGCGCTTCCCATTTAAACGGCACGTCTGCCTTCGTCAGTTGGGTCAGGGGCTCGGCGATGCGCGAAAAGTTTTTCACAAATCGCCGGTAATATGCGCATAGTCCGAGAAATCTGCCCACTGCTTTCTTATCGGCCGGCGGTTGAAACTGTTCAATAGCAGCTGTTTTCTGCGAGTCTGGGCGTACTCCTTCCTTGCTAACGATGTGGCCTAGAAACAGCAGCTCTTCGTACGCAAAGTGACATTTCTCTGCTTTCAAGGTTAGGCCAGACGACTTGATTGCGTCTAGTACTGTTCGAAGTCTTTTGAGGTGCTCTTCAAAGTTCGAGGCGAAGACAACGACGTCATCTAAATATACCAGACAAATTTTCCACTTCAGGCCTGCCAGCACTGTATCCATTACTCGCTGAAACGTCGCTGGTGCGGAACAGAGACCAAATGGCATCACCTTGAACTCAAACAGCCCATCCGGAGTTATGAATGCTGTCTTCTCGCGATCTCTTTCGTCGACCTCAATTTGCCAGTAGCCGCTCTTGAGGTCCATCGATGAGAAATATTTGGCGTTGCAGAGGCGGTCCAGTGTGTCGTCGATGCGGGGGAGGGGGTAGACGTCCTTCTTTGTTATGTTGTTCAAGCGGCGGTAATCCACGCAGAATCGAAGTGCGCCGTCTTTCTTTCTCACTAGAACAACCGGTGCCGCCCATGGGCTGTTTGAAGGCTGGATGACTTCGTCGCGAAGCATTTCTTCGACTTGGTCCCGGATGGCTTGTCGTTCTCGCGGAGACACACGGTAGGGGCTTTGACGGAGAGGTCGGACGTGTTGATCCGTTATAATGCGATGCTTGGCAATTGGTGTCTGTCGCACCTTCGGCGATGTCGAAAAGCACTCACTGTAGTTTTGAAGCAGATTGCGGATCTGGTCTTGTCTGTTCCGGTGCAGGGCTGGGTTGATGTCTAAAGTGGGCGAGTTCTCTTGGTCAGGCGGATCTTCTGCGGAGGGGTCGGAGAGGGCGAAGGAATCTCGTACGTCAGATATTTCGTCGTAGAAAGCAATCGTCGTTCCTCTGTTAATATGCCGGTATTCTTCGCTGAAGTTAGTCAGCAGTACTTCGGCCTGGCCATTGCGGAAATGTGCGATGCCTCTTGCGATGCTGATTCCTCGGTCTAGTAGCAACTGGATGTTCCCCTCGATGATGGTTTGAGTGTTTATGGCTTTCGTGGCGCCTACGGTCACGATAACGCTTGAACGGGGTGGGACGCTCACTTCTTCCTCCAGGACACTTAGGGCAACGTGATTTTCCCGAGTTTTCATCGAAGCGATGGCTTCGTATGTCGAAAGCGTGATCAGCTTGGATCGCAGGTCGATGATCGCCTGATGCTCATTAAGGAAATCCATACCCAAGATCACTTCGCGGGTGCATTGCGGTAGCACAACAAAGGTCGCAGGATAGGTATGTCCTTTGACAGTCACTCGCGCTGTGCATCGTCCTGATGGCGTAATGAGGTGGCCCCCAGCGGTGCGAATTTGTGGGCCGTCCCAAGCCGTTGTGACTTTTCTGAGCTGCGCAGCGAATGTTCCATTCATCACCGAGTAATCGGCTCCTGTGTCGACTAGAGCGGTAACTTTCCGGCCGTCGATAGTCACTTCTAGGTCGGAGGTCCTGGCTCTTGCATTGCATGTCGCTCTCGGCGTCGGGTCACGGCTTCGTCGCGTATGCGAGTCACGGGTTGGGCGTGTGGTCGAAGCTCCTCTGGGTGGCGGCGTCGATTTCAAGGTAGCTTGCGTCGTGGTCGAGGTTCTCATTGTGTGCGGCGTCGGTGCAGCGAGTGTCGGTTCTTCATGCGGCGTCGCGGGTGCAGCGTCTTCAAGGGGCGTGGTCGGTGGAGGATCTTCGGCGTTTAGCTCGTGAGCAACCTCACCTCCAGAGGTTGCTGCCTTTAGTTTCCCCTACGGGGGCTGGGCGACCTTCCTCGTACCGCGGCTGCGTAGCTGCGGCGTGGCGACGCAAAGCGCGAGGTTGACGGCGATGGTGAGCGCGAAAAGCGGTTCGGCGTGTACTCTTCTCGACGCCGGTACTCGTCGATTTCGTGCGGACGTTGTCCGAAGCGTGGTCGTGGGGCGTTAACGGCAAATCCTCGAAGACCGATACGTCGGTACGGGCAGTGACGAAGAATATGGCCGGCCTCACCGCAATGGAAGCACAACGGCCGGTTGTCGGAAGTCCTCCAGGCGTCGCATTTCCTGGGGCTTGAGCGTCGGTCATAGGCTGGGCGGGCGGGGGCTGGGAGGCGGCGTTGTGGAACGATTGGCTCATCTCGGGGAGGACGTGGGGGTTGTCGCTGGGGCTGAGCAGTACTTACTGCAGCGGCGTAGGTCATGGCCTGGGGTTCTGTGGCCGTCGGGGTGCCAAGTGCCTGTTGCACTTCTTCCCGTACCACATCCATCAGAGTCGCTGCTTGTGGCTGTGGGGAAGATGGCAGTAATCGGCGTAGCTCCTCTCGGACGATTTCGCGGATAACTTCCCGCAAGCTGTCGCTGGTGGTGGCCGGCGTGTCCGAACGGATTGCACAGGCAGAGGAAGGGCGATTGTACTGCCGAGCTCGAACGTCGAGGGTCTTCTCAATCGTGCAGGCTTCTTGCATAAACTCCTCGACTGTTTTTGTCGGCTGGCGGACGAGGCTTGCAAAGAGTTGTTCTTTTACGCCACGCATTAAAAACTGAACTTTCTTTTCCTCGGTCATCCCGGGATCGGCGCGGCGAAATAGGCGCTTCATCTCCTCGACGTAACTGCGGACGGGCTCATTCGGAAGCTGGATCCTGGACTCGAGGAGTCGTTCAGCTCTTTCTTTCCTCACGACACTGGTGAATACCTTCAATAGTTCTCTCTTGAATAGCTCCCATGTCGTAAGGGACGACTCGTAGTTTTCGTACCACGTGCGTGCGGAGCCATCCAATGAGAAAAAAACGTGTCCAATCTTTGCCGCATCATCCCACTTGTTGAATGACGCCACGCGCTCAAATTGGTCCAACCATTCTTCAGGGTCTTCGCCTAGGGATCCATTGAAAGTTGGCGGCACCCGCGGCTGCTGCAGTATGATCGGTGTCGACATCTTTGGCGAGGTTGCAGTGCTGGTAGCAGCGTCTTTTCGCTGTCTGGTGCGGTCCGGCAGTTTCCCGAACTCAGGCTCCTCTCCCTGGAGACGTCGGCTGGCTCGCTGAGCTGCTGGTTCGTCCTCGGGTGTGAAGCGCTCAGGGCTGGGTTCACGACTTGAAGGGGGCGTCCGGAACATGGAAGTTACCCAGCACCTCCACCAGATGTCACGTAGTGGTGACGGCAGTCGAAGCAGCGATGAAGACGGACGAAAGGGTCTTCTAAAAGAACTGTTTATTGGGCTGACTTGCACCTAAAATGGACTGAATCACTCGACGGCGGCGAAGCGACAAGCGTGCTCGGCGGTCGTCGAACAGAATGCCCGCCGCTGTCGGCCGTGCTCAATTTAAAGCTGATAGCGAACATTCGAGATAAAGGGCGCAAAGTTACTAGAACATTCTGGAACAACGTAGAATCAGCTTTGCCTGGCTGCGATCAATCGAGATAAATCTAGTCGCGTCTTGCGTCGCAAACAAAGCGATAAGGTGGTGTCGCGGCAGATTTGAAAAAACGAACAAACACTGGAAATATTCGCGGCAATATATATGTAGATTTTTATTTCCCCTTTTTCCGACTAGATATGTTTAATATTATTGTCACTTTTTGTGCGAGTCTCTCAAATTTTGCCAAAGATTTTTTCTTTCGTAAGCAACATACCTATATTCCATTTATTTATTTGAATCATTAGAAGACAATTCTATTATCTGCACTATTAGAGCAGTAATACAGAAAACACCTTAAAATAACTAATGAAAAAAATAGGTGCATTGAAGTCTCCTTACGTGCGGGAATGCGAAAGCATTTCGAGTTCCGTTGCCTCCTCTGTTACTTAGTATTGTAATTAAGTGTCGATGGTAATGACTTAGTCTGACATCAAACTCACTAATTAAATCAATTTTCGCATTGTTAATTAATATCTTATAATTAAAAATATCCCCTCATTTGGCTGACGAAAAAACCGATTCCGAAGCTGAAGTACAGATTTGCAACAACTGAATGGCGTTACTTGTCCAGAAGCGGCCCGGATTGCTCGATAATAGGGCATTTTGCGCCACCGTTCACATTGAACGATTTGAATGGGCACGGTAAGGAAAGAGTTAATAGGTTCCTGCAAACACCCAAGAAAGTAAGACACCGGATTACGCGATCCCAGGATGGCCTCCACTTCTCCCTGCGAGCAGGCGGAAGGAACGCAGATCCCGAAGCGGAGGCCGCGTATCCTGCCCTTCTTGATGGCCTTGCGCACGGTGGTCAGGTTGAACCGCTTCTGCAAAGGCCGCAACGCGGGAAACTTTCTAGAGGAGCTCCATTCCGTTTACCGCCTTTCTGGAAGCACTTTACACTCTGCGCTGGTTCGAAATATACGAAATTACAATTGAGGAGAGCCTTTTTGATACGCCGATAATGTTGACAGAATCAAAAACGTGAGTTTGAACAAACTGAAAGTTAAGCGAGCACGAAAGAACAAGAGCCCACTTATATAGCCTCGCGTACTTCACGTGAAGAAGTGCATTTTGCTCTCACCTTGACGACAGAGTACCGCGTGAGCTGGGCGATGAGCCTGTCCATGGCTCGGGTTTGCTTGGGTCTGAAGAACACGCTACAGTACTGGCCTCGCGAGGAGACCGAAGGCGCTTCGGCACCACCGGGGTTTTCGAGTCTCGTCGCTAGGCACTCGTCGTAGGCGCCCAGGTCACCGGTGGTGCCTTCCAGAATGCCCGACGGGAACTTGCCCGTGGCGTCGAGAACTGTGCACGCGAGGACATCTCAAAAGCACGTAGGGAACAAGGGCTTAGATTCGGTGCTGCGATCACAACAAAGCGGCTACAAGCAAAGACAAAACTAAACAAATTGTCACGTGGTTGCATAAAGGATAAATTTGTTCTGAGCTGCAGTCCTCGACAGCGAAGCAGTGTGCGCTGTGATACATCTGTTGTGACTTCATGCCCCAAGTCCGGGGCAGGATTGTTGTAAACAAACCGAGAAAGCCATTGGTCGACAATGGGGAACTCCGAAACGCGGATTTGGATCCATTTGAAAGTCCTGACTGGAAGTTTTACTTGGAATTACTTGACACAATAAAAAAAAATCTAATTTGAACTCAAAAATATAGTTCGATAACGTAATGTATTTTTAAGAAATGGAGCAGCCTGTGTACGCTGGGAAATGTGATAGTATATTGACTGAGAGGTAGGGGGAGGCTAGTTGTGGAATTGAGTAGCCCCTTGTCTCGGTGTCCCAAACCTAACTACTGAGAACGAAATAAAAGAAAAGAAGGAAGGTAGTAAAGAAACAAACAAAAGAAAGGAAGGAAGGAAAGGAAGGAAGGAAGCGAGGGAGGGAGGGAGGGAGGAAGGAAGGAAGGAAGGGAGGGAGGAAGGAAGGAAGGAAGGAAGGAAGGAAGGGAGGGAGGGAGGAAGGAAGGAAGGAACGAATGAAGGAAGGAAGGAAGGAAGGAAGGAAGGAAGGAAGGAAGGAAGGAAGGAAGGAAGGAAGGAAGGAAGGAAGGAAGGAAGGAAGGAAGGAAGGAAGGAAGGAAGGAAGGAAGGAACTTGCAGTCTAAATTCCCCAACTTGAACCTTCGAAAACAGAATCAGAGCCAGTTGGTAGTTGGTCACTCTTTTTTGGCTGTGTGGTTCCAGTTGTGCTTTTGGAAGCTACCAATGACTTTTTTTATTGGGAATTTTGTTTCAGATGTTGTAAGAGATCGGAACACCTAACTTATTTAACACGCCACAGTGCCTCGCTTGTTATAGTAATTAACCCGATAGATCACACCGCGAAGTACGAACGTCCATGCAGTAGCATGCAAGGAGTCCATTCACTCGCTCTTTCAGTTCCTACGGCCGGGAAAGTTTTCTTATGTTGCGAATGAGCTCATTAGACAGTATATTCGTTCGAGAGGTTTATGAGATGATTGTCCGGATTCTAATTGCAGCCTCCAAAATTAAAAGCGGACTTAAGTCTAATTGAGCTTATATCCTCATTGCAGTTGAAGACCGCAAATTAAGAATCAATGCTCAATTCCCTATCGACCTAGAAGAACGCAGCTGAAATCCCCTTGTCTTCTGAAGAAACAACTAGATTCACACTCTGGAAGTGAGCTGTGAAATTAGAACCTGTATATACAACTGGGCATATCAAGTGTGAAAACAGCTTTGTAGAATAGATCCGTATACGGTGCTATTCGGCATATCAATTTATATCTAGTATACGGTATATCAAGTTATAACTTGATGATCCCAACGGCAAATAAAATTGAAAACCTCGAAAACAACTGGGTTGTCGATTTGGAATTTAAATTTTCATTCCGAACCTGCTGGCTCGGATTGGATACCTAATTGCACAAAATAACTTCTTGGTTTAGGGGTACTCTATGTTAGTTGCCCAGACGCCCGTGCAAACAATACTGCCCACTTATGGCAGGTGTAAAAGCGTGAATCATGCGATGTCATATTCCAGCGCACACTTTACGGCAGAAAGGATTGTTACGAAGAAAAGTGACTTCAAAAGCTCCTTCGTTCGCAGCATTGGCAACCTCCTGGTTCGTAAAAATAACGCCGAGGGTCTGAAGCAGTGCTGAGCAGAGAGTCTGCAGTGAGACTGACAGCAGAGAAAGGGGGGGGGGGAAGAGAGGGAGAGGAACAAACAACCGAAGGCATCGTTACCGAACGGGAAACGAGTGCTGGTCTAAAATAGCGCTGAGAACAAACATACGTAGAAAACGATCTCCCTTCTTTCAGGGGGAAAGAACGAGTTGGCTTGACTGCTGAACTTTCTGTTCTGGATTGTAAACTTAGTCTTAGCCATATACTGTGCACTCGCGGCATCTTTGCGCGAGGCCAATTCTCGTATAGCAAAACAGGGAGCACACAGCTCGTTTTCATGCTCACATCTCCAAGCAGCCATGTCCATCCTGAGCACTCTCCTAGAGAAGTCCATGAGGGCCCCGGTGCACGTCGCAGACACGTTGGCGTGCGCGAAAGACCTCTGCAGCACGGGAACCACGCTGGCCACCAGACCTCGCAGCAGAGACGAGGTTGCCCTGCCTTCCGGGAGACCAGTCTTGCCACCGCCTCCAACTCCATCTCCGTCGTCCACAGCTAACAGCCCTTGTGAGACAACCGCGAGATGCCCAAGCACGCCGCACACGATCGCGACGCCGCAGGCTGCCACGTGCTTGGCGCGCATGGCGCGGCTGTCGTGTCCTGTGCTTGCACGCGCAGGTGGGACTGTGGCGTAATGGGACCGGAACAGGTACAATGAACTGAACTGCGCAGGAAGAATACTCCAGCGCGAAGAGCGACATACGCGCACAGAGAAAGGGCACACAAGACAAGCTCCCGTCCTTTGTCCGCTTTCTGTGTGTTTATTTTCACGTCAAAATATTCTTCTTAGGTATGTACCGAGTAACCCTGCAACAAGTTCTACTTCAACTGCTACGAACGATATCGGGCAGACGAGAGCATGATGCAACCCAAGCGGATTTTACCGGATTAATTTTGGGAAGCATTTGGACGGAACAGACGACGCACAGGGCAGGAGAAAAGCGACGAAGAAGCAATTAGAGCTAGCCCTATCTATTCTTTCAAAGTGGAGTAATCCTGATTAGCCTAGCTTCCTAACCTTAGCGAGCACAACGGACGGCGAATGCACCTCTCGTGATTGATATCTGCATAAGTATTATGCACACAGTTTTTTTATTTAACCGTGCGCCTCTTACACGATCAGGCATCTGCAGAAGGGGCCGGGCTGCTCAAGGTTCTGACGAGTGTCCAGGTTATAAAAGATACTGCAAGGCTTGAGCTGACCACGGTCACGATTGTTTAGGACTTCTCACGAGTTCTGTTATTAAAGCGTACGCCGCATACCGCCGCCTTTGTGCACAAAAGTTCACTCTGTTGTATTGCGTACTCAAAAGAAGGAACAGGCCCGCAGCTGAACCTTCCACTTTTACTGTCAATGAGAGCTCATCACAGAACGGGTACAGGAGCGGTGGACGTTGAGACTTGTTCTCTTCTTAAAGAAAAATAAAAGTTTCGGCAAAAAAACCAATCACTGGGCATTTTTTAATCGCTCATTTCCACACGCCCGCGGTCAACGCATGAAGTCCCACGGTCAAATTTTGTGCTGCTAAAACTCGAGTTTAAATACTTAGTCAAACTTCTTCCTACAAAGCCTGTTTGCTGAAAAAGAGCATTGTCTTTCTGTCTTGCGCTCATTTTCTGAGCGCCTTGAAAGAAAAAAAAAGCAGGTAAACATAAAGTACACCTGTCCGTTATCGGTATCCGTTTGAGCGTTTTTCATTTTGTGTGCTACTATTACTATTACTATTTTTGTGCGCTTAATAACCAGCCCACCTGTCCACGGTCGAAGTCTGAGAGAGGAATCGCACGCTCAAACAGCGCCCTGTGTGTCCACTCTGTCTTCGTCCGTGTCAGTTTGCACCATTTTGCAACCACGAACAACCAATTAGGCCACACTATAACCCTTGTATACCTCAACAGGTGTGCATTCTTGCTGGTCGCGCATATGTAAGTTTGTAAGATATGTAATGAATCCGGACCAAACCTAAAATTCTCACAAATCGTGGTTGTAAAAGCCTGCCGCACCACGTGTTTCTGACTCTCGCTGATAAGGCATCGATATACTCACGTTCGCTCTGAGCAAGAAGCGTGGTGGCCAATAAAGCAGAAGCCCCATAAAATCGCCACTTCTGTGAGACGTTCTGTCCGGCTCCTTTCGATATGGCACAATCGTAGACAGTGACCTCGCACGTAAGTACCGGTGCGCCGAGGTGCGGGTTTTGGAAAAGGACGCCTCTCAATGCGCGTGGCTGGCCAGCTCGGGTGGCGCAGCTAATCAAACAGGGCTCGCGTATGACCGATGGACGCGAACGAAGGGGCGCAGTGCGCAGGAGCGCGTGGTACACGGCAGAGGCTGCTTGCATACAGGGCAGGTGCAAGGTCATCCCTCGATACGATGACGCCTGAAAGTGTACAAAACCGGGATTCGCAAAAAAACAAACATCGATGCGCGTTTAACGAGGATTGGCTACCAAAAACATCGACTTTGCTTGTTCGGCGCATAGTGGCCTTAGCTATACTTATGTGCCATAGAACACAACTTAACTCAACACATCGGCTTGGAACTTCAGAAATCACCTTGGTCGCTCGAATAGTGACGCTTGATTGATCCAAGTAACACCCGCCTGTAAGACTCTTTCTCTTGTCACAGCTTCATGAATAGCATCGAAAAACAGCGACCGCGCATGCTGGACAACCGCGATCATGCTGCAGGTATTATGTGCACAAACGACTACTGACTTATTCACTAAACAGATTTTTTTTTTTGCTTTCTTTGGTTCCCAGAAGAGCCACTTATAGTGGCATTGGAATACCAGGTGAGCGCTGTGAGAAACTGCCGCTGAAGTAATTCGTCTATACCGACGTGCTTTTCATGAACAATATTTTTTTTTACTGCTAATTCAACATGGCTAAGGCATATAATGAGTTCAAGTTGTCTCATCCCTTTCCGCCCCTTCCCACACATACGTTTGGGTGCACAAATAATTATTTTGGACACAAAGGCAAAAATGAACGTGTTCCGGCTCACGATAAAATTTCGTGAGGGTTTAGGAAATAAAGCTGTTTCGCTGGATGGTGAAAAACACCGAAAAAGGGCCTCTAATCATTTCATGAAAAGGGCGCGCACTTGAAAAATTCCCGTATGGCATTCAAGAACCCTCGCATGCTTCTCGAAGAGTGACGTTCTGCCTGTGTTGCTTGGAATTTTTTATCATACCAAATCCTTTGTTTTCTGTAACTTGATGTATGTTTGAAATGCTTCTTGCTAGAGTTTCATAAATAAAAGCCCAGCGCGCACCAAAGTGTCGGCTGACTCTCGCAATTGTTGATTTAATTTTCTAGTGCAGTGATACCAGCTATGTCCGAATATCTTCAAGAGCAGTGGCTGCACAAAGAAATTAGGCGATTCGACCTGCGATTTCAACAATACTCATCGTTTTATAAACATAACAATCTATCTTTATATAGCAACACATAAATTAGAAACACACGATGCAAGGGTGCCGCGCAATCTTGTTACCACCTTTCAGAGCTTCTGCAAAAAGAACACTTTCTGAACACGGGTGGTGGTTCCCTTGTTTACATTTTCTCAACGGGCTCTGAAAATTTGAAGTTTTCGCTGTGAGGAACGACAAATTTCAAACAAGAGAACTCATAGCCGCCTTCCTCATGAAATTTCAAATAAGGTGAGATCTACTGAGGGCATATTTGCTGCTTGGTATGAAACCATTTTTTTCTTGACGTCAAAGTTTCAGAGAAAAACCAGAAGCTAGAAATCTTGTTCCTCAAAAGTAACTAAATATCTCTTTTTTATTGCCCAGGAAGAAAGCTCAGGATGAACTATTACAACAGGAAATAGCACCAGCTCAACCGCCGGCTACTGCGTTTGCGCCGTGCCTTGGTGAAACGATGCTGTGTTACCGTTTCAAATCGAATAAACCGGGTTTTACACAAAAGCGAAGGGCTTTGGCTATGAAACTCATTCTATGAGAACCCTTTACAACCTTGTGTCGCAAATTCGCGAAGTACCGTTCGCACGCCGTGTGTTCATTACTACATGTGGTCTGCATGAGAAGTTTGACAACAAAGTTTTCTCAGCAGTCGGCGCTTTGCGATCATTATGTTTGGCGTCACTCTGAGGAAGCCGTGTGATGGAAAGGAGGCACGAATAGGCGACTTCCAGTCAGCACTTGAATAGGACAAGCTGTCGGGCTGGTTGGTGCTGATCCACCGTGGTTGACAGCGCTTATCCACACAGACAGGGGACTAAAGCATCCTTTTGCGCAGTCGACAGGGTTCAAACCTGTGCAAGGAGACCCCAATAGGTTTCCAGTCCAGTCCATCAGCGCCTGTGCCGTCGTCTTTCCTGTTTCTGTCCCCTGTCCGTGTGTCTTAGGGCAGTCAACCAAAATGTTCCAGTCAGCGTTCAGAGCCCATATTCTATCATTTCGTGACAGGTTTTGCATTTTGCATGTTGTATGAAGTATTTTTCTACTGTCCCTGGGCTTTCAAGTTGGCTCGATGCCTTTGAGGTGATCTGTCAAGCACCTCGGACTGTCCGCGCAAGTGTACTAAGTGTGGATTGTTTCCAAGTCGCCACATGCCGATTTCTCCAGTTTGAGTGGCGCAAAAAAATTTTGGTATTGGGTTTTAGGTAGCATAGCTAGTATAGCTAGCATAGTATAGCATAGTGTAGCTAGCATAGTGCATCAAAAGTCGAAAGAAAAATTGTCCTCAATGTGTTGGAGGTGTACCCACTGGCTAACAGCTCCGTGCCAAACCATAAGTACTGCAGGTAGCGTTTAGGCGTTTAGACAGAGTTTCCCCAGTATTAAAGCATATTTTAACGTGAATATATAAGGGGGAGGGGGGAGGGGCAGGCACACATCTGAAGTTTCTACAAAAAGCAGATCCAATGACTTTACCAATAAAGCCGTGCGGCATCCTGGAACATAACTATCTTGCAGCTCGCCTGCTGTTTACAGGTATGCTTTAGCTAAGTCTGGGCTACACTTTGAATGCATGTTTGAAATGTGATTTAAGTAAGAAAGGGTGGATTTTTTTTCTCGCACGCTTGCCAAAAAGGCATAATTTGGGTTTGCTGTTATTACAGGAAATCATGTAAGGTGTTTTAATGCAGGAACCGAAGGAGGCTCTGCTATTTTTGTTGTCAATCAGCCACTTGGAGAAATTCTCCTCCTCCCTTATCGCCGTTAGTCCCACTTCCTGTAACATTCATTTCTTGAAGCCTTTGTCCCAGCACAATTCCAGGGCAGGTGGCGAACATCCACCTGTGCAACCCGTGTGGAACACTTCGGGCAAGTGGTGGGTCCTGCGTCTTCTTCAGAGCCCCATCGGCATTTAACCGACAGCGTGAGGGCCTCCCTAGTCCTGATCCTTCTAAGGAATACGTCCTCCAATCTAGTAGGTCATGAGGGAAGGGGAAGTGCACTGGGGAATGAGGGCACGTGTACGTTTACTTAACGAGGATGCTAATATGGGGAGAGTGGAGCAGTCGCCAAAAGGGAGCCTGGTGGTGGATGCATTAGTGTTTAGAACTTAGTGTGCAAGATTGTCTGCTTTTCTATGCAACCTTCAAAGCATGCATCGTCTTGCGTCCACTGTATCTGGATGCGTATCTTTGTTTTCTTGTTGAGTGCATGGATCTCCAGAGCTACAAACACTGTCTTTGTGGACTTGTTTTATACATGTGCATACATATTTGGTGGGCATTTCTCGTAAAACGGGACGTGGTAGAGTACTCTCCTCAAAATTAGAAAGCAGCTAAGCTCGTCAAAATGGTACGACATGGATGTGATAACCTAATTTTTGCAGCAGTACCTGTTGCAGAGACCGTTCCTGGCCTCCGCGTAGCAGCAGTCATCGCTGTCAACACCGAGCGTACACCATCACGCGCCCATCCCGTGCTCGTATACCAAGCGCCCAGCGCTAACTTCGTCGTCAATAGGTGGGGGACTCTGGGTCGCGGCAAGACGCCGCCAAACCATTTAGAACGCCGGTAATGAAAGGGAAAACGTCTTGAAATGTCTGCATGGCGTGGCTTCCTGCGCGTCTGCGCAGTAGCAACCACCCCAGGTATGTTGCAGCCGCCCCGCACCGTGGAACATCATCGTGTTGCTAGAAAACGCGGAATGTGGCACTATGAACGCTGCACGCATGTTTGAGGCCAGAGCAACAAACGTGCGGAAGGTCGAAAACAGGACAAATGCTCTCGGGGCGTTGATGGCAAACGCGCTGCACGGCAAGATATTCGTGGTAGCAGCATGCAACGCAAATGCAGTAGTTGCACAAACACAGTTGCACAAGGGCGTAACTGCCACTTGAATTTGTTTTTGTTTACGCATTGAGTATCTCAGGTATCAAAGTTACTGTGCTGCTTCGTGCGGCAAATGATACGTTACTAACTGTGCATGTAACCAAAAACACTATTGCACGAGATATTCTTTATGCAGAGTGTGCGGTAATTTCTCAAAATCAGCCGTAACCACTTTCAATTCCGCTAGAGTCGGCGGCAGTGGGTTCACAATGTTGCCGTCTCTATAATTCCCTTTTATTATGTTTGGACAAAATGAACTCAAATGTTTTGCAAAAAAATTGGCTGTGGTTTAATTACTATTGAACCTGGTCAGACAGCGAAAGCTTTAGTGTATCGGGCAACTAGACGCGGCTTGGCGTCTGTAACGTTGGTGCGTTCCGTACACTGGATAGGCAGCGCGCCCACCCTGCCACCCTGGCAGGGGGCAGTTAATGGTTGATCGCGAGAGGTTGCTCACCCAATGAACGCTGCGGCCTACTGCTGCAGTGCCGCGTGTCTGCCACAACGTTGTCAGCGCTAATGCATGCTGCCCACATCTCTCTCTCACCACCGCCGCGTACTTCAAAGCGCGCATGTGAGAGAAAGAGAAAGACGGAAAGGCAAAGAGGTTAACTAGGCAGCGCTCGGTATGCTATCCTACACGTGGGAAGGGGAATGGAGGGAGAGATAGAAAAGGGAGAAAACAAAGGGATATGATCACTTTTCCACGTGTCCGTTGGCCGTTACTTGCAGGGTACACAGAGCACACACTGATTGTTCACAACCTTGCACTCAGTCCTGAGTCCTTCAAGAAGTTTAAAAGTGCCTTCAAAGCTGTCCGCTGCGGTGAAGGCTTAATACAAGGACCCAAAATCTTGGCTTCAGTAAGGGGCCGATGATCTAAACAGCGGTGTGTTGCAGCCAGGAGTGCACGCTCACGCTGAAACCGAGGGCAGTTACAAAGAAGGTGTTCTATAGTTTCGTCGCACCCAAAGGTCTCACACGCAGGAGAGTCTGCCATTGCGATTAAGTGGGAGTAGGTATTTCCTAACGCCACTCCCAGCCACAGGCGACGCAGCAGCGTAGCATCGCAGCGGGAGAGGCCGGACGGAGTACTGAGTTGAAGTAAGGGGTCTAGGCGGTGCCGACGGCATAAAGAGCGCATGGGGCGTCCACTGACCCCGGGAGCCAGTTATGTGCCCTTCCTTTCGTCAATATCATCGTTCTAGAACGCTGCCAACGCCAACGTCAATGAACACAATCAACGCCGATGGCCTATCTTCAGTGCCGCGTTCCTGCCACAACGTTGTCAATGCCAACGCGTGCAGCGCACATCTGTCACTACCGCCACGTAGCTTAAAGTCTTCTACCAGTACCAAGACATGCCCCTTAGGTATTTTTAGAGTTTTAAGAAAAAGGGTGTGAAACGGGCTTTCTTGTGTGTGGACTTGGTATAGATAATAAGTACAAATAGGCTATGCTGGTGTTTCTTTGTTGGAATCAGTTCGACCAGGACGTGGTCTATGTGGTCAATCTCCGTGTCATGCTTCATGACTGCTACGCTTCTTCCAACCAGCGTGGCTACTACGCTTTGTTTGTCTCTGCAGTACCTAATGTACGAAAAGTAGCTTGATAATTTGGCTTCACCTGCCGTTTCTTGTAATGCAATGAGGTCCGGATTGTCTTTGCCTATAGAAGAAGCTGCTGCAGGACTGCTCTTTTTTTGCAGCGGAACCCGGGGCTATTCCACTGCCAAATCGTATGTCTATTGATGCTGGCCATGATTGTTTTTTTTGTATATTTCCGGTGACTGGAGTCGGTAGCTTTAGCACTGCGCAGATATTAAGGAATATGCTTTCCATGTCTATTTGCCACTTGTGTACGCTCGTGAATTTTGTTCTGTGTCTGTGAATTTCCTAAGTATTTCTCAACTATAACTGTGAGGTTGTCTACTTTCCTATTTAATTAATCTACCTTGACCTTTAGCTTGCCTAGTCCGGCTTCAAACTTAGGCACGTCTTCGCCTATCCTTCTTTTCATAGGAATTGAGCGTGAGTCTTCTACCTGCATCTCCGCTTCGTAATGAAAGGTAGCCTAAGGATGACCGAAACTTGTCACCTGCTACGCTACCTACTAGACACCGACGTTTGCAAATCCACGCAGAGGCGCAACCTTCAGAAAACCCAACACCAATACGAAGGTTCAGAGGAAGACCTCCTGAGGAAGATCCAAGAAAGATACATAGGGGACACCAGCACGGAACCCCGCCCCGATTACTGAGGGGTAGGGGACCCAAAGCTGGACGAGTCCATAAGCAAATCGGAATTCAGGGCGCAAATAGCCAAACTTAAGGCCAAATCGGCCCCGGGACCCGACCGAGTTAGCAACAAAGCGTTTCGTAACCTGGATAACAATTCGATCACCAACTTCATACAGAAATGTTGGATAGAGGGAAGACTCCCACAATAGTGGAAGGCCGCCCGGGTCGTGCTAATTCCTAAATCAGGCAAGGCGCGCTAAAAATAAAAAACCTTATGCCCATCTCTCTAACGTCATGCTCCGGGCAACTATTGGATCACGTAATTCAAACACAGCTCAGTAAATACATGCAGGAGAATGACCTTTACCCCCACTCCATGGTGGGCTCAGGCCTAAGCTCCTAACCCAGGACGTCATGCTTCAACTTTAAGCACCAAATTCTAGACGCGGAAACTAAGGGCACAGTGATCCTCGGCCTCGACTTAGCAAATGCCTTTGACAATGCGACACACGGAGCTGTCCTGGAAAACCTTCAAGACCTAGGTGCAGGGGAGAGGACCTACAAATACGTCAGATACTTCCTTTCGGGAAGGGAGGCCAAAATTCGCATCGAAGAAAGCAAATCTGACGAAATTAAGCTAGGTGCCAAGGGGCACCATATGGTTCAGTGCTCTCACTCAGGAGCCTTCAGGAGCCGATCGTCGATGACTTAAACAGATTCCACTCTGAGGCCTGTGAGCTTGGCCATCGTGTTGTGTTGCAGTGGTTACCCGCTCACTGTGGCCTTGCAGGCAACGATCACGCTGACGGTGCAGCGAGGTCGGTGCATGGCGACACCACCTTGCTGTACATATGCCATTTTGTCGTAGCGATGGCGCGAGGCTTCTAACTACAAAATCCTGGCGGACGCAACGCTCTCTGTGGTGTGATCCGCAGCCTCAATATAGACCCCTTCTACCTATCGACCCCACTTGTGACTTCCGCATGCCACGCAATATAGATAGATAGACGTGATCTAAATTGCCTCCACCGAATTCGCCTGGACGTTGCCGTTACAAAATCCTATTTACATAACATTGGTGCATCAAGTAGCCCTCTGGGCCCCACATGTAGTGTGCTCGAGGATCTTCCACTTTTGATCTCCCGCTCTTCAACTCTCCAACAATCATCGCAAGGCACTTTTAAGTGCTTTAGGACTGCGACAGGATGCCCCGTGCACCTGGAGCACGTCCTTGGATCCTGGAGGGACGCGGCTTCGGGTGTGCGCGGGACAAAAACATTTTATTGTTTTTTAGAGACACTGGCTTGGTGGGCATTCTTTGACAATCATGTGTGTGTGTGTGTTTGAGAGTGTGTGAGTGTACTTGGTTTCACCATTCACCCTTTTTGTTCTTTTCCTTTTTTTACCATTCTCTTCTTTACTCTTCTCTTCTTTCAGCCTCACCTGGAGTAGCATGCCAGGCCGACAACCAGGCAGACTTCTCCTGTTCCATTAAGGTCCTTCTCCTCCTCCCTCCTTCCTCTTCAACGTAGCAATGATCAAGCTCCCCGAGAAGCTTGCAGCTACACGAGAGCTTAATCACAGCATGTATGCAGACGACATAACGCTTTGGATAGCTTAAGGCAGCGATGCCCAGATAGATGAGACCCTGCAAACGACCATCCAAATAGTTGAGGAATACGTCAAGCCCTGGGGCCTAAAACAGCCGCCGCAAAAGTCAGAGCTCCTCCTCTGTCGCGCCAAGAGCAGCAAGATACCCCGGGTATCTACTTTTAGGTGGGTGGACTCCCCATCCCAAAAGTTAACAGAATGAGAGTCATAGGTCTGTTCACACAAGCAAATAGATCCAATCAGGAGACGATAGAGGCTAGAGGGCGCCGCCGTCCAAACAATGAGGCTTATCCGTAGAATAGCCAATCGGCGCTCTGGCATGGCGGAAGTAACTCTGATTAGGCTAGTCCAGGCATTTCTCATAAGTAGGATAGCTTGCGTTGCCCCCTATCTAAACGTCGCGTGTCACGAGAAGCAAAAGGTAGAGGCCATCATACGCAGATGCACCAAACAGGCGCTAGGACTCCCCGTCAGAGCCAATTCAGAAAGACGGGAATCTGGGAGTACACAACACCCTAGAGGAAATAATAGGAGAAGTCAGGATCTCGCACTACGAGAAACTGGCAAGCAACCCCATCGACAGGAAAATCTTAGGCTGGCCATCTCGTACGAAGCATAGCTGGGCCGAAAAGTCGACATGCCGCGAGAAGTGTGGAATAAACTAATTATCCCACCTTTCCCAAAGAACACGCACCACGTGCATCACGAAGAGCGCAGAGAAAAGAGAACCAAGGCCCTAGAGAACCGCTTCCGAAATTCAAAAGACGTGGTCTACGTTGACGCAGCCCACAGAGGCAACTGGAGTATGGCGCTTGCCGCAGTCAACGCAACAGCTAAATTAATTGCCGGTGCCACTATCCACACGGACAACACAAATACGGCAGAAGAAACTGGCGTAACGTTCGCCATAGCAAGTACAACTGCTAGGACCATAGTTAGCGACTCAATGCGGGCAGTTATGAGCTTCGCCAGACAGAAAATCTCTCCTGAAGCGAGACGAATTCTGCAGACAATGAGTGAAAGCTTATTCGGGTTCTCTGGACCCCCCACACGCCTCCCTAGCCGGAAACAAAGCGGCCCACGAACTAGCTCGGGGACCCACATCCGAGCGGGTGGGCTGGTTGAAAGCTATTCGGAGCGCGACTGCCTGCGGTGATAGGGGGATAACGTCGAAACTACAGACTGGGACGAGCAAGGTACCCGGTCGCCAAATACTCAGTAAAAGTGAGGCCGTGAACTGGCGTCGCTTACGAACATTTTCCGCAGTCCGGCTATGTGGCCCGTCATATACACGGAACAATTCTCAGAGAAATGCAAAAGACGCAAAGCTAGAGCCACGCTCGACCATGTAATATGGGAATGCCCTCGTACTCCCCCTGGGGCTCTATCAATAAAAATCCAAGGACTAGTGGGAGACCCATCTACTCATCTGCGATCCGGGAACTCAAGCAAAGATAATCAAACTGGCCCGATACGCTGCCAGCGCGTACGAGGTGCTGGCTGCCGCCTAAAGTAGGACTGTTACCTCCACAATGTGGAAATTAATTTACTCATGATGATTATGGTGTACCTTAAAGCACGACTGAGGTGTCCATTGCCTCAGGGGGCCAGTTATGCGCATTTCCTTTGCTTTCGAAGCTCCCGCTCTTCATCGGTTTCGGCGCAGCTCCGGAGCCGCTGAAAGTCACTGAAGGTCACAACAACGAAGTCGACGAAACTTGCGGAACATGGCGTAATAAAGCTTTCGCTTTAAAAATGGTCCGTGTTTAGCCTCTAAATTCATGCCGTGTATTTTTTATCGCCCATGGTAAGGAAGAAGAAGAGGCTGAAGAGATAAGAAGCCGAAAAAGAGTCTCGTGTATCGCGTGCACTCGTGCGTCCGATCGAAGCCAGCAACCGTGCCCTGGGCTCAGTACCTCTGAGAGCGACCTGAACACGAAGACCTGCCGGTTCACGCAGTGGTTCGCGATAAAGTGGCTGCTATGGCGCCGGAGAAGCACGTGGAGAAAGAGCCCAGTAAAAGCAAGGCCACCGATTCAACATGGCGATCACCGGGCAGCGGATCCTTTTACCAGGTCAGCGATTTGGACCGGGAAGAGGCTCAGCAGGGCACCAACGTCATCGGACATGGCGACTTCCAGCGGCTCATATTCGGCTTCACCATCGTGGCCCAGATGGTCCTGCTCTGCCACACCAACGTACTGTCGCTCATCACCACCCCAGTGGACCACTGGTGCAAGCCGTCACCACAGTTCGCCAACATGCCAACTGCGCTCTGGAAGAACGTCGGTATACCCGTCGACGAAGTGGGCCGCTACAGCCAGTGCCGAGTGTACGTCCGGCCCGGAGGCGGCCCCAACGACACGGAGACCTTCGCGTGCAATACGTGGGACTACGATCCCGATCGAGAACTGAAAAGTGCCCGGAGCTTCTGGTACCTCGTGTGCCATCGTACCTGGCTTCTGTATCTCGGCAAAGGCGTCTTCATGAGTGGTGCGCTATTCGTGGTCCCGTTCATGGGTTATCTCGCCGACACCGAGGGCCGCAAACCAGTCATCGTGGGCTCATCTTTCATTCTCTTGCTGACCGCTGTCGCCAGCTGCTTCACCGAGGCGTTCCTGGTCTACCTGGCGCTGATATTTGTCAACTCCGCCTGTGCCAGCACCGTACACATTGTCACCGTGACCCTCCTCTTCGAAGTGGCGCCGCAGGAGTACCGCACTTTCCACACGCGCTTCGGTAGCTCCGTGGGCGCGTTCTTCGGCGAGCTGCTGTTTGCCGTCGTCACCGCCATCCGGCTTGATTGGTTCCTGCTCCAGCTCCTCGTCATGGCACCCACGCTCCTGCTCCTCTCGGCCACGTTCGCCGTGCACGAGTCTCCCCTATGGCTGCTCACAATGTCCAAAGTGAAGGAGGCGGAGGAAGTCATCTACGCGGCGGCCAGGATGAACGGCGTGCCGCGTATCCAGGCCATGCAGGCTGTCGACCGAATCAAGTTCGAGATGAACAAGGCGAACGTGCCCTTCGCACCAGCGGGGCCTTCTTCTTTGCTGGGCCCCGGGTCGATGTGCGGCAGGGCTGCCGCCGTATTCGCCAATACGTTTACCGTCATGCTTGCGTACTACTCTGTGACATGGAACCCTAAGCTAGGCGGCAGCCTCCTGGTGAGGATTATCTCGACGATCCTCCTGCCGCCCACCTATCTGGTGATGTACCTCGCTCTCAACACTCTGGGTCGCCTGCAGCTCATGCTCGTTCTCTTTGCGATGCTTGGCGCCTCGGCAATGTTCGGCGTCGTCACCTATGCCAAGCCTTCCGAGTTGTTCTACGCTCTGGGGATCGCGGCCAAGTGCGTGGAGAGCGCTCTGGTTCCGACGAACTACCTTTTTATGGCCGAGATGTTCTCAAGCTCTGTTCGCAGCGCCGTCATATGCGGCGCCTACAGGTGCGGCCGTATTGGCGCCGTGTTTGCTTCGGTGCTGTCCCTGTTACAGCAAGCTGGGCGAGAGGACGTCGCGTTCGCCGTCGTGGCCGTGATCGTTTTCGCCGGTCTGCCTGTCTTGATGAGCCTGCCCGAGACGAGCGTCGGACGTTCTACCGCGTTTTCGGCGTCGTCCGATGCCAAGGAAGCCAGGGACCTCCTGAACATGATGCAGAACACGCTACAGCCGCGAAGGACAAAATCGAAGCGCCGCCAGAAGCCCACCAACGCCCCGCAACAAAACCGCCGCCGGGAGTCCACCAACGCCCCGCAAGAGAAGCGCAAGGTGAAAAAGCAGAACAGTCGTATGCGCTCGTCCCAGATGTGACACCATTGGTTTATTTGTAATTCTCGATGAACGTGTCGAGAAAATATTTCTGGATAGGTGCTGCTTATGTAAATAGAGACAACTTAAGGGGTTGAGTAATTGATGCTGGCAGAAACTATTTGGGTGGGTTTCTGGTTTACTGGTAATTAACATTAGGCATATATACAAGTTTACTTTTCAGTTAGCACATGCGCACTGTGAGGAACGGCTCAGTGCTCATCACAAGACTCAAAATATAATTGTGCGCGTGCTATGCATCCAATGTAACGTTTTAGTTCGCTTTGTACCGCCTCTCCTACGTACTCGGAACACCATGCTTCAGTTATGAGACAGTCGGGCTCGGAACGAACGTGTGTGTGAAGTGGTCTTGGAGGGGGACAAACACCAAGTCAAGGAACCCTTCTGGCTGTGAGCGATGTTGGTGTTAACCAGCAACGACACCGCAGTGCTAACTTCACCGTCTGGACTACACTAACTTTTGGGTTTCCCTGCTCATGGGATGTATACGTGCTTTAGCGAACTATCGCGGATAATTTTTGTTCACAGCCGCCCGAGTTTCCATCTTCCAATGAACTGACAAACCAAGGAACTATTGTAGTGTGTGCTTGGTTTTGTTTGCCTGTCTCGTAGTGCGGTTGTCTACTTTTTATGGCAGGGCGTCATTGTGTAACAAATATAAGCTGTAGTTTACTCTGTTTTCTTTGAGTTCGCCTCACATTTTTAGTGGTGGGGTGTGGGGGACGTAAACAGTACTTTAGTACGAAAAGACCTAGCGTCTCGTCCAATAGCATTCAAAAGTCGAGCCGCGAGGCAGAGTTTAAGTGGAGATTTTGGGGCATCACTATATACGTGCTGCTTTCTAGGGATGCAAGAGTGGCTATTCATGGCTATCTAGCGTATCAGCTGTGTATGCCAAAAGAAGTGTTATGAATAAGCACTTGAATTATTGTGCTTGCACTTTGCGCACTGGCAGTGTCGCAATGATAGCATCCTAAAAGATGTCCAGAAATACGTCCCGTACAATTACTCCTCAACGAAAAGCGTACCTAGAAATTCTAGACAATTGGATTTTTTTTTACCCTGAAGTTGTTTATGAATGCAATTTTTTTCTCTCATCTTAAGATGGCACCGTAACAATCCATATATCCGCAGATCACTCCTCGAGACGCTTGTAGTCTTCTCATATTGTCAAATACTCACCACATTGGTTTTCTTTGGCAGTCTTAACTACTCGGTGCAAGTGCAGGACAAACTTTAAAAGCAAAATTTTGCTAACCGTCGGAAGGTTAGACCAATCCCATCAATACTGTCATCGAGAAACGGTTGGCGTAAGCAGGGCTGGCTTACTTGCTTTAATTAGACGCGCAAGACGTTGGGACGCGCAAGGCAGCAGGCAGCACGAGAGATGATGAAGACGAAGCATCTAGTCCCGAGATGGCTCAAGGCTTTCCAACTGCCAGGAAATGCAGTTTAGCCGCTGTATAGCGCCACTAGAGTAGTTAGTAGAGTACCATTGCTCCCCCTTTCTTGAAGACACCAACTCCGTGTGGTAGCAATTGCAGGCAGGACCACAAGGGTAGTCGCACGTGTCCGACGTGTGGTGTAGACACGCGCGAGGGGCTAGCGGGCGTGGCACGGCTTCATCGGAGCGACGTGGACAACTTCGGAGGTCGGCCGTCTAGAAGAGCGAACTGTTCCTTGGGAGAGAACTTCGTAGTTAACTTGACTGAGCTGGTGGAGCACCTCGTAGGGGCCAAAGTATCTGCGTAGAAGCTTCTCAAAGCGTCCCCGCATGCGGATTGGGCTCCACACCCAGACTTGTTCGCCGGGCAGGTAACGCACATTCCGATGGCGGAGGTTGTATCGCCGAGCGTCGTGAACTTGCGGGTACCGGATGCGCTGTCGAGCAAGTTGGCGGGCGGCCTCAGCGTAACGAACAAATTCGGCAGCGCCCATAACAGAGGGGGTAGCGCTAGCTGGAATCAGCACTGCATCCAGCATGGTTGTGGCTTCGCGACCATGTACTAAATGAAATGGAGTGAAGCGTGTCGTTTCCTGGACCGCAGTATTATAAGCAAAGGTGACGTAAGGGAGTATGGCGTCCCAGTTCCGGTGGTCCGCGTCGACATACATAGAAATCATGTCGGCGATCGTCTTGTTGAGCCGTTCGGTGAGGCCGTTCGTTTGAGGGTGGTAAGCGGTTGTTTTGTGGTGACTGGTGCCGCTTAGGCGCATAACCTCCTGCGTAAGGGCCGAGGTGAACGCTGTTACCCTGTCAGTTAAACCGATGGTGGGTGACCCGTGACGAAGCACAATCATATTGAATGAAAAAGTTCGGAATTTCGTCCGCAGTACTACGGGGAAGAGGTTTAGTCTCACAGTATCGGCTGAGGTAGTCGGTGGCGACCACAATGTAGCGGTTACCCGGAGAGGACTCCGGAAATGGGCCGAGTATGTCCATGCCAACTTGGTGGAAGGGGACCTGAGGCGGATCAATAGGCTGGAGTAGGCCGGCTGGCTTAGTCGGCGGCGTCTTGCGACGCTGACACTCGCGGCAAGTTCTTACATAACGATTCACAACTGCAGCAACCCTTGGCCAGTAGTATTTTTGCCGTATTCATGCCAAAGTTCGACAAAAACCCAGGTGACCAGAGGATGGGTCATCATGGCTCGCATGCAGGACTTCGTCGCGAAGGGCCGTAGGCACGACGAGTAGATAGACAGCTTCTGCTGGACTGTAGTTTTTCTTATACAGGACGCCGTCACGTAAGCAGAACGACAGCCGCGCCAAAAGATTCGCGGGGGAGACAGTGCGCTTCCTTCTAGATACTCAATGAGGGGCCGTAGTTCGCTGTCGTCCCTTTGGTGTTGAATGAGGATGGACGTGGAGATGGCACCAAGAAAAACAAAATCGTCGTCGGGGTCAGCTCGGTTGTCCTCGATAGGAGAACGACACAAACAGTCGGTATCACTGTGCTTCCTACCAGACTTATAGACGATGGTGACATCGAATTCCTGAAGTCGAAGGCTCCAGCGTGCAAACCGTTCCGAGGGATCTTTGAGGTTCGCCAGCCAAAACAGCGAGTGGTGGTCGTTACGACCCTGAAAGGGCGGCCATATAGGTACGGACGAAATTTTGTTTGCCTCAGATCTTGACAATGTGCGGCTCGCGTATGCGATTACGCGTTCGAGACCATCCTGCCTCTGCACAAGGACCGCACCGAGGCCGATGTTGCTGGCGTCTGTGTGTAGTTCACTGTCGGCTGACTTGTCGAAGTGTACAAGGATGGGCGTACTTTGGAGACGAGTGCGGAGGTCTTCAAAGGCTTGCTGTTGCTCCAGGCCCCAGAAGAACGGTTCGGAATCTTTCGTGAGCCGCGTGAGGGGCTTAGCGATCTGGGAGAAGTTCTGCACAAAACGCCAATAATAGGCGCAGAGACCCATAAAGCGGCGCACACTGCGCTTATCGGTGGGCACAGGAAAAGCAGTCAAGGCAGCGGTCTTATCGGGGTCTGGACTAACCCCTTTAGCGCTCACGATGTGGCCCAGAAACTTCAACTCTTCGAAAGCGAAGAGACACTTTTCGGGCTTCAGGGAAAGACCGGTCGACCGAATTGCTTCGAACACAGCGCGCCGGCGTCTCAGCTGCTCTTCGAACGTGTCAGAGAAGATGATAACGTCATCCAAGTACACGAGACAGGACGTGACAAGAACGGTGTCCATCATCCTCTGGAAGGTTGCAGGAGCCGAGCACAGGCCGAAAAGGAGCACCCGGAATTCGTACAGACCGTCCGGTGTAATAAAGGCGGTCTTTTCCCGGTCACGCTCGTCCAGCTCGATTTGCCAATAGCCGCTTCGTAAATCTAGCGATGAGAAGTACTTGGCGTGGCGCAGCCGGTCCAGGGAGTCATCAATACGCGGGAGAGGATAAACATCCTTTTTAGTGACTTTGTTTAAACGTCTGTAATCAACGCAGAACCGTGGGGTTCCATCTTTCTTTGCCACTAGAACAACAGGCGACGCCCACGGGCTCGTCGTCGGTAGTATCACGTCGTCCTTGAGCATTTCTTGAACTTGGCGGCGATTGGCATCGCGCTCCTTCGAAGAGATCCGGTAAGGCGGCTGACATAACGGCCGTTGGTTGGCGTCAACTATAATTCGGTGCTTTGTGAGCGGTGTCTGCCTAACCTTGGAGGTCGAGGCAAAGCAGTCGCAGAAAGACTGGATAACGCTTTCCAAGCAGCGTTTCTGGTTAGTTGGGAGGTTTGGGTTCACGTCAGTGTTTATGGGAGTGGTCGGTTCCTCCACTGATGCCGGGGCTCCGGACAAAGCGTGCTGTCCCGCGAATTCGCTGAGTTCCTCGAAATACGCAATAGCTGTTCTGCCAGGCAAACACTGAGGCTCACAACTAAAATTGGTCACCAAGAGTTCTGTTCGGCCCTTGTTCAGTTCAACAATTCCTCGAGCAACACAGACTTGCCGACCAAGGAGCAGCGATATGTTGGTTTCAGCGATGCCACGAATTTTGGTGCTGTTATCGCACTCTACAGTAACAAACATGCTGGATCTTGATGGAATCAAAACGTGGTCGTCACAGACGCATAACTTAGCCCTGCGTGACTCGGTATCGTCGTCGACAGGGCCTTGGGTGGAAAATGACACGATTAGCTCCTGGAGGTTGATAACGGCACCGTACTCTTGAAGGAAATCCAAACCGAGTATGAGGTCTTTGGAGCACTCGGGTAACACAGCAAAGCAGCCAGGGAAAGTAACACAGTGGATATGGATTCGCGAAGTGCAGACACCGATCGGAGTTACCACGTGGCCACCAGCTGTCCGGATCTGCGGCCCAGACCAAGGGGTCAGAACCTTCCTCAAGGCCGTGGCTAACCGTCTGCTCATTACCGAAAAATCGGCGCCGGTATCCACGAGTGCGGTAACGTCGTGGTTGTCGGCGGATACCAGAATTTCGGCGGAGGCCAGTCGGTCGCAGCGCGTCGTCGAGGTCGTCGGGTCAGGTCGTCGTCAGTCGGAGGGTCGCGGCGAATCGTCGGGTGTAGGCTCTTGACTCGGTCCAGTAGCGGCAGCCCTACCCCCGGAGGACGCCGTCTTTAGTTTTCCCGACGGGGGGACGTACCTCTGAACTGGTCAGAATATGACGGGCCGCCGGGCGAAGAGAACCGCTTTGGGGATGGCGATCGGGACTGGCGTCGCTGCGACGTCGAAGATTGTACATTATCAGCCAAGTACTGTTCCATATCTCGTGGTCTTTCACCGTAGCATGGTCGAGGTGCGTCAGGTGAAAACCACCTTAAACCCATCCTGCGCTAGGGGCAGTGGCGGAGGATGTGGCCGGGCTCTCCGCAGTGGTAACAAAGCGGACGATTGTTTGGCGTACGCCAAACGTGCGCTTTGCTCAGGGGGTCCTGAACTCCTGCGGCACGGAGGGTGCTGTTGCGATTGGCTCCTGCAGGTATGGCACAGGAGCGATGGGGGAAAAGGCTCGCATCGCTGGCCGGGGACTTCGTGTAGCGCC
The DNA here is from genome assembly GCF_052857255.1 of Amblyomma americanum. Classification (NCBI taxonomy): domain Eukaryota; kingdom Metazoa; phylum Arthropoda; class Arachnida; order Ixodida; family Ixodidae; genus Amblyomma; species Amblyomma americanum. The sequence goes on from NC_135498.1 coordinate 105,507,806, forward strand.
TCGCTGTACGTCATAACGGAGGGCGCCGGGTGTGGAGTTGGGGGTGGCTGCACAACTCGTCGGATTTCTTCGCGGACCAGGTCCGTTACGGCAGCGACGCTGACCTGTGGAGCTTCAAAGCGAAGTTTCGCCAGTTCCTCGCGCACCAGGCTTCTTACAACCTCCCGAAGGTCCTCGGCGGGCAGCGACGTAGGCGTGTACTGGGACTGGGAAGCGGCTGCTACAGTAGCCTGACGTCCGTAGTGGGCGCCCCGTTTCTGTAGAGAGCGCTCGATACCCATTGCCTCCTTGGTGAAGTCGGACACTGTTCGTGGCAGGTCACGGACCAGTACGGCAAACAGCTGCTCTTTTACGCTACGCATTAAGTGGCGTACCTTCTGGGCTTCGGGCATAGCAGGGTCGGCCCGATTGAACAGTCGGGTCATGTCCTCGATGAACATCGCGACGCCCTCGTTCGGCTGCTGTGATCTCGAGCGCAGGGCGATTTGAGCTTTCTCTTTTCTTTCACTGTTGGTAAATGTCGCTAGCAGCTCTCGACGAAAGGCGTCCCAGGTGGTAAAGGAAGCTTCGTGGTTCTCAAACCACGTTTTGGCCGAGTCTTGCAGCGCAAAGTAGACGTTGCGCAGCTTGCGCTAGCCGTCCCACTCGTTAAAACCCGCCACTCGATCCAAGCTGGCCAACCAGTCTTCGACGTCCTCGAACCTGTCCCCGTGGAATGGTGGCGGCGATCGAGGTGCGTGAAGGACAAATGGCGGGGCATTCCCGGAGTGATGACTTGTCTGGCTAGCCGCGGTGGATGTCATGGCCCTTACCGGCGCTGCCAGTTGGCCGAACTCGGGGTGTAGGCCTCGAAGGCGGCGGCTCGCCTCGTGGAGTGGTGTTGTAGCCACGCGTTGAGAGCTGACGTCAAAGGTGTCCTCGAGGTCAGCGTACATAGGCCGTTACCCAGCACCGCCACCAAATATGTCACCGAGAAACGGTTGACGTAAGCAGGGCTGGTTTATTTGCTTTAATTAGACGCGCAAGACGTTGGGACGCGCAAGGCAGCAGGCAGCACGAGAGATGATGAAGACGCAGCATCTAGCCCCGAGATGGCTCAAGGCTTGCCAACTGCCAGGAAATGCAGTTTAGCCGCTGTATGGCGCCACTAGAGTAGTTAGTAGCGTAGCAATATTTTCATGACATTAAGGTATAATACTCCACAGTTGCCTCATGAAGTGATGTGCAAGAAAGCTGAATAGCGACAATCTGTTTTCATCAAGCGGTCCCCATCTTACAAACTTTTTTTATTAAGATTCGCCCTGCATCGTATTTGTCACTCAGATTTTATGAAGAAATGTGCTGCTCCTCTAGCGTCGTAAAAAATTAGCCGCTTTAGTGCATCCCATTCTGCAACGAAATACGGTAAAGTTAGAAGATGTGTCTGTATTCTCAAAATAAATAATGAACTATATTTATCTATTCATTAAATAGTTGCATCACCTGTGCAGGCATTATATACGAGGGGCTTCAGAAAGGTTAACAAAACATAGAACAGAAATTTCACTCATTTTTGCTGGGAGCACAAAAGAAGCTTATAAAACGTCTTAAGGTTATTGTAAACTCTTTGTTACTCTCACCACCTGGCGTACAGTTTACGTACTTTCTATTTGCTCCCTTCCCTTGAATGAATTTCATGAGGTGTGTACTCTTTACTGCAGTTGTAGTGCCATTATATGTCATTCTCCTATGCTGCCGGGTCTAACTATGCAAACCTCCTTATTAGCTTTAAAAGGCCTACTGCCTGTCAGACTGCATGTGTTTGAAATAGCATTAAAATCATCATATCATCATTATTCATTCTTTAACCAACTACAGGTCCAGCTTTCTCGGGCAACAATTTTGAAAATTGGAAAATTGTAAGACACTGTTATGCAAATATTTAAGGCACTGGTCCATTATTTTAATATGTAGCAAAATCATTTGAATTGTTTCCAGTGATCGCATCGAACAGTTAAGACTGCTATAGAAAACCAATGGGGGAATACTTTTGACGATAGCAAAAACATGAATAGAAAAAAATACAAGACTGTCTTCAGGTGATCTGCGGAGATATCGATAATTCATTTTCGCTCTCAACGCAACACGAACGGGACACAAGACGAAGGACTAGCACAAACAGCGCCTGTTTGTGCTAGTCCTTCGTCTTGTGTCCCGTTCGTGTTGCGTTGGGAGCGAAAATGAGCACTTACCAACTCGGCCAAATTTCCGCCTTGCTGAACGATATCGATAATTGCCGTGAAACCTTACATTATATGCAAAAATTGCGTTCATCAATGGTTTTCCGCTCAACAATGCTTTTGTTCAGAATTTCTGGGTATGACTCTTGGCTACAGCATTTTAAAATTGATTGAATATTTTGTAGCCGATCGCAGTTAACGTCAACTAATGATCAAATTACTCGTTTAGTGAAGTTTAATGAAGTAGTCCGCAAGGGTTAGTGCTCGAACCCTTTCTATTAATTCACTTCCAACAATGCTCTCGCATGAGTCGTATCATTATGCGCGTATCGCGATGTTGTGACACTCTGCCTATGTACTACTTAAGCAACATTACCACATAGGCGGTCGCTACATACAAATGCCTGCGTTCCAGATGTCTTCTGGCGGCATGTCGAGTAATGCATTGGCACGGCTAACCAATTCTGAGCTACATACGTGCATTTCCGGAAAATACGCGCTCCTTGAAAGTATTTGTTAAGAAAATTTCGTTTGGCCACCTTCTATAACCGAGAACGCTTCCCCTATATGGGATCCTTGCATCGAAATTTTCCTTCACTGCAACTAGAACACGATGCTGGTACTCCCTTTATGTTATCCAATTCCATCCGCGCGCAAGAATAACAACAGTGGAAGCTATTTTTTCCTCCCTTGCCGTCCTACTGCAAGAAAAAAGAAACAGCCTGAGAGTCCAATGCTCCTAATTAAATTAATTCAATTAAAGGGAGACTGATGACAACTGTTTACAATCATTGCTCTGAGTAAATATTCATTCTTTGCGTCTTTCTGGCTGCGGTGACTTTTGCGTGCTAGCAAAATACCCACTTATCGTCGAGAAAATTAGATTTAATTTTTTTCTCGGCAGTGGATTTAAACTCGGGACGTTCTTAGCGATAAGGATGGGTTACCATTGTTTTGAAGTGAGTGGCGCTGAAGCGTAGCCTCCGGGATCGGCGATTAAAAGCCGATGTTCACGTATGCATTCTACTGACGACACCTTTATCTCGTTTTTGGTGCTTTCGAGCTTACAAAAGCCGCGTTTCATTGATATTGGTCTTTTTAGTGATTAGATCGCGGTATTTAATTGATACAAAACATTAACACCTCTTTTTGTGCAAGTTGGTGCATACTTGAATTAGAGAAAAACTAGCGCCAAAACATGCAAGCCACAAGAGAAGAACGAGGACGAGACACACAAAAAAAACTAGCGCCAAACCATGCAAGCCACAAGAGAAGAACGAGGACGAGACACAAGAGAAAAACTAGCGCCAAACCATCCAAGCCACAATAGAAGAACGAGGACGAGACACAAGAGAAAAACTAGCGCCAAACCATGCAAGCCACAAGAGAAGAATGAGCACGAGACACAAGAGAAAAACGAGCGCCAAACCATGCAAGCCACAAGAGAAGAACGAGCACGAGACACAAAGAAAAACTAGCGCCAAACCATGCAAGCCACAAGAGAAGAACGAAGACGAGACACAAGAGAAAAACTAGCCCAAACCATGCAAGCCACAAGAGAAGAACGAGGACGAGACACAAGAGAAAAACTAGCGCCAAACCATGCAAGCCACAAGAGAAGAACGAGGACGAGACACAAGAGAAAAACTAGCGCCAAACCATGCAAGCCACAAGAGAAGAACGAGGACGAGACACAAGAGAAAAACTAGCGCCAAACCATGCAAGCCACAAGAGAAGAACGAGGACGAGACACAAGAGAAAAACTAGCGCCAAACCATGCAAGCCACAAGAGAAGAACGAGGACGAGACACAAGAGAAAAACTAGCGCCAAACCATGCAAGCCACAAGAGAAGAACGAGGACGAGACACAAGAGAAAAACTAGCGCCAAACCATGCAAGCCACAAGAGAAGAACGAGGACGAGACACAAGATTAAAACTAGCGCCAAACCATGCAAGCCACAAGAGAAGAACGAGGACGAGACACAAGAGAAAAACTAGCGCCAAACCATGCAAGCCACAAGAGAAGAACGAGGACGAGACACAAGAGAAAAACTAGCCCCAAACCATGCAAGCCACAAGAGAAGAACGAGGACGAGACACAAGAGAAAAACTAGCGCCAAACCATGCAAGCCACAAGAGAAGAACGAGGACGAGACACAAGAGAAAAACTAGCACCAAACCATGCAAGCCACAAGAGAAGAACGAGGACGAGACACAAGAGAAAAACTAGCGCCAAACCATGCAAGCCACAAGAGAAGAACGAGGACGAGACACAATAGAAAAACTAGCGCCAAACCATGCAAGCCACAAGAGAAGAACGAGGACGAGGCACAAGCGGATGTGTCTCGTCTTCGCTCTTTTCTTGTGGTTTGCTTGGTTTGGCACTATAGTTTTCCTCTGATACAAAACAACTTAAATTTGTCCTTAGTGCCCCTTAACGTCTTCATTTGCAGATCTCGGAGTATGACATATGAGCAGTTTTCTGTTGGGCTAAAACATTTAGAGATCCCAGACAGGACTTGGAAAAGGAAATAGAAGAAAGAACAAAATGGTAATCAGGAAGTTTTGGGAAAAGTAAAATAAAAATAAGCAGCAGACGAATAAGCAGATATAGAACAGAGAGGCCTTTTTTGACGCTCCGTTAAGAATACTTCTCCAACTGTGCAGGTATTGTGAATAAAAACGACGGCATTTTTCACAGAAAATGTGCAACAGGTCAACGACTCTTATGCATGGCGAAGAAATACGCCAAATACTACCAATTGTAATGTTCATAAACGCGACCAAACGAAAGATAATTTTTGGAGGTTAATATAAAACAAAAACCTGAAATCTGAGGTTGCGTCACACTGAAGATGAGAAAAATGGTGGCGTCACTCAAGACGTGGCTACAAAACTTCGCATTGTTTTGTGAAAGTATACGTATAGTTTCCCGCAGATGAGGCCGCTGTACAACCACAGTTCGCCCTGTTACCACCCATTCCTTTCAACAGGCATCACCCAATATTTTACAGACCCAACGCCGCAACAGTCATCATTCCCAAGAATCTCGTTTTTGCGCTCACGGAAGCCGACAGTCCACACAAGAAGTCCCGAAGGACACAGGTGCGTCTCTTGACAGGCGCCTATACACTTTTCCCGGAACCTCTCTAGGACCGACGCCCTGTTGTGGACTGGGGCTGTGGAATGCACGCTCTCAAAGAATTCGCAAGAGTTTGACGAGGAAGGTTTCTGCTTGCGATTACGACAGTCCAAAAACCGTGTTCCTCATGAGTCATGAAAGGGGATACAGGGTCGAGATAGAGATACGCTGCTCTGAACTGGGCACTTGCAGCAGCCGCACAAGAACGCGAGAAACGCGGTGTCGTTGACAGCGGTGCTGGTAACGGTTACCTGCAGCACTATCTGGCTGAGCTCAGGCGAATGAGAGGACAGGGTTGTCTGTTGACACCTTTAGTGGGTGAGGAATTTGGAGCAAGCCAGGCTATCCAAATATTTGAATTAAGAGGAGAATTATTGCTGAGGGTTAAAGTTAGCAGTACGCTGAAGATAATGATGGTTGAATTATCTTTGAAACCTTGCAGAGGATCGACAAAACATTAGCGGCCTTAGTGAACACACGCGTAGGGTGTGAAGGTGGTCAGAGGGGGAAGGCGACGATTTGAGAAAAAAAACAAGAAAGGCGTCTCGAGTGCCACAATGTTTCTATAGGGTTGTTGCAGGGTGTACGCTTCTGTATATATCACTTTTACCTTCGTGAAGTGATCCGAGCCATTTTCAATATCTTGTCATTCTGAACAATCTAAAGTACTATCAAAAAGCAGTATCCAGAACCAAATTGCGCAACGAACTGCTAAAAAATAATTGCCGGTTTTGTTGGCATGTTTACTATAGCTGCGTAGGATGCATCCATACTGCTCGCTTCAAGTTCCCACTGTCCTTCGAGTCATCCCTCCGGTGGAACGAAACTCTCATTTCAAGGTCTCTCTTTCTCTCTCTCTCTCTCTCTCTCTCTCTCTCTCTCTTTCTCTCACACACACACACACGCGCGCACACACATGCACACACGCACACACACACACGCGCTCGCGCACATACAAACACGCATACACGCACACGCACAGACATGCGTACACGCACGCACTCAGACACGCACGCACGCACGCACGCACACAGACACGAATACACGTACGCACGCACACAAACACGCATACACGCACGAACGCACACACACAAGCACACACATACACAGACACCCATACACGCTCACACACGCAAACACGCATACACACACGCGCGCGCATACACAAACGCACACACAAACACGCATACACGCACACACACAGACACGCATACATGCCCGCAAACACAGGCGCGCGCCACTTACGTGAGGAGATGCAGCTTCCTTTCGGTAGCAGATTTCCACAAGCAGCTGAGGGTGTGGGAGTTGTCATGCGTGGGGAATACTGATTCTTCGTAGCACAAGAGTCCTTTAATAATTAAGGACTCTAGTAGTACTTAACGAGCGGCGGTCGGTGACGAGAATAATCACGCGGGACGAACATCTACGTTACTGCAAATTGTTTTTTTGTATGAATAATACACCACTCTTTGTGCGCAGCTTTTATTAATGCAGGTAGTGAACTCATAATGGCAATGACCTTCCACTCTCTATCACTGCCCGTACTAAGCGATGACGCTATGACGCTTTCACTACGTCGAAGGACGCACTGAAACAGCTGCATCAGGGACGCGATGTAGCTCCCACAGGGTGCGTGCAAACACGTGACGTCATGGTTGCCAACGAGCTGTCGTTTCAAGCGTCGCCACCAGGTGCACGTGTACCTGGTGACGAAGCTTGAAACGCTTGAAAATAATGAGCAAGAAATGTGTTCTGCTCCTATATACCGGAAAAAAAAAGTTGTTTCAGTAAAATTTAAAGGTTTAAATTTCACCGTAACACAGAAATGGCTTAAAGAAGCAACTCTCCCTGTTATCGCGCCGTGGGTGTTATTTCTTGCAAAAAATTACGAGTCTGAGCCAGCCAACTGATATCGTGCAAAATTATCACATTTATATAGCCCCAATTTGTTTGGTGAGGCGCTCGAGGCGTGCGCGTCAGTTTCATTCCTAACAAAGGCCGACATTGTGAAAGTTACATGTCAATGCAGGCGGCATTCACCAACGTCATCCGCAAGGGTTGCTTACGGCTCGAGCGGCGTTCGCCATGTTGGCGTTCGCCATGTTGGTGCGAACAACTAAATTATGACGCCGTAATTAAAAACAAAAACATGACGTCAGAGCAAGGTGATTTTTTTTTTTGGCTGGAGAAGCAAATTCTGGTATGTATCGAGGTTTAACGCGACACACGAGGCAAAGATGAAGAAAGAAGACCCGATGACCGCCGACTGCCGACGCTATTTTTAGTAGTCAGCGCTCATTTCTGCCCGAGAGGTACAGTTATAGGCGTAATTATAGCTCTTCGTTTGAGAGCCGTTCTTGAGCACCCATGTTTGCAAGCCACGGGCTGGGACACAGTTGTGCAGATCGAGTTTAGCTCACATGAAAAGAGAATAGTGCAAATTTTTAACCAAAGTGAATTTATTAGTTGAAAGCCATAACACACACAACTCGGAATAGTGACACAACAAAAGGTTGGTGAAGTCTAACCTACGCGGCAAGTTTAAAGTTTGCACCAGCAAAGAACAAGCTAGTCGCCTGCTATGAGCAAATGGCATAAGAGTTCTTTAAATTGCGCGCCACTCTCCCGGTGAAATTAGGTCTGCTTGTTAGAACCCGTGGAGGACAGAAATTTTTGTCTGGTATAGGCACTCAGTGGAAATGGCATGCCGTAGAGGACCAAAGCAATTGTAAAACCCTGCGGCTGCAATGCGATGCCAGCTAGGCAGTTCTCACTATTCTACGTAGCACCAGTTCTTCGCGTGCTGTGGGCTCTTCCGTCTCGAAGCACACCGTCTTTCCGATGGAAGCAGTGTCAATACCGTGCGACGGGAACACTGGCTGGCATGGCAGAAAACAAGAGCGCAGACGTAGCCAACGAGAACGTAGCACGCGGACAAAAAGTAACCAATCGTTTGAAACCAATGCTGATAAAAGGCGAGTAGCCGCACGCAACGAAGTCACGAGAGGACGAGATACGCCGGCCAAGGCCACGGCAAGCAAGCCGCAGAATGGACAAGGTAGATGACATAAGAGTCTCAAGCTTGCCGCTACCTATCTCCTCTAAGTGGCTGGATGCCGCATTCCCGCTTTCCGAAGCAGGCGCAAAGCGGGCGCTAGTGAAGCTACCGGAAGTTGGACGGAATGTCCCAAAAGTCCGGTTGGTCCGGTGTCTGCTGTGTATTCCAAAGCAAAATAAACTTTTTTCACCCTTTCGTTCTCAATTTTTTGCGTTGTTCTCGTGTAATCTCTGCTGTTATATTAAAGTAATAAGCAAGCTGGACGGGAGAAATGTGGGCATTGTTTCGGAAACACTAATTTCAGAGAAACCGAAAAAAAAAACAGGCGTGCAGGTCGCACCCTGCCGCGGCAAAGGGTACTTGCATAAAGCACTATGTTCTTCTCTGGTTTTAGTCTTCCGAGCGTGAGAGAGCAGTAGAGGAATGACGATGAGGTTAGGCCATCTCAAAACCGAATACTCGTGTAGCAATGAAAAGGCGAACTATGGTGCGGAAATCCTTACCGTCCTGACACTCGTAGAGCCGCTGGTTATACAGCTGCTGCAGTTGCTGTTTCGAGTTGCAGGTGGCCGATGTTTCGTCTCATCGACGGCGGGTGACGTTTATCGCTTTATGGTGTCATTTATCCTCCAGGCGTACTTTCAACCTAACTCTATAGCACAGCCACGTTTCAGCTTGTAAGGAACCGGCGCCACACTGCGGCTAGCGAAGACGCTCGAGGGGAAAAGAAGAAGAGGAGAAGCAGAAGTGAGACGGGGCGTAGAGCGCGTGCTGGGGGAGAAGACGAAGAACGCGGTCGTGATGGAGTGTACAAGTTCCTTTCAGATTGTCTCTGTTTTTTGGCGGTGGAGTAAACACGAAAGGCTTTATTGAGACGCTCCCTAAAATATTTTAATTTCTGGATGGGTGAAACAGGTGCGCTTCGTTTGAGTAAAAGATCACTGCGGTGGAGGAGGAGGAGGAGGAGGAGGAGGAGGAGGAGGAGGAGGAGGAGGAGGAGGAGGAGGAGGAGGAGGAGGAAAGGCAGGTAGGTTAACCAGACGAATAGCCGGTTTGCTACCCTACATGGGGGAAAGGGGTGAGGGGAGAAAGAGATGAAATATAAAAGACAGTTGCAGGAAATTAAAGTCACTATGTAAAGTCACTATGTAAAGTCACAGCGTTCTGTAAACTCCAAGCCTATCGTGCAGGCCACAAGTCTTCAAAAAGCGGAGCAGTGCCTTGGATGCCTTCACCGCCGATGACCACCGCGGCCAGTGGATGAGAATCTTTGTTTCCGTCAGATCACTGCGGTATTTTACAAAATGAAGCAGCAGATGTTTTGGCTAAACTAGCTCTAAATGCACATGTTGCCTGTAGCGTCCCTGATCTTGTTCTTTTCGGTATGACTCGATTTCAGCGTTTTCACTTTTTAACTGACCGCGGTGGCTGCGTTTTTATGGAGGAAAAACGCTAAGGTGCCCGTGTGCTGTGCGATGTCAGTGCACGTTAAAGATCCCCAGGTGGTCAAAATTATTCCGGAGCACTCCACTACGGCACCTCTCTCTTCCTTTCTTCTTTCACTCCCTCCTTTACCCTTCCCTTACGGCGCGGTTCAGGTGTCCAACGATATATGAGACAGATACTGCGCTATTTCCTTTCCCAACAAAGCCAATAATAATAATTATTATTATTATTATTATTATTATTATTATTATTATTATTATTATTATTATTATTATTATTATTATTATTATTATTATTATTATTATTATTATTATTATTATTATTATTATTACAACCGCCACGTGCAACGATCCCTTACTCTTTGCTACTGACTACCAACATTTCATGTACCCATGGAAGGCACGTGCATGTAAATACCGGCAGTGTGAGGTAGCGATGACACTAATGCGGTGCAGGATTCCCCGTTTAAATCTTTACTTATGTAGATGCAGGTTCAATCCCATAAACCTTTGTGCGGCTTGCGGTGAAGTCAAGACTTTGGAGCATTTCCAACTCGCTTGTCCGAGGGCAGCACGTCAGAGGAGAGCACACCTAGAAATTCCCATTTCAAATTTGGGACTCACTTCGTCGGTTCCCCTCCTCTCTTTCGGCGCGAGCACCTGAGCTTTTGCATTGCATCAAGTTTGCGAATTCCTCCACAATTACATAACAGCTTCCGGCAGATTCCCTTGCAAATTGTTTCTTAAATTTCCGCATTTAAAATGTCATTTGGGAATTTTCATATATCCTATTTTCAGATATTCTCTCTCGGTATTTTTTGTCTTTTCCTTTCCTTTTTAATTACTCTGATATTTCACCCAATGCACAATCATTATTAGCTTGGTACCAGTTCACCCTATTCTTTGGCTCTCCTCACTGATCCCTGGCCAATCACCAGTCGTCGGTATGTGCCATTACACGAAGGCAACAACAACAACAAGTTCTGCTGGCTCCGCGAGCTGCTAGGCTTGGGCCCCAGCTGCAGAAGTCTGGGCTACCAGACCTGGAAAGGCCGCCGTAGGCATCCTGAGCGACCAGACCCAGGCAACTCTGCTCCCTTCCTGCTTTTCCCGTGGTTGGCAGCCTCAGAACGCGGGTCACCTTCATCGCCACCGCTGCTTCCCGGGCTACCTGACCTGAGGGCCACGCCCGTGCTCCACAGTTGTGACGGGTTCCTGCGGCAGCGTTTGGGCCGGCCGTGAAGACTGCCATCCAGCATACGTTTCCATCAGGGCATCGACTGGAGCTTACGGACAGCGCCGACGCCCCGCCGCAGCTCCTCGCCCGACGCTTCATCTGCCTACCAGGCTCATGCGTGGAACGCCGAGTCCTTCGCTTAACGCTGAACTCTGAGTGGGCCTTTCCTTTTGTTTCCCCTCAAGTTCTCCTTTGCCTTTGGCGAGTGTTGTATTTGTTTGTTTGCTTTCTTGTTCTTGCGTTCGTGAACCCTTTCCTCTCAAGGCTTAAATTAGAGCTGTTCTTTTCCCACATGCCGCCTGGTCTATTTCTTCTACCGTTTAACGTGCGGTAATTTGAACCCGCAGTCTTTCCCCTCACACAGCTGCACAGTGCGAGAGAAACGAGTGACGAGAAAGTCAAATGCTGCAGCGCGCGCGACAAGCGTTGTTAGAAGTCGCAACTGCACCAAGCATCCCGAATAACTGCCCATTCAGGAATAATTTGGTACAGTACGAAACAGTACGTGATACACTCCGTTGAAAAAGCAGTACCATACCTTTTGGAGGCGCTAATGTGAACCAGCAGAACGCTGCACATCACAAGAATGTAGCCTCGCCCTCGCTCGGGTTCGGTCGAAACAAAATCCGGTTAAGTGGTCACTGCAAAGTCGGCTGCCTAGCTAGTAAATGTTTGCACCTATTCTTTCTTAAATTTATCCCCCATTGACGGTATAACATGGGTTTAGAGCGCGACAACGTGCATCACAGTAAAGACAGAGTTGACGACAGAGCTCAGCAGACAAGGCTCCGTATGTGCTGTGTGTGCGTAGCGACGTCCTGTCGTCTGCTAGTGCCACCCCATTGCAATGCAATGAACCTTTATTTTTTAAACGTCTTTCCCGAAGATTTTCCTCCTCTGCTCGTGCTGTCGACGGCGCAACAGGTACGCATTGTCGCGGAAAAAGACGAGAACGGCGAAAAGACGAAATGCAAAGCGGAAAACGAAAATTATACGCCATCGCTTCTGAGGCAACAACAACTGAAACTGAAAAACCGTGATGAGGTCCGATTTCGTGCAGTGCCGAAGGCTGACTTCTGTGTAGAAGCCACTTATTTCCGGTGGCTTCACTGACGGCCGCGGCCTTAGCTAGCAGAGATCAGCGTTTCCTCCTACTGCCGCCAGTGTGTTTTAATATATATAAATGATTTACCTAACGCTGTATCTTCTGGACTTAATATCTTTGCCGTACACTGCGTAACATACTGTAATATTGTTTATATCACTGACCAACAATGTTTGCAAACTGACTTGGATGCAGTTACCGCGTGGTGGGCAGCTTGGCTTATGCCACTTAATACTTCTAAAACTAGGCTTTTGTCTGTCACTCGCAGTTCTCGCATTCCCACAACTTATTTCCTCAAAAAATTCGTTGGAGGCACTTAGATATCTAATAACTGCGGGAAAGCAAAGATCCTTTTGCGACTCATTACGCTGATTTGAATTTGCCGCGCTTGAAGTCATCACGACAGAGGAGAAGAGCAGCTGGCGCGAGCGTAGCAGAGGAAGCTCTGACGTCATCATCCACGTTTCCTCGTTTTTGAGCAATTTTTACCCAAATTATAGACCTTTCGGTGATCTTAAGGTCGCGTGACTTTAAGATCTCGGGGCATCACAAGGTCCCGTGACCTTGGTGGCGACGTAACGGATGGACGGTCACCGCGAGTATGAGCCATTAAAGGCTGTCGCCTTAATAACGATTCTGTCGAACTCACAACTACTTACAGGTACCTCGGAGTCCACCTGCAATCAGACTTAACATGACTTAACCATACTAATCTAACTTTAGCATCCGCCAACACCTCACTCGGTCGTCTAAAGCATAACCTCAGACTGGCTCTCCCGGACCTGTAAAAACTCGCGTTCATCACACTCATTCGTCCGAAAATTGAATTTGCATCAGTCATCTGGGATCCTGATCAAGCCTATCTCATATATAACAACGAACCCTTGCAGAACCTTGCTATGAGTTGTAATTTATCAGACTACTCGCATACTACCAACGTCAGTGACTTAAAAAATCGCGCCGAATTAGAAGACTTGTCTTACCGCCGTAAACTATCACGACTAGCACTTTTCCATAAACTACATCACCATCCATCGCTTCACCGCGATTTTTTCCAGTCACCGTCAGCCTTCTTTCCGCGGTTCGACAATCCGCGCAAAGTTAAACGCATCGCCTGTTGTTCATCTGCATTTGCGAAGTCATTCATGCCACGCACTATCATAGAGAGGAACAATTTACCAGTGCATATAGCCATTCAATCTAACGCCTCCACGTTTCTTGCTGTCATCCGCAGCGACGTTGGCATTTCTAATGTTTGAAATGTTAGATATTTTTTAATGCTTTCTTTTTTTCAGTTGCTGTACTTTTGCGATTACTTCTGTTCTTTTGTGACTTCTACGAACACAGTAGTATTTCTCGTTTCCATTATGCCTTATCGTTTTCTGTAAACTTATAATTTGTATCATATTGTTTTTTATCGCCTGCTTCTTTACTTACTCTCTAGTGCTTAACTACTTTTCCAGGTTATACTTGCCTGTTTGTTGTTCCTTTAACTTGTTAATGATGTTCCTTAGTCATGTTTACTACAATGAACCCCCCCCCCCATGTAATACCCTAGAAGGAGGGCCTTTAGGGGTATGCTGAATAAATAAAAAAATAAATAAAAACCACTAATATATTCTCGCTGGGTCTGCCGTTTGTGCTGCGAGCGCATGAGTATGTGGAAGGTGATCCACATTTAATATTGGAGGTCCCGGTGAGCCGGCGGAGCGGGCTGTCGGCGTTGCTGGCCAGGCTGGTTGCCGAAAGTGTTCTGAACTGCGCGAGCCAGGTCGCGCTCCCAACTTGACCTTCGTCGTCGGCGCCGTTGGCGATACCAGCGCCGCTACATGTATATGTTTGCTCCACTGTTCTGTCGTTCAAAAGGGACAGCTAAGAAGCTCCGCTTTTTCTGCTGAAACAGTGTCTGAAAAGCAGCTGCCGCAGTTCCCAGATTAGAGCCGCTGGAAATACAAGTTTCTCCAGTCACAGTTCAGGAAATGGGGCAATAAATTATGCGCTGCTGCGCCACTGTGTAGTGCGCACGGGTAGCATACATTTATTAACTGATATGAAAAGCTTCAAGGCGCGTGTGTTGTTTCGTGAAACACAGCCGGTCAGTTTTCCTCTGCAGCTGAGGCGCAAGCTATAGGATGGTCGGCTTACTGGAAACCCGAACAGGAAGAGTGGTTATATCACGGCGCCGAAGAATTCTGCTGTGAACTTTATACGCACAGAGAGCTTCACAAAGAACGGCGGAAGCTGACGCATTAAACAATGTGCAAAAACGTTACGCATCGCTAACTATACAGGGCGGGCACCTTACGGCGAACTTGACACTGTGCGAGCCAGATTGAAACGACCACGAACGTCGCGCACTAGCTCGCACCGTCTGGTAGCGCGGCCTCAGTGAATACTTCCCATACTTTGTGTGCTGTCAGTGATTCGATGCTGACACTATATCAGGATTTACACTGTGGTTATTCATATTTTTTACGGGGGTTTATTGTCCGAAAGCAACGCAGGCGTTGATGGACGCCATAGTGGAGGGCACCGGAAATTTTGACCAACTGGGGTTTTTTAAGTGCATTGACATCGCACTGTACACGGGTCTCTAGAATTTCGCCTCCATTGAAATTCGACCGCCGCGATCGGCGTCGAACCCGCGTTTTTCGGATCAGCAGCCGAGCACCGTAACCACTCTGCCACTACGGCGGGCTCTATAAGAGGTTGGTCTCTCATCATGCCCATTATTAGCATTAATTTTTTGACTGAACGCTGCTTAAAGGTGCTGTGAAAGGCGCTATAATGAAGTTGTGATATTATTGTGACGTTAACGGACATCGCTCCACGAATATCCTCCAACAAGAATTTTTTTCGATAGAATTTTTAAAAGCTGAGTTATCTGTAGCAAGATTTTGAATTTCAGCATCTCCACGCCTTTTCCTCTCATCTCGTCACTTTTTGCGCGCTGAGAGGTTGGCTCTCTTCCGCCGGCACCGTCGGGGGCGGAGCTTCCTGACCCGCCGGAGCGACACCGCTTGTTGGCCGCGGCCATGGTAGCTGCCTGACGTGTGAAAGAATCTAACCAATAGACATCTTCGAAGTGGCATAAACAGGAGCGATGCGATGGAGACGGGGGCGAGAATTGTTGGGACTCGGGTCCCATCCCACCAGTTGTGCGCATCAATTGTTGGGAGCGGGGTCCGCTGTGGTGCCGCGCAGGAGAAATGAGGAGGAGACATGGAGGCTCGGGGAAAAACAAGACAGATCTGTTTACACCTATTTGCTACGTGGAGCAAATTAATAGACTATACAGGGGAAGAACACACTATGAGGTCAATACAACGCAGGATGCAGTGGGGCGCTCTTAAATAGCGTTCTCGCCACCGGTTCCCGCCCTATTCAGCCAGTGGGCACTGCTCTTCTTTGTGGGCGCTGCCATGACGTCGAAAAGTATCCCAAAGCTGTTGCTGGGGAGACTTCCTTCTTTTTTAACTTGGTCTTCGCGAAGAACGCAAGCCGGTTCATGGGTCAGCCTCAGGACTCCAGTATTTGCAACACTCAGGCTGTCGAAGCAGGCCATGGGTTGCCATGGAAGCCACAGATGCAGGACGATCAGGTGACGACGGGCTCCCGAAGGGGAGTGAGGGGGACGTGTCTCCTCAACTCGGAGAACCATTGAGCGTCGCGGCGTGCGCTGCTCGAAGACTCGTCTCTTGCGGTAAGGCGCTCTCGGGGATCTTTCGTTTTACTCCGCACCCGGGTGCTTGTGACCAGCAGGTTTCTTCGGTCCCCCGTGCCTTGCAAGACGTAAGCTAACTGGGTATTTGGTGTCTTCGGACGCTAAGCCAACCCGGTGAAGGTAGAGTAGAGTCACAACGGCATGAAAAAGTCGCCGGAAAGGGCTTTCCAACTTTCGGGCGTGATTGTGGATCCTATGCTGCATGTAGAAGTGTATTATTTTGCTTAGGTGTTCATAGCAGCACAATGCAGTGATTGAGTGAGTTTATGTGCTTTCCTCGGAAGGTGTTTTGGAGCCGCTTTGAGATGTTTACAGATAGATGTGAAATCTGGCAGAAAACTTTCCTGAAAAGGACTGAAGAGCATTTGCATCACAGGAACACAACGCCATGAAAATCGCAGAAACAGTAATTCGTAGCACTATGTCGAACATTTACCGCCATTTTTTTATTAACACGGCAAATGCTGAGTGGAAATGTCCGCTTCTAAATAACGAATAACGCGATCATTGCGGCCAGTTCAGTTCTTGCGAAAGAGCTCGCGACATTTCTCGGCCATTCCTCAGTCGCATCAAAACAAAGCCCTTCCGAGGCGATCGCCTTGAAGGCTCTCGATTGCAGCAGTACCGATTCTTCCCTCGGCATCCACAACAGGCGCGGGCTGGGAAATGTTCTTTCAATTTCGTTTTATTTGCCCACACTACTTAATGCATCCACAACGACACGCGTCCTTAAGCCATATCGTTGCCGCCGAGAATGTCGTCATGCGCGGTACACTCGAGATTTCCCTCTGCATCAGTGACGCACCCGTCAGGGCTTCCGAAGTCAAATCCTTCAAGGCTCTCGAATATAGTGGCACCGAACTCTACCACTGAATCCGCAAAGCCGCGTCCTTCGGCCCTGTCCAGGCCGCCTCCGCCGAGTTCTTTCGGGGAAGAGAATACTTCTGCATCAGCCATGACACGTATTGATGCTGTTCTGAGGCCGCCTTGGACATCTCCTTGAACATCAGGCTCAGCCTTGGTTCCTAGTGTCGACATATGAAAGTGAGAAATATTTCTGAGGCGTAAAAAAATGCATCCTGAAAATTGGTAATTGTGCTTTGACATGGAAGATGATGAGTTAAAGCTGGTATGTTCGGCAGTAAAGCAAGAACACTTTCATGAGCTAACGACTCATTTTCGGTTTACTAAACATAAGTGCGAGATTTAGCACCGCAATGGAAGAGACTTCCATCGTAGTAAACAGGGCTTAACAGTGAGCGAGGAAAACCATGTGTAACTGATTACGAATATTGTTGTAAACAGCATGGCTGCAATTGCATTATGTTCCTCCAGATCCACTCGGCGGTTGAAAGTTATTGGTGCAGACTTTGCGGAATTCGCATGTAAATTTAAATGATGTCTGAGGACAGCTGTTTAATGCGCCGAAGCAAAGAAAGCGCGTAATATGTCAGAGGTATTCAAGTATTGCACGTACCAGAGGCCCAAGCAGCACACAGGAGAAACTGCCGTAACGTTAGCCATAGCAAGTACAACTGCCAGGACCATAGTTAGCGACTCAATGTCGCCACTGATGAGAATCTGCCGTAACGTCAGCCATAGCAAGTACAACTGCCAGGACCATAGTTAGCGACTCAATGTCGGCAGTGACGACAACATTAGCCATAGCAAGTACAACTGCCAGGACCAATGTTAGCGACTCAATGTCGGCAGTGATGAGAAACTGCCGTAACGTTAGCCATAGCAAGTACAACTGCCAGGACCGTAGTTAGCGACTCAATGTCGGCACTGATGAGAAACTGCCGTAAGGTTAGCCATAGCAAGTACAACTGCCAGGACTTTAGTTAGCGACTCAGTGTTGGCCATAGAGAGTTATAGCATATCGTTACCGTGTTTACGTTACCGTTTACCGTGTTACCGGACGCCGGATTTTCCGGTTAGCGCGACGCACGCCAGAAGACGTTTTAGCGTACCGTCTCTCCCGTAACAAGTTACCGTAGGGCTAAAACGAGTGATGATGATGGCAGATGCCCAGATTTTAATGAAAAAAAAACGGATGCATTGCAATCATTTCTATGGAGTGAAATGCTACACTTTAATAATCTTTTTCTCTGCATATAAAGACGTACCGACTACACTTCAGCTAACAGCCGCCTCAGCGGCTTTTCAAATGTGCCCGTGAAGCTAGACACCTTTGCTTACCCTGGCCAGTAGACAATTTCACTACGTAGACATCAGTAAGCTTGCATACACAGCGCACGTTGCGTTGCGAGCACTGTAAAAAAAAAAAAACCACAACTCCGACACCTGTTCACCGTGCCGCAACGTCGCTTATGTGTTTGGATGTGAATACTGTGGTGCCATCTAGTGGCAGTAAGTTAAAGCGCGTCAACACCGGGCCAGAGAAACTTTTTTATTTTCTGAAATTATTGATGAATATAGCACGAGAATTACCAGTCCTTTTTTTTCGAGGAAAAAAATGATGAAAATATAGAAAAATTAAATCGGGCACGAAACTGAAGAGCTGCGGTGTAGTCGTTGCTATTTGGCTATGTACACGACATATGGTCAGGCTCAACTGCTCAAAAATCGGCAAGTATTCTCAAAAACATGGCCTAGTTGTTACTCAAACCTCAACGTATGAGTGAGAGTTTGTAAATTGAAAGCGAATGCCTTCATGTATAGCGAGAAATGGCGCCGAAGAACGCGGCGGCGGTGCTCTATTTGGTCCGAAGCGGCCGTGCAGGGCGCCGCCATGTTTGTTTACAAGCATTGTTTACAAGCGTACGCTAACTCTCCGCAACGCTAAAAGGGATTCCGTAAAGTGTCTGCGGACCGGTAAGTGGCGGCGCATGCGCAGACGTCGCTTGCCGGGCCCGGTAAACGGCAACGTAAACACGGTAACGATATGCTATAACTCTCTAGTGATGAGAAACTGCCGTAACGTTAGCCGTAGCAAGTACAACAGCCAGAACCATAGTTAGCGACTCAATGTCGGCAGTGATGAGAAACTCCCGTAACGTCAGCCATAGCAAGCACAACTGTCAGGACCATTGTTAGCGACTCAATGTCGGCCGCGATGAGCTTCGCCAGAGAGAAAATCTCTCCTGAAGCGAGATGAATTCTGCAGACAATGAGTGAAAGCTTATTCAGGTTCTCTGGACCCCCCACACGCCTCCCTGGCCGGAAACGAAGCGGCCCACAAACTAGCTCGAGGACTCACATTCCGAGTGTGTGGGCTGGTTGAACGCTACACGGAGCGCGACTGCCTGCGGTCAAAGGGGGATATCGTCGAACACTACAGACTGGGACGAGCAAGGTACCCGCCGGCCGCCAAATACTCAGTAAAAGTGAGGCCGTGAACTGGCGTCGCCTAGGAACATTTTCCGCAGTCCGGCTATGTGGCGCGTCATATACCCGGAACAATTCTCAGAGAAATGCAAAAGGCGCAAAGCTAGAGCCACGCTCGACCATGTAATATGGGAATGCCCTCGTACTCCCCCTGGGGCTCTATCAATAAAAATCCAAGGACTAGTGGGAGACCCATCTACTCGTCTCCGACCCGGGAAACCAAGCGATAATCCAACTGGCCGAAGACGCTGCCAGCGCCCACGAGGTGCTGTCTGCCGCCTAAAATAGAAGTGTGAGCCCCACAATGTGGAAATTAATTTACTGATGATGATGATGATGCAGCTTAAAGCACGACTGAGGTGTACACTGCCTCAGGGGGCCAGTTATGCTCCTTTCCTTTGCTTCCGAAGCTCCCGCTATGCATCGGTTTCGGCGCAGCTCCGGAGCCGCTGAGTCACTGATGGTCACAACAACGAAGTCGACGAAAATTGCGGAATATGGCGTAGTAAAGCTTTCGCTTTAAAAGTGGTCCATGTTTAGCCTCTAAATTCATTCCCTGTATGTTTCATCTTTTTTCGTATATAAAGTTCATTGCCTTTTTTGGAAACGCACATGATAAGGAAGAAGAGGAGGATGAAGAGATAAGAAGCCGAAAAAAAAGTCTCGTGTATCACGTGCACTCGTCCGTCCGATCGAAGCCAGCAACCGTGCCCTGGGCTCAGTACATCTGGGAGCGACCTGAACGCGATGACCTGCCGGTTCCCGCAGTGGTTTCCAACTGGAGCGTATCGCGATAAAGTGGCTGCTATGGCGCCGGACAAGCGCGTGGAGAAAGAGCCCAGCAAAAGCAAGGGCGCCGATTCAACATGGCGATCACTGGGCAGCGGCTCCTTTTACCAGGTCAGCGATTTGGACCGGGAAGAGGCTCAGCAGGGCACCAACGTCATCGGACATGGCGACTTCCAGCGGCTCATATTCGGCTTCACCATCGTGGCCCAGATGGTCCTGCTCTGCCACACCAACGTACTGTCGCTCATCACCACCCCAGTGGACCACTTGTGCAAGCCGTCACCACAGTTCGCCAACATGCCAACTGCGGTCTGGAAGAACGTCGGTATACCCGCCGACGAAGTGGGCCGCTACAGCCAGTGCCGAGTGTACGTCCGGCCCGGAGGCGGCCCCAACGACACGGAGACCATCGCGTGCAATACGTGGGACTACGATCCCGATCAAGCACTGAAAAGTGCCCGCAGCTTCTGGAACCTCGTGTGCCATCGTACCTGGCTTCTGTATCTCGGCAAAGGCGTCTTCATGAGTGGTGCGCTATTCGTGGTCCCGTTCATGGGTTATCTCGCCGACACCGAGGGTCGCAAACCAGTTATCGTGGGCGCATCTTTCATTCTCCTGCTGACCGCTGTCGCCAGCTGCTTCACCGAGACGTTCCTGGTCTACCTGGCGCTGATATTCGTCAACTCCGCCTGTGCCAGCACCGTACACATTGTCACCGTGATCCTTCTCTTTGAAGTGGCCCCGCAGGAGTACCGCACGTTCTACATGGGCTTCGGTAGCTCCGTGGGCGCGTTCTTCGGCGAGCTGCTGTTTGCCGTCGTTACCGCCATACGGCTTGACTGGTTCCTGCTCCAGATCCTCGTCATGGCGCCCACGCTCCTGCTCCTCTCGGCCACATTCGCTGTGCACGAGTCGCCGCTATGGCTGCTCACAATGTCCAAAGTGAAGGAGGCGGAGGAAGTCATCTACGCGGCGGCCAGGATGAACGGCGTGCCGCGTATCCAGGCCAAACAGGCTGTCGACCGAATCAAGTTCGAGATGAACAAGGCGAACGTGCCCTTCGCACCAGCGGGGCCTTCTTCTCTGCTGGGCCCCGGGTCGCTGCGCGGCAGGGCTGCAGCCGTATTCGCCAATACGTTTACCGTCATGCTTGCGTACTACTCTGTGACATGGAACCCTAAGCTAGGCGGCAGCCTCCTGGTGAGGATTATCTCGACGATCCTCCTGCCGCCCACCTATCTGGTGATGTACCTCGCTCTCAACACTCTGGGTCGCCTGCAGCTCATGCTCATTCTCTTTGCGATGCTCGGCGGGGCCTCGGCAATGTTCGGCGTAGTCACCTATGCCAAGCCTTCCGAGTTGTCCTACGCTCTGGGGATCGCGGCCAAGTGCGTGGCGAGCGCTCTGGTTCCGACGAACTACCTTTTTATGGCCGAGATGTTCTCAACCTCTGTGCGCAGCGCCGTCATATGCGGCGCCTACACGTGCGGCCGTATTGGGGCCGTGTTTGCTTCGGTGCTGTCCCTGTTGCAGCAAGCTGGGCGAGAGGACGTCGCGTTCGCGGTCGTGGCCGTGATCGTCTTCGCCGGTCTGCCTGTCTTGATGAGCCTGCCCGAGACGAGCGTCGGACGTTCTACCACGTTTTCGGCGTCGTCCGATAAGGAAGCCAAGGACCTCCTGGACATGATGCAGAACACGCTACAGCCGCGAAGGACAAAAGCGAAGCGCCGCCAGAAGCCCACCAACGCCCCGCAAGAGAAGCGCCGCCAGAAGTCCACCAACGCCCCGCAAGAGAAGCGCAAGGTGAAAAAGCAGAACAGTCGTAGGCGCTCGTCCCAGATGTGACATCATTGGTTTATTTGCAATTCTCGATGAACCTGTCGAGAAAATATTTCTGGATAGCTACTGCTTATGTAAATAGAAACAATTTAAAGCGTTGAGCAATTGATGCTGGCAGAAACTATTTGGGTGGGTTTCTGGTTTACTGGTAATTAACATTAGGCATATATACAAGTTTACTTTTCAATTAGCACATGCGCATTGTGAGCAACGGCTCAGTGGTCAGCACAAGACTCAAAATATCATGGTGCGCGTGCTATCCATCCAATGTAACGTTTTGGTTCGCTTTGTACCGCCTCTCCTACGTACTCGGAACAGCCATGCTTCAGTTATGAGACGGTCGGGCACAGAACGAACGTGTGTGTGAAGTGGTCTTGGAGGGGGACAAACACACAGTCAAGGAACCCTTCTGGCTGGGAGAGATGTTGGTGTTAAACAACCAGCAACGACACCCCAGTGCTAACTTCACCGTCTGGACTACACTAACTTTTGGGTTTCCCTGCTCATGGGATGTATACGTGCTTTAGCGAACTATCGCGGATAATTTTTGTTCACAGTCTCCCGAGTTTCCATCTTCCAATGAACTGACAAACCAAGGAACTATTGTAGTTTGTGCTTGGTTTTGTTTTCCTGTCTCGTAGTGCGGTTGTCTACTTTTTCTGGCCGGGCGTCATTGTGTAACAAATAAAAGCTGTAGTTTACTCTGTTTTCTATGAGTTCGCCTCACATTTTTAGTGGTGGCGTGTGGGGGACGTAAACAGTACTTAAGTGCGAAAGGACCTCGCGTCTCGTCCAATAGCATTCAAAAAGTCGAGCCGCGAGAGAGAGTGGAGATCTTGGGGCATCACTATATACGTGTTGCTTTCTTGGGATGCAAGAGTGGCTATTCATCGCTATCTAGCGTATCAGGTGTGTATGCCAACAGAAGTGTTAGGAATAAGCACTTGAATTATTGTGCTTCCACTTTGCGCACTGGCAGTGTCGCAATGATAGCATTCTCAAAGATGTGCAGAAATATGTCCCGTACAATTACTCCTCAGCGAAAAGCGTACCTAGAAATTCTTGACATTCGCATTTTTTCACCCTGAAGTTGTTTATGAATGCAATTTTTTTCTCTCATCTTAAGATGGCACCGTAACAATCCATATATCCGCAGATCACTCCTCGAGATGCTTGTAGTCTTCTCATATTGTAAAATACTCACCGCATTGGTTTTCTTTGGCAGTCTTAACTACTCGGTACAAGTGCAGGACAAGCTCTAAAAGCAAAATTTTGCTAACCGTAAGAAGGTTGGACCAGTCCCATCAATATTTTCATAACATTAAGATATAATACTCTACAGTTGCCTCATGAAGTGATGTGCAAGAAAGCTGGATAGCGACAATCTGTTTTCATCTAGCGGTACCCACTTTACAAACTTCGTTTATTAAGATTCGCCCTGCATCATACTTGTTACTCGGAGTTTACGAAGAAATGTGCTGCTCCTCTAGCGTCCTAAATAATTAGGCGCTTTAGTGCATCCTATTCTGCAACGAAATACGAAATACGGTAAAGCTAGAAGATGTGTCTATACTCTCAAAATAATTAATGAACTATATTTATTTATTCATTGCATAGTTGCATCACCTTTGCAGGCATTATATACGAGGGGCTTCAGAAAGGTTAACAAAAAAGAACAGAAATTTCACTCATTTTTGCTGGGAGCACAAAAGAATGCTTATAAAGCGTCTTTAGGTTATTGTAAACTTTTTGTTACTCTCACCACCTGGTGTACAATTTACGTACTTTCTATTTGCTCCCTTTCCTTGAATGAATTTCACGAGGTGTGTACTCTTTACTGCAGTTGTATTGCCATTATATGTCATTCTGCTATCCTGCCGGGCCAAGCTATGCAAACCTCCCTATTAGCATTGAAAGGCCTACTGCCTGTCAGACTGCATGTGTTTGAAATAGCAATAAAATCATCATATCATCATTATTCATTCTTTAACCAACTACAAGTCCAGTTTTCTCGGGCAACAATTTTGAAAATTGGAAAGTTGTAAGACACTGTCCTGGAAATATTTAAGGCATTGCTTCATTATTCTGATATGTAGCAAAATCTTTTGAATTGTCTCCAGCGATCGCATCGAACAGTTAAGACTGCTATAGAAAACCAATGGGGAACACTTTTGACGATAGCAAAAACATGAATAGAAAAAAATACAGGACTGTCTTGAGGTGATCTGCGGATATATCGAAAATTACAGTGAAACCTTACATTATATGCAAAAATTGCGTTCATCAATAGTTTTAGGTTTAAAAGTGCTTTTGTTCAGAATTGCTACGTATGACTCTTGGCTACAGCAATTTAAAATTAAATATCTTGTAGCCGATCGCAGTTAATATCAACTAATGATCAAATTACTCGTTTAGTGAAGTTTACTGAAGTAGTCCGCAAGGGTTAGTGCTCGAACCCCTTCTATTCATTCACTTCCAACAATGCTCTCGCATGACTCGTAACATTATGCGCGTATCGCGATGTTGTGACGCTCTGCCTGCGTACTACTTAAGCAACACTACCACCTAAGCGGTCAGTACATACAAATGCCTGCGTTTCAGATGTCTTCTGGCGGCATGTCGAGTAATGCATTGGCACAGCTAACCAAATCTGAGCTACATACGTGCATTTCCGGAAAATACGAGCTCCTTGAAAGTATTTGTTTTAAAAAAATTCGTTTGGCCACCTTCTATAATCGAGAACACTTCCCCTATATGGGATTGTTGCATTGAAATATTCCTTCGCTGCAACTAGAACACGATGCTGGTACTCTCTTTATGTTATCCAATTCCATCCGTGCGCAAGACTAACAACAGTGGAAGCTATATTTTCCTCTCTTGCCGTCCTACCGCAAGAAAAAAAAACAGTCTGAGAGTCCAAAGCTCCTAATTAAACGAATTTAATTAAAGGGAGACTGGTGACAACTGCTTGCAATTATTGCTCTGAGTAAATATTCATTCTGTCTCTGTCTGGCTGCGGTGACGTTGGTGTGCAAGCAAAACACCCACTGATCGTCGAGAAAATTGGATTATTTTTTTTCTCGGCAGTGCATTTAAACCCGAGAACGTACTTAGCGATAAGGACGGGTTACCATTGTTTTGAAGTGAGTGGCGCTGAAGCGTAGCCTCCGGGATCGGGGATAAAAGCCGATGTTCACGTATACATTCTACTGACGACACCTTTATCTCGTTTTTGGTGCTTTCGAGCTTACAAAAGCCGCGTTTCATTGATATTGGTCTTTTTAGTGATTAGATCGCGGTCTTTAATTGATACAAAACACTAACACCTCTTTTTGTGCAAGTTGGTGCATACTTGAATTAGAGAAAAACTAGCGCCAAAACATGCAAGCCACAAGAGAAGAACGAGGGCGAGACACAAGAAAAAAACTAGCGCCAAACCATGCAAGCCACAAGAGAAGAACGAGGACGAGACACAAGAGCAAAACTAGCGCCAAACCATGCAAGCCACAAGAGAAGAACGAGGACGAGACACAAAAGAAAAACTGGCGCCAAACCATGCAAGCCACAAGAGAAGAACGAGGACGAGACACAAGAGAAAAACTAGCGCCAAACCATGCCAGCCACAAGAGAAGAACGAGGACGAGACACAAGAGAAAAACTAGCGCCAAACCATGCAAGCCACAAGAGAAGAACGAGGAGGAGACACAAGAGAAAAACTAGCGCCAAACCATGCAAGCCACAAGAGAAGAACGAGGACGAGACACAAGAGAAAAACTAGCGCCAAACCATGCAAGCCACAAGAGAAGAACGAGGACGAGACACAAGAGAAAAACTAGCGCCAAACCATGCAAGCCACAAGAGAAGAACGAGGACGAGACACAAGAGAAAAACTAGCGCCAAACCATGCAAGCCACAAGAGAAGAACGACGACGAGACACAAGAGAAAAACTAGCGCCAAACCATGCAAGCCACAAGAGAAGAACGAGGACGAGACACAAGAGAAGAACTAGCGCCAAACCATGCAAGCCACAAGAGAAGAACGAGGACGAGACACAATAGAAAAACTGGCGCCAAACCATGCAAGCCACAAGAGAAGAACGAGGACGAGACACAATAGAAAAACTAGCGCCAAACCATGCAAGCCACAAGAGAAGAACGAGGACGAGACACAAGAGAAAAACTAGCGCCAAACCATGCAAGCCACAAGAGAAGAACGAGGACGAGACACAAGAGAAAAACTAGCGCCAAACCATGCAAGCCACAAGAGAAGAACGAGGACGAGACACAAGAGAAAAACTAGCGCCAAACCATGCAAGCCACAAGAGAAGAACGAGGACGAGACACAAGAGAAAAACTAGCGCCAAACCATGCAAGCCACAAGAGAAGAACGAGGACGAGACACAAGAGAAAAACTAGCGCCAAACCATGCAAGCCACAAGAGAAGAACGAGGACGAGACACAAGAGAAGAACTAGCGCCAAACCATGCAAGCCACAAGAGAAGAACGAGGACGAGACACAATAGAAAAACTTGCGCCAAACCATGCAAGCCACAAGAGAAGAACGAGGACGAGACACAATAGAAAAACTAGCGCCAAACCATGCAAGCCACAAGAGAAGAACGAGGACGAGACACAAGAGAAAAACTAGCGCCAAACCATGCAAGCCACAAGAGAAGAACGAGGACGAGACACAAGAGAAAAACTAGCGCCAAACCATGCAAGCCACAAGAGAAGAACGAGGACGAGACACAAGAGAAAAACTAGCGCCAAACCATGCAAGCCACAAGAGAAGAACGAGGACGAGACACAAGAGAAAAACTAGCGCCAAAACATGCAAGCCACAAGAGAAGAACGAGGACGAGACACAAGAGAAAAACTAGCGCCAAAACATGCAAGCCACAAGAGAAGAACGAGGACGAGACACAAGAGAAAAACTAGCGCCAAACCATGCAAGCCACAAGAGAAGAACGAGGACGAGACACAAGAGAAAAACTAGCGCCAAACCATGCAAGCCACAAGAGAAGAACGAGGACGAGACACAAGAGAAAAACTAGCGCCAAACCATGCAAGCCACAAGAGAAGAACGACGACGAGACACAAGAGAAAAACTAGCGCCAAACCATGCAAGCCACAAGAGAAGAACGAGGACGAGACACAAGAGAAGAACTAGCGCCAAACCATGCAAGCCACAAGAGAAGAACGAGGACGAGACACAATAGAAAAACTGGCGCCAAACCATGCAAGCCACAAGAGAAGAACGAGGACGAGACACAATAGAAAAACTAGCGCCAAACCATGCAAGCCACAAGAGAAGAACGAGGACGAGACACAAGAGAAAAACTAGCGCCAAACCATGCAAGCCACAAGAGAAGAACGAGGACGAGACACAAGAGAAAAACTAGCGCCAAACCATGCAAGCCACAAGAGAAGAACGAGGACGAGACACAAGAGAAAAACTAGCGCCAAACCATGCAAGCCACAAGAGAAGAACGAGGACGAGACACAAGAGAAAAACTAGCGCCAAACCATGCAAGCCACAAGAGAAGAACGAGGACGAGACACAAGAGAAAAACTAGCGCCAAACCATGCAAGCCACAAGAGAAGAACGAGGACGAGACACAAGAGAAGAACTAGCGCCAAACCATGCAAGCCACAAGAGAAGAACGAGGACGAGACACAATAGAAAAACTTGCGCCAAACCATGCAAGCCACAAGAGAAGAACGAGGACGAGACACAATAGAAAAACTAGCGCCAAACCATGCAAGCCACAAGAGAAGAACGAGGACGAGACACAAGAGAAAAACTAGCGCCAAACCATGCAAGCCACAAGAGAAGAACGAGGACGAGACACAAGAGAAAAACTAGCGCCAAACCATGCAAGCCACAAGAGAAGAACGAGGACGAGACACAAGAGAAAAACTAGCGCCAAACCATGCAAGCCACAAGAGAAGAACGAGGACGAGACACAAGAGAAAAACTAGCGCCAAAACATGCAAGCCACAAGAGAAGAACGAGGACGAGACACAAGAGAAAAACTAGCGCCAAAACATGCAAGCCACAAGAGAAGAACGAGGACGAGACACAAGAGAAAAACTAGCGCCAAACTATGCAAGCCACAAGAGAAGAACGAGGACGAGACACAAGAGAAAAACTAGCGCCAAACCATGCAAGCCACAAGAGAAGAACGAGCACGAGACACAAGAGAAAAACTAGCGCCAAACCATGCAAGCCACAAGAGAAGAACGAGGACGAGACACAAGAGAAAAACTAGCGCCAAACCATGCAAGCCACAAGAGAAAAACGAGGACGAGACACAAGCGGTTGTGTCTCGTCTTCGCTCTTTTCTTGTGGTTTGCTTGGTTTGGCACTAGTTTTCCTCTGATACAAAACAACTTAAATTTGTCCTTAGTGTCCTTTAACGTCTTCATTTGCAGATCTCGGAGTATGACATATGAGCAGTTTTCTGTTGGGCTAAAAAATTTAGAGATCCCAGACAGGACTTGGAAAAGGAAATAGAAGAAAGAACAAAATGGTAATCAGGAAGTTTTGGGAAAAGTAAAATAAAAATAAGCAGCAAACGAATAAGCAGATATAGAACAGAGAGGCCTTTTTTGACGCTCCGTTAAGAATACTTCTCCAACTGTGCAGGTATTGTGAATAAAAACGACGGCATTTTTCACAGAAAATGTGCAACAGGTCAACGACTCTTATGCATGGCGAAGAAATACGCCAAATACTACCAATTGTAATGTTCATAAACGCGACCAAACGAAAGATAATTTTTGGAGGTTAATATAAAACAAAAACCTGAAATCTGAGGTTGCGTCACACTGAAGATGAGAAAAATGGTGGCGTCACTCAAGACGTGGCTACAAAACTTCGCATTGTTTTGTGAAAGTATACGTATAGTTTCCCGCGGATGAGGCCGCTGAACAACCACAGTTCGCCCTGTTACCACCCATTCCTTTCAACAGGCATCACCCAATATTTTACACACCCAACGCCCCAACAGTCATCATTCCCAAGAATCTCGTCTTTGCGCTCACGGAAGCCGACGGTACACACAAGAGGTCCCGAAGGACACAGGTGCGTCTCTTGACAAGCGCCTATACACTTTTCCCGGAACGTCTCGAGGACCGACGCCCTGTTGTGGACCGGGGCTGTGGAATGCATGCTCTCCAAGAATTCGCAAGAGTTTGACGAGGAAGGTTTCTGCTTGCGATTACGACAGTCCAAAAACTGTGTTCCTCATGAGTCATGAAAAGGGATACAGGGGCGCGATAGAGATACGCTGCTCTGAACTGGGCACTTGCAGCAGCCGCACAAGAACGCGAGAAACGCGGTGTCGTTGACAGCGGTGCTGGTAACGGTTACCTGCAGCACTATCTGGCTATGCTCAGGCGAATGAGAGGACAGGGCTGTCTGTTGACACCTTTAGTGGGTGAGGAATTTGGAGCAAGCCAGGCTATCCAAATATTTGTAGGAAGAGGAGAATTATTGCTGAGGGTCAAAGTTAGCAGTACGCTGAAGATCATGATGGTTGAATTATCTTTGAAGCCTTGCAGAGGATCGACAAAACATTAGCGGCCTTAGTGAACACACGCGTAGGGTGTGAAGGCGGTCAGAGGGGGAAGGCGACGATTTGAGAAAAAAAACAAGAAAGGCGTCTCGAGTGCCACAATGTTTCTATAGGGTTGTTGCAGGGTGTGTGCTTCTGTATATATTTTTTTTTACCTTCGTGAAGTGATCCGAGCCATTTTCAATATCTTGTCATTCTGAACAATCTAAAGTACTATCAAAAAGCAGTATCCAGAACCAAATTGCGCAACGAACTGCTAAAAAATAATTGCCGGTTTTGTTGGCATGTTTATTATAGCTGCGTAGGATGCATCCATACTGCTCGCTTCAAGTTCCTACTTTCCTTCGAGTCATCCCTCCGGTGGAACGAAACTCTCATTTCAAGGTCTCTCTTTCTCTCTCTCTCTCACGCACACACACACACGCACACACATGCACACACGCACACACACACGCGCGCGCGCGCACATACAAACACGCATACACGCACACGCACAGACACGCGTACACGCGCGCACTCAGACACGCACGCACACAGACACGAATACACGTACGCACGCACACAGACACGCATACACGCACGAACGCACACACACAAGCACACACATACACAGGCACCCATACACGCTCACACACGCAAACACGCCTACACACACGCGCGCGCATACACAAACGCACACACAAACACGCATACACGCACACACACAGACACGCATACATGCCCGCAAACACAGGCGCGCGCCACTTACGTGAGGAGATGCAGCTTCCTTTCGGTAGCAGATTTCCACAGGCAGCTGAGGTGTGGGAGTTGTCATGCGTGGGGAATACAGATTCTTCGTAGCACAAGAGTCCTTTAATAATTAAGGGCTCTAGTAGTACTTAACGAGCGGCGGTCGGTGACGAAAATAATCACGCGGGACGAACATCTACGTTACTGTAAATTGTTTTTTGTATGAATAATACACCACTCTTTGTGCGCAGCTTTTATTAATGCAGGTAGTGAACTCATAATGGCAATGACCTTCCACTCTCTATCACTGCCCGTACTAAGCGATGACGCTATGACGCTTTCACTACGTCGAAGGACGCACCGAAACAGCTGCATCAGGGACGCGATGTAGCTCCCACAGGGTGCGTGCAAACACGTGACGTCATGGTTGCCAACGAGCTGTCGTTTCAAGCGTAGCCACCAGGTGCACGTGTACCTGGTGGCGAAGCTTGAAACGCTTGAAAATAATGAGCAAGAAATGTGTTCTGCTCCTATATTCCGGAAAAAAAAAGTTGTTTCAGTAAAATTTAAAGGTTTAAATGGCTTAAAGAAGCAACTCTCCCTGTTATCGCGCCGTGGGTGTTATTTCTTGCAAAAAACTACGAGGCTGAGCCAGCCAACTGATATGGTGCAAAATGATCACATTTATATAGCCCCAATTTGTTTGGTGAGGCGCTCGAAGCGTGCGCGTCAGTTTCATTCCTAACAAAGGCCGACATTGTGAAATTTACATGTCAATGCAGGCGGCATTCACCAACGTCATCCGCAAGGGTCGCTTACGGCTCGAGCGGCGTTCGCCATGTTGGTGGTCGCGTGCACTCACGCCAAGGTAGATGTAGAGTGGTAGCGCTACTTGCGAATAAGCCTATACATACAAAACATGGCAGTTTTGTTGCGGAGCCAACGTCCTCTTAGAAGTGTGCGAACAATTAAATTATGACGCCGTAATTAAAAACAAAAACATGACGTCAGAGCAAGGTGATTTTTTTTTGGCTGGAGAAGCAAATTCTGGTATGTATCGAGGTTTAACGCGACACACGAGGCAAAGATGAAGAAAGAAGACCCGATGACCGCCGACTGCCGACGCTATTTTTAGTAGTCAGCGCTCATTTCTGCCCGAGAGGTACAGTTATAGGCGTAGTAATAGCTCCTCGTTTGAGAGCCGTTCTTGAGCACCCATGTTTGCAAGCCACGGGCTGGGACAGAATTTTGCCGATCGAGTTAAGCTCACATTAAAAGAGAACAGTGCAAATTTTTAACCAAAGTGAATTTATTAGTTGAAAGCCATAACACACACAACTCGGAATAGTGACACAACAAAAGGTTGGTGAAGTCTAACCCACGCGGCAATTTTAAAGTTTGCACCAGCAAAGAACAAGCTAGTTGCCTGCTATGCACAAATGGCATAAGAGTTCTTTAAATTGCGCGCCAGTCTCCCGGTGAAGTTAGGTCTGCTTTTTAGAACCCGTGGAGGACAGAAATTTTTGTCTGGTATAGGCACTCAGTGGAAACGGCATGCCGTACAGGACCAAAGCAATTGTAAAACCCTGCCGCTGCAATGCGATGCCAGCTAAGCAGTTCTCACTTTTCTACGTAGCATCAGTTCTTCGCGTGCTGTGGGCTCTTCCGTCGCGAAGCACACCGTTTTTGTGAGGGAAGCAGTGTCAATACCGTACGACTGGAACACTGGCTGGCACGGCAGAAAACAAGAGCGCAGACGAAGCCAACGAGAACGTAGCACGCGGACAAAAAGTAATCAATCGTTTGAAACCAACGCTGATAAAAGGCGAGTAGCCGCACGCAATGAAGACTTGGCAGCAGCGGCTGTGGCGACCGGTTCACTAAATCTGCGCATTTTATACACAGGACACCACCGCTTTTCCCGGTGGCTTTGGGTCTGCATCTTCGGCGGATCACCGTCGCACGTGCCGTATCTCCTCGACTATCGCAAATTTCGCCGCTCATCTATAAACTGCCGTGGCCTCCAGTGTGACGTCAGCGAGCCGGGGAGCAGGATTGGCTGCTTGAAAGAGGCGCCGACTAGAAAAGGAACTGTGCCTCACCGCTGATCCTCACTTGGCAGCAGCGGCTGTGGCGACCGGTTCACTAAATCTGCGCCTTTTATACACAGGTTTGTGCAATCATTTGTAGCCAATTTTTATTTTTTATGTCTTTCCCCTGACCGCTGCTGCCAAGCTCTTGTACAAGTGTTTGCTGAACTGCTAATTTGAAATGCCTTCTGAAGTTACAAAACTGTTGGAAGATTTTAAACAATAAATGCGAGATATGCGCAGTGCACTGGAGAAAGAACTTCGAAAAGAATATAAAGACCTGAAAAAATCTGTAAATTTCTTTAGTGAACAGTTTGATGCTATGGCTGAGCGCAGTGCAAAAATAGCAAAGGAAAACTCAGCGCTAAAGAAAGAAAATGCCGCACTAGCACAGGAATGCAAAGGACTGAAACAACAACTATCTGACCTTGAAGACTGGGTGACAAACCAAGAACAGTACTCAAGGAACCGCAACATTGAGATTAAAGGTGTTCCGGTAAGCGACGATGAAAACCTGCCTTCAATCTTGAGCAAACTAGACGACATCATAAGTGAACCCATTTCTGATTCTGATGTAGACATATGCCATCGTGTGCCAAGGAAAGACAAAGGATGCCCTAACATTGTCGTGCAGTTTCGCTCTCGTGCGAAACGGGAAGCGGTGATTGAAAAGGCCAGGAAGAATCGAATTTTAACCTTTGATTTTGGTTACCAGAGTGCTGATGGTTCCCATTCTCCCCCGGTATTTATTAATGAACACCTTTGCATCGCTTTGAAGAAACTTCTTGGACAAGTTGCTGAGCGAAAGAAGGAAAAAGAATGGAAGTACGCATGGACAAAGGGCGGCAAAATTTTCGCGCTCAAGACAGACACTTCGAATGTACTGCGCATATCTTGCGTTGCAGACATCGATAAGATGAAATGAGGATCAAGGAATCCGAGCATTTTTTCCAACCGCCACTCCCATCGATGGCTAGTAAATCGCTGAAAGCTGCGGATGTGACTAAAATTTATCGTGAGAAGCCATGCACATCTTTCTTCTTGTTAAACACTCAGTAAGCGCGCAATAAGTCTGATGAGCTGTGTGCCTTGCTTTCATGTTTTGGCTTTCCATTTGATGTTATTATGCTTTGTGAAACATGGTACCGACACGAACACGAAGTAATACAGATCCCGGGTTACACAAGACACTACTTAAATCGCTCAGGCAAGAACGGTGGAGGAGTACTTTTCAAGGCCAGAGAAAGTTTTCAGTGTGAAAAAATCGACGAGTTTACGGCGGTCACAACCGACTTTGAAATTTTGACTGTCATTCATAAAAAAAGCATATTTTCTGTTTTATATCGCCCTCCAGGCGGGAACGTGGCAAAGTTTTTTACATATATGGAAAACTTCTTATCCTGGATAAATGAAAAAAGTTATGAAGTCGTCCTGGGCGGCGACATAAATATTAACATGTTGAACGAAACACAGCTACGTACTGATTTCACTCGAATATTAGAAGCTAATGCATGTTTTAACACAATTACTGCCCCAACTCGCACTAGCAACGACTGTGAAAGTTTGATGATGTTTTTATTACAAACATTGAATCTCGAACTATTAACTCCGGAGTAATAAGCGCTCATATTAGTGATCATTTGTCAATATTTCTTCTTTTGGAATCGTTTGTCTCGGCTAAAGAACCGAAGCAGTGTCCCCCAGTGACTATTCAAGATATTAATCCGGCTACACTTGAGGAGTTCCGCACAAAAATATCAAAAATAAATTGGCTTGAGGTGTACAATCAGTCTGACGTAGATGCCGCGTACGAGTCATTTCTGCGTCTTTTCAAAAAGGCTTACTCGGAATCTTTTCATCCTAAAACACTGAAGCCTAGAAAAGCTAGAAAACCTTGGATAACCAATGCACTTCTGAAACTAATCAAACAAAAAGATGCTCTATTCAAACGTTTTTTCGACACAAGAGACACGTGCCATCTATGCGAATTTAAGAAATTTCGAAATAAGTTAACTGCTGCTCTCAGACAAGCCAAAAAAGATTACCTTCATAGGTTGTTTAATCCTGAAGCTATAAAGCAAACGGATATCACGTGGAGAAACCTTAGCACAGTGCTCAACATTGGACGTCAGCATTCAGAGGGCGTACGAGAATTGATAATTAACGGGGAACGTTCATCAGGCGTGCATTTAGCAAACGCTTTTAATAATTATCTTGTGTCCCTTGTAAACAGCTTTCACGATCCACGCTCCGCAGAGTACCTCAATTCCAGCAATTCTGATAGTGCTTTTTTACTTCCAACCAGCGCCGAAGAAATTTATCTCACGTTCTCCGCTCTGCGAAATAGTAAAAGCTGCGATATTGAGGACCTGCAAATACGCCCCGTAAAACACGTTTTAGATCTGATATGCCTAGTTCTTGAGCATATGTCTAATTTGTGCTTGGAGGAAAAACGATAAGGCGCCCGTGTGCTGTGCGATGTCAGTGCACGTTAAAGATCCCCAGGTGGTCGAAATTATTCCGGAGCCCTCCACTACGGCACCTCTCTCTTCCTTTCTTCTTTCACTGCCTCCTTTATCCTTCCCTTACGACGCGGTTCAGGCGTCCAACGATATATGAGACAGATACTGCGCCATTTCCTTTCCCCCAAAGCCAATTATTATTATTATTACAACCGCCATGTGCAACGATCCCTTACTCTCTGCTACTGACTACCAATATTTCATGTACCCATGGAAGGCACGTGCATGTAAATACCGGCAGTGTGAAGTAGCGATGGCACTAATGCGGTGCAGGATTCCCCGTTGAAATCTTTTAACTATGTAGATGCAGGTTCACTCCCATAAACCTTTGTGCGGCTTGCGGTGAAGTCGAGACATTGGAGCATTTCCAACTCGCTTGTCCGAGGGCAGCACGTCAGAGGAGAGCACACCTCGAAATTCCCATTTCAAATTTGGGACTCACTTCGTCGGTTTTCCTCCTATCTTTCGGCGCGAGCACCAGAGCTTTTGCATTGCATCAAGTTTGCGGATTCCTCCACAATTACATAACAGCTTCCGGCAGATTCCCTTGCAAATTGTTTCTTAAATTTCCGCATTTAAAATGTCATTTGGGAATTTTCATATATCCTATTTTCAGATATTCTCTCTCGGTATTTTTTGTCTTTTCCTTTCCTTTTTAATTACTCTGATATTTCACCCAATGCACAATCATTATTAGCTTGGTACCAGTTCACCCTATTCTTTGGCTCTCCTCACTGATCCCTGGCCAATCACCAGTCGTCGGTATGTGCCATTACACGAAGGCAACAACAACAACAAGTTCTGCTGGCTCCGCGAGCTGCTAGGCTTGGGCCCCAGCTGCAGAAGTCTGGGCTACCAGACCTGGAAAGGCCGCCGTAGGCATCCTGAGCGACCAGACCCAGGCAACTCTGCTCCCTTCCTGCTTTTCCCGTGGTTGGCAGCCTCAGAACGCGGACCACCTCCATCGCCACCGCTGCTTCCCCGGGCTACCTGACCTGAGGGCCGCGCCCGTGCTCCACAGTTGTGACGGGTTCCTGCGGCAGCGTTTGGGCCGGCTGTGGAGGCTGCCATCCACCATACGCCTCCATCGGAGCTTCTACCGGAGCCCACGGGCTGCGCCGACGCCCCGCCACAGCTCCTCGCCCGGCGCTTCATCTGCCTACCAGGCTCATCCGTGGAACGCCGAGTCCTTCGCTTAACGCTGAACTCTGAGTGGGCCTTTCCTTTTGTTTCCCCTCAAGTTCTCCTTTGCCTTCCGCGAGTGTTGTATTTGTTTGTTTGCTTTCCTGTTCTTGCGTTCGTGAACCCTTTCCTCTCAAGGCTTAAATTAGAGCTGTTCTTTTCCCGCATGCCGCCTGGTCTATTTCTTCTACCGTTTAACGTGCGGTAATTTCAACCCGCAGTCTTTCGCCTCACACAGCTGCACAGTGAGAGAGAAACGAGTGACGAGAAAGTCGAATGCTGCAGTGCGCGCGTCAAGCACTGTTAGAAGTCGCAACTGCACCAAGCATCACAAATAACTGCCCATTCAGGGATAATTTGGTACAGTACGAAACAGTAAGTGATATACTCTGGCCAAAAAGCAGTACCACACCTTTTGGAGGTGCTAATCTGAACCAGCAGAACACCGCACATCACCAGACGGTAACCTCGCCCTCGCTCGGGTTCGGTCGAAACGTAATTCGGTTAAGTGGTCACTGCAAAGTCGGCTGCCTAGCTAGTAAAAGTTTGCACCTATTCTTTCTTAAATTTATCCCCCATTGACGGTATATCTTGGGTTTAGAGCGGGGGAACGTGCATCACAGTAAAGACAGAGTTGACGACGCTAGCGCAAAGGGACAACACAGAGCTCAGCAGACGAGGCTCCGTACGTGCTGTGTTTGCGTAGCGACGTCCTGTCGTCTGCTAATGCCACCCCGTTGCAATGCAATGGACCTTTATTTTTGAAACGTTTTTCCCGAAGATTTTCCATCCTCTGCTCGTGCTGTTGACGGCGCAACAGGTACTCATTGTCGCAGAAAAAGACGAGAATGGCGAAAAGACGAAATGCAAAGCGGAAAACGAAAATTATGCGCCATCGCTTCTGAGGCAACAACAACTAAAACCGAAAAACCGTGATGAGGTCCGATTTCCAGCACTGCCAAAGGCTGAATTCAGGGTAGAGGCCCCTTACTTTCGGTGGCTTCACTGGCGGCCGCGCCCCAAGCTGGCAGAGATCAGCGTTTCCTCCCCTTGCCGCCACCTGCCGCGGTGGCTCAGTGGTTAGGGCGCTCGACTACTGATGCGGAGTTCCCGCGTTCGAACCCGACCACGGCGGCTGTGTTTTTATGGAGGAAAAACGCCAAGGCGCCCGTGTACTGTGCGATGTCAGTGCACGTTAAAGATCCCCAGGTTGTCGAAATTTTTGCGGAGCCCTCCACTACGGCACCTTCCTTCCTTTCTTCTTTCACTCCCTCCTTTATCCCTTCCCTTACGGCGTGGTTCAGGTGTCCAACGATATATGAGACAGATATTGCGCCATTTCCTTTCCCAAAAAACAATTATTATAATTATTATTATTATTATTATTATTATTATTATTATTATTATTATTATTATTATTATTATTATTATTATTATTATTATTATTATTATTATTATTATTATTATTATCCCCTTGCCGCCAGTGCGTTTTAATATATATTAATGATTTACCTAACGCTGTGCCTTCTGGACTTAGTCTCTTTGCCGTACACTGCGTAACATACAGTAATATTGTTTCAATCACTGACCAACAATGTTTGCAGACTGACTTGGATGCAGTTACCGCGTGGTGGGCAGCTTGACTTATGCCACATAATACTTCTAAAACTAGGCTTTTGTCATTCACTCGCAGTTCTCGCAATCCTACAACTTATTTCCTCAAAAAATTCGTTGGAGGCACTTAGATATCTAACAACTGCGGGAAAGCGAGAGCCTTTTGCGACTCATTACGCTAATTTGAATTCGCCGCGCTTGAATTCATTTCACGACAGAGAAGAGCAGCTGGCACGAGCGTGGCAGAGGAAGCTGTGACGTCATCATCCACGTTTTCTCGTTTTTGAGCAATTTTATCCAAATTATAGACCTTTCGGTGATCTTAAGGTCACGTGACTTCAAGATCCCGTGGCATCACAAGGTCACGTGATCTTGGTGGCGACGTAACGGACGGACAGTCACCGCGAGTATGAGCCATTAAAGGTTGTCGCCTTAATAACGATTCTGTCGAACTCACAACTACTTACAAGTACCTGGGAGTTCACCTGCAATCAGACTTAACATGACTTAACCATATTAATCTAACTTCAGCATCCGCCAACACCTCGCTCGGTCTTCTAAAGCATAACCTCAGACTGGCTCTCCCGGAGCTGTAAAAACTCGCGTTCATCACACTCATTCGTCCGAAAATTGAATTTGCATCAGTCATCTGGGATCCTGATCAAGCCTATCTCATATATAACAATGAGCGCTTGCAGAACCTTGCTATGCGTTTTAATTTATCAGACTACTCGCATACTACTAACGTCACTGACTTAAAAAATCGCGCCGAATTAGAAGACTTGTCTTACCGCCGTAAACTATCACGACTAGCACTTTTCCATAAACTGCATCACCATCCATCGCTTCACCGCGATTTTTTCCAGTCACCATCAGCCTTCTTTCCGCGGCTCGACAATCCGCGCAAAGTTAAACGCATCACCTGTCGTTCATCTGCATTTTCGAAGTCATTCATGCCACGCACTATCATAGAGAGGAACAATTTACCAGTGCATATAGCCATTAAATCTAACGCCAACATGTTTCTTGCTGTGATCCGCAGCGACATTGGCATTTGTAATGTTTGAAATGTCAGATATTTTTAATGCTTTCTTTTTTTAGTTGCTGTACTTTTGCGATTACACGAACACTGCAGTATTTCTCGTTTCCGTTATGGCTAATCGTTTTCTTTAAACCTATAATTTGTATCATATTGTTTTCATCGCCTGCTTCTTCACCTACTCTCTGGTGCTTAATTGCTTTTCCAGGTTATACTAGCCATTTTATTGTTCCTTAATTCAACTTGTTAATGATGTTCCTTATTCATGTGTACTACAATGAACCCCCCCCCCCCCCCCCCCCCCCGATGTAATACCCTCGAAGGAGGGCCTTTAGGGGTATGCTGAATAAATATATAAATAAATAAAAACCACAAATAAATTATCTCTGGGTCTACCGTTTGTGCTGCGAACGCATGAGTATGTGGAAGGTGATCCACATTTAATATTGGAGGTCCCGGTAGCCGCGGCTGGTGAGCCGGCGGAAGTGGGCTGTCGACGTTGCTGGCCAGGCTGGCTGCCGAAAGTGTTCTGAACTGCGCGAACCAGGTCGCGCTCCCAACTTGACCTTCGTCGTCGGCGCCGTTGGCGATACCAGCGCCGCTACATTTATATGTTTGCTCCACCGTTCTTTCGTTCAAAAGGGGCAGCCATGAAGGTCCGCTTTTTCTGCTGAAACAGTGTCTGGAAAGCAGCTGCCGCAGTTCCCAGATTAGAGCCGCTGGAAATACAAGTTTCTCCACTCCCAGTTCTGGAAATGAGGCAATAAATTATGCGCTGCTGCTCCACTGTGTAGTGCGCACGGGTAGCATACATTTATTAACCGATATGAAAAGCTTCAAGGCGCGTGCGTTCTTTCGTGAAACGCAGTCGGTGAGCTATAGGGTGGTCGACTTACTGGAAACCCGAACAGGCAGAGTGGTTATATCACGGCGCCGAAGGATTCTGCTGCGAACTTTATACGCACAGAGCGCTGCAC
Source organism: Amblyomma americanum (assembly GCF_052857255.1). NCBI lineage: Eukaryota > Metazoa > Arthropoda > Arachnida > Ixodida > Ixodidae > Amblyomma > Amblyomma americanum. The sequence continues at coordinate 105,547,449 of NC_135498.1, forward strand.
AATGAACGGCGGACGCTGACGCATTCAACAATGTGCAAAAACGTTACGTATCGCTAACTATACAGGGCGGGCACCTTACGGCGAACTTGACACTGCGCGAGCCAGGTTGAAACGACCACGAACGTCGCGCACTAGCTCGCACCGTCTGGTAGCGCGGCCTCAGTGAATACTTCCCATACTTTGTGTGCTGTCAGTGATTCTATGCTGACACTATATCAGGGTTTATACTTTGGCTATTCATATTTTTTACGGGGGTTTAACGTCCGAAAGCAAAAAATGGTTTGAGTGACGCCGTAGTTTAGGGCTCCGGAAATTTTGACCAACTGGGATTCTTTAAGTGCACTGACATCGCACAGTACACGGGTCTCTTGAATTTCCCCTCCATCGAAATTCGACCGCCGCGACCGGCATCGAACCCGCGTCTTTCGGATCAGCAGCCGAGCACCGTAACAACTGAGCCACTACGGCGGGCTCTATAAGAGCTTGGGCTTTCAGCATGTCTATTATTAGCAATAATTTTCTGGATGAACGCTGCTGAAAGGTGCTTAAAGGTGCAAGCGAAGCAGCGCGACTCAGTTCAGCTCTGTTCTAGGGGCCCATCCCTGGTTTGAAGGTCAAGAGTCTGCAGCGATGCAGACGAAGACCGAACGCCAAAACCCTTAATGGACCAAATAAAGTTTTTCTCTCTCTCTCGATTGCAATTTGTAAAAGCTGAGTTATCTGTATCAGATTTTGAATTTCAGCGTCTTCACGCCTTCCCTCTTCTCTCGCCACTTTTTGCGCGCTGAGAGGTTGGCTCTCTTCCGCCGGCACCGTCGGGGGCGGAGCTTCCTGACCCACCGGAGCGACGCCGCTTGTTGGCCGCGGCCATAGTAGCTACCTGACGTGTGAAAGAATCTAACCACTAGACATCTTCGAAGTGGCATAAACAGGAGCGATGCGAATGAGGCGGGGGCGAGCACTGTTGGGACTCGGGTCCCATCCCATCAGTTGTGCGCATCAACCGTTGCGAGCCGGGTCCATGGTGGTGCCACGCAGGAGAAAAAGGAGCAGACAGGGAGGCTCGGGGAAAAACAATACAGATCTATTTACACTTAATTAAACCATGGAGCAAATTAAAAGATTATACAAGGTAAGAAGACACTATCACGGGAATACAACGCAGGATGCAGTGTGGCGCTTTTAAATAGCGTTTTCGCCACTGGTTCCCGCCCTTTTCCGCCAGAACGCGCTGCTCTTCTTCGTGGGCGTTTCCATGACGTCGAAAAGTATCTCAAAGCTGTTTGTGGGGAGTCTTCCTTTTTTTTTACTTGGTCTTCGCGAAGAACGCAAGCCGGTTCATGGGTCAGCCTCAGGATTCCAGTAATTGCAACACTCAGGCTGTCGAAGCAGGCCATGGGTTGCCATGGAAGCCACAGATGCAGGACGATCAGGTGACGACGGGCTCCCGAAGGGGAGTGAGGGGGACGTGTCTCCTCAACTCGGACAACCATTATGCGTGCGGCGTGCGCTGCTCGAAGACTCGTCTCTTGCGGGAAGGCGCTCTCGGGGATCTTTTGTCTTACTCCGCACCCGGGTGCTTGTGACGAGCAGCTTTCTTCGGTCCCCCGTGCCTTGCAAGACGTAGGCTAACTGGGTAATTGGTGTCTTCCGACGCTAAGCCAACCCGGTGAATGTAGAGTCACAACGGCATGAAAAAGCCGCCGGAAAGGGCTTTCCAACTTTCGCGCGTGATTGTGGATCCTATGCTGCGTGTAGCAGTGTATTATTTTGCTTAGGTGTTCATAGCAACACAATGCAGTGATTGAGTGAGTTGATGTGCTTTCCTCGGAAGGTGTTTTGGAGCCGCATTGCGATGTTTACAGATAGATGTGAAATCTGGCAGAAAACTTTCCTGGAAACGACTGAAGAGCATTTGCATCACAGGGGCACAACGCCATGAAAATCGCAGAAACAGTAATCGTAGCACTACGTCGAACATTTACCGTCATTTTTTTTACTAACACGGCATATGCTGAGTGGAAACGTCCGCTTCTGAATAGCGAATAACGCGATCATTGCGGCCAGTTCACTTCTTGCGAAAGAGCTCCCGACATTTCTCGGCCGTTCCTCAGTCGCATCAAAGCAAAGCCCTTCCGAGGCCATACCGTTTCTTCCCTCGGCATCCACAACAGGTGCTGGGAAAGGTTCTCTTAATTTCGTTTTATTTGACCACACTACTTAATGCATCCACAACGACACGCGTCCTTAAACCATATCGTTGCCGCCGAGAATGGCGTCATGCGGGGTACAGTCGAGATTTCCCTCTGCATCGGTGACGCACCCGTCAGGGCTTCCGAAGTCAAATCCTTCAAGGCTCTCGAATACAGCGGCACCGAATTCTTCCACTGAATCCGCAAAGCTGCGTCCTTCGGCCCTGTCCAGGTCGCCGCTGCCGAGTTCTTTCGGGGAAGAGACAATACTTTCTTCTGCATCAGCCATGGCACGTATTTCTGCTCTTCTGAGGCCGCCTTGGACATCTCCTTGAACATCAGGCTTCGCCTTGGTTCCTAGTGTCGACATATGAAAGGGAGAAATATTTCTGAGGCATAAATAAAAGATGCATCCTGAAAATTGCTAATTGTGCTTTGAGATGGAAGATGTTGCGTTGAATCTGGTATGTTCGGCAGTAAAGCAAGAACACTTCCATGAGCTAACGACTCATTTTCGGTTTACTAAACATATGTACGAGATTTAGCACCGCAATGGAAGAGACTTTCATCGTAGTAAACAGGGCTTAACAGTGAGCGAGGAGAACCATGTATAATTAATTACGAATATTGTTATAAACTGCATGGTTTCAATTGCGTTAATGTCCTCCAGATCCACTCGGTGGTTGACAGTTGTTGGTGCACACTTTGCGGAATTCTCATGTAAATTTAAAAGATGCCTGAGGGCAGCTGTTTAACGCGCGGAAGTCGAGAAAGCGCGGAATATGTCAGAGGTATTCAGGCTTTGCACATACCAGAGGTCCAAGCAGCACACAGGATGAAAGCGACAGCAGCGACCTTCCCGGTCATGTTTGATGCCTCGCAGCGAGGAGTTCGTCACGACGGCTTTCAGCGCAAGGGTAGCTGATCCTGATGAAGGAAGGCGAAGAGAAATGCGTCAGCTTGAGACAGTGTTGCACGCGATGTTGATCGGTGAAGTAAGTAATTAACTCTTTGCAGCAAAGTGCCGGAAATAACCATTAATGCGCTTTGACTTGGAGGTAAGCTGGAGGCCACAGATTTTTGAAGACTGCAGAGCGTTTAACTTGCCTCAGAGTTCTGCTGCCCAAGCAAAGCGTCATGTTGCGTCAGCATCGCGTCAGTGTTGTCTCTGCTAAACACTGAATTGAAAGAGGTTTCCAAAAAGCACGTGGTACTGCAACTTGCTTGTATCAGTTAGCAAAGACCAATGTAATGTGTTCTCTCGGAAGAAAATTCATGTAATATTTTTCCTTCTAGGCCGATGTTGCCTCCTGTTGGCCATAGCAGTGACATAAGGAGCATTACTGCAACGTCCAACATTTTCATGCTGCTCTGTAGCCACACTATACCATTTATTAAGGAAAAAGTATATGCTGGCTTCCCATGATACAAGAACGGGAAAAAAGGCGGTTAATTAGAAACGCTTGAACAACGCATATTTCTCCTATGTGACAGGTAGGCACTTGGATCACCGCGCGCTTGCAGGATTTCTGGGGCCATTTAATTCAAGGCTGGCTCCCTCATTTTTGTAAGCGCTTGCATGCTGTTGTGAACAGAATAACAGTTAATAACATAAGAGAAGAATGCCACGTCACACGGTGAAAATGCCAAATGTGGCTATGAACACACGAGGGGAGCATCAGGTTTGTGTCATAAAAACAATATGTTCTAGGCTTTATAATAAACCTGAAATTTGACGCGCTGCTAGAAATCAAAACTGCAATGTCTTCAATAGACGTGAAGAACTACAGCAGCTAATATTTTAGGACCTTAGGGAATGAACGGTGTTGAAAAACGTGCCATGTTCAAGAACTGGCACAATATATACAGAAAGAAGGAATAACACACGTTTGTCCTCGTCGCCAATCGGATCAGCTGAGAGTCAGTAGGATGGCATGTTTCCAGGCTGGCATGGGAGTCAGTGCCTCAGGGACTGTGAAATGCCTTAGTTGCGACGCAGACAAGTTTCATTCACCAGAAGTGTGTACTTTTCAGATGCAAAAGGCCGAGTCTGCTGGTTTCATGACAGCGATTCACTATCCTAATTATTAGAAACACAAACATCATCGGTAGCAGCTATATTTAAGAGCACGCGCAAAGGAGTGTGACTGAAAACGACTTACCTTCCACCTAAGAAGCGAAAGCCACGACGCTTGGCAAGCGCAGCAAATAAGGGTTCTTATATTGTGAACCAAAGTCAGAAACCAACCAGAATAACAGCTAAATGAGCAGCAAAGCAAAAAGATACCATATTTCGGATGACAGGAAGTCAGTATATCAAGCGCTTTCCCCGCAGCTTTCCATCCGCCTAAATGCGTCAGTGTTTTGTGGCCCTGGTAGGCCATTAAACCTATAAATGGAAGAATATACCGCCGTCAGCCCGCTTAGCACGAACGCTCGACAGCGTGGCTTAAACTCAGTTTGGCCTCATATAGCATGGCGCTTAACAGAAATACAGATTAGGAAAAGTAAAGCAAACGCCCGTTAAAGATCCTCAGGCGGTAGAAATTGTTCCGGAGCCCTCCACTACGACACCCCTTTCTTCTTTCACTCCTGCCTTTATCCCTTCCCTTACGGCGCCGTTGAAGTGTCCGCCGAAATGTGAGACAGATACTGCGCCATTTCCTTCCCCCAAAAACCACTTTCGAACCCGGCCGCAGCGGCTGCATTTTTATGGAGGAAAAACGCCAAGGCGCCCGTGTGCTGTGCGATGTCGGTGCACGTTGAAGATCCCCAGGTGGTCGAAATTATTCCGGAGCCCTCCACTACGGCACCTCTTCTTCCTTTCTTCTTTCACTCCCTCCTTTATCCCTTCTCTTACGGCGCGGTTCAGGTGTCCAACGATATATGAGACAGATACTGCGCATACATGTTTACACAGATGGATCAGTTCAATCGACCAGTTCTGCGGGGTCGGTGGTGATACCGGCCAGATCCATCTTCATGAAAGTGAAGACGACCTATCCAAAATCTTCAACTGGTGCGGAACTCGCAGCCTTACGGGCTGCGGTAGAGTTCATCAGTCAAGAACCTCCACATGATCCATCTTCATGAAAGTGAAGACGACCTATCCAACATCGTCAACTGGTGCGGAACTCGCAGCCTTACGGGCTGCGGTAGAGTTCATCAGTCAAGAACCTCCACATGACTGGACGGTTTTCACCGACTCTAAAGCAGCCCTTCAAGCCCTGCAAGCTACGCTACGCCGCGGGTCGCAGGAACAAGTTGTTGCTGAGATCCGTCTACTTTACCACGGCACCGTTTCCAAAGGTCATGACATCATTTTTCAATGGCTGCCAGGACACTGTGGTATTAACGGTAATCACCATGCCGATGCGGCTGCGCGTTCTGCTCACAACGACGGACTTCCAGTGAGGATCCCAATATCAAGACCTGACGCAGCGTGTGGGCTTCGCCCTTTGGCGCTGGAGCTCACACTTTTAGCGTGGAACACGGGAGCGTATTGTAGCCTCCGCCTCAAGGCACTTGACCCTGGACTGCGCCTTCGTCTTCCACGTAACTTAGCACGTCGCGACGCAACATTGTTATGCCATTTATGGATCGGTGTTGCTGCGGTTGTAAGGAGACCATCGCTCATCTTCTCTGTGAGTGCCCTGCATTTGCGAGTGCAAGGCATACACTGTGTTGTGCCCTCGACCGCCTCGATCTTCGCCCATTAACAGAGCAAAAGATCCTCGGTCCGTGGCCACAGCAGTCGACTGCCCTCAAGGCATACAAGGCACTCTTTGCCTACTTGAGAGCGACTGGATTGAGCGACAAATTGTGACAGCGTGTGTGTGTGTGTGTGTGTGTGTGTGTGTGTGTGTGTGTGTGTGTGTGTGTGTGTGTGTGTGCGTGCGTGCGTGCGTGCGTGCGTGCGTGCGTGCGTGCGTGCGTGCGTGCGTGTGTGTGTGTGTGTGTGTGTGTGTGTGTGTGTGTGTGTGTGTGTGTGTGTGTGTGTGTGTGTGTGTGTGTGTGTGTGTGTGTGTGTGTTATGCCTTTTTCCCCTTCTCTCTTCCTCCTTTTAGCCTCCTAATCCCTCTTCCCCAGTGCAGGGTAGCCAACCGGAACCCCTTTCTGGTTAACATCCCTGTCTTTCCCTCCTCCTCTTTATCTATCTATCTATATTGCGCCATTTCCTTTCCCCAAAACACCGATTATTATTATTATTAATAATAATTGGTTTTGGGGGAAAGAAAATGACGCAGTATCTGTCTCATATATCGTTGGACACCTGAACCGCGCCGTAAGGGAAGAGATAAAGGAGGGAGTGAAAGAAGAAAGGAAGAAAGAGGTGCCGCAGCAGAGGGCTCCGGAATAATTTCGACCACCTGGAGATCTTTGACGTGCACTGACATCGCACAGCACACGGGCGCCTTAGCATTTTTTCCTCCATAAAAACGCAGCCGCCGCGGTCGGGTTCGAACACGGGAACTCCGGATCAGTAGCCGAGCGCCTTAACCACTGAGCCACCGCGGCGGAGTCAAAAGCCAATTTTCGATTTTTTTTTGCTCACTCCATTCTGCCTGCTATCCTTTATTTCTGCTGCCCCAGCTCAGGTGCTTCAGTATCGATGGCAGATGCCCGGGCTAGCAAAAATCTTTTCCGTCCTATTTATTATTATTATTTTAATAAAAACCACTTAATACCACTGCATTTTTTTTTTGCTCTGGACACGCGCGGGTTTTTTGCCCCGAAATGCCAGAATGCATACGATCTCCCTAGCAGCGTGGACGAAGCGGAAAGCCGGATATTAATCTGCGACAACACTACAAAGCGCTCTACCAGAGAATGAAGCAAATCAAGAAGAAACCAAGAAATCTAACCGGCAGATTTATTTGTTATCCAGATTTACAAACACCACGAAGTCGCGTTTGCTCTGCTTTTCCTAATCTTCATTTCTTTCAAGCGGCAGTTTTGAGGCTCAATATGTAAGCCTCACAAGCTGTCGCACGCTATATCGGCTTGCCGAGATAAGCACACGGCAACGTATTTCTGCGCGCGCGTGAGACCGCAGCCACGAGCTAAACGCGGCGAAACGGGATCGTCAAGAGCGCATATTATCTCCGTCGCCCAGACACAGGCAAAAGACAAGCATAACCAAACTGCGCTCCAGCTACGGCTCCGATGACCAAAGCCTCGCGGCGCTGGCGTCAGTCTGTATAGCCACGCTGTCGAGCGTTCGTGTGCCGACGGCGGTACCCGGCGTTTGCCAATGCGGGATACCGCATGTTTTAGCTTCTATCTAGTGAGAGCTGAATAAAAGTGATACCTAGAATCGCAGCGTCGGTTTATTGCTTTCGGTCTAAAAAAAGTTCTCGCGACGGTTTAATGGCTCTAACCTCGCACTTCCACAAGTCAAAAGGTCAACGTCCGAGGTGAGCTCTTTGCTGATATTTGCATCCACACAGCTCAGGAGAGGCCCTCGCTAACAAATCTGAACGCCAAGAAGTGTGTCGGAAGTCTCGCGCTTTCGCAAGGACTACTTGGAGCCCTTGGCCGGCGGCGCAGCCAGTAGTAACGCTGGGCGCAGCGGCCTCGTCTGCTATCTTGTCTGCTGCGCATGCGCAGGAGGGGGAGGAGGATGGGCGGTGGGCACGGGAAATGAAAAATGGAAATTTTTTTTTAGAAAGGAAATGGCGCAGTATCTGTCTCTGAACCGCGCCATAAATGAAGGGATAAAGAAGGACTGAGAGAACAAAGGAAGAAAGAGTTGCCGTAGTAGAGAGTTCCGGAATAATTTCGACCACTTGGGGATCTTTACCGTTCACTGACGTCGGACAGCACAGGGGAGCCTTTGCGTTTCGCCTCCATCGAAAAGCGGCCGCTGTCACCACTTCGCGCACTTTTGCGTGCGCTCCCAGACACCCTTAGAGCGTGTGGGAATAGCGGTCTCGGTCGATGCCCTCGACTCAGCGTGGCAAGCTCAGCCGGAGACCAGCTACCAAGTGACAAGGCGGTTGGTCGTTTGGTGCCCAGCTTTCGCCGGTCGCAAGCCAGAGAATGGGTCAGAGCCAAAGGTTCACAAAACAAAACAAAGTTCATACAGCTGAGAGACGATACAGAGGAAGTTACAATCACTCGTACGAGCACATACAAAGTGATTCACAAATACAATGCAACTCATGCAAAGTCACAACAGAAAGAGATACAATTCAACAAAATCTTTGCACCTAAAGTGCACTAACGCAGGGAAAGACAAATAAATAAAACACAAATTGTTCACCGGGCCCTGCGACAGCCCGACGACTTGAGGAGCACGACGGGGCCGATCCGCAGACTGGCGCACATTGCCTCGCTGGTCCGTCCTTGGCTGGTCGAGTGGTGTTCTCCCGGGAGTCGAGCGGGCGCGCTTCTCGGAAGCTTGAACGGCGGCTCGGGCTAACCGACAGCGGTTGCAGCCCCTCACTTATAGGCGCAGACCGCGTCTGTTTGTTCTTCGCGCCAAGGCAGGCGCGCAAAAACTCCTTCTCCTTCTTGCGCCGGGCGCGCGACCCCATTGGTCGAGCGCGGAAACCACCTTCTAGAACAATCTAGGTCATTCGCGGCACGCTGAGTCAAGCTTCTTTCAAGTACACACGGCGACGCTCCCGGTCAAGCCGTGGCTCGAGCAAAAAGGCACTGTTGCATCTGGGTTGCAAGCCCCAAGGGTAGCGTTGGCCTGGCGGCCTGGGGCAAAGCTGGAAACATCCGAAGGTCCCGGCAAAGGATGAGTCGACTGGCAACAGAACAACTTGTTTATTCTGGCATCGCCAAAAGAGCAGCCGGTCAGGGCGACCACGTTACTCGAAGGAAGGAATCGAAGGCTCCCGTTGGCGTCCGGGGCAGCCCCCTTTATACCCACGGAGTCGAGGGCAAGAGGGAACGGCTTGGGAAGAGTCATCCGATACGGCGACGCTTGAACATGTTCAGGCGTGACGGGCGCGTCCGCCAGGCCGGCGCCGGTCAGACCTCCTCGCCTCCCAGTTGGAGAGCTCCTCTCCCCGGCTGCCGCGCTTTGACAAGCGTGGGCAAAACATGCACACACACACACACGCACGCACGACGACACGTGGCACTGAAACCTGCCTGGACGCGCTTGGCGGGAGGCGTTGCGGCAGCGATGAACGAAGCCGCGGCATCCGGTGCATCCGCGCCGGCTATACCGCGCGCTGTAGGCGAGACGTAACAGACCGCCCCGCCGGGAGAAGGAGATCCCGATGGTCAGGGGACTGCATCCGCTGTCCAGAGGGATGTCGCTCGATGATGCTCGTAAACGAATCCGGTCGTCCCTCGACGTTGCTTGAGCGCAGCGCACAGAGAAGGCCTCGTTCTCGGGTTCAGGATCACATAGGACACTGCAAAGTCACTTCGGGAGAGTTGCCATTTTTGTGCTCGTTTCCAGCAAGCGTTAGAACTACGCCGAAACGCAACCGCTCAGTCAGCAAGCACGAGACAACCCTCACTAAGCTCTGCCAGGCTCTTTCCCCTTTTATACTACTGCCTAGTTCCTTACAGTAGTCAAGCAGCACTCAGAACGCGTCCACAAATTGGAAAATTGCACTAGAAAGCACATAATCACTTTGAAACACTAAACAAAAGCAATATGTTAAAAATCCTGCCTCAGGAAGAAAACATCAGTAACCAACAACTTTGAGGCGGATTCCTACGTTAGGGGCTTCGACTTAAGCCATCGGCGTTACCGTTGAGACTCCCCTTTTTGTAACGCACCTCAAAGGAATATTGTTGCAAAGCGAGGCTCCAGCGCAGGAGGCGGCCATTTTTGGGAGAGATGTTCTGCAGCCATTGGAGAGGGCAGTGATCCGTCTCAATGATAAACCTCGAGCCGGCTAGGTAGCATGACAATTTCTGAACGGCCCACACGAGACACGCACACTCTTTCTCGGTGGCGCTGTACGCCTGCTCACGACAGGTCAGCTTACGACTAGCATACAGGACGGGGTGTTCCACTTCTCCATTGTCCCTTTGGCACAGTACAACGCCCATGCCTCGCTCACTAGCATCGCACTGAACAACGAACCCTTTGGTATAGTCTGGCGATCGTAGCACAGGCTGGCTTGTTAGGGCGCTCTTTAGGGCGCTAAAAGCTCTCTCCTTTGTCTCGCTCCAGACGACTGTTTGGGGCTCTGTTTTTCTTAGAGCATCCGTCAGGGGAGCCGCGATATCGGAGTACCTGGGGATGTACCTCTGATAGTAGCCGGCGACACCCAAGAACGACCGAATATCGGTCTTCGTGCGCGGTTGCGGGAAGTCTCGCACAGCGGCCACCTTTATTTCAGAGGGGCGGCGACGACCCTGTCCAATCACGTGACCGAGGTAGACAACCTCGGCCTGTGCTAATTGGCACTTGGGAGCCTTGACTGTCAAGCCCGCTTCGCGCAGGCGGGTTAGCACTGCCCGCAAGTGTGCCATATGCTCAGACCAGGAGGCGGAGAATATCGCTACGTCGTCTAAATACGGTAAAGCAAATTCTTCCTGTCCCCGCAACACTTTGTCCATGAGGCTTGAAAAGCAGTATGGCGCGTTCTTCAAACCAAAACTCAAAACTTTAGGACGGAATGTTCCCATTGGTGAAATGAACGCCGCATACCTACTAGCCTCTTCTGTAAGTGGAACCTGCCAATAACCCCTGACAAGATCTAGGGTGGAAATAAACTGAGCGCTACTAACTTTCTCAAGGCGCTCCTCGATGTTAGGGATCGGATAAATTTGATCCTTAGTAATGGAATTAAGCCTGCGGTAGTCGACGCAAGGACGAGGTTCCTTGCCCGGTACCTCAACTAAAATCAAAGGGGAGGTATAATCACTCTCACCCGCCTCAATAACACCGAGCTGTAGCATTTTCTTTACCTCAGCCTCCATAATATCGCGCTGGCGGGGTGACACCCGGTACGCCTTGGATCGTACTGGCTCTGGGGAGGTAAGTTCTATATCATGAGTAAGGACAGAAGTCCTACCAGGCCTCTCAGAGAACTGACCTTGAAACTCTTGTAAGAGTTGGTGTAGTTCGGTTCTCTGCTCAGCTGACAGCGGTGCTTTAATGATTAAGTCACTAATGACCTGATCAGTGTCTTCCCTGTTCGTCACTGAGCCTAGTCCCGGAAGCTCGACCGGAAGCTCTTCTAACTTTCCCGTGTCGCGCATTTCATCTCCAGTACCTGGTGCCTTCAATGCTACAGGCTCAATTTTATCCAGTTCTGACGTGCTCGGAATATCAGCTTGCTGCGCCTCCGACCCTTTTTCATTGTTCGACAACGTCGGCCCCGCAACCACCGCCTTTGCAGCGAGCTCCCGAACTCTCGGTCTGGTTAAGGCCTGAACGCTAGCCTCACCAAACAAAAGCCCCTTCTCGCGCAGGAGGTGATCGGACCTGTTCGAAAAAAGGTACGGGTACTGGGGGGGCAGCCTAGATGACACTACGGCCTCCGTCTCAAGTGCTCCGAAAGGTCCTTCAATAAGCACTTTTGCTACGGGCAGACACACGCTGTGAGCTTCCACGGCTTGCTTGATCCATGCGCACTCGCCCGTGAACATATCGGGTTCTACGTAAGAGGGGTGAACTACATCCATTGTAGCTGCGGAATCACGAAGCACTCGGCACTCTTTCCCGTTCACGAGGAAGTCTCGCATGTAAGGCTCGAGAAGCTTCATGTTCTCGTCAGTGCTACATAATGACAAACACACGACTTCTCTTTTTGTTTCTGGACACTGCGCCGAAAAGTGACCCGGCTTCTGGCACGTATAACACACGCGCGCTTGCCTCCTCTCGAACCGCTTTCTGCGTTCGGCTTCGGCTGCCGCCGTCTCCTTACGTTCGGTCGGACTGCTTTCACTCGCATCCGCACTACGCGTGTCCCCCCATGCTCTCATGGGTGTGAACTTCGGCCTCTCAGACTTGGAGCCAAATTCACCCTTTTGACCGTCCTTAGCTCCGCGAGCCCGACGCGTCACAAACTCCTCGGCTAGCTCGGCGGCTTTAGCCACTGTACTAACGTCTGGCCTATCCAAGACCCAGTACCGCACGTTCTCAGGTAACCGACTATAAAACTGTTCCAGCCCGAAACACTGCAGAACTTTCTCGTGGTCACCAAACGCTTTCTCTTCTTTGAGCCACTCCTGCATGTTTGACATAAGCCTGTAGGCAAACTCTGTATATGACTCATTTCTGCCTTTTTCATTTTCCCGAAACTTCCGACGGAACGCCTCCGCTGACAGCCTGTACTTTTTTAGCAGACTTGATTTCACTTGGTCGAAATCCTCTGCCTCCTCTCTCTTCAAGCGAGCGACTACGTCGGCCGCCTCGGCGGGTAACAAAGTGAGCAAGCGCTGTGGCCACGTTTCCCGAGAGAACCCCTGCTTCTCGCACGTTCGCTCAAAGTTAACCAGGAACAAACCAATGTCCTCTCCAAGCTTAAACGGCCGCATCAGGTCAGTCATTTTGAACGATACCCGTTCTCCTGCACCGTGTGCCTGACTTCCATTACGAGCGCGTTCCATCTCTACCTCGAGACGCTTCATTTCCAAAGCGTGTTGACGGTCGCGCTCTTCTTTCTCTTTCTCTTTTTGTTCTTTACGTTCTCGCTCCTCTTTCTCTTTTTGTTCTTTACGTTCGCGCTCCTCTTTCTCTTTTTGTTCTTTACGTTCGCGCTCGTCTTTCTCTTTTTGTTCTTTACGTTCGCGCTCCTCTTTCTCTTTTTGTTCCCTCTCCGCAATGGTCTCAAGGCATTCCGACAGGCTCGTCATCCTCAGCCTCCAACTCAAGAATCGCCCTTAGCAGTTCTGGTTTTCTGAGTTTGTCTGAGACATCAAGACCCAACTCTCTTGCAAGCTCCAGCAATTTCGGTTTGCGCAACGACTTCAAATCCATGGCTGCTCCGAATGCTGCTTTCTCTACTGCCTACTATTGTCTTGCCGCAAACTAACCCGGCAGCAACGACAACCACAATTACCAGCTCTGTTTCTGACACTAACAAAAGCCTGGCAAAACTCAGAAGAAGAAAGTCCCGCACTCACCAAACCTCGCAGCCACGAATTCAGCGCAGTCGTTCCGCTGCAGGCAACCAGTCATCACACAGGGCTCGTTGCACTGCTCCCGGATGGTCGTTGTGCTGCTCAGCATACAGTTGAACGCATATCTTCGCTGCTGGCCTCCGTTGTCGGGATCCCACCGCTGGCAACCAGTTGTTGCATCTGGGTTGCAAGCCCCAAGGGTAGCGTTGGCCTGGCGGCCTGGGGCAAAGCTGGAAACATCCGAAGGTCCCGGCAAAGGATGAGTCGACTGGCAACAGAACAACTTGTTTATTCTGGCATCGCCAAAAGAGCAGCCGGTCAGGGCGACCACGTTACTCGAAGGAAGGAATCGAAGGCTCCCGTTGGCGTCCGGGGCAGCCCCCTTTATACCCACGGAGTCGAGGGCAAGAGGGAACGGCTTGGGAAGAGTCATCCGATACGGCGACGCTTGAACATGTTCAGGCGTGACGGGCGCGTCCGCCAGGCCGGCGCCGGTCAGACCTCCTCGCCTCCCAGTTGGAGAGCTCCTCTCCCCGGCTGCCGCGCTTTGACAAGCGTGGGCAAAACATGCACACACACACACACGCACGCACGACGACACGTGGCACTGAAACCTGCCTGGACGCGCTTGGCGGGAGGCGTTGCGGCAGCGATGAACGAAGCCGCGGCATCCGGTGCATCCGCGCCGGCTATACCGCGCGCTGTAGGCGAGACGTAACAGCACCTTCGTCCCGTGGACGAAGATGCCTTTGCACTGTAGAAGACCGGGTACCATTGACCACATATTTCTTGACTGGTCAGACGCGGTTTTTCTGTGGGACATATTACAACGCACCATAAAAAAGGACTTGCGAATCACGCCGTATGGTATCCGCTTTCTCCCTACCGCAAATGAAGGAGGGGTGCCATATGATATGATTATGGCCCTATGCCTCCACAGCATATGGCGCACTAGGATGGCTGTGCATCATGCCGATCTGAACCCGGGGCCTGCTAGAGGGTACTTCATTGAAAGTGTTGCTTTCATACGCGAAGTGTGTAAGGCAAGCAGTGAGCAGCCAGACTGGCTGCCGGTATTAGACGCTCTCGTCAATTTGAAGCGCTCTTAAACAAAGGCGCATGCCAAAGAGAGGCAAGCGCCTTTTCAACTGTATCATTTGTGTATGAGTAAACATGTATTGTTGTTGGCCGCAAAACAGGCAAAAAAGAAAAAAAAGTGTCATCGGCGCCGGAGCGAAGCGGGGAGGGTATCCATTGGCGCACGCAAGGTTACCCCCTTTCCGTCGACACAAGCAAAAACTTCTCCAACATTCGAGAAAAATCGACGCCGCGCGTGTCTATGTTTACTTTGGCGCCCCGCCGGCGAGCTGAGTGAAAAGCACCGTGCGCTCCGGGGGTTATTCCCCCGCTGTTTTTTTTTTGTTTTACTTTAACGCGCGCGGGCGCGGTTGCTTAGGCGGAGCGCCGTTTTTTTTTCTTTCGAAAAAGCGCCGAATTTTGTGACAGCCGCCGCGGTCAGGTTCGAACCCGTGTACTCCGACCGGATCAGTAGCCGAGTGCCTAACCACTGAGCCCTCGCGGCGGGTGAAAACTTCCCTCGCTGCCTTTCGGCGTCGGATCGGCGCGATGATCTTTCTTCTCCACTGCCGCCGCCGGTGTATGGCGTCGTTCCGACGCGGGCAGCGGTAGGATTACTGTACTACCTGCGCTCAATGCCGTCGATTGCATATCGCCAAGACGACAAGCAGACGCTTTAAACTTAAGCACACCTCTTCGCTTCCCAATTAAAGATGAAACCATATACCTAAACCAACGAAACGAAATGAAATGGCGTATACCTTTTTCGCGCATCTGAGGGTGCATTGAGGTCACCCTCACACACGTTTCGTAAAGCTCCGTGTACATACATCGCTGCACTCTCATCTGCCGATCGGTCCAACGCCACTAGGGCTTTCTTGAAGCAGCAGTCTTCGCTTGCGCACGAATAGCGATGGTGCTCTTGTTGACGAAAAACCGCACCTCAATATTTGTATTTGTTGCGTTTTCTCGCGGACTTGGATTTCGAAAGAACACAATTTAATAAGCAACAGATATGCAAGTTTGTGGCTCAGAGCGGACCAGAGCATGACAGCGGGGTCTGGAAAAGATGTTCGTTCCTCCGTTGGTCTTCTTGCTACCAAAGGCCTAACATTTAGTTCTTGAACTCTGCCCATGGCTGCCTCCCTCCAGCTTCGTTAACGGGGCTACCAGTCGTCGCTGCTCCCGAAAAGAGAGAAAAAAGAATAACTTAGAGTGTACCATCCTTTGTTCCGGCGGGCTCCGGCAGCGCGACCCCAGCATCTTCAGCGGTGCTGACGACCACGATGGAGCCGCCGCGGTGGCTGAGTGGTTATGGCGCCCGGCTGCTGGCCCGAAAGAAGCGGGTTCGATCCCGGTCGGGGCGGTCGAATTTCGATGGAGGAGAAATTCTAGAGGCCCGTGTACTGTGCGATTTCAGTGCACGTTAAAGAACCCCAGGTGGCCGAAATTCCGGGAGCCCTTCACTACGGCGTCTCTCATAGCCTGAGTCGCTTTGGGACGTTAAACCCCAATAGAACCAGAACCGACCAGGATGGGGACAACTGGTTTTAGCCATACGAGAGCGTCAGCGCCCAAAACAAGTGGGACGATGCCACCAAGTTTTGCAACGCCTATTATTCCTGACCGACGTTGCTAATTTGTGATTCCATAATCATGAGGCCTACCTACCTACCTGGTCCTCCTTCAAGATAAGCTTCTCGGCGGTCTTCTGCCGCACCGCGGTGCGGAGACTGCGCGCCGAACAACGTCTTCGCGCTCGCGGGTAGTGCCCCGACGAAACATTTACGAATTATATTGCCTCGTCTGAAACAATCGCCACTAGGCGGCTGTTCGGCGTGAAGCTCGTGCGCCACGCTGGTGGCTTTGGTTAAGAAACTGATGTACCGCTCCTGCCGCTTCTAGGTGCTTCTCGGTGCCTCTCGGTGTTGGCGTTCCTCTGCCGTCTAGGCCTCGAGTTCTCAAACTTAACTGCTAGCGACAACCTAGAAGATGCTTTCGACCTGCTTTCGATTAACCCATCGATACCTGAGGCCGAGAAAATGAAACAACAACCAGTAGGGCACATCCGCCGATACAATTTAGATGCTGCTCACTGTTACAACCCTACTGCCGGCACTACGTTTGACCATCCGATGGCCCAACAAAAAGAAAGGATACTTCCTTTCTTCTTTCACTCCCTCCTTTGTCCCTTTCCTTACGACGCGCTTCAGGTGTCCGCCGATATACCAGACAGATACTGCGCCATTTCCTGTCCCCCAAAAACTAATCTTCATCTTCTTGGTTGTGAAAGTCCCTGCGGAGATTTTCCCACGCTTGGCTCGGGGGCGGGGGTGAGTGGGGGGGTGGCCTTCTCTTTGACTGGCTCCCAGCAAGAAGGACGCCTGGGACACCGACCGCCGATGGACAGACGACACGGGAATAGCGGAACGGTGTCTTCAAGTAAATAACCGTGTCCGACAGGAGCCGGCCCCCTCGGGGGAGAGCATGCTGCAGCTGTTGCCCGCGGTGCCGCACGGATCACCTATGTGCCGCTTGCAATACTCTTGCACCACAGTGCGAAATAGCAGCGGACTTGGGATCCCTCCTCGCCAGTTCCCACCGGTGGACTCTGCAACGAGCGCCTCCGCCTACTACGTGCTGTGCAACTTTTCTCATCTTGAAAATATGTTCCACGTAGTGTATTGGCCCCGCCTGGTGAAGGGGCGGACCTTATTTATTTTATTTATTTATTTATTTATTTATTTATTTATTTATTTATTTAAATACCCTAAAGGCCCAAGTGGGCATTACATAGGGGGGAGGGCATGAAAACAACACAATACAGATTATTGGCACACAGTACTTAACAAATACAAAAAATAACTATATATACAAATTGCAAGTACACATCACTGCAGTCGCTGAAAGATACATAGGTTGAGCGTATGAGACTTAATGCTTCAACAATACTGAAAATATCACGGTGAATTTTCTAGGCCAAGGTGCGATGAAAGTTTTATTTGAAAATGTGATAACTCAGTTTCAGAAACTATGTCAGCCGGTAACGAGTTCCACTCTGCCATAGATAACAGTAAGGGTGATGTTTGTTATTTCAGTGTTCGTGCGAAGATGGGTTGCACTTTGTGGGAATGATCAGACCGGGATGAAACATGATGGGCAGGGGCGATGCGATCAGCTGTGAACGGGGAGCCATCGTAGTACAAGGAATGAAAAAACGATAAACGAGAGAACTTGCGTCGAGTGATAAGGTCGGGAATACTGATAGTTTGCTTCAATAATGACACGCTTTCATACGGTGAGTATGAAGAAAGGATGAACCTCACAGCTTTATTTTGCACAGACTCAAGACGGTTAATTAATGAAACACTACTTGGACTCCATATTAAAGATGCATATTCTAAGGCTGACCTTATGAGTGTAGTATACGCGCGAAGCTTTGTCTCGGGGTTGGCAAGATATAGACGACGTTTGATGAGTCCCAGTTTCTTAAATGCTTTGTTTGTGATGTGATTTATGTGGGTGTTCCAGCTTAAATCTGCACTGAGATAAACACCTAAGTACTTAAAACAATCCGTTCTTTCCACTGTATTCTCATTAATTGTGTAGACATTAAAAGGTATATTAGTGCGCGTGGAAAAGGTCATCAACATTGTTTTTTTGATATTAATTTCCATCTGCCATAGCTGGCACCATTCATTTAGGCGCACTAAGTCGGTCTGTAGAATAACTGCATCAAGGGGGGTGACTATCCTTCTATAGACTACGCAGTCGTCAGCGAACAGTCGCACGTTAGATGATATGTTAGATGCTATGTCATTAATGTAAGTTAAAAATAGTAATGGCCCTAAAACGGATCCCTGTGGGACTCCCGATATGACTCGTGAACTGCTCGATGAATACTCTTTAATTTTGACGCTTTGGGAGCGATTACTTAGGAATTCTCCGATCCAACGGGTGATATCGCGGTGCAGTTGTAGGTTGTTAATTTTCTTCATTAGTCTTATGTGGGGAACGCGATCGAAAGCTTTTGAAAAATCTATAAATATGGCATCAGTATATATTAATTCGTGTACCGATTCATGAAGATCTGTTAAGAGCTCAAATAGCTGTGTTTGGCAGGACTTTTTTTGCCTAAAGCCATGCTGGTTAGCAATAAGCAAGTTATTGGCGTTTAGGTGGGCCAATATGTTTGAGTAGAGGATATGTTCAAGCAACTTGCAACAAATCGATGTTAGAGATATGGGGCGATAATTTTCCGGTGACGTGCTATCACCGGATTTAAAAACTGGGCTGACGTTTGCGGTTTTCCAGTCATCGGGAATGCATCCTGTATCTAAAGACTGCTGAAATATTAAAGTTAGTAAGGCAGCCGACACGTGCTCGGTAAGTTTAAGAAGTTTGGTATTGATACCGTCTGGACCAGGGCTACAATTAAGTGGAAGTCGCTCAATAGCTCGGGCAACACCAGCTGCGCTAATGATGATTGGTTCTGATGGATGAAGCACTAACGGTTGTTGAGGTTCACGATAATTAAAAGGCACTGATTCGGTTGCAAAGGTGTCTGTAAAATGCTTGTTGAATAGGTCAGGCATTGCCTCTGGAGGTGCCACACGTCCGTCCGCATCTTTCAATACTGGTATCTCATGGCTGCCCTTAGGGTTTATCACTTGCCAGAATTTTGCAGGGTTGGTTCTTAACAAGTCGGGTAAAGTGTGGTTAAAAAATTTGTTTTTAGCCTTCTTTATGGCGACTTTGGTCGTAGTAGATACGTCTTTGTACTGTTGCCAGGCGCTGTCAGAGTTGACTTCCTTAGCTCTACGGTACACTTTTTTCTTTTTGTTTAGACACTTCTTAACATCTTTTGTGAACCAGGGGGAGTCAGTTCTTGTTTTGATGTGTAATTTTGGGATGCAGGCATGCTCGATTTCCTTCAACTTATCGCGAAATAACAACCAATTTTCGTTTGCCGTGCGAGTTACAAAGGTGGTTTGAAAAATATGCGCAAAGTCTCTTAGCATGCGGTTTATTTTTTCATGATCGCATTTCGGGTAGTTTAGGATGCATTTGGTCGTAATATGCTTGGCAGGAACGTATATGGGTACTAAACTGTGGACGAATCTGTGATCGCTTATCTCTTCGAGTATGTAGGTGCGGGAATGAGTAGGAAGGTTTGTAAATAACAGATCTAGAACGTGATCACCTCGGGTGGGCTCCTGTACCAGCTGAGTTAAATGAAACGCTGTCATTGTATCAAGCAGGCGGGAACATTCATGGCGATTCGATCCGGAAGTGACCGATGACGTTTTCCAGTTAATAGCGGAATAATTGAAGTCGCCTCCTAACAGTACAATGCTTTGGGGGTATGTAGCAAAAATGTATTCTAGTGCATCCTGCAGGTGATCGACAAAATCGGAAAGACTGTTTGGAGGCCGGTAGCATGCACCTATGATATATGTGACACCTTTGAGCCGAACCATGACCCATAGCAGCTCAAGACACGTTTCAAAGGCGACGGGACATGGCTGATAATCGCTCCGTATGGCGATCATTACGCCTCCTCCCCTACCCTCCTTCCTGTCTTTTCGAAAAACAGTTAGGTCCACAGGAAGTGATAGTTCGCTGTTGGTAACGTCGGGCGTTAGCCATGTCTCGGTGCCAAGAATGATGTCTGGAGAGCACGTAAAAATTATGCCTTTCACGGTGTCAAGTTTGGGAACAATACTGCGGAAGTTTGCAAGAAGAACAGAAATTTCTCGAAGCTTGCCGGATGACCACTTGCTTTGAGTTTCCGGTCATTTAGGACTGCGCGCTTCTTGTTCGAGTACCTTCACAACTTGTTCCAAAGCAGGGTCATATTTGTAGGTTGCACCACGCAACTGCAGCTTATTAAACCGAATAGTAAATCGCTCATTTTCCTTCCGAATACTTTTTGCATAATCCCTCAGTTTTTTTCGTTGTAGTTGGATTTTGGGTGAAAAGTCTTCTTCCAACCACATTTTGGGCACGACATCTTTTAGGTTGAATGCATTCCGTAGTACTTCTTCCTTTACCTTGAAATTTAGGAACTTGATGATGATTGGACGCTTGTAACCATCGCGACGCCGGCCGATGCGGTGGGCTCGTTCAATGTCGTTTGCGTCCAGTTTAACTTTTAGGTGGGTGGAAATGAATTCCAGTATTTTGCTTTCGGTATTTTCATACTCTTCGCCTTCTGTTTCAGGCATGCCCTTTACCAACAGGTTGTTTCGCCTCATTCTATTGTTAAGATCGTCAACTACATTTCCAAGATCATTGCTTGTGCTTGCAACTACAGATTTGACTTCAGTAATCGCCCCATGAACAGAACAGACATTTTCCTTAATGCCGGACACGCCACCCATATTCTGCTCAATGACATCAATCCGTGATTTAATGTCAACAACATCGCGCTTGATTTCTTCCAACGTGGCTGTCGTAGCCTTGAAATTTTGGTCCTTTTCAGCAATGAAGTCTTTCAGCAAGTTAAGAACGTCCTCTACCTTTCCAGGTCCAGGATTGGCCTCAATGTCTCCAGCAGAAAGGAGGAGCAGCGCTAAGCATACAGATGCTAGTACATAAGAAGGTCGTGGTAAAAGAGCTTGAAGTAGCGCGGAAACGGTATTTCTTTGGACGGTTAATAAACTGCAACGATGTGAAGATGGTAGAAAGGTGCCAATGCGAGCGCGGTACGTGTTCACATCAGTGCCCATTTTGCAAGGTGCGTTTACAAGTTGCAAACATCCAACAGACCAGAACGGGATCAGCGGCCACAATGTACTAACAAATATAGCTACAAAGAAAAAGACAGAACCCTACCTACAACAAAGCAGGAGCAACTTAACACGTGTCACCAGTGGCCGCAGATCCCAAGGGTCCGGGGGCTGTCCGTTCCTTTTATGTATCCAGGTGGCGCGGTCAGCAGTGATGACGTCACGGAGACGACGGCAGCGCCGCTGTCACCACCAAGGGCTAGTTTGCAGGTCGATAAGGCGCAGATTGCTGAACTGATGTGCTGCTGACTGGCAGCGGCAAAGGCGATGACGTACTCGGCAGGAGCTGGATACCTACAACAAAGCAGGAGCAACTTAACACGTGTCACCAGTGGCCGCAGATCCCAAGGGTCCGGGGGCTGTCCGTTCCTTTTATGTATCCAGGTGGCGCGGTCAGCAGTGATGACGTCACGGAGACGACGGCAGCGCCGCTGTCACCACCAAGGGCTAGTTTGCAGGTCGATAAGGCGCAGATTGCTGAACTGATGTGCTGCTGACTGGCAGCGGCAAAGGCGATGACGTACTCGGCAGGAGCTGGATACCTACAACAAAGCAGGAGCAACTTAACACGGGGATTTAAGAAGCGTGCCGAGTGAGAACTGTTACGTTTGGAGACGCCAACATGCCAAGAATATTAAAGCCACTGGGAATCATCAATCTACCGAGGCTTCAAAGGGCCGTCGATGTGGTTGCAGCGCTACGAGTGCAGATGGTGGCGTCTACAAGGGTCCTTCCCCCCCCCCCCCCCCTGCTGTTTGAGAAAGGCTTTGGTGAACTCGTCTTTTGTTCTCAACGCCGGACCCTCCCAGGACATTTTTACATTTTTCTCCCGGAGGGGACGGCGGGGGAGCCGGCGAGCGGCGGAACTGCAAATCAGCCGTGACAAATGCGGCCGGGTTTGGCTAAGCCAACGTCTCCGGAATCTTCATGCTTCGAAAACAACTTCGACTTAGACTGTGCTTTCCCACGCTCTACGTGAAGGCTTCTGCGAACTGCGGTGGGATCCATTCGCCCCCACGCTACCGCTGTGAAGTGCAGGTGACTGACCTTCGACGCTCTCAGTGGGACCCCCTTCGGGCTATTCATCACTGAAGCCTGGACAGCGCGGACCCCAATCTGCCAGAAGTGGCAAGAGTGTGTGGCTGGGGGCGGACCCGGAAGACTGGACACGTGATCTACATCACAGTGATTCGACGCATTTTTAATGAACTAGATTCCCCAACTAGGGACCTGGGGACAGCGGACCCTATTTAAGCAGCGATCTGGCGTGTGTTCGCCAGCTCCCGATTCACTCTTTCAATCTTTGTATAAATGTAAATAAACCCTTCAGTCTCTTCTTCACCTCGAAGACCCTCTCATCTCTTCGTCAACCCCACTACAGCAGTCTCCCGATCCGGAACCCGGGGACACCGACCTTGGCGAGAGACGGCACAGGCGAACCAGGGGCCCGCATCTAACAACTGGTTGGCAGCGGTTGGATCGACCATGCGGCGTGGTGTTGCTTCCGTGGGTGAGTGCTTGAACTTTGCTTGAGATTCGCCAGGCTTCAATTGTTTGGGTTAATACATTGAACTGCTGGGAATCGAGGGAAGTTGATCAGTGAGTCTGATTGCGTGTAGCTCACGTCAACAGTTGTTCAGCAAAGTAAAGGCTCGGAGCAGTAAACATGGATCTAATGAAGTTGCCAAGGACAGATTTGCTGTCACTGTGCGAAGAGTTGGGTGTAGACGTAGGGGTTACGATCAAAAACTCGGACATTTGCAAATTGCTCTTGGAAACCGAAGAGGAAAGAATAATTATCGATACGTGGGAACTCCTCAATGATGAGCGAAAGAGAAAGGAAGATGAGCGAAAGCAAGAGGAAAATGACCGAAAGAAAGAGGAAAATGAGCGCCAACGGCTAGCGGCCGAGCGAGAGGAACGGGAGCTCAGAAGGTCACAGCTCGCGTATGAGATAAAGAAACTGGAAGAGGAGATCTCGAGAGGCAAGACTCCAGAGAGAGCGAGTCAGGCCGGATCGTTCCAGTTGGACTGACGTGACGACGTAAAACAGTATTGTGAAACAGCGCATAACCTGCATGAAGATTGTGGAGCTGTAAGTGCGTCGAAACGCAGTATCGAAAGCTACGCTGAGACAGATGACGGAAGCTCAATTGCAGACGAGCAGGGCGTTTCAGGGGTAAGCGCTCAGACCGATAAGCGGTCGGTGGAGGACTGCCTTCAGGAAAGAGAAATGCCCAACTCGGGGGCAGCGGAAGGTCCGTTTGTCAGCAGTGTGGAGCTGACACTGACCTGCGAAGGCAAAGCGGCCAGTTTGCAATTAGATAATGGTCTCCGAGCAGAAAAACTAGATGAATCTGGTTGTGATCAGGGGACGCAAACGGAAGGGTCTAGGCGTAAAAACAGGAAGAGGGCACGGACCAAGAAAAAAAGGTTGAAATGCCAAGCCATAAATACAGGGGCGCAGACAGGTGCTAACGTTAGCACAGATAAAAGTGCGGCAGAAGGGGAAGAAAAGACTTCCCGCATGGGACCTTGTAATTTTGCAGCTAAAGTTACTGGTCAGGCGGCACGCGCAGGTGCTTCTAAAGGTAACCCCAGAAACAGAAAGAGAAAAACGCGTCCTCCAAGCAGAACAGGAGCGATGTTCTTGAAAGGGCATCGGCCAGCGTTAAGACCCAGACAACCCGGACCTGACAGAAAGGCGGTAAAGAAAAAGGCAAAGTGGCAGGAAAGATCAGAAGGCGCTAGACTGCGGTACACCCGGCGCATGCGAGCGCAGGAGTCGAGCAAGACAGACCGCGCTCGCAGGCATGTTCGGCGCGCGCTCTTGAGAAAGATGGGTCCTTCACTTTCCCCACTGTATTCGAGGAAGCGCGCAGGGCGAAAGGGTAGCCGGGCTTGCTTGGGGCGAGAACAGAGAGCAGCTTCTTGCGCTTGTCGCGGTCCGGCGCCCGAAATCGGTTATCGGCACTGCGTGGGCTACCGGGGCCTTTTTAGCGCGTCGAGAGGCTGTGGAGATGACAGTAGCGATCAGGAATGTCTTCTTTCAGTTGCCCTTAGTCACGAGTTGACAGTCGTACAATCAGTCAGAGCGCGACCCCGGCGGGCGCGGCTGAAGGACTAATCCTTTCGACGCGGGGGTGGTGAGCCATGTTTGACCCCGCGTAGCAATTCGAAGTAGCTGTTTTTTTTTATTCCTCTTTTTTGTATGTGCATGTAAAAACAGGGAAGGAAATGCTACTTTGTTTTACGGTAATGATTTCGATTTGATCAGGTGTTCCTGTTTTCTTAACACTTAGATCAAGGTTATTGTGCCATTCAGGTGGAAAGGACATGTGTTAATTTGGGATGCTACCGAGTGATAACGGCACTCACAGGAGTTTCGCGAAGACCGTTCCCTAGTAGACGATGAGCTGTTTGCTTATGTAGAACCGTCCCGAGCAAGTAAATTTCTTTGTGTTTGAATTTTGAGCACACGTTTCGCTTTGTATCTTTAGCAAATACCGAACATAGAAGAAAGGATCGAGACAGTTAGCGCGGCACAGTACATCTCCACCCTTGACCTAGTGAGAGGGTACTGGCAAGTCCCCCTCTCGGAAAACGCGAGTCGGTATGCAGCATTTATTTCTCCCATGGGGGTATTCCGACCTTTGGTGCTCAGTTTTGGGCTAAAGAATGCACCTTTTAGCTTTTCAAAGCTAATGGACATCATCCTCAAGGACATACAGGATTTCGCGCTGCCTTACCTTGACGATGTGGCCATTTTTTCTAACTCTTGGGAAGACCATGTTTCCCATCTCAGGAGGGTACTGACGAGTTTGAGGGACGCTGGGCTAACCATTAAGGCCGAAAAATGTAGTTTTGGCTGCTCACATGTCACCTATCTTGGTCATGTTGTCGGTAGAGGGACGAGGAGACCGTCAGACCTCAAGATAGCCCCTATCGCTGAATTCCCGCAGCCCCGAACAAAGACGGATGTACGGTCATTTCTCGGTCTTGTGGGGTACTACCAAAGGTACATACCCAACTATTCACAGCTAGCAAGTCCTTTGACCGATGCGCTTCGCAAAGAAAAGCCGAATAGCGTTATCTGGGACGCAGCAAAAGAAATTTCGTTCAGAGCTTGAAGAGCGTGCTGGTTTCGCGGCCCGTGTTACGCGCGCCGGACTACAGCAAGGAATTCGTGGTCCAGTGTGACGCCAGCGACCGGGGTATGGGGGTCGTATTAAGCCAAGTCGGAGACGACAATGAGGAGCACCCTATCCTTTATGCCAGCAGGAAGTTAACCGTAAGGGAAGAAGCCTACAGCGCTTCGGAAAAGGAATGCGCTTGTCTGGTTTGGGCCGCACAGAAGCTAGCCTGTTATGTTTACGGGGCGAAATTTACTTTCGAGACAGATCATTGTCCGCTTACATGGCTGCGTCAAATGTCGCCCAAGAATGGCCGCTTGCTTCGATGGAGTCTAGCCCTCCAGCAATATAACTTTTCTGTGCGATGCAAAAGGGGCAAATGTCATGGAAATGCCGACGGATTGAGCAGGTTATTCCCATAATTGAGGTATCCGTTCGGTGGCAATTCGGCGCCTTTTCGTATTTTTTAGGTACTAGTTAGCTTTGTTTTGGCGTGGTGTCCTATTATCCTTTTTCTTTTGCTTCCAAATTTGCCACCTCTCTTCAAGCCGTGTTCGGCGAATCGGGCTTTGGCAGCGAATTTGGCAGACATGGAAGCTGTTCTTAGTAGCCGAGATTACTGCTGTCAGCTACAAAATTTTGTGCTTACGTTTACATTGACAATGCAGTAGTATTGCAAAACAGCCTGGCGGCTCTCGGGTGAATTTCGTGCACTGCCTGGGGAGTGGCGCCATGTTGAGTGGCTGATTTCGACTAATGCCTCCGTTGTCCGAGGTTTAGGACTCTGCTCTGTGCTTGCAGAGAAGATGAAGAAGGGCCTCCCACGCTACAACTCAAGTCATCTCTCCTCGACCAGTGATTGTGACCACTGGCCGATCGAGATTGTCCTGGCCGCGGAGGAGCTGTTACGTTTGGAGACGCCAACATGCCAAGAATATTAAAGCCACTGGGAATCATCAATCTACCGAGGCTTCAAAGGGCCGTCGATGTGGTTGCAGCGCTACGAGTGCAGATGGTGGCGTCTACAAGGGTCCTTCCCCCCCCCCCCTGCTGTTTGAGAAAGGCTTTGGTGAACTCGTCTTTTGTTCTCAACGCCGGACCCTCCCAGGACATTTTTACATTTTTCTCCCGGAGGGGACGGCGGGGGAGCCGGCGAGCGGCGGAACTGCAAATCAGCCGTGACAAATGCGGCCGGGTTTGGCTAAGCCAACGTCTCCGGAATCTTCATGCTTCGAAAACAACTTCGACTTAGACTGTGCTTTCCCACGCTCTACGTGAAGGCTTCTGCGAACTGCGGTGGGATCCATTCGCCCCCACGCTACCGCTGTGAAGTGCAGGTGACTGACCTTCGACGCTCTCAGTGGGACCCCCTTCGGGCTATTCATCACTGAAGCCTGGACAGCGCGGACCCCAATCTGCCAGAAGTGGCAAGAGTGTGTGGCTGGGGGCGGACCCGGAAGACTGGACACGTGATCTACATCACAGTGATTCGACGCATTTTTAATGAACTAGATTCCCCAACTAGGGACCTGGGGACAGCGGACCCTATTTAAGCAGCGATCTGGCGTGTGTTCGCCAGCTCCCGATTCACTCTTTCAATCTTTGTATAAATGTAAATAAACCCTTCAGTCTCTTCTTCACCTCGAAGACCCTCTCATCTCTTCGTCAACCCCACTACAGCAGTCTCCCGATCCGGAACCCGGGGACACCGACCTTGGCGAGAGACGGCACAGGCGAACCAGGGGCCCGCATCTAACAGAACGAACGCTCTGGGCCCTGGCGACAAGGCTCATTCATTCGTTCGGCGCATGCACTATTGAATTTTGACTGTTTGTTTTTGTTCATAATGTACGTTTCTTCAAAGTGCCAGTAAACCCGCTTGTTTTCGTTTTCCCAGAGTTCAAGTTCCATCTTTCCTCAGCCCGAACGCTCGGACACGCGACCCAACAGAGCCCGGGTTCGAGGTAGCCCCTGCGTCCACAAGAACTGGTGGCAGCGGTAGGATTCGAAGCTACAAGTGGAACAATGGTCGGTCAGCGAGAGAGCAGCTGTCTCGGGACATGATCGCATGTGTGGGTGAGCGCTTGGCTTTCCTCTGACGTGGACCAGGTTCTAAAAGTGGGTTGAAATTTAGAACTGGTAAAGATCTGTGCTTAAATCCTCGAGTTTTGGTATGTTTATATAGTTGTTTTGGAAATAGCCTAGACTCATAACTATCATGGACCTACAGAAGCTGCAGAAGCCAGACCTGTTGTTGTGTGAGGAATTGGGGTTTGATACAAAGGGTTTGGCAGGAAAACCCTTGTCATTCAGGCAATCACTGATTTCGGGCCAGATAATGAGAAGCTCAGTGAAGCGTGCAGACTCATAGAACAAAAAAGTAAGAGCAGCTCAGACAGCAGAAAAGGCGTGAGCGTTAAAGTGAGAATGAAGAAAAAAGAGGAGGAGGTGATAGAGCTCCGTAAGTTAGAAGTGGAGTTGAGCATGATGTCGGGCAATTGTCCCCAGCAAGTGGTACCTCTTCTCAAAAAGGAGGCAGAGTTCAAGATGTCTAGGAACATGCAGCCATATGTGGTATCAAGGGATATCAGTCTGTATCTAGCAAATTTTGAACGAACATACGAGACACCGTCATGCAGTCGAGACACTTGGTCTCAAAGGTCCGCGGTATCCACGTACACCACTCCCGAGTGCTGTCTGCACTTTTCGTGCAGAGCGCGTGCTCTGGCTTTATGAGACAGCCCTTGTGGTGCACGGGATGCATGTTCTTGGGAGGTGGTTTTTAAAACATGGGTAGGTTCTTCCTAATATGTTTCGGTAGCTGAGTTCTCGCGCCTCCTCTCGGAGGTGCGTTGCCCATTCCTAGTCGAGAGTGTTGCATTTGGGTTGCAAGCCCCAAGGGTAGCGTTGGCCTGGCGGCCTGGGGCAAAGCTGGAAACATCCGAAGGTCCCGGCAAAGGATGAGTCGACTGGCAACAGAACAACTTGTTTATTCTGGCATCGCAAAAGAGCAGCCGGTCAGGGCGACCACGTTACTCGAAGGAAGGAATCGAAGTCTCTCGTTGGCGTCCGGGGCAGCTCTCTTTATATACCCTCGGAGTCGAGGGCAAGAAGGAGCGGCTTGGGATGAGTCGCACAAGACGGCGACGCAAGAACATGTTCAGGCGTGACGGGCGCGTCCGCCAGGCCCGCGCCGGTCAGACCTCCTCGCCTCCCAGTTGGAGAGCTCCTCTCCCCGGCTGCCGCGCTTTGACAAGCGTGGGCAAAACATGCACACACACACACACGCACGCACGACGACACGTGGCACTGAAACCTGTCTGGACGCGCTTGGCGGGAGGCGTTGCGGCCGCGATGAACGAAGCCGCGGCGTCCGTTGCATCCGCGCCGGCTATACCGCGCGTCGAAGGCGAGACGTAACAGACCGCCCCGCCGGGAGAAGGAGATCCCGATGGTCAGGGGACTGCATCCGCTGTCCAGAGGGATGTCGCTCGATGATGCTCGTAAACGAAACCGGTCGTCCCTCGACGTTGCTTGAGCGCAGCGCACAGAGAAGGCCTCGTTCTCGGGTTCAGGATCACATAGGACACTGCAAAGTCACTTCGGGAGAGTTGCCATTTTTGTGCTCGTTCCCAGCAAGCGTTAGAACTACGCCGAAACGCAACCGCTCAGTCAGCAAGCACGAGACAACCCTCACTAAGCTCTGCCAGGCTCTTTCCCCTTTTATACTACTGCCTAGTTCCTTACAGTAGTCAAGCAGCACTCAGAACGCGTCCACAAATTGGAAAATTGCACTAGAAAGCACATAATCACTTTGAAACACTAAACAAAAGCAATATGTTAAAAATCCTGCCTCAGGAAGAAAACATCAGTAACCAACAACTTTGAGGCGGATTCCTACGTTAGGGGCTTCGACTTAAGCCATCGGCGTTACCGTTGAGACTCCCCTTTTTGTAACGCACCTCAAAGGAATATTGTTGCAAAGCGAGGCTCCAGCGCAGGAGGCGGCCATTTTTGGGAGATATGGTCTGCAGCCATTGGAGAGGGCAGTGATCCGTCTCAATGATAAACCTCGAGCCGGCTAGGTAGCATGACAATTTCTGAACGGCCCACACGAGACACGCACACTCTTTCTCGGTGGCGCTGTACGCCTGCTCACGACAGGTCAGCTTACGACTAGCATACAGGACGGGGTGTTCCACTTCTCCATTGTCCCTTTGGCACAGTACAACGCCCATGCCTCGCTCACTAGCATCGCACTGAACAACGAACCCTTTGGTATAGTCTGGCGATCGTAGCACAGGCTGGCTTGTTAGGGCGCTCTTTAGGGCGCTAAAAGCTCTCTCCTTTGTCTCGCTCCAGACGACTGTTTGGGGCTCTGTTTTTCTTAGAGCATCCGTCAGGGGAGCCGCGATATCGGAGTACCTGGGGATGTACCTCTGATAGTAGCCGGCGACACCCAAGAACGACCGAATATCGGTCTTCGTGCGCGGTTGCGGGAAGTCTCGCACAGCGGCCACCTTTATTTCAGAGGGGCGGCGACGACCCTGTCCAATCACGTGACCGAGGTATACAACCTCGGCCTGTGCTAATTGGCACTTGGGAGCTTTGACTGTCAAGCCCGCTTCGCGCAGGCGGGTTAGCACTGCCCGCAAGTGTGCCATATGCTCAGACCAGGATGCGGAGAATATCGCTACGTCGTCTAAATACGGTAAAGCGAATTCTTCCTGTCCTCGCAACACTTTGTCCATGAGGCTTGAAAAGCAGTATGGCGCGTTCTTCAAACCAAAACTCAAAACTTTAGGACGGAATGTTCCCATTGGTGAAATGAACGCCGCATACCTACTAGCCTCTTCTGTAAGTGGAACCTGCCAATAACCCCTGACAAGATCTAGGGTGGAAATAAACTGAGCGCTACTAACTTTCTCAAGGCGCTCCTCGATGTTAGGGATCGGATAAATTTGATCCTTAGTGATAGAATTAAGCCTGCGGTAGTCGACGCAAGGACGAGGTTCCTTGCCCGGTACCTCAACTAAAATCAAAGGGGAGGTATAATCACTCTCACCCGCCTCAATAACACCGAGCTGTAGCATTTTCTTTACCTCAGCCTCCATAATATCGCGCTGGCGGGGTGACACCCGGTACGCCTTGGATCGTACTGGCTCTGGCGAGGTAAGTTCTATATCATGAGTAAGGACAGAAGTCCTACCAGGCCTCTCAGAGAACTGACCTTGAAACTCTTGTAAGAGTTGGTGTAGTTCGGTTTTCTGCTCAGGCGACAGCGGTGCTTTAATGATTAAGTCACTAATGACCTGATCAGTGTCTTCCCTGTTCGTCACTGAGCCTAGTCCCGGAAGCTCGACCGGAAGCTCTTCGGGAACGTTTACCATCATACACACCACTGCTTCCCGTTGTCTATAGGGTTTGAGCAGATTACAGTGGTAAACTTGCTGTGCTTTCCGCTTTCCTGGCAGACTCACCACGTAGTTAACATCCGACAGTTTTTGAACAATCCGTGCTGGGCCCTCCCACTGCACGTCGAGTTTGTTTTTTAGCGATGTGCGCAATACCATTACCTCATCGCCCACCTCAAAACGACGGGCCCTGGCTGTCCGATCATAATAAACCTTGGCCCTCTGCTGGGCCTTTGCCATTGCTTCACCTGACAACTCCTGTGCCCTTCTTAAGCGTTCGAGGAGACTAAGCACGTACTCGACCACGACTGGGTCATCGCCCCTGCCTTCCCACGAGTCTCGAAGCATGCGAAGCGGAGAGCGCAGCGAGCGACCGTACACCAGCTCAGCTGGCGAAAACCCCGTAGCCGCATGCGGCGCGGTCCTTAATGCAAACATCACCCCAGGCAGACACAGCTCCCAATCACTTTGTTGCTCAAAACACAATGCTCTCAACACGCGCTTCATGACGGAGTGGAGCTTCTCAACGGAATTCGACTGTGGGTGGTACACTGAGCTGTGTAACAGCTTTACCCCACACCTTTCGAGAAAGGCTGTCGTCAAAGCGCTGGTAAACACTGTGCCCTGATCTGACTGGATTTCCGCAGGAAAACCAACTCGCGCAAATATGGACAGTAGTGCATTGACTATCTCAACTGAGCTGAGTTCTTTAAGCGGCACTGCTTCAGGGAACTTTGTCGCTGGGCAGATCACAGTCAAAATGTGTCTGTACCCCGTGGCTGTTACCGGCAGAGGTCCCACTGTATCAATAACGAGCCGTCTAAAAGGCTCCGTAATGATAGGTACCAACTTCAACGGCGCCCTCGATTTGTCCCCTGGTTTGCCAACCCGCTGACAGGTGTCACATGTCCTCACAAAGTGTTCTACGTCACGAAAACACCCTGGCCAATAGTACTCTTGCAAGAGACGGTCCTTAGTCTTCTTAACTCCTAGGTGTCCGGACCACGAACCGCCATGCGACAAGCGCAACAGATCCTGACGGTAGCACTGAGGCACGATCAGCTGATCGAACTCGACTCCCCTGCGGTCTAGATACTTCCGGTACAAGACCCCACCTCTTTCCACAAAACGAACATTTTTCTTGGCGATACCTTCCTTGACATTGCAGCGCATGTTTTCTAGGCTGCCATCCTTTTTTTGCTCGGCTATCAAAGCCGACCGGCTGACTTTTAGCAACCTATTAAGTCCATCGGACGTAGGCGCGATGAGCAAATCTGCAGATAGCTCTTCTAACTTTCCCGTGTCGGGCGTTTCCTCTTCAGTACTTGGTGCCTTCAGCGCTACAGGCTCAATTTTATTCAGTTCGGACGTGCTCTGAGTATCAGCTTGCTGCGCCTCCGACCCTTTTTCATTGTTCGACAACGTCGGCCCCGCAACTACCGCCTTTGCAGCGAGCTCCCGAACTCTCGATCTGGTTAAGGCCTGAACGCTAGCCTCACCAAACAAAAGCCCCTTCTCGCGCAGGAGGTGATCGGACCTGTTCGAAAATAGGTACGGGTACTGGGGGGGCAGCATAGATGACACTGCGGCCTCCGTCTCAATTGCTCCGAAAGGTCCTTCAATAAGCACTTTTGCTATGGGCAGACACACGCTGTGAGCTTCCACGGCTTGCTTGATCCATGCGCACTCGCCCGTGAACATATCGGGTTCTACGTAAGAGGGGTGAACTACATCCATTGTAGCTGCGGAATCACGAAGCACTCGGCACTCTTTCCCGTTCACGAGGAAGTCTCGCATGTAGGGCTCGAGAAGCTTCATGTTCTCGTCAGTGCTGCATAATGACAAAAACACGACTTTTGTTTTTGTTTCTGGACACTGCGCCGAAAAGTGACCCGGCTTCTGACACGTATAACACACGCGCGCTTGCCTCGCCTCGAACCGCTTTCTGCGTTCGGCTTCGGCTGCCGCCGTCTCCTTACGTTCCGTCGGACTGCTTTCACTCGCATCCGCACTACGCGTGTCCCCCCTTGCTCTCATGGGTGTGAACTTCGGCCTCTCAGACTTGGAGCCAAATTCACCCTTTTGACCGTCCTTAGCTCCGCGAGCCCGACGCGTCACAAACTCTTCGGCTAGCTCGGCGGCTTTAGCCACTGTACTAACGTCTGGCCTATCCAAGACCCAGTACCGCACGTTCTCAGGTAACCGACTATAAAACTGTTCCAGCCCGAAACACTGCAGAATTTTCTCGTGGTCACCAAACGCTTTCTCTTCTTTGAGCCACTCCTGCATGTTTGACATAAGCCTGTAGGCAAACTCTGTATATGACTCATTTCTGCCTTTTTCATTTTCCCGAAACTTCCGACGGAACGCCTCCGCTGACAGCCTGTACTTTTTTAGCAGACTCGATTTCACTTGGTCGAAATCCTCTGCCTCCTCTCTCTTCAAGCGAGCGACTACGTCGGCCGCCTCGCCGGGTAACAAAGTGAGCAAGCGCTGTGGCCACGTTTCCCGAGAGAACCCCTGCTTCTCGCACGTTCGCTCAAAGTTAACCAGGAACAAACCAATGTCCTCTCCAAGCTTAAACGGCCGCATCAGGTCAGTCATTTTGAACGATACCCGTTCTCCTGCACCGTGTGCCTGACTTCCATTACGAGCGCGTTCCATCTCTACCTCGAGACGCTTCATTTCCAAAGCGTGTTGACGGTCGCGCTCTTCTTTCTTTTTGCTCTTTACGTTCGCGCTCGTTTTTCTCTTTTTGCTCCCTCTCCTCAATGGTCTCAAGGCATTCCGACAGCTCGTCATCCTCAGCCTCCAACTCAAGAATAGCCCTTAGCAGTTCTGGTTTTCTGAGTTTGTCTGAGACATTCAGACCCAACTCTCTTGCAAGCTCCAGCAATTTCGGTTTGCGCAACGACTTCAAATCCATGGCTGCTCCGAATGCTGCTTTCTCTACTGCCTACTATTGTCTTGCCGCAAACTAACCCGGCAGCAACGACAACCACAATTACCAGCTCTGTTTCTGACACTAACAAAAGCCTGGCAAAACTCAGAAGAAGAAAGTCCCGCACTCACCAAACCTCGCAGCCACGAATTCAGCGCAGTCGTTCCGCTGCAGGCAACCAGTCATCACACAGGGCTCGTTGCACTGCTCCCGGATGGTCGTTGTGCTGCTCAGCATACAGTTGACCGCATATCTTCGCTGCTGGCCTCCGTTGTCGGGATCCCACCGCTGCCACCAGTTGTTGCATTTGGGTTGCAAGCCCCAAGGGTAGCGTTGGCCTGGCGGCCTGGGGCAAAGCTGGAAACATCCGAAGGTCCCGGCAAAGGATGAGTCGACTGGCAACAGAACAACTTGTTTATTCTGGCATCGCAAAAGAGCAGCCGGTCAGGGCGACCACGTTACTCGAAGGAAGGAATCGAAGTCTCTCGTTGGCGTCCGGGGCAGCTCTCTTTATATACCCTCGGAGTCGAGGGCAAGAAGGAGCGGCACCGCTGCTGCCACCAGTTGTTGCATCTGGGTTGCAAGCCCCAAGGGTAGCGTTGGCCTGGCGGCCTGGGGCAAAGCTGGAAACATCCGAAGGTCCCGGCAAAGGATGACTCGACTGGCAACAGAACAACTTGTTTATTCTGGCATCTCAAAAGAGCAGCCGGTCAGGGCGACCACGTTACTCGAAGGAAGGAATCGAAGTCTCTCGTTGGCGTCCGAGGCAGCTCTCTTTATATACCCTCGGAGTCGAGGGCAAGAAGGAGCGGCTTGGGATGAGTCGCACAAGACGGCGACGCAAGAACATGTTCAGGCGTGACGGGCGCGTCCGCCAGGCCGGCGCCGGTCAGACCTCCTCGCCTCCCAGTTGGAGAGCTCCTCTCCCCGGCTGCCGCGCTTTGACAAGCGTGGGCAAAACATGCACACACACACACACGCACGCACGACGACACGTGGCACTGAAACCTGTCTGGACGCGCTTGGCGGGAGGCGTTGCGGCCGCGATGAACGAAGCCGCGGCGTCCGTTGCATCCGCGCCGGCTATACCGCGCGTCGAAGGCGAGACGTAACAAGAGAGAATGGCTCTGACCGCACTGGTACGAGTGAGTCTCTCCGCTTCCGTCACAAGGTGTGCCTCGTAAAGTTCACCTAGCGTGTGGTGTATGCCGAGCCCTAAAAGCCTCTCTGTTGACGTGTGACGCGGTAGACCGAGGGGGCAGTCTTGTACGCTTGGCTGATAATACGATCGGTTTTATTCTCCGCTGTATAGGGGCGGAGGTAGGGGACTGAGCACGACTCTCTTTACAACGAAGGCCTGAAACACACGACAAAGATGCTTTTCCTTGACGCCCTGTCTGCGGTTGGCTATTCGAATGAGTCTCGTCGTCATACTGACAGTACATTTAAGTTTGTCAATAGTTTGGGTGTTTTTGCGGTTGGTTTGCATGTATAGCCCTCGGATTCATATGGTGGATACCTCCTTCACGGGCAAACGTGCTACTCGTACATTTAAGGGAGGCAGGGGAACGTGGTTTTTGTAGATGTATACCTCTGGGCTTATTTCTGAGTACAAAGAGTTCAGATTTTTGATGCGAGCACAAGAGGCACGCCGCTTGGGCGTATGTTTCGACCGTGTCCACCGCTTGCTGCAGTGTACTCTCCACTGGACCGTCACTCCCTGTGGTTACCCACAGAGTGATGCCGTCTGAGTAGAAAGTATGAATCAACCCGGGTATGGCGGCGAGTTTTGAGGGAAGTTTGATGAGGGACAGATTGAACAGAAAGGGCGAGAGGACTGAGCGTTGAGGTGTTCGTCTGCCCCCTGGGGCGATGGGGTCAAATGATCTCACCCACTGCTAGCTCCGCGGTCCTCTCTTAGAGGAAGGAGCGGATAAATGTGAATACCCGTAGCCCGGGATTAATGTCAGATAGGTTCGTGACAGCCTCGTGCGAGTCGTTGTCGAATGCCTTGTTAAGGTCTAGCCCGAGCACTGCCTTCATGCCCGTCCCTTGTATGGGGTCAATGATGTCAGACTTCAATTGAAGCATGACATCTTGTGTAGATAGATGCGCTCTGAAGCCAGTCATGGTGTGTGGAATTAGGTCGCTGTCTTCAGCAAACCCTCGTAGGCTGTTGAGGATTATGTGTTCTATCAACTTGCCTATGCAGGAAGTGAGTTATATGGGCCTAAGATTCTCTATAGAGAGAGATCTCGACGTCTCGGTGGGCACCTCAACCGCGCCTAAAAGCATGCAACTGAAGGTGCATATGTCATTGGTCCTAATCCCTGTCGCAAGCTATAGCCTCCATTTTGACTAAAACATGTAAACTGTATGCAAAGAGAAATGCTATAACACCAACCAGAATGCTTCAAGACGAATGGTTGCTCAAAATTCAATGGTCAATTGGTGCTACATCGTGTTGGACCACATATTGCTACGGTTGTGCTTGTGCTTGGAACGCTCGTGCTTGGTGCGCTCGCGCTTGGAACGCGAAGAGGACGAAGTGCGTTTCTGCTGCTGGGCTTCGCGTGCCCGGTTGTTCGGCTGCGTGGCTGTAAGCTGTTTCCCTGTAAATATATTTTTCCCTTTTGGTGTGCACATCTTCACGTTACATTATTGGTGTGAGGTGCTGGGTACAGCCACAGCAAGCACGGAACTTCGCAGCGGTCGTCAGCTCGCCGGCTCTTCAACCATGGCCAGCGAAGGGGCCGCTCCGTCGGCGTCCGCCAACCCGGCGTTCATCATTGCCCATCCGAGAGATCCTGGGACCTTCAACGGAACGGACGGCGTCGACGTGGAGGACTGGCTCGCAATGTACGAGCGCGTGAGCACACACAACAGGTGGGACCCGACCCTAAAGTTGGCCAACGTCATCTTCTACCTGACGGGCACTGCCAGGGTATGGTTCGAGACCCACGAGGATGAACTCACCAGCTGGGATCTCTGCAAGCGCAAGCTTTGTGACCTGTTTGGTAAGCCATTCGGGCGTCAGCTCGCTGCGAAGAAGGAGCTCGCATGCCGTGCACAAACGTCCACAGAGTCCTATGTATCATACATTCAGGACATATTAGCTCTCTGCATGAAAGTCGACGCCACTAT
Organism: Amblyomma americanum; assembly: GCF_052857255.1. Classification (NCBI taxonomy): domain Eukaryota; kingdom Metazoa; phylum Arthropoda; class Arachnida; order Ixodida; family Ixodidae; genus Amblyomma; species Amblyomma americanum. The sequence goes on from NC_135498.1 coordinate 105,584,190, forward strand.
GTCAGAGTGCGACAAAGTAGGTCACGTGCTCAAAGGCATCGCAGATGACGCCTTTAACCTTCTTGTATACAAGGACTGCGGAACGGTTGACGCAATCATCAAGGAATGCCGCCGGTTCGAACAAGCGAAGAGCCGCCGAATTTCTCCGCAGTTCACGCGGTAGCCGAATACGACTGCGACGTCGTCCTGTGTAGACTCGACTCCACCGAGCCGTCTGCCGACATCTGAGAGCCTGACACGACTTGTGCGCCAAGAAGTAGAGGCAATGTCCCCCGTTGCGTTTCATCCACCCGCAACAGACAGTACTCCAGCAGTATCCCTTATACAGGCTGTCGTTCGCAAAGAATTTGCCAATCTTGGGATTCAACCTGTTTGCTCAGTTAGTGCCCCATATGCTCGCCGCATGTCCCCGGAGCTCGGTTCTGAACGTGCATACTACCCTCGACGCAGCCGCAATCCAGATGAATGGAGAACACCTGATGACAGGCCCATCTGCTTTAACTGCTCCCGAGTTGGCCACATATCTCGACACTGCCGAAGCCGTCCGTCCTCGACCTACAGCCGCTACCCGCCGGGTTCTGCATATTCCCGCCGCTCTCCCTCGCCCTCGGAAACGACCTCTTCTGGCCACAACGCTCAGACCCCGCTTACCAACCGTTCGTCGTCACCTCAGCGCCGTCGATCTCCATCGCCCCGACCTCGCCGCCCTTCGTCGCCGGCCCCATATGCCCGCTCCCGGTCGGAAAACTGATGGCTGCAGCGTCTGGGGGTGATGCTGCTCTGACGACCCGACCAGAAAACCCTCCTTTAACTCTTCATGCTCATCGGAACATCCTTAACGTCGACGTGGACGGGGTCCCTGTTACCGCTCTGATCGACACTGGAGCGCACGTCTCAGTCATGAATGCTCGTCTTCGCCGTCGCCTAAGGAAAGTGCTCACTCCTGCCCCCTCAACTGTGGTCCATGTTGCAGATGGCGGTATGCCTATTGTCGTCGGAATTTGTACTGCTCGTGTTTCAATAGCCGGCCGCCATACTTCTGTGCTCTTCACTGTCCTCGAACACTGCCCTCATGACATCATTCTCGGCCTTGACTTTCTCACCGACCATTCCGCCCTTATAGATTGCGCCACAAGCATCGTTCAACTCGCTCTACCTGTTCCTTCAGAGCCACCGGATCCAATTGTTCACCGACTGTGCACCGCCGACTTTGTCCGCCTGGACCCCGATGCCGCCACTTATGTCCGTTTCTCCTCGGTCCCGCCAGTTCCCGATGGTGACTACATCATTACTCCGGTTCCTGATGTGCCCTTTACACGCAGTGTTGCCCTTGCGCATACAGTTGTCACCATGTCGGCAAATCAAGCGTCCCTTCCGGTTCTCAACTTTGCCTCTTACGTTCAGCCGCTCCCACAAGGTATGTCGCTCGCCACGCTGTGCCCTGCTGCCGAATGCGTCGTATCGGCGGTGAGAAGCGTCCCACCCTCGTCGAACTGCCGCGACTCTGACGTCCCACCACCTGATGAATATGCAAAAATGATTGCTGCTGACCTCTTACCAGGGCAAGCTCACGACCTTCGGTATCTTCTGTCGTCTTTTCGCGACATCTTTGACTTCGATGACCGCCCTTTGGCTCGAACATCTGTGGTCACGCATCGCATCAACACCGGTGACGCAGCTCCTATTCACAGACGACCCTACAGAGTGTCCAGTACAGAACGCACCATCATACAGCAAGAGGTGGACAAGATGCTCAGTAAAGACATCATAGAGCCCTCGTCGAGCCCTTGGGCCTCACCAGTTGTGCTGGTTAAAAAGAAGGACGGCAGCTGGCGCTTTTGCGTTGATTACCGGCACCTAAACAACATAACAAAAAAAGACGTCTATCCACTCCCAAGAATAGACGATGCTTTGGACTGCCTTCACGGAGCCAAATTTTTCTCTTCAATTGACCTTCGGTCCGGGTATTGGCAAACCTCTGTTGATGACAATGACCGCGAAAAGACGGCATTCGTCACACCGGACGGCTTATATCAGTTTAAAGTTATGCCATTCGGTCTCTGTAATGCGCCAGCTACCTTCGAAAGAATGATGGACTCCTTGCTTCGCGGCTTTAAATGGTCCACATGTCTATGTTACCTCGACGATGTTGTGGTTTTTTCGCCCACGTTTACCACGCACCTCGAAAGACTGGCGAGCATTCTTTCTGTCTTCCGTCGAGCCGGGCTACAGCTCAATTCGTCGAAATGTCAATTCGGTCGCCGCCAACTCACCATTCTCGGACATCTAGTCGACGCTTCTGGTGTCCGCCCGGATCCTGTTAAAGTTAAAGCCGTCAAGGACTTCCCTATTCCCCAGTCGTCTACGGATGTGCGCAGCTTCGTCGGCCTCTGCTCGTACTTCCGCCGTTTCATCAAAAATTTTGCCGGCACCGCTCGCCCCCTGACCGACCTTCTAAAGAAAGACACCCCTTTTACCTGGGGCCCTGCCCAAGAGAAGGCCTTTTCTTCGCTAGTCGACTTACTCACCTCCCCACCTATTCTGGCCCATTTTGATCCTTCGGCTCCGACTGAAGTTCGCACAGACGCCTGCGGTTATGGGATTGGCGCCGTGCTAGCCCAACGTCACCAAGGGCAAGAACGCGTTATTGCATATGCCAGCCGCCTCCTTTCTACAGCTGAGCGAAATTACTCAATTACAGAGCGCGAGTGTCTAGCTCTTGTTTGGGCCGTAGCTAAGTTCCGACCGTACCTGTTTGGCCGTCCATTCTCCGTAGTGACCGATCACCACGCCCTTTGTTGGCTGTCTTCACTGAAAGACCCCACAGGCCGGCTCGGACGTTGGACGTTGCGCCTCCAAGAGTATTCTTACACTGTTCATTACAAGTCAGGGCGTCTCCATCAAGACGCCGACTGCCTGTCTCGGCACCCTGTAGAGCCGCCTGATCCTGGAGACAACGACCTCGGCCCGTGCCTCTTCGCTATCTCCGATCTGGTTAACATCGCGGACGAGCAGCGACAAGACTCTTCCTTGCGTATTCTCATTGATCGCCTCAACTGTGCCAGCCGAGATCCTTCATTGCAACTGTTCGTCATTCAGGATGGCGTCCTATACCGCCGCAACCTTCGTCCTGACGGACCTCCGCTCCTGCTAGTCGTTCCCCAGCGTCTCCGTTCATCTGTCCTAGCGGAACTACACGACCTACCGACCGCAGGCCACCTCGGCGTCTCCCGCACATACGATCGGGTCCGACGCCGCTTCTTTTGGCCTGGTCTGTACCGCTCTGTTCGGCGTTACGTTGCCTCCTGCGACCTCTGTCAACGCAGGAAGAGACCATCAACGTTGCCTGCTGGCCTTCTACAGCCTATTGACGTACCTCTCGAACCATTCTACCGTGTTGGACTCGACCTTCTCGGACCTTTCCCGACGTCCTGCTCCGGCAACCGTTGGATTGCTGTCGCGACCGACTATGCGACCCGGTACGCTATCACGCGTGCGTTACCAACAAGTTGCGCAACCGATGTCGCCGACTTCCTATTGCAGAACGTAATCCTTCACCACGGCGCTCCACACCAATTGCTGACGGACCGCGGCCGCTACTTTTTGTCCCGAGTAGTTGACGATATCCTCCGGTCCTGTGGCACGCAGCATAAGCTCACTACAGCTTACCATCCCCAGACGAACGGGCTTACCGAGCGCCTCAACAGGACTCTGACCGATATGCTATCCATGTATGTCTCGCCCGACCACCGCGATTGGGACGTTGCCTTGCCTTATGTAACATTTGCTTATAATTCGTCGCGGCATGATACCACCGGCTATTCTCCTTTCTACCTTCTGTTTGGTCGGCATCCTGCGCTGCCATTGGATACATTACTACCGAGTTCTACTGCCTCGACCACAGAGTATGCACGTGACGCCATCTCCCGAGCAACTATGGCCCGTGAAATCGCCCGAGACCGGCTCACCGCATCTCAGACCTACCAGAAGTCAGTTTACGACCGCCGGCATCGCCCAGTACACTATCCGCCGGGCTCACTCGTCCTCCTTTGGTCTCCTTCTCGCCATGTCGGTCTCTCTGAGAAACTTCTACGTCAGTACAGTGGCCCTTATCGAGTTCTCCGTCAGGTGACCGACGTGACATACGAGATTACACCTCTTCATGCTCCGACGTCGTCCACTAGCCCTTTGACTGACGTCGTTCATGTAGTCCGTCTCAAACCGTACCACACGCCTGCTACATCATCCACTTAGCACCGGGACGGTGCTTTTGCCGCCGGGAGTTATGCTACGGTTGTGCTTGTGCTTGGAACGCTCGTGCTTGGTGCGCTCGCGCTTGGAACGCGAAGAGGACGAAGTGCGTTTCTGCTGCTGGGCTTCGCGTGCCCGGTTGTTCGGCTGCGTGGCTGTAAGCTGTTTCCCTGTAAATATATTTTTCCCTTTTGGTGTGCACATCTTCACGTTACAATATGGTAAGGCCTATAGCCACACTTCACCTCTGGCTCCCTTGAAGGTCAAGCGGCAACGCACGGCGAAATCGGCTTTACCTAGCCTAGTGAAGCTTTCGCTTCAAAATGAGTTTTGTCTTGTCCCTTTGTATACGAGCTTTCTTCGTTAATGTCACTGATTTTAAATTCCCTCTAAACACCGCTAAGCTTTTACGCTAGTCATTTCCACACGATAGATAGAGGGTTCTCTCTTTTCCCTCGTTTATTTCTTTACAATCCCGAGAACGAAAAGACTGTCTGGCTCACACAAGGTTGTCACCATCAACAAACAAACACGTCGTGGAATTTAACTGAAACACGATCATACTTACTGTTACAACGAAAGCAAACCCACAACGAAACGATGTTAATAATGAGCCCCTCCTCCTTTAGGTCCTGAAAATCACCACTTGGGCGCGAGATCTCACGGTATAAGGGTTCTACTGTGGACAACAGTTCTCCGCCAGAGAGGAATGTTAAGCTATGCAGGCTTCGAGCTCGTCACAATACGAACCAGGAAGGTTTGTCGTCAGTAGACTTGAAAAACAAAAATACGACGTGAAGTTGCAGTTCTACATCGCGAGCTACCTGATGGTTATGATTACGATCCTGCTGGCAGTCCCTTTGAAAGTGGCAATCAACGGTAAGAATCCGGATCATGCAAAAAAAAATGATGCGACAAATCTGTGTCGGCAGGGTGCCAACCGTTTCGCCTCAGTTTGTGCTTCACGTTCTATAGACGTTGTTCCCAATTCGGCTGTTCGCGCTGCTAGATAATCGCTTATTTTCCGCTTCTCTTTGCCTTCGGTCACTCGCGCTAAGGAGTGGCGTCTTGTTCTTCCCTTTTTTGTCATAATCATCATCATCAGGCTAACAACACCCACTGCAGGACAAAGATCTCTCCTACATCTCTTCGATTAAACCTGTCCAGTGCCAGCCGCGCCCGTCTAACTTTCCGCCACCCCCTGCTACACTTGCCTTCTCTCGGAATCCACTCTGTTACCCTTAAGGGCCAGCGGTTATCTTGCCTTCGCTTTACATGACCGCCCAATCTCATTTCTCCGTCTCGATTTCGACTAGGGTGTCGTTAACGCGCGTTCGTTCCCTGACCCACTCTGCAGCATGCTCTCTTCCTGTATCTTAACGGTGCATAGCTCCATAGCTCATTGCGTTGTCCTCAATTTAAGTTGAGCCCTGTTCGTTTGTCTCTAGGTTTCTGCCTGTAGCTAAGTGCCGGTAAGATACAGATTTTATATACCTTGCTCTGGAGGGATATGGGCGAATTGCCTTTCTGATCTGAGAGTACCTGCTAAAAGTGCTCCAGCCCATTTTCCTTCTAGTTATTTCCCTGTCCTGATCCAGATCCGCAATCACTACGTGCTTTGAGTATACTTATTCCCTTACCACTGCCAGCGCCTCGCTCTGCCGGGATACAAGAACGAAAGAACGAATACGCAACGTGGAAGCAATAACAAAAGAACGCTTTATTCCGGGTGCCTTGTCGACACACACACACACACGCACACGCACACACACACACACACACACACACACACACACACACACACACACACACACACACACACACACACACACACACACACACACACACACACACACACACACACACACACACACACACACACAACGTTTATATTATATTTTTCTACTTTATATTTTCTATTTTATATTTTACATTTATATTCCATCTTAAACTTTTTGTATTCATTAATGCACTAAAATATGCATGAAATAGGTTCCTGAAATTTAATGCCTGGTATTCGAAACACATCCTTAAAGTTTTCCAAAAATGCCTCACTTAAAGCATGCTTTGAGCCCGTTTCAAATCAGTGAAAAGTTGTGTATGCAGTTTTAGCATCTCGTCAATGTATTAAAAGCGTACTTTCGTAAACATGAAATAAATTCGTCCGAAGTATACTTCAATTCTAAAAACGGGCAGCCCTTTTAAACATATTTGCAGCACACTCCTAATGTCCGGTCCCCGTCGAGTATCTGTTACGGGTCCAATTGGACTTGTTTTTAGAAATGTGGCGGAGAGTTTGATGGATGCTTCACTCCCGCCACCGGTTGTCCCGGTATTGCTCTACCTCCGGGATCGGCCTTGTCTTTAGCGCGTCTTTACTCTCCTGTCTTTCTATCCCATCTTTCAACCTCCTACTATCTGCACGTGGTAGCGATTGTGGCTCGGCTTGAGCCAGTCAGCAGGCCTGTGCACTTTCCTTTCTTCCTGGCAGCAACAGATAGACAACAGACAGACCTAGTTGCCGTAGGACAATCTTTTGCTCGAAATCGCGTTTACAGAAATCGCATTTGCACGTTGGCAATGTATTTAAAGTGTATTTTCCTAAATACGAAATGAATTGGTCCAAACTACACTTCAGTTTTAACAAATGAGCAGTCCACGTAAACATATTTGCAGCATTCTTCAAGATGCCATAGAACAGTCTAGTGCTCGAAATCGCGTTTCGGCAAACCGCATGCATTTTGCAATGCTCTTAAAGTGTATTTTCGTAAATACGAAATGGATTCGTCCAAACTACACTTCAATTTTAACAAATGAGCAGTTCGTGTAAACATATTTGCAGCACTCTTCAAGATGCTGCGGAACAATGTAGTTCTCGAAATCACGTTTCCAGGAGCACTGAAAACTCTCCTTTTTCTCTCGTCCTTTCGTTTTTGGTAACTTTAAGCAGTAAAGCAATCACAACTTATTCACATTACATGTGGAGAACGTGATAGCATTATACCGGCAAGTGCGCCTTGGACACCTACGGGCCCGAAGATGCCAGCGAAAAGGACCCCGACTGGCAAGGCATACCGACTCCCATAGACGCCCATGCATTTGTTGGTTGACAGTTAGACTCCACACTGATGCCTGACGCAAGTTACCATAAGCAATGCGATTTTAGATCGCCTCCAGATTCTAACGCGACCAGTCCGGCACTTCTGCGACAATTTGGGGGCACACAGTCTATGCGCGAAAAACGCCTCACCGGGCGATATAATGTGTAGTCTCTCGGGGGTTATATATAAGGGAAGCCAAGTATCACGGTTCTCGGAGAACTTCCTGTTTGCTGACGTCACTTTCTGTCGGCATTTGCTACGTGGCGACACCTTTCCCATTCAAGTTCCGTCACGTGACCTTGCAATGTCATGAGCCTCTTCATTGATGACAACTCTGCGTTTTCTCTGCGATGGGCTCCTTATGCTTATAGCTGGGTCTCAGTAGTTCTGCCGTTGACAACATTAATCAGTCTCGTCCGGTAAAGTCGACTGGTGCATCTTTTTCAAGCCGAAGTGAATATGTTTTTAATGCATTAGATGCATATTTTTACTTTTGTTTTTAATGTAATGTATTTAATGCATATTTTTGTATATTTTTAATGTATAATAAACATACTAAGCGGCAAAAAGTTGTATTTTTGACCAATTTGAAAGAATATTGAAAATAATACTCCTATCATACTTAGAAAGCATTCCTATTGCAGTTTAAGCATAGAAACAAATACAAAACTAATATAGAATTAATACAATATAATCGAAATGCATTTTTAGCGCAGTCTTTCTTCGCTAAGGGTATCGTACAAGCAACTGCATGATAACATCCGCGTGGTACAGATATTGTGCTGGGCAAAGGGACCATACAAGGCACGTATGCGCGACTGATACATCTCCCTCGTTGCAATATTTAGGAGTCTGAGACCAAGATACGAAACACTTGGCTGAAATTCCCGTCGTTGGGCTGTCGCCTTTGTCGGGTGGGTCGCCTTGGCATCGATTGCGTGCGCTGTGGTGACTTTGACGCTCCTGCTTTTTCTTGGGAAATGTCTTTAACGCCAGGCTCATCTTCCGCTGTCATTTAAGAAGGATCAACGTGTGGCTAGAGGACGTTGCCGGTTGCGTCTAAGAATTTGGTTGTCCTCTGTAAGGACACGGTAAGATCTTGGTGTCACCTGGTCCGTGACTAGAACCTCGCAATCCAACGCGTCCCCATCCTACTCTCACGACTGCATTTTTCTTGAGTTCTGGCAGCGTTGTTCCCCTGAAGGACCTTTGTTAGCGTGGTTGGCGCATAGACACCTGGAGCACGACACAAAAGGGACCTGCCTTCGGCTGGTGGAGTCGAGCGATAACCGAGTAGACCCAACCAGAAGTCCTCCTTCAGCTCACCGGTCTTCTTCATGATCCTTTCGACAATTTGGACTCCTTTTTCGGTAAGCAATTTCGACCATGGGAATCTTGGACTCGACGCCACATGGCTGAAGTCATCTAGATGCGAACAAAGCAAATTCATGGGATGAAAACTGAGGACCGTTGTCGGTGCAGATTTGCAATGAAATTCCATATCTTGAAAAAATTGAGCTGAGCTTAGCAATGGCACTGCATATATTTCTGCCTGGTAGCTTTTTGACTTCAGGGAAGTTTGAAAACGCATCAAACACGCATAGGTAGGAGGTCCCGCCGTACATAAACAGTTCAACGCCGACCCTGTACCGTGAATGGTCTGGAGTCGCCCAAAGCACCACTGCCTCGCTTTGTTGTTTGTACGCGTATTTTTGCAAACGGAACTGGCCTTGACTATATTTTCAATGTCCGCATTCAGGCCCGGCCACAATACCAAACGACGGGCTCTTGCTTAGCACTTATTTATGCCAAAGTTGCCTTCATTAACGCAACTATTTAAGATCTTAAGACCTTCAGGAGGAGAGGGATGACGACTTTTGCTCTTTTCACGACAATGCCTTGAACTTCTGATAACTCAGGTGGGAATGGTTTCATCCAGCCCCCTCGATTTCTTCTCCACTCCTTAGATAGCGCAACACTGCCTCTCAGTCCGGGTCTGTGGCTGTTGCTTCTGCCAGTCGAGCAAACATTTTCTTGTTTACCATCTCCGAAGTTACGACCACTGCATGAACGTCGACATCATCCGTGAAATCATCCACTGCGCTTGGAATGACTACCGACGATCTAGATATACAGCATATCGGCCAGGAACAGTTGTTTCCCTGGGACGCACGAGTCTCGGAGGAAGCTTCATTGACATGTTATGAAAAAAATCGCAATATTAGTTCTACTGGGCGAAAAAAAAAATGTCCTTAAACCAAAATACACTGATGACGTTGCCTACGGAAAATAAGGGAAGAAATAGAAGGTTGCAACAGCTGCAACCATAAATTCAACTCAGCCTTCTTTCCTGTGCCTTCTCACACCACAGCGAACCCTCAAACATACGCGTTACACCCTCGTAACGATGCTGTGAGTTTTATTTTCTAGTGACTAAGTGTCGGGATAAGAATGCTTGGAGCGCGACGGCAGGGGGGGGGGGGGGGGGGGACTTCTTGAGGTAGGAGCCGCGGCGCGCCGCGCACATGTTTCAGCAGACCACTCGTGCGGAACAGTCCGGCATGGGAGGCGAGATAAAGGCACAAGCAATCCGATGGGCAGGGGTGGGGGGGGGGGGGCGGGGGGCAGTCACTAGCGACGCGAACACAACACAAACTATACCGCTGTGACAGAATGGCTGGGCGACGGCGAAGTACGTATAGAGCAGGCTAAGGGCAGTCGCAGCAAGAGGGTGGTGGGTCTCAAGGCCCCTCCCATCTATGACCGCCGTGGACGGCCATGGTGAAGTACGTAGTGCAGGCAAGCATGGGCAATTGCAGCAAGAGAGTGGTGGGTCACAAGGTCCCTCCCACCTATGACCGCAGTGGACGGCCACGCAGCCAGCAACAGCATGTTGCAGCGTGCTATAGGAGTCGCCATTGCCATGAACTCCGCCGCCGCGAACGCTGCCTGGAACAGCGGCATCATGGCGCCGTGAAGCTGCGCACAGGGCTTGCGATGCGCCATCGCTGCATCAGTTCCAAAAGTAATGGTGTGGGCACGCCGAGGTGCGCGGGAAAGCTGCCGTGAATCCGTAGCTACAGAGTCCACGGCAACCCAGTGATGTTAGCAAGAGCTACCGCGCGCTGGGGCTAGCGCGCGAACGGCTGGGGGCTGGGCGAATAAGGGTGGGCAAGATGTCTTCCGTCCAGCGAGGAAGCCGGGCGAGCGACGGGAGGCCATTACTGCACCTATGCTAGACAGCGGCGGAGAGAGGACCGCCGATAGTCGGAGATGCGTGCAGGGACTGCATGCAACGCCATGGTGAAGGTGGCGGCAGCAGGGGAAACGCTAGAAGACGGGCACACTGGTGACCGCCGCTTCCAGCGGCGCGATGAAAAGGCAGCCCGCCGTCGCCTGCCTGCAGTATGAAGCCGACGGCCCACGTGCACGAGAAACACATGCGCCGAGAGAGGTGCGCGGCTAACTGCTTCCTTCGGCTGCGCGAACGAAACTGTCGCTTGATCTCTCAAAACGACGAGTGCAAGAGCAAAACACCGCAGCTTGTGGCTCGAGGGAGAGAGAAAAGAGAGCGAGCAGTCATTTTTTATTTCTTCTTGGAAATCATTGGTCCTGAACAGTTATACCTATTTACCTTCCTGGGACCAAAATACTATGGTTCGTTTTTGTTGCTGCTTAACACTCCCGAAAAATATTTTCTCGGCCCTTAATGGGAGCATTGCCATTTTGCTTGTGTTTGTATGTCCTGCCTCTATGGTCCAGAAATGTTTGATAAATGTTGTACCGGGACCGGGACATTCCATCTTTTTTGAGCGCACATGGGGAGGTACGTTGCTTGCTGGGATAAGTGTGTCTTCTAATGTTTCTGATAGTCCATGTTTCTGGATATTCATGCATGAGGTGTATTTGTCTGTTCGTTTTCTACTTGTTCGTTTTACCTCTGAGTTAATTTTTTCGGTGTCGAGGAAACGGTTGTACAAAGACTTAATCTGTATGCCCTTTCCGCCGCCAATGTGTCGCTCTGTGTATTTTGGTTTACCGGGACATGACGCACTCAAGAGGGTGCGTAAAGTGCCTCTCTCGCCATGCACAAAAACATTTTTCTTTACGGTAGACACTGAGACATTACCGGTTAAAACATAGCTAGAGAAAGAGGATATTTTTGTGTATATATGATTAACTATATATCACTTCTGAGATGCTCCTGAAGTGATTGAGCATTGTTTCATCAATTGCAAAGATGAAATACTCTTCTGGGAGATCATGCAACGGACATAGAAAAAAAAAACACGATTTGACACGGCATTCTGTACGATTTCTCACTGCACTACCATTCGTTGATGAACCCTTATATATGACATCCACCTAAGCGCAAGCATGCGGCTACAAAGGCCCGGACGAGAACGAAATTTTTCTTTAACTGCGAAATTTCTGAGAAAGCTGTATAGCTTTTCTTCGTAGCCGTACAGCTGCGCTTGGGTGGATGTCAATGAGTATTTACTCCCTTATTACAAATCTACTCCACCTTGGGGGATTCATGTAAAACATTTGACCTTTTCTTAACATTATACCTATCGTTTTTCTTTGCATAGTGCGCTGTACTGTCCTCAAATTAAGTTGAACCCATTTCAACAGCTTCCAAGTTTCTACCCCTTACGTCAGTACAGTAACATACAGCTGTTATATACTTTCTTCTTGAGGATATTAGTAAACAGCCATTCATAATCCGAGAGTACCCGGCAAAAAGCTCTACCCCATTCTTATTTTTCTCGGTATTTCACTCTATGATCCGGATCTGCAGTTACTACCTGCTCCAAGTACACGTATTCCCTTACCACTTCTAGCGCCTAGCTACCAATATTAAGGTGCTGTTCTCTTCCTAGAGTGTTGAACATTACTTTGGTTTTATGGAAGTTAATTTTGAGACCCACCGTTCTGCTTTCCCTGTCTAACTCCTTGATAATGCTTAGCAACTAATCCCCTGAGTAGCTCTTCCGATAGCCGCTGCAGTTCAGCACGCCGAGCGCCCCGGACCGTAGCAAAGTCTTAGAGCGGAAGGATTTATGGCAAACGCAAGCTCCAACACAACTGAGAGCAGTAATCGGCCCGGGTTTACAGGCCGTCCCGAGCCCGCGCAGGGCTCTGGTTCAGATCAAAGGCTTTGCCGGTGAGTGTAGAATTACGCAGTGTCATCACCTCATTTGCAGCAATTAGCTTCTGAGCTGACTATAAAAAAAGCCATATTTTATGTGCACCTGGCACCTGCATCCGCAAGGTTCACAACGTTTGTGATTTATCGAGTCCATGAACTGGCACCCACAGGTTTCCGTAAGTATTCGCAGCTATTGATGACAGGAAATGAGCAAAGAGTAGTACTGAATTTGCGCGGGAATAAAAAAGAAAGAAAGCAGGCCCAAATAACGGAGACAAAATCCGCTGCGCGCAAAATGGGCGCAAAACCATATCGTAACGCTAACGCATGCGTTAAAAGTCAACCACCGATAACGTTTCACCGGATCTTTATCTTCAGTAGAGTTACCGGGCATGAAATGCGCGTTTACAGCACCGGTAATGCGCATTTTCAGTGCAATTTGCAGTCATTGTCCCAGGAAGAAATCTTCAGTGGGGAGCCAGCTCGATCTTTTAGATTTAAAACTAGCTTGAACGTCTGCACAAGCTTGAAGCTAACAAAGTTGACCAGTACGGGCCGGAGTCTTGCAACGTTTTGTAGCGATAGCTTCATAACGGTAGCATTTCGAGCCTTCAGCGTGGCAGCGCCGTGGCGGTGGCGGCGCCGCCACGCTGTCACATGGTTGGTCATGTGGTGCGGAGAAGCTGCCGGCGGCGCGGCGCCGTGGCTGGTCACGCGGTTCGTCACGTGGTTGGCCACGTGACCAGCCACGTGGTGCGGAACAGCTGCTGCTGCTGCTGGCGGCGCGGCGCGCCGGCGAAACCGAGCTGCCACAGCTGTGCGCATGCGCCATGTCAAGTGGGACGAAGATGAAGAAGGAACGCCCAGCGAAACAGAGCGGCGAAAGACTGACTTTGCAATTCAACTGAGCAAGTTCCACTCGGCCAATTGTAGCTATCACATCACTCCAGGTTTAACCAGAGCTAAGCCACCGACAATTTTTTTTTTTGCTTTGCGTAGGAGCAGAGATCACTGCGCTAATTCGGTGACCGCTTAAGTGGCGTTCGCAAGTATGGAAAAGGCTCAGCTCGAGGGGCTTTCACAGGTGTATTTCCGCCTGCACAAAATGGGACAAATTGCGACAAATTCTCAAAACTCTGCCTCTAGCCGCATCCTCTTATAATTTGATGGACCTCATTGAAACTGCACAGGAAGATGCCACCACATCGACACCCGTCCCGCGACTGATCCACTCGCGGAAGCGCCGGAAACGACTCCTTTCACTGATAAGTCAACAACCTAGCAATTCGTAGTGCTCCGCATAAAACTCGCCACACTCACCATGAACACGATCACTCACTGAAAGGTTCTGGACGACACCAACTGGAATCGAGTATGTAAACAGATCAATGGCACCTCAGCTGCCTCCTCGGTTCTCAAACACTAGCTATCCCCCCTTTAGACAAATTGCTCACTCTGCCAGCGAAAACAATTGGCACTAACGTTACAGGACCTGTATATACAACTCTTCCCATCTTCCATCCTCTTATCCTCCCTATCACGGAGGTCTCAACCCTTTCCTACATTTTCAGAGAAGCGCTCGACTGGTCGGCAACCGCTGCTGTATCCGTGCGACAGCACGCGAAAGCGAAACGGGAGCTCAATGCCCCACTGTGGCCAATAGCGGTTTAGTGAGTGCGGGTAGCAGCACCTAGGTCCAGTTTTGATATCTGCTACGCTTACCCTTCAGTTCAATTCATGTTGGCAACTCTGGTACAGACTGGCGAATTTTTGAACATTTAATTTCTTCTCTCTTGATCCTTTATATTCCAACATGTTTGCACGCGGCTCTCAATGCGCCTTTGCAAAAATATAAGCATACATATTGTTCGCAGTCTGCATGCATTCCAATACATCAGTTTTGTAACAAGCATTTAAGAAACTTCATGACATAGCCTACCAATTGCTCACGCCTTACCGTCGACCTCCAACGTTTCGTTGAATTCCTGAGTGTATTTCCAATTGCAGCCTCTATGCTAGCTGTGATGAAACCAACTCGCTTGAGGGATCAGTTGCTTCATGTGGCATTTCAGGGCTCTGCACTAGTAATGTTACTCCTGGGTGCATTAGCTACCTTCGTAACCACCTCTCTAAAACAATTTACTTATCTGAATCCATCTGCCTGCTCACTGTGTAGTGTGTTACAAGGTCGCAAGGAATGACGCATTCACATTCCCTGCATATACGTTTTTTTTTCATATCTGGACCATATCCGGATTTTCCTGTTTTCCATCCATCGTTAAAACAAAACAGAAAAACAGGCTCCTTCCAAAACTCTTCGCTTTTTTTCGAGCCCTCCCTCAATAGCAGTCATCCGCAAGCATGACGCAACTCACGCGGCGCTTCCGGTTCGCCCACATCAAGAGGAATTTTTCGTGCACCGCTCAGGCCACAGGACAGAGCGCAGGATAATTCGCGTCACGCGCTGGCTTCGATCACCGCGAGACTAAGACTACTGTTGACGCATGCGCTGTTCCGGCGGCCGCGCAGCACTAGGCACCACGGGACGGACAAAGCTTCGCGAAAGTTCCTTAAGGCTCGCCTTCGTGTTATCCCTTCGATTTGTCTTCGTTTCGGTGCCAAGGTCACCCGCGGCGCACCGACAACTGGAGCTAGAAGCATTTAACGCTTCTTGCGCAGGGAGACTGCTCTCTCGCCAAGGATAGTCGATGTATACGCTTTTCCTGTGACCACCCCTACAGCTGGAAGCCCTCACCTTTTTAAGCAGACTGAACATTAATCCGCGTTAGTTTTTTAATTTATACACGAGACTAATAATTTTTAACGTGTTCTGTCTCCGGTTATTTCGCCCGAACCCTCGGTGGCAGCAATTTGTCCCGCGTGTTGGCGGATACGGGTTGCATACAAGTGACGCCAGTGTGTGGCTGGCACGGACACACTAACCTTACCCGTATGCTGCCCACAGTGACCCCAGCATCTGAAAGCCTCGAAGGAGTAAACAAACAAAGGGGTTTTTAGTTGTGTATGGAGGTACTACCGCCAGCGAAAGGTTACAGGAGGCGTGTGCGCGGAAAAACATTTTATTGCGGTGCAGTCACGCAAGCCCGAAATGTGTAAAGGCACTCGGGGCCTACATGCCCCTTCCTCTGAAAAGAATGTCAGGCGGAGCGAGGTAAAGCTACAAAAACGTTTTTCCAAGAAATCGCGTGCCGCACACTTTACTGCCGATAATGCATTTCCATCGAGTAAATTTATTCTCGAAATACAGCTCGGCTAGAGCTACTGAAGCATTCATGACGCCACTTACAGCGACAACGGTTCGTCTACGTGATTGCAACGCGCATGCGATACTCGAAAAAACTATACTTTGCCGCAGACAAGGTGGCTTTGAAAAGAGCACGTAATTGTTACAAATTACTGCCACAGAACGCTTCGTCAACTTCCCTACATTCAGTGCACGAGTCGGCAAACACAGCAGCGAAACCATCTGGGTACGAGACTTCTGTCTAGTTCCTCATACACAGCCTGTGTCCGCCTTTAGAATACTGAATTCACAACAGGCCACAAGGTTATCGACGAAAAACATTGAAAGCTCAGTGCAGAATACTTTTTTTCTGATCGAAACGCTGCCTATGTGACGGCGTCAGAAATACACAACGGTAAAGGAAGATATTGCACATAACCGCAAATCTGGCGACTTTTGATGACGGTCTTCCGAGGAAGGATTTTTCTGAAATTCTGAAAGCAGTTGTTAGTGCAGGCAACTATACCCGGGGCACTATGTAGCCTGCCCCAAAAAGTTATTTTGAGTGAAAAGCACGAGCAGTGTTGCCGAGTATAGCATAAAAGAAAAATCAAGAGATAAAGGATACCATGTCACCATGAGGATCACGGATAGTGTTGAGCAAAGCGACAGTTTTCTGCATAAAGGCCGTATTATTCACAAGACCCCCCTAACAAACAGCCGCAAGAATATGAGCATTTATACGCGGGAACATTAACTGGCGATAAGGTGAAAACGCAACGTGCTAACCATTGCGCGTACAAACTAGACATTCTACACAATTTTTGAAGAAAATTAGATGTGCACACTAACGTTTATCTGACCAGCGAAGAAGTCACCTCACACTGATCGCTGGAGTAGGCCGCCGGGTGGTAGGGGCAATCGAAAGTCTTTGAAAACTCCTCCATATTTATCAATGGGAGCATACAGAGCGCCCTGGAGGCAAGACGCTGTTGCTGGCTTCTCACGTTGCATGACAGAAGGCAGAACCTCCGGAAGAACGTCTTCTGAGCCGAGGCCCAATGGATGCCATAGTTGACGGCCGTCCGGCTCGGTTCGTAGGCTGCTTTGAGAGCGTTAAAGGCGCTGCGAGCGCTCTGGGTCCAGACGTAGACTTCGCGAGGATCCCTGCTATCATGACGGTCGATGCTCACATTGAAGGCCGTGCGTTCAAGGCCGTCCATGCACTCGTTGAAATGAGACAGGGCAAGCCTCTCTTCCGATGACCACAAGCTCGACGCATTGGTCGGAACCACAGCGCGCAGAAGGGCTCTTGCGATTAGAATGCCAAGGCTTCCCATGACGTATTCCGGTGGAACGTCCTCGGCATACAGGATGGGCTCCTGGCGCACTGACGCTGGGACGACGATGCTGTTGGAATGGTCGTCGTAGAACACATCGCTGCTCAAGAGGAAAGCGTCGTCGATTTCGATAGCTTGTGGTGCCGGAGGGTCTTCCAAAAGGCTTAACTGTTGCCGCTTCTTCATTTGAAGGAAGAAGCCCGGAAAACTGCTAGTTTTGGACGCCGTTGTGAGATCGGCCTCGTCGAACGGAGTTTGGGAGTAGACACTGAACTGGTGCAGGAAGATATTCTGAAGCGTTTTCTCAGCCGTCACTTTCATGAGCGTTCTCATCCAGGAGAACGTGCTTGGAACCGAGACGGACTCGAGCACCTCGGAGAATATGGGATCGATGGCACCGTCCCCGCTCTGTTCTGGGAAGAGATGGGACGCGATGATGTCCCTGGCGTTCCGCATGACCAATTGAGTTGCCCGCAAGCATGAGGACACTACCTGTTCGGAGTCGTTGGAGCTGACTCGGCGCAAGTAGTCGAACCGAAATGCGTCGAGCAGGATCTGAACGTATAAATAGTCCACTCCGAAGTCGACGAGGTCCTTGAAAAAGCTGAGCAGCTGTTGAATCAGGTCCACGCTCTCAGCGGACAACACGGACTGACTATTCAGTTTGTACTGGAGCGGCAGATGGACGTTTATAGCGTCGAGCCATTCATCAAGACGCATATCCGCATTCAGGACCTCCAGGATGGAAATGCTTTGGCGTTGCTCTCGACTTTCCCGTATCATGTAGTCCCGCAAGCTGCGCTCTATCTCTAAGATGGCGGACACATTAATGTGACGGCCGAGCATGCCGGAGACCCCGTCATCCATCAGCTGCTCCAAGTAGTTCTTCAGGGACAACGCGGGCTTCGCCTCTATCTTCCGCGACAGCGTATGGCCCCTCAAGAGTCGCAGGAACACACCATCGGGGAACCTTTTCAGCCGAATGTCCAGCACGGTGTGAACCCCGCGCGCCAGCGACAGTTGGACGATGTACCGGACAACGTCGGCGAAACTTTCCACGTTGAGCAGCTCGTTGCTATACTGGCGAAATGGAAGCAGAGCCTCGCTCATCGACGCAGTTCCAGTGTTCCCCACGAAGCGCTCACAGGACTGGTAGAACATGGCCACCTTGTAGAGGGCGAGTGAGGCTGGCTTGGTCTCATTCGTTCCACTCAGCGTGTTGTTGATACGCCGCGTGAGTTCTCTGGTGCCGTAGCGAAGGAAGCTGACAGGGGTTCCACCGGATCTTGCAGTCTTCTGCACCCAGCGGCTGCAGACGTGGCCGTAGAAGTCCCGGCATGGGTCCACGCCCGGGTCTATCAGCAGGTCCAAGTCGCGTGAAGCCCGCTTGCAGGACTCGCTGGCGCACTCGCCGAGACGCGGGCCGTAGCGCACTTTGCCGCCGGCGAAAAACAGCAAGACTACGATGCCGGCAAAGCCGCCCGCTATGGCTAGGATGGCTAGCCAGAACGTGAGATCCTTGTGGTGAAGCAAGGTCTCGGTTAAGGCCGAAATCTCCCGGAACGTGGTGACTCCAACTGCGAACCACAAATGACAGTACGGTAAAAGCGGTAATGGATCCGCAGTATCAGCAGTGTTGGGAGTTGGGTGAAGGGAAATCACAAAAAGCCTCAGATTATCAGTGCCTGCAAAATTCCATGTTTCATTTGAATGGGTGAAGGCCATAATTTCTGTTAAACATCGACTACTAACTGCAGTAGCCTGTCAGAGCGTGTTTTGAGAAACGTACGTGAGACCAATTATCGATATTTTTGTATAGTTACGAATGTTCTAAAAAGAAAAAAGTCCCCAAACAGACAATCCAACATTTAACGTCATTTAAGGTTCCCTTTCCAGCTCTACAGGTTAGGGTGCATAAATTGTGAATCATTCCTACGGTTGCGACGTCAAATATGCCTTTCAGAAAAACTTCCCCCAGGGAGAGGCCTGAGGTGAGAGGTTTCAATGTTCACATGCGGAGAAGCTGTCCCTGAGAGGTGTGGTATCGTATGGTGTGGTATGGTATGTTAAGGTATGGTTTTATAGGGTTTAATGTCCCAAAGCGGCTAGGGGAATGGGGGACGACGCAGCGCAGGGTTCCGGAAATTTTTACCACCCGGGGTTCTGTAAAGTGTAATGATATCGCACAATACTCGAGCCTCCAGCATTTCGCCGTCATCGAAATGCGACCGCCGCGGCCGGGATCGCACCCGCGTCTTTCGTCATTGAGCCACCGCGGCGCGTCAGAAAGAAAAAGCCTGTTCCGAGGATTATTTGCAACAACCGCTGTATACGCGACATTTTCTACAGGGTGGCCGGCGCCGTAATCACCGTCGGTGTTCAGTGTAGTATGTCGTCGCTCCAAACTCACGCGTTAGCAAGAATTTTATTCAGAACGTTATCCAGACTGACAGTGTTTTCTATGTGATCTAAGGAGCAGAACTTTCGGAGCAGAGCTTGAGGGCATCCATATGGGATGAGAATGGGGCCGGTACATTCATCCCTCACACTTATGTGTGTCAAATGTGCTGGAAGCTTTGATGTTTTGACTTCATACCGTATTACGGGCTGCATCTATTTAAGCAAAACGATTTTTTTTCAATTAGAATGCGCAAAGCAAAGTGGGGGAGTAGAACTTTCGTTACGCGTACATTTGGAGAACAACTGCCATGAAAGTAAAAGTTAAAGAAGAAAGTAAAAGCAAAAGAACGCTTTGAGGATAATTACGTGTATTTCTTTGCACTTGGTACTCGGTTACTGCATCGTTCAGACAATATTCAGCTTTTATCCTTCACGTTCTCTTACTACAAAGACGCCTCTGTGATTAACTTTTCCGGTATCATTCTTCCAGAATACCATAAAATAAAACTAGGCTTTAAGCCGTGTCAAGCTCTTGCTGCGTTGTGACTATTCTCGCGAGGTGGAGATATACTGTGGAGGTCCAGTTAGACACCGTGTTAGTTGAACATCGCATACCACTCACATCGTACGGACGATCTACGTCGGGTTTTGTCGATATTCGGCGCCGTGCCACACGAAAGATGACCCTCCGGATTGAGCGAGACCTGCAAAGTATACCATGTAGTGAGCGCAGTGACAACCATGCTCCGCGTGTGCACCTGCGCGCCCCACCTCGGTTTGTTGAGCACTGTGCAGCAGACTGGGAAACTAAAATAACTTGGGCCTTCGTCGTAAGTGCGAGAAGCTAATCAGGCGTAAGAAAAGTGCGAAGACGGTGCGAAAATTTTGCGGGGATTTTATGTGTGATAGCATCGGAGACAAAGGCATTGAGGACGCACGAAGACCGATCGAGACACGTAGCTAGGAGCCGGATCTGCCAACGGGCACCTTAATCCACTATACTACACATTAGAGAACGCTTTATGGTTTAACGTTCACAATAGCGCATGTCTCGAGCCACCGGCTAAAAAGTGCTATCGGCTTCGGTTGCCGCTCACACACCCTGCAGACATTTGTCCCCAGCCACATAAACCCGCGAATACTCGTCTTATTAGTAAAAAAAAAATATTAAAGGCGCTCAGAGAATGCGAGTGGAGGCAAGGAAGCCAGGTACGGCCTATTTCAGTGTTTCTCCCGTGGCGTACAGTCAACAGTTTACCAAACTTCCCTGCCCTGCGCAGGACCCCTGATGGCCAGAATGGATGATGCATCAACGTTCGTGTTGTTTTAACCGAACGTTGATGCATCATCCGTCTCAGTCACCGCAACTTATCTCTCAAGTGACTAAACGTATACTGTCGCGCATGCGGATGCAACCCTTGTTTCTCCAACCTGTTATCATGTCCTGCTCAACAGAAATCGGTGGAGGCATATTATATAAGGATGAACTGGCCGCGACTGCTGTTCCGCATTCCTTTCTACAGTTCCCCATTAATGTGTTAGAGCTGCCATAACATGTCGCCTTACCAACTCAGTCTATACGGTGCCACGATGGCCAGCGGCATCCAGGAACCCTCCAGGCCACCTCTGTGTGCAACTATTCCACTAAAACCCACGCCTAATGCAAGGCTTAGTCCAATGGCTCCCTGAGCCGAATTCGTCTACTTTGTACGTGACGAAGGCGTGAACAAGAGCAGAGATGAACACAGATGGGAGCCATACGGCAGCATGCTGAGCACGGCGAGTCGGAATGTAGACAATGGAGCCCAGAGCGAGGTCAAGAGCTGTTTATGCGACTGATGCTGTCGATCAAGCCGGTAACGAAAGGCGGCCGACTACTTCAGCGTAAGTGGAAGCCGTCGATTATCAGGCAGTCATGACGAGGGGCCAAAGCTGACGCCATAGCCTTCCCCATATCCTGGTGATGCCGTCGGTTACAGCAGGAATTAGCGAGGCAACGGTTTCCCGCTTCAGTTGACCCTCCAATACTTTCAGTGGGTAATTTTAAACAACCAGTACCGGTAAGTTTTGCTTTCATGAGCACGCTAGTCAAAGAATACACTTCTACGAGTACAAGCAGCAGACAACCCAAAATCGTGCTCGGAAGTTGTCGAGACCTCTCCTGCGCCTTTGTTTGTAAGCGCATGCAAGTGTGTAGGGTTAGAAACAGCTACGTCAGATCCTTGCAGAGGTCACGCAGCTGCCGTAGCCGCGGCCTATCAGCCGCGTCGCGCCTGCGCGTCAGGAAGCTCCGCCCTCCAAGGGAATTCTGCGTGCGCCTCCAGCCCTGAGCCGGGACCGGTTGGGAGGGCCAGGAGTAGGAACATTGGCATTTGAGCGTACAAAAAATGACGAGGTGAGGGGAACGCGATCACATGTTTTTAACGTAGATAGCCTCGCTCCTGCAAATGTGAACAAAAATATTTTGCGGGAGGATATTTATGAAGCGGCGTTTTTTGACATCAAATAATAATTTTGCGCACTATAACGTGAAACACTTCCGGCGCATCCCAACCGCTCTCCCCTCTGTCTTACGCTGCATGAGTGCGCGAAAGATGGCAGCACTCACAGGTGACCAGTGAGCTTCCCGTGCCCCGGGAAACAGGAAGACACCGCTGGGCTCCTCGTCGGAATCTTTCAGAGCGTCTCCGACCACACAGAACGAAGTAGACGGTGGCGACAGGACGGGGGCGACTTGCGGCGGTGTCGCGGAAGGCGGGCACCTTGATTCGTCGAGTTCCGTTTGTGTACCACCTACTACAGTCGCCGCGACCTGACTGCCGCTGGTAGTTGGGTCTGCGTGCTCGTTGTCACCGACGACATCCGTGACGCTGCGGGCCTGCTTTCCGCCTGCGCGCGATTGGCTGTTGGCTGCGGAATAATAAAACGAGCAGACTTCGTCGGAACTATCGTGGTGACCACTTTGTGAACGTCGATTTCAGTTGTACGGCCATCTATTTCGACTCCACTAAAGTAGCACGCGTATAATTACAAGCAACTTTTATGCGCTCTCACTGCACTAGCGTTCTCTTTCGGTTTGTCTGGTGCATAAAATACATCCTAGCGTGACATTCTCCTCGCCAATCGCTTCTTGGTTACGACTACATGGTCCTAACGTATAGGCCTGGAACCTTTGAACTCGTGCTCAGGAGCCCTATGTCAAAACCACCTATAGCTGCTGCTGCGAGTGCTTCGCTTTCTAAAAGACGGTAAGTGCGATTAACTCTACAATGTGACACTCAGTGCGCAATAGCTGTACCAGACTTTCTTGCGATTAACCTTCCTGGTGACTTACACTAGAATTTAAAGGGCAATTCCTGATGTTTTTTGACCATTTGGAATTGCTAATGACGTCACATTGAGTTGACAATGGCACCACATTTTGCGTTGATAATTATATAGCGTCAGTTGAACCTCATACAGCACTCACATGGAACGGACGACCTTCGTCGGGTCGTGTCGATGTCCGGCGCCGTGTGACACGAAACAACACCCTCCGGATTGAGCGAAACCTGCGAATTATACCAAACAGTGCGCGCAGTGACGAGGACGCTCCGCTTACACGATAAACAGCTGGGCGGCCAACCCATGTGGATTCTGCGGTGCGCCGAGCTCACTATTCATCAGTGACTGGGCACTTCTTGTGCGCGGCTTTGCATATACAGTGTTTATTTGTGCATATAGGCAGTCGTCGCTCGCGCGCTGTAAGAATTCGAACTGTGCCTGTACAATCGCGCGCGAGCCGCGTAAACATGTTTACTCTTTGCATATTTGTAAATAATGCATATCTTTTTTTTTATCGCTATCGCATCTCCTCTGCACTTCATCCCGCCATCCTCTAGCTGTCCCTTTTATTTCTGCCGGCCGCAACTTGTGCGCTTAGGATATTAATGATTGCCACGGCTAGCAACATATTTTCCAATATCGTTTTATTTTGTTTTTGTAAAAAAATCCACTAAGAAAAGAAGACGTCGGGAGAAAACGCCTACATAGAAAAACACACATACACAGAAAAACTATTATCTGTAATGCAGTCTGGTCGTGGTGGCAGACATAAAAAAAAGTGATTTGGACTAGGTTTCCTTTTGTCGTTAACCAAAAGCATCACTAACATGCACTGTTAACCTAGAATATCGTGCACTGCTTAACCTTGTACTCGAAGCTTCCCTTTGGATCGACGGTATGGTGACCGTATGTTCGGAGGGAGTGGAGTGTGAGGTGTAATAACTGGTATTTGTGTAGTTAGGGCAGATTAAAGATTTTCGGGGCAGACTGGGAAATTAAAGCAGGCTCATAACTTGAACCCTCGTCGCAAGTATTTGTATGACGTGCGAGAAGCTGATAAGGCGTATGAAAAGGCGCCAAGAAGAGCGGGAAGATCAGTGCGAAATTTCGGCTGGAAATTATGTGTCTGATAAAAGTGGGAAGACAGTGCGAAATTTCTGCCTGGATTACATGCGTGACAGCATCGGAGGCAGAGGCATTCAGGACGCGAAAAAAGCGATCTAGACACCTAGGTGCCAGGTCTGCCAACGGGCACCTCATTTCCCTGCATACTAGAGAACGCGTCAGGGTTTTACCTCCACAATACCGCGTCTCAAGGCACTGGCTAAAAAGGGCTATGGTTCCTGTTCACGCGCCCTAGAGACGTTTGTCCCTACTGCACACAGGCTGTTAAAAAGCTCCAATGAACGCAGGAAATCACTTTAGCGTTAGAACTGTGCTTTCATTTGTACAGATTAAGCTCGAGAATACGCGCCTTAGTATTAAAAAAAAAGAGAAAAAGAAATGCTCTGAGCACGCCAGTGAAGGCAAGAAAGCAGAGTACACCACATTTAAACGTTTTCTCATGGCGTGCAGTCATTAGTTTGCCAAACTGCCCTTGTATGTAGCGCAGTGCCCTGCTGGTCACAAAGGATATGCATCAACGTTCGGTTGAAGCAACAAACGCTCAGTTACCGCAACTTCACCCTCTTATGTGACTAAACGTATGCAGTCCAGCATACAGATTTTTCGCACGTCTTATGTCCTCAACAAGGGAAATCAGTGGAGCCATATAATGTGCGGATGGATTAACCGCGACAGCTGTTCTGCCTTCCTTTTTGCATTTCCTTACGCATATGCATGTGTTAGAGCTGCCATAATATGTTGCCTTGCAACTCGGACACTAGGGTGCCTCGATGACCAGCGGGAAACCAGGAACCATATCGGCCACCCCTATTTGCAACTATTGCACTGTAACCACTGGAATAGGCAAGGCATATTCCGATGGCTCCCTGCTTCGAAGCAAAGGTGGCCCACTATTTCACGGGAAGCGGACGTCTTCGATTATAAGACAGTCATTACGAGGCGCCAAAGTTGACGCAGCAGCCTACCGCATCGTGACCATTCCGTAGGTTAAACCAGGGCATAGCGGGTCACCGGCTTCCCCTTTCAATGGGCCCTGTAACACTTTTTAGTACATAAACTCCCTCAATCCCCAAATTTTGCTTTCATGAGACTACTGATCCGGAGTTCCCGGGTTCGAACCCGACCGCGGTGGCTGCGTTTTTATGGAGGAAAAACGCTAAGGCGCCCGTGTGCTGTGCGATGTCAGTGCACGTTAAAGATCCCCAGGTGGTCGAAATTATTCCGGAGCCCTCCACTACGGCACCTCTTCTTCCTTTCTTCTTTCACGTTAAAGATCCCCAGGTGGTCGAAATTATTCCGGAGCCCTCCACTACGGCACCTCTTCTTCCTTTCTTCTTTCACTCCCTCCTTTATCCCTTCCCTTATGGCGCGGTTCAGGTGTCCAACGATATATGAGACAGATACTGCGCCATTTCCTTTCCCCAAAAACCAATTATTATTATTGCTTTCATGAGAACGCGAGCCAAATAATACACTTTTACAAGCAGCACATAACCCACAAACGCACTCGGAAGTTGGCGAGCCCTCTCCTGGGACTTGAAACTCGTGCCTTTTGTCTCTAAGCGCCTTCCCGTATGTAGGCCTTCGCCGCGTCGCTCCTGCGCGTCAGAAAGCTAGGTCTACCGGGGATCCGGCGGCGGGGCCGGTTGGGAGGGGCCGGTGGAGGAACGCGAGCCTTTGAGCGTACAAAAAAATTACAGATGAGGGAAAGGTGCGAAGACGTTTTGAATGTGGTAACTCCGTTCCTGCAAATTGCAACAAGAAACGTTGCAAGATTTTGGATTGGAAAACGTTTACCGGCTTGAGTAACTAGGGGATTAGTTGATCTGGCTATAGGTAGCCGTCAGTGGAGACTGGCAGCGACCTCTTGGGCTCTTGTCAGGACCTGTACTTGCGTTTCAAGGTTGGAGCTGAGCAGCAAGGTCTCCTACGGACCCACATGCGCGAGCCTCTGAAGCGATATTGGTGGGGGATATGTCGGACAGTCCCAGAAGATATGGTTTAGGGTGGCTTTTCCACTGCATTTGCTGCACTGCGGTTTAAATCTATCCGGGTACTCATGGCTAAGGACGGCGAAGTTAGGGAGAGTTCTAGTTTGGAGTTGTCTCCACAGTAGCTCTTGTTCTTTGGTTAGGTTTTATGCGGAGGTGGGAAGATTAGCCTTTCTAGCCTGCAATGCTGAATGATCTCGCAATAGGTATTAAGGCCGTCTCTTGTCATTCTGACGTCCGAGTTAGCATTCACAACAAGTTGAAAGTTGCGCCTGTTCAGTCTTTCTTGCTGTGTGTTGTCTGATTTGGCGCCAGCTTTTTCTGTGGAGATGCACAGCTCGGCCTAAAGATCCTCGAGCTTAAACGTGTGCTGCCTCGCTCCCCCGGTTTGACGAGTGAGCCGGTGCCCAAACCGAACCGGCGTCTTTCCTGTCTTTGCAGGGTGATATGCGTGAAGCGGCGCCCTTTAAAATTACAGGCGTACAGCAACTTTATACAATATGTAGCAGGGCACCTTCAGATTACTGACCTCTTTCTTTGCTCATTCTTGCTCACCTCAGCATGATAGCTATCTATGCCTGACGGGTGGGCACGCCTCAAGTGAAAGCAAAACAAAGGTCTAGGAGAACATCGCAGGACGCCTGTTGACAGCCCGCGCTTGTATGCTACGATAGCACAAATACGAGGGCAAAAAGTTCGGCCAACTTGCATTACCTAGTGGCGCGGGCAGCTTAGCCAAACCCTCAGAACTTCCCTGGCTCATCCAGGGAAAAACCACCGACCGCAGGAGTCACGCAAAGCGCCATCTCATGCTTTTTCAGAAAACCCGTTCTCAGTTAGGCAAAGTCTACCATCAGTCATCATCAGGCTACCGCGATGCCAGTATATAGATGGAAAAAGAAATGTATTGCGGGCACTGTGAAGGCGTGACGGTCTGCTGCTTGGCAGCAGTTTGGCGCCTAAAAGTGTGCTTGCGTCCTGGTCCTTTTCCGTTGTGTGTCCCTTAGTCATAAATACTGACCAGAAAGCTGCTGTACATGTTGCGCACTACATAATGAAACATTTATAAACATTTGCAGCGCCCTCCAAACCGCTTTCCCCTGTCTTGCACTGCATGAGCGCGCAAAAGATGGCAGCACTCACAGGTGACCAGGGAACTAACGGTTGTCCGGGAGACAGGAAGGCACCGCTGGGCTCCTTGTCGGAATCTTTCAGAACGCCTCCAACCACATAGAACGAAGTAGACGGTGGTGACAGGACGGGGGCGACTTGCGGCGGTGTCGCGGAAGGCGGGCACCTTGATTCGTCGAGTCCCGTTTGTAAACCACCTACTACGGTCGCCGCGACCTGACTGCAGCTGGTAGTTGGGTCTGCGTGCTCGTTGTCACCGACGACATCCGTGACGCTGCGGGCCTGCTTTTCGCCTTTGCGCGGTTGGCTCTTGGCTGCGGAATCATAAAACAAGCAGACTTCGTCGTAACTATCGTGGTGACTACTCTCTGAGCGTCCATTTCACTTGCGCAGCCATCTATTTCGACTCCACTAAAGTAGCATGCGTATAATTACAAGCAACCATTATACGCTCTTACAGCACTGGGCTTTTCGTTCGCTTTGCCTAGCACATGAAATACGTTGTTGCGCTACATGTTTCTCGTTTCTGGATTCTCTAGGACCACATAGAGAACTTTACGTAGGGATCGGACCTTTGAGCTCGTGCTCAAAGGTCCAAAGTGGAAGCTACTCAGCCGCTGTAGCTGAGTGCTTCACTTTCCGAAAGAGGATGGAAGTGATTTCATCTAAAATGTGACATTATGTGCGCAAAAGATGTGCAGAACGCCTCTACGTTTACTCGTCTGGACAACTTGAACAACTTAAAAGCCCAAGAAAGCGTCGCGCAGCTAAGCTGGTCTGCACAGAAAGCATCACCCTCGAGCCCCGAATCTACATCATTAACTCTTACGAATAAAGGCGCAGACCGGCCGAGGCGGTTTCTTAGCATTGAAGGTGGAGGCAAGCCTAGAATAGTTCTCTAGCACGCACTCTCTAGCTCGCCAGCACGCGCTTAACTGCAGGTAAAAGGCAATGAGTAAAAAGGCGCCATATTGAAAGGTAACTCCAGATAGGACGTATTGAGAAGTCGAGATGTCTGCAGGGGAACGTCCCAGCACTCGAAACTCCCGCGCCGCTCACCTTTTTCTGTTGGTTTCAGGAAGCATGAACTGTCGGCGGTGGTTGCAGTGCGGACGCTTGGCGTACGCTTGCGGCGCTGGTGCTTGGAGCGGTTCTTCTTCCGCCGAGTCACCTGCTTCTGCCTCGTTGGCTCGGCCACCGCTGGGCCGCTCTCGCCTTGCGCCTGCCGGGAACCCTTCGGGACTGTCTGCTGCTCTTTGGGCTCCGCAGCGTTCGGACGAGCTTCGGAGCTGTCTTCCATGCGCGAAGGGCACGTCGCCAACCTGCGATTCCAAGAGCGCCTTCTTGCTCTGCCTAGTCTCGCGGATAGCGGTCGAGATGCGCGGCGCGTGCCGCGTGCGTTCTACTCTTCTTCGCCAGCCGGAGGTGATAGCACGTAGCTGTGCGTTGCCCAGACTTTTCCACGAGACATTAGAGCACTGTGTACCAGGTGGCTGCGAAGTCAATCATGAGCGCGCCCCGAAAGCCGCACTTCTCTTGGCCATCCCTTCATCCTGATCGACATCCGTGTCAAATAGAGTGAAATAATTTTATTTCAAAGAAGTGAACAGCCGCAAAAAGGACCTGCCAATGCTACGTGACGGACCTGCTGCCTTTGTCCAGTCAGGCAGGCGTTTTTATACTGGCGATGAGCATCATACTTGAAGGGATATGGTGTGCAACATATACATAAAAATTAATTGCCTTTACAAATGAACTGGAAGCACATAGGCACGAGCATAAGAGCAGATATATACTGAGATACCAACAAAAGAAAAAAACAGTATCAAGGAATTGAACACAATCAGAAATAAATGAATTTAAAAAAGCACATGCATATGTATAGTGATGACGCTGTCGTGTCTGTGTTGTTGCCCCTGAAGCGATGACACACCTGCCTGAGCCTTGACCACACGCTTTGTTCATACTTTATCAGGCTCCTGTCAAGTTTGACTACCTCCGAGTTGATTCTCAAGGTTATATTGCTTCGGGACTGTCGCGATCGCTCCCCCTGAAAGGGTAAACGCGATGGCATCGTGGTGTTCTACAGTTTTTAGCTTCATAACTCTACCAGACTACCGAAAAAATAAACATGAACTGAACTGAATCGGTGGAGAAATGTTGAGAAACCAGCATATTAATTGCTGCGTTTGAGCCCCGTTAGGCGCTGATAAAAGAGCAAGTGCGAAGATGGGATATGTACTGGCAGCTGCCGAGGCCACTGTGATCCTGACCGCCAACGCTCAACAAGTCACCTTGTTCTGCGGGATAGAATTCAGAAGTAGTAAAGCAATTCTGAATTTCGCTTCCTTCAAAATGTGGCATCCACGGCAGGTGTAGAGATGGCTGTGACAAGTGTGTGGGCATCTGCACGACTCCCACTGAATGCAAGCACGTCGTGTAACGTCCGATCTGCGACTGTTTTCAGGGTAATCCCCACCACATCCTCTATACGCACATGCCAAGGACGTCCTGTTAGAGATGTGGGACGTGCGCGCATTTTCGGGATGCCCTACAGACAGCAACGTGATTGTTTGGGCGTGTTGGTGAGACATTTCAAAAACGTGAAGCATACAAACAGGCGAGGACGAAGAAAGACGTGACAGGGGTGCTAATAACAAATTTATTGTTGCAAGTTAGCCCTACAGACATTTGCTGTTGTCTGGAGTATTGCCTGTACTCCCGGCTACAGCGTATATCGCAGCAGCTAGATTTCGCAGATGTAGGTTTTTAAGCGGGCAAAACTTCTCTTTTAAATTCTACTGATAACATCTCGCACATTCTTGGAGCAAGAAATTGACGAGCACGACAGCTTGGAGTCTCTGACGAGGCTGTGTTGTTGTATCCCTCCTCTAAATTTCTATCTGCACAGGTCTAGCTTTTGCGCTTCCTCCGCGCATTTCACCGTGAACATATATGGCGCTTTTGCAACGTCACCTGTTTGGGAAGAAGGTTAATGGAGGAGCCATTGCAGCATTTGGCCTGTTTGAGCAGTCCGCTCTTGCTGTCATTTGGCGCCACCACACCAGCCAGAGGCCTATTTGCCCCACCGTTAAAAATCCTTTTGGAATCTCGACTGCCTTGCAAAATTTTACAGTATTACCTTTTGTCTTTATTATTACGTTTTATTAATTATTAATTAGTTTTTTCTTCAGACTACGCCCTACTTGAATTGGGATCCGCCGATGTTCCACTCCTTTGCGCGTTGAAATTTGCCTTTTTTTTTCTGGTGATGTAATTTTATAGTCGCGAGTAAAAAAGATTACCACAGTGACGTCACTGGAGGGACGAAAACGCACCGCGCGGCTGGCGAACCGCCGTACGTGCTTCGCGAACACACATTACACGTTTGTTATCGGCGTGCTCGTAATCGCAGCGCCGAGCGTTGCTATCTGCTACTGCGTTGGCACCTCACTAGGGCTATATAATCTTTTTTAATCGCGACTGTACAGCTGAACCGCTATCCATGCCTGTCGATTTTAGCCGCGTCCACAACGTATGTTCCATCTGTTGATAGGTCATCAGAAAAAAAAATTGGCTGTGGTTTAGCTTTGGTTAAACCTGGAGTGACGCGAGAGCTACATCTGCCTGGCTACGCTTCGGCTTGAAAGTGAAGACACAATGGTTTTGCACACATAGTAGTCCCGTAACGGCTTGAACTTCTTTCCGTGACCAACCACGTGACCAGCCACGGCGCCGCCACGAAGCTCAAGGGTGTCATGCTGAAGGCTCGAAGAGAGGGCGTAGTGTAGCTGGTGTAGCTCTCGCTACAAAAACAGCAGCTGAATAGCTCTGTATGCCGCCCGATTCTTGGCCAATCACCCATTGTGGGCATACGTGCCATTTGTTACTTTAACATGAATCGCTGAGTTCTTTGCAAGTTCTGCTTGGTCGGACGGCGTGTTCCAGCGGGCAGTACTGGACGATCTTGCACCCGACGCGCCGGCGCTGCTTTGTGCGCCACACCCCGACTATGCAGCCTTCTCAGTCATGGCTCCACCAGGCTTGTGGTGGTCATGTCGCCTGAGCGACTTTTCGAATTCCACCACTACATTGGCGCGTCCGCCACTGTTGATTAGCACGCCGTGACGTGCTATCACGAGACGACGAAATCACTACGGAAGTGGCTATATTGCTGGCAGAATCGCCCGAAAAACTTGATGTCGGCAGTGTAGTCTTATTGGTTCGCTGTAGTCACGTGACGTGCACAACCCCCCTCCCCTCGTTTTCGTAAATGAAAAAAAAAGATAGCAGGAAAAACCAATATTTGTTTCCCCTGGGAGTGTACGTGCAGCCTTTAGGTAGCATTCCGAGATTCTTTACGTTAGGTTCGACTGCCAGTTGCCAACAGCATTTTGAGCGGGGGTATTCCAATAAGGAAATGGGTCAGGCAAGGAGACACGATCTCGCCATTGCTATACCCCGCCTTTTTACAGGAGGCATTCCGAGGCCTAAATTGGGAACAGTTGGGGATAAGAGTTAATGAAAAACACCCGACTAATCTGCGATTTGCGGATGACATTGCCTTGCTGAGTCACTCAGGAGGTTAACTGCAAATCGTGATCAATGAGTTAGACAGGCAGAGCAGTGGAACATGCGGAAAGCCAAAGTAATGTTGAACAGTCTAGCAAGGGAACAGCAGTTCACACTTGGCAACGAGGTGCTGGAAGCGGTAGAGGAATATGTCTACTTAGGGCAGGTAGTGACCGCTGATCCGCATCATGAGGGAAATAACTAGAAAATAAGAATGGGGTGGAGCGCATATGGCATGGCAGGTTCTCTAGCTCAAGAATGGCAGTTTACCAGCATCCCTCAAGAAAAAAGTATACAACAGCTGTATCTTACCAGTACTCACCTACGGGGCAGAAATGTGGAGGCTACGAAAAGGGTTCAGCTCAAGTTAAGGACAACGCAGCGAGCTATGGAAAGAAAAATAGGTGTAATATTATGAGACTGGAAGCGGGCAGAGTGGGTGAGCGAACAAACGCAAGTTAATGACATCCTAGTCGTAATCAAGAGGAAGAGATGGGCTTGGGCAGGGCATGTAATGCCAAGGCAAGATAACCGCTGGTCCTTCAGGGTAACGGATGGATTCCAAGAGAAGGCAAGCGTAGCAGGGGGCGGCAAAAAGTTAGGCGGGCAGATGAGATTAAGAAGTTTGCGGGGATACGATGGCCGCAGCTCGCAAGGGACAGGGCTAATTGGAGACACAAGGGAGAGGCCTTTGCCCCGCAGTGGCTTAGTCAGGCTGATGATGATGATTCTATCGGCACAGCAGCTGGAAAGAGAACTCTGCAGTGTTGTCTGATTGCCTGTGTGCTGTGATGCGACAGGAATCAGCCAATAATAGGGACAAAACTGCAGGAAACGTTCCTTGCGGGCTATTTTGCTGGCTGCCTGCACAGTAGTCTCGTCCAATACGTAAAGCTAGCGTGTGCTTGCGAGATATCATTTCGCCAAGATGCGTGCCAGCTTAGCCTCCAGCCCCAGGTTGCGACCAAATTACATTCGAGCTATAGTTACGCTGTTTTATTATTAACTAATTTGATAATTAGAGCAGCAGCAGGCCCTCGTGACCGACTCCAACCTGAGCACACAGCTCATGGTGGTGACGAGGGCCAAGATGGCGGCGGAGGTCAACAGGATCCTGGACTAAGGAAGACTGACTACCAAAGCTCTGTATCTATCTCTCCCCCACCCGCTATGCCCTAATTATTCCTTACTGAAATTACTGCTTTTACTGCTACTACCTACTAGCTCTGAGAAGGTTAGAATTGAAGTTGCTGCACTGAATGTAAAATGGAAGATTTTCTAGCTGTTGACTAAAAAGAAAAGCTGAAACCAGAGTTTTTTTTTTTGCTATAACTGCGAGCTCCCGAAATTATTCTTTCTGGAAGACATTCATCCTAATTCGCACTTATGATTCTAAAGGCATGATCGATGGGAATATTTCAAGGCCTGCATTAAGTGCACGTTGCTTTGTGAGCTGCTGTTTTGCTGATAAACGTGCGCAAGTTTTCAATCAGTAACACCTTACAAAGACATTTCAAACAGTTGTGTCATTGTCTTTTGTGTTTCATCGCAAGTTATTTACATGTGTAACAGCTTCACAAAGACATTTCAAACAGTTGCGTCACTGTCTTTTATGTTTAATCACAGGTTATTTACATGTGTAACAGCGTCAGCACTTTGGCTGTCACTGAGAGAGTGAATCTTCATTACAATGAAAGGTATAAAGCAGAGAACATCCCGGAAATGATCCAACGGCTGGTCAATCAGTGCGAACTGCAGATCCGAGTTTTTTTTTTTGTCTTGCAAGATTCAAGAAGATATTCCAGTATAAAAATAGTCCACTTTTCAGTTTTTTTTTTGTGAGCTGGCGTCAAGATTGCGACGTCTATAAATACTGCACTGGTGTCACAGATTTGTGTTGCTACAAAGATTTCACTTCGTGTCTGTAATGCTCTATGGCTGCAAACCGAGCTCGTTATGTGAAGCTGATTCTCCTTGTGCTCTTGCGATGCTTTTTCAGATCCATCCTGTAAAAGAGGTAGGCACACACAATTCTGCGGTGTCGGTACCATGCACACGGAATGTGGTTATCATAGGTAACAAAGGTGATAACGAGTTTCAGCTTTTTTAATAGCTATAGCTGTGGCTGAGCAAATGCAACTTTTCTAGGGCAAGTGCATTAAGTAACAACAGCTCCAAACGGTCTCTTTGACTACTGGCTTAGTTCACGCCATTCCCTTCTTCAAGGAACTTCGGCAAACAAGATGATATCAAGGCTAGTGGAAGGTGGTGTATTGGTCGTCCACTTGCTCTTTAGGAAAACTAAACCATATACCATGTTGCCAGCCTCAAAGCCTCCGTGCAAGGCTCAAGAAAGAAATAAAAACATGTACCTTGCCAAACTTTTCTTCTACTCGGAACATCAACAGTCACCTCAAACTGCTGGATAAATTTATTCACAACTGCATATCAATAAATGCATCTGATGCGGTTATGTTACTTGGCCATGCAGACACTCCATTAAAAAAAAAATTGCTGGTGGTTTAGTGTTGATAACCACGAAATATTGTGCGAAAGCAGGTTTTTGCAGGTAGACACCAACGCCACGTACCTGATAGCGCATTTCCTTACCTTTCGTGACTTGCAACCATATGGAAGTCGATGAAGACAATGTGCAATGCACAGCACAAGACTGCGTTGCAGTTTAACACGAGGCGTCATCGGCTGCGGCGATAGCATAGTGCTCTCGTGCAGTGGCCAGCGAAGCTGATCTGTTAGCGCCGCCGCGAGTTCAAAACCCAGTCACGGCAATGTTTATTTCTCCAGTTTGGCCAAGGTCACCGTCATCCAAAGTCTCGTTTATTTCGTGCCACTTCCCACATCATGTGACTAATTTTAAAGGCTTCACCAAACACCGGCATTTCCCAGGTTATGAGACCAAAAGTGCTTTCGCACAAGAAAGACCATTCAATTAAGTTGACTACCGCTTTTTCATTGGCAGTTGCCGCCTCCAAAGTGAGGGTTGGTAACTAGCAAGCAAGGTCATTCACTGGCTCTGGCATCAAAGCTAGGGCTGCCGAGCAGTAAAGGATGAAAAGAAAAATTAGGGGGACACTTAGCTCAGTCTTTAAGGGTACGACGTGGCAGCGTTAATGGCTCCCTTCAGCGGTTGTCTTCACACACAGCCACTGCTCTTAGTTCACGTTTACACATTTATATAAATTATCTCGTCTTCGAACTCCTCACACGACAGTTTACTCCACTACCGCATTAAAAAGCTTAAAATTAAGCCAAAAACACACACGCATCACCCCCCCCTCTTGAACCTTACCAACATTCCTGCGTGGTTTGGACAGTAGCGTACCTGGCTGGTGTAGATTCGTGGGCTGGAATCCAGCCTCAAATTTATGAAAATTTTTCTTTAAGTAAAATCAATCACTTTGTAAAGTTAAGTCGTTAAAGACATGCGCCGACCTTTATTTCACATTACAAGTGCTCTCTCAAATTATTTTCATTCCAAACATACATGCGTGACACAAGATTCTTGACAAAATGCCGTCGGGACTCCACCGAGATTTTCGATGAATGAGAGCCTTAACGCTGTGCTATCGCACTAATAAAGAATAGGTGAGAATAGAAATAATTTGTATTGTTTGTTCTGGCTTTCAAGTTCTGAAATGCATGAGAGGTCATGAGGCAGACCATAGTTCAGAATTTGCGATTAATTTCGTCTACTTATAGCTGTAATGCGTCCACAGAAATCTCAGTACATGAATGCTTCTATGTTTCGCCCCCATCGAGGTGCGGCCACCGCAGCAGGGAATCTGACCTAATGCCCGGTCCCAAACCACCAGAATGCTGTCCTTCCTCAGCAGGTAGTTGACGAAGAAAATATTTTAGCACATGCAGAGGAACGGTAGAGAAAGAAATCCCTTACAAATTTGGTTATTGTGTTTAAATTAAGAAGATACTGACTTTATGCAATATAGCCTAATGATAACAAGTTGGTTCCCAAATTACAATTTCTGATGAGTTGCTACAACGTTATAAAATTATTTCTTCAGGTAAAAAGTATAATAACCTGTCTGCCAAATATACCAACCTTTATAGAGCCCACAACAAATGCGCAACTTCCTCTAAAATGTTTAGATAACTTCACTGCATGAATCACCAAATGTGAGAGTGAACACCCTTTGCCAGCACTTTGGAAGGAACAAGCAGCAACAAGTTCGTGAAGACAGCCTTACAACTAACCCTGTACATCCGCCTGCCTCAAACCGCTGCTGTGATCAGGGTGTCGAACCAGAACCAAACCGAGCCCATATATTAACGCGATAGCGTTAAAGGCCCCGTTATGCAGAAAATCCTATGTCGGCGTTGTGAGCGCAAAGTAATGGGCATGGCTCCAGGCGGTCCCCAGAGAGCAACCTAGGAGACAGGCAGGCCACCAAAGTCATGCGACTCATGTGACCTTGCGGCGTCATGATGATCTGCCCATCGGATAGTGGGCAAACTGTCCACCGTGGCAGGTGGCAGTTAAATGAAAGATTGGTCGCTCGGGATGAGCAACCTGGGCTCCACAAGGTCCACCGCTGGGACACCTGCCATTGCAGGGGTGTGGCGCATCGTTTAACCACTGCACCAGGAGGGGTATAAGGATTCCCGGGGATCTAGTATGAATGTAAAGTAGGGAATGACCTTCAACATATATATAGGAATTAACCCATTACGCTATCGCATCATACCCTTAAGGCGGAGCTGCGTCTCCTGCAACTTTTGTAGTGATAGCCACATTACGGTAGCATTTTCAGCATTCAGCGTGCCGGAGCCGTGGCGGTGGCGGCGCTGACCCCGTGACTGCGCTGCCATGCTGCCACGTGGTGCGAAGCAGCTGCCGGCAGCGCGGCGCCGTGCCCGATCATGTGGTTCGTCAAGTGTTTGGTCACCTGACCAAGTTCCACTCGGCCAGCTGTAACTATCGCGTCACTCCAGGTTTAACAAGAGCTAAATCACCGCCAATTTTTTGCGACATCTTTGGACCATACCTGAACCGGAACGATTTCGAGGACCCATTCTAAACCGGTTCAGGACGCTGTTCTGCCCCATTTTTGGTGATCCAAGGCTTAAGTTTCTTAAAAAAACAAAACAAGATAAGAGGTCTAACCAGACAGGTTTAGCCCCTGAGAGCCTTGCTAGGCAGTGCGATAATGACACCGTAGCTATGAGGTAAAAAAAATTTGAAGAGTGGCGCCTATGAAGCAAATTATATGCTTCGAGAATATGCATTAATAAAGGCTTAAAACATTTTACGGCAGACCAATGAGAAACATTCAGTTTATTAGGCTTCCTCTTTCAACTATTTGGTAAAAATTTTAAACAAATTGTTAAAACTGCTCGAACTCAAAAGCGCCGCATGCAAGTAATCCTCCTTTCTCTGTACCATATATACCACATACATATGCGAGACATAGGTACAACACTCAAACCCCGTTGTGCAATATTAGCTTATTTACTTTCGAAGGCATTCATTGTCTCTGACAGTAGCTGCAAAGTAAACGCCGTTTAAATCAGGACAGTTTTTTTTTTTACAGAATTTGGGTATTGTTTGTTGCAGGCGATGGAAATAAGCACAGAAGGGTGAACTTAGGGCAGTAGTATGTGCAGTAAAAAAAGAAAAAAGACCCATCAGTTCTCTTCTCACATCACGTCATTAGATCAGAGTAGCTATTGCGTTGCGGCCTTTATTTAATTTTCTGAGCATTTAGAGTACCACTAATTTCAGCGCCCTCTTCCGGTGAATTTATTTTGAATCACGTCGTTGTTGTGCTGCGTGTCTCACAATCAAACTGAACTCGCTGCCCCATCTACCACCTTTATTTCCAAACTCACTGCCCCGTAACTTACCCGTTCATCTCCCTTGCCTTTACCTAAAGTATCTAAAAGGACGACCGAACAACGTTTGAACTGCCAGCACTGCGGTGGCATTGCGTTTGCAGTGCCAATCTGTCTGCTTTACAGGCTACCTTTAAAGGTGCAAACTCTGGTTTCCCAGGCAGTGTGGATGTTGACATCTGTCATACGTAACGGCTAAGAAAAATTTGAGAAATTCAGTGCCGCTTTTTCATGGACAAAGGCGGGCTTTACCTTCTGGAAGAGTAGCGCAATTTAGAAAACATGATGGCCATCCTAGTGCCAGCTTTAACAACAACTGCCAAAATTTAGAACATACAGAAGGCGGTTTGTACAGCACCTGGCTGAAATTTCACATGAAATTGGAAGGGTGTACATGAAAACAGAAAAGGTGTTTTACGAAGTGCTTTGCCGTACAACCCTTACCTGCCTAACTTAACCTAGCAACACAGCTGTCGTATGGGTTGTGCATTGCCCTCTGCAGTGATGACTGTGATAGTTACCCTCCCCACTAACTGGTTGCTCTGGCGCACCAGCAGGGCCACAAGGTAGCTTATTTGTGAGGCCACTGCTCCTTGGGCACATTCACCCACTCGCAGTGCACGCACACGTCCTTGTGAATGCAAAGTGGCCAACTGCCATAGCAACAAGGTCAAGGACCAAAGGTGTTTGATATACTGCGAGCAAGGCTAAAGGTAAGTCATGTAAGCAACTAGCAAGTAGGGTCCCCAACATTACAAACTCTGTATTGTGCACACCCAGTATGCAAGTAATGGTGTACAGTAGCAACACACCATCTGCTGTACACAGTTCACAGCTACACCAGTGTGCACTTTTTATCTCTCCTATTTTCATGCTACTATTTGTGTTACACTGCAATCCAACATGCTCTCTGATATCCAACTTTTGTGTAAGGCACTAACAATAGATGGCACCATGCCATATTGTTGTTTGAAGTAATATATTACTTGCAGCAGTGCAGCCACCATTATTATTAGATGGTGCACACACAAATGTTTGGGGCATAATGAGACATCTTGAACCTAGCAACAGCACTACTCACTTTGAGGGTAGTTATTCAGTTCAGAATTTTTTTCACCTGATGTACAGCCCAAGAAAACAGTGCAGTGCTTTCTGAATCATATATTTTGTTTCAAAACTGCATGACATAGCGGAAATTATGGCAACACCAAGAAAATTATTAGTACAGTTACAAAATAGACGACAATGCGCTCGTAAAAAAGGCGCCAACAAATGTGCTCCTAGGAATAATAAAGAAATTTTCGGGTCACGTTGTGGCAAACAGGTAGAGGAGGCCCTTGGCAAACTGGACAATCTCGTTGCTTCCCATCTTGGATTCCCCGTAGAACCGGTCCACAAAACTTATAGGAACCTGCAGGTCAGATCCAAAATTAAGACTTCAGGAAGTTGCCAGACATGCACAAAATATTTATGTTTATGGTGGGATAAAGATTTATTCACAGAAGGACAAGTTAAACAGTGATAACAAATGTTCAAGGTAGAAATTCTGTCTTATGATGAGAGCTGGACTAAGCAAATACATCTTGGTGTGTACAACATCTGCAGATTGTGTAAGCCACCACAGCCTTATGAGACCAGCTTCACACAATGAGGTGACAGCAACTAAATGAGATACACTGCACATTTTGTGATGTTCGCCCATGATTGATATGTGCCACTGCTGTTCTCGTTTTGTAATTTTCGTCTTACCACTGAATGCACAAAGAAACTTAAGATACATTATATGTACAAGGACTAAAGTTGTACACCAGTCTTCCCAAATGGCTGTCATAGTTATGTACCATCAGCCTCACGTGAAACATGAACAAAAGAACTGAAATGTGAGCATGAAAAATAAAAAATCCCAGCAATTTTATCAACTCAAGAGGAAATGCAGGCACAGTCTATTATAATCAACACTTCCAATCAGCTTACTATACACCTTTGATGTGAATATAAACTGCTATAGTATTCTGCCTCCCTATGTAATATATTTCAGTTTTGCAGTTTGCATTTAAATTCTCTTGTTTGCATTTCATTTCACACTCATAGTACCTGGTCTGGCTATACCATATTTTCAAGCTTGGGCATTTATAACACGAGAAATGCATACACAGAGTAAATAAATAACAGTAATTGTGGCTTGAAGACTGCAATGCAAACATGACTGATTTTCTAAAAAGAGGGCGTTTTATTGTTCTCACTGCTAATGGCTTACCGGCTAATTTCTCACACCTTTAATGCCACACAAGCATTTTTAAAAAAAGAACTATGCATAACTGATACCCCTGTCAAGCGAGTGCACTTACAGGGAATGCGCATCGGCATCCTGAGTGACACTTTAGGCTACCCGGTGGTAAACGGGAAGGCAAAGTGCACTTGTAGTAAAAGAAAATTGCAACACGAAATCAGAGAAATTTTTGAAGAGGAAGAAGAAAATGAAAAAAAAAAAACTTACAAAATTGGCTGTTTGACATGATAGCGAAAAATAAAACGAGCTTAAAGAGCTTCTAGCAATGAAAAAAAAATAGAAATAGAAGAAAAGCACAGACTAGCAAGAACTATCCCGAATTTTTACAACAAACAAGATGGCGGCAAGCAGCGGAGTTGCATCGGAGCGGAGGCTCCGGCGCGTCAGGGATGCTCGGCTGGAAGAGAGCGACGCCGGCTACTGCTCTGGTGAGCTCGCGTTCTGCGGCTTCGCATCGTGGACTTCCTGCCATTCCTGAGCCCGTTCCGGGGAGCTAACTGGGGACGCTACCACCTGCTATGGTCAGAGGTGTCTCCAGCGCTGTTGCCACCCGTCCGGGTGGTGCCCCCCGACGCCATCAACACCGGCATCACCTCCACGGGCGCTTGGACCGGGAGCTAGTACGACGCAGCCAGCGACGCCGCCAGCGATGCCAGCCGCAGCACGTCGAATGCCACCTCGATGCCGTCTACTGGACCCATACACATTCAGCACCTCTACGACTAAACACATGCTCAATGCCGTGGCCCATTCACTGCGCTCCCAGCCTTTCCCCAAGGCTATCCGCTCGAATCATAACAGATATGGGTCCAGATCATCTCTTTTGTCATTGAAAGGAGCCATCATCAACGCCGTAGCCACACCGAACCAACCGTGAGCACGAATGCCAACCGTTAACAGAAGAACGCTAGTAGTAGACGCTGGTAGCAGTGTTCCCGGGTCGTTTGTGTTTATAGTCTTTGTGTTAGTTTTGTGTTCTAGTGTGTGTGTCACGTAGGGAGTATTAAATGGGCGTCTGTGTGGGTACACCTGTCGCCTAGTCCATTCTTTCGGTCCGAGTATTTTCCGGGGAGATCCGTGACAAAGTTAAGTGTCGAGCCTGTGCCAGGATTCATTCCCTTGTTTCTTTTTTGCTTTGTCTCGGATCTTTCCGATCTCTCGACGGCAGGAAGTATGGATTTGGCAAAAACGTTAGAACTGGCGCTCAAGCTAGGGTTAAGCAAGGAAGAGGCGATACGTCTCTATGACGAGGAGAGAAAGAGACAAAAAGAGGAGGCAGATAGGCAGAGGAAAGGACGCAAGCACGCGCAGACGCTCGCGAGGCAGAACAGCGATAGACTAGAAGAGCTCGCCAGGCAGAAGAACAGGAGAAAAGAAGGATAGAACGGGTGCAGGAGTTTCTTTTGTGGAAACAGGCGCATGTCGCGGGAGGATATGAGGAGATCACGGACAGTGATCAGCGTTCCTTAGCAGGTAGAGAATCTCCTATACCGGCCAGAGTTTGTCCAAGGAAGCTGATGGCTCCTTTCGATGACAAAAGGGATGATCTGGACGCATATCTGCAACAATTTGAGCGGATAGCTTTGGGGCAAGGCTGGGAGTGCAGTGAATGGGCCATGGCATTGAGCATGTATTAAGTCGGTGTTAAGTCGGAGAGGAAGGATGCCTGGAAGGATGCCTGCTGCTGATTCCATGGACTACGAGAAAGTCAAAAAGGCACTCCTCCAAAGATTCAGGCGTACGGCAGGGGGTTTTCGTGAGATTTTGCACCGCGAGACCTGAGGATTCTGACACCGCTAAGCAGTTTTCCTGCAGGCTGACCAATAATTTCGATCGGTGGCTTGATATGTCAAACACAGAAAAGAGTTTTGAAGGGGTGTGTGACAGGCTGGTTACAGAGCAATTTTTAGCGTGTTGCAGCTCAAAGCTAGCGCTATTCCTGAAAAAAAGTTGTGTTCACTAGAAGAGTTTGCCGACACTGCAGACCAATTTTTCGAGGCTCAAGGGCTGAGAAATATGAGTAGTAACGCAAGGGAAGAAACTCAAAAGGTCCCAGAGACAGATGCGATCTAAGGTGCCAGTAAGGTGTGTTTTCTCTGCGGCAAGGTGGGACACCGTGCAGTTGACTGTCGGACTAGTAGCATTGCCCAAAAGGCACAAGTTCTGTGTCAAGGTTGTAACAGGAGGGGTCATACTCTGGATGAGTGCCGATACAGAACGCAGGACGGTGCTGCATGCATTGTCGACTCTCGGGCAGAACTTGTCACACCTCGTTAAGTTCCACTGCTAAAAGGAGCGCAAACGCCGCTGGGAAATGAGGCGGTGAGTGGAACAACCAAGTCGAAAGCAGCAATGCCGCTGATGGTTGGGCAAATAGCGGACCGTCCTATATTAGGTCTTATGAGACAGTGGAGCCAACACAGTTTTGGTTCGGAGAAGCCTGGTGGAGGACGAGGATCTTACAGAGGAAGCGTCGGCCACCACTCTCATCTTGGGAAACATTACGGGTGCAAGAAGTGTTGAAGACACCGATCCCGAGTAGAGGATGATCGACGTTGAAGAACACCCAAAAGAGGAAAGGCCCTCGACAACCCAGGCGGGTGATGGGGCAGTCAGTTTCTCGTTGGCCGTGGAGACAAGGGCTCAAGCGACAACCCGAGCAATGCGACGTCCGCTCTCTACTCCTGTTACGATGTTCCTGAGCGTAACACCAGGCGAAATGGCAATTAGACAGAAAGAAGAGCCGAGCTTGAAGGCCTGCTTCGAAAGAGTCGGGGAAAAAGTGAAAAGAAAGAGGAGTCATAAATCATTTGAATATCAATTGGTAAATCGTCTTCTGTACAGGGAATGCATATTTAGCTCAGGAAGGCGGTCCAACAGCTAGTGTTACCAGAAGATAAGAGAGAGACCGTGTTACGCTTAGGACATGATGTCATTATGGCCGGACACGAGGGTGTTAAAAAAACGGTGTCTCGGATCACCGAGGAGTTCTTCCGGCCAGGTGTCCAGAGTGACGTTAAACGCTTTGTTCACTCATGTGACGTGTGCCAGCGCACAGTTCCGAAGGGAAGAGTTGGTCCCGTACCTTTGGGAAAGATGCCAGCCATCGATCTACCGTTTCAAAGAGTGGCTATTGACATTGTGGGGCCTATCTCTCCAGTTTCCGCCAGAGGCAATAGATATGTGTTTACTCTGGTTGACATGGCCACTCATTATCCTGACGCTATTCCATTGAAGGCTATTGGCAGTATCCAACTGGCGGAGGGTCTTGTGGAGATGTTCTCGCGTTATGGATTCCCGAGGGAAGTTTTGAGTGACCGGGGCTCGAACTTCACATCAGAAATAATGAAGGAGGTTAACCGACTTCTGTCAGTAAGGCAACTGAGTTACTGACAATGCTTTACCATCCCATGTGTATGGGCTTGTAGAGCGGTTCAACGGCACACTCAAAAATATGATCAAGAAAATGTGCCAGGAGAGACCTACTGATTGGGATAGATACCTCCCAGCTCTTTTGTTCGCTTACCGTGAAGTACCGCAAACGAGTCTCGGTTTCTCGCCCTTCGTGATGTTGCATGGGAGAACCTTTAGAAGTCCACTTACAATACTCAAGGAGCTGTGGGCTAATAAGGAGATTGCATCAGATCTCAAGACAACATACACATACGTTCTTGAGTTGCGGGACAAGTTGGAGGAAACATGCAGGCTTGTACATCAAGGCCTGGAAAGGGCACGCGAACGATAAAAGGACTACTATGACAAGAAGGCCACTCACAGGAATCTGAATCCGGGCGACAAGGTTCTCATCATGCTACCCACAGATCATAATAAGTTATTGATGCAGTGGAAAGGCCCTTACCTTGTGACGCAGAAGGAAAATGACATGGATTGTGAGTTATTGATAAATAACACTAAGAAGGTTTTCCATGTAAATATGTTGAAAAAATACGAAGAAGGAGGGCCCATAGAGTGCGCCCCCAAAGTAGCATGTTTGGTAG
The DNA here is from genome assembly GCF_052857255.1 of Amblyomma americanum. Classification (NCBI taxonomy): domain Eukaryota; kingdom Metazoa; phylum Arthropoda; class Arachnida; order Ixodida; family Ixodidae; genus Amblyomma; species Amblyomma americanum. The sequence continues at coordinate 105,627,980 of NC_135498.1, forward strand.
GAGCCGAGGAGACAGGTGACGTTGCCGAGGTGCCCACGTGCAGTGGGAAGAAAAATGCAAGAGGGCATGAGCTACTAATAAAGCCCAATGTAAATGAAGACAGACAATCACAGCTCTACTCCAAATCAAGGAAGAGATGTTTTCGGACAGGCCAGGTAAAATGAAGGTCATACGTTACAAATTAGACCTGTATACCAATAGAGCCAACTAAACAGCTCTAGGTATTTCTGGCATGTATCTTATGGTTGTTGCTGTTATGTGATTATACAAAGGAGTGTGTTGTGGACATTAATATGTGTATTAAGGACACCCCAGGGACAACGGCAGTGGTGTGTTAATGTTCCGTAAGTGCAATTGGTGTGCTGTGTTAGTGGTGTGCTTTTGGTGTGTGCTGGACATCTGTAGTGTGTTGTGTGCTGGGTCCAGAATCTCCACAGCAGTTAGTCGGTTGGCTGGATCGCTTGAAGATGAGGATGATGTGAGCAGCTTTTCATGGAAAAACTCTTGAGAGAGGGGGCCCTTGTCACATATAATAGGGAGTCTGAAATAAAAGTATGAGGGAAAGAGATTTGAAGAAGACAAAGAGGATGGTGATAAGGATGACGTGGATTAACCGAAGACTAAAGAAGATTAAGAAGAAGCATTCGGTGAGGTGGAGAGAGAAGAGGCATTCGGTGAGGTGGAGAGAGATAATTGGTGGAGACGAGAAGAAGAAGAGGAGGACGACAAGGATTACGTGGACTAACGCCAAGGCTACAAAAGCACGAGGGAGTGCGAGGCACGGGGGAGTCGGAGGCTTCGGCAGGTCAGGGACGCTTCGGCTGGAAGGGAGCGACGCCGGCTACTGCTCCGGTGAGCTCGCGTTCTACGGCTTCCCATCGTGGACTCCCTGCCGTTCCTGAGCCCGTTCCGGGGAGTTAACTGAGGACGCTACCACCTGCTACGGCCAGGGGTGTCTCCAGCGCTTTTGCCACCCATCCGGATGGTGCCCTTAACGCCAACAACACCGGCATCACCTCCACGGGCGCTTGAACCGGGAGCTTGTGCGACGCAGCCAGCGACGCCAGCCGCAGCACGTCGAACGCCATCTCGACGCCGGCTACTGGACCCATACAACGCCGCAGCCGCACCGAACCAACCGTGAGCACGAACGGCGACCGTTAACAGTAGAACGCTAGTAGTAGACGCTGGTAGCAGTGTTCCCGGGTCGTGTGTATTTATAGTCTTTGTGTTTTGTGTTAGTTTAGTGTGCTAGTGTGTGTGTCACGTACGGTGTATTAAATGTCGTATAGTCCATTCTTTCGGTACGAGTGTTCTCCGGCGATTTTCCCGAGCCAGTCATGCTCGATTCATGCCATCCGACTAGACAAACGGTATAAATGCGTGGTAGGGTCATTGAATTTGGTTCCTAGACATTTGTCAACGGCGCGGATGCTGCGCGATTGCCGACACACAAACCATAGAATTAGCACTGCGTCGTCGACAACGGTGCGCCGAAAAACTCTCGTTTTGCAAGTTTCATGGCTGCACACCTCAGGAAAAAATTGCGCAGTAATCAAACAAAGCCCCTATTACAAAACCGTTCAGTTTTCACGACAGCGCAGCGTACCTACAATGAGCGGCTAATAGTTTTTTGAGCACAAGAAACACAACTGAGCCACGGCATTTGCAGCGCTTTGCAGCGCAACTCTTGTAGCCTTCCGTGACCTCCCACCCTCAGAGAAGCGGCCACTGCCTTCGCAATTCGAAATACCCCGAAGGTTGAAAGCATGGGCGGCGACCACGGTCTTGTACATATGCTTGGTCAGATTAGAGCAGAGGGACAAGGGTTGCAGGTGCCCGGTAAGAACTTGAAACAGCCAAAGCTCACTGCCCTTTTTGCACCTGAATAAAGTTTTTCTTCACTGAACACATTGTATTTTGACTTCCTCGCAGTTGCAGCGCAATTAAAGCTCGACTGCTTTAGTTTTTCTCAGGTGGTCGCTTATATCCAATTACCGCTTATAAGAAATTTTTTCACCGTCCCACTGACTTCGTTATAACAAGCAATTACTGTATTAAGTTTAATAAGATGTGACCATACCTTGGTAAAATACGTGTTGTCAATTGCAATACGAGCTTTTTTTTTTCATTCAAAATATTAATGCTGTCTGCAGTGCAGCCTTCAATGAAAAGGTAATGCTCCTTTCCCACCACCAATGAAGTGCTTTGTCTTTTGTAACAAGATGGCACCACACTGCTTTGCATTTCTTAATTGAAGCAGTAGCCAAGGTCAACTTAAACTGTTGTTGATGGGGTTTACATCACTGTGCTGAAACATCTTCGGGAGTGGAAACTCGAATGTATGCTATGCTATAGTAAGAATGCCCAATAACTGTCTGGTGCCTGGGACTATATAACCGTAAAAACCGGACTATAGGTCGACCACACAACTAACCAATTCTAAAAATGAAAAACATCTTTTTCCATGGAAAGAGTACCAAAAGACACCCTTACAATGAAGCAAATGCGACTCGACAGGTTGCACAATGGTGACAGTATTTATTTTCATTTGAATGCTGTTCATATGTACACCCAGCCAATTTTTTAACAGCATCGCGCACCCATTGACCCGCGTGTTTGTTTCTGGCACACAGAAGTACGGCGCCGTGGAGCAACACCCTTCCTTTTCATGATCACCACACCCATGATGGCGAGCCCTTGAATTGTGCCCTCGTGAGTCTAGAGGTACGTGTGATCTCTACCGCTTTCACGCGGATGCATTCAGCAGTCACAGGCAGCGATCTTGCACGCAGCGCAACCTTTCCTTCCAATTCTGGATACGCTACGGTCCGCCCATGAAATGATGTTTTCTTCTGGTTGCTGCAAGTTGTAATACGCAGCTTCTGCCTCCACCAGTACTGAATGCTCTTTTCGGATACTCCAAATTCGCGCTGTGCCGCCAGGTTGCCGTGAGCTTCCGCGTACTGAATCGCGTTTTTCTTGAAGGTGATGGCGAATTGCTATCGGCTTGCGCTCATTTTGAAACAAAATGTGAAAAAGCAGCCTTTAACCAAAATAGCTTTGCAACAACGGAAACTCAAAATAGCGGTGCGACAACGTCGCCACGCCTCACTACTGCTGATGGCGATGGTGATGGAGGCTGTTGACTTCAGCCGCCCATTGTTGCAAGACTTTCGTAGTTTATCTGCTAATGACCGGTATATAAGACGGGGGCCGACTTTTCGCCATGGTTTCTTGAAAAAAAGTTCGACATATACTCCGGTTTTTACGGTAGTTTTCAGTCCATCAGTTTTGCTGGTGTGCAAATGCTACCATGTTCGCTGATCATGGTTTCCAGCCCTGGGATATATAAAACAGGCGCATCCACTGTTTGAGGCATTCTCAGTAGAAATATTCTACAGTGTTTTTAACAGAACAGCTGAGGAATCGGGCACCTTGGCCACTAGTTTTCTTTTGACTGGAAAAAAAACTGGGGCCTTAAAACAGCCGTCAGTACCTTTAAACAACTGCTGACAGGTAACCAAAGATGTCTAACACTGTGCTGCACCTTGAGCTGCTAGTTTCGATAGGTTTCCTGCAGTAAGCACTGTGACTCATCACACGTCGAGCTCTCCTATAATTCCCCTATATGGTAATGTTTCAAGTGAAAAAGATGCGGTGAAAACAATCAAGCTGCTGACCGCACAATCTCTATTGCACTTACCTCGCCTATGGAGCACCCAAACTGCCGGGCACGTGCAATCATCTCCATCTGGAAGACATATCCTTTGGAAGTGCAGCTGTCCACTAGCTTCTGTAACACATCCTTCTTGTACAACCTGCAATTTACAGCACAAATAGAGAAAATGAAAAAGAAGATTAACCAATTAACCAATAAACAATATATACATAAGCAAAGCAAAGTAGTAAAGCGTTTTTTTTCGTATGATTCTGAGCATTTATAGAGGGCCTGAAGCTCTCTTGACAAAGCTGTTGCTTGTTCACTGCCGAGGCTTTTTCCTCTCATCTCGGCATTTGCTATAGCAGGCTGGAATGGCAGGTCTAGTGTAGCCCATGTATAATTCCTACACTGTTTGTCCAGCTATAACGACATTACGGTGTTTCCTGCCTCTTCTTTCTTGCTGGCATAATTGTGAACATGGTTATGAACACACTTTGAATAGTGAAATTGGCCACAGGCAAAATTTCACCCTTATTAATGCGCCATTAGCCAAGTGAGAAGGCAAGGATTGAACAAAAGACAAAAAAGCACCAAGTAGAGTGCTGCACAGCCCCTGAGCAATCACCATGAAGACTGGAAGAAAACTGTGCATGTCATTCAAATAATATGTACTGGCACCGGCAATCCCTTTTTTAAGCAAAAGAGCAATCACTAGCTGCCATATCTCAAAAAGCGGACACATGAAATCCAGAAAAAATTCAGCTGCACGCAGCAAACATTTTTCACACAGCCTACATGACTGCACAAGACCACAAACAAAAAGTGCATGTTGAAGATAAGTTGGATGAAGCGCCTTTATCTCAGAGCACCTATGTGTGAACAGATTAGCAACACCACTGGTGGTGACAATAGCGTGCTGCCAAGTGTTACTCACCTGTGCATGAGCTTACACCAAAGCACAGCACTTTCTCTGGACTATGCTACGATTAAACCTGGATGTAACGAACCTCCATATAGCTCATTCCTGGATATAAGGAAGTTTTTCATTTCTCCAGCGCCGCCCCCATTGAAGTGCATGTATTTCAGACCTCCATGTAATGAAGGTATTGCAGCAGTTGACCTTGATGTAACGAACTGGCTACACAATTTATTTGTTAGCTAGTGCTGAGCTACTCAAAATTTGGCAGAACCGCACAAAATTTTCGTGATGATAAAGCACGAACTGACATGAGAGGAACGTCGATCGCAACGAGCGGCCACAGTTGACACGATGCGCCGTGCTCCAGCGCTTTCTCTTTGGGAATGTCATACCAAGTAGCAAAACCACAGTTTATGCTCAAAAGCAGCAAAAAATAATAGGGCACAGCAAAAAATTAAATGACATGAGCAGTGCGACCACCGCGCGGCGGCCATCGCCGCTGCGTGGTTGCTCGCATGATTCCGACTGTGATAGCTATCGCGTGCCGAGAGCGGGGACGACGGTGAGCGCCGGTGATGCAAGGTAAGGAGTCTGTTTCCTGGGGCAAAAGTGAAGGGAAGACCGACAAAGGAAAAATGCGGGTAGAAGCACATGCCTCCGCGGTCGGTTTATGGCAACGGCGCAGCTAACGGCGCAGCTGCGCGCGTTCCCCTCTAGCTCGGTTGCAGTGCCCCCGCCTCAAAAACACTCCTTGCCCCACTTGTAGCGGTATTGCACGAGCCGCGGCAGAGGTGGCGGCAGCTGCTGCAGCAGTCGCTATCAGTGCGATCATGAAACCTTTCTCTGCGTTTATGACTTCAAGTAATGCTGCTCTGTAATCATTTTTAATGTGAATTCACCTACATTTATTTCTTATTTTGGTTTTCGTTCTGCAGCGTCCTTTCGACTCTTCTCGCGAAAACTGCGTGGAACGAAAAGTTGCAGACTCTCTTCAATTCCGTTATATCCAGGTTTAACTGTACATCATTCACTCCTATCTCCTCCTTATTTCAACATTTGAGACTCATTTCTGCACAAGTACTCAAATGGTAATGTAATATGCAGAAATAGCATGAGGTGCGCTCAAAACAGGAACTCACTGTGCAGTAAGGTATGTGTAGCTTTGGTGTCAAAATATACAGCCTACAAGGTTCGCTTTTGGGTCATACAACACGGTGCATTATGCATAGCCAGCACTCCAAATCTCTTGAAGCTGAGAGCAAGTCTTGTCCTGGCCTTTCCAAGGCTTAGGACTTCCAGGAGTCAAAGAACTTCACTATACTCCTTCGAAGCAAACTTCCCAAGTTGTGTGTTTTTCACAAAGGGCATAAATAACTTTAGTAGAAAACGCTTGTGGGCTAGTTGGTACATGTTCGAGAAAGGTTAACACTGTGCAAAAAAGGACGAGGGCAAGAAGCAAAAAAACGAGTACAACTGCGCCCGTGGTGTTGCACTTGTTTCTTTGCCTCTTGTCCTTGTTCTTTTTATCCAGTGTTAACTTTTCTCGAGCTATGCTTTACATCGGGACCAGAAATGTAAAGAGCGAAGCCTACGTGCAGAAGTTTACTGCTAACTACATAATTTCTGAAAATTTCTGTGCATTTACAACTGACCTATAACTGGATGCCCATAATGATGCTTCAGTGAATGAGTTGTGACTGAGTTGTGTGTTTTTACGGATAATGAGCTTTGTCTTTTACAGGCGGATAAAATCACAGATTTTGTTGCCATGCCCAGAGCCATGTTTGTTGAAAAAGCTTTGCAAGCAGTGAATAAAAATTTCGTAGCAGTGAAAAAACGTGACACCCAGATTAAAGGCAAATTTGCGGAATTTTGTAAGCGTTTAGAGCTATTACCGCTTGCTAAAGACATCACAAGTAGTGAAAGTGGCGGGTTACAGGTGTTTTTTAGTGTGAAGACCCATAAACCTGATGCCCCCTTCGTACAATTGTAAGTGAAAGGGGAACATGGCAAAATCATGTCAGCAGATTCCTTCAAAAAGTGTTGAATGGCCTCAAGATAAATGATCCATTTTTGGCGAGGAGTTCTATGGATGTAATTAATTTCCTAAAGGAGAACCAAGATGTAAGATACGCCTTTTCGGTTGATGTTGACAACCTTTTCAATTCTGTTCCGCATCAAGAACTGTTTGCAGCTGTCAAGGAATGTATTGACGATAACGGAACCGTTCAATTTCAAAATGTGTCGGGGATGACTGTAGATAACTTTTTAGCGCTTTTAGAATTTTATTTGTGTAGTACGTTTATCGCCTTTGACAAGGAGTTTTATCTGCAAAAGAAGGGGATATGCATTGGGTCATGCGTCGCCCCGGTTTTATGTGATATTTTTTTAGCATGCATTGATCGCCATTTGAACTATCATTTTAAGCAATCTAAGATTGCCTGTGTTCGAAAAGTGTTTCGTTATGTGGATGACTTTTTAATTGTTTTGGACAAGCATTGTGCCATTCCCAATGAGGATACGCTTATGAGTGTACTGCATGACTTCAAAAAGCATGGAAGGGGGCTCACTTTCACGTATGAGCTCCCGGTTGAAAACAGCCTGCAGTTCTTGGATGTGAGATTAAGGTTTATGAATAAGCACGTGTGCTGGTCTTACTTGCCCAGAGCACAAAAAGAACTTTTGCCTTATAGTTCATCCCATTCAAAGATTGTGAAGAGAGGCATCGCAAAACTCTGCTTAGAATCTGCACTCTTAAAATCCTGTGTGCATGATATGCAAGATAGTTTTGAGAACCAATTGGCTAGGCTTGAGGCCGCCGGCTTCCCTGACTCGGTAGTTGTCGCTGTTGCAGAAGCGTTATTGAAGAAGTTGAAGCCCGGAACTCGGAAGGAGGCAATAACACCCCCGCAGGCTAAAATAAAACCTGCAGTGATGCCCTACGTGCACAAACTATCTCATGGCCTCAAAAAGGTGGCAAACCGGCACAATGTGCCGTTGGTCTTTTCAGCCCCTCGGAAGCTAGGCCAGTTGGCCCGACTCATCACAGGTGATGACAAGAAATCTGGGTGTAAAAAGAGGCACGGGAACCGCTTTGCGGAATGCGCCACAGGCGTTGTGTACGAAATTCCCTTGACGTGTGGCAAGTCCTACATAGGGCAAACGGGGCGCTGCGTCAACGACCGTCTCAGGGAACACGAAAGAGATTTAAGGAATAGGGAAGGTGCTAACCTTGTTGAGCACTGCGCAACTTGCAAAGATTGCACACCGATGTTTTCGGCAGTGAGGATTCTAAGCAGAAGCAAATTAAAAACAACCCGTGAAACGATAGAGGCATACTATATTAAAAAAGCTGGGTCAGAGTGTGTCAGCGATACCTCAGTCATTCTGTATAATACAGAAAAGGCGTTCCTGTCAAAGTTTCTGCGATAAAGATATGATGAGATTGTTTTTCCTATTTTTCCCTTTTTTGGTTCTTTTACGGTGTGCGCCTGCGCTGGTCTGAGAGTATTTAAGCTGTGTGTGTGACTCTGAATAAACAGTTGTAAGTCAGCGCTGTGTTCGTCCTTGTTCGTCCTTCTTCTTTTCTGTCTTCTGTCTTCTTTTCCTTGGCTAAAAACGTGCCGTTGCGCTGAAGAACTATGAACTTCAATCAACAATACCAACTAGCCCAAGAACTAACTCTACATAAGAAAGCTTATCAGATCAGCAGCCTATAGCCAGTTGTGTGCAAAAAATTTTACAGTACTATTGAGGTTACGCTCAGCCACCTGCTATGGCAGAAGCCGGTTTCCTCAGACACAATCAACGTGAGTGGAAACGTAGAGTTAAAAAAAGCGGTAATACTGCCGTGAATAAAATGAAACGCGAAGGCACGCTGGAAATATCAAAGGGAACAAAAGTTTCAGAATCTGTGCCAAAGAACCAGAACTTCGAAGTACCAAATCTGAACTATTGCAAGCCTAATGCAATTATTGTTTCCTGCAATTGTGTGATAAACACCCAATCATGGTATGATGCATTAACATGCTGACACAACTGCTTTGAAGACAGTCCCTTAATGACCGACTATGAAGCTAAAGCCTACTGTATATTTTATCATAGTGGAAATATTTATTCCTGATAGGGCTGTCGATCACACGAAACGTCTAGATCAATCGGTAGCAACAAGTTAAGCGCAGCTTTTACACAATAAGGATTCATTAAAATGAAATGGTGAGCTATAAATGTAGAACTATAAAGGGTGGAACTAAAAATATGTTTACTGCCCTGTAACGTTAGTAGGGCTGAAATTCACTTCAGTGAAGATAAAGTACAATAAATGCAATACAGTCGAGCCTAGATATATCAAACCCACATATACTGAATTACTGTTCACACTGAACAGTTGGGACATTCCCTACAAAATCCCTTGCAAAAGTACAGCTATTTTTCTCATTTATCGAACTTAAGATCGCAATTCATTCTGTATATAGAATGGCATGCTGCACCCCTGTAATTGGCACGTATCTTAACAGTGCTCTTCAATGACTTTTTGCGTGCAGAGAAAGGTCGGCTGTGTAGGTTCAGGCACCTCCTGACAGCACAGGAGCTGTCAATCCATGTGATGACAAGAACACGGGGTGTGCTTCCGCCTCTTGTAGTCATTTTCCACGCTACATCACTGCCATGCGGTGAAGCCAAACTAACTAAAGCATAACAGCAGACCTCACTTGGCGTGGTTTACTGAAAAAGACAGTGCAGAAACCAACTGCACCTGAGTTATAATTATTCTAGTTATAGTGTACTGGTAACATGATCAGGCACCTTATGATAGGCAGTGGCTAATTCCAAAGCACTGTCTGCTGCGATGTCGATGTGAAGCGGGTTAAGCTTAGCAACACATCGCTGTAAGAAGTGCATTATTAGCACAAGTGTAGTGTATTCGAACTTGTAAATTACAGAACACATTATCTACTACCATTTTTTATATACTGAATAATCGATATATCGAACTATTTAAGGATCCCCTTCGAGTTCAATACAATATATGCAGGTTCGATTGTAATACCCGTCAGACGGGACTTCTTCACGGCCTTTACAGTAAAGTTGTCTTAATGTACTAAAGGAGGAAAACCAAAAAGGAGCAGCGGCGCTGCTACACGGCAAATCCAAAGGAGCTAGAGCGCGGCCTCCGTGAATGCCAAAAGTCACCGCTGTGTGTGAAGCGGCGCTAGTAACATTATGAAATTAAAGCAGACTGTAGCACTTCAGCTAAGAGGATAAGAGTGCTTTCGTGTATGTTTGAAAAAGTAGCTATCACGAAATTAACTGAGCGTTCTGATGGTGAGAAACAGATATTTTGAAACAAAAGTTTCTTTTTTTTTTTAATCGTTCCTGGTCCGACCACGGTAGGTGCACTTTTCCGTTCGGCTCCTCGTTGTGTGCGAGAAGCGTGCTTCGTTGCTATGTCCTTGTGCGTATTTCAAAGAAATTAGGTTGTGCCTGGTTAGAGTGCTGCCGTAATCATGAGCGACGAACCGCAAGACATTAGAACGAAGTGTGTAATTGCCATGAAGAGCAAACAAAGAAAAAACAGCAAAGCGAGAAGCGCAAGCACGTGTGTGTCGATGCGGCTGCTGAAATGCGTTCAAGTCCTTTCTTAGCAGTGTAGATGTCTTAAGTCATCCTCCTCTACGGTTAAGTGCACTGTAATGCAAAATTAACCATTAAGTAAGATAAATTAGATTTTTTTTTACGTTTTCAAAACTAAATATTGCGTCAATTTTTTATTCTTTGAGCTCGCAAGCTGCCGCTGCCGTCCGGGTTGCTCCTTTAAGAAACTTTAAGGCCGCTGACAGCCGCCTTTGCGGCTACGGACCTTTTTCGCAAAGGTCTCGACGCTTTTCCGTGTAGATGCGCGTCAGGCGCCTTTGGGGCAAAGGACCTTAATTCCTAAGGCCTTACACGTGCCCGTGTGACAGAGGTATAACTGGCATGTGCTAACTTGTTAGCTAAACTAACTGCATTGAAGCACTTGGCGAAGCAGCTACAGGAAATGTGGGGTACAAAAATTATTACCCAGGCAGCTATAAATAGCGAGCTAACAATGAGTAGTTGGTGAAGAAAACCTTGACTATGGTCCAAGTTTTGTGACATCTTTCTGTTCCATCACCAAAAAGTTTTAACTCAGAACAAGTTGAGGAGGAAAAGTCAGTGTATCACATCTCCTTCAGCGATTCTGAGGAGTCATGAAAGAGAAAAATTCTCCAAAAAGTATATATATTAAAATGGTAGGGACACCAAATATTCGGTTTCATGTTTTTTTTTAATTATGTGCAAGAAATCAGTATATGCGGATCACCATGTGGGATTGATTTCCGGTTAGCGAAAAATTTATAACTGATTTTCTTCTGTTATCAGAGTTGTGCTCACATGCGATGCACAATAACTGCTGCATAACCCCGGCTTTCCTCCTCTTATGCCAGCTGCCCACAAGAGCCGGAATGACAACTTATGAATGAGCAACTATTATCCCATAATTTTTGTGTGCTTCACACCACCTTTACCTTGCTGTGATGTCATGGTCTCTGTTCCACTGGCTGAAACTGAAACGTAAACTACATTGGAGGAAAAATTCAATTGCGCCGATTATTTACCAAGCATGGCAAACTCCAAGGAGAACCATGCTTTCGAGCAGTTTTGCATTACTAAGTTTCTGTGTCTCTACTTCAATACTCGGTCCCTAATCCTTGAGCACTTACACAAACAAACAAAAAAATGAAAACCCCTATTCAAATGAGCTCGAATGAGCTATAACAATGACCAGTCTTTTTTTCCCTCTACATTTCTTAGTTCTCTGAAACTGCCAAGAGAATGAAGTAAAAATGGTAAACCAGGGTCAGTACGAAAACACATAGTCAGGTCCACCTCAGAAAAAGTTGAGACGCAAGCAAGGACAACAGAAAAAGTTGATGTGAGGCAAACAAATACCGTAAAAACCGGACTATAGGTCGGACTTGAATATAGGTCGACCCCCCAACTAACCAATTCTAAAAATGAAAAAAATCTTTTTCAATGGAGAAAGTACCGGAAGGCACCCTTACCTTCAAACAAATGCGACTCAACAGGTTGCACAATGGTGACAGTATTTATTTTCATTTAAATGCTCCTCGTATGTACACCCGGCCAATTTTTTAACAGTATTGCGTGCCCACTGACCTGCGTGTTTGTTTCTGGCATAAAGAAGTACAGCGCCGCAGAGCAAAGCCCTTCCTCTTCATGAATCGCCGCACCCAGGATAGCGAGCCCTTGAATTGCGCCCTCGTGAGTCTAGAGGCACGCGTGACCTCTACCGCTTTCACGCAAATGCATTCAGCAGTCACAGGCAGTGATCTTGCACGCAGCGCAACCTTTCCTTCCAATTCTGGATACACTGCAGTCCGCCCACGAAATGATGTTTTCTTCTGGTTGCTGCAAGTTGTGATACGCAACTTCTGCCTCTGCCAGTACCGAATGCTCTTTTCGGATACTCCAAATTCGTGCTGTGCTGCCAGGTTGTCGTGAGCTTCCGCATACTCAATCGCATTTTTCTTGAAGGCGACGGCGCGACGGTGAATTGCCATTGGCTTCCGCTCATTTTGAAACAAAATGCGAAAAGCCAGCCTCTAACCGAAACAGCTTTGCAACTAGGGAAATGCAAAATGGCGGTACTGCTGCTGATGGCGATGGTGATGGAGGGACGCTGTTGAGTTCTGCCACCCATTGTTTCTAGACTTTCGTAGTTTTTTCCCCAATGACCGGTATATAAGACGGGGGTCGACTTTTCACCATGGTTTTTTTTAAAAAAAGTTCGACCTATATTCCGGTTTTTACGGTAATCACATGAGGTCTCTTCAAAAAGCAATGTAGATAAGTTTGTTCGCAGCCTCACCGAAAGCTTCCAGTCAAGTCGGATGCGCCTGGCCTCAGAAGGAGCTGCGTCAGGAAATTGGCTGCCCGGCTGGGGATGAGAAAACAAGCAAAAAATAAACCACTCAAGCAGCCACAGTTGACTCAGCAACCAGCACAAGCAATCCACATTTATTTCATTCCTCTTCCTTTCCCTCCCTTCCATACAAGTTCAAGCACACTTGTGCAAATCACAAACCCCAGCCTTTCAAGCTTAATCACTGCTCGTTAAGAATGAAAGATTACACAGAGTGCCAGCGCGGCCAAAAGTAGTAGCACAACAGGGTTCCCCTTGCTGCACTAGTACAAAGATTCACTGATCTGTAACAATGTGTGAAAGTTGCCTACACTACACTGGCGCTGCACTGGTCCAGTGGTTTGGTTACAGTGCTAGGCAATCGACCCGAAAAAGGCGGGTTCGATCCAGGCTGCCGGATTTTTACGGGGGTGAGGTGCTAGCTCATGTACTATGCGATGTCAGTTCACGTTAAACAACGCCAGGTGCTCAAAATTATCCAGTGCCCTCCACAATGGATCGCTCACAATCCAAGTCGCTTTGGGACTCTAGACCCCACAAAACCAAGCCAAAAAGTTTCCTCCACCTTTTTTGTGTTCAGGTAATTACACTCACCAGCTACTGCTTGCCTTAGTAACAGAGATCTTTAATCCCAAATATTACATCCGTAACCACTGCATACGTTCCTAACTAATCCTTCCTAAACTGCTGGCTCATCTGTATTAAAATCCTGAAGAGAGGAGGAATTTTGTAGTGGGCTTAATCGTGACGTCAAATTTGGCTATGCGGCTTGGAGCATTACCAGTCACAAAACTTTCCCAAGCTCAATTGGAAACCAAACAGTTCAAAATTTATAGGTCAACGGACTGCTCTACCATGTGCAGCAGTCGACCAAACAGGGTTGCTCAGTAAAACACGTTGCTCAGAACGCAGACGGGGAAAAAAGGAGTTGCAAGGCAGTGATGACAGCTAGTGTCATAGCTCATAGGCATCTCTTAACCTTCCAAAGCTGGCCATAGGATATTCTCTATATTTTGGGCTGGAGCTCTGCAACTAACGTGACTGAGGAGCTCTGGTGTTACGTATGTTTTCATTTTCTGGTGTAAATCCGGGACTTCCCTCACTTTGGCCATAGGGCTACGACCCATGACGGCATTGGAAACAACTTCACAAAGACCACACGCAAGCACAAAAAAACTAAGACATAACCGATGAGCATTCCCCTGCCCACCCTAAACACATGACACTTGAGGAGGGCTGCGTCATCCGACATACCCAGGCACACATACACTGGTGACGCAATATACAAAAAGCATTATACTCTATCTGCAAGGCCAGCTGGGAGAGCTCGTTTGCGCTACCACTGGGGACCAAATCATGCCTACTGTCAGTCCTTACGCAATATGTCTGCGACGTGCTCAGCAAAGAGTGGTAATCTTTTCCTTGGGAGATCGGGCCAGACCTTGAAAAAATAGTCGTTCTCTCTCGCCAAAATAAAAAGGACGGCGCATGCTTGACAGCGACACCAGGCCCAAAGCAAAGTATTTTGCAGCTTAATGCTTAAGGTGTCATTTGTTTTTAAGAAGGCAGAATGCCATCCACATTTTTCTTCTTTCTTTCAGCAAACACGAGACACCCTCTCAGTGACAGGTGAAGCCACTATGCTTTGTAATGTGGGACGGTATGTTACCAGTTATATCCATTAGCAGAAAACAAGGCAGTAGAACCCATTTACAACAGACAAGTATTGGAGATGAAAACAGCGTTTCGTGTTCTCATTAATCACAGATTTCTTGCTGTGTTTATGTTGTCACTAAGTGACTACGAGTATAAAAATGAAGTTTATAGCTTGTTACATAGGCTTATTAGCAGCAAAAGTGGCTGTTTACTGTCATCTGCTTGACAAAATGTGAAAACACCATATGCATCAAGGCACCCTGCTTTCTACTCCACTACAGCCACACCTGTTGGTGAGCTTAGCCCTCGGTAAATTTAAGTCGTAAAAACAAGATCAATATTCTGATATAGATGGAGTTCTGAGCTAAGCAAAGCACTGAATTTTTTTTCGTTTACTGATCATGAATTATAAAAATTTCAGCCCCCTGTCCAGCATTATTTTGTAGAGCACACTCCGTTATGCAAATCAAGCCCTTTATAATAAAAGGAGTCCCATGTTGCAGAGCACCATACACGGCCGACGAAGAGCATGCCTACTTTGAACGCACTATCGCGTTGAAAGGTGACCACAGCTGCCGCGATCCGAGTAATGAGCGGCGAATTAGAGGTGCACTTCTTCCTGCGTGTCTCCTCAAGTTAGCAAGTGCATCAATGCCTTGGAAAATGGACTTGCCACACGTCCTGCTTTAACCCACATATGCCAGTGTCCTACATGTAGAACACTGCCTTTCTGCGCAGTAACTGTAAAGGTTTACTTTACAGACCAGAATATGATGCTCTTGCACCAGGGCCGGTTCGCGCACTCTCAAACCCAGGCATCCGGCGTCATCTTCAGCCGAGCTGCCAAAACGTTACAAAGTGCCTTTGTGCTATGCACAACAAGCAAGCGTTGTAGTCATTCAGAGTGCTTAAACATGTCCGTGTCAACATCCTGGAAGTACAAGAGTCATCTGGGCACCACAGTGTTGTCTACGCATGCATTAACAGCCAGAGGAAAAGAAGCAGCTGGGTTGTGGAGTGCTGTGTGTGATGCACGACGTGTTTCGAGAGGTCTGCCATTGCGGAGTGTTCGGCCTCCATCGTTTCCTATCAGGCGTTAAAAATGCTGTCCTGCGTTAAACACGGATTGCTGCAGTGCATTAAACGAAATACGAGGCATACGAAAGCACAAGTAAGTAGCAAAACCTCGTTGATGCGTTTTTAAATTGCGACAAAAACGCATTATTTGGAAAAACGTATGATCGAAACCACCTGATTTTGAGAAATGTAACTGCTGAATGAGGTAAAAAGACATTTATTGACAATTTCACTTAATAAACATGTCAATTTACATGTCTTGGCGCAATAGCTGAACAGATCCTATTCCAGTGCTCACTGAATTCAGTCCGCGTTTGCGCTGTCTTTAGCGCGGCAGGAAATTCGTAACGCATCCGGTCCGTTCACGGCAGTGACGAAAGTAACCAAAATCTCTTCCTTGTCATTTTTGGATGCTTCGCCCCTTTGCTCCCGAGTACTGTGGGAATGCCACTGCGGCGGCTGATTGCCACAGTGCTTCTGCTTTTTAAGCTGTTTTTTCCAGGCCCGGCCCGTTCGTATATAAGCGCATCGCTGTTAGTTCGTAGAAGCTTCGACTCCTTTCCCTTATGCACCGCGAAGAAACCTCAATGTTTCTCCTCTTCATATAGCGTCCCCGCAGAAACGGCCGTAGCGAATACTAAGCAAGCCGTTTTCATTTTTGTTCTTGGTGGTGGTGGTGGTGCTTCGCCTCGTTGCGTCGAGGCACAAAAGAGAAGCCACCACGGCAGGTGACTGTCGCAAAAAAACATGTCGTGTGGCCTCTCGTTCGGCCAACATTTAGGTTTGCACATGTGCGGCCGGTCAATAAACGTGTTATACGACCACAATTTGTTGAAATTTTAAACGTAGTAGCCGGGAAATCGTGTTATCCGGGAACGTATTAACCAGGAAAATATTGTGTAACTATGGTACATTTTTAATTTCTGTGATTTTGAGCGTACGAACAGGGAAATTGCATGAACCGAGAAGAACTTATCGAGGTTTTACTGTATACTGGGTTTGAGAAGGTCGACCTAACTTTGTGGCCATTACAAAACGTTTAGCATTCAGTGACTGTGTTATGGGAACATGCAGCTATGCTCGGAGCAACCGGAATGGGGTGAATAAATGTCAACTTTGTGCACTAGAAAGCCTGTTTCCTTGCTGTGAGCCATTCTGCCGCTCTGCTCCCTGCGGAGGCTGCGTGAGCCGCAGAGGTGTCCCACTGTATAAGTGTGGTCTGGTCACAGCCCAAAGAGCACAACAGCTATGGTAGAATATGCGTACTGCAAACAGTTTGCCTGAAGTAAACCTGCCCTGATTAACTTGCATACTTTGAATGCATTAAACAGCAAAGACAGATTCGCCCTTTTTTCCTAAAGAATAGTACCGAGCCCCTAATTAGCATCTCTTTGAAAAGAAATTCTGAACAACCAATCCCAATTAAGTCTCCCTGCTTCACTGGAACTTTCGTCTGCTTTCCTTAAGCATTCTGCACTCGTGCTTCTTAACCTTTTGACACGCTATGTACACAATTGTGTACAAAGTGAACTTGCAGCTTTTTCTGAGCGTGGGATGCACCTAGCAGCAAGCTCTTTGCTTCAGATGAATTTCCAGTCCTTAATCTCGCAAATAAGCTGTTTGTTTAATGCAGTGATAGCATATGTAGGGTATATATTATTTCGTGAAACAGTGAGTGGGGTAGCATGTCATCTGAAACTATTGTGTGAACGTATTGCTCCACCAGTAGTAACATTTCTTTTTTTTTTTCGCAGTTTCAAGTGTAATGTGCACCTTCCAAATAGCAGTTATTTCCATGATTTCTCTGCTGTCTACTTGATAAGTCGCGGCATTTCAATGCTGCAATTTTTATCAATTATGACACTTTGTACAAAACTTTGCACATACTTGCACAAAATGAACCGATAGTATTTTGCGCTAGAAAACTACCAACTCGTCTTACATAAGGCCTGATTACAATGTTTAAGCAGAACAATATTTCATTTCGGTGGAAACAAAAAACGGCGTGTCAAAGGGTCAAAGCTGGAGTACTGGTCGCTCACAACACACATGCCGCACATGTCATAGGCCTGACTCCATACCAGGGCGCATTGATACAGCACTCTATAGGCATAATTTCCTTTTGCATATGCAAAGAAGAAATAAACCGTTTTTACTACTGATATACCAATTAAAATTCTTGTCATACCCATGTCTTTTAGTATTCTCCGGCAAAGTGAATGCTATGCTACGAGAGAGCTGCCGTGGTGGCTCAGTGGTTATGGTGCTCGGCTGCACACGCGAAAGGCACGGGTTCTATCCCGGTGGAGGTGGTTGAATTTCGATGGAGGTGAAATTCTAGAGGCCCGTGTACTGTGCCACGTCCGTGCACGTTCAAGAACTCCAGGTGGTCGAAATTTCCGGAGCCCTTCACTACGGTGTCCCTCACTGCTTTGGGATGTTAAATACCCATAAACTAAACTATGCTATGATCTCGACTGTATCTCACACCCATGGCACTCACACACGTCTGTAGTCTTACAAAACAAGATGCAGTTTAATTTATGGCAGCTTACAGCCTACACTGAGTTTAAATAAAACAATACTAAAAATGATATTCTAGTTCAAGGAGCACTGGCATCAAAGTCCTGTAAAGTCTTCAGAATCCCATTTTGATGCTCTACATGCCAGAAGATAACACTGCAGGCAAATGTCATCAGCATTTCACAAAAGATTTAGAAAAAGAGTCACCTTATGAGTTTCCTCTTGATGTCCCATCCATAAACTCCGCCATCACCGACATACCTTGTGCCTGAGACCACGTCATAGTCGCCCTCTTTCTGTTTTCTGCAAGACAAATCAGAGCCACAAAATTGGTAATGACACCTTGCAACTCTGCCACAACGTGCTGCTACAGGGGGCAGCTTTCAGAAAGCAGCCAGGAAACCAGGGGCCGTAATTTGCAACATTTCTTAAGTAAATTCATTCTTACGGTTCCTGTGCTATTGGCTAGCCACACTGTCAATAGTGGAGCGAGCGAATTACCCTGCTCACATTGTCAGTCATGACGGCAACAGCTGCAACTACCAATGGTAGGAGGAGAAAAGAATCGTTACCAAAATATGGCCCCCAATCATCTAGAAACGAGTTATTAGCAACTTCAAGGGCTGAATTTTGATTTTACAGTGCTAGATGTACAAGGAACGCTGGTTGGTTTTATGGTGTTTGGCATCCGTGCAGGGGCAGAGCAGGGGCTCCCTTGTTTGTAGGAGAAGATTGCCTTCAGTACTGTACTATCCATAGAAGAAATGGTGGCTGGTTTCAAAATGCTTTGCGTTTGTGCATGCAAGGACAGAGCAGGAGTACACTGACCTTTTAACTCTAACAGGCGCTGCTTATTATTTCAATACAAGAAAACTGTTTTTCAATCTGGATAATCCATATCAAAACTTCAAGGAAGCTAATTAATTAGTTTTTTAAAACCAAACAAAGATAGTTATTTTCAACAGGCATGTACAAAATTTTGTAGTGTCACAATAGTTGAAAACTACTGCTTAAAAATGCTAGTACATTTGGCAATACATAAACACCAAAGAAAGGAATTGTGCAATCAACTCATGTTTTCAAAATGCAAATGACACTATAAATTCAGAAAAAAAAAAAAGTGTTATCACTGATAGCAAAATCTGTCTGCATGAAAATTGCTGAGGAGGCATTGCAAAGCTCCCTCTTTTGAGAAATAATATAACTAGTGCATTCACTAGCTGGCGCGAAAAAGCATTGTATTGCGATATTAACGATGTTAAATTTGCTTGAAATGAAAGAAATCACAGCCAGGTATAGCACATTTAAAAGAAAAAACTGTGAGCTTGCTGTTTACACAAGTGGGTAACTAGTATTCTAAAATGCTAAACATCAGCCACATCTCACATGATCATTTGACCAGCCCCAAGACAACACCCGTTTTTGAGGCTAGTCTCTTCATATGGCACCTCACGATCGCTTGATCTAGCACAACAGCTCCTGCTATAATGTGCCCCTAATCCTGATCTGGCATGGTCCAGCTCTGTCAGTGCTGCCACTCAGTCGCACCTTACATCAGTAACATCACAGTGAGGAGGGGTAAAGTGACCAGCCAGCACTGAATTTGGCAACACTTTTGAAGGTCACTGGGTAATCCCTTTTATTTAAGTGTATGCCACCACTATCACGAAGAGAACAAGAGCTATTACCCTCCTTATTTTACTCGCTTTAAGAAAACCAGAACTCTTAACAATCATCCACATGAATGCAGCTTCATACCATGGCACTGAAACATAAGTTGAACACTCATTAGGGAAGTGCTAAGTTCAAACTCTCACAGCATCCACCCTCTTACAAAACAAAGCCGATCTCTACCTTGTGCAGCCCTCTTTAACAAGGGCAGCAACAAGGGTAGCAATTTGCTGAAAAAAACAGGAAGGGTAAAACTTGCCACACAAAAGAAAAAACAGGCAAAAGTCTGAATAAAAAAAAATTATGGCAATGCTGGATATAGCTACTAATCAGGCATCCTGATTTTGGATCACATTTATATACTTTAGATAAAATAGGCAAGTAAAGTAGCTAATAATGGCATCATACAAATCTCCTTGTGCCTGCCACCTTGGCACAATGTATGAGCACAAGTAGGCCGTTCAGGAAGAAGGAAGAGTTTATGCATGTTTCCATTAAAATTGCAACCGCTGGCATGTAACACCCCAATACATGCAGGTCAAAAGGTGCTGCTTAATGCTCTTGGAGATGCTTCTGAGGCCTTACTTTGCTGCACACATTTCTTGATCATACACAAAGGCCGAACTAACAATTTAACTGAACGCATGCAGCTTATCAGAACTTCGCCAGAAAGATGGTCGCCCACAGTGGCATTTCCTGGAGAACTAAGAATGTTTAAAAGAAAAAATCCACTAAATTAATCTTAAGATTACAGATTCATGCTGCTTAGCAACCAGTTTCATAGTACAACCTCAAGCGAGATATTTTGATTAGTATTTACCTTGAAGAAAAATTTTCATTAACCAGATAGCTTTCGAGATTTTGAGTCATTGTAAGGAAAGGTACAGACCCCAAATTAGCAGCAGACTAACACTGTGTGCATTCCACACCCACTGCTGATGCAGACGTTCACCACCTGCCATGGACCTGCATCTGAACGCAGGCTTCAAGAACAAGACAACTACAGGAAGTTAGACTAACAGCTACTAGGGATGAAGACTTCGCCCTGTGGCTGATGGACAACACAAAGAGCCAAAGCCGGCTTGGATTTCTGGATGAAAATAGCTTCCACAAACTTGTGCAGTATATTAACATGATAGCATTAAGGCTGCTGTTCTGCAGAAAATCAGAACCTGTAACAGCGTTGAGTGAAAAATGGGCTCAGGTACGGTGGTCACCTGAGCCACCCTGATGGCCACCCGGGTGGCAGTTGAAGTAATAATTGGTCACGAGAGGTTGCTCGGGAACCGCAACCTGGGTCGCACAAGCCTTAACAGTGGTAGCGCCTGCCATTGCAGGGCAGTGGTGCTTTGCTTTACCACTCCACTACAGCACCAGCTGTGGTATGAGGACTCCCATGGATCTACGAATGTAGAGAGTGACCAATTCCACGTACAAGGGCGTTAACCGATTAATGCTATCGCGTCATACCCTTAAGGGGGAGCTTTAGTGTCTCCTCCAATTTTTGACGGCCCCGTCTAATCCCGCAAGGCAAGCCCTCCAATTAATAAAAAAGAAACTTAAGCATTTGCTGCATTTTTCGAGATTCAACCCCCAACTGTGGAACTAAAGGCTTCTGTTGCTGCAAAATTCTGCTCTACAGCAAAGGCAACTTCCCTATATTTATCCAGTTAAAGCACAGTATGTGCAAGTTAACGTCTGAAGAACATATTTTACGCCATTAGCGAAAGCCAAGTTGCGTCCACTGTAGGACAAAGGCTTCCCCCGTTGACTTTCACTTTCTTGACAGTCTACCTGCCAGTTCTGCAATTGCATGTCCTACCCAGGTCCATTTCCGTTTCTTAATTATAGCCAAATTGTGATCAATTCACATTTGTTCCTCAAACCAAGCTGCTTTCTTTCTAGTCTTTTAATTTTACTAATATCCACTTTAAGTGCCATTTCAAGCCTTTCTATCAGCACCGAAGTTTTAGAAAAAGGTAAAAACTGGTAAGGTACATTGTTTATATTCTTTACTTTTTGTTTGAGAGATATTCGTAAGCTGCATTTGATAATTTTACAATACTACTAGCCAAGTGCACTCAATCCCATTCTTGTTGTAATGTCCATTTCTCTCTTGTGGGGTGCCAATTAAAGTACCTTATTTTTATCCACCAACAGCAAAGTTGAATAAGGCAGCCTGACTATACCAATGCTAAAGCTGAGAGTAAAATTGCACAAGAGAAGGTACAAATAGATAGATAAATAAAAAGAGCTACACTTACTCGATAAACTTTGGAATGAACTTGGGCTGGAAAAGAAAGCATCAAAAGGGAATTAGCACACACAGTGTCCATTTTTACAGAAGGTATTGATTACTTTTCTTTGCGGTAGAGCCCCAGCATAACAGATTAAGCACAATGCTACAATATGTAAACACCTAGCCATTGCACTTTACTACCTTCAACATAGATTTCAGTGTCAGTGTCACAAAAACATACTGCTTCTAGGTTACTCCAAATAGGCTACTCCAAGCCTCAGAGCACGTTGTTTTATCAAGTTGTCAGACTTTGATATTTACTAAAAGCAACTTTTTGCTTGTGGCATTGTTGTAATCAGCAGTAATACAAAAACACACCTGGTGAGCACATTTACGCCGCGGTGGCTCAGTGGTTAGGGTGCTCGGCTACTGATCCGGAGTACCCAGGTTTGAACCGGGCCGCGGCGGCCGCGTTTTGATGGAGGCGAAACACAAAGGCGCCCATGTGCTGTAGGGTGTCCATGCATGTTAAACATCACCAGTTGGTCGAAATTATTCCAGAGCCCTCCACTACGTTTCTTCTCTCAGTCCCTCCTTTATCCCTTCCCTTACAGCAGGGCAGGTTCAGGTGTCCGCAGAGATGTGAGACAGATACTGCGCCATTTCCTTTCTCCAACAACCAATTTTCATTTTTTCACGTTTATGTCACTCTTTCTCACATCAGAGCCCCATTTTTCATGAAATCTGTATGTCTGACAAAAATAATTTACTAATCTAGACTCAATATTCAGGCTGATACTCCCAAATGAGTAGGCTCAGGCCTGAATTTGCTTGTTTCAAGGCAGGTGATTAATGAACAAGCCACATAACAAGCTTTTCTGCAATTACAAAGATAAGATGATAAGATGTTTTGATAAGGGTGTCCTCCAGTTATGAAGTAAGTGGGACTGCATACTGAACTAAAAGCACAGACAGATCATCGAAAGCAGCACACCTATTACAGTGGAAACATAGTAATGACATGTTTATACAAACATATTTCATCCAACGAGTGATAAACTGATAAATATCATAATAAGACAATGACATTTTACTGTAAGCAATGTCCTTTCAGTGGACTTTCCTTTCAATCTAAAAGCTTTTATGAGTGATAAATAAGCCAAACTTGTCCCATTTTTTTCCCCTGATATCTCTGAAATGCTCAACCTCAACAAAAACTAGTATACGGTCCGATAAAAGTCTGTCAACATTAAAGACAGCAATAACATTAGCGCAATGTTCAAGCCAAACATTGTAGCAGTGGTCAGACTAAAAGTGAGAACCCAATGGATGGACCTCTTGGTAACCTAGTCCACTAGCTAACGAGAAAGATTATTTGAAAACAACAATAAAAAAAGAAATAGCAGAAGTTACTTGGGGAAAACTGCTTTTTGCTCCAAACTGTTTCCACTCATTCTGAAGGACTTCCGAATGCTATATTCTCTACTGAATAGTAGGTTTACTCACGAATGTCAACATGCATGTTGGATGTAGCAATGAAACCATTATTCAATAAAGATTTCATGCCGGCAAGCTAAATTTCAATGCTGAAAATGAATTCCTTTCAAGGACCCAAGTACACAGATGATCAATAAGAAAGAAGCTTGTTCACTAATTCCAGTAACTTCACCGTTTCAATGGGCACATAGAGGAATATGCGAATTCTGTAATAACCTTGTGGCAAGTGCTAAAAAATATGCTGATTGTGAGTGTCTACCACCCATGAACACTCTCACCTCTGGTTCCAGCTATGCTTCAGCTTCAAATCAATTGAATGTGTACTAGACCGCTTCACAATTTACATGCAAAGAGACTTCTACGGTATGTACATAGTACTTATGTACTAGGAGTCCTTGCAATACTCCTAATGGCCATGAAACTTCCCCCAAAGTTTGGTTTGCAAACAAAAGCAGTCAGTAGGAGCGCCACCGCCAATCGAGGAGCCATAAGCAGTAGACCGCGCCAGCGGCTTATGGTGTAGTTGTGGCAGAAAAACGTGCTTCGGTGCCTGGGTTGGTCATTATTTCATAGTTTTAATACTTTATGTGAAATTGAAGCGGATATCCTGCATCCGCTACAGTTATGTAATCTCAGCCAGCTTGGTACTTATATAGGGAAACAACACTGCCGACAGTGCCATGGCGCACTCTACTTGCCATCGTCCGGGTGCTACGTGGAGACTTATCATGTTTAATAGGACATTTAAACATTGCTTAAACATGCTGTGTGCTATTAACATAAAACACACACGTGACTGCAATGCAGTGCATGATAAGGCAAAGACAGCGTTAACAGATGGCACTCATTGGATTAATGCTGCGCTTCTGTCGCTTGCCTGGCTTCAGTGGATGTGATTACAGGTTTAACAGTATGTTGCACATACCACAGTGCATTTATGCCTATCCGGCGTGCAATTTTATTGAAACTAAGTCAGAAACTAAGCTTCTGAAAAAGGAACTTGGCAAGAGCACCTACGGCATTTTCTATGTGAAAACCTGAACTGTTTGGTGGGAGTTGACCCATTTTAAGTAGGCGAGCTCCTTACAAGTAATTGATGACCTGTGCCAAGGACTGCAAGGGGCTGTGACTGCATTTTCGCTTGACGTCGAGAACCTTTTCTACTTTATTTCTGTTGACAGCAATGAACCAACTAGCCCAGACCAAAACCCTGATTTTAAACCAGCCTGCCCCCAGAAGCCAGAATGACATTCAGCAAACTGCTAGTATGTTTTTGTTTTTGCATCCATTGTTTGGAACAGTGTTGGCACTGTAATTAACGTTAGAACTCAAAATGTTCAGCACCGTTTTCTTCCCACAGAGTTCGATAAGTACTCTGGTCACCAATTTTACTACAAGTATATACCTTTTTCAAGAAGAGGTTGATGCTGCCATACTGGACACTGGGCTGTGCTCGCAGAACAGGAGAGAGTTGAGGATTAAGCAACCTATGTTCTCCTCATAGCGATAAAAATTGGTTGCCTCGAGGGCACTGAGAAAACCAATACTAGAATGCTCAGAAAGTGCAACCTCGAAGATTTGTCAACTAGGAGAGAAAAACTGGATCTAGGTAATCTTTTTTTACAGATGTCTGCACAGTCTGAGTGCTCTCATATCCCAGAATAAATCTGTTTAATGCGCCGACAAAACGGCTATGGCACCAGTGTTTTCTTGGCAATAACTGTTTCTCTTACTAACCCACACAGATGTTGCTTGATAGTTTAGCTAACGGCAATAATGGCTATGTAATTGATATTTCTGTCTTCTCCATTGACGCATTCAAGCTTACCATGTATCTATGATTGGTGCGTGCTTGTTTGTATACCTTAACAAAGGCTACAGCTGTTCATGGGTATAATAAATAAATAAATAAATAAATAAATAAATAAATAAATAAATAAATAAATAAATAAATAAATAAATAAATAAGAAATGCAGTTCTTGTTTTCCTCTAATGATCTAAAACCAACCTGTTGCATCAATCCCCTGTTTGGGTGCTGAAACCAAAACAAACTATGTCAGAGGATAATAATAATAATTGGTTTTTTGGGGGAAGGAAATGGCGCAGTATCTGTCTCATATATCTTTGGACACCTGAACCACGCCATAAGGGAAGGGATAAAGGAGGGAGTGAAAGAAAGGAAGAATAGCTGCCGTAGTGGAGGGGCTCCGGAATAATTTCGACCACCTGGAAATCTTTAAGGTGCACTGACATCGCACAACACACGGGCGCCTTATAGCGTTAGTTCTAGATTACTTCCCAGGCAAAGCCAGAATTCATATGGTGATCCATGCTTACTAGCATATTATGCACCATTTCAATGAAAAAAAAAATTTGATGCCCACTTCTTGAAGAGGTTTATGCTCAAATATATGCCACAAGCAGGGAATGGTGGATGATGAAAAGAAACTTCCAGGCTTTTTGCCGTCTCCTGGTGCTAAGAACCTCTACAGCATCACCTCTACTGCACCCCCCCCCCCCTCCCTCACTACTCTCTGCCCAGCCCGTCTGTATCACATCGCTACAGAGACAGGGGCGCATCCTACAAGGCACCTACACGCTGGCCCAGGTGGCACTCATGAGCTAGATCCCGTGACCATAGATGGCATATTACAGGGAACACCCACTCTGTAACCTTTGTGACCCTCTTGTATCTACTCTCATGAGGCAGCAGGTACACACACAGTTCTTGGTTGTAACACACTACACACCGTTCTTAGTTATAACACACAGCGATAATGGCGCGGGACACTGACGCCATTTACCACAGAGAACATTGTATTTACAGCTAATTGTAAAAAAAGAAAGAAAAAAAACTGTTCACTTACATGATGAGAGAGATCAGCATCCAGAATGATGATGAAGTTACCTGTGGCACTTTTCAAGCCATGGATATATGCTGTCCCAAGACCAAGCTTTTTTTCTCTTGGTTTCAGTACCTTAGACAAGTGAGAACAAATTAACTGAATGTAAACAGTCTTCCAAACCTTCAACATCCAACCAAACAATCAGTTCACGTAGTTTCCTAAATTGAAGCATTAATATGAGCATAGGTTAAGCAAAATAAGTGCAGACCCTTCATTTCATTGTCATCATCCTCATCAACCAGGTTCAGCCCACTGTAGGACAACCTCCCCTAGTGACCTTCACAGATACATTCTTTATTTTACTTTTTACTCTCTCCAACTTTTCCTTCTATAACCAAACAGGGTGCCTACTCAGAGTGACCTGTGCATTCCATTTTTTTCAGAGCCTACGCTTGCTTCGCATCAGTGATCTTTGACTGCCCAATGTCCTGCAGGAACTGCAGCAGCTCTAACTTCGCATATTTCACGATCTCATCTTTTCACCTCCCTTGCTGCTGCCCCAGGCAATGTTCCTATTCCCCTGGCATCCATTCTGTTTTTCTAACAGACAACAGGTTATCTGTTATGTGCATTACATCCATTGCCACAGTCCATTTTCTACTAGCAAAGCTAAGCTAAGCAAAGATATTGGCTAGGCTGTTTTTTTTTTCCTCTGCAACCTACCCTCTTTCTGTTGCCTTTAATTTTCCTTTCCATAGTTCACAGCATGCTCCTAATCCTCAGCCTAAGATTTCATAGTGATAGCTGTATGTGTGTCACTCTATGATATCGCCTTCATAAATGTCGTCGGTGTCGGTAACGGCAGCGGCTGTACGCAGAATGCACTTCCACATCTCCTACTGCCTCACTGTGTGTCCTACACTGTTGCTCCTTTCCGAGGATGGATAATCACTAGTTTTCTTCACTTCATTTTATATAACTTTACTTTGCCTGCTTGGGTGCGCTTGCATATGGTGCAGTCACTGCCTGGATTACTTATCAGGTCATATGATGAGCACAAAAAAAGTTTTGTTTCCACACCCCAGTAGCGGAATTCGGCCATTGTTCAGTCATTATAATTATTTCCTAGATTACTTATGAATCCTCCAGTGATGCAATGACATGAAATGTTTGCATAAGTGCTGATACCTCCAATGAATCAAACCTCTCACTTGCACAATGCCAACATAAACAGAAAGTAGTCGCAGCATGTATAAACTGGCTTCCTTGCAATTTAACTGACACCACGACGTTGAAGTATGTAAGAAAAAAAATTTCATGCATACTTATGTAAATTAAGTAGGTAGACTGCTTTAAGTAAGGTTTTCTTGTCGACACAGGGCATTTTCGAAAATAGGCATAACTTTTTTTCATGCATCTTAGAACCTTTGCAAAACGGCAATGCTTCAATGCAGTCAGACAAAGTTGCTCTGAAAGAGGAATTTAATTTGAACTACTCTACACCAGTGTTACCGGCACAGCCAAAAGTGCCACTCGTCAAACCGGTCCCTCCTTTCGTTTTGCGGCAGGCAAGTTATGAACACCATCACTCTACTTTGGTCCCGTACACAAGAAAAATGAGCATGTGTATGATATATGGACAGGACTCACAATCTTGTTGCTTCCATAAATCTTCTGGAGCTGCTGAGCTGCTTCAAGTGTGTTGTCGGGGCTTCCGTCATCGATTACAATAATTTCGAAGTCATAGCCACTGGAATAAAGCGAAAGCAACAAATAGTCGCAAATTTGAAGATCTAACAACCCTGCCTCTTTGTACTTAGCTGCTTAATGAATTCAAGAATGATTATTAATCACTAAAAACTGCAAAATAAATCATCCAGCATGCCAATGCGAGCCCGTGTATGCATTGTCTTCAGCGTCGGTGATGTTAAGAGACATCCAATAATATTAAAACACCTCCTCCCAGCGTACAAAATAGATCCAAACACAGCAGGTGGTCAGTGCATCCCAAACTGGGATGCTACGACCGTAGCATGTGCGCAAATTTTCTGGAGAGACCTGCCTGACGACCGAAAGTCATTGGCAGCAACTGCTTTGTTGCTCGCGTTTTCTGTGCGGCATCTGCACGGTAAGTTACAAACAACATTGTTTCGAGGAATGCGCTTTTCCTTTTGGTAGAGTTTGACGCGAATTTCTTTCTGATAACTGTGATAGCCTGAGATTAACAAAACGTTTCAAAATTGCAAAGTCTGCCTGAAATACAAGCAGCAACTGCAAACGACGAAGAATAGGAGGCGATACGCGACCTTCTCCTGGCAAAATATGGTAATACGATCAGTACCTACTGAGTTGTGTAAACATTCCTGGTAACCCGAGCAAACGAAGGCTGCAAGTCGATCAGTAAGTTTCAAAACAGGCAACGAGATTTGATGAGATGAAGTAAACAGCACAACTTGCTCTGCCAATGCAGCATAACTGGAAGTTAGACTCTTTCTGCTGGGTAGGCACAAGCAGCGAAATGTTACGGGTGTATTTTCAGCAACGCGAGCGGGACCAACGAGTGCAAACGTGTCAAAGCCGCGGGACAGCCCACCTCTGAGACATGTAGTGGTCGATGAGCCAAACCACGATAGGTAGGTTTTCTCTCTCGTTGTACGTCGGCAGTAAGATGCTGTATTTGTCGGCGCCCATTCCTGCGGTTCACGCGTGCCACGAAAGCAAGTGAGCGCTTGGAAAATACAGATGGTTTAAGTAAATGTCAACGCAAGCGTCAGCTTTCCACCATCGTATGGATTCGGCTGGCTGAGGATTGATTGCGGATTGCTCGAAAAAGCAAAGCCACATTTTTTCTATTCTTTTAACCTTTAAAACAATTATGTTACCTAATGTATTTGTTCTTCCTTGTAATAAAAGATGCTTTTATGTATTAAAAACTTTGAACAAAAATTTTAAAAGGTTTTAAAGTTATGTTTCGGTTTCGATTGTCGTAGACTAACCGCATTGTGCGTGTTACAAGGGCCAACGAAAGTATACTGGAACAGCATACATATGCTTGCTACGTGCGCTTCAGTCCGGGGACATAAATTCGTCTTTTCTGACCACATTTAGAGTTCACTCTACCACATCTGTTGGCCATAGGTCACGGGGGATTGATGGGCACCACTGGCGGATCGTTCCTCAAGTGGCCCTTGTGTTTTTGAACACGTTGCGCTACCTGGGAGACGTCGAAGCTATTTAGAAGCGGCGCCATTAGCGTGCAAAAGAGACCGCGGATTTGAAAATGGTATGTTTCGACATACACCCACGGTTCTGCAGTAAACATTGCAAATTTTGCTGTTCGTTTGGATCATTGGTTGATTCCTCATATTCTTGCGGCTGTAGTTATTCTGGTGTAACGTGGGATATATTCAACATTCAGCTATGGAAACGATCATTCGCAAAAGTTTCCCTAAGTTTGGAATGCGTATAGGCATTATAGTATAGTGCTCTAGAATACTCTTGTAAGTTGCATGGGGCGCCCTCAGATGTAGCTCCTCCCTCTAAGGGCACCCCTGATTGTCTGGGGTCATGTAAAGAACGACAGGTAAAAAACGCAGCTGGTAAGAATTGGATTAATTAAATGAGGAAGAAGCAGGCTAGAACTATATAGAAATTGGAAAAGGCCAATTAGGAAGGAATCGTTTTATGATAATCCAAGAAGCAGCGCTCTACTTTTTGAAGCTAGATTAGGGTGTCTTAGAACGCGAATCTACAAAAAGAAATTTATCCAAGAAGGTGACACATATGTGCAGTGTGTGGTAAATCTGTAGAAACAACTGGACATATTATACTATATAATGGCGGTATCCATACGAATGCCGATGCAGGCACATTCAGTCTCCCTGAGGCCCTGGGGTTTGATATAACAAAGTCATCCGAATGAATCTGCGGTAAAAGTTAGCAAAAAGCGACGAGAAGATTAGTGGCTCAAAAACAGGGCGGCGGTGGAGGGTTTCGAGTTCACGATTAAACATTATTTTTAAAGAAAGATGAATTTATAAGAAATACCATCACATTTGAAGGACTGCTTAAATAAATCCGCCCGTACGTACGCGTCCGTCCTTCCGTCCCCTTTCATCTGCCACCCCCTGCAATTTCACGCTAGCAGGACCAAGAGGATCGATCAAGAGGTAGAGGAGGAGAATCGATCATGGAGGAGAATCAGTGGACGCCATTGGGTAGAGGCGTTCCTTTGTAGGGCCTTTGCCGCTTCGTTCTTGAGTTTTATCCGACTGTAGCAATCCTAAAAAAAAAAAAAGGCGACGTCTGTCTAACGCCTCTGAAGCCTCTCAGATGCCTGCAAAAATATAATAAACATTGTCGCGACTGGGTTTCGAATACGCGGCGGCGCGAACAGATCAGCTTCGATGGCCACTGAATGAAAGCACTATGCTATCGCCGCATTTTTTTCTTTATTGCATGGAAATAGTGCCGAAAAGAAAAGTCTAAGATCGCTTACGCCACAAAACACCAGGTCACCATACCTCTTCCAAAACATCAAAAGTCTTGGAGGCACAAACACGCATCCAGATGGGGGAGCCAGCCAGGCGGCTCTTGCAGGACAGCATATACTCCCCGCACCAAAGCGCATTGCTCACGAAACAAAGATTTCGACGACCGTGGTGATTCGGCGAGGCGGTCCATCATGCGGCTCTCCCAGAGACTAAATATAGTCCCAGCAGGACAAATAGAACATGTGACAAAACACAGTTTTTCTCCACAGGCGAAAAACGGATGCTGTAGGGTGTGATGTCAATGCCCTTCTTAATTGTTCGTTGTAAGATATCCCAGAAGAACACAGCATCAAGGCACAGCACAAAACAATGGTCAATTGTCTCTGGTGTACTGCACAGGCGGCAGTTCACCGATCATGGCGCAAACAACCACTTAGCATGAAGCCATGCCTTCGCAGGCAGCGCAGACGTGTGCAGCTTAAAAAAGAATGTTTAAATACACATTCGCCTAACACGTTTTAAAACACTGGTGTCAAGGAACTCCAGAAAAGGTTGCCGATACAACGGTAAAGGAAACAAATACTCTGTATGTGCTTGAGTCATCTGTCTTCTGGAGAGGCTATACAGTTAGTCTAAAGAAAAGCGCACAGTGAGGAAATTGAAAGTGTCAGAAACTTCCTTAAGGATTCCCCATAAAGGCGCCTCACAAGTGTGTCCAGTCGGTGCGAAGAAGAAAGGCAAATGAGCACTGAGACGCCTAATAAGCAAAGCTACTAAAAATGGTGGTTTGATAGTAATAATAATAATAATTGGTTTTGGGGGAAAGGAAATGGAGCAGTATCTGTCTCATATATCGTTGGTTTTTGACGATTTGAAAAAAAGAAACGCGAAACAAGCTGATGCACAAGTAAGTGAACAAGGCCGATTCCACCAGACTCTAGTGTCACCACTTCGCGCACTTTTTCGTGCGCTCCCAGACACCCTTAGAGTGTGTGGGGGTAGCGGTCTCGGTCACAAAGATGCCCTCGACTCAGCGTGGCAAGCTCAGCCAGAGACCAGCTACCGACAAGAGGGTTGGTCGTTTGGTGCCCAGCTTTCGCCGGTCGCAAGCCAGAGAATGGGTCAGAGCCAAAGGTTCACAAAACAAAACAAAGTTTATACAGCAAACAGACGATACAGAGGATTTCACAATTACTCGTACGAGCGCATACAAAGTGATTTACAAACACAATTCAACTCGTGCAAAGTAACACTTGAGAGAGATCACAATACAACAGAATCTTTGCACATAAACTGAACTAACACAGAGGGAGACAAATAAACAAAACACTTGTTCACGGGCACTGCGACAGTCCGACGACCTGAGGAGCACGACGGGGCCGATCCGCAGACTGGCACACGTTGCCTCGCTGGTCCGTGGCTGGTCGAGTGCTGCCCTCCCGGGAGTCGAGCGGGCTCGCTTCTCTGAAGCTTAAACGGCGGCTCGGACTAACAGACAGCGGTTAATTAAGCCCCTCATTTATAGGCGCACACCGCGCCTCTTTTGTTCTTCGCGCCAAGGCAGGCGCGCACATACAGCAGTATCAACTGCGCAAACTCCTTCTCCTTCTCGCGCCGGGCGCACGACCCCATTGGTCGAGCCCGGAAACCGCCTTCCAGAAAAATCTGGGTCATTCTCGCGACGCGAAGACATCGGCGCAAGAGCGAAGGGGAGAGGTTATCACTTCAGCGCGGACAAGGTTACGCCCTCTCCATCGACGATGAGCAGAAACTACTCGGACATTCTAGATAAATCGACGCCGCGCGCAGCAATGCCTCCTTTGGCGCCGCGCCAGCGAGCTGAGTGGAAAGGGCAGAAACGCACGCAAAGTTACGCACTCTCCTTGGTTCCTTCCCCACTGTTTTTTTGTTTTATTTTACAGCGCGCGGGCGCCATTTCTTACGCGCTGCGCCCTTTCTCTCTAACATGCGCCGAATTTTGTGACATCTAGAGATAAAAATAGATTATCGCGAAGCATGGGTTCCAATTGGGAACGCCATAGGAATGCAGGAAATATTCTGTGCATCACCTGCACTTTCTTCCTCGCACAGTGGACAACCTGCAACCTGAGAAGCCTGAACCTGAGAAGCCTGGAAAACCTTCATCAAGACAAGCGCTACGCAAGTGGAAAATGCTTTATAAAACCCGCTAGTAATGCCATCTGGTCCAGGAGATTTCTGAGCCATCAGGTCAGAAATGGCAGATTTAATTTGGTACAAAGTGATAGGCCCCTCCACTACAGCACGCTGCTCACCGTCAAGTCGGTGCAATGCTTCGAATAAGCGACTGTAATCTGATCTCACATTTTTTCCAACCACCAAACAGCTTCCGATAATAGTCAAAGAAAGCCTCAATAATACCAGTACCATTGCTGTATGTGCAACCACCATACTGAATTTCCAGCATTTCTTTAGCTAGGGCAGTCTGTCATCACTCAGGGCCCGACGAGATGATTGCTCATCCACAAACCTACGGGTCCTAGATCTTATCAAGGCCCCTTCGTATGCTATCGCCGCAACCGATCACGCCTCGTGTTAAACTGCGCAACACTCTCGCGCTGTTCACTGCACATCGTTGTCCCTCAACTTCCATATGTGCGCAAAAGTCACGAAAGGAAAGGAAACGCGCATAACTGTCTCCCTGGGTCAGTGGACACCTCAATCGTGCTTTGAGCTCCGTGGCTGTAGTGACAAAGGGAGGTGCGCTGCTTGCGTTTTGGCAGAAACGTGGCGCTGGGGCAATAGGTCGCTGGCGTTCTTTGGGTTCACTGCTGTTGGCGTTGACAACGTTGTAGACCAATGATTTTGAGGAAAAGACGATAAATGGCTCCTTGGGTTAGTGAATCATAGTGAATACCTCAATCGCGCTTTCAGGTACTTGCTATGGTGTCAACCTGCAAGAACTGTTTGCGCACAATATTTAGTGCTTAGCAATGCTAAACTGCCAGCAATTTTTTGAAGCGAAAACATTCACTACGCCAGCTTTTCGAACCATCAGCGGGGCCGCAAGTCTGACCTTGAATGTAGCTAGAGATCACGGTGGCCGCAAGTTTTACTTTGAAAGTAGGTAGAGGTCAAACCATGAGCATAACTGGTGGTAGTCAGGTTTGACACATGATGTCAGCTACAGCAGCGACACCAGCCGTTGTTCAACTGTCTCGACTTTGACCCTTGACCTGCGACCTTGACCCTTGATATTTGAGCCTTAATCTTTAACCTTTGACCTTGACTTTGACCTACCGTCAAGCGGGCAAGCGTCCGCCGGCATCGCATGCACAGATCGTGACAGTGGGTTCTGTATACAAATCTGGTGCACTAGCTATGATGCGCTCAGGGAAACAGGTGTGATCGACGCGACGCCTGCCGTGGAGACCGACACCCGAACCGCGCCCGCAAGGGAAGAAAAATGAAATGAAAGTTGGTTTTGAGGAAAGAGAATTACGCCTCTCACACATATCTCGGGGGACACCCGAACAGCGTCCGTAAGGGAGGGAAAATGATTGAAATTAAAGTTGGTTTTAAGGAAAGGAATCTACGCCTGTCTTACATATCTCGGTGGACAGCCGAACCGCGCCGTAAGCGAAGGAAAATGAAAGTTGGAAACCGCCAGTCTTCGACCAAAGGCACTACTCAATCTGGACGAAGTCTCCCTCCAGGAACTCACCGAGCTCTTTAATAACCACTGGCACGCTGGGACGCTCCCATCAGCTTGGACCCATGCCAGCATGCGATTTATACCCAAATCGGACAAACCCCTCACCCTTCAAAATTTGCTCCCCATCTCTTAACAAGCTGTGTCGGCAAGCTCTTCGAGCATGTCATTCTCAATCGCCTGCAGCCGTTCCTAGAAACAACAGGCTTTCTCTCCAACGTTCAATTTGGCTTCCGTCCAAACATCTCGGCGCAAGACGCACTTCTCGCACTTAAAGGGTCTCTCTTTTACACCAAGCGCCGTACAGCCGCTACGTGAGCCATAGGAAACCAAAGCACCGTCGAGCGGCGCTGCTGCTCCGGACAGGGAGCGCCACCTCTGGCAGGAAAATAAAACAGTCGGGATAGACGGTGGGGGGGGTGCAAGCTTTCTCCTTTCGCTCACGCTTCCTCGCACGTGCAGACGTTTCGCGCTGCTTCTGTCGCGTGTCACAATGATCCGGCTGCAGTGCGGGTTCAAAAAGATATGCCAACTCGACAGCTATTTCAGAAAGGCGAACCTAATCAAAGGTGAAAAGCTACTCAATCATGTTTACTCCGTGGAGCAAATAATTGAAAACAACGAAGCCAGATTGAAAGGCAAGTGCGTGTCACAAGTCAGCGACAGTGTCGTCTACGACGTGTGCCTTGAGGTAAGCCTGTCCATTTGTTATATGCTCAAATCATCGAACGTTTTATAAGCACTAGGTGCGAAACGAAGCGGTGCATTCGATTGAAGTTCTCCGTTATTGTAATGCATGAGTTTCGATATGACATTTTTGCAGAATTAATAGAATTAATCGTGTGCATTTCGTGAACGCCGTTTCCGGCGTGGGGAAAAAATTTTTACGTCCATATCATACTATACACTGTAAAGCTTGGAAAGGTACGAGACACTTGTGCACCATCCGTTAGAACATCACCCGCTGGCTTGGCCGGGAGGCAGCCGAACTTAAGAGCTGAAAAGCTACACGTACTGTTCGCCTTTATTTTTTTAATTTCACGTTTTTATTCCGATTCTGATGGCATGCACGCACTTTATTTTTTGCGACTGTCGGACTTAAAGACGTAAATATGCAAAATATGCTTCACGAACGCGATGTTCAGCGTTGGGGTGCCGAGCTAGAGGCGCGCTGTAGTAGCTATGGTATCGCTCGCGCGACGCGCTCGCTTAACATTGTTGCGGGGTTTTTGAAATAGTCAAAGCTTTAACCAAATCTTTTGCCTTATTTTCAGTTTTGTACGCGCGCGCGGAATAGTGTGGCAGAGAGTCAAACAAAGCTGCAAAAATGCACACTGTGCCAAATGACATGCTGCTGAAAATTTGTAGCGGGGAAATTTGGGAAGAAAATCACGCTTAAAAAGTCGGCAGGCGTCTACGCTGTCTCAATTTTATTTCCACCTTTCATAGCTGTCATGGTCGTGCCACGAAAAGCAGGAGCTGCTTGTTCGAAAGGGGCGCTGCACCTGCAAGGCTGGAATTGCAGCTAAGTGCAAGCACGCAGCAGCGGTGTGCCTGTACGTGGATCAACACGAAGTGAAGTCGTGCACCAGCGAGCCCTAGAAATGGGGCAAACCGAAAGGAAAGCCCAAGAGGTGCTTAGAGCTCTTCCTCTTCCCTCGTAAGTATTTTTGGACATCCGATGTGTCACACAATTCTAACTGGCAGTTTTCCGTTTGAGTGGATAATTACTCTCCTTACCCCTTGTCTTATTCTCCATAACAGGAGAGGGCAGCAGCATTCCTGACATCAAACCTGCTGACCCTAATATTGTTTTCAGCTATCCAGACATAATGTGTCCACTGAGAGAAATATTGGAGCTGCAGGATCGAAGCGCTGATGATGTTATTTGTGCAAACATCCTAAATGACATTGTTGAAAAAGTCGCAGAAGCTGTGGAAAAAGAAATATTTCACGATTTACTGCAACCAATGTCACACCGGCCTGTTTACCGGTATCTTAATGTCCTTGATGACAAAACAACTCAGGCAAAAGACATTCTTGTTGAAATGGATGAGGAAATGGCGAATATCTACGAAACAAAAGTAGTGCTGAAAGAAGCACCATGCGACATGTGCTTCTACACCGTAGGCCAAGCAAATTGCTCACGTTTTGGAACTAAACTTTAGTAAAAAATAGCCAACACATCTCATATACACTGTGCTGATTCATTTTTGCAAAATTTCCAATTGGCAGATGGCATGAAGAACGTCGCCTTCGAATCACTAGCACGAAAGCGCATGCCATACGCACAAAACGAAGTGACGAAGGATTCCAGAAAGCTGCTGATAGCCTCTGCAAGACGTCATCGTACATGAGTGCTGAATGCATTATGGTATTTATTTATTTTTTATTTACAGAATACCACAGGCCACTCTGGGCCCTTACAGGAGGGGCAATACTATGCAACAGAAATACAGAAAACACTGCAAGAAATTTTAAACACAAAGTCGATAACTTCAATGGCGTCAGTGTTCTATTTTTCTTTTGTTTTTTAAACAAACATTTGAGGTGTATAGTTATGGTGTCACATCTCTGCTTTCACTTCTGCTACAGCAAGCCTGATTTCAAAGTGTGATGTTCATGGTTTCATTGCTCTGAAGTATAACGTGTAAATATGTTTCACTAGGCATCAAAACTGAAGCCACAGCACGAGAAGATCTGCATAGAAAGCTCGGCATCCGTATTGCGCAGGTGAGGTTACTCATGAGTTTACGTTACAAGTTACTCCAGGCATGCTCTCTTTCCTGTTGTATGTTTCAGCTCAAGCACTAATCTCAATTATTCATGTTCTAGGCAGGACTCGTTGTGCTTCTGCAGCAGCCATGGCTGTGCTGTAGCCCAGATGGACTGGCAACAATTGGCAGTGAAACTGTGCTAATTGAAGTCAAGTGTACGTTCAAGTACAAGGAAGAACCTTTTATAGACTATAAAGAAAGGAGGAGCTTGCTCCCCTACTTAATGTTTGATGGGGATGTGATTGTGCTGAGACCCACACATTGTTATACACAAATTCGAGTCCAGCTGTATATCCTCAACCTGCAATGGGCCATTTTTTATGTGTACAGCCCCAAACATTCTGTAATAGTGAAAGTAACTCGGGAAGAGGCTTTTCTGTGGGAGCTTATCCCCAAGATGGAGCATTTTTATTTCAAATTTTTGATACAGCATTTGTTCTAGGCTTGTATGCTCTATTTTTCTGCACTGATTTTTGATGATTTCCTGAAATCAAACTTTTTGCTGGCATATCTGCCATTGTATTTTGGCCTTGTTCAAGTTATACCCTTTTGTATATTTTGCTTTTATAATTTCCCTGTAGCCGAGCCTATTTAAGTGTAATTTTTGTTGTAATTGTAGTTTTATCTAGTCGGGCTTATTGCATTGCATAGTTGTTGTTCGTCTGTGTAGAGTTATGAACGGGATGCACACCCGCCAAAGAAGATTAATGTGAAGATTCGATCGACCAGGATGACCACGTGGTAGCGGCAATTTCGACAGGTCGTTGACCCACGAGGCCCCCACGAAAAAAAAAAATGTGCTGGGAATCTGCCTGCGGAATCTTTCCATGCTCTTCAGGAAGGGGGGAGATGACCTTCCCTTTGTCTGTTTCTTCCAAGAAGTGACAGTGGTCAGACAACAGGGGAAGAAGGAAACTGCAGCATCCCCGAAATTAACCGTGACTGACAAGTGCCTGTGTTTGACTTTCAGCGAAGTAGCAGCCGACCTCCGAATCCTCCTCGCCCATTCTCACGGGGCTCCGCGTGCCATGTGTGGTGACTGTTTCGATCTGTGCCTCGTGTGTTGAAAGGGGCGGAGCCTATTTAACATGCATCCTGAGCCAGAACGAACGCTCTGGGCCTTGGCGATAAGGCTCATCCAGTAGTTCGATGCTACGAACTCTTAATTTTTGACTGTTTGTTCTTTCTTTCGTAAAATAGGTAAATAAATTTCTTCAAAGTGCCAGTAAACCTGTTTGTGTTTTTGTTGTCCCAAATGTCAGCTTCCATTCTTCATGATATCTTATCCGGTCATAACAGTAGTCATACTGCTTTAATTTGGTGTGGTAGGGTTAATAATGTGAGAGCATTACACGGTTATGTCGAGTCAGTAAAAAGTGCCCGCAAATTTTGTCCACACAATTATGTAGTTCTGTTGAGATCAATGTGCACAAGTTTGATTGTGTTAGGTAATGCGTGAGTAAATTTTAAAATGGGAAAAGTTTGGTTCATGAATTTAAATTAGGTAATTAATTTAATTGAAGTAATGAAAATAAATGCTGTGTTTGAAGGTTTTGTGTGACGAATTCGATGAAAAATTATGTAAATGCGTGAGAAGGTTTACTTAGTATAAAAATAAAAAATCAAAGAATAAAATATAAAGAAACAAAAATTTAAAAATAACGGAAAAATAAAACAAGATAAAATTTTAAATAAAAAGTAAAAAGAACAGTGGACAGATAAAGAGGAAAGGCTTTCGCATTTCAGCTCTTAAGCAGACTGAAATGCTATCCTGTAATTTTTTTTTTTGCAAAGAACTGCTTGTCTATTATAGCAATAAAATATATCATCAAGCCTTTGCTTGCTTTTTACAGAGAGCGTTGTTACAAATAAGGGCAACAATCAGAATCCTTCATTGCATTTCATTATTATAATTGAGCAGCATATACTTTTATATTGCACATTGGTCTATTTGATGCTGGTCTGTGTTGTCTGAGTGATCTCCATTGCTGTAGTAGGTTACAGTTCACACTCAATAAGCCAAGAATAAATGCTGTGTTCTCACATGGGGTCAATGCATTGGCTTGTGTCCATTATTATCAATTTTGCATTCTTTAGCTTTTTACGACTGATTAAAAAAAACATTCACATGCAGTGCAATGACACATTACAGAACCATCACAGGACTTATCACTTCAAAATAAAAGCCAGACGGAAAACACTGTTGTGATTGTGGAACCCATTTATTGGTTAAAGTGCACATAATTGCAGTTGTCTAGTCACAGGTTGTCAAATGAAATTGCAGGGCTATTTTGTTTCTTTTGAAATGTCATCTCTTTTACAAATGTAATCCATGCACGGAAACCAATTTATGAATGCCACAGCAAACCAAG
Source organism: Amblyomma americanum (assembly GCF_052857255.1). NCBI lineage: Eukaryota > Metazoa > Arthropoda > Arachnida > Ixodida > Ixodidae > Amblyomma > Amblyomma americanum. The sequence goes on from NC_135498.1 coordinate 105,667,372, forward strand.
CAGGCCTACTTCTTAATTATCGGTGCTTGCATGTTCACAAGAGCAGTGCACACAGACACTACTTTGTTCATGTGTGGGACCAGGCTTAGCGGTATTCTGTTGCTTAGAACGTGATATATCTTCAACCTTTGGATTACTCGTTCTACATGGATGCATACAGACGCAATCTTGTATGTCTGCTCCATGGCTTGTTCAGACAGCTGTCCAACCCCTGAATTAAAAGGAGGCATAAGTAGCACTGCGCCTTTCCCTTCTACAGTTGTACGTATGCTCGGGAATCCTTTGTCACTTAAAACTAAGTCCCCTGGTTTGAGAAGCTGCAGGAAGCCAGAGTCCTGGGTTATGAAAGAGTCGGTGTGCCGTCCTAACCCTAGAAATAAAACTTATCATTCCATTAGGAATTATGCCTATCAAAAATTTCAACGTGTATCCTCCTTTGTATTGAGAATACAACATGTGTTGACAATCTGGATTTGATGGTGTTTCTGTGCGGACCTCGGTGCAATCTATTATTAGGGTGCAATTCGGATAGTTGTCTTTGAACGGGGCAGGCAAAGAAAGCTTAATTATTTTTCGGGAAGGCATGAAGACCCAATTTTTCAGGGCAATGCTTAGAATGTCAAGTGTCTTTCTAAACACAGTTGACGCTGTTGTGGCTGTGACACCAAACATAGCTCCCAAGGCACTGTATGTGATCCCAAGCCGTAGCTTGGCAAGGAATAAGCATAACTTGTCTTCCCTTGACATGGTATTGCGCCTGTACTGTGGTGCTGGCAGCAAGTTCAGAAGGAGGCAAAAAACTTGCAGTGTCACACCGCACAAATCCTGCAGTGCCTCTTCCTTTTCCTTTAGGGATTCAAAGCCAAAAAATCCACAGTTTTGCTTCCAATTTTCATCTGTACTTGCAACCTACAGGAGAGAATAAACATACAGGATGATGAAATGAAAAGGAAATACACTCAGGTGAAAGGAATAATACATATAAAGTGACATTTGTACTCTACGGTGTCTAAACAAATTCATTCTAAAGAACAAATTAACACAGGCATTAAAAATGATAAACAGGAATGTCATGCAGGAACAACCAATTAGAAAGGAACCTTGCCCAATAATGCAAGTAAATTGGATTAAAACAAGAGGTGCGGTGCTAACAGCAAGACAACACCACAATTAAACAAATTAGATAACGAACAGCAGCATCATCGCCTAACCTTGTGACTCATTTCTGTGTGTGCGATTTGAGCAGATGCTTCAGTGCCATTTGTTGCTTAGAGAAGTAGAGCCAGCTTCCCTGAAGTAGCACATTCCTCTGTTTGGCATGCCTGAAAAACATGAAACAAGGATATTTTGTGGTATTTAGACAAACTTAGTGTGCTGCCTAGGGCAGTTGAAAGGACACTATTAAAAGCAAATGCATGCTGCCCTAGTAGCGCGCTTTGTTTACACTGACTGCACAGGAGCCCCAAACTGAAAGATGTCCTTACAGCGTCCCTCTTTCTTCCAGTGGAATGAGTTTCTTGTCTTGCACTACACACAAGCACCAAAGAATGTGAGTCACTCATGTTAAGCAAAGAGGTAGCTGTGCTTGTTTCCAGAAATGCATTGCTGAAATCCATGATGTTGAAGTCATGATGCACATCTTCAAGAAGGGAGGTTTCCGGGGCCTGCATTGTTGCCCCATCCGCTGTACTTTGTGATGGATGCTCATCTCCTACAAGCTGTCTCGAAGAGATTTTCTTCTTGAAACGTGCCTGCCACCTGCATTGCACAATCAAAAGCTAAGGTTAATACCAATCGGGTAGGCTGCAAGAAAACCTGCCATGAAATGTAATCACTAAATACTTGCCCATGCATCTATTATTCATATTATGCTGACTCTGCAATTTCATAAACCAGGTTAAGTCAACAAAACATTGTTCAAAACATGAGTCTGTAATTTCTACTGGCAGCCTCACCATTTTTCTTTCATACCTTTGCGCCCTTTCCTGATCAGGCGCCTTTTTTCTGTAGACAGGTGGAAAAATGGTTGGGATGTAGGATGGATCTTGGCTGACGTCACTCTTGCTGTTGCCCACAAAATGTCGGCTGCAAATTCGCGTATGTTCTTTTGGCTGCCACAAAGTTCCATCCGGACTGCACAAGAAAGAACAATATTCCCTCTTATTCACTGCAAAGACAGGAACACTCACGCATGCACTCACAAACATACACGAACACAAAACGAAGGTACATGCACGAACACGCACAGTAACACGAACGAGTGCACGCACTCTAACAGGAGCGCACACGAAAACACAGACACGAACGCACACATATGCACACAACAAAGACATGAACAAATAAAAGAAAATCGCACGAACTCCGAAGGCGGCAAATGAGAGAACCGCCGAGCTTCTAAGCACTGGACAAGTGATATTCACAAGTTAATATTCTACCGTAATAAAGAGGCACAACAAAGCGAACAAGCAAAACAATGTCAAAGTATATTGAAATTAAAAGCAGTTCGTTCCGACACGAGAAAGCTGCTTGCCCGACGCGTAACTTGCAGACCTTTGACAACGTCCGTAGCTCAGCTGAGTTTAACCAACAGCACAACAATCAAATGCGAGTGTGAATTTAAACGGCGACGGCTACGTCTAAAAGAACAAGCCGAATCAAAACGCTTAATGTTCTCACCATGCCACCGTAGCTTGGCTTTCACACACATACAGGCTGCGAGAAGGCAGCGAGCTCGAGATAACTTTCTGCAGTCGTCGCGCGTCGTGTTAAGGAACAAAAACTAGTAGCTAAAACGGTCAATGCAAAAAGCGAGATAGGGCTGTAACGACTTACTTGACTCTCCTTACAGCGGTGATCCAGGATTGTCGCCTTTCTTTCTCGTACCATCTTCCAGGGAATCGAAACAGTTTCACAGGCGGATCGCGTTCCCTGCTGTTGTCTGCACTGTTGTGGCAGCCCACGACACAGCAGTACTTCGGACCCCGCTTCTGTTTTCGTTGGGCCGTTTCTGCCATTGCGAAAATTCCGCTTCAACACCCTTGTCGAAGTAGCGAAGCACACTAGCCGTGCGGAGACTCCGCTGCGCACCGGCCGGACTGAATAGCACGTGCGCACGCGCGCGCCCACGCTAATGACTTAGAATATACTGGCTAGTGTGCCGAGGCCGAGCGCCAGCGCTGCGCAATGGGAGCAGGTGGCACCGTTTGCAATGAAAGCCCACCGATGGCGGCAGAGGGCGCTGCTTGTTGGGAGGGTGCTGCCGCAGCAGACGACGCGGTTTTCTCGCTTCGGCAGGCAGCGACCTGGTCTTGTGCGTGCGCGATTAACCTGCTTGTGCACGAAATTTTGTTGACTGAGGTGCAGTGTATGTTGTCCTGTGTGGCTCCTTGCACATGAAAGTCGACGCATCCGCTCCTCCGAGCAGTTCTGTGGTGATTTCGTCGGTTTTGTGCGCGCGTTCTGTGCGTGCGTGTATCCGTTCTGCGTGCTTTCACCGTGTAGTCAAATCATGCACTGAGCTCTCGATTGTTTTTTTCCCGTGTCCACCACTAAACGAGCTACATGTGACTGCACAAAAAAGATGTCAAAGCCAAAGCGACAGTGCAAAGAGAAGACTTGCTTTGTTCCAATGTGTAAAAGCGGTTACCGCTCGAACAAGGAACGTGTTTCCATGTTTGCTGCACCATCTGATGCTACGCGGCTTGCAGAATGGGAAAGGAACATCCAAAGAGAGGACAGAAGGCTGACGCCAGCTGCTGTGGTTTGCGAGAAACATTTTGAGAGCAGTTGTATCGAGCGCACATTCAGTGTCAGCGTAAATGGTGTTACCAGCGAGCTTCCCCGCGATAAACCGCGCCTGAAACCCGACGCCGTGCCTTCGATATTCACGCATTACCCAGAACACAATCTGTCTAAAGTGTCAGCTAAAAGAAAAACTAGAAATCTGTGCTAGCAAGAGCCTCCAGCAAAGCGTCACAGGCGTGCTGCGTCGGAAGCCTCCGAGTTGTGCTCAGGCGTTGATAATGCTGAATCGGTGAGCATGGAAGCATCTGACACCAACAGCGGAGCTGCAGTAACTGAAAAGTGCACCACCCCACGCTGTGTTTCTGCAGAAGGAAGCGCTGGCGAAGCGCAAAATGCTGGTGACGAACGACCACGAACAACCAACGATCGTTTCCATCCATTCTCCAACGTCGCTATTCCAGTGACATGGATGAAAGTGCCATCCGTGACAGTCGATTCATTAGCGTACGCCTATTGTGAGGCTGAAAAAAATAACTTCTCTAACCTCTTCATTGAAAAGATGGTAGCATTTGCAAAGCCATTACTTGATGGACAATCAGTAATAGCCACGGTTTACCTCAGGGGAAGGGAAAAGTCAAAACACATCGTCACAACTTGCGAAGAGGCCGAAACTTTGATCAAGGAAGTTGCCTTGACAAATCTTTGTGATGGATGCGGCATAAAGCCGGCTTCAGGAAAGCACACCTCCTACAAAGGCATGATTTTTGCTGAGAAGTGTTCATTATCTGTGAGGTCTGAAGGTGAATCCTGAGCTTTCTGCAAGTACCAAAGGATTCTGGCTCAAAACCAAGCGTGCAGAAAAAAGCAAAGCACAAGTGAAATTGCCAGAAAATCTGATGAAAAGAAACAGTGCAGGAACATTTCTCGAAGCCTGTCAAGAACCAAGAAAAGATTGGCAAATGCAAGGATACAGGTGGCTCACATGAAAGAGCGAAATGAGGCTCTTAGTGAAGAGACATTTAACAGCAAAATTAAATCTCTTCCCTCAAAGCAGCAGCTGGTTGTAAAGAGTTGTTTCCTTGCTGCAAGGCGAAAATCACACATGGGAATGCGATACGATGATGAGTGGATTTTAGAATGTATGCTGATGAGGATGCGAAGCCCGAAGTTGTGTGAACATCTCCGCAGACAGTCTATTATGGTTCTGCCAGGGCGAACTTGCCTGAAAAAGTACCTACAGCGCTTCAAGCGTGGCTTTGGCCTCAGTACAAAGGTATTCGATGCCCTAAATGAAAAAAACAAAGACCATGGATGCTTACAGTCGTCACTGTGGCCTCGTCATTGACGAAATAAAGCTTTCGGAGCACCTAAATGTGAAATCAGCTGGTGAGTATAGCTGCAATGAATTCTTGGACCGTTCTGTGTATACGGTAAAATCTCTTTGATTCAAACCACGCAATGCGAAAATCTGCATAATTCGAACTGCCGGCGCGGTCCCGGCCAACGCTATGCAAGTCAATGGCGTACAACGCTCGCTGTTTCGGAAGCTACGGGTCTCGCACCGGTTAATTCGAACGGGCTCCCAAAGGAGGTTGTGTACATACAGGTATCGGTTCGGCAAGCGGTCGTCCAAATAGCCCCCCTCAAAGCTGAATTCTGTGCTGCAGAATCACTCGCGCACCTCTGACTTGCGCTGAACGGCAGGCGTGATGGCGGACGGACGGCCTCATCTACAAGAGCGGACACACTGATAGTTTCGATTTTGCTTTTCTGAAACGTACGCCCAACCGCACTAGCCAGCCAGCCAAACCCAGCTACGCGCCGTTTATAGCGTTGGTTGGCTGTTTCGCTAATCTTCCCTATCCACATTTTTTTCTTGCCGCTTCGGAGCTGCTGAGCAATGCCGTATTCATCGCCCGTGAATCTTCCGCGCTTGCGGCGTGCGATGCACTAGCGGCAGAGCTCCACCGCTAAAAATAGTGATTGTTGCGCCGTTCTCATCTAAAATAACAAGCAACTACTGCCAAGTCTTTCACCAAATAAATTTACCGCGATGCAAGCGGTTCTTGTCAGTTTTTTTTTCGGGGTCATTCGATAGTTCGAACTTAATTTCAGACTATGCGAACATTTTTTCCGGTCCATTGAAGCACGAATCAGCGAGCTTTTACAGTATGAGAAAAATACGATGTTCTGCTAAGCACTACAATATTGCTCGAGCCGTGCAGTGCTCTGGTAATATTCGATCGTCAAGTGTTTTAGCACGTGTTTCTTTTTATGCTGGTTTAGCACCTTTGCCATATTCTGATCTGTGTTGAGAGATGTCTGCGCATAAAACAAGGTGTTTTTCCTGCGCTTTTTTTTTACAATTCAGGTGATAATGAAGGCTTTGTTGACCTTGGAGGTCATACACCTGCTGACCAGAAGAATGTGCTGGCAGACCATGGGATGATTGTGCTGTTTCAGCCATTTACTGGTAAACTTTTTTTTTCTCTTGGTTACAGTTCGGAACTTTATACGTAAAACGCACGTACATTTGTGAGAGATTACCTTTCCGCAGGAAAATGGACGCAAATCCTCGGTGTTTTTGCCTCAAAGGGCAATGTGAAGGCCCCAACACTGGCGAAAATCATTTTGGAAACCACAGTCCTTGCGGAAAAGGCTGGTCTGTTCGTGGATTGCATAACATGCGACGGCGCCAGCTGGAATAGGAGCATGTGGCGGCTGTTTGGAATACAGGGTAAGGCTGTAATTTCACGCAAAATGCAAGATTGTTTAGAGTGTGCATGGTGCTAGTGCAGATTTCATGTTTATAATGTTTAAATATTGTGATGAAGAAACTGATCGCAAGTTGTTTTTTTTTTTCAAAGGTTCTCCAAGCCACGTTCGGAGCAGCACCAAACAACCAGTGGATCCTAAAAGGCAGCTCTATTTTTTTGTCAGATTTTCCACACCTTTTGAAGAATGTGAGAAATGGATTTGTTGGAAAAGGATACCTGACACCAGCTGGGCATGTTCACATTGGTATTGTACCAGCAGCCTGCGAAGCGGATCGAGAAAATGTTACACTGAAAGTTATGCCAAGCCTGACAAATGCACACCTAAGCCAAACTGCTTTGAAAAAAATGAAAGTGGACATCGCATTTCAGCTCTTCAGCGACCAGGTCATCAAAGGACTTTTCATTTATAGAGAACACATTGAAGCCTCACATAGGACCGTGCAGCCGACAGTAGATTTCGTAAAAGAAATGAATCGCCTGATTCGTGTTATGACATCGCGAACAAGCGAGAAGGCACTCAAGCCTGACAGTCCAAATGTGCAATTTCTGAAAGGCTTCCTAGAGTATCTGAAGGAATGGGAGCAAACTGCAAAACCAGCTGGTGGTGGTTTTCTTACAGAAAGCATGTCTGCTGGGCTAAGGGTTACCATCAAGAGTACACTTGGCTTGTTGTCCTACCTGACGTCGACTGTGGGTTTCACGTATCTTTTAACATCCAGATTAAGCCAGATAAGCTTGAAACCTTTTTGGTATAATTAGACAGTCGTCTGGCTGTAACGATCATGCGACAGTGTCACAGTTTCTGATGACTGTGAATTTGCTCGCATTCTACAGCCTGGCAAAGCCACCTAGAGGAGTGAACTGCACCCCAGACGTAATCAAAGCACTGCTGAGCCCAAAGGAGGTGTGTGAAACTACGAGTAAGTTCCTTTCAGACAAAATAGATGACCTTCTTGACCACGGAAACGTCAGTGAAGCTGAGGATGTAGTTCAAGCTGTCGTGTCTAGCAGTGACCATGCATCGTGCATAGAGAAGAAGAGCCACAGTGCTTTGATCTACTACACTACAGGCTACGTGGCAAGAAAGATCATTGCTAAGAACTGTTGTCCACAGTGTGCAGGCTGCCTATGTGTAAGCAAAGCTGAAGCAAGTGCCGACGCCGCTTCGTACTTTACTAGCCATTTTGACAATGGGGGCCTAGTGTACCCCAGACAGAGCTTGTCAACTGCTGTAAAGGCCATGGAAGATGCCTTTACTGTGTTTTTTAGTGAAAACAAGCTCCATGAAATGAGTTTAGTTGAATTTTCGAGTCAGCTACAGACACTGTCTTTTCCTCAACTTGGCTGCTCAGAGCATGAAAAGGCAGTTTTATCTACCGTTGTAAAGTTTTATGTTCTCTTAAGGTTTCGTTTTTTTGTCAAGGGCCTCAACAAAGAGAGGGAAGCGCAAAGGCAGCGGCATAAGTTTCTAAAACTGCGTCGCTGCCAATAAATGCTTCTCATGTGCACATATGGGCCCTGCTTGCTGTACTTCTGTAACATGTCCGCGATTGATATTGCACGCGAATAAAAACGAGTGTTACACGACTGTGTTTCCTGCGTTATTCACATTGCATGTGTTTACTCGTTCGCAAATGTAGTACGTACACAGCGAGAACGCCTAAATATAATCCAATAAAATTAACCGAAGCGTTTCGCCTACTTTATTAGAGAAAATGTTACCGAAAAAGTACTTCATATATATATATATAAAAGATATCTATGTACAGCACAAGTTTCGTGTTTCGAAACACGAAGTTGTGCTGAATTTCACAGCAGCTTTCGCGCAAGCGACAAGTGCTAAATGTGCAGCTCCTCGACAGAGACTCAAAACAAACCCTGAAACCTATAGTCAGCTGCCTCCATGACAGCTTTGGTCGATTACAGCTGAACGAAAGCAAAAATGCACTAGTCCTCTTGCCGATGTTGCGAGAGCGTTGCGGCTCGGCGGCACCCTCCCGACTTGCAGCGTTCCATGCGGCGGGCGTCGGCATTCATCGCTCGCGGTGCCACAAGGAAGGCCACGGTCGGCACACTAGCCAGTATATTCTAGGCACTATACCCACGCTTTCAAGCAGGCAGCACCTGCACGAGCTATTCCCACTAGTTCCGTCTCCGCCCGCGCGGCGCTGTCGTCGCGCGGGGAAACTTGACCTTGGGTTCTCTATACCGGCCCTGGATGTTCCTAAGGCTTTCGACACATAAGACATGACCATATACTGGCGACATTAGCCACCACGGTCTGCGGCACCCACATACGGCAATATGTTCGGGCCTCCCTCCTATATACGAGACAGATATACTGCGCCACTTCCTTTCCCCCCAAACCAATTATCATTATTATTATTCCTGATCAGGAGTATCCGGGTTCGAACCTGACCGCGGCGGCGGCGTTTTTATGGAAGAAAAACGCTAAGGCAGCCGTGTGCTGTGCGATTTCAGTGCACGTTAAAGATCCCCAGGTGGTCGAAATTATTCCGGAGCCCTCTACTACGGCACCTCTCTCTTCCTTTCTTCTTTCACTCCCTTCTTTATCCCTTCCCTTACGGCGCTGTTCAGGTGTCCGCCGATATATGAGACAGATACTGCGCCATTTCGTTTCTCCAAAAACCAATTATTATTAATTATTATTGTTATTATTCCTTCAGGGACGCACGGTGGTGGTGGTGGTAGTGGTTTTTTTTATTAAAATAATAGTAAAAAGGAAGGAAAAGATTTTTGCTAGCCCCGGCATCTGCCATCGATACTGAAGCACCTGAGCTGGGGCAGCGGAAATAATGGATAGCAGGCAGAATGGAGAAATGAAATGAAAGAGGTGAGGGGATAGGAAGAGAGGATAGGGAGAGAAGTAATATGTACAAACTTTTTACACAATAAGAAATGTGTCCAGGTTGCGCGCGTGATTAGTTAAATTTAGAGGAACTAAATCACACACGCGCACAGCACTGTGTTGGCTACAATTGGAGTGGGGTGTACAGTTATTAATCGTTGAAGGTAGAACTCGTGGCAGAACTCCACCTTGGGGATGTCGCCTCCCAGAATTTCTCCTTGCCTAACCGAGGAACGCGACAAGGGGTGGTTTTATCACCTTTACTTCTTAACATTGCCCTAGTGCCACTGGCAAAGGCCCTCGCTGCTATTCCAGGACTTCACACAGCCATATACGCAGATGATATAACCCTCTGGACAACGGGAGGATCCATTGGAACAGCCCAGGATATCATGCAATCTGCCATAGACATCACCACCACCCAATTGTCAAACACAGGCCTCTGTTGCTCTCCAAATAAATCGGAACTCTTGCCGCTGAAACCCCTGCCAAGTGACCCCCCCCCACCCCCCCGCCCCATTGAACTGCACATGTATGGGAATCCAGTGCCGATTGTGTCTCAGGTGAAGATTCTCGGCCTTCTCATTATCAACACACTCGATGCAACCGCCACCCTTCAGCTCTTGCAAAGACAGACCAAACAGGCGGCTGTTCTAATCAATCGGGTGGCAGCACGCAATCATGGGCTCTCTGAACGCGAGACCCTCAATATGACAAATTCATTAATCATTAGCCGCATTACATACCACCTCCCAAACCACATACTCAGTCAGTCCCATACAAAACAGGCAGACATCCTAATATGCACGGTTGTCACCTCCGCCCTACGTCTTCCACGGACAGTTAGCACGAAACGTCTCCTGGCCAGTGGTACCCACAATACCGTGATCGAATTAATAGAGGCTTAATGCACCAAAGGTGACCAACCAATTAGTCTGCCTGAGTCGCACGGAAAAGGACAATGCCTGCTGCGACAGCTCCGTCTCAATCCACCCATTCCCACCCCAACAAGTCCTACACTTACATGATTTCTCTGCGCACGCATGATCACATATATCAGAAGCCCCTACCGCTCAATGCGAGCGCTAGCCTTCATCAGGGTAGGCGGCAGGCACGAGCGAGATATTACACCAAATCTTACAGCAACCGCTCCGATATCCTTTATGTCGACGCGGCAGAAAATTCTAAAGTAGGATTCTTCACGGCAGTCGCAGCCTATGAAAACGGCACTGTGGGGGCCGCCGTCACTTTCCGAACTAATTCACCTGCAGGGGCGGAAGGAGCCGCCATCGCACTTGTGCTGGCCCACTCCACCATTGACAAAAACATGACCGAAATTTGCACAAATTCCCAGGCCGCGTACCGCCACTTCCTAAAGTGAGTGGCGACGCCGGCCAGACACAGTATTATTACCACAGCCACCTCTCTCGACCGAACGGTTACTCTGTCGTGGATCCCTGGGCATGCCTCGATCCCCTGTAATGAGCGCGTTCATGCGCTGGCCCGAGAACTCTCCTCCCGGACCCCGGGCGATCAGGCACCCAACCTTGCGCAAGAGGCCCTATCGGTCCTTTATACATATCATCAAATTACCACTTTCTACAAACTCAGCCGCATGACATTACCACCACCCCACAGTACCTTGTCGCCCTTATCCAGCGCCACATGGCGACAATTGCAGACGGGCTGCTTCATTTTACCCTACCGTCTCTCATGTTTTCACGCCACCTTTCTTCCTCATTGTAACACCTGTGGCGCGCCCAGATACACATTTTTCCATTACCTTTGGGAATGTTCTTCCCCACACCCCCAACCCCACTCATTCTTCTTGGGAGGCTGCTTTACGGACCGCTCAGCCCGCCGGCCAGAAATGGCTGGTCGATCGGGCATTGTGTGAAGCACAAGCCCCTGGACTCCTTGACCAGTAGGAGACCACCCTGGAAGATTTTTTTCGTCTCATAAAAGTTGTTTCCATCCATTCATCGGCTCGACCACAAACGTAGCCAAGGAGATGCGGCCAGTGCGGGGACAGCGAAAACGTGAAATGGAGAAAGACGATAAACGACAAAAACAAAATCACAGATCTCGATCTATTCGCTCGCAATAAGAGCGTTTTTTGTCACGTCGATGACAAATGTATTATCAAAGAAGCCTGCCGGCAAAGCATTTGTTATTTTTCGGTCACCACAAGCAACGCACCATTTTGTGTCGCGGATGCAGGCATCGCAAAAAACAGCGCAAGCTTTAGCAGCGTTGAACATGGTGTTTGAAACGGAATATATGCGTTGCCGCTCGTCACGGTCCGGAAGCCGTGCTGGAAAAAGCTCGAGCTCCAGCACCGCAAGTCCCTGCGAGTGTGCTTAGGCGTGCCGAAACTCTCCCAGTGCGCCGCAACGTTGGCCGAGGCAGGAGCGTGGCCATTTGAGCTCCAAGCTGCGCGCAGGGCACTGAATCACAGGGACCGGCTTCGCGCACCGGACGGCGGCTCGCTGCTGCAGCGTATACACTCGCACCCGCGCTCACGAATGAGCGCGGCGCTGCGCAGCATGAGCAATTTGACTCAAGGCCCACCCCCTACGGCTCCTGTGCGCCCAGGCCTGCTGCCTCGGAGGAACAGCGAGAGATCGTTGGCATCACGGGAAAGCGGAGCGTACCCCTCTGTGCAATGCAGCAGCTGGCCAGAGCCGTCATACACGAGGAGCTCCAGGACCATCTCCTCGTGTACACCGACGGCTCAGTGGCCCGCGACAGCTGCTCCCTTGCAGTGGCGGCTAACATTCCCGTCTTGCGACTGCACAGCCAGCAGCATGGAACTTTCTTGGGCTCCTCCATCACTGCAAAGTTGATGGGGATCGGCCCTCTGCCGCCCAGGAGTGGTCTGCTGTGCGACTCCCGCGCTGCACTCAGACGCCTGCAATTAAACGGCCGCGGTACGACGCTAGTGCGGGATTTCGCTCGCGAATCGAGCGCCTCGCACGGCGAGGATGCGCTGTGCGTGCAGAGCGGCAGAGCGTCACTGCGGCATCGCCGGCAACGAAGAAGCAGACGGCCTCGCGACCGATGCGCAACTACCTTCCAGCGATCTGCCCTTTGCGCTGGAGCACGCGCGTACGGTCATCCAGGACTATCTCCGAAAGCAGCACCCCGACCTACGCATCGCAGGAGGTGAGCGCATCAACAGTATCACCGGCTGTCGCGCACTTACGCGGTCGCAACGTGCAATGATCCTCCGCGCACACAGTGGCTGCGTGCGGTCGGGGAAACGACGGGAGCATCATGGAATCGCGACGACCGATGTGAGTGACGGATACGGTGCAGTGGAAAGACTCGAGCACCTGCTCCTTCCCTGTGCCGCTTTCGTCGTCGATGCTCGTCGCGATATGCTGGCGGCCTATAGGGCGCTAGCCATACCGTACCAGACTCCCTCAAGGCGCTATTATGGACGCAAGGCTGCTGATGTTGCGGACTAGAAGAAAAGGGAAGTGCACGGGCTTGCCTACTGGCTCAAGCCGAACCACGCTCGCTGCCGCGTGCTGACAGTAGGAGTTAAAGGATAGGAGAGCAAAGATAGAAAGAAAAGGCGCGTGCTAATATGCCTCAGCCGATCCCGGAGGCAGTGCAATACCGGACCGACCCGAGGCAGTGCGAGTGGCCGCAAGGCAGTGCGCGCACCGGTGAGCGAACCTTGGTGAGCCTCTGTGCATACCTCGAACAGGCGGGCTTGATGTCCCGTTTGTTCTCCGCCGGGAAGTTACACGCAGTGACCAAACGCTCCGCGAGTTCTACCTTGGACGATTAACAACTGGATGCCCCACTCCAGTTGTAGTCAACGTAGTGCTTTGCGCATGTGTATTTATTCCACAATCATAACTAATCACGCGTACAACCTGGACATATTTCTTATTGTGTAAATATTTTGTGCATATTACGTCTCTCCATATCCGCTCATCCTGTCCCCTCACCTCTTTTATTTAATTTCTGCATTCTGCCTGCTATCCTTTATTTCCGCTGCCCCAGCTCAGGTGCTTCAGTATCGATACCAGACGCCGGGGCTAACAAAAATCTTTTCCTGCCTCTTTATTATTATTTCAATAAAACCAGTTACCTACCTTACCTACCATTTTTACCACGCCTTAGCGTTTTGCGTTTCGATGGAGTCGGAATACTGAGGCGCGATGAATTTTTTTTTTTTTGGGGGGGGGGGGGGGTTAGAGCGCTCGGCTACTGATCCGGAGTTCCCGGGTTCTAACCCGGCGGCGGCGGTAGCGTTATTATGGAGGCAAAACGCTAAGGCGCCCGTGAGCTGTGCGATGTCAGTGCACGGTAAAAATTTCCGAGGTGATCGAAATTATTCCGCAGTCCTCCACTACAGCAGCTCCTTCTTCCTTTCTTCTTTCACTCCCACCTTTATTCCTCCCCTTACAGCTCGGTTTAGGTGTCCAACCATATACGTGGCAGATACTGGGCCATTTGCATTCCCCCAAGACCAATTATTATAATTACTTTTTGGCGAACCCGCCGCGGCAGCTCAGTGGTTAGGCGCTCGGCTACTGATCCGGAGTTCCTGCGATCAAACCCGACCGCGGCGGCTGCGCTTTTATGGAGGCAAAACTGTAAGCCACCCGTGTGCTGTGCGATGTCAGTAGTAGCAAGTGTTATTATTATTATTATATGAGACAGATACTGCGCCATTTTCCCCAAAACCAATCGTTTTTATTATAGTTATTATTAGGGAACAGAAATGGCGCAGCATCTCTGTCACACCTCGGCTGACGCCTGAACCGCGATGTAGAGGGAGATATAAACGAAGCAGTGAAAGAAGAAATGAAGAGGTGCCACAGTGGAGGGCTCCGGAATAAACTCGACCACCTGGGGATCTTTATCGTGCACTGACGTCACTCTAAGAAACCTTTTTTTTAGGAAAGGAAAAGAGCCGTAACTTCCTCACTTCGCAGTGTACACCTCAATCACGCAGTAAGAAAAGGTAGTAATGTGGCAGTGAAAGAAGAAAAAGGCGCAAACAAGACCGGTAGCTTTGACAACATTGCGCCCCATGTACGAAACGGAGTTATACCGCAATTCTCAGTTTTTTTGGGAGCAGCATACCATAACGCACCGCACAGGTCCAATTTTCTCGTTCGTTCAGTCCCGATTATTTTATGTTTTCGCTGCACAGGCGACATGGCGTCGCAAATTATACTGCACCTTTTTTATTTAGCGACCAGACGAGAAAACTTAAAAACTATGACTAATAAACCAATCAACCATATAGTGTCTAAGTGTATAGCGATCTTCGGAGGAAAATAGGTCGTTGGGTACACTACCTTTACACGGTGGCTGTTTTTAGCTTAATGGGGCCTGTCTTGAACAGGAAACGCTGTATCCAGAAGTAGTGAACAACTGATAACCACAAGTGAGCGTCTTCGCAGACTAGTTCTGGCGAAATGGTGGAAACGTTAACTGCACCAATAAATGACAGAAAGAAGAAATCCTATCGTGAATTGCTGCGCGCTGACTAGATCACTCTTCTGCCGGCGCCCGACGCGCCGTTTGCTTCAATTCAGCTTCTCCTGTAATGCGAGAGCATTGCTAGTCCCCTTACAAGGAATGCCGGCGGTGGGTGCTTGTGTTAGCGCATGTTTTCGGAGATAGTACAGAAAGTCACAACAGGAGCAAGAAAAGAGTTGGAGGACGCTTAAGATTCGCCTTTAAGAGTGGAACGCGAGAGCGTTATCGCACCCCGTTCGCACCGTCCATTCATTCGCTCGACATGCTCTTGAGTCATACAATGACATAGTTTACATAATACAGCACTTCTAAGCCCACAGCACAACTAAGTCCATCGCATATAATCTATAGAGCAAGCGGAACGAACCAGAGAGCTCGGTGCTTCGGAGGGAGAAAGGATTTACGCGAGCCAAACGTCGTGATTGGCACGGACAGCTGGGCCGCGACGCGCTATGGAGGCGGACGCGGTCACGGGGCTGACGTCCCGATGGGATAGTCCTCTATCTCGCTTGGGAGCACCACGCAGACGCAAGACTAGGTAGGTAAGTGAAAACTTTATTGATGAGCCTTATGGGTGAGTCACTGCCTAGGGTTGGTCTGGCTCTTGATCCCGGGTGGTGGTCAACAGTCCATGAAGTGCGGCGACCTCTCCAGCCCACTCTACCAGTCGCCTTTGTGAGGCTGGTTCGGAGTTGGAGACCACGATCTCCCAACCCTCTTTGTACGTGAGGTTCCAGCGAGATGATGGTTAGAATTCTCGGCAGAGATATAAAATGTGGTCAAAGTTGGCTCTCGGAGCCCCACAAAGAGAGCATTCGGGTCTGTATTGGCCTGGGTGGATAAGGGCTAACAAAGCCGGTGAAGGCAATGTGCGCGCGTGGAGCTGTCTCCAGGTAGTTTGTTGTTTTTCGAGAGGGAGGTGTGTGATGGGGATAGACGAGTCATTGCTCCCTATAATGGAGGGTTATTTCATGATAGGTGACGAGCCGGTCCCTAGCGCTACCCCGGTCTACGGTGTGGCCTGCTCGGTTGACGTACGCTCGAGCAAGAGTGGGCCACTTCGTTGCCGGCGTTGCCTGCGTGGGCTGGTACCCAAACAATCTGAACTGGTCGGGGCTCTGTGGAGCAGGAATTGAGATTTTTTCGGGTGGTAGAATGAATCTGTCCCCGTGCGAAATTCGTAATTGCTGTTTTTAGAGTCACTCAGAATGAGTGCGGCAGCGGAGGAGGAAATGGCAAACGCTATGACTGCTTCTTCGGCTTCAAGTGAGGTTGTTGCCTTAATCGAGCACGAGGATATGTGTTTGAGGTCATGTGATGCTACGGTGATGGCGTAAGCCGAATTGTGGGTGTACTCTGCCTAGTCCACGTAGACCGCGTCTTTGTCGCTTGCATGAGCTTTGTGTAAAGCATTGGCACGAGCTTCGCGTCTGGCCTGGTTGTGAAATGGGTGTACGTTTTTGGGCAGAGGGTGAACTATGAGTCTGTCCCTGATGTGTGTTGGGATGGCGTGGGTGATGTTGGGGGTGGACCTGTTGGTTTAATCTTAAGAGAGGCGAGAAGGTGTCTGCCTGTATTTGTGGAGGAGAGTCTGTCAATCTGAGCCGTGCGATGAGCTTCAGTTAGTTCTTGTAGTGTATTGTGTACTCCCATGCGTAGGAGATGGGTGGTGGGAGCTCGTTGTGGGAGATTTAAGGCTGACTTGTATGCCTGTCTTATTAGTGCATCTACCTTCTCCTCTTCTGACTTTGTGAGGCAGAGGTAGGGAAGGGAGTAAAACATCCAGCTAATCACGAATGCCTGCACCAGCCGCCTAAGGTCATGTTAACGCATGCCTCGGTGCCTGTTCGCTATTCTTCTAATCAGTCGGATGGTTTGATATGTCGTGATTGTTAGTTTGGAGATGGTCTCCGTGTTGCGCCCATTGTTTTGCAAGAACATACCTAGGATGCGTATCTTTTCAACCTCTGGCACTGGTAGACCATTGAGCTCGACGTGTATGGAGGTGTTTTCCTTCCTGTTGCGGTTCGGGGTCGGGTGGAGTAGCAAGAGTTCAGACTTAGCAGAGGAGCATGCGAGGCCTATAGAGGCCGCGCACTCCACTACCGCGTCCGCACCTGCTTGAAGGGTTTCTTTCATGGTGCCAACATTACCCATGGTGGCCCTTAAGGTAATGCAGTCTGCATAGAAGGAGTGGGAGAGGTTTGGGATGCGCTCTAGCTTGCGAGCCATGGGAATGAGAGTGATTTTGAAAAGTAGGGGAGATAAGATTGACCCCAGGGGTGTCCCCCTGCTGCCCAGAGGAAAGAGGGGGACTCTATAGGGTCTGGTTTGATTTACGCTGTGCGGTCTCGTAGGAAAGCTGCTATGTAGGTATGCGTTCGAGTCCGGACTCCTAGATTAGATAAGGCGTCCAGTATGGCTGCGTGTTGGACATTGTCAAACGTCTTAGTGAGGTCTAAGGCTAGCAGTGCTCGTGTGCGTTTGCAATGTCTGGGATGTAGGATTTCTTCTGAGATGTGAAGCATTACGTCTTGTGTTGATAGATGGCTTCGGAATCCTAGCATTGTGTGGGGAAAGAGCTCTTTTCTTTTCTTGTAATATTGCAGCCTGTTTAGGATTACGTGCTCAAATAGCTTTCCCAAGCATGAGGTGAGGGAGATTGGCCTGAGGTTTAACAGGTCTAGCGGTTTTCCGAGCTTGGGGATGAAAGTGACACTCGCATGAGTCCACTCGGAGGGAAGAGTACCTTCCTTCCAGTGCTTGTTGAAAAGTTCTTTTAGGGCTTGGATTTAGTTCTCGTCCAAATTTCGCATCTTTTGTTTGTGATCCTGTCTGCTCCTGGCGCAGACGTGGTGCGAAGTTCGAACATTGCTGCCCTAACCTCCCACGTAGTTATGTCCGCGTCGAGCTCGGGGTTTTCTACGCCCAAGTACGAAGCAAGGGGTAATTTGGGAGTTGTTGTGAGGTACCTGTCTTTGAGATTCTGGATCAGGACATCATCATCCATACCTATTCTGTGAATGAGGCACGTTATATTACGCTGTTGCGTACTCTTCGTGTTGTGGGATTCTGAGAGGCAGCGCAGAAATTTCCATGTGTCTATTAGGCCCAGGTTGCCCTCCATGCGGTTGCAGAGCAGACCCCATTGCTGACGGGTCAGTTGTGCTGCGTGTGCCTCTATTTCCTTGATCAAGGCTGATATTCTTAACTTGAGGGATCTGTTGTGTTTGTTACGAAGCCATTGTTTCTGCAGGCTGGAGTGAGCCTCCCACATGTGAAGGAGTCTACTGTCGACAGCTTCCGATTCGTGATTGCTCGGGATCTCAGATGTCGCTGTAGCGACGTCCTTTGTGGGTTCTGCCACCCACCTGGCAGGGTGTTTGATTTGGGTGGGGGCGTCGTTCCGGATGTTCCGAAACTTGTCTCAGTCTGTGATCAGCAGCTCCTTTTTCATGAAGGGGGCGAGTGAGTTTAGCGAGAGTGAGGTTTCAGTTATGTAGTGGTCGCTGCCTAGGGAGGTCTGCGTGTTCTACCACTGAAATTTTGTGATATTCTTTGTGAGTGTGAGATCGGGAGTGGTGTTGCGTGGAACGCTGTTACCGATGCGCGTATGTTGTTGCGGATTATTGACGAGGGTGAGTCCCTCGTTCTGAATTAGTGCCCAGAGCTGTGCTCCTTTCCTGCAGTTGAATTTATACCCCCAGCTGACGTGTCTGGCATTAAAGTCACCAAGCACTATAAGCGGGTGTTTAGCGCTGATATGGAGCGCTTTGCGTATGGCGGCGAGGAGGGGGGCCGCTTTGCCTTTCGGGCTGCTGTATGTGTTGAGGATGTATAGGCTAGTGCTATTTCTAGTTTTGGGCAGGAGCTCTATTAGGGGACAATCTATATATTCAAACTCTATGGGGTGATCTGTAGCGGTGATTACTCTGTGAACTAGGGTTGCTACCCTTTGAATGGGTTTGTTCATTGGCGTGCGGGGAGTGTAGTTGACTAGTCTGACCGGAGCTTGAGTTTCCTGCAGTGCGATGACTGTGGAGACTTCTGTGTCGGAAGGAGATTGAACATGTGGAGTTGCAGTTTGCTTCAATGGGAGCGATATCCTCTGCAATTACACTGCCACACTCTAAGGTCGTTGTGGTTTGCTGCCATTATGCACTGTTCTGAAAGCGAATGGGTTGAGTTTGATTTATGTGGGCGGAAACACTTGGTCTAGTTTGCTCTGCACCTGAGCAGCGATGGCATCGTGGGCGCTAGATCTCTGCTCGAGCGTCGTCATTCTGTTGTTGAGATTGCTCGTCCATGTGCTCATGTCTTTGGTCATGGCTTCGAATTTATTTTCCATTTTCTGTTCAAGAATAGTGATCGCGTTGGTTGATGAGGGTTCCTAACGTTGTGACGTCCTCAGTGGTAGTGTTTTCTTTTGCTCTGCGCTTGGCAGGTGTGCTTTGGGTGGGTGAGTTCGGTGGTCTAGCTACCCGGGTGAGAGATGGGATATCTTGAGGGTTTTTCATTTTCTCTGTTGGCGGGATTCTTTGTAGTAGCAATGGAAGTTGCTTGCTAAGACTATCGATTGGTTGACTCTGATGCTGGATTTGCTTCCTTTGCTGTTCCAGCTGTGATTTAAGTTGATTATTCTCACGGACAAAGGAAGGAGATCGCGGACCCCTGCTCACCTGTTTGTCAGATGCTGACTCTCCAGTCTTTCCTTGTTTCTCAGACGGGGGCTGTCTGGTGAGGGGTGGGAAGGACTCGTACCGGGACTGGTGACGGGAGTTGGCGCGGCTTCTCGAGCTTGATCGCTGCCTGCGGCGGGATTCCCGGGGTTGCGTTCTTTGTCGTATCATTTTTGGGTGTCGGCCTCTTGTTGCCCGGCCGGTTGAAACGCTGGTTGCAGTCCTTGGAGCCTGTGAAGTGGGATCCATTGCAGATGATGCATTTGGCTGCGCACGTGGGTGGCTCGACTGGTGAATGAGGATCTCCACAGCGCTGGCAGATATTTTGCTTGTGCTGGATACAGACGTCGCTTCCGTGACCGGCTTTCCGGCAGTTGAAGCATGCCTCGGCTTTTGCCAGGAAGGGATAGCAGTTATATACGGCCCCGTATAAACGTAGTTGCCTTGGAACCGACTCTGTGTTGACGAAAGTGACGAGTATGGACTTAGTCTTGCCCAATCGTCTGGCGTCAGTAATGTCATACGAACTACTTTTGTTGAAAGTCTGAAGTTCCTGAACTATCTGTTCAGGCGTCTGGTCGTATATAGCGTTGTAGAGAACGCCTCGGATAGCGCTGTATGGTTGGGCGATGTAGGCCTTTGAAGGGTAGGTCATTTTGGAGATGTGAAGAGACTGTAGCCTAACGTAGCGTTCCGCTCTGTTCTCTGATGGTGTACTGATGGTAAAGGAGTTGTTTCGAGGACTCAAGCGTATGGCGTCTTGTTGACGTACTGCCTCTATTGGGATTTTCAGGGAGGTGCATACGAGGGACAGGATGTAGCCCCCACTGTGTTTGCGGAGGTCTAGGCACCCACTCGGGTGGTAGATGATTTTCAGGTCTGAGGCGGGTAGCTTGGGTAGCGGAGCCTGACGCTTTATAGTTGGTGGAGGAGACTTGCCTTGCTTGGGCTGGGCCGGTGTGGTGGGTCCGTCCGGAGGCTTGAGAGGGGAGCTCGAAGTGGCGGGCTCGTGGAGCAGTGCTGAGTGCGCCAGTTTAAGGGCTGTGAGGGCCCTGGTCTATCTAGGATCCGTGGCGAATTCTTCAGGCGAGATTGCTTCTCCGCCGACTTGGTATAACCTGCTGCTGCAGGCAGGCTCGGCGTTTGGTGAAGCCATGTGCGCACTGTGAGGCTAGGCCTAGCCTAGCCCAGGCGCGGCAGGTTCCGGCTAGGCCTACTGCGAGGACCAGCGAAGCGTCTGCACCTCGGTGTCAAGAACAAATTTCGGATTCGGAAGTCCCGAAAAGTGGACGCAAATGGTGCACATCTTCACAAACCGTTTGCAGCACTTTCAGTTCATGAACAGTCGAAAAACCACACAAAACAGTAGAAAACTACGGAGCCGACGTGTGACGCGTCCGTGTGTTCCGGCAGCCCTCCACTACGGCATCTCTTTCTCCCTTTCTTCTTTCACTGCCTCCTTTATCCCTTCCCTTACGGCGCGGTTCAGGTTTCCAACGATATATGAGACATACTGCGCCATTTCCTTTCCCCAAAAACCAACAACCAACCGACCGACCGACCGACCGACCGACCGACCGACCGACCGACCGACCGACCGACCGACCAACCGACCGACCGACCGACCGACCGACCGACCGACCGACCAGCCAGCCAGCCAGCCAGCCAGCCAACCAACCAACCAACCAACCAACCAACCAACCAACCAACCAACCGACCGACCGACCGACCGACCGACCGACCGACCGACCGACCGACCGACCGACCGACCGACCAACCAACCAACCAACCAACCAACCAACCAACCAACCATCCAACCAACCAACCAACCAACCAACCAACCAACCAACCAACCAACCAACCAACCAACCAACCAACCAACCAACCAATCCAACCGACCGACCGACCGACCGACCGACCGACCGACCGACCGACCGACCAACCAACCAACCAACCAACCAACCAACCAACCAACCAACCAGCCAGCCAGCCAGCCAGCCAGCCAGCCAGCCAGCCAGCCAGCCAGCCAGCCAACCCAACCCAACCCAACCCAACCCAACCCAACCCAACCCAACCCAACCCACACCAACCCAACCGACCGACCGACCGACCGACCGACCGACCGACCGACCGACCGACCGACCAACCAACCAACCAACCAACCAACCAACCAACCAACCAACCAACCAACCAACCAACCAACCAACCAACTCAACCCTATCCAACCCAACCCAACCAACCGACCAAAATCTTCCGGAGCCCATCACTACGGCCCTCATTTCTTACTACTTTCCATCATCTCAGTGGTGTCTCTTGCGAGCAGCCCCTACATTTCGGTGAAGAGCTTAATACGTATCAGGAGATCCTTAATCACTACATGTCGGAATGTCAGTCGTACCCAAGTGTAGACAAACTTTCTAAGAAAAAAGGTAGCATGGATGAAAATGCAAACGGTAGTCTCTCTGAATCCGCGACTTTTAAGCAGATGGCACTCCGAGGTGTTTCTGCCTATTTGCGTCAGAAGATGGAGACGCAGGAATGGGCACAACGGCCGCGGCGGCCGCGTTTCGATCGCAAAGGCCCCGTGTGCTGTGCGATGTCAGTGCACGTTAATAATAATAATAATAATAATAATAATAATAATAATAATAATAATAATAATAATAATAATAATAATAATAATAATAATAATAATAATAATAATTGGTTTTTAGGGAAATGAAATGGCGCAGTATCTGTCTGATATATCGGCGGGCGCCATAAGGGAAGGAATAAAGAAGGAAGTGAAAGGAGAAAGGAAGAAAGAGGTGCCGTAGTGGAGGGCTCTGGAATAATTTCGACCACCTGGGGATCTTTAAGGTGCACTGACATCGCACAGCACACGGGCGCCTTAGCGTTTTGCCTCCATAAAAACGCAGCCGCCGCGGTCAGATTCGAACCCGGGAACTCCGGATCTGTAGCCGAGCGCCCTAACCACTGAGCCACCACGGCGGGTAAATAAATGAGACAAGTGACCATTTGCGGACCAGTTGATGCGCATGTGCAGTGAAGGCGCAGCCAGCGCCCTCTGTAGGCGATTTGGTTTTTGTTGGAAAACATGAGCCGGCCGTGCATTCCTGCGCTGTAGTGCGGCGACTGATGTGAGCTGTACCTGCCACGTAACTGCCTTGTAACTGCAACGCGTTTCTATCTAAACTAACCACGCGTTTTGCAACAGCGAGACTTGGACGTGATAAAAGCCGCGACGAGATACAAGGCGCAAAAAACGAAGCCGTTGATGGGGACATAATAATAATAATAATAATAATAATAATAATAATAATAATAATAATAATAATAATAATAATAATAATAATAATAATAATAATAATAATAATAATAATAATAATAATAATAATAATAATAATAATTGGTTTTTGGTGGAAAGGAAATGGCGCAGTATCTGTCTCATATATCGTTGGACACCTGAACCGCGCCGTAAGGGAAGGGATAAAGGAGGTAGTGAAAGAAGAGAGGAACAAATAGGTCCGTAGTGGAGGGCTCCGGAATAATTTCGACCACCTGGGGATCTTTAACGTGCATTGACATCGCACAGCACACGGGCGCCTTAGCGTTTTTCCTCCATAAAAACGCAGCCGCCGCGGTCGGGTTCGAACCCGGGAACTCCGGATCAGTAGTCGAGCGCCCTAACCACTGAGCCACCGCGGCGGGTAACAGCACTGCGCGCATCCAGCACGTTTCGAAACGGCTGTTCCTGAAACATTTCGCGCTTGCTTCCAAGCGCGCACAACGCGGTCGTTCTAGAAGCGTTTTGTCATCGACGCACGTGCGTATCGATGAAAACCGAATGATAGATACTAGTATGGACATTCACCAAAAATGCTGCAATGTCAAGCTGTGCTATCTGAACAGCGGGAGGACGGCAACGGCAAAGCAACGCTCTGCTGTATCAGCACGAGCCCTGATTGAGATGGTACAACGGGTCGTTTGCTAATCAATTAAATGTGGCCTGCGCCGAAAGGTGCTGTATGAAGTTAGCAGAAGCTTTTTTTTTCCATATTCAAATGACACTGGACATCCTGACAAACTTTATTTTCGCCTTGCATGTTATCCGCATGCATTCTTCACGTAGTAAACCTTGTTAGCCCATTTGTCGGACTATGCACTTCACCCTTTCTTATGGAACATCATTACTTGCCGTAGCATCTTAGTACGCATTTGATGGCTACATTTTATCTTCTCACCATTTTATTTCTTTTATTTTACTTTTTCGGCACCGCTCACCTTCCGCCTTTATCTCCCAAATTCTCTTCCCCGCTCAGATTAGCAGTCCAGTGATTGTTAAACGCCAGCTAAATTCTCTGTTTTTTCATTAAAGAGGTTCTCTCTCTGTCCTGCCCTATGAAGAAAACGCAATCAAATGTCTGTGCGCATTAGGAAAGTGCATTCTATCATACTGTTACACTCGTCCGCGCATAGGCGCACATTTATGCACATTTTGATTTGGTTATATGGCGTTCCGTTGAGGTAGCAGAGTCCAGGTGTTGCCACACATGGTCGTTTTTCAGACCACAACGCGAAAACTCTTCGCTCCACCCCGTTACTAAAAACGGAAATGCTCTTTCGTTATCAGACGCACGTTTCCGTCAAAGAAAACACACCAAAAGAACAAAACAAGCGCACGTGTACTGCTGAACGCTGCCTTGCACATGTTTGGTCGGGAACCCCTTTGCAACCAAAAGTGCCAGCGGAGCTTCCCTGTTTGCACAACAGGTGGCACTCGCTTTTCCGCAAATGGTCAATTACTGTGCTATTTTCTTTCCTGAAAAAATAATTTTCAGTTTTGAGGCATTTTTAAGGTGCAGATTTTTCATTTGGGTGATGTCCCCGGACTTTAATATATAAATTTTTATTTTTCTGCTGCCAACTTCTGTCGCGGTCCAAAAGGCATTATGTCGGGGGGGGGGGGGGGGAGGGAGAGAAGAATAAGATATGCAAGCTAAAGCACGCGCCACCTCGCTTGCACGAGCAGCGCGATCAGAAGAAGCTCTGGAATGTTCCACAAGCCACGTCGCTGCGACAGTGTCGGCTGAACAGGACGACGGGCGCTCGCCATGAACGTCAGCCACGTCCCCGCCGCCAAGAACTTCGCGGCGGAAAGCGTGTTCGGCCTCTTGGACATGCGGGAGCTGTTCACGTATGTGTGCCGGCTGTGGCACTCTGTGGTTCTGCCTCGGCTGCGCAGGAAGCTGTTCTTGGTCTCCGTCTGCCGTGCGCAGGTGAGTTCCATTTCGACCTTTTTCCCTTTTCAGCCGACACGTCATCGCTGCAGATTTGGGCCGGGACTTGGCGTTTTGAGCTAATATCATTTTTCATGCTGCGTAACATGCTCTGTAACCTACCACGGAAGGGAAATTACTTGTAAAGCTCATGCGTTCCGCAGCGTAGCCTGCAGCTTGGTCAATGAAATCGGAGCGGCGTCTGTGAGCCGGGGGGCGCTTTGTAGCATTTCTTTAGCTGCAGTGCCCATTTTTTAGCAGTATTGAGCAGTTTCGTTAAGTACCCTTAGCGTCGTGTCTCTGAGTTTCCGACAATCAGCCGCGTCCCTATATATGCATGGGCATTGATAAGTTTTGCCATCAGTGTGATGCAGGTCTTCGGCATCAGATTTCTGAATCGAAAGCCCGTAGTCAACGCCTCAGCCCGTTTTTACCCCATTGCTTGACTCCTGGTTTTTAATCATGCCGATTCGGATTTCGATACTTGTGCAGTGTTTCGACTCCGGTACAATCGCAGGTGGTAATTCTGAATAAACACTCGGCAGCCATAATTCCATCCCTTTTTTAAAACTGAAGCCCAGCTGCCAGACGCCACCATCTACGACGCGAAACATCGCGAGCCGTTGCACGCGCTGTGATTTTTTTTATTTTTCGTGCATGTGCGCGTGCGCAGGAACCGGAGGAGCTGCACGCTATGCCGCCGGCACCCATCGTGCACTCCTGCGTGGACTCCCTCTGCCCCAAGCTTGCGAGATTTCGCAACATCCCCAGGATTGCCGGCATGCACCCATCCCTCGTGTTCATTTCGTGCCACGCAGACCTCAACGAGGACAAGAGGGGTAAGTCCATGGCGGCCGCGATCCGAGGACTAACGAACCTCGCGCCAGCGTTGTCGATGTTCTGAAGTCTCTCGCTGCGATGTCATTAAGAATTGGGCGCTATGCAGCCAGCTGGCTGCTGATGTAGATGCTTTCAGCCAACAGTATTCTTATCTGGGCAGTGCGTGAATCAAGGAAAGGAAAAACAACGACAAAGAGAATTAATATGGATTAGCTCAGCTAATCCAAGATATACAAAGCGAAAGATGTCGGCGTCAACTGTGTTCATTGGCGATGGCGTTGACATTGTTCTACACGGCGATGTCTTTGAGCAAAGGAATGGGGCATAACTGGTTCCGTGGATAGGTGGACGCTTTATTCGTGCTTTGATACATTTGGCGGTGGTGAGAGAGAGATGTGGCCGGAATGCATTAGCGCTGACAGCGTTGTGGCTCACATGCGGCACTGCCGCAATAGCTAGGCCGCAGCGTTCATTTGGTGATCAATCTATCTCGATCAACCATTAACTGCATGCCACATCCCAGGGTGGTAGGGAGGGCGCGCTGACTTTCCAGTTTGCGAAACGCAATAAAAGCATTCTTTTGCAGCTGGACACCAACACCATGTACATGAAAGCGAGATTGACGTCTCTACTGACCCACGGAGCCGGTTGTGCACCTTTCCTTTCGTGACAATGAACGGTCTTTTCAAAGTTGTCAACGCCCATGAACTCTATGAATGCCGTCGGCTGTCTTGTTTTGTTTGGATTTTGAGGAAAGGAAATGGAACAGTAACCGTCTGACATATCTCGGTGGACGCCAGCACCGCGCCGTAAAGGAAGGGATAAAAAAGGGAGGGAAAGAAGAGAGGACTGAAAATCGAAAGTTGGATTTACCCGCCCCTGTGTCTCAGTGGTTAGGGCGCACGGCTACTGAACCAGAGTTCCCGCGTTCGAACCGGACCGCGGCGGCTGGTTTTTATGGAGGAAAAAACCTAAGGAGCCCGTGTGCTGTGCGATGTCAGTGCACTTTAAAGATCCCCAGGTGGTCGAAATTATTCCAGAGCCCTCCACTACGGCACCTCTTTCTTCCTTTCTTCCTTTGTTCTTACACTCCCTTCTTTATCCCTTCCTTACGGCGCGGTTCATGTGTCCAACGATATATGAGACAAATACTGTGCCATTCCCTTTCCGCAAAAACCAATTATTATTATTATTATTGGCCAGTAAAGCTTTCGCTTTAAAAACCTGGATAAAGAAAATTGGTTTTCAGAAAAGTAAATGGCGCAGTATCTGTCTTACATCTCTGCTATAATGCGTAAAATATACTACATCTATGAGGACACCTGAACCGCGGTGCCGTAAGAGAAGTAAAGGAGGGGCCAAGAGAAGAAAGGAAGAGGTGCCGTAGTGGAGGGCTCCGGGGTCTAGTCCAGGAATCAACCAGGGCCTTTGGCGCTCGAGATGTGGGCGCTTCCACTCTGCAAAAACTGATCGACGTTTAGCCATCGATAAATATGTGTCTAGTTAATGCACGGGTTAATGCACGTATCTTCCAGATCTGTACTGAGGCGTACATGAGTAATTAGGAGCATGCAAAAGTAGATGTTGGCGTACCATGCGTTTCCGGTAAACCTGTGCGCTTGGCGTGCAGCCGTAGCGCCATCGTGTGGGACCCACTGAAACCCACCTTTCCCGTGCACTATGCTGGCCTGGCAGCTGGCGTGGGGGTGGGCGACCTTTCTGCGCCGGAGTACGTTTGTTTCTGAGCAGATGGGATGGAACCGCAGCCGTCTACGAGTGCTAGAGTGGAGCAGCGTCTGTGTTGTTCTGGACCTGAACGTGTTTTCTTCATCTATTACGGTATCTGCAGTTCCCATCTTTGATTCTTTTTGACACTTGTGCTCTGCTTTATGAGGAGACGTATTCTGCCACTTCTTTGTATTCTGCCTCAACACCTGCGCACTGTAACGATTTTTGAAGCAAAGAGCTTTGCTACGCCAGCTTTTCGAGCCGTGAGCGGGGCCGCAAGTTTGAACATCAATATAGCTACACTCCGTTCTTTACATTAGGTATGCGCTCTGAAATGTACGGAAGTAGTCCGCACGGAAAAATAAAGCGAGCCGTGTTACTGTGGTCTCGTTCAGTGGGCGAGTTGTCTAAGAGACGAGAGAGCGACAGCGTGTCGTCAGCGATTAATAGTGCTTTTAACGATGCTCATGAAAACATGTCATGTAATAAGCCTACTTTTTCTGTTTCGCTCACCACAAGGAACGCACTACTTTTTGGTCGCGAATGCAGGCAGCGCAAACAACAGCGCTAGCTTTGACAGCATTGCACCTCATGTATGAAACGGCGTATAGAGGTCAAACCACGAGCATAACTTGTGGTAGTCAGGTTCGACACCAAAATGGTCTATAAGGTCAAGGTGAAAGGTGAGGGTCAA
Organism: Amblyomma americanum; assembly: GCF_052857255.1. Classification (NCBI taxonomy): domain Eukaryota; kingdom Metazoa; phylum Arthropoda; class Arachnida; order Ixodida; family Ixodidae; genus Amblyomma; species Amblyomma americanum. The sequence continues at coordinate 105,695,490 of NC_135498.1, forward strand.
TTTCGAAAATGTTTGTGAAATGGCCGCTGGAGTCGTTGCTGTAGCTGAAGTCATATGATAGAGGAGGAGCAAGATGTCGAGGGGTATACACGCGCTTCTTTGCGCGGGGCTGGGATCTGAGGGCTCTCACACATGTGGCGAGAGCTCCTTTTCACCGTGGGTATCTGTTGCTAAACCGTCATCGCTTCAGATGCGCTGTTGTTGCGACGGGCGTTCTTTCTTTCAATCTTTCCTCTCACATCTCTTTCATCTCTCCTACTGTGTGCTTGTGGCAGCGATTGTGGCTCAGCTTGAGCCGGTGGGTAGGCCCGTTCACTGTCCTTTTCATTCTTCCTTCAGTCGCAACAACAGTTCTGTGCCAGACGCCTTGGGCGATGGAGAAAGATGAACTTCCTGCCGTAGCCGCGCACTGAGAAGTCTATGGAAACCACCAGTCGCTCGACCACAAACGTAGCCATGCCAGGAACACTGTCGCTGAGAGCTTGATGTCACCTCTTATACCATTTGTGCAAATCAGACGCCTGAGCTTTTCGCAGTCGACCAGAGTGAACCTGAGCTAAACCACTAGCAATTTTTGTAATCTTCAGATTGTAAATAATTCAGCCATGGGCAGCCGCTCTGCAATGTAAACTTAAATATTCCAGATCTTACAAATGTTTAACACGCCGCGGTGACTCAGTGGCTAGAGCTCTCATCTACTGACCCGGAGTTCCCGGGTTCGAACCGGCCCACGTTTCGATGGACGCGAAATGCAAAAGGAGCCCGTGTGCAGTGCAAGTTAAAGATCCCTAAGTAGTCGAAATTATTCCAGAGCCCTCCACTACGGCATCTCCCCCTTCCTCTCTTCTCTCACTCCCTCTTTATGCGCGGTTGAGGTGTCCATCTAGATGTGACACATGCTTCGCCATTTCCTTTCCTTTGATCAAAAATCAATTTTTATTTTTTTTCGACTAAAACCGTGATATACACAGGCAGTAATTAAATATTGAATTAAGCTTCGCCTTTAAGAGTGGGACGGTACAGGGTATTGCAGTGTCTATGGGGCCACTTAAAGCTATTCCCCGTTATGCGCGACCCCTTGCCCGCTGGAAACACCTTTGAAAGCATTTTTAATTTTTTCTTCAATTGTTTCATTTAATTGAAATAATTGAAACTCTAAATTCAGATCTTAACTGACCCGCCGCGGTGGCTCAGTGGTTAGGGCACTCGACTACTGATCCGGAGTTCCCGGGCTCGAACCCGACCGCGGCGGCTGCGTTTTTTATGGAGGAAAAACGGTAAGGCGCCCGTGTGCTGTGCGATGTCAGTGCACGTTAAAGATCCCCAGGTGGTCGAAATTATTCTGGAGCCCTCCACTACGGCAACTCTTTCTTCCTTTCTTCTTTCACTCCCTCCTTTATCCCTTCCGTTACGGCGCGGTTCAGGTGTCCAAAGATATGAGACAGATACTGCGCCATTTCCTTTCCCCCGCCCCCCCCCCCCCCCCAAAAAAAAACAATCATTAGATCTTAACTGGCATCATCAAGCTTTGGCTTGTTTACTCTGAGCTGTTTGACATCTTTTATCTGCAGGGCAATGGCCTTTTCCATGTGTCTACAATTAACCCTGGCCTTTGTAAGCGGCGACCACTGTATGCCCGCAAACTTCTTGATCTCATTCGGCCACTTAACCTTCTGCTACCTTATCTTGGAATCTACTCTATTAGCCTTAATGACGAGCGGTTATCTTGACTTCGCATTGCATGCTCTGCCTAAGCCCACTTCTTCATCTCGATTCCACTAGGATGTCATTAACCCGCGTTTGTTCCTCACCCACTCTTCCGGCCTCTGGTCTCTCAACGTTACACCTAAATTTTTCTTTCCATAGCTCGCTGCATTTATCTTAAATTGAGTGGAACCCTTTTCGTTAGTCTCCACGTTTATGTCCTGTAGGTGAGTACCGGTAAGGTACAGCTGGCTGTTGCACACTTTTCTCATCAGGGATATTGGTAAGCTGCCATTCATGATTAAGAGAACCAGCTATGGTGAAACGCAAAAAGGCGCCCGTGTGCTGTGCGTTGTCAGTGCAAGTTCAAGATCCCCAGGAGGTCGAAATTATTGTGGAGCCTTTCACTACGGCACCTCGTTCTTCCTTTCTTCTCTCACTCCTTCCTTTATCCCTTCCTTTATGGCGGGTTTCAGGTTTCCCCTGAGATGTGAGATGTTCCCGAAAAAACGCAATTTTAAATTTTCCCCCATTCTCATTCTTCTAGTTATTTCCATCTCATAATCCGAATCAGCGGTCACTACCTGCCCTAAGTAGACGTATTTCTTTACCGATTCCAGCCCCTCGCTACCAATTGTGAACTGCTGCTCCCTTGCTAGACTGTGGAGCATTACTTTGTTTTTTCTGCATGTTAATGTTTAGGCCTATCGTTCTACTCCGCCTGTCTAACTCATTGGTCATGCATTGCAGTGCATCTACTGAGTGACTCAGCAAGGCAATGTCATCAACGAATCTCAGATTATTTAGGTATTCTCCGATAACTCTTATCCCCAAGTATTCCCAACTCAGGCCTGACGACCAGGCGGTAGACGACTTTGGGATGGGTTTTAGGAATAGCAGGGGAAAATTATAAGTAGAGTTCACAGATAGAAATAATTTAGGAATCAGGAATACCTTTTCTGCAAACGAGAGAACAGGAAGTGGTGCTAGAAGGACCTCAGTGGTGAGACTAAAAATGAGACTTCATACTATGCGCCCACCCTGGCACCGTGTAGAATGTGGAGGTAGTCGGAAAAGTGCGCTGTAGTAACCACAGAATGGTAAGGTCTCGAATTAGCCTAGATTTGAAGAGGTAACGGAGGAAACTAGTGAAGGGGAAGCCCATTAAGGAGTTAGCAGTAAGAGGGAAAGCAGAGGAGTTTAGAATTTCACTGCAGAACAGATTTTGGGCTTTAACTGATGAAGACGATCTTAATGTTCAAACAATGAATGATAATCTGACTGCTAGAATTACGAAGTCCGCCGTAGGAGTAGGTGGTGGGATGGCTCGACAGGATACGTGCAAGCTATCTGAGGTGACGAAAGATCTGATTAAGAAACTCGAAAGCATGAGGGCGTCAAGCCCTAGAGCCCAAATAGAACTAGCAGAGCTATCGAAATTAATAAATAAGCACAATGTAGCCGAGATAAAGAAGTTCAATATCGAGAGAATCGAACATGCTGTAATGAACAGAGGTAGCATAAAAGCGGCGAAGAGGAAAGTGGGCATTAGGCATAGGTAAAAACCATATGTATGCGTTAAGAGACAAGGAAGGCAATCTCATTCGCAATATGGATAAGATAGTTAATGTAGCCGATGAGTTCTACAAAATACTATACAGTAGCCAATGTAAACAGAACGTAAATGAGAGAGACAGTAGCGAACAGCAATCTGTCATCCCGCCAGTAACGAAATAGCAAGTAAAGAAAGCCTTAAGATAAACGAAAAGGGAAAAAGCAGCTGGTGAGTTTCTGGTAAAATCAGATCTGATGAGGAACGGAGGGGAGATTGTGCTAAAAAAACTAGCCACCTGTGTACGCAATGCCTTAGGACATCGGCGGTACCAGAAGCTTGGAAGTACGCGTTATCTTATTTCATAAGAAAGGAGAAGCCAGGGACTTGAAAAATTACAGGCCGATCAGCTTACTGCAATCCGTTGCCTGCAAGGTATTTACTAAGGTAATAGCTAATAGAGTCAGGGCAACCTTAGACATTAATCAACCAAATGATCAGGCAGGCTTTCGTAAAGGATATTCCACAACAGATCATATCCACACTATCAATCAGGTCATAGCGAAATACGCAGAATATAAACAACCGCTGTATATAGCCTTTAGTGGTTAGGATCAAGCATTTGACTGAGTGGAATCCTCCGCAGTCATGAAGGCATTGTGAAATCAGGGTGTAGAAGAGCCTTGTGAAAATATTGGAAGGTGTCTATAGCAACTGCATAGCTACGATAGTCCTTTATTAAGTCAGGAATAAAATTCCAATAATGAAAAGAGTTAGGAGGTAGACACGATCTCGCCAATGCTTTCGCCGCATGTTTACAGGAGGTATTCCGAAGCCTGAATTGACACGTTTCAACTCCGCTTTTTCCAATTTTATTTTTTATTTCGTTAATTATTCAATTAATTGCAATTGTTTCATTAACTTCTCATCGGCTATCACACACAAATCAATCATAAATCACTAGAGAAACCAATTACCATGATACGATTTTTTACACAGCTTAAGATTATTTCTGACACGGCTTGTCGACTATATACTACGCCGACGGCTCTTCGACAGAACTTGCTGTGTACGCTGCCGCGCAAAAATTACGTTTTCATTGCCTTTAAATTGAGCCATCAGAGCCGCAGACGCAAAAAAGTGTGTCCTTAGGGAGTTTCCATTGGCTGCAGGCACCCACCTAACTACTGTGCGGCGTGAATCAAACAACGTCCCTTGAACTGTGTCAGAGAGAGAGGAGGAGGTCTGAAAAGGGAGTGCTCCCACCCCCTCCCCTCCCCCACAATAGACACAAGGGGGCGGGTGCAAATCTTTAAGTGAACGGGATCTGCCATGAGATTTGGCTCCCCTTCATGGAACGAAACATATGAAAGTTTGCATGTTTTAAGAAAATGAAAAGCGCAGTAACTGTCTTCCTTCTCGGTAGACACTTCAGCCGCGCTCTGAGGAAAAGCAGGAAGGTGGGAGTGAAGTGAGAAAGATGCCACGGAGGAGTCATACCCCTATAAAGGCGTTTGCATCACGTGGGGGAGACGTCCATCTCTCCGAGCTATTGACAACAGGTCCCGCTGCTGCTTCCAACCCGTTACCGCCAGGGCACGCAAAATAGCCCAGGGAACAAGACGGTGGCGCCGAGGGAGCCCTCATTTGAAAGCTCTATAAGATGCATATGAAAGAAGTCTCGCATAGCCCCTCTGCAGATTTTAGATGTTGAAGCCCACATACCACACAACTTCCCTGGAGGAGGAAGGCCACTCACCGGATAAGTCCGGATGTGGTCGACAGGCTTGGTACCCTCAGTGGCCCCCAGTTCTTGAAGCAACTAATACTGAAATGAAAAAAAAAAATGAAATGACATGAAAAAATGAAATTTTGTTTTTGGGAAAGAGAATGGCGAAATATCTGTCTCACATATCGGCGGACAATTGAACCGCGCCGTAAGGGAAGGAATAAAAGAGGGACTAAGAGAATAATTTCGGCCATCTGGGGATTTTTAACGTGCACTAACATCACACATCACACGGGCGCAATAGTGTTTCGCCTTCATCGAAAGGAGGCCGCTGCGATCGGGTTCGAACCCGGGTACACCGGATCAGTAGTCGAGATCTCTTACCACTGAGCCATCGCGGTGGATTCTAATCTAGTTCCGCAGCGAATATTTATTGCCTGTACGGACTAACCCTCCGCTCCCCCGCCGTGAAACAGGTGCAGTTGCCGGTGGTTATCCAGCGCGGCTCACCTGCAGCGGCGCCACGGCAACGAGCCAGCCGCAGCGTCTTCTGGCCCAGCCTCTGTACTGGCTTCCTTTGCCGGGGCGTACGGCGAACTGGCTCCGGCGGAAGTCGTGGAGCAATTCGTCCATCGTCAGCCCCATCGTCCGTCTGTGGGCATCAACGGTGGTGCCGGGCTCCGGAGTGCGCTACCCGGCCTGCGCATGTTCCGCGTGGCGCTGCACGTGACGGAGGCTAGTGTTGAGGGCAGCGCCGCCACCTCCCGCTGCACGGAGGATGCAACCTGCGAGGCCGCTCTGGTGAGGTCACCACAGGCGACGCCCCTCGCTCTGCTCGCAGTATGCGTCTCTGATCTTCCACCTCGAACGTTCTACGACAAAAGTCGCATTCAGCTGTGGAAGACTTTGAGTACGGACATTCTTGAACGGACAGGAAAGACGAACAACAACCCCAGGCACTGCCTTGAGTACAGAAAATATCAGAATGCACGCGAAATGAAGCAGAGTGGCGAGCTCTGCGATGAGCGCCAGGCCCCTTAGATCGCCGTCGAGTTCCTGCATAATCTCCTTTTAGATTTCATGATGTCATCCCGTGTGAGAATCTGTGAATATGCGGACCGTGGCGAAGGAGGTGAAGGAGGATTTTTATAAAATGGATGTGACGACAGGACGCCTTTCTTGAGGTGAGACGCGTGGTAAGGCCTCGTTCGTGGCTGCGCGGGCAGGCTAGAAATGTGACCCCACGATGACCATGACTCGCCCGCGGGCATCTATACGCGCTGATAGCAGCTTCAGAAGAGGGCATGTCTGGCGTTACAATTACGTTGGATACGCTCGTCGAAGGTGACGCGAGTGGTGGTTGCGCCAGGCCGGCCGAGTGGAGAGTGCCATGCATGCACCGAGAAATGGGAGCATGGGGGTCAAGACCTGCGGTGCTACAGGAGAGGATTGAGTAAAGTTTATTACTGTTACTACGACATGAAGTCGTATTGTTCCCGTGGCACACACAAGGCCGCTGCTGTCTCAAGAGAGGGTAGTGATAACGGGTCTGTGTTGGCCAAGAATGAACTTCAACCACTATCGTTAGTGAAAATTTGCTGGCAAGCGTTTCTAGTTCTTTACATACTTTAGTGAGGCCATCCTGTGTCGCCTTTGAATTGGACATACGAATATCACACACAGCTTCATACTCGCTGAACAAGGAAACCGGCTTTGTGAAGTGCGTGGCGTGGTGGTCAATGTGAGCCATATCATATTTTCACGCACAAAACTGGAGACATTTAAGAAAAAAGCGTTCTACAGTATTTTAAGACAAAAACGTAGCTTTCCATCCCTAAGTACTTCTAGGAGAGAATGCAATAGTAGAATTATTGCGAGCTGCTAGATCCTTAAAAAGAGGCATGCTATCCACAAATTGTAACAGTTTATGAACTAGTAGCCCGCGATCAACATAGGTAAATTTTTCCAACGTTGTGTTTGGCGCATGACAGCCTCAGCTCCTTACATGCCACAAAACTAAACACGGCAACCAAAGCATTCTTTCAGTACCCGGCGTACAGGTACAGATAGAGCTTGTCATACATATCATTCACATTATTGCTATTTGCTATTTTAATAACCTCGAGTGCGCTGGGTACGTTGTTAATTACGCTAGGATCTACTACGATAGCCACGGCAACTTAAGCGCTGCAGATTGCACGAGGTGTTGCTGATGCCGGCTCATGTCATTTGTCTCTGCACAAACGCAGTTATCAAACACCTTAATGAGAATTAGTGTTGAAGGTAACAGGCTACGGACTCAACAAAAGGTGTTCATATAGCTTCCCGCGCATGTGTTAAGCTGCCATTGCCACCCCTTATTTTCCACCTCTGTCACCCTCCCTTAATTTCGCTAGAGTGCTAGACTTCACTCGGTCACGCGAAATGAATAACTCGCTCTAGATGAAAAGAGCTCTTTATCACCAAGATTTACAATTAACCTCTAAAAAAGATTTTCCCCTCCATCTCAAACAAGCTACCTACACAGTCATGCATCGTCTGCCGCACTGTGCGTTAATGTCCTGATATGCCTCCACTAAGGTGAAACTCTCTAATGTTGAACTAAAAATTCTGATGTCGAATGATTGTTCCAGGGCTTAAAGTGGCTTTAATTTGTGTTCTTTTTTTGCGTACGAGTCACAGCGCCACGGTTTGAAGTCCTAGAACCGTGGTTGCACCCCCGCCCGAGTAAAGCTCGCACATGCGCTATCGGCTCTCCTATACTCAGGTAGTGGTAACACGGCATGCAAATTACATTAAAGGAATCAAATTAAACAATAGCGAGGCGCTTCTAGCAGTAGGAGCCACTCACGCTTTCAATCAATGGCGCCGCGGAGGTTCTGTTGGAGGAGTAAAGGGCATGGTGTTATTCTAACACCATGGAGTAGGAGCTCTAAACACGCCTCACCCGCTCCGCACTCCCGGGATGACCTAATCCGCCATGTAGTACAGCACGGTGCCGGGCATGCGGCTGCAGCCGTTCACGCGCAGCCTGAGCGAGGTGTCCGGGCCCGCGACCAAGACCGTCCCGGTGGCCTTTGCGCGAAACCAGGACGGGGCGTGGGCCGATCTATAGACTCGCCTCAGAGCTCAATGTTGGTGGCCAGGGTGTGCTGCTGGTCAAGCTCATCCTGCTCCTGGTCAAGCTGCTCGACTGAAAGGGTAGATTCGCCCGCACCCTCTTTGTCGTGCCGCTTTTGCGAAAATGTGAGAGCCTGAATTACGCAGGAAAGCTCACGAAATGGGAGGTCAGCAGCCTTCTATAATGTCGGGCGTTAGTCAACATTTGTTGGTCATTGGGACACAGGTGAGCGCAGAAAAGGAATATGTTTGAAAAATTGAGGAAACCTTTTTTTTTTTTTTCATGACCCAGAAGAAGGAAGAAAAAACACCAGAACTTTCAGTCCCACCTCACTGCGAATTGTAAAACCTGGACTAAATGAGTTCTTTGGGAGCCTGCCAAGCTTCTGGATCTGTCAACATGGTGACAAGGTCTTTGTAGCTACTAACTGCTGGCGTCAGTCGCGTATCGACAGGTCTCAATTCCCCTACCGTCTGCGTCGTGTGAAAGAAAGTTCTGCAATGTGCACAAGTTCGGTTATGTGTACAGGAAGCTGCGCAACAGGCTTTCGTCATTTCATTTCCTCGGAAAACACTAAATGGGAGAGTGCGTGCAAAAACTTCAGTACGTGCACTCGAACCTGAGTATGGGAAAAGGCGCACAAGTAAGCATATCCCTACCCACCAGTGACGAGCCACACTGATGCAATGCTTTGCTTTGATTCTGATCAGTATGTCACCATTGTTTTTCCTGAACAGTCTTTGCAGCATCTTTGTTTTGGGTAACAAAAAATTTTGACGCTTAAGTTTCGCCTTTTAAGAGTGGATAGCGAGTGCGTACTGCAGCGCTGGCAAGGAGTCCACGGAACGCTGTCGCCATTTCGGCATGACGCCTTGTTGGAAACAACTTAGAGTGAGTGAGTGAAAACTTTTATTGATACAGTCAAGGGATTCGCGGATTCGAAAGCTCCGTCGTCTTCGTTCTTGGCGCTGGCGATCGGAGTCTTCTCTTCAGCATGGGTGGGCCCCTATTCCAGGGCTCCACTGAGCCGTGCTGCATCGCCCGCGTGTCTCACTAAGGCCCGTTGAGCCGTGAGCTCGCTGCTGGTGAGACGGCTCTCCCATTGCTCCGCACTCGGGTGTTCATGTTTGTGTTATGCTTTGTTGCGTTCGCACTCCCAAGTAATGTGATGAAGTGTGGGTGTGGCTCCGCACAACGGGCAGGAGGCCCTGTATTGTGATGGGAACATTTTGTTGAGTATGTGTAGGTTGGAGAAGGTGTTTGTCTATAGTCTACGCCAGATGGTGGCCTCCTCCTTTGTCAGAGCTTTGTGTGGTGGTGGATATTTGATTCTGATCCCCCTGTGTAAGTTTAAATGTTCTGCGTATCCCCCCTCGCAGGCTTGCAGATGGAACTCCGGGGCGTTAGACTGTCCTGCTCGGATTGCTTCGCCTCGAGCTAGGCTGTCTGCCCTTGCGTTTCGCTCTACCCCCGCGTGTCCTGGGATCCAAATCAGATTGTGTCTGGGTTTGTTTAACTCGGTAGGGGCTACCCCGCTGAGTATCCTGTGGGCTGTTTTGCTAATTCTGCCCTTCGTGTAGTTTTTGCACGTTTCTTTCGAATCTGTTAGAATATTTAGGGGGCGGCCGGTCCTATAGCCTTCTGCTGCCGCCAGCGCGACGGCAATTTCCTCGGCCTCCGCTGCGCCAGCGACTTTCGCCGTGGCGCTCGTCACTAGGTTTCCTTCGTTGTCTACTACCACCATTCCGGCTGCATGTTCTGCTCCGCGCGGATAGACGGCAGCGTCTGTGTAGACAGTGTTGTCTTTTGGGGCTAGCGTTCGTTCGACATATTCTGCCCTAGCCTTGCGTCGGTTTGCGTGGAGATTAGGGTCCATGTTCTTTGGCATAGGCCCTATGTTAAAGGATTTTCTGAGGTGGTCCGGAACCTCCGCGTATCTATCGACTAGTCCGCGCGTGTCCCGACCCAGCGTTTTCAGGAGCGCCCGTCCTGCGGGGGTGCCTCCGAGTCTGATGGTCTGTGCACCCAGCAGCGCTTCCGCGAGTTCGCTGAAGGTGTTGATGACGCCCAACTGCAGGAAACACCTTTGAACGCATTTTTCATTTTTCAATTGTTCGAGTTAAATTATTTATTAAATATCACAATCTAAATTTTCTTTATTACCATCATCAGGCATTGACCTTTTCATTCTGAGAATTCTGGACCGAATTAGCCCCTTATTTCATTTTCTTCATTTTCATCTGTTTGGTTACATAATTACAATGATTTCTTTAACTCGTCATCGGCTATCACATACCAACCAATCATCAATCACTCTAACCATAAATTACCATGATATGATTTTTTTACGCATCCCCCGATTATTTCCGACACGCGGTGCCGACTACAAACTACGCCGACGTCTTTTCGACAGAACGATCTGTATACGCTGCCACGTAATATAATTCTTGATTCTGAGTTACAAACTGAACGTGCTTGATGATGTGTGTTTTCGCTTTTTTTCGCCAGAATTACGTAATTTTCTGAATTTCTTGCACCTTTACTTTTTTTCCTTGAAGGGTACTTCAATGATGAACAACTACTTCATGATGCATGGATATGTATGTATACAGGCCGGCAACTGGTCCCGTTTTTCATCTACCTGCTTGCGTGAATTACTACTTATATTAGTTAATGCTGTTTGTTGGTTTAACACGAGGACCTCTTTCGGAACAATGATGCTCGCGAATAAATAGCTCTGTTTTTGTGTTTTTTACAGCATACTAATGACATGCTTTTTCTTTCCTCTCCGTCTCTCCTTTCTTAGGACCGAGCAGCGGCGTAGATCTCGGCGAATTGGTGCCCAGCCCACACCCAGCGGCACCATCTATAATGGAATTTTTAATACCTTTTCGTTATAAAAGCGATATATCATTCGCTCGTATCGCATTGTGTCAAGTGTACTTATTTGCGAACATGCTTTCATTTTTATTACGTACTAATGACGTTAACTGCGTATGTCGCTATTTCACTGTATGTTCCTATTTCACTTGGGTTACTCTCACGACTCGCCCGGTATTTCAATTCAAAATGAAGGATTATCGGCCTAAATAGTATGTACAGACTTCAAGCAAGCGAAATCGTTAGGTTTCCAACGCAGAACATAAAGGTAATTTCTGAAAAGAATGTACACAGGATCTGTCAGAGGAACACCCAGGGATAGTGGAATCATCATCGGTTTCGAAGATGTAGATGAGTCTTGATTTTTAGGAAAAAAAAAGTTATTACTGGCGGCGAAATCTGCTTGAAGATGGCGGACGACGTGCTGCTAACTCGCTGTTTGTGAAATATGAAGAAAAGACTGCATGCCTTGCACAGACGCGTAGTTGCCAAAAGTCAGAGTGCGCGTTTCATGTCAGATGCCACAAATGTTTTATTTTTATTCAAGTACCTCAGAGGTTCCAAACTTGGACCATTATGTGAGAGTGAGGGGTACAGTAGCTGGCAGCCAAGAAATGGTACGATGTCTAAAACTACCGAGGTACATAATACAATCCCCGCTGGCTTCTTGCGTGAACGAAATGCATTGTGCAGCCCACACATTTAGCGGGGCCATGCCAGAGGCTAATCGGATCGCAAGGTTTCGCAGCGAAAAGTTCCATTTCTCGCATGCAAATCTGCCAGGTCAAATAACGCTTGGATTTCACCAATAACTTTAGTCTCGACGCAGGTGTGGCTGTGACGTCACAACGCCTGACTTGTCGCAGCAGTTGCCGCTAGTTCCGCCGAGAAGCTCGCTCTCTCCAGTTGGGTAACGTGGCTAACCTCGTGATTCGCTTTTGCTGAATAAAAGCCAGCGCTCGCCGCCTCGACAGCGCAGACATGGAGCCAGAAGCGGTCATCAGGTCGAGTTTTTTGGCGAAGCATGGGAGGCGCCAGTCTGCTTCTGGCGATCCCTACCACGAAGAGAGTCACAAAACCGCATTGACTATACACATAAGTCGTGAAAGTGGGCTCGTTGAGTTGATGAAAGTGATGAAGAACGGCAGGTCCGTCTGCAGAAGCAGCAGCACAGGCGACAAGAGGATATGAAGCGGAAAAGGGCTGCGGATGCTGCCAACGTCTCCGCGTCGACATCGACTACTGTATCGGTTGCCTTTCGGTACGCATAACCTGGATCAGCAGAGCTGAGCCATAGCCATATTTTTTATTGCCAGCAACTGGGAGTGGTCTCTCAGTACCCTGTCACTTGCTTGGAATCGAGAGGAGATTTCGTAAAGCGACAATCTGAAAGGCAAATATAGGGCAGGTATGAGTGCTTGCAACGATGGCATTCTTTTCCTGATATCTAACCAATCACGTCAGAAAAAAATAGTTTCAGCTGACAGTTGCGCTACATTTGACAGTGCATGACTGCATAGTCTACAGTTGATATCCATGCCATATATGGACCACACACGCGGAGAAACATGCGCTTAACCACGTGCACAATTGTATTAGCGAATAAATGAGACCTAGCACACTTTGAAGGTGTCTTTATTTTTCTTGTACCTTCGCTGTTTATTCACTCTATCAATCTTGTTTTGTCGACTTTCAGCACCGTCTGCGGGTCTTAACCCCCCCAATATCGATAGATGTTAGGGGCAGATCTTAGTATTCGAAAAAAAGAGCCAAGCATATTGACTGGCGCCAACCGCCTTTAATGGCTTGCAGCCGAGGAGTGCTTCAGATGCCAAGCCGGCGCCGTCACTGTGCCATAAAGGAAGGGAACCCCTCGAGGAGACCACATCCTCTTTCTGAGAATCATTGGGGGCAAGGACAGTCGCCGCTGAGCTTGTGTCCGCTATACGACGTTAAGTGAATTCGCTATGCTCATGGTGCGGTTAGCAGTGACTCCATGAAACATTTGGGTCCTGTCGGCTTAAAAAGAGGAAATGTGCTGTCAGCACAAGGATGAAAGTGTTGCAGAGTGCTTAATGCAGCCTAGAATTGCGTGCTGTACTGACATCAACTTGCTGATCAGACATTAAGCGACTACACATTCTAACCCAGTAATCTGTAGAGTGGCGACTGAAATTCGATGTTTCGTGATTCGCAATTCTTTTTGTGCTGTGACGATCAGCGGAAAGGAGTGTTGAAACAAATGAAACAAAGTAAACATACATAAAAAAAATGAAAGAGGACAGGGAAAGGCTTTCGCATTTCCGCTCATAAGCAGACCGAAGTGCAAACCTGTAATTTTTATTTATCATCGTTATAGACGCTTTATAGGTATTGTGCTCAATGGATTTCACTCGTATTTTGGGCCCCAGTTTGTGCTGACATTCTTCTCGTCCCGTTGCTTTTTTGTTCCTCGCTCCTCAGATGCAGGGCTTACTTTCGAGCTCACAGTTGTACCGTTATATGCGTCGCACAACCAGTAACGTTGCGCACACTGCGCGCGTGACTATGGCAAACTGGTTTGACTGGCGCTTGGTGGATAAGAGAGCAGCTGCACCGCGGCGCTTTGTGCGCTTTCAAGCGCTTTGCCGTGAGGGAAAGAAAGGAAATATGAGAGTCTGTGTCGTCACTCTTGACGAAACCGGAAAGGCGTACGACACTATGTTGTCCGGGCAGGTTCTCGTTCTTTTACATCCCGTTATCGTCTTCTATCGGCACATAAACAGGCGAGGCGAGGCACACGCAGTTATACTGCCGGGAGGCGATGTAGCTTCTCCTGCCATTGCAATTATCAGACACCTTCACCATAGACTGCACCGTGATACCGTTACCTGAGTACCGGGAGCCCCGCACAGCCGGTGCGTACGCGCTCATTGGTCCCGACTCTGCAAGTGGGCACGCAGCTCAAATGCAGGCAGCTGGCGTCATCTGGCGCCGTCAAGGCGGTATGCGCATCCTCACTAACTGCGCGCGGGCTCCCGGTACTCCGGTACCAGTAACGGTAACACGGTTCTCGGTATGTTTTAGGCGTCTATTCTTGAAGAACCACGTACCTTCCGCCATACCTTAATTCTTGTACCGCGGTTTTGGTAGGGTCTCTTTTAACTTTTCTTTGGGGCATGCATGTTTATGTTGTTTTGTATATGCCACGTCACGATTTCCCCTTTTGCCTTGTTCTGCTGGCCAATTAGGTTTCGTCTGCAGTCCAGGCAGCTTGCGGGCACGCATCTGCAGTGCAGACAGCTGGCGCCATCTGGCGCCGTCAAGGCGATTTGTGCATGTTCACTGACTGCGCGCGGGCTCGTAGTACTCCGATACCGGTAACGGTAACACGGTTCTTGGTATGCTATACGTGTCCATTCTAGAAGAACCACATAACTTCCGCCATACCTTCCGTCTTGGACAGCGGTTTTGGTAGGGTCTCTCCTATGTTTTTTGGGGGGCATGTATGGTTATGTTGCCTTGTATATGCCTCGTCACAATTGCCCTTGGCCTTGTTCTGCTGGCCCATTGAGTTTCGTTTTGTTAATACAACGTGTACTGCGTCCGCGCCAGTGCAAGAACTCGCGAAACCTCTCTGCAACACCTGTTGCGGCAAAGAAAAGAAATGACATTTATTATCTTTTTTTTTTATTGATAGCTACATTACGCTAGCACTTCGAGCCTTCAGCTTGGCACCCTTTGTGCTGCGCGGCCGCCCTTGAGCTCCGTGGCGGAGCCGTGGCTGGTCCCGTGGAGCGGAGCAGCTGCCGGCAGCGTGGCGCGCCGGTGAAACCCTGAGGGGGGGGGGGGCGGTGGGGGGGGGAGGGGGGGGAGTGGAGAGGTGCAGAGGGGGGAGAGAGTGAATACACGTCCAGATGCGAAGATGAAGAAGGAACGCCCAGCGAAAGTGAGTGGCGAAAAACCGATATTGCAGTTCGACTGGGCGAGTTCGACATTGGCGAGTTCCATACACTCGGCCAGCTGTAGCTATCGCGTCACTCCAGCTTTAATCAGACCTAAACTGCAGCCGTTTTCCTTACTGTCCGATATTATAAGGTGTTTATACTAAGCATTACAATAAATCCTTATATGACAATATAATATGGCGGCATTTTTATAATGTGCATTTTTTATGGAACTCCTGACTCATAAAGTAATTCATTCCATACAAAAGCCTTGTGTGGTACACGATATTAGACGCGTTTAGCATACCGGAGACGTACTAGCGTGGACGTATACCGGTTTACCGGACTCCTCCTGCGCACGAGAATTGGCATTGTTGGCGTCAGGCGCGGTCACTGGGTGTGCGCAGGTGGGGTCCGGTAAACCGGCATACGTCAACGCTAGTATGTCTCTGGTGTGCTAAAAACGTCTATTATCCCAGCGTTTATAACGTGATAAGTCCAAAAAGTACCGCTTCATACAAGCCTTATCGCTGCCCATCTGCTTCACCACAAAAGGGTGCGTCCGACCTTTATACCTTCTGCGAAAGATTGCATTTGAAGGATGCATGCAGGATTAAGAAAAAAAAAATACTTGGTCGGGTTGAGAAGCGCACAAAAGCTCAGTCGAAAAGAGGCTGTCCAGACAAGCGCCAACGTTGCAGGGGTTGGGGTTTTCCCCACCTTGTTTAACGTCACTATTCTGGGTCTCCCTGCGAAATTGGCTACGGGGACGACTTGACCGTATGGATTTGTAGGGGCAGCGGGGAGCGGATTGTGGTCACGGTTGCGACCGCGGCGGCTGCGTTTTTGTGTAGGCAAAACGCTAAGGCGCCCGTGTTCAGTGCGATGTCAACGCATGTTAAAGATGCCCAGGTGGCCGAAATTATTCCGGAGCCCTTCATTACGGCACCCCTTTCTTCATTTCTTCTTACAGTCCCTCCTTTATGCCTTCCCTTACGGAGCGGTTAAGGTGTCCGCCGATATATGAGACAGATACTTCGCCATTTCCTTTGCCTCAAAACCAATTATTATTACGTGTTTGAGGGACGGGCCGTTTTATTCCCCTTTTTAATAATAATGTCCAGCTTCTCCTTCTCTGACTTGTGAAGCTTGAAGTATGAGGTGAAGTATACAATTCTGTAATCACAAAAGAATCCACCAGTCTAAGAAGATTGGCCTCCATCGTGCCAGTGTACTTGTCGGCTATTCTCTTGCGAAGCTTGCGCGTTTGGGTCGTGGTGGCTTCGAGTCTCTGATTCAGTTCGGAATATTCGCCTGATCTTTCAGTCCCAGGCACTCTCCACCATAGGAATGACGTTTCTCTTTATTCTTAAGTCCATTCCATGGCCCGGATTCCTATTCTTGCGCCACCACATCGACGGCGAGGAGAAAGCTTCCGACGTTTCGGTAGAGCACCGGATCCCGATGGGCTCTAGATATGCCTCCACGACTCCTATATTCGTTCGAAACAAGACCTCAGTCAGCTCGCCACTGCCCCGGACACGTCCACTAACCACACTTTGAGCCTCAGAATATCTAACACTCTGTATGAGCTCATGAAAGCGGCTGGAGCATCCCAATACCGGCGACCACTCCGCAGTCGCAGGAGTCGCAGTGTTCTGGAGAGACTGGAGCAGGAGCTCCGGGTCTGCTCCAGGAGCACGGAAAAATTTCAAAAATTGGTCAGGACGAAGCTGGGGTACCTCTGCTGCCCCAAAATATGCACCCGGTGCATAACGAGGGCAGAAGTAGGGACAGAGCCAGAGCCCCGCAGGCTAGGTTTGAAGGTAGGCAGGAAGTATTTTATATGCAGATGCCGCGGAATACGAGAATGGCAGGGGTTATGCGTCTGCTGAGCCGGAGTACCCGGGTTAAACCCGACCGCGGCGGCCGCGTTGCGATGGAGGCGAAATGCAAAATGCGCCCGTGTGTTGTGCGGTACTGCACGCCAAAGATCCCGAATAGTCGAGATTATTGCGGAGCCTTTCACTACAGCACCTCTTTCTACCTTCTTTCATTCCCTCCTTGGTGGCTCAGAAGTTATAGGGCACTCGGCTGCTGATATAGAGTTCCCGGAATCTAACCCGACCACAGCGGCCACGTTTCGATGGAGGCGAAACGCAAAGGCGATCGCATGCTGTGTGATTTCAGCGCAAGTTAAAATCATCAGGTGGTCGGATTTATTCCGGAGCCCTCCACTACGGCCCTCACTTCTCCCT
Source organism: Amblyomma americanum (assembly GCF_052857255.1). Taxonomy (NCBI): domain Eukaryota; kingdom Metazoa; phylum Arthropoda; class Arachnida; order Ixodida; family Ixodidae; genus Amblyomma; species Amblyomma americanum. The sequence goes on from NC_135498.1 coordinate 105,712,660, forward strand.
ACCCTCCGGGATCTCAGTGGTGCCTCTTGCGAGCGGCCCCTACATTTCGGTGAAGAGCTTAATACGTGTCAGGAGATCCTTAATTACTACAGGTTGGAATGTCAGTCGTACCCAAGTGTACACAAGAAACTTACTAAGACAGAAGAGGTAGCATGGATGAAACTGGAAACGGGAGTCTCTCCGAATCCGCAGCTTTTAAGCCGATGGCACTCCGAGGTGTTTAGCCCTCGGTGCAAGAAATACGATGGAATTGCGGACTTGGCCCACAAGGTGTGGACTTTCCCTAGCTATGGAGCGCCGAACACAAGTACAGATACCTGGAAATCACTGCCGCTCAACCGGGAAGAACAAAACTAGAGTCAAGTCATCGGTCTGGCCATGGCTGCAGCCGCAGTCCAAGAGATCCCGGCTGTCGGCTACGTGCGGTATGATTGGGAGATACAGAGACTTGACTCCCGTCATATTGGCTGACGGGTGCCAATAAAGTTATTTTTCTCTCTCTACCAGCACGCCATATGGCATGAATAATACATGTTATTTGGAATATTTGCATGTGGCCGAGGCATGCATAGGTAAGAAAAGACGATACCTCCCATACCACGAAGGCTTGTTGAACAGGACGAAAGGGTTGATGTATTACAGGATGATGAAATGTGGGCTATGAGGAGCGAGAGGGACATGAAAGGCTATCATAGCTATTCAGCAGCCTTGTCAATATCTGAAAAATGACCACCACGTAAACTTTTGTTGCCGACTGTACAAATAAATGTTTTATTATTAAGAACTCTGAGTGGTCTATACCGCAAACTACAAAATTTAACAAGATTTTTAGATCGCATCAGCGTCATGAGCTCAGGTATATAGATGCTTCATGAGGCCGTACGGCAGCACCGCTATAGGCAGTGAACGCGTCGTTTTTCAGCGACATGCTAACTTTTCACGTATGCTGCGGAAAATACAAACTTATGTGTGTAGAAATTTTGGTGGCAGTCACGCACCTCATTTCATGATTGATTTTGAGTATTTTCAATCCTGGTGGTGGTAGTGGTTTTTATAAAATAATAGCAAAAAGGAAGGAAAAGATGTTTGCTAGTCACGGCATCTACCATCTATACTGAAGCACCAGAGCTGAGGGAGCGGAAATAAAGGATAGCAGGCAGAACGGAGAAATGAAATGAAAGAGATGATGGGATAGGAAGAGAAGATAGGGGGAGAGGTAATATGAACAAACTATTTACACAATAAAAAATGTGTCTAGGTTTTGCGCGTGATTAGTTCATGTTGGAGGAATTAAAACGCGCACAGCACTGTGTTGGTTACAACTGGAGTGGGGCGTCCAGTTATTAATAGTACAAGGTAGAACTCTCGGGGCGTTCGGTGACTGCGTGATGGAGAACAGACGGGACGCCAAGCCCGTGTGTTCGAGGAATGTACAGATGCTCACCAAGGTTCATCCACGAGTGCGCGCACTGCCCTGCGGCCACAATAGCGTCTTGAGGGAGTCTCGTAGTATGCCCAGTGCACTATAGGCCGCAAGCATATCGCAACGAGCATCGGCGAACGCGGCACAGTGAAGGAGCAGGTGTTCTAGTGTTTCCACAGCAGCGCATCCGTCACACACATCCCTCGCCGCGATTCCGTGACACTCCCGTCGTTCCCCGGGCCTCACGCAGCCAATGCGCGCGCGGAGGATCATTGCACGTTGCGACAGTTTAAGTGCGCGACAGCCGGTACGTGTGTTGTGCGATGGCAGTGCGTCGTCAAGGATAATAATATTTGGTTTTTGGAGAAAGGAAATGGCGCAGTATCTGTCCAAAATATAGGTGGACACATAAAGCGCGCCGTAAGAGAAGGTATAAAGGAGGGAGTTAAATAAGAAAGGAAGAAAGAGGTGCCGTTGTGGAGGGCTCCGGAATAATTTAGACCACCTGGGGACCTTTAATGTGCACGGACATCGCACAGCACACGCGCGCCTCAGCGTTTTGTCTCTATAAAAACGCATCTGCCGCGGTCGGGTTCGAACCCGGGTACTACTGATCAGTAGCCGAGCGCCCGAACCACTGAGCCACCTCGGCGGGTCGTTAAAGATCCCCAGGTGGCCTAAATTAATCCGGAGCAACTCCACTACCACGTCGCTTCCTTCGTTACTTCTGTTACTTCCTTCTTCATCCCTTCCTCTCTTACGGCGTGGTTCGGGTGTCCACCTAGACAAGAGAGACAACCATTTGCGGAAAATTTTCCGCGCATGCGCGGTGAAAGCGCAGGCAGCGCCCTCTGTAGGAGATTTGGTTTTAGTTGGAAAACTTGAGTCGGCCGTGCAGTCCTGCGCTGTAGTGCGGCGACGGATGTGAGCTGTAACTACCACGTAACTGCCTTGTAACTGCAACGCGTATCTATCTAAACTAGCCATGTGTTTTGCAACAACGAGATTTGGCCGTGAGAAAAGCCGCGACGAGATACAAGGCGCAAAAGACGAAGCCGTTGGAGGGAACAGTAATGCTCGCATCGAGCACGTTGCGAAACGGCTGTTTCTGCTACATTTCGCGCTTGCTTCCAAGTGCGCACAGCTCGGTCGTTCTAGAGGAGTTTTGCCATCGACGCACATGCGTATTCGGTGAAAACCGAATGATACTAGTATGGACATTCACCATAAATGCTACAATGTCAAGTTGTGCTATCTGAACAGCGGGAGCATGACAACGGCAAAACAACGCTCTGCCGTATCAGCACGAGCCCTGATTGAGATAGTACAACGGGTCGTTTACTAATCCGGTAAATGTGGCCAGCGGCAAAAGGCGCTGTATGAAGTTAGCAGAAACTTTATATTTCCATATTCAAAGGACATTGGACATCTTGACAACCTTTAATTTCATCTTGCATGTTATCTTCATGCATGCATCACGTAGTGAACTTTCTTGGCCCATTGTCGGACTATGCACTTCATCCTTTCATATGTAACATCATTACTCGCCGATGCACCTTAATATGCATTTGATGGCTGAATTTTATCTTCTAAGTTTTATTTCTTTTATTTTACTTTCTCCGCACCGCTCACCTTTCGCCTTTATTTCCCAAATTCTCTCAACCGCGCAGAGTAGCATGCAGTAATTTTTAAACGCCTGCTAAATTCTCTGTTTTTGCATTAAAGAGGTTCTCTCTCTTTCCTGCACTATCAAGGAAGCGCAAAGAAACGTCTGTGCGCATTAGGAAAAATTCCTTTCCCCTTACATCCCCTTCCCCCTCCTCTGGTCCCCAAGAGTGATGCCCAAAAGGCCAACGTTCTTCGGGGCCAGTATCTTCCACCCCCACCCCCCCTTCATAGCAACAACCGCAACCACCACCTTGAAGAAAGTGCATTCCATCATATTGTTCCATCAGTCGTACGCGCATAGGAGCACATTCATGCACATTTTCATTTTGGTTATTTGGCGTTCGTTCTTACCCGCCGCGGTGGCTCAGTGGTCAGGGCGCTGGACTACTGATCCGGAGTTCCCGGGTTCGAACCCGACTGCGGCGGCTGCGTTTTTATGGAGGAAAAACGCTAAGGCGCCCGTGTGCTGTGCGATGACAGTGCACGTTAAAGATCTCCAGGTGGTCAAAATTTTCCGGAGCCCTCTTCTTCTCTTCTTCTTCTCCTCAAGTAATATGGCACATACCCACGTGGGGGGATTGGCCAAGGTATAGAGTAGAATGCCAATGAAGCATTTGCGCGGGGAAGGAAACGTCAGAAGACTGAATCAAGATAAAAAATGGGAAAAATCTCCATTACGGCACCTCTTCTTTTCTTCTTTCACTCCCTCCTTTATCCCTTCCCTTACGGCGCTGTTCAGGTATCCAACGATATATGAGACAGGTACTGCGCCATTTCCTTTCCCCGAAAATTTATTATTATTATTATTATTTGGCGCTCCTTTGAGGTCGCAGAGTGCAGGTATTGCCGTATGTGGTCGTTTTTCAAGCCACAACGCGAAAACTCTTCGCTTCACCCCATTTCAAAAATGGAAATGTTCTTTCGTTAGCAGACGCACGATTCCGTCAACGAAGCAACACTAAAACAACAAAACAAGCTCACGTGAACTGCCGAACGCTGCCATGCACATGTTTGGTAGTGAACCCCTTTCCAACCAAAAGAGCCTGCGGAGCTTCCCTGTTTGCACGATAGGTGGCGCTCGCTAAACCCCAAGGCATTGGGGTTTAGGGATAGTGAAGGGAAAGTGGATTTTAAGAGGTTAGAAGTAACCAAGCGAAGGTTATCTGATTGGTGGCTAAAAGCAAGACAGGAGTAAAATTTCACAAGACATGGCTAGGTGGCTTGAGCCACCGCCCGATGTAAAGGGTTCAGCCGTATCCATCCATCCATCCATCCATGGTCAATTACTGCGATATTTTCTTTCCTAAAAAGTTTTCAATTTTGAAGCATTTTTAACCAGCATACTTTTCATTTGTGTGATGTCGCCGAACATTAAAATAATTAATTTTTCTTTTTCTTTTTCTTCTGCCAACTTCTGCCGCGCTCAACGAGGCATTATGTGAGGGAGGAGGCGGAGAAGAAATGCAAGCTGAAGCACGCGCCACCTCGCTGGGACAAGCAGCACGATCAGAAGAAGCTCTGGAATGATCCGCAAGCCACGTCACAGCGACAGGGTCGGCTGAACAGGACGACGGGCGCTCGCCATGAACGTCAGCCACGTCCCCGCCGCCAAGAACTTCGCGGCGGAGAGCGTGTTCGGCCTCCTGGACAAGCAGGAGCTGTTCACGTGTGTGTCCCGGCTGTGGCGCTCTGTGGTTCTGCCTCGGCTGCGCAGGAAGCTGATCTCAGTCTCTGTCTGCCGTGCGCAGGTTAGTTCCATTTGCGCTTTTCAGCCAACATGTCATCGCTGCAGATTTGGGCCGGGACTTTCATGGCTGTGTCACAGGCTGTGTAACCTACCACTAAAGTGAAAACACTGGTACAGCTCATGCGGTCCGCAGCGTACCCTACAGCTTGATCAATGAAATCGGAGCGGCGTCTGTGTCAAAGAAATCGGAGCGGCGTCTGTGAGCGGCGTCTGGGGGTGGGGAGGGTGCGTTGTAGCATTTCTTGTGCTGCAGTGCCCATTTTTTAGCAGTTTTGAGCAGTTCCGTTCAGCGCCCTCAGCGTCGTGTCTCCGAGTTTCCGACAATCAGCCACGTCCCTATATTTACATGGGCTTTACGAAGTTTTGCCATCAGTATGATGCAGGTCTTGGGCCTCAGATTTCTGAATCGAAACTCCGTAGTCAACGTCTCAGCCCGCTTTTACCCAATGGCTTGACTCCAAGTTTTTAATCTTGTCGAGTCAGATTTTGATACTTGTGCAGTGTTTCGACACCGGTACAACCGCTGGTGGTAATTCTGAATAAACACTCGGCAGCTATGATTCCATCCCGTTTTTGATGCTGACGCCCAGCTGCCAGAAACCACCATATTCGACGCGAAACAACGCGCGTCGTTGCACGCGCTGTGAAATTATGTATTGATCGTGCATGTGCGCGTGCGCAGGAACCGGAGGAGCTGCACGCTATGCGGTCGGCGCCCATCGTGCACTCCTGCGTGGACTCCCTCTGCCCCAAGTTTACGAGATTTCGCAACATCCCCAGGATGGCCGGCATGCACCCATCCCTCGTGTTCATCTCGTGCCACGCAGACCTCAACGAGGACAAGAGGGGTAAGACACAGGGCCTCTGTTAATGGCGGCCGCGATGCGAGGATTAACGAACCTCGCGCCAGCGTTGTCGATGTTCTGAAGTCTCTCCCTGCGGTGTCTAAGAATTGGGCGCTATGCAGCTGGCTGCTGATGTAGACGCTTTCAGCCAACAGTATTCTTATGGGGGAGTGCATACATCAAGGGAAGGAGAAACCACGACTAGGAGAATTAGTGTCGGTTACCTCAGCTAATCCAGGATATACAAAGCGAGAGATGTCGGCGTCCACTGTGTTCATTGGCGATGGCGTTGACATTGTTCTAGACAGCGATGACTTTGAGTAAAGGAAGGATGCATAACTGGTTCCCTGGATTGGTGGACGCCTTATTCGTGCTTTGATACATTTGGCGTTGGTGAGAGAGAGATGTGGCCTGAATTCATTAGCGCTGACAGCGTTGTGGCTGACATGCGGCACTGCCGCAATAGCTAGGCCGCAGCGTTCATTTGGTGATCAATCTGTCTCGATCAGCCAATAACTGCATGCCACCTCATAAGAGTGGGAGGGAGGGCGCGCTTTCTCTCCAGTGTGCGGAACACAATCAAAGGAGGCTTTTGCAGTTGGACACCAACGTTACCTACATGAAAGCGAGATTGAGGTCTCCACTGACCCACGGGGCCGGTTGTCTGCCTTTTCTTTCGTGAAAACGAACGGCCTCTGCGAAGTTGTCAACGCCAATGAACTTATGCGCGCCGTTGGCTCACTTGTTTTGTTTTGGTTTTGAGGAAAGGAAATGGCACAGTAACCGTCTCACATATCGCGGCGGACATACGAACCACGCCGTAAAGGATGGGATAAAGGAGGGAGCGATGAAGAAAGAGAAAACTGAAAATGGAAAGTTGGATGGCGAGGATGGCGCGGCGCTGCGCAGCGGCGGAACATCTGTGGCTCGGTGCTACTAGTGGCGCATGCGCAGTAGGGACTAGGGAGCGAGAAATATATTCGCAGCGAGGCGCGTTGTGACGTCATGTGCTTCCTCGGAGCCCCGCTACGACGAAATTGGAAGTTCGCGGCCAGCAAAGCTTTCTCTTTATAACAAACCTCTCGTCATAGTCATGCGCTGGGTGCGTAATATTAATGCTATATGACCAGTACGAGTATACTTTGTCTGTACAAAATTCTGGGCAAAAGAAGTTTTGAGCAGGAAACGGTTAATGAACGCAGTTTTATATTAGAATGCAATATTTTAGTGTAACAATCACTATATCCGCAGACCACCCGACGGCACTCTTTATTTTTGTTTTTAGCGCTTTTGATGTCGTCAAAAGCGCTCATTATTGGCTTTCTTTATGGCAGACTTGACCGCTCGATGCGATCGATGGAAAGGCGTTAAATGAAATATTTTTTACACATTAGCATAATAGACTGTTAGCTTCAATATTTCCATAACAATATCTTTCAACTTTACAATATTCAAAAGTTTTGACCGAGAATGTTGGTGATGAAAAAAAATAGCTTGGGTTCAACGTGGCTTGAACCTATTTCTACGAGCGAAAGCTCTCTTAAGCATGGTTTTCTCTGTCTCAAATCAAATTTCAAGGGTCGAGGTCTAAGGCAGGTATGCAATGGTTATAGTCACATGATCGTGGGGTTTTACTACCGTAGGTTTGGCCACACCACCACCACACAGTTAAGTTCGGTTTGACAATGGGAGGCATTGAATGTCACTGTCTTGTGCCCATCCAAAATCGGAAGTTGTACCCCAAGGGGCAGAGCTCTTGCTCTAAAAACAAAAATCAGCCTTCAGCGCTGGCACACAAGCGCTCCATAATCGGAAGTTGTAAAAAAGCGGGCAGCGGCATTTCCTGCAACGGAAGCGCAATGACTGTTCTCGAACAAGGCCCGAAGGCGCCGCGGTTTCTCCCTCTATCTGTCGCGCAGTGGTGGGGTGCCTGCGCGAGCTGCTGCCGCCCGACTGCGTGGTCGTGTGCTGCCACCTGATGCTGGTCCACGCGCCCGAACGCGACACGGAGGAGGGCTCGCACGAGGGTATCGTCGGCGAGTTCCTGTTCCGCATCGACACGCTCGGCGCGCAGGCCATGCTTGACGGCACCGACGACTTGGACTACCAACTGCAGCCACTGGGCTCAGCCGCAACACGGTGAGTGACTGCAACCGAGAGCCCAGCGATTGGACGCCCCGCTCTTGAATTTCACGCGACAGCGTATACAACTGGTTCCGTCGAAAAGCCGTCGGCTTCGTAGTAGTGCGCACCTCGCGTCGGATATATTCGGGGGCTGCGTAAAAATCCATGCACACACTATGAATAAAAAAATAATGTGGATTAGCTCAGTTAATCTAGGATATACAAAGCGAAAGATTGTGGCGTTCACTGTGTTCAACCTTTGTAGGGGGCTAGTGTGTCGTACGTCCTGAGACTGGGGAGCGCTACAATCAAGACAAGGCGACATCATCACAAGAGAACACCACGAGACACGAATGCAATACGCAATATTGCGCTCGTGTCTCGTTGTGTTCTTATGGGGTGCGGTTGCCTTGTCTTGATTGTAGCGCTCCCCAGTTTCACTGTGTAAATTGGCGGTGGCGTTGACAATGTTTAGACGGCGATGGCTTTGAGGAAAGGAAGGGTGCACAACTGGCTCCCTGGATATGGGGACGCCTCATTCGTGCTTTGATACATGTGGCGATGGTGAGAGAGAGAGAGATGTGGCCTGAGTGCATTAGCGCTGAGAACGTTGTGGCTGACATGCGGCACAGCAGCAATATCTGGGCTGCAGCGTTCATTTGGTGATCAATTCTCGCGATCAACCATTAACTGCATGTCACCCCCCAGGGTGGCAGGGAGGGCGCGCTGCCTTTCCAGTCTGCGGAATGCTATAAGAGCAGGCTTTTGCAGTTGGACACCATCACCACGTACATGGAAGCGAGATTGAGGTCTCTGCTGACCCACGGAGCCGGTTGGGCGCCTTTCTTTTCGTAAAATGAACGGCCTTTGCAAAGTTGTCTACGCCATTGAACTCTATGAACGCCGCCGGCTCACTTGTTTTGTTTTGTTTTTGGGGAAAGAAATTATAACAGTAACCGTCTCACATATCTCGGTGGACACCCGAACCGCGCCGTAAGGGAAGAGATAAATGAAGAGAAATCTGAAAATGGAAAGTGCGATGTCAGTGCACGTTAAAGATCCCCAGGTGGTCGAAATTATTCCGGAGCCCTCCACTACGGCACCTCTCTCTTCCTTTCATCTTTCACTCCCTCCTTTATCCCTTCTCTTACGGCGCAGTTCAGGTGTCCAACGATATATGAGACAGATACTGCGCCATTTCCTTTCCCTCCAAAAACCAATTATTATTATTATTATAAAGTCGGATGTTGAGGAAAGGCGCGGCGCTGCGCAGCGGAGGAACACCTGTGCTCGGTGCTACTAGTGGCGCATGTGCAGCAGTGACTAGAGAGAGAAAGATAGAGAAATATCCGCGGGGAGGCGCACGTTGTGACGTCATGTGTATCCTCGGAGCACCACCGCGGTGTAATCGCAGGGTCGAGGCCAGTAAAGCTTAATAATATTTGTTTTTTTGGGGGGAAAGGAAATGGCGCATTATCTGTCTGAAATATCGTTGGACACCTGAACCATGCTGTAAGGGAAGGGATAAAGGAGGGAGTGAAATAAGAGAGGAAGAAAGGGGTGCCGTAGTGGAGGGCTCCGGAATAATTCAGACCACCACGGGATCTTTAACGTGCACTGACATCGCACAGCACACGGGCGCGTTAGCGTTTTTTCTCCATAAACACGCAGCCGCCGCGGTCGGGTTCGAACCCGGAAACCAGTAAAGCTTTCGCTTTAAAAACCGGGATAATGAAAATTGGTTTTGGGCAAAGGAAATGGCGCAGTATCTGTCTCACATCTCTGCTATAATGTCTAGAGTATGGTATATCTCTGCGGACAGCTGAACCGCGGTGCCGTAAGGGAAGAAATAAAGGAGGGACCAAGAGAGGAAAGGAACAGGTGCCGCAGTGGAGGGCTCCGGAGTCTAGGCCAGTATTCAACCAGGGCCTTTGGCATTCGAGACGGGGGCGCTTCCACGCTGCGAAAACTGATCGACGTTTAGGCATCGATAAATACGTGTGTGAAAAAATGCACGGATTTCCTAGAAATGTATCTTCCAGATCTGTACGAGGTGTACATGAGTAATTAGGAGCATGGAAAAAGATGTCGGGATTAAGCGAGTACCATGCGTTTCCGGTAAACTTCTGTGCTTGGCGTGGACACGTAGCGCCATCGAGTGGGACCCACTGAAACCCACATTTTCCGTGCACTATGCTGCCCTGGCAGATGTTCGCGCGTGTGGGCGACCTTTCTGCGTCGGAGTACGTTCGTCTCTGAGCAGATGGGATGGAAACGCTGCTGTTTACGAGTGCTAGAGTGCAGCAGTGTGTGTGTTGTTTTCAGAGGCCTCCAGTAGACTCCGAGTGACTTGTCCAACTGGCAAGGCGACGGCGTTCCGTGGTCTCCCTGGCAGCCCTGTAACACGCTGCCGCATCCCACATTTAAGGCGAAGCTTAAGCGTCCTCCAGTTTTACGTGACAGCGTATACAGTGCATTCGGTCGGAAATCAGTCGGCGTCGTAGTAGTTTTGGGCACTGCGTGTCGGAAATATTCCTTCCCTTACGGCGCGGTTAGGGTGTCCACCCAGGTATGCGAGACACGCATAATTTCCATTCCTTGAAAGCAATTTTCATTTTCCTTCCCTTACGGCCCGTTTCGGGTGTCAACGGAGATATGTGAGACAGGCGTCATTTGCTTTCCTTAAATTGTCCAACGGTCAAGGCGTTGCGCCGAAGAGGCAATGGTTTTCCGTTGACCCCTTGGCAACACTGTCGCGTCCCAATCTTAAAGGCGAAGCTTAACTGTCCTCTATTTTTATTTGCTGCTGATGGAGGTAGCTATAAATTACGAACTTATTATGGCGCATTCAAATGGGCGGACGGGAGCAGAGGCGTCGAGCAGCGACGAGCAGTAGAGTAGCACTCCGAGTGAGGGAGCACTTGTCCTGCCACTGCAACGATCACTGCGATTCGAGAGCAGTAAGACACGTGACCACGCTTGCTTTCACAGCATTCTCCACGTGCTGGACGAGGAACTCGAGCTCGAATGAGAGCTCGTACTCTAGCTTTCTTTGCTTTCGTCGCCGTCGTCTTCGAATGCTTACAGCACCTAGGCAGGGCGATGCCACACTTCCGTCGCTCCCACAGATGCTTCCGGATGAAGCTCATCGATTCCGTAAAGCTATCCGAGCGCCGACGCTTCGCAGCCGTCATATTCGACGTCACCAAGAACGAAAAAAGGAAGCAAAACAGCAAGGATAGGAAGTTTTGATGTCAGTTGACTCCACTCTGGCGTTTGAAGAATGAGCAGCCTGGACTGCGCTTGACTGCTCACGGCGCAGCAAAACCACACATGTTCTTCGATTGTACAAAATGCTCCTGCTCTTGTTCTCCCTCTGGAAGGCGCCCGGCCTCGCGAGGGAACTATTGGGAGTGCTCTCGAGTGCGCCTGCTCTCCAACTGGAATGCACCATCACAGAGTACGGCCGACATCGATCTTGTTCTCGAAGCAGTTGCTGACGCAGTATAAACCCTGCCTCATTCCTAAAAAATTGAAATTGAAAATTGTTTTTTGGGGAAGTGCGCTCGGATACTGATTCGGAGTACCCGGGTTCGAACCCGACCGCGGCGGCTGCGTTTTTATGGAGGGAAAACGCCAAGGCGCCCGTGTGCTGTGCGATGTTAGTGCACATTAAAGATCCTCAGGTGGTCGAAATTATTACGGCACCCTCCACTACGGCACCTCTTTCTTCCTTTCTTCTTTCACTCCCTCCTTTATCCCTTCTCTTGCGGCCCGGTCAGGTGTCCAACGATATATGAGACAGATACTTCGCCATTATCTTCCCCAAAAACCAATTATTAATATTATTATCATCGGAACGCGGCCGCCGCAGTCTTGTTTGAACCCGGGTAGTCTGGATCTGTAGGCGAGGGCCTTAACCACTGAGCCACCACTGCGGGTGCCACGTCTGGACGTGAACGTGTTTCCTTCACTAATTCCGGTATCTACAGTTCCCGTCTTTCATTATTTTTTGACAGCTGTACTCTGCTTTATCAGGAGACGTATTCTACCCCTTCTTTGCATTCTTCCTCAACGCCTGCGCACTGTAACGATTTTTAAAGCAAAAAGCTTCTCTACGCCAGCTTTTCGAGCCGTCAGCGGGGCCGCAAGTTTGAACATCAATGAAGCTGCAATCCGTTCTTTACATTAGGTATGCGCTCTGAAATGTACGGAAGTAGTCCGCACGGAAAAATAAAGCGAGCCGTGTTACTGTGGTCTTGTTCAGTGGGCGAGTTGTCTAAGGGACGAAAGAGCGACAGCGTGTCGTCAGCGATTAATAGGGCATTTAACGAAGCTCATGAAAGCATGTCATGTAATAAGCCTGCTTTTTCTGTTTCGCTCACCACAAGGAACGCACTACTTTTTGGCCGCGAATGCAGGCAGCGCAAACAACAGCGCTAGCTTTGACAGCATTGCATCTCATGTATGAAACGGCGTATAGAGGTCAAACCATGAGCATAACTTGTGGTAGTCAGGTTCGACACCAAAATGGTCTATAAGGTCAAGGTGAAAGGTGAGGGTCAATTTGAAAATGTTTGTGAAAAGGCCGCTGGAGTCGTTGCTGTAGCTGAAGTCATATGATAGAGGAGGAGCAAGATGTCGAGGGGTATACACGCGCTTTTTTGCGCGGGGCTGGTTTCTGAGGGCTCTCACACATGTGGCGAGAGCTCCTTTTCACCGTGGGTATCTGTTGCTAAACCGTCATCGCTTCAGATGCGCTGTTGTTGCGACGGGCGTTCTTTCTTTCAATCTTTCCTCTCACATCTCTTTCAACTCTCCTACTGTGTGCTTGTGGCAGCGATTGTGGCTCAGCTTGAGCCAGTCGGTAGGCCCGTTCACTGTCCTCTTCCTTCTTCCTTCAGTCGCAACAACAGTTCACTGCCAGACGCCTGGGGCGATGGAGGAAGATGAACTTCCTGCCGTAGCCGCGCACTGAGAAGTCTATGGAAACCACCAGTCGCTCGACCACAAACGTAGCCATGCCAGGAACAGTGTCGCTGAGAGCTTGATGTCACCTCTTATACCATTTGTGCAAATCAGACGCCTGAGCTTTTCGCATTCGACCAGAGTGAACCTGAGCTAAACCACCAGCAATTTTTGTAAGCTTCAGATTGTAAATAATTCAGATATGGGCAGCCGCTCTGCAATGTAAACTTAAATATTCCAGACCTTACAAATGTTTAACACGCCGCGGTGACTCAGTGGCTAGAGCTCTCATCTACTGACCCGGAGTTCCCGGGTTCGAACCGGCCCACGTTTCGATGGACGCGAAACGCAAAAGGCGCCCCGTCCGTGTGCAGTGCAAGTTAAAGATCCCTAAGTAGTCGAAATTATTCCAGAGCCCTCCACAACGGATCTCCCCCTTCCTCTCTTCTCTCACTCCCTCTTTATGCGCGGTTGAGGTGTCCATCTAGATGTGACACATGCTTCGCCATTTCCTTTCCTTTTATCAAAAATCAATTTTCATTTTTTCGACTAAAACCGTGATATACACAAGCAGTAATTAAACATTGAATTAAGCTTCGCCTTTAAGAGTGGGACGGTACAGCGTATTGCATTGTCTATGGAGCCACTTAAAGCTATCCCCCGTTATGCGCGACCCCTTGCCCGCTGGAAACACCTTTGAAAGCATTTTTAATTTTTTTCAATTGTTTAATTTAATTGAAATAATTGAAAGTTTTAATTCAGATCTTAACTGACCCGCCGCGGTGGCTCAGTGGTTGGGGCACTCGACTACTGATCCGGAGTTCCCGGGCTCGAACCCGACCGCGGCGGCTGCGTTTTTTATGGAGGAAAAACGGTAAGGCGCCCGTGTGCTGTGCGATGTCAGTGCACGTTAAAGATCCCCACGTGGTCGAAATTATTCCGGAGCCCTCCACTACGGCAACTCTTTCTTCCTTTCTTCTTTCACTCCCTCCTTTATCCCTTCCGTTACGGCTCGGTTCAGGTGTCCAAAGATATGAGACAGATGCTGCGCCATTTCCTTTCCCCCGCCCCCCCCCCCCCCCAAAAAAAAACAATCATTAGATCTTAACTGGCATCATCAAGCTTTGGCTTGTTTACTCTGAGCTGTTTGACATCTTTTATCTGCAGGGCAATGGCCTTCTCCATGTGTCTACAATTAACCCTGGCCTTTGTAAGCTGCGACCACTGTATGCCCGCAAACTTCTTAATCTCATTCGCCCACTTAACCTTCTGCTACCTTATCTTGGAATCTACTCTGTTAGCCTTAAGGACGAGCGGTTATCTTGACTTCGCATTACATGCTCTGCCTAAGCCCACTTCATCTCGATTCCACTAGGATGTCATTAACCCGCATTTGTTCCTCACCCACTCTTCCCGCCTCTGGTCTCTCAACGTAACACCTAAAAATTTCTTTCCAAAGTTCGCTGCATTTATCTTAAATTGAGTGGAACCCTTTTCGTTAGCCTCCACGTTTATGTCCGCTAGGTGAGTACCGGTAAGGTACAGCTGGCTGTTGCACACTTTTCTCATGAGGGATATTGGTAAGCTGCCATTCATGATTAAGAGAACCAGCTATGGTGAAACGCAAAAAGGCGCCTGTGTGCTGTGCGTTGTCAGTGCAAGTTCAATATCCCCAGGAGGTCGAAATTATTGTGGAGCCTTTCACTACAGCACCTCGTTCTTCCTTTCATCTCTCACTCCTTCCTTTATCCCTTCCTTTATGGCGGGTTTCAGGTTTCCCCTGAGATGTGAGATGTTCCCGAAAAAACCCATTTTTAAATTTTCCCCCATTCTCATTCTTCTAGTTATTTCCATCTCATAATCCGAATCAGCGGTCACTACCTGCCCTAAGCAGACGTATTTCTTTACCGCTTCCAGCCTCTCGCTACCAATTGTGAACTGCTGCTCCCTTGCTAGGCTGGAACATTACTTTGTTTTTTCTGCATGTTAATGTTTAGGCCTATCGTTCTACTCTGCCTGTCTAACTCATTGGTCATGCATTGCAGTGCATCTGCTGAGTGACTCAGCAAGGCAATGTCATCAACGAATCTCAGATTATTTAGGCATTCTCCGATAACTCTTATCCCCAAGTATTACCAACTCAGGCCTGACGACCAGGCGGTAGACGACTTTGGGATGGGCTTTAGGAATAGCAGGGGAAAATTATATGTAGAGTTCACAGATGGAAATAATTTAGGGATCAGGAATACCTTTTCTGCAAACGAGAGAACAGGCAGTGGAGCTAGAAGAACCTCAGTGGTGAGACTAAAAATTAGACTTTATACTATGTGCCCACCCTGGCACCGTGTAGAATGTGGAGGTAGCCGGAAAACTGCGTTGCAGCAACCACAGAACGGTAAAGTCTCTAATTAGCCTAGATTTGAAAAGGGAACGGAGGAAACTAGTGAAGCGGAAGCCCATTAAGGAGTTAGCCGTAAGAGGGAAAGCAGAGGAGTTTAGCATTTCACTGCAGAACAGATTTTGGGCTTTAACTGATGAAGACGACCTTAATGTTCAAACAATGAATGATAATCTGACTGCTAGAATTACGAAGTCCGTCGTAGGAGTAGGTGGTGGGATGGCTCGACAGGATACGTGCAAGCTATCTGAGGTGACGAAAGATCTGATTAAGAAACTCGAAAGCATGAGGGCGTCAAGCCCTAGAGCCCAAATAGAACTAGCAGAGCTATCGAAATTAATAAATAAGCACAATGTAGCCGACATAAAGAAGTTCAATATCGAGAGAATCGAACATGCTGTAATGAAGAGAGGTAGCATAAAAGCGGCGAATAGGAAAGTAGGCATCAGGCATAGGTAAAAACCAGATGTATGCATTAAGAGACAAGCAGGGCAATGACATTAGCAATATGGATAAGATAGTTAATGTAGCCGAAGAGTTCTACAAAATACTATACAGTAGCCAATGTAAACAGAACGTCAATGAGAGAGACAGTAGCGATCAGCAATCTGTCATCCCGCCAGTAACGAAATAGCAAGTAAAGAA
This sequence comes from Amblyomma americanum, assembly GCF_052857255.1. Taxonomy (NCBI): domain Eukaryota; kingdom Metazoa; phylum Arthropoda; class Arachnida; order Ixodida; family Ixodidae; genus Amblyomma; species Amblyomma americanum. The sequence continues at coordinate 105,728,478 of NC_135498.1, forward strand.
AGCCTTAAGATAAACGAAAAGGGAAAAAGCAGCTGGTGAGTTTCTGGTAAAATCAGATCTGATGAGGAAGGGAGGGGAGATTGTGCTAAAAAAACTAGCCACCTGTGTACGCAATGCCTTAGGACATCGGCGGAACCAGAAGCTTGGAAGAACGCGTTATCTTATTTCTTAAGAAAGGAGAAGCCAAGGACTTGAAAAATTACAGGCCGATCAGCTTACTATCCGTTGCCTGCAAGGTATTTACTAAGGTAATAGCTAATAGAGTCAGGGCAACCTTAGACATTGATCAACCAAATGATCAGGCAGGCTTTCGTAAAGGATATTCCACAACAGATGATATCCACACTATCAATCAGGTGATAGCGAAATACGCAGAATATAAAACACCGCTGTATATAGCCTTTAGTGGTTACGATCAAGCATTTGACTGATTGGAATCCTCCGCAGTAATGAAGGCATTGTGAAATCAGGGTGTAGAAGAGCCTTGTGAAAATATTGGAAGGTGTCAATAGCAACTGGATAACTACGATAGTCCTCTATTAAGTCAGGAATAAAATTCCAATAATAAAAAGAGTTAGGAGGTAGACACGATCTCGCCAATGCTTTCGCCGCATGTTTACAGGAGGTATTCCGAAGCCTGAATTGACACGTTTCAACTCCGCTTTTTTCATTTTTATGTTTTTATTTCGTTAATTATTCAATGAATTACAATTGTTTCATTAACTTTTTATCGGCTATCACACACAAATCAATCATAAATCACTAGAAAAACCAATTACCATGATACGATTTTTTACACACCTTAAGATTATTTCTGACACGGCTTGTCGACTATATACTACGCCGACGGCTCTTCGACAGAACTTGCTGTGTACGCTGCCACGCAAAAATTACGTTTTCATTGCCTTTAAATTGAGCCATGAGAGCCGCAGACGCAAAAAAGTGTGTCCTTAGGGAGTTTCCATAGGCTGCAGGCACGCCCATGACTACTGTGCGGCGTGAATCAAACAACGTTCCTTGAACTGCGTCAGAGAGAGAGGAGAAGGTCTGAAAAGGGAGTGCTCCCACCCCCCTCCCCGCCCGCACAATAGACACAAGGGGGGCGGGTGCAAATCTTTAAGTGAACGTGATCTGCCTTGAGATTTGGCTCCCCTTCATGGAACGAAACATATGAAAGTTTGCATGTTTTAAGAAAATGAAAAGCGCAGTAACTGTCTTCCTTCTCGGTAGACACTTCAACCGCGCTGTGAGGAAAGGCAGGAAGGTGGTAGTGAATTGAGAAAGATGCCGCGGAGGAGTCATACCCCTACAAAGGCGTTTGCATCACGTGGGGGAGACGTCCATCTCTCCGAGCTATTGACAACAGGTCCCGCTGCTGCTTCCAACCCGTTACCGCCAGGGCACGCAAAATAGCCCAGGGAACAAGACGGTGGCGCCGAGGGAGCCCTCATTTGAATGCTCTATAAGATGCATATGAAAGAAGTCTCGCATAGCCCCTCTGCAGATTTTAGATGTTGAAGCCCACATACCACACAACTTCCCTGGAGGAGGAAGGCCACTCACCGGATAAGTCCGGATGTGGTCGACACGCTTGATACCCTCAGTGGCCCCCAGTTCGTGAAGCAACTAATACTGAAATGAAAAAAAATGAAATGACATGTAAAAAGGAAATTTTGTTTTTGGGAAAGAAAATGGCGAAATATCTGTCTCGCATATCGGCGGACAATTGAACCGCGCCGTAAGGAAAGGAATAAAAGAATCTGGGGATTTTTAACGTGCACTGACATCACACATCACACGGGCGCAATTGTGTTTCGCCTCCATCGAAAGGAGGCCGCTGCGGTCGGGTTCGAACCCGGGTACACCGGATCAGTAGTCGAGAGCCCTAACCACTGAGCCATCGCGGGGGATTCTAATCTAGTTCCGCAGCGAATATTTATTGCCTGTACGGACTAACTCTCCGCTCCCCCGCCGTGAAACAGGTGCAGGTTCCGGTGGTTGTCCAGCGCGGCTCACCTGCAGCGGCGCCGCGGCAACGAGCCAGCCGCAGCGTCTTCTGGCCCAGCCTCTGTACTGGCTTCCTTTGCCGGGGCGTACGGCGAACTGGCTCCGGCGGAAGTCGTGGAGCAATTTGTCCATCGTCAGCCCCATCGTCCGTCTGTGGGCATCAACGGCGGTGCCGGGCTCCGGAGTGCGCCACCCGGCCTGCGCATGTTCCGCGTGGCGCTGCACGTGACGGAGGCTAGCGTTGAGGGCAACGCCGCCACCTCCCGCTGCACGGAGGAGGCAACCTGCGAGGCCGCTCTGGTGAGGTCACCACAGGCGACGCCCCTCGCTCTGCTCGCAGTATGCGTCTCTGATCTTCCACCTCGAACGTTCTACGACAAAACTCGCATTCAGCTGTGGAGGATTTTGAGTACGGACATTCTTGAAAGGACAGGAAAAACGAACAACAACGTCAGGCACTGCCTTGAATACAGAAAATACCAGAATGCACGCGAAATGAAGCACAGTGGCGAGCTCTGCGGTGAGCGCCAGGCCCCTTAGATCGCTGTCGAGTTCCTGCGTAATCTCTTTTTAGATTTCATGATGTCATCCCGTGTGAGAATCGTTGAATATGCGGACCGTGGCGAAGGAGGTGAAGGAGGATTTGGATAGGATGGATGTGACGACAGCACGCATTTCTTGAGGTGAGACGCGTGGTAAGGCCTCGTTCCTGGCTGCGCGGGCAGGCTAGAAACGTGACCCACGACGACCATGACTCGCCCGCGGGCATCTATACGCGCTGATAGCAGCTTTAGAAGAGGGCATGTCCGGCGTTACAATTACGTTGGAGACGTTCGTCGAAGGTGACGCGAGTGGTGGTTGCGCCAGGCCGGCCGAGTGGAGAGTGCCATGCATGCACCGAGAAATGGGAGCATGGTGGTCAATACCTGCGGTGCTACAGGAGAGGATGAGTAAAGTTTATTACTGTTACTACGACATGAAGTCGTATTGTTCCCGTGGCACACACAACGCCGCTGCTGTCTCAAGAGAGGGTATAGTGATAACGGGTCTGTGATGGCCAAGAATGAACTTCAACCACTGTCGTTAGTGAAAATTTGCTGGCAAGCGTTTCTAGTTCTTTACATACTTTAGTGAGGCCATCCTGTGTCGCCTTTGAATTGGACATACGAATATCATACACTGCTTTATATTCGCTGAACAAGGAAACCGGCTTTGTGAACTGCGTGGCGTGATGGTCACTGTGAGCCATATCATATTTTCACGCACAAAACTGGAGACATTTAAGAAAAAAGCGTTCTACAGTATTTTAAGACAAAAACGTAGCTTTCCATCCCTAAGTACTTCTAGGAGAGAATGCAATAGTAGAATTATTGCGAGTTGCTAGATCCTTAAAAAGAGGCATGCTATCCACAAATTGTAACAGTTTATGAACTAGTAGCCCGCGATCAACACAGTGCAATTTTTCCAACCTTGTGTTTGGCGCATGACAGCCTCAGCTCCTTACATGCCACAAAACTAAACAATGCAACCAAAGCATTCTTTCAGTACCCGGCGTACAGGTACAGATAGAGCTTGTCATACATATCATACACATTATTGCTATTTGCTATTTTAATAACCTCGAGTGTGCTGGGTACGTTGTTAATTACGCTAGGATCTACTACGATAGCCACGGCAACATAAGCGCTGCAGATTGCACAAGGTGTTGCTGATGCCGGCTCATGTCATTTGTCTCTGCACAAACGCAGTTATCAAACACCTTAATGAGAATTAGTGTTGAAGGTAACAGGCTACGGACTCAACAAAAGGTGTTCATATAGCTTCCCGCGCATGTGTTAAGCTGCCATTACCACCCCTTATTTTCCACCTCTGTCTCCCTCCCTTAATTTCGCTAGAGTGCTTGACTTCACTCGGTCACGCGAAATGAATAACTCGCTCTAGCGGAAAAGAGCTCTTTATCACCAAGATTTACAATTAACCTCTAAAAAAGATTTTCTCTCCATCTCAAAACAAGCTACCTACACAGTCATGCATCGCCTGCCGCACTGTGCGTTAATGTACTGATACGCCTCCGCTAAGGTGAAACTCACAAATGTTGAACTAAAAATTATGATGTCGAATGATTGTTCAAGGGCTTAAAGTGGCTTTAATTTGTGTTTTTTTTGTGTACGAGTCACAGCGCCACGGTTTGAAGTTCTAGAACCTTGGTTGCACCTCCGCCCGAGTAAAGCTCGCACATGCGCTATCGGCTCTCCTATACTCAGGTAGTGGTGCCACGGCATGCAAATTACATTAAAGGAATCAAATTAAACAATAGCGAGGCGCTTCTAGCAGTAGGAGCCACTCACGCTTTCAATCAAAGGCGCCGCGGAGGTTCTGTTGGAGGAGTATAGGGCATGGTGTTATTCTAACACCATGGAGTAGGAGCTCTAAACACGCCTCACCCGCTCCGCACTCCCGGGATGACCTAATCCGCCATGTAGTACAGCACGGTGCCGGGCATGCGGCTGCAGCCGTTCACGCACAGCCTGAGCGAGGTGTCCGGGCCCGCGACCAAGACCGTCCTGGTGGCCTTTGCGCGAAACCAGGACGGGGCGTGGGCCGATCTATAGACTCGCCTCAGAGCTCAATGTTGGTGGCCAGGGTGTGCTGCTGGTCAAGCTCATCCTGGTCCTGGTCAAGCTGGTCGACTGAGAGGGTAGATTCGCCCGCACCCTCTTTGTCGTGCAGCTTTTGCGAAAATGTGAGACCTGAATTACGCAGGAAAGCTCACGAAATGGGAGGTCAGCAGCCTTCTATAATGTCGGGCGTTAGTCAACATTTGTTGGTCGTTGGGACACAGGTCAGCGCAGAAAAGGAAAATGTTTGAAAATTTGAGGAAAGCTTTGTTTTTTTTTCATGACCCAGAAGAAGGAAGAAAAAACCCCAGAACTTCCAGACGGACTTATCTGCACAGTCCCACCTCCCTGCGAATTGTAAAAGCTGGACTAAATGAGTTCTTTGGGAGCCTGCCAAGCTTCTGGATCTGTCAACATGGTGACAAGGTCTTTGTAGCTACTAACTGCTGGCGTCAGTCACGTGTCGGCAGCTCTCAATTCCTCTACCGTCTGCGTCGTGTGAAAGAAAGTTCTGCAATGTGCACAAGTTCGGTTATGTGCACAGGAAGCTGCGCAACAGGCTTTCGTCATTGCATTTCCTCGGAAAACACTAAATGGGAGAGTGCGTGCAAAAACTTCAGTACGTGCACTCGAACATGAGTATGGGAAAAGGCGCACAAGTAAGCATATCCCTACCCACCAGTGACGACCCACACTGATGCAATGCTTTGCTTTGATTATGATCAGTATGTCACCATTGTTTTTCCTGAACAGTCTTTGCAGCATCTTTGTTTTGGGTAACAAAAATTTTTGACGCTTAAGTTTCGCCTTTTAAGAGTGGATAGCGAGTGCGTACTGCAGCGCTGGCAAGGAGTCCACGGAACGCTGTCGCCATTTCGGCGTGACGCCTTGTTGGAAACACCTTTGAGTGAGTGAGTGAAAACTTTTATTGATACAGTCAAGAGATTCGCGGATTCGAAAGCTCCGTCGTCTTCGTTCTTGGTGCTGGCGATCGGAATCTTCTCTTCAGCATGGGTGGGCCCCTATTCCAGGGCTCCACTGAGCCGTGCTGCATCGCCCGCGTGCCTCACTAAGGCCCGTTGGGCCATGATCTCTCTGCTGGTGAGACGGCTCTCCCATTGCTCCGCACTCGGGTGTTCGTGTTTGTGTAATGCTTTGTTGCGTTCGCACTCCCAAGTAATGTGATAAAGTGTGGGTGTGGCTCCGCACCACGGGCAGGAGGCCCTGTATTGTGATGGGAACATTTTGTTGAGTATGTATAGGTTGGAGAAGGTGTTTGTCTGTAGTCTACGCCAGATGGTGGCCTCCTCCTTTGTCAGAGCTTTGTGTGGTGGTGGATATTTGATTCTGATCCCCCTGTGTAAGTTTAAATGTTCTGCGTATCCCCCCTCGCAGGCTTGCAGATGGAACTCCGGGGCGTTAGACTGTCCTGCTCGGATTGCTTCGCCTCGAGCTAGGCTGTCTGCCCTTTCGTTTCGCTCTACCCCCGCGTGTCCTGGGATCCAAATCAGATTGTGTCTGGGTTTGTTTAACTCGGTAGGGGCTACCCCGCTGAGTATCCTGTGGGCCGTTTTGCTAATTCTGCCCTTCGTGTAGTTTTTGCACGTTTCTTTCGAATCTGTTAGAATATTTAGGGGGCGGCCGGTCCTATAGCCTTCTGCTGCCGCCAGCGCGACGGCAATTTCCTCGGCCTCCGCGGCGCCAGCGACTTTCGCCGTGGCGCTCGTCACTAGGTTTCCTTCGTTGTCTACTACCACCATTGCGGCTGCATGTTCTGCTCCGCATGGATAGACGGCAGCGTCTGTGTAGACAGTGTTGTCTTTTGGGGCTAGCGTTCGTTCGACGTATTCTGCCCTAGCCTTGCGTCGGTTTGCGTGGAGATTAGGGTCCATGTTCTTTGGCATAGGCCCTATGTTAAAGGATTTTCTGAAGTGGTCCGGAACTTCCGCGTATCTATCGACTAGTCCGCGCGTGTCCCGACCCAGCCTTTTCAGGATCGCCCATCCTGCGGGGGTGCCTCCGAGTGTGATGGTCTGTGCACCCAGCTGCGCTTCCGCGTGTTCGCTGAAGGTGTTGCTGACGCCCAACTGCAGGAAACACCTTTGAACGCATTTTTCATTTTTCAATTGTTCGACATAAATTATTTATTAAATATCACAATCTAAGTTTTCTTCATTACCATCATCAGGCATTGACCTTTTCATTCTGAGAATTCTGGAGCGAATTAGCCCCTTATTTCATTTTTTTTTTCATTTTCATCTGTTTGGTTACATAATTACAATGATTTCTTTAACTCGTCATCGGCTGTCACATACCAACCAATCATCAATCACTCTAAACATAAATTACCATGATATGATTTTTTTACGCATCCCCCGATTATTTCCGACACGTGGTGGCGACTACAAACTACGCCGACGTCTTTTCGACAGAACGATCTGTATACGCTGCCACGTAATATAATTATTATTTCTGAGTTACAAACTGAACGTACTTGATGATGTGCGTTTTCGCTTTTTTTCGCCAGAATTTCGTATTTTTCTGAATAAATTATAATTTCTTGAAACTTTTCTCTCTTTTTTTTCTTGAAGGGCACTTCAATGATGAACAACAACTTCATGATGCAGGGATATGCATGCATACAGGCCCGCAACTGGTCCCGTTTTTCATCTACCTGCTTGCGTGAATTACTACTTATATTAGTTAATGCTGTGTGTCGGTTTGACACCAGGACCTTCTTCGGAACAGTGATGCTCGCGAATATATAGCTCTGTTTTTGTGTTTTTTACAGTGTACTAATGACATGCTTTTTCCCTCCTTTCCGTCTCTCCTTTCTTAGGACCGAGCAGCGGCGTAGATCTCGGCGACTTGGTGCCCAGCCCACACCCAGCGGCACCATCTATAATGGAATTTTTAATACGTTTTCGTTATAAAAGCGATATATCATTCGCTTGTATCGCATTGTGTCAAGTGTACTTATTTGCGAACATGTTTTCATTTTTATTACGTACTAATGACGTTAACTGCGTATGTCGCTATTTCACTGTATGTTCCTATTTCACTTGGGTTACTCTCACGACTCGCTCGGTATTTTAATTCAAAATGAAGGATTATCGGCCTAAATAGTATGTAAAATTAATAATAATTGGTTTTGGGGGAAAGGAAATGGCGCAGTATCTGTCTCATATATCGTTGGACACCTGAACCGCGCCGTAAGGGAAGGGATAATGGAGGGAGTGAAAGCAAACAGGAAGGAAGAGGTGCCGTAGGGGAGGGCTCCGGAATAATTTCGACCACCTGTGGATCTTTAACGTGCACTGACATCGCACAGCACACGGGCGCCTTAGCGTTTTTCCTCCATAAAAACGCAGCCGCCGCGGTCGGGTTCGAACCCGGGAACTCCGGTTCAGTAGTCGAGCGCCCTAACCACTGAGCCACCGCGGCGGGGAGTATGTACAGACTTCAAGCAAGCGAAATCGTTAGGTTTCCAACGCAGAACATAAAGGTAATTTCTGAAAAGTATGTACACAGGATCTCTCAGACGAACACCCGAGGGATAGTGGAATCATCATCGGTTTCGAAGATGTAGATGAGTCTTGATTTTTAGGAAAAAATTTATTACTGGCGGCGAAATCTGCCTGAAGATGGCGGACGACGTGCTGCTAACTCGCTGTTTGTGAAATATAAATAAAAGACTGCATGCCTTGCACAGACGCGCAGGTTGTGATTTGCCAAAAGTCAGAGTGCGCGTTTCATGTCTGATGGCACAATGCCATTTATTTTATTCAAGTACCTCAGAGGTTCCAAAATTGGACCATTATGTGAGAGTGAGGTGTACAGTAGCTGGCAGCCAAGAAATGGTACGATGTATAAAACTACTGAGGTACATAATACAATTCTCGCTGCCTTCTTGCGTGAACGAAATGCATTGTGCAGAACACACATTTAGCGGGAGAATGCCAGAAGCTAATCGGATCGCAAGGTTTCGGAGCTAAAAGCTCCATTTCTCGCATGCAAATCTGCCAGGTCAAATAACGCTTGGATTTCACCAATAACTTTAGGCTCGTCGCAGGTGTGGCTGTGACGTCACAACGCCTGACTTGTCGCAACAGTTGCCGCTAGTTCCGCCGAGAAGCTCGCTCTCTCCAGTTGGGTAACTTGGCTAACCTCGTGATTCGCTTTTGCTGAATAAAAGCCAGCGCTCGCCGCCTCGACACCGCAGACATGGAGCCAGAAGCGGTCACCAGGTCGAGTTTTTTGGCGAAGCATGGGAGGCGCCAGTCTGCTTCTGGCGATCCCTACCACGAAGAGCGTCACAAAACCGCATTGACTATACAGATAAGTCGCGAAAGTGGGCTCGTTGAGTTAATGAAACTGACGAAGAACGGCAGGTTCGTCTGCAGCAGCAGCAGCACAGGCGACAAGAGGATATGAAGCGGAAAAGGGCAGCGGATGCTGCCAACGTCTCCGCGTCGACATCGACTACTGTATCGGTTGCCTTTCGGTACTCATAACCTGGATCAGCAGAGCTGAGCCATAGCCATATTTTTTATTGTCAGCAACTGGGAGTGGTCTCTCAGTACCCAGTCACTTGCTTGGAATCGAGCAGAGATTTCGTAAAGCGACAATCTGAAAGGCAAATATGGGGCAATATGAGTGCTTGCAACGATGGCATTCTTTTCCTGATATCTAACCAATCACGTCAGAAAAAAATAGTTTCAGCTGACAGTTGCGCTACATTTGACAGTGCATGACTGCATAGTCTACAGTTGATATCCATGCCATATATGGACCACACACGCGGAGAAACATCCGCTTAACCGCGTGCACAATTGTATTAGCGAATAAATGAGACCTTGAACAGTTTGAAGGTGTCTTTCTTGTAACTGCGCTGTTTATTCAGTCTATGAATCTTGTTGACTTTCAGCACTCTCTGCGGATCTTAACCCCCGCAATATCGATGGATGTTAGGGGCAGATCTTAGTATTCGAAAAAAGAACCAAGCATATTGACTGGCGCCAACCGCCTTTAATGGCTTGCAGCCGAGGAGTGCTTCAGATGCCAAGCCGGCGCCGTCACTGTGTCATAAAGGAAGGGAACCCCTCGAGGAACCCCATCCTCTTCCCGATAATCATTGGGGGCGAGGACAGTCGCCGCTGCGCTTGTGTCCGCTATACGACGTTAAGTGAATTCGCTATGCTCATGGTGCGGTTAGCAGTGACTCCATGAAACATTTGTGTCCTGTCGGCTCAAAATGAGGAAATGTGCTGTCAGCACAAAGATGAAAGTGTTGGAGAGTGCTTAATGCCGCCTAGAATTGCGTGCTGTACTGACATCAACTTGCTGATCAGTCATTAAGCGACTACACATTCTAACCCAGCAATCTGTAGAGTGGACACTGAAATTTGCTGTTTCGTGATTCGCAATTCTTTTTGTGCTGTGACGATCAGCGGAAAGGAGTGTTGAAACAAATGAAACAAAGTAAACATACATAAAAAAATAAAAAAATGAAAGAGGACAGGGAAAGGCTTTCGCATTTCCGCTCATAAGCAGACCGAAGTGCAAACCTGTAATTTTTATTTATCATCGTTAAAGACGCTTTGTAGGTATTGGCTCAATGGATTTCACTCGTATTTTGCGGCCCAGTTGGTGCTGACATTCTCGTCCCGTTGCTTTTTCGTTCCTTGCTCCTCGGATGCAGTGCTTACTTTCGACCTCACAGTTGCACCGTTATATGCGTCGCACAACCAGTAACGTTGCGCACACTGCGCGCGTGACTATGGCAAACTGGTTTGACTGGCGCTTGGTGGATAAGAGAGCAGCTGCACCGCGGCGCTTTGTAGCGCTTTGAAGCGCTTTGCCGTGAGAGAAAGCCAGGAAAAAAGAGAGACTGTGACGGCACTAAAGCGTACGACACTATGTTGTCCGGGCAGGTTCTCGTTCTTTTACATCCCGTCATCGTCTTCTATCGGCACATGAACAGGCGAGGCGAGGCACATGCAGTTATATTGCCGTGAGGTGCTGTAGCTTCTCCTGCCATTGCAATTATCAGACACCTTCACCATTCACTGCACCGTGATGCTGTTACCTGAGTTCCGGGAGCCCCCCACCGCCGGTGAGCATTGTTTGGGGGGGAGCAGCCAGGCTGCCTTCAGCAACAGAGAGCTTTGTATCGAGCCCACCGATACGGCGTTGCGGGACAGCGCACGTCTCTCATTGCAGCACGTTGTCTTATAGCTTTGGCTTGCAACTCGGTGGCCTGTTTTCTCAGTGCCATGATACTGGTTAAATATATGTATTGCTGGAAATTTATAAGCCCTGCTATTCTCATTGGTGCCGACTCTGCAAGTGGGCACGCAGCTCAAATGCAGGCAGCTAGTGCCATCTGGCGCCGTCAAGGCGGTATGCGCATCCTCACCGATTGCGCGCGGGCTCCCGGTACTCCAGTACCAGTAACGGTAACACGGTTCTCGGTATGTTTTAGGCGTCTGTTCTTGAAGAACCACGTACCTTCCGCCATACCTTCCTTTTTGAACCGCGGTTTTGGTAGGGTCTCTTAACTTTTCTTTGGGGCATGCATGGTCATGTTGTTTTGTATATGGCACGTCACGATTGCCCCTTTGCCTTGTTCTGCTGGCCAATCAGGTTTCGTCTGCAGTCCAGGCAGCTGGCGGGCACGCACCTGCAGTGCAGACAGCTGGCGCCATCTGGCGCCGTCCAGGCGATTTGCTCATGCTTGCTGACTGCACGCGGGCTCCCAGTACTCCGATTCCCTGTAACGGTAACATGGTTCTTGGTATGCTATACGTGTCCATTCTTGAAGAACCCCCTAACTTCAGCCATACCTTCTTTCTTGGACCGCGGTTTTGGTAGTGTCTCTCCTATGTTTTCTTTGGGGCATGCATGGTTATTTTTCTTTGTATATGCCTCGTCAGAATTTCCCCGTGGCCTTGTTCTGCTGGCCCATTGAGTTTCGTCCAGTTAATACAACGTGTACTGCGTCGGTGCCGGTGCAAGAACCCGCGAAACCTCCCTGAAACACCTGTTGCGGGAAAGAAAAGAAATGACATTTATTAGCTTTTGTTTTTGTATCGATAGCTACATTAGGCTAGCACTTCGAGCCTTCAGCGTGGCATCCCTTGAGCTGCGCGGCCGCCCTTGAGCTCCGTGGCGGTGCCGTGGCTGGTCCCGTGGAGCGGAGCAGCTGCCGGCGGCGTGGCGCGCCGGCGAAACCGGGGGGGGGGGGGGGGCGGTAGTTGAGAGGTGCAGAGGGGGGAGAGAGTGAATCCACGTCCAGATGCGAAGATGAAGAAGGAATGCCCAGCGAAAGTGAGTGGCGAAAGACCGACATTGTAGTTCGACTGGGCGAGTTCCATACACTCAGCCAGCTGTAGCTATCGCGTCACTCCAGCTTTAACCAGAGCTAAACCGCGGCCATTATTCTGAGTGTCCGACATCATAAGGTGTATATACTAAACATTACAATAAATCCTTATATGACAATATAATATTGCAGCATTTTTATAACGTGCATCCTTTGTGGAACTCCTGACTCATAAATTAGTTCATTCCATCCAAGAGCCTTGTGTGGTACAAGATATTAGACGCAATTTAGCATACCGGAGACGTACTAGCGTGGACGTGTACCGGTTTACCGAACTCCTCCTGCGCACGCGCACTGGCATTGTTGTCGTCAGACCGGTGTACGTCAACACTAGTATGTCTCTGGTGTGCTAAAAACGTCTATTATCGCCGCGTTTATAACATAAGTCCAAAAAATACCGCTTCATACAAGCCTTATCGGTGCCCATCTGCTTCACCACAAAAGGGTGCGTCCGACCTTTATACCTTCTGCGAGAGACTGCATTTGAAGGATGCATGCAGGATTAAGAAAAAAAAAATACTTGGTCTGGGGTTGAGAAGCGCACAAAAGCTGTGTCGAAAAGAGGCCGTCCAGACAACTGCCAACGTTGCAGGGATTGGGGTTTTCCCCCTCCTTGTTTAACGTCACCATTCTGGGTCTCCCTGCGAAATTGGCTACGGGGACGACTTGACCGTATGGATTTGTAGGGGCAGCGGGGAGCGGATTGTGGTCACGGTTGCGACCGCGGCGGCTGCGTTTTTGTGGAGGCAAAACGCTAAGGCGCCCGTGTGCAGGGTGATGTCAGCTAGTGCAGGTTAAAGATCCCGTGGTGGTCGAAATTATTCTGGAGCCCTCCACTACGGCCCCCATTTCTCCCCACTTTCCGGGTTCTCAGTGGTGTCTCTTGCGAGGAGGCCCTGCATTACGATGAAGAGCTTAATACGTATCAGGAGATCCTTACTCACTACATGTTGGAATGTCAGTCGTACCCAAGTGCACACAAGGAACTTTCCAAGAGAGAAGAGGTAGCATGGATGAGACAGCAAACGGGAGTCTCTCCGAATCCACCGCTTTTAAGCCGATGGCACCCCGAGGTGTGTAGCCCTCGGTGCAAGAAATACGATGGAATTGCGGACTTGGCCCACAAGGTGTGGACTTTCCCTAGCTATGGAGAGCCGAACACAAGTAGAGATACCTGGAAGTCGCTGCCGCTCAACCGGGAAGAACAAGACCAGCGTCAAGTCATCGCTCTGGCCATGACTGCAGCCGCAATCCAAGAGATCCCGGCTGACGGCTACGGGGGGAATGATTCGGAGTTACAGTGACTTGACACCCGTCAAATTGGCTGACGGGTGCCAAGAAAGTTATTTTTCTCTCTACGAGCACCCCATATTAACATGAATAATACATTTTATTTGGATTATATGCAGGTGGCTGAGGCATGCATAGGTAACAAAAGACGATACTTCCCATACCACGAATACTTGTTGAACCGGACCAAAGTCTGGATGTATTACAGGATGATGAAATGTTGGATATGAGGAGCGAGAGGGAGATGAAAGGCTTTGATAGCTATTCAGCAGCCTTGCCAATATCTGAAACATGAGCAGCACGAAAACTTTTGTTGCCGACGGTTCAAATGAATGTTTTATTATTGAGAACTTTGAGTCGTGTACCGCACACTACAAAATTTAACAAGATTTTTAGACCGCATCAGCGCCATGAGCTCAGGTATATAGATGCCTCATGAGGCCGTACTGCAGCACTGCTATAGGCAGTGAACGCGTCGTTTCTCAGCGACATGGAAGCTTTTCACGTATGCTGTTTAAAATACAAACTTATATGTGTAGGCATTTTGGTGGCAGTCACACGGCCCATTTCATGCTTGATTTTGACCAGTGTCATTTTCAATGCTGGTGAACAGCAAATGTTCTGCCTGCTTGCGTTTCCATCTGCTGAAGGAGATGGCGACGCAGGAATGGCCATAACGGCCGCTGCGGCGGCATTTGGATCGCAGAGACGCCCGTGTGCTGTGCGGTGTTAGTGCACGTTAAGGATAACAACAACAACAACAACAACAACAACAACAACAACAACAACAACAACAACAACAACAACAACAACAACAACAACAACAACAACAACAACAACAACAACAACAACAACAACAACAACAACAACAACAACAACAACAACAACAATACTACTACTACTACTACTACTACTACTACTACTACTACTACTACTACTACTAATAATAATAATAATAATATTAATAATAATAATAATAATATAATTAGTTTTGGGGGAAAGGAAATGGCGCAGTATCTGTCTGATATATCGGCGGGCACGTAAACCGCGCCGTAAGGGAAGAAATAAAGGAGGGAGTGAAAGAAGAAAAGTAGCAAGAGGTATCATAGTGGAGGGCTTCCAGAATAATTTCGACCACCTGGGGATCTTTAACGTGCACTGACATCGCACAGCACACGGGTGCCTTAGCGTTTTGCTTGCATAAAAATGCAGCCGCCGCGGTCATGCTCAAACCCGGGAACTCCGGATCAGTAGCCGAGCGCTCTAACCACTTAGCCAGTGCGGCGGGCCGTTAGGATACCCAGGTGGCCGAAATTATTCCGGAGTCCTCCACTTCAACGTCTCTTCCTTTCTGCGTTTACTTCCTTCTTTATCCCTTATTCTCTTACGGCGTGGTTCTTGAGTCCACCTAGATAAGTGAAACCATTGACCGTTTGCGGAAACATTTTTGTGAATGCGCGGTGAAGGCGCAGGCAGCGCCCTCTTTAGGCGATTTGGTTTTGGTGGAAACATGAACCGGCCGTGCTTTCCTGCGCCGTAGTGCGGCGACTGATGTGAGCTGTAAGCTGTAACTGCAACCTAACTGCCTTCTATCTGCAACGCGTTTCTGTCTAAACTAACCACGCGTTTTGCAACAGCGAGACTTTGACGTTATAAAAACCGCGACAAGATACAAGGCCCAAAACACGAAGCCGTTGATGGGGACAGTAATGCGCGCATCAAGCACGTTTCGAAACTGCTGTTCTTGAAACATTTTGGGCTTGTTTCCAAGTGCGCACAGCTCGGTCGTTCTAGAGGAGTTTTGCCATCGACGCACATGCGTATTCGGTGAAAACCGAATGATAGATACTAGTATGGACATTCACCATAAATGCTACAATGTCAAGCTGTGCTATCTGAACAGCGGGAGCATGACAACGGCAAAACAACGCTGTGCCGTATCAGCACGAGCCGTGATTGAGATAGTAGAACGAGTCGCTCACTAATCAGGTAAATGTGGCCTGCGTCAAAAGGTGCTGTATGAAGTTAGCAGAAAGTTTATATTTCCATATTCAAAGGACATTGGACATCTTGACAAGCTTAAATTTCAACTTGAAGGTTATCTTCATGCATTCTTCACGTTGTGAACTTTTGTTGGCCCATTTGTCGGACTATGCACTTCATCCTTTCATATGTAACATCATTACTCGCCGAGGCACCTTAGTAGGCATTTGATGGCTGCATTTTATCTCCTCACCTTTTTATATATTTTATTTTACTTTCTCCGCACCGCTCACCTTTCGCCTTTATCTCCAAAATTCTCTTCCCCGCGCAGAGTTGCATGCCAGCGATTTTCAGACGCCGATTAAATTGTCTGTTTTTCAATAAAGAGGTTCTCTCTTTCTCCTGCCCTATCAAGGAAGCGTGAACAAACCTCTGTGCGGATTAGGAAAGTGCATTCCATCATATTATTTCATCAGTCGTCCACGCATAGGCGCACATTCATGCACATTTTCATTTGGTTATTTGGCGTTCCGTTGAGGTAGCAGAGTGCAGGTATTGACACACATGGTCATTTTTCAGGTCACAACGCGAAAACTCTTCCCTCCGCCCCGTTTCTAAGAACGCCAATGCTCTTTCGTTTAATTGTTTTTTTTAGGAAAGGAAATGACGCAGTATCTGTCTCATATATCGTTGGACACCTGAACCGCACCGTTAGGGAAGGGTAAGGGAGGGAGCCAAAGAAGAAAGGAAGAAGGAGGTGCTGTAGTGGAGGGCTCCGGTTGGTTGGTTGTGAAACGTTATTTCCAACGGATATAGAGGAGCGACACGAAGTCGCCCCCCGCTTAAACGGCGGCCGCTATCCCTTGGGCAGCGGCGGCGTCTTCAGCCAGCTGGAGGAGCTTGATCTGTATCCCCGGGTCGGGGCTGAGCAATAGAGCCTCCCAATGAGCAGAGTCGGTAATGAAGTGACTCGCTGGTAGGGACTGCAGGCAGTTCCAGATCATATGATTTAGATCGGCTTTCGCATCACAATTTTTGCATTTGTTTGAGTAGAGTCATTCCGAATAGAAGCTACACAATTGGGGATTTGGATAGGTGTTAGTTTGAAGTTTACTCCAGGCTTTGGCCTGTTGCCTGGAGAGCGTTTTATCTGCTGGGGGGAATCTGAGTCTTGCAAGCCTGTAGTGCTGCAGGATTTCTCTGTAAGAAAACAACCTGTCCTTGCCAGAGTATAGTGCGGGTGGGCTGCACGACCAAGCTCGGCGGGTAAGGGAGGGAGCGAAAGAAGAAAGGAAAAAGGAGGTGTCGTAGTGGAGGGCTCCGGAATAATTTCGACCACCTGGGGATCTTTAACGTGCACTGACATCGCACAGCACACGGGCGCCATAGCGTTTTTCCTCCATAAAAACGCAGCTGCCGCGGTCGGGTTCGAACCGTTAGCAGACACGTTTCCGTCAAAGAAAACACACTAAAACAACAAAACAAGCGCACGTGAACTGCTGAACGCTGCCTTGCACATGTTTGGTCGGGAACCCGTTTCCAACCAAAAGTGCCAGCAGAGGTTCCTTTTCGCACGACAGGTGGTGCTTGCTTTTCCGCAAATGGTTTATTACTGCGCTATTTTCTTTCCTGAAGAACAAATTTTCAGTTTTGAAGCATTTTTAAGCGGCAGATTTTTCATTTGTGTGATGTCCCCGAACTTTAATATATATATTTTTATTTTTATTCTGCCAACTTCTGTCGCGCTCCACAAGGAATTATGTAAGGGAGGAGGGAGAGAAGAACAAGAAATGCAAGATGAAGCACGCGCCACCTCGCATGCACGAGCAGCGCGATCAGAAGAATCTCTGGAATGATCCGCGAGCCACGTCGCTGCGACATGGTCGTCTGAACAGGACGACGGGCGCTCGCCATGAACGTCAGTCACGCCCCCGCCGCCAAGAACTTCGCGGCGGAGAGCGTGTTCGGCCTCCTGGACACGCAGGATCTGTTCACGTGTGTGTGCCGACTGTATCGCTCTGTGGTTCTGCCTCGGCTGCGCAGGAAGCTGATCTCAGTCTCCGTCTGCCTTGCGCAGGTGAGTTGCATTTCTACCTCTCGCGCTTTTCAGCCGACACGTCATCGCTGCAGATTCGGGCTGTCACTTCGCGTTTTTAGCTAATATCAATTTTCATGCTATGTAACATGCTGTGCAACCTGCCAAAGAAGTGAAAACACTGGTACAGCTCATGCGTTCCGCAGCGTAGCCTGCAGCTTGATCAATGAAATCGTAGCGGCGTCTTTGTCGAAGACATCGGACCGGCGTCTGTGAGCCGGGGGGGGGGGGGGGGGGGGGGCGCTTTGTAGCATTTATTTTTGTAGCCCATTTTTTTTTAGCAGTATTGAGAAGTTCCGTTCAGTACCCTTAGCGTCGTGTCTCCGAGTTTCCGCCAACCAACCGCGTCCCTATTATACATGGGCTTTGCGAAGTTTTGCCACCAGTGTGATGCAGGCCTTGGGCCTCAGATTTCTGAATCAAAAGCCTGCAGTCAACGCCTCAGCTCGTTTTTACCCCATGTCTTGACTCATAGTTTTTAATCATGTCGAGTCGGATTTCGATACTTGCCCAGTGTTTCGACACCGGTACAACCGCAGGTGGTATTTCTGAATAAACACTCGGCAGCTATGATTCCATCCCGTTTTTAAAGCTGACGCCCAGCTGCCAGACAGCACCATCTTCGACGCGAAACAAAGCGCAATTGCACGCGCTGTGAAGTTATGTATTTCTCGTGCACCTGTGCGTGTGCAGGAACCGGAGGAGCTGCACACTATGCCGCCGGCGCCCATCGTGCACTCCTGCGTGGACTCCCTCTGCCCCAAGGTTGCGAGATTTCGCAGCATCCCCAGGATGGCCGGCATGCACCCATCCCTCGTGTTCATCTCGTGCCACGCAGACCTCAACGAGGACAAGAGGGGTAAGTACACAGGGCCGCTGTTAATGGCGGCCGCGATGCGAGGACTAGCGAACCTCACGCCACCGTTGTCGATGTTCTGAAGTCACTCCCTGCGATGTTTTTAAGAATTGGGCGCTATGCAGCCAGCTGGCTGCTGATGTAGACGCTTTCAGCCAACAGTATTCTTATCGGGGCAGTGCATGAATCAAGGGATGGAGAAAAAACGACAAGGAGAATTAACGTGGACTAGCTCAGCTAATCCAGCATATACAAAGCGAAAGATGTCGGCGTTCACTGTGTTCATTGGCGTTGGCGTTGGCAATGTTTAGACGGCGATGGCTTTGAGCAAAGGAAGGGCGCACAACTGGCTCCCTGGATATGCGGACGCCTCATTCGTGCTTTGATACATTTGGCGGTGGTGAGAGAGAGATGTGGCCTGAATGCATTAGCGCTGCCAGCCTTGTGGCGGACATGCGGCACTGCAGCAATAGCTTGGCTGCGGTGTTCATTTGGTTATCAATTCTCGTGATCAACCATGTACTGCATGCCACCTCCCACGGAGGCAGGGAGGCCGCGCTGCCTTTCCAGTGTGCGGAACGCAATAAAAGCAGGCTTTTACAGTTGGATACCAACACCACGTACATGAAAGCGAGGCTGAGGTCTCTACTGATCCATGGAGCCGGTAGGGCGCCTTTCCTTACGTGGAATGAATGGCCTTTGCAAAGTTGTCAACGCCAATGAACTCTATGAACGCCGTCGGCTTACTTGTTTTGTTTGGTGTTTGTAGAAAGGAAATGGAACAGTAATCGTCTCACATATCTCGGTGGACACCTGAACCACGCCGTAAAAGAAGGGATAAAGGAAGGAAGGAAAGAAGAAAGGGAGAACTGAAAATTGAGTTGGATTTTGAGGAAAGGCTCGGCGCTGCGCAGCAGCGGAGCACCTGTGGCTCGGTGCTACTAGTGGCGCATCCGCAGTAGTGACTAGAGAGAGAGAGAGAAATATCCTCGGCGAGGCGCAGGTTGTGACTTCATGTCTCTCCTCGGTGCACCGCCACGACGAAATCGCAAGTTCGTGGCCATTAAAGCTTTCGCTTTAAAAACCTGGATAATGAAAAGTGGTTTTGGGCAAATGAAATGGAACAGTATCTGTCACATCTCTGCAATAAACTACAAAAAATCTAATTACATGCAAGTAACAAGGAAGCAGAATGTTATGATGTTTCGATACAATATCGGTGAAAATTCCTTAGATCAAGTAAAGTGTCTCAAGTACTTGGGAGTGACATTAACAAATAATCTTGACTGGCGCACCCATATTGAAAATGTCTATTTAAAAGCCTACCAGAAGATCTGTTTCCTGAGGAGGAAGTTGCCGAATGCGACTAGAGAAATTAAATTGATTGCGTACAAGACGTTCCTGCGGCCAATCATAGAGTACGCAAGTGCAGTGTGGAGTCCTCATCAAAAGGGTTTAAAACGGCAACTGGAAAGATTGCAAAGGATGTCAGCACGTTTTATATGCTCTAAATACCGCCGCACTGATTCAGTCACAGCAATGCTAAAAGAGTGTCAGTTAGAATCACTAGAAGTAAGAAGAACAAAGCAGAAATTGAAACTTTTTTTTCTGATAATGAATGATAAAGTCAAAGTTAATAAACATCACTATGTTACACCTCCCCTGAAGCGTTGCCCTCGGAAAAATCACAGTAAGGTATTACAACCTATTATTACACGTACTGATGTCTATCGCTCCTCCTTTTTTCCCGATGCTGTAGAAATTTGGAATCAACTACCAAGTGACGTTGTGGACCAAACAGATGTAGAAAAATTTGTGATAGGTGTGAACGCGTTCCTGGAAGATTGCTGTGCAAATCTGTAATTCTGTGCATTTGAGTGTTTCTTTTTTTTTTTTAGCGAAGAGAATTGCACTTGTGTCTATATATGTTTCCCTCCCTGTAATGACCCTCATGCAGAGGGTTAACAGTATGAATAAATAAAATAAAAAAATATGTCTGCAGACACCTGAACCGCGAAGCCGTAAGGGAAGAAATAAAGGAGCGACCAAGAGAAGAAAGGGAGAGGTTTTGTAGTGGTGGGCTCCTTGGTCTATTCCACAAATCAACAAAGGCCTTTGGCGTTCGTGACGGGGGCGCATCCAATCTGCGAAAACTAATTGACGTTTAGGCGTGGATAAAGACGTGTCTAGTGAATGCACGGGTTTCTTAGAAACTATCTTCCAGATCTGTACTGAGGCGTACATGAGTAATTATGAGCATGCAAGAACAGGTGTCGGGACTGAGCGAGTACCACGCGTTTCCGGTAAACTTCTGTGCTTGGCGTGCAGACGTAGGGCCATCGAGTGAAACCCAATGAAACCCACCTTTTTCGTGCACTATGCTGGCCTGGCAGATCGCGCGGGTGTGGGCGACCTTTCTGCGTCGGAATACGTTCGATTCTGAGCATTGGGATGGAACCGCAGCCGTCTAAAAGTGCTGCAGTGGAGCAGCGTCTGTGTTGTTTTCAGAGGCCTCCAGTAGACTCCGAGTGATTTGTCCAACGGGCAAGGCGGCGGCGTTCCGTGGACTACCCGGCAGCACTGCAACACGGTGTCGCATTCCAATCTTAAAGGCGAAGCTTAAGCGACCTCCAATTTTACATGACAGCGTATACAGTGCATCCGGTCGAAAAGCAGTCGGCGTCGTAGTAGTTGTGGGACCCGCTTGCCGGAAAAATTCCTTCCCTTACGGTGCGGTTCGGGTGTCCACCCAGATATGCGAGACAATTGTCTAAGGGGTGAGGAGTCGCGCCGAAAAGGCAATGGTGTTCCGCGGACCCGTTGACAACACTGTCGCGTTCCACTCTTAAAGACGAAGCTTAAGCGTCTTCCATTTTTATTTGCTGCTGATGGAGGTGGCTGTAAATGCCGAACTTCTTATGGCACATTCCAATCGGCGGACGGGAGCAGTGGTATCGAGAACGGAGGACCAGTACAGTAGGACTTCGAGTGAGGGAGCACTTGTCCTGCCAATGCAACAATCACTGCGATTCGAGAGTAGTAAGCCACGTGACCACGCTTGCTTTCCCAGCATTCACCGCGTGCTGGACGAGGAACTAGAGCTCGAATCAGAGCTCGTACTCTAGCTTTCTTTGCTTTCGTCGCCTTCGTCTTCGAATGCTTACAGCACCTAGGCAGGGCGATGCCACTCTTCCGTCGCTCCCACAGATGCTTCCGGATGAAGCTCATCGATTACGTAAAGCTGGCCGAGCGCCGACGCTTTGCAGCCGTCATATTATACGTCGCCAAGAACGAAAAAAAGGAAGCAAAACAGCAAGGAAAGGACTTTTTTATGTCATCTGACTCCACTCTCGCGTTTGAAGAGGGAGCAGTCCGGACTGCGCTCGACTGCTCTCGGCACAGCGAAACCACCACTGCTCTACGATTGGATCAAAATGCTCCTGCTTTTGTTCTCCCTTTGGAAGGCGGCTGGCCTTTCGAGGGAACCTTTGGGAGTGCTCTGGAGTGCGCGTGCTCTCCCACTGGAATGCTCCATTAGTATCACAGTCTCGCTGACTTCGATTTTGTTCCGAAGCAGTTGCTGACGCAGTATAAAGCCTGCTTCATTCCTGAAAAATTGAAATTGAAAATTGCTTTTTCGGGAAGGGCGCTCGGATACTGATCCGGAGTTCCCCGGTTCGAACCCGACGGCGGCGGCAGCGTTTTTATGGAGGCAAAATGCTAAAGCGCCCGTGTGCTGTGCGATGTCAGTGCACTTTAAAGATCACCAGGTGGTCGAAATTATCCCGGCGCCATCCACTACGACACCTCTTTCTTTCTTTCTTTCTTCTTTCAATCCCTCCTATATCCCTTCCCTTGCGTTGCGGTTCAGGTGTCCAACGATATACGAGACAGATAATGCGTCATTTCCTTTCCCCGAAACAAATTAATATTATTATCATCGGAACGCGGCCACCACAGTCGGGTTCGAATCCGTGTTGTCTGGATCTGTAGCCGACGGCCCTAACCACCGAGCCACCGCGGCAGGCCCCAAGTCTGGACGTGAACGTGTTTCCTTCACTAATTCAGGTATCTGCAGTTCCCGTCTTTCATTATTTTTTGACACCTGTGCTCTGCTTTATGAGGAGGCGTATTCTACCACTTCTTTTATTCTGCCTCAACAGCTGCGCAGTGTAGCGCTATTTGAAGCAAAAAGCTTCACTACTCTTGCTTTTCGAGCCGTCAGCGGGGCCGCCACTTTGAACATCAATGTAGCTGCACTCCGTTCCTTACATTAGGTTTAACGCTATGAAATGTATGGAAGTAGTCCGCACGGAAAAATAAAGGGAGCCGTGTTACTGTGCTCTTTTTCCAGTGGGCGAGTGGTCTAATGCACGAGAGAGCGACAGCGTGTCGTCAGCAATTAATAGTGAACTTAATCAAGGTTATGACCAATATGTCATGTAATAATAAACCTGCATTTACTGTTTCGCTCACCACAAGGAGCGCACTACTTTTTGGTCGCGAATGCAGGCAGCGCAAAAAACAGCGCTATCTTTGACAGCATTGCACCTAATGCATGAATTGGAGTATAGAGGTCAAACCATGATCATAACTTGTGGTAGTCAGGTTCGACACCAAGATGGTCTATAAAGTCAAGGTGAAAGGTGAAGGTCAAAGTCGAGATAGTTTGTGAAATAGCCGCTGGTGTCGTCGCTGTAGCTGACGTCATATAAGAGAGGAGGAGCAAGAAGTCGAAGGGTTTACAAGCGCTTTTTTGCGCGGGGATGGGATCTGACGGCTCTCACACATGTGGCGAGAGCTCCTTGTCACCATGGGTATCTGTCGCTAAACTGTCATCGCTTCAGATGCGCGGTTGTTGCGACGCGCGTCCTTTGTTTCAATCTTTAATCTCCCATCTCTTTCAACTCTCCTTCTGTCTGCACGTGGCAGCGGTTGTGGCTCATCTTGAGCCAGAGTTCATGCCCGGGCGCTTTCCTTTTCATACTTGCTTCAGTCGGAACAACAGCTCCGTGCCAGACTCCTGGGGCGATGGAGGAAGAATAACTTCCTGCCGTAGCCGCACTTAGAAGTCTACGGAAACCAAGAGTCGCTCGACCACAAACGTAGCCATGCCAAGAACAGTGTCGCTAAGAGCTTGGTTTCACCTCGTGTACCATTTGTGCAAATCAGACGCCTGAGCTTTTCGCATTCGACCAGAGTGAACCTGAACTAAACCACCAGCAATTTTTGTAAGCTTCAGATTATAAATAATTCAGCCATTGGCAGCCGCTCTTGAATGTAAACTCAAATATTCTAGACCTTACAAATGTTTAATAAACCGCGATGGCTCAATGGCTAGAGCGCTCATCTACTAATCCGGTGTTCCCGGGTTCGAACCGGCCCATGTTTCGATGGAGGCGAGACACAAAACGCGCCCGTGTGCTGAGCGATGTCGGTGCCACCTTATCTTGGATTCCACTGCATTAGCATTAAGGACGAGCGGTTATCTTGACTTCGCATCACATGCTCTTTCTAAGCCGATTTCTTCATCTCGATTTCACTAGGATGTCATTGACCCGTGTTTGTTTCCGCACCCACTCTGCGCGCTTCTGGTCTCTCAACGTTAGACCTAACATTTTTCTTTTCATAGTTCGCTGCATTGGTCTTAAATTGAGTTGAACCCTTTCCGTTAGCCTCCACGTATCTTCCCCGTAGGTGAGTGCCGGTAAGGTACAGCTGGCTGTTGTATATTTTTCTCTTCAGGGATATTGGTAAGCTGCAATTCATGATTGAGAGAACCTGCTATGGTGGAACGCAAAAAGGCGCCCGTGTGCTGTGCTGTTCAGTGCACGTTAAAGATCCCCAAGTGGTCAAAATTATTGTGGAGCTTTCCACTACGGCACCTCGTTCTTCTTTTCTTCTCGCACTCCGTCTTTTATTCCTTCCTTTACGGCGCGTTTCAGGTGTCCCCTGAGATGTGAGATGTTCCCGAAAAAAAAACAATTTTACGTTTTTCCACCATTCTTATTCTTCTAGTTATTTCCATCTCAGGATCCGAACCAACTGTCAGTACCTGCCCTAAGTAGACATATTTCTTTACCGCTTCACAGCCCCTCGCTACCAATTGTGAACTGTAGCTCCCTTGCTAGACTGTGGAACATTACTTTGGTTTTTCTGCATCTTAATGTTTAAAGCCACCGTTGTACTCTGCCTGTTTAACTCACTGGTCATGCATTGCAATTCATGTCGTGAGTGACTCAGAAAGCAATGTTGTCAGGAAGTCGCAGATTATTTAGGTATTATGCATTAACTCTTATCTCCAAGTTTTCCCAACTCAGGCTTGGCGACCAGGTGGTGGACGACTAAGGGACGGTTTCTAGGAATAGCCAGAGAAAAATAATAAGTAGAGTTCGCAGATAGAAATAATTTACGATCATGAATACCTTCTTCCGCAAACGAGAGAACAGGAAGTGGAGCTAGAAGAAACCCAGTGGTGAGACTAAAAATGAGACTTCATACTATGTGCTCACCCTGGCATCGTGCAGGATGTGGAGGTAGTTGAAAAGGTGCGCTATAGTAACCACAGAATGGCAAGGTCTCGAATTAGCCTAGATTTGAAGAGGGAACTGAGAAAACTAGTGAAGGCCAAGCTCATTAACGAGTTAGCAGTAAGACTGAAATTAGAGGAATCTAGCATTTCACTGCAGAACAGGTTTTGGGCTTCAACTGAGGAAGACGATCTTAATGTTAAAACAATGAATGATAATCTCGCTGCTAGCATTACGGAGTCCGCCGTAGGAGTAGGTGGTAAGATGGTTCGACAGGATACCTGCAAGCTATCTGAGGTGACGAAAGATCTGATTATAAGAAACTCGAAAGCATCAGGGCGTCAAGCCCTAGAGCCAAAATAGAACTAGCAGAGCTATCGAAATTAATAAATAAGCACAATGTAGCCTACATAAGTAAGTTCAATATGGAGTGAATCGAGCATGCTCTACAGAACGGAGGTAGCATAAAAGCGGCGAAGAGGAAACTAGGCGCAGGTAAAAACCAGATGTATGCGTTAAGAGAGAAGGAAGGCAATCTCATTAGCAATATGGATAAGATGGTTAATGTAGCCGAAGAGTTCTACAAAAATCTATACAGAAGGCAATGTAAACAGAACGTTAATGAGAGAGACAGTAGCGAACAGCATTCTGTCATCACGCCAGTAACGAAATAGGAAGTAAAGAAAGCCTAAGTGAAATGCAAAGGCAAAGCATTTGGCGAGAATCAGTTAACAGCAGATCTGTTGAGGAACAGAGGGGAGATTGTGCTATAAAAACTAGCCATCCTGTGTACGCAATGCCTTATGTCATCGGTGGTACCGGAAGATTGGAAGAACGCAAACGTTATGTTATTTCATAAGAAAGGAGAATCCAAGGACTTGAAAAATTACGCCTTACTGTCCGTTGCCTGCAAGGCATTCACTAAGGTAATCGCCAATTGAGTCAGGGCAACCTTAGACTTTAATCAACCAAATGATCCGGAAGGCTTTCGTAATGAATTTCTACAATAGATCATGTTCACACTATCAATCAGGTTATAGCCAAACACGCAGAATATAACCAACCGCTGTATATAGCCTTTACTGGTTACGAGAAAGCATTTGACTCAGTGGAAACCTCAGCAGTCATTCAGGCAATGTGAAATCATGGTGTAGGAGAGCCTTATATGAAAATACTGGAAAGTGTCTTTAGCAACTGCACAGCTACGATAGTCCTCTATAAAGTCAGAAATAAAATTCCATTAAGGAACAGCGTTAAAAGGAAGACACGATGTCGCCAATGCTTTCGCCGCCTGTTTACAGGAGGTATTCCGTGGCCTGAATGGACACGTGCAATCTCCGCTTTTTCTTTTTTATTTTTATTTCGTTAATTAATCATTTAGTTACAATGGTTTCATTATCTTGTCATCGCCTATCACAAACAAATCAATCAGAAATGACTAAAAGCACAAATTACGATTATTTCTGACGATTATTTCTTAAGATTACTTCTGACACGCGGTGCCGACTATACACTACGCCGACGGCTCTTCGACTGAACGAGCTGTATGCGCTGCCGCCTAAAATTATTGTTTCATTGCCTTTACGTTGAGCTACAGAGGCGCAGACGCAAAAAAGTGTGTCCTTAGGGAGGTTCTATAGATCTTTGATGTTGAAGCCCACATACCACACAACGTCCGTGGAGGAGGAATGCCACTCTCCGGATAAGTCCAGATGTGGTCGACACGCTTGGTACACTCAGTGGCCCCCATTTCGTGAAGCATCAAATACTGAAATAAAAAAATGAAATCACATGAAAAAATGAAATTTGTTTTTTGGGAAAGGAAACGGCGAAGCGTCGGTCTCGCATATCGGCGGACAATTGAACCGCGCTGTAAGAGAAAGGATAAAGGAGGGACTAAGAGAAGAAAGAATAATTTCGGCCGTCTGGAGATTTTTAACGTGGACTGACATCACGCAGCAAACGGGCGCCGTTGTGTTTCGCCTCCATCGAAACGCGGCCGCCGCGGTCGGGTTCTAATCTAGTTCCGCAGAGAACATTTATTGCCTGTACGCACTAACAATCCGCTCCCCCGCCGTGAAACCGGTGCAGTTGCCGGTGGTTGTCCAGCGCGGCTCACCTGCAGCGGCGCCGCAGCAACGATCCAGCCGCAGCGTCTTCTGGCCCAGCCTCTGTACCGGCTTCTTTTGCCGGGACGTACGGCGAACTGGCTCCGGCGGAAGTCGTGGAGCAATTTGTCCATCGTCAGCCGCATCGTCCGTCTGTGGGCATCAACGGCGGTGCCGGGCTCCGGAGTGCGCCACCCGGCCTGCGCATGTTCCGCGTGGCGCTGCACGTGACGGAGGCTAGCGTTGAGGGCAACGCCGCCACCTTCCGCTGCACGGAGGACGCAACCTGCGAGGCCGCTCTGGTGAGGTCCCCACAGGCGACGCCCTTCGCTCTGCTCGCTGTATGCGTGTCTGATCTTCCACCTCGAACGTTCTACGACAAAACTCGCATTCAGCTGTGGAAGACTTTCAGTACGGACATTCTTGAACGGACACACTGTAAAAACAAACCGTCATTTTGACGGCCACTTTTTTATCTATTTTGACGAGCCACCGGCGTCAAACGGGAAAGACGGAGACTTCGCCGTGAACGAGCGGGCGAGGAGAAAGAGACGGAGAGCGCAACACAAAACGAGAAACTCTATTGGCTGGCGCGTAGGGGTACGTCATGTGAGACGTCGCTCAACGCGCGCTTCCGGCCCCCGCTGTCAAGGAAGGAGTCCGGTTGTCGTGGTTCCCTCTCGCTTTTCTTTGTGCGCGCTGCTTCTGCCCGGGTGTGCGTTCTGTTTTTGCGCCATTTTGCCTTTTTGTGTGCGACGCGTTGGAAGGCCGCGAAGACGCAATCAAGGAACGTATGGGCTGCAGCCGAAAATCAACTGCAGCGGGTAGAGGTAAGTGTTCTGCTTATATGCTTCGTTCGTGCAGTACGCGTTCCGTGCGGCACATAGCTCCGAGGAGCACGCTAGTTCTCACGCGTAATGTATACACGCACCGATGGCCGCGGGCCCGAGATTGCCGTTCAGAGACGTGCTTCTACGTAAAGCGTGAATCGCGGCCTCATGGTTCAGCCACGTGCAGCGATTTTCAGGAGCTGCGTGCGCCCACGTGTAAAAAAAAACTTCCTGTGAGGAACACTGAAGCGTACGAAGAGCATTGGCGCACGTTAATTGAAGAAAGTCGAAGAAAGTCGTTTATAGTATCTCTATCATGCGGGCACATACAATCGCGATCGAGCCTGACTTTCGGTTACGATTACTGCTACGCGGGCCAAGGATCGAAATCGAGTTGGTCGAGCTCTAGCGCGCCATGCGCCTCTGTTTAAATGCAGAACACCTTATGAATGGGCTTAATGGGCAGTAAAAATAGTCGTAAAAACCATTTTTTACATTTTCAGTTGTAATTCAGGCCAAGACATGTGCTATGACTACCATGCTGGCCATCTGCAGCTCCCTTGAATTCATGGTGTCGGCACTACTGTCGTAGGTTCGTAAAAGTATTCGTCAATAAAAAGCAGACTACTTTTCGTGCACTGATCAGCTTTTTTCTGTTTTATTTCTTACGCTCTCTCTTTTTTGTTGTTCCTCGCTTCCTGGCACACCGAGCCCCATACGTCGGTGTCCGGTGGCGATGGGGCAGCTCAGTGTTTAGTTCGAGTACTGATAGTGTGCAGTTTCATTCTTGTATAGCATTAAGATATGGGCCTAATTATTTCAGCAGTAGTTATTTCCAAATAAATTCTATTCATTTTTATAGCTTATTGCCTATAAGCCTCAAACAAGGGCCAAAAATTTCTTTCGACTGGCGTATCCATTAGCTGGGAATTATTGAATCAAGTAAATTTGTAGTCTTGTAATTTTATACCGCATTTTCATCCATTTCTGCTGAAATGATACTGTACCCGAGGTGTAGAAAGTGCCTTGATGACAACAGGATCGTTGGAAGTATGGTTATGATTTATTATTGAGATGCATGTATCTGATCACTGATGTTTTCTCTGGAGTCTAATAACATGTGGCTTGTGAATTCCCAGCATGCAGCTGAAGGGGGGCTGGAAGGACTGCCAACAACTCCGCACCTTGCTGTGATTGGTATGTATTTTTCATTTATAGAACTTTGGCTCAAAACATGGCTTGTACAGTGTATTTTATTATTCTACGATGTAACCTGATTTTGTGTAACTTCACTCTACTTAGTAGGACATATTCAAAACTTAGGAATGAGGCTAGCCCTGGATGAAAGGCTTAATTGCTGCTTCATCTTATGTATGTACAGTTTGTTTAATAATTAAACATGATAACAATGTGCAAGTTTGGCCAGTAGTTTTTCATTCTTATTAGAGTGTACAAAAAATTTGGAACTCAGTAGCAGTACTGTTGATAAGTGGGGAGGGTGGGGCAATCTCCGCACTATAAGGTGATATGCCAGAGTTCATCGAGACTAATGTGCGGCCTTTTGACTTGCCAAAAGCATGACGTTCTGCTAGAAAGCATGAACTAAGCTGAGCTTGGCTTTTCTCATCAATGTCATGGCAGGCTAGGTACAAAATGGAGGGCCTTTGAAAAGTTGCCTCGGTGCTTGCCCAAGTTTCGTTACCTCATCACTATTCCCCATTATTTAAAAAAAAAAACGAAGTATTCTGTCGACAAAGTTAATTCTTTTTTGTCGTGCAATATTTGTAAAGCTTTTTCCATAAACAAGTTCTATGTAGTATGTTTACATGAAGCAAGCATCTTCAACAGATATAATTAGTGGCGTGTAAAGCACTGATAAGGGAGGGCATGTTGCATGTGTCTGTCTACTGCCAGGGTACCATAAGGCCTAGCAACAAGACCCAGTATGGCTTTTTACGAGTACATTTGAATTCGGCTTCTCTCAGTGTACACATCGAAGGCCATAGAGTTACTCGAATTATTAGATCACCCCTTTAGTGGGTAGCGTTTGCGTGTGACTAATTTTTTTTCCTTGCAGGATCAAGCATGGGGGACATAAAGAAGATCATCGTTGCAGTGGATTCTACAAGAAGTCTTGAGAAGGCCATGGGCCTCCTCCTTGGTGCCTTCTTTGTGCTCAACGTTGCGTACCCTCCCGACTGCCCCCTCACCATGGAGCTTTTGCAGAGGTAAATAAGTGAATGTGGATGATGCGTTTGATAAGCAATCGGAATCCGAGGCAATAGTGTGAGCAGCAGGCTTCTTTTTCCTGAGGAAAGGCACTCGCCCTCCTTAGCCAGTGCCTGCAAATGATCAGTTCTGCCCTGTTCCCCTGAAATTCTGATGTCGTCACATACATTCCTCTCGTGCATTTCTTCGTTCTCTGGCACAGCACCGTGTTGCTTTTTTGGCACACCTGTATGGTGATTTGCCAGTCACAGGCGTCTTTAGAAAGTAGAATGGTAAGATTATTGACATAGTGCTGCTTGCCAGCAGTACATGCTAACAAGCCTTGCACATTGGCTAGCTCTGGCAATTGCGAGATGAAGGCCGGACTTTTAATTTTAAATTGCACCCAGTTCTGGTATTCTGACACTTGCAGAATTGCGGATTTGATCATTGTCATGTGATGAATGCACCAGCCTGGCAGTTTGCATTGCCTAAACTTGGTCACGTGTCCTGTGAGTGCATCTAGATAACACTTTTCAGTGTTTTGCTTATTTTTTTGGTTGGCTACTGCAAGAAAGGGGCTAGAACGAAGAACCAGATAGGATGGGCGACTGTCAATTATTGCTAAATGTAATGTGTGCAGCACTTTTATAAGTACCGACGTCAGGAAAAATAGGAGCGAGGATTAAGTGTAAATGCAGTTATTTTAAGTCGCTCTACTATGTATCGTGTCCACTGGCTAATGTCCTAGTGCAACATTACAGTGTGTCTGACTATGGGTTGCGTCCACACATGTGGCAAGTTGCCGGATGCCTCTCTGCACTTTTACAGGCCTCAGGTTCCCTTGTTACCATTGATGCAGTGCTCGCTGTAGCCTGTGTACAATCAGCCCCGAGAAAGCAGAGCTCTCTACCTCACCTTCTGGGCACTCAACAAACCTTCTGCAATGATGAATGTCAGATTTCATTTTGCATTGAAACGGGAGACCTGACACATAGGCAGGACAGCTTCACAGGTACTGTCACAACCATTACATGGCACTTTCCCCTTTCACCTGGTGATCTTTTAGGGGCTGGCAGGGTTATTAGCCCCTTTAAAAAAAAATTATGCTGTGATCCCATATTTGTCCAGAATTGCTCAGTACTTGAAATGGACAGGTGAAAGAGCCATCGTGAAGTCTGCTATGTTGGCACCTGAGAAGTTGGCCGCCCTTTGTGTCAACAGTTGCAGTGTAAAAGAAAAAAAATTAAGACATTCATCATCGTGACATGTTTGTTGATTGCTCAGAAGATTTCTGGTGTGAAATTCCGCTTATTTGTGGCCAAGGGCACAGAAATTAGAATGAGCATTGTGCAAATGGTAAGATGATGAGGCATGATAATGAGGTTTTTAAATGTATGCATGGTTGCCACATGTGCAATTGCAGCCTATACCTGGACATCAGGGTGTTACATCAATACTGACCTATGTTTGCGGCTGATAGCTGAAAACACTGAAATGCAGCAAAATGCTCTTGCATAGTTATGGTTTCTAGACTCTGTGTATGGTTGCTGTACATGATGAGCACCTATTGTTACTAGAAATACTATACGGTGTGTATGTGCAATTGTGGGCTGTTTTTACGAGTTATAATAATGGTTACATTTAGGTACATCATCTATTGTTAGTGCATGTATATGTAGCTATTTAAGCGCACTACTAGTGTGCTCACATTTGTTGCTATCTGATTTTAATCTCGTCTTTCAATTTCGTAATACTGTGTGTTGCAGAAGGTAGTGCAGTTCACACATTCATGGCATTTCATGCGTGTAGGCAGAGTATGTGATTGGCACAGTTTATGGAGCATGGATTTATTCTATCCTCGTTTTGTTTCCAGGTACCTTGGGCAGAGCAACCCAACGAAAGGGCGCGGCAAAGGCAGGGCCTGCGGAATCGCACCAAAGTTGCTGAGCCTGCTGAATGCACTTTAATTTATGAATAAATGTGCAAGTAGAAATGTAAATTTGTTTTTGTTGCATGGTTTATGAGGTACTGCCCACTGCAAGTGACTTTCATGTGGTCAGGTTCACCACACTATATATTGACACAGAATTATGTTGAGACTTGTCGTGTTGGGCCATCATACTGACAACACTGTTGCATTTCATGTTGACAAGCCAAATTTTGGAATGGCTAAAAGCATAGTCATTTCGAAATTACAGCCTGCTATTACCTTGATGGCCAAATGCTGTACTGACAGTTATAGATAATTTCAAATTTGCAAAAAGTCTTGAAGTCATAAAAACAGTTTTAAAATTGACAGCTTGCCATCGCAGACAATCAGTGGTATAATTACAGTTTGGCTATATTTCCAAATCGATAAAAATGACCGATATCGAAGTCAGGAAAAAACATTGTCATTTAGAAATGACATCTTGCTGTAACTGCTACGGTCAAATGCTATCAAATTGACAGTTTGACTGTATTTCACATTGACAAGAAAAACATCAAAATGATGGAAAAACTGTCATTTAGAAATGATGTTCTGCTGTCACTTTGATGGTCAAATGTCATCAAATTGACGGTTCAGTTGTATTTCAGATTGACAAGAAAGACGTCAAAATGATGGAAAAACTGTCATTTAGAAATGATGTTCTGCCGTCATTTTGATGGTCAAATGTAATCAAATTGACGGTTCAGTTGTATTTCAGATTGACAAGAAAAACATCAAAATGATGAAAAAGCACCGTCATTTTAAAATGACGGGGTGCCATCATTTTAACGGTCAAATGCTTGGAAATAGAGCTGCCAAGGTATTTCCCGTCATTTTGACGGATTTTTTTTTACAGTGCAGGAAAGACGAACAACAACGTCATGCGCTGCCTTTAGTACAGAAAATACCAGAATGCACGTGAAATGAAGCAGAGTGGCGAGCTCGGCGATGAGTGCCAGGCCCCTTAGATCGCTGTCGAGTTACTGCGTAAGCTCTTTTCAGATTTCATGTTGTCATCCCGCTCTGAGAATCTGTGAATATGCGGACCGTGGCGAAGGAGGATTTGGATAGGATGGATATGACGACAGCACGCCTTTCTTGAGGTGAGACGCGTGGTAAGGCCTTGTTCCTGACTGCGTGCGCAGGCTAGAAATGAGACCCCAGGACGACCGTGACTCGTCCGCGGGCATCCTACGCGTTGATAGCAGTTTCAGAAGAGGGCATGTCCGGCGTTACAAGCGCACTGAATACGCTCGTCGAAGGTGACGCGATTGGTGGTCGCGATAGGCCGAGTGGCGAGTGCGAAGCATGCACCGAGCAATGGGAGCACGGGGGTCAACACCTGCGGTGGTAGCTCCGCAGGAAAGGGTTGAGTAAAGTTTATTACTGTTACTACGACATGAAGTCGTATTGCTCAGGAGAGGGTAGTGATAACGGGCCTGTGATGGCCAAGAATGAACTTCAACCACTGTCGTTAGGGCAAATTTGCTGCATCAATGCAATGCTTTGCATTGATTCTGATCAGTATGTCACCATTTGTTATCCTGAACTCTATTTGCAGCATCTGTGTTTTGGGTAAAAAAATTGGAGGGCACATAAGCTTCGCCTTTAAAAGTTTTACCGCGGCAGCGTGTCGCTGCGCTGCCAGGGAGTGCACGGAACGCTCTCGCCCTATTTGCGCAACGCCTTGTTGGAAACACCTTTCAACGCATTTTTCATTTTTCAATTATTTCAGTTAAATTATTACTAATATCACACTCTAATTTTTCTTTATTACCATCATCAGGCATTTATTTTTCATTCGAATTATTTTGACGCATTTCAACTCCCTATTGATTTTTTTTCATTTTCAACTCTAGTTCATAAACTACAATGATTTCTTTAACTCGTCATCGGCAATCACATATCAACCAATCATCAATCACTATAACCACAAATTACCAAGATATGATTTTTTTACGTAGCCACCGATTATTTCCGACACGCGGTCCCGACTACAAACTACGCCGACGTCTTTTCGACTGAACGATCTGTATACGCTGTCGCGTAATATAACGCTTATTTCTGAGTTACAAACTGAACGTGATTGGATAAGTGCGTTTTCGCTCATTTCCCCAGAATTTCGATTTTTACGAAAAAAATTACCCGGAAAGATTTTTTGAGCAATCTGAATTTCTTGAATATTTCTTTTTTTTTAAGGGGTTTCAATGATGGGCAACGACTTCATAATGCATGAATTGGTGTGTATACAGGACCGCAACTGCTCCGGCTTTTCATCGACCTGCTTGCGTGAATTACTAGTTATGCTAGTTAATGCGGTTTGTTGGTTTAACACGAGGACCTTCTTCTGAACAGTGATGCTCGCTAATAAATAGCTCAGTTTTTTGTGTTTTTTACAGTATACTAATGACATTATTTTTCCCTTCTTTCCGTCCCTCCTTTCCTAGGACAGAGCAACGGCGTATATCTCGGCGACTGGGTGACCAGCAAACACCTACCCGCACCATCTATAATGGAATTTTTATTATGTTTTCGTTATAAAAGCGATACATCATTCGCTCGATTCGCAATGTGTGAAGTGTACTTATTTGCTAACACGTTTTCATATTTAATACGTGCTAACAGCGTTAACTGCCTATGTCGCTATTTCACTGTATGTTCCTATTTCACTTGTGTTACTCTCACGGCTCGCTCAGTAAGTCAATTCAAAATGAAGTATATTCGGCCTAAATAGTATATCCAGGCTTCAAGCAAGCGAAATCGTTAGGTTTCCAACGCAGAACATAAAGGTAATTTCTGAAAAGCATGTACACAGGATCTGTCAGAGGAACATTCCAGGGATTGTGGAATCATCATCGGTTTCGAAGATGTAGATTAGTTTTAAAATTTAAGAAAAAATGTAATTACTGGCGGCGAAATCTGCCTGAAGATGGCGGACGACGTGCTGCTAACTCGCTGTTTGTGAAATATAAAGAAAACACTGCATGCCTTGCACAGACGCGTAGGTTGTGAGTTGCCAAAAGTCAGAGTGCGCGTTTCATGTTTGATGGCACAATGCCATTTATTTTTATTCAAGTACCTCAGAGGTTCCAAACTTGGAGCAATATGTGAGAGTGATGGGTACAGTAGCTGGCAGCCAAGAAATGGTACGATGCCTAAAAATACAGAAGTACACGATACAATCCCCGCTGGCTTCTAGCCTGTACGAAATGCATTGTGCAGCCCACACATTTAGCGGGATCGGATCGCAAGGTTTCGGAGCAAAAAGCTCCATTTCTCGCATGCAAATCTTCCAGGTCAAATAACGCTTGTATTTCACAAAAGCTGGAGGCTCGTCGCAGGTGTGGCTGTGACGTCACAACGCCTGAGTTGTCGCAGCAGTTGCCGCTAGTTCCGTCGAGAAGCTAGCTCTCGCCAGTTGGGTAACGTGGCTGACCTCGTGATTCGCTTTTGCTGAATAAAAGCCAGCGCTCGCCGCCTCGACACCGCAGACATGGAGCCAGAAGTGGTCACCAGGTCGAGTTTTTTGGCGAAGCATGGGAGGCGCCAGTCTGCTTCTGGCGATCGCCTACCACGAAGATCGTCACAAAACCGCATTGACTATACAGATAAGTCGCGAAAGTGGGCTCGTTGAGTTGAAGAAACTGATAAAGAACGGCAGGTTCGTCTGCAGAAGCAGCAGCACAGGCAACAAGAGGATATGAAGCGGAAAAGGGCAGCGGATGCTGCCAACGTCTCCGCGTCGACATCGACTACTGTATCGGTTGCCTTTCGGTACGCATAACCTGGATCAGCAGAGCTGAGCCATAGCCATATTTTTTTATTGCCAGCAACTGGGAGTGGTCTCTCAGTACCCTGTGACTTGCTTGGAATCGAGAGGAGATTTCGTAAAGCGACAATCTGAAAGACAAATATGGGGCAGGTATGCGTGCTTGCAACGATGACATTCTTTTCCTGATATCTAACCAATCACGTCAGAAAAAAATAGTTTCAGTTGACAGTTGCGCTACATTTGACAGTGCATGACTGCATAGTCTACAGAAGATATTCATGCCATATATGGATCATACACGCGGAGAAACATGCGCTTAACCGCGTGCACAATTGTATTAGCGAATAAATGAGACCTTGATCACTTTGACGGTGTTTTTCTTTTTCTTGTAACTTCGCTGTTTATTCAGTCTATGAATCTTGTTTTGTCGACTTTCAGCACCCTCTGCGGATCTTAACCCCCGCAATATCGATAGATGTTAGGGGCAGATCTTAGTATTCGAAAAAAAGAGCCAAGCATATTGACTGGCGCCAACCGCCTTTAATGGCTTGTAGCCGAGGAATGCTTCAGATGCCAAGCCGGCGCCGTCACTGTGCCATAAAGGAAGGGAACCCCTCGAGGAGACCACATCCTCTTTCTGAGAATCATTGGGGGCAAGGACAGTCGCCGCTGCGCTTGTGTCCGCTCTACGACGTTAAGTGAATTCGCTATGCTCATGGTGCGGTTAGCAGTGACTCCATAAAACATTTGTGTCCTGTCGGCTTAAAATGAGGAAATGTGCTGTCAGCACAAAGATGAAAGTGTTCCAGAGTGCTTAATGCCGACTAGAATTGCGTGCTGTACTGACATCAACTTGCTGATCAGACATTAAGCGACTACACATTCTAACCGAGTAATCTGTAGAGTGGCCACTGAAATTTGCTGTTTCGTGATTCGCAATTCTTTTTGTGCTGTGACGATCAGCGGAAAGGAGTGTTGAAACAAATGAAAGAAAGTAAACAAACATAAAAAAATTTTAAAAAATGAAAGAGGACCGGGAAAGGCTTTCGCATTTCCGCTCATAAGCAGACCTAAGTGCGAACCTGTAATTTTTATTTATCATCGTTAAAGACGGTTTATAGGTATTGTGCCCGATGGATTTCACTCGTGCTTTGGGGTCCTCTTTGCGGTGACATTCTTCTCATCCCGTTGCTTTTTCGTTCCCCGCTCGGTGGATGCAGTGCTCAATTTCGACCACAAAGTTCTACCGTTATATGCATCGCACAACCAGTAACACTGCGCGCGTGACTACGGCAATCTGGTTTGACAGGCGCTTGGTGGATAAGAAAGCAGCTGCACCAAACCGAGGAGGGGAAGGGGGGAGTGGAGAGGTGCAGAGGGGGAGAGAGTGAATCCACGTCCAGATGCGAAGTTGAAGAAGGAACGCCCAGCGCAAGTGAGTGGCGAAAGACCGACTTTACAGTTCGACAGTGGCGAGTTCCATACAATCAACCAGCTGTAGCTATCGCGTCACTCCAGCTTTAACCAGAGCTAAACCGCAGCCATTCTTCTGAGTGTCCGACATCGTAAGGTGTATATACTAAACATTACAATAAATCCTTATATGACAATATAATATGGCAGCATTTTTATAACGTGCATCCTTTGTGGAACTCCTGACTCATAAATTAGTTCATTCCATCCAAGAGCCTAGTGTGGTACAAGATATTAGACGCTTTTAGCATACCGGAAACGTACTAGCCTGGACGTAAACCGGTTTACCGGACTCCTCCTGCGCACGCGCACTGGCATTGTTGGCGTCAGGCGGGGCCACTGCGCGTGCGCAGGTGGGGTCCGGTAAACCGGTATACTTTAACGCCAGTATGCCTCTGGTGTGCAAAAAAGCGTCTATTATCGCAGCGTTTATAACGTGAAAAGTCTAAAAAGTACCGCTTTATACAAGCCTTATCGCTGCCCATCTGCTTCACCTCAAAAGGGTGCGTCCGACCTTTATACCTTCTGGGACAGATTGCATTTGCAAGATGTAAGCAAGAAGAAGAAAAAAATACTCGTTCTGGGGTTGAGAAGGGGAGAAAGGTTGTGTCGAAAAGAGGCCGTCCAGACAACAGCCAACGTTTCAGAGGTTGGGGCTTTCCCGCCCCTTGTTTAACGTTACCATTCCGGATCTCCCCACGAAATTGGCTGACATCGAAGGGCTGCACCACGCACTCTACGCGGACGACTTGACGCTATGGATGTGTTGGGGCAGCGGCGAGTAGATTGTGCTCAGGATTCCGACCGTTGCGGCTGCGTTTTTGTGGAGGCGAAACGCTAAGGCGCACGTGTGCAGTGTGAGGTCAGTGCATGTTAAAGATCCCCAGGTGGTCGAAATTATTCCGGAGCGCTCCACTACGGCACCTCTTTCTTCCTTTCTTCTTTCAGGCCCTCCTTTATCCCTTCCCTTACGTAGCGGTTATGGTGTCCGCCGATATATGAGAGAGATACTGCGCCATTTCCTTTGCTCAACAGCCAATTAATATTATTATTATTATTACGTGTTTGGGGGACGGGTCGTTTTATTCTTCTTCCTGATAATAATGTCCAGCACCTCATTCTCTGCCTTGTGAAGCTTTCAGTATGGGGTAATGTGTAATACTCTACTAATCACAAAAAACTCCACCAGTCTAAGAAGATTGGCCTCCATCGTGCCGGTGTGCTTGTTGGCTATTCTCTTGCGAAGCCTGCGCGTTTCGCTCGTGGTTGCTTCGAGTCTCTGCATCAGTTCAGAATATTCACCTGAATTTTCAGTCCCAGGTGCTTACCGCCATAGGAATGACGTTTCCCATTATTCTCAAGTCCATTCCGCGTCCCGGATTCCTATTCTTGCGCGACAACTTCGAGGGCAAGGAGAGGGCTTCCGACGTTTCGGTAGAACACCGGATCCCGATGGGCTCTAGATATGCCTCCACGACTCCTAATTCGTTCGAAGCATGAGCTCAATCTGCTCACCACTGCCCCAGACACGTCCACTAACCACACTTTGAGCCTCAGAATATCTAACACTCTGGATAAGCTCACGAAAGCGGCTGGAGCATCCCAATACCGGCGACCACTTCGCAGTCGCAGGAGAGAGAGATAAAACATTTATTATTTCATTGATGTGTTCTACGAGTCAGGTAAGCGGAATCCTCAGTTCATGACTCTGCAGTGTTCTGGAGAGGCTGGAGCAGGAGCTCCGGATCTGCTCCAGGAGCACGGAAAGATCTCCCCAATCGGTCAGGAAGAAGCTGGGGTACCTCCGCTGCCCCAAAATATGCACCCGGTGCATAACGAGGCCAGACGTAGGGACAGAGCCAGAGCCCCGCAGGCTAGGTTTGAAGGTTGGCAGGAAGTATTTTATATGCAGACGCCGCAGAATACGAGAATGGCAAGCGTTATGCGTCTGCTGAGCCGGAGTACCCAAGTTAAACACGACCGCGGCGGCCGCGTTGCGATGGAATCGAAATTCAAAATGCGCCCGTGTATTGTGCGTACTGAACGTCAAAGATCCCCAATGGTCGAGATTATTGCGGAGCCTTTCACTACAGCACCTTTTTCTACCTTCTTTCACTCCCTCCTTTGTGGCTCAGAGGTTATAGGGTACTCGGCTACTGATACAGAGTATCCGGAATCTAACCCGACCACAGCGGCCACATTTCGATGGAGGCGAAACGGAAAGGCGATCGCGTGCTGTGCGATTTCAGCGCAAGTTAAAATCCGCAGGTGGTCTGAATTATTCCCGAGCCCCCCACTACGGCCCTCACTTCTCCCTACTCTCCGGGATCTCAGTGGTTCCTCTTGAGAGCGGCCCCTACATTTCGGTGAAGAGCTTAATACGTGTCAGGAGATCCTTAATTACTACCGGTTGGAATCTCAGTCGTGCCCAAGTGTACACAAGAAACTTTCTAAGAGAGAAGAGGTAGCATGGATGAAACTGCAAACGGGAGTCTCTCCGAATCCGCAGCTTTTAAGCCGATGGTACCCCGAGGTGTTCAGCACTCGGTGCAAGAAATACGATGGAATTGCGGACTTGGCCGAAAGGTGCGGACTTCCCCTAGCTATGGAGATCCGAACACAAGCAGAGATACCTGGAAGGCACTGCCGCTCAAGCGGGAAGAACAAGACCAGCGTCAAGTCATCTGTCTGGCCATGGCTGCAGCCGCAATCCAAGAGATCCCTGCTGTCGGCTACGTGCGGTATGATTAGGAGATACAGTGAATTGACTCCCGTCAAATTGGCTGACGGGTGCCAATAAAGTTATTTCTCTCTCTCTACCAGCACACCATATTAACATGAATAATACATTTTATTTGGATTATTTGCAGGTGGCCCAGGCATGCATAGGTAACAAAAGACGATACTTCCCATATTCCGAAGGCTTGTTGACCCGGATCGAAGGCCGGATGTATCTCAGGATGCTGAAATCTGGGATATGAGGAGCGAGAGGGAGATGAAAGGCTATGATAGCTATTCAGCTGCCTTGTCAATATCTGAAAAATGACGACCACGTAAACTTTTGTTGCCGACTGTACAAATGTTTTTTTACTGAGAACTCTGAGTGGTCTGCCGCACACCACAAACTTTAAAAAAGATTTTTAGATCGCATCAGCGCCATGAGCTCAGGTATATAGATGCTTCATGAGACCGTACTGCAGCACCGCTATAGGCAGTGAACGCGTCGTTTCTCAGTGACATAACTTTTCACGTATGCTGCGGAAAATACAAACCTATTTTGTGTAGGAATTTTGGTGGCAGTCACGCACCTTTTTTCATGATTGATTTTGAGTATTTTTAATCCTGGTGGTGGTAGTGGTTTTTATGAAAATAATAGCAAAAAGGAAGGAAAAGATTTTTGCTAGCCCCGACATCTGCCGTCGATACTGAAGCACCTGAGCTGGGGCAGCGGAAATAAAGGATGGGGCAGCGGAAATAAAGGATAGCAGGCAGAATGGAGAAATGAAATGAAAGAGGTGAGGGGATAGGAAGAGAGGATAGGGGGAGAGGTAATATATACAAACTATTTACACAATAAAAAATGTGTCCAGGTTGTGCGCGTGATTAGTTCATGTTGGAGGAATTAAAACGCGCACAGCACTGTGTTGGCGACAACTGGAGAGGGGCGTTCAGTTATTAGTAGTACAAGCTAGAAC
The DNA here is from genome assembly GCF_052857255.1 of Amblyomma americanum. Classification (NCBI taxonomy): domain Eukaryota; kingdom Metazoa; phylum Arthropoda; class Arachnida; order Ixodida; family Ixodidae; genus Amblyomma; species Amblyomma americanum. Next base: position 105,769,299 of record NC_135498.1, read on the forward strand.
TCGCGGAGCGTTCGGTCACTGCGTGTGACAGCCTGACGGAGAACAGACGGGACGACAAGCCCGTGTGTTCGAGGAATGTACAGATGCTCACCAAGGTTCATCCACGAGTGTTCGCACTGCACTGCGGCCACAATAGCGTCTTGAGGGAGTCTGGTAGTATGCCCAGTGCACTATAGGCCGCAAGCATATCGCAACGAGCATCGGCGAACGCGGCACAGTGAAGGAGCTTGTGTTCTAATGTGTCCACAGCACCGCATCCGTCACACACATCCCTCGTCGCGATTCCGTGACGCTCCCGTCATTGCCCGGGCCACACGGAGCCAATGTGCGCGCGAAGGATCATTACACGTTGCGACAGTGTAAATGCGCGACAGCCGGTGTGCTGTGCGATGTCATTGCGTCGTTAAGGATAATAATATTAATAACATTTGGATTTTGGAGGAAGGAAATGGCGCAGTATCTGTCCAAAATATCGGCGGACACATAAAGCGCGCCGTAAGGGAAAGTATAAAGGAGGGAGTTAAATAAGAAAAGAAGAAAGAGGTGCCGTTGTGGAGGGCTCCGGAATAATTTCGACCACATGGGGATCTTTAATGTGCAAGGACATCGCACAGCACACGCGCGCCTTAGTGTTTTGTCTCCATAAAAACGCATCTCCCGCGTTCGGGTTCGAACCCGGGTCAGTGCTGTGGCATGTTGCAAGTTGCGCGTCCGCGCCGTAAGTGTCGCCACGGTCGGAACGATTGCAGCGATCCTGGTATCTGGCAGCAAACGCGGCTGGAGTCAAGCCTAATAAAAAGTAAAATTTCTCGACCATAGTAGACAACACAAACATGCTTATGAATGAAAATATAACCAGTCGTAAGCATTAAAAATAGTATATCAAAGAAATAAATTGCGAAAATGACACAACGCGTCTGCGCCGCCAGTGCCGCCGCGGGCAACGCTGCAGCGCAGTGGCAGCAGACGACAGCGACCGGCGCAAGCATAGCGAAACTACGCGAGCGACTGCCGACGCGACGTGCGCACTGGACCAGCGTGATTACCGTCCTCAGCGTCATGTCGCATATGTATTGTTGCGCGAAGTGGTGCAGCACATCCGGCAAGAGTGGAGAACATCTCTTCAGATTTCCTTCTGACCACAGGTATTTATGAATTCACTGACTATCGTATCCCTCTTTGCATAGCCGTTGGCGACCGTTGTGCCTTTGTTTTGACCGCCCTTGGTCGTTACCATTTGAAATTGCCGACGGAATAGAACTAGTTTTACCTGGCGCTGTTTACTGCAGTGGCTTTGGTTTTGCGAGATGAGTTTGATAAGTACGTTTAAGGACATTAAAGCAAAATTAAGGGAAGGTGCTGCAGTTTGAGATGGCCCAACAGCCGTTGCCTCTCATAAGCGTGGGACCGTTAGTTACCTTGCTTGTTTGTTCGCATGTGTGTGTGTGTGTGTCTGACTCACTGACTTTTCTCGCTGCCTTTAAAAGCTTATTCCCCGCAGATTCCGGTGCCCTCAGAGTGTATTTTAAATATGAATATTCTAACTTCTGTGCCTATAGCGTCGTCAGCGGAGTAATTGTAATGCTCAGTTTGGCTGTTTCTTTACGGAGTTCAGCGCGCTTGAATATTATTTCTTGCGTGTTCGTGCATGGTTTCTGCAGCAGTGATGCACGTCACATAAATTATCGAGCTGTTCAGACTAACACCACTAGTGTTGGACACCGCGCTGAAAGTCCATTGCACGCCGTGAGCCGCATATAGAAAGTCCGCCGGTCTTGTTTTTCTTACTTTTACCGGAGCTTTTCCTCGCGATATCCGCGCTCAACCACCCATGTACTCCGTGGAAGCGTTTCTCGAAACTATTGCCTACCGTAGTGCTGCCGCTCCAGCATTGTAAATTTCGCTCCACACTCCACCCCGGCTGTCCTCTACGCTGCTCGCTCGCGGGGCGCACGACTGACCTTGGAGGGCTCTGAACTCTCCGCATTATTCCCATCTCCTCACATATGTCTCTTATCTCGCGCCTTGTCCTTGACAGCTTTTGGGAAGCTCGCAAATAGTTTCGCCTAGTACGCCGGAAACGCTCATTTCCGGCGGGTGGGTGAGGGGAAGGCGAAGGTCGCTTTCTTCTTGTCTGTGTCTTTTTTGGGACATTTCCCTTGCTTAAGCACTTTTTTCCCCTTCTTCTGGACCCATGCTATTTGCCTGCACCTTCAGTTTCTTGAAAGAGCAGTGTTTCCTGTTGATGTTCTGCTCACATCCCTTTCACACTTCCCATTTGATCACAGTGAAAGCAAAAGATGAAAAACTGTGCCTACTGGTTCATTTACCTGCTGTTCTTAATCCAGACTTCAAATTTGTGGGCAAGCAGCTGTCTGCCATAGCATAGCTACATTGGCACTTGTGTTTAATGGAGGAATTAGAAAAGAACGAATCATGGGTGGTGGTTAGTATGCAGTTACCTAGAGAAAAGTGTGAGTGGAATAATTGCTATGATCAGATAGAGCTTAAGTCTGCAGTGAAGCTCTGTCCCCATTTCTATCTGCTGCACAAAATTATGCCGCACCCAAAAAGCAGTTGGAACAAAGAACTAGTTATTGTTACCTAAACCAAAAGCAGATCACAAAAGAAAACATAAGCTCAAGAATTTTAAAGGTTCTGGCTTGTCGATCATAGCCAGACATTAAAAAGGTGATTTCATTCATCGTTTCGATTGGCCAGCATAGCAATAGACTAGCAGGCTGTGGCACATTGTTACAAACTGCTGTCTTATTTTGCTTGCATCCTGCCACAGTTGTTTTCACGCATATATGTTATATAATGTTCGTACCCCTTTGCTGTGTAAGGAGATGCTAATAAGCATTCCTGAAGTGAGGTATGCAAACCTTTAAAATGTATGAAATCATGTTATTTGGCTGTTTTTCAGATTCTCCATTTGGCTGAAATATGCCAATAGGCTTGAACTCCTGGAGACACCAAGGGAAAAGGTCTACAAAACATACAGGCTCTGCTCAAAGCACTTCACGAGGGATTGCTTCACTAGTGATGCCTGCACAAGGCTCACGCATGAAGCAGTCCCTTCCGTGAAGGTGCATGAGCCTCGTCTGAGAGCCTTGGTGCACCCGGGTAAGCAAAATTCCTCTCCCAGTAAATTCTTCCCAAGCTTGATCCCTCAGTGTATCCTGTGGCTTTTTTGTTGCAGATTTCTATGAAGGAGGTGCGGCACAAGGTGAGGGCACTATTTTCAGAAAAACCCATCCTGTAAATGTAAGACCAAAGGGAACAATTGCATTCATAGAGGCTAACTGCAAACATCACTTCCCGGGCACAAAACTTTCCTGCTTCAATGTCATGTGGCCATTGTTTCAGTTGCATCAGACTGCAGTTGTGTACCATGTTGTAGCTTAAATTTCTCTTAACCATATTAACAATCAGATGCTGGATAGTGCACTCCAGCAGCAGTGAGGAAAATAATTTTTACAACTCTATGTTTAGTATTCTTGTCATTATTACTTACTGTTCGCTGCGGTGAATAGAGGGCAGACTGCGCGAATTCACTCCAAAATAGCACACAGGGTCAAGAAAGAACACACACACGCACAAACTGCCAGCAGCTTATTGTGACACACGAGGCGGTAATTATACATGAAGTGGCCGCATATTGTGCAAGCATGGAGGGTAAACATTTTACCGGTTTCTAAGGTAAAAATGGTTCTTTGAGGAGCAACCCGCCAGGATATTTAGCGATGCACATGTCACTTAGGCTATCTGATTTCTTCCTGAATGATTTCGGGAATAAGTTTGCAAGCATTAATAGTGGTGACATTGCACGCTTCATAGATAGGTTTGCAGTTTGATTTGTATTTCCTACAATGCACATCAAGTGAATTTATGGCCTCGTGGTTCACAGTAAAGTGTTCGTTTGTGTGTTTTCATTCTTCTTCCTGTGTGCTGCTGTGCTATTTTGTATGTCGCGGTATATTGATCGCACAAATTTTTCCTTTTTAATCGTAACTGCCTACAAACTCACAAAAACGATTTAAGCCCAATTTAAGATCACACTAACTCCCAGCAAGAGAAACCGTTCCAAATAGAACATCAAGGCCATACTGTGCACTGAGCAGAAGGTGCTGCTATGCAGAGCTTGATTGGCTATCTTTTTTTCCTTGTTCGCATAGGCATTGAATCCGCTTCACCACTACAGTCCACTGCTGCACCAGTGGAAGTCATGCTTGGTCACGGTAAGTCTTCCTGCAATCTTGCATAGGAAAACATTCCTAATGTCTCACTACACCAGTTGGTTTGTTTTCCTTGGGAGTAACTAAGTGGTACCTATATTTCAGACTACTTGCCGTTGCCATCAACACTTGGGCTAGGCACAATTGCTGGTGCAGATTCTGCTGTCCATGACACAGGTAGGTGCACTAAGTCAGGATCTGTTTTACATTACAGCTTGAAATGAAGAACTTTTCATTTGGTTCAGGCTAACCCTGTAATGCAGTATTACTTATGCTGAGGGCTCTGTCATAGCACAAAAAAATAAACATATGTAATTACTTTGCTGGCTGATTTCTTTAGATTGGGAGTGTCTAAGCGGTCGTTTAATTGCAGACGACCCACACTCTTCACGTGCCCCGCAGCTCACTGATGTGCAGACTACGCCCCCTCCCCCAGCTGACGAAGAAGGTAGGTGCAATGCACTAATAGTGCAGTGATAATCTATGAAAATTCAACAATAGACTGCAGCACTATTGCTGCAGATTTGCACGTAATAAATTAACCCTCTGCAATAGCAGCAGTGTGCAATTATGTCGTGGTGTGCAATAATTAGGTGCACGTCGGCACATCTTACTGTACCACTACTTCGGATGCCAGACATTTGTTTCAGAAGAGAAGAAACAAGTGTTAACTTTATGCTCACCAACTAGTATTTCATATATTTTTCTGTGTGCATATGTATGAATGCATTGTTTACGTGGTGGACCCCTGTGTTATCTGTACAGAATTATATTTACAGGTAATTTTTCATTCAGCTCAATGAAAACATTGGATAGCCTTCTCAGGTACTTGTTCTTAAAATTGCTTCACTAGCCTGTTGCTTACCATTCACATACACGCTGCGTAGCCAGGCTAAAAATGTGCACCTGAGAATTAAAATACTTGGTTGAAGCCTCCCACAGTGTGTTTATTTATTTGACAGGTGCTGCCCAAAGCACACCCATCAGAGTGATTGCATCAGCATCATGGGACTCACCTGATTATGGTAAGTACTCAAGAAAACATTAGAATTTATTGCAAACTACAACCTTCCACTTCAATGAAAAAGTATGCATCGGTAACCTTGATATATTCATGATGGGTATCGGCAGGCCCGTAACAGCGTGTAGGTATCGCTTTACTGCACATAAATATTTCTGGTTTTTTCCATTTGCTTAACTCAAGCTTGTCATGAAAAATTGCTCTGAATATTAAGCAGGCAAAACACATGGATAACAATGAGATCCATTAACTATTACCCTGTCTGTATTACGAGCAACTAGTTTCCATTTAAGCGAGGCGTAAAGTTGGTCGCCAGAAAAAACTGTCCCTATCAGCGAGGATCATATTAACGGGGCACGACTGTATTCATCATTTCACACAAAAACATTGCCCTGCAAGTTTGGCAACCTGTAGCCCTGTGACTGCACCCTAATCTTGATTTTGTGAGGGATGTAGATGTAGGTCTCGCTCTGAGGCAAACATAAATATGCTTTTTTTATATATTTTTTGCAGCTGAAGCTGGTCCTAGTGGCCTCAGCGGTGCCAAAGAGAGTGTCAGACAGCCAGTGATGACACCAGCATCAGGAACGCCCAAGAGTCGGCGGAGGAAGGGCGCAGTTGTGTACACCCCTCGCACCAAAAAGCGCTTCGAGAAGTTGCATTCTCGAAGCGACAGGTACCGAAAGGCACTGAGTCGGATTAGGAAAAGGCACGACACAAGGCGAGTAACGCAGCAGGAGGCTCTCAACAAGCTTGAACCGCATTTGCCACAAGACCTTTTTGAATTGGTTAAAGCTCAAATCAGGCTCTGCTCATTTCCGAAATCCAAAAAGCACTGGTCAAAACAAATTAAACAATTCGCTCTCAATTTGTTCTTTCACTCTCCAAAAGCTTATCGCTTCCTCAGAGAAAAGCTCCATTTGCCACATGTGAGGACGCTAAGGCGCTGGCTGGCAGACATCCCAATGACACCTGGTATCATTCCAGGTGCCATGGATGCAATAGAATCAATTACAAAAGATTGGCCACTACAAGACAAAGCATGCTGTCTTTTATTCGATGAAATATCCTTGAAAAAAAATTTGATGTATGATCAATCAAAAGATATTGTAATTGGCTTCACAGATGATGGGAATACTAGGACTTCTCGTGTGGCAAACATAGCCCTTGTTATGGCGGTGTCTGGCATATCAAGAAGTTGGATGCAGCCAGTAGCCTTTGCAGCGTCCCACAATGCAACTTCAGTTCTTGCAATGCGCAAGCTGCTATTAGATTTAATTCAGCAGCTTCAAACCAAAGGTCTTCTGGTGAAAGCGGTCATTTGTGATCAAGGGTCGAACAATGTGAGTCTGTCAAGAATGCTCATCCATTCTATCCATGAACCATATTTTGTTGTCAACAACCGCAAAATATACTTCATGTTTGACACCCCACACCTAATCAAATGCACAAGAAATAATTTGCGACGACATAAGCTCACCATTGGCTCTGAGGTTGTTGACTGGACACACATCGAAACCCTTTACAAAAAAACTCGTCACATTGATCGGGCCTCCAAAACACCAGTTGAGCATCTCAAAAGCAGATTGGCAAAAAAACTAAAAGAGCAACACATCTACAGGATGCCCTTTGCTGACATGAGAGTGAAGTACGCCACACAAGTGTTCAGCGAATCCGTATCTGTGGCACTCCTCACTCTCATTGCCATTCAAGAGCTTCCTGTTGATGCAAAATTTACAGCAGAGTTCACGGAAAGGATGGATAAGCTTTTTGACTGCCTGAACAGTTCGGCCCTGAAAAAGCAGGACGACAAGTTGCGGTACGCAATGACAGAAGGCTCGGAACATCATGTCTTCCTTGAGTCGTGCATAGATTGGATCGCCCAATGGCATTTTGGTGGTCCTCTGGACAAGCAACCACACACCATCAAAGGTTGGCAGATTACAATCAAAGCCTTACTTCTGCTGTGGACAGATCTAAAGGCAGATTTCGATTACACTCATCTTTTCACTCGTCGGTTGCAGCAGGATCCGTTGGAAAATTTTTTTGCAATAGTTCGTCAAAAACATGGCTGCAATGAGACACCTAATGTGTACCAATTCGTGGCTGCTGTAAAACATATTTGGATTGGCCAACTTTTCAAACTTTCGCAAGGAAACTGCGAAGTGACAACACATGCGTTCCTCACCAACTTGGAGAGTGTTTCTGCAGTATTGTCACCAAGCAGCACTCCAAGCACAAGCCACAGCAGGCAGCAAGGCTCAGGTTCATCTGACTTGCAGGCGTCTTCACAAGATGCCCCTGACATAGTATACGAAAATGTTGTGTACCATGTCGCTGGCACTCTTGTGAAGAGCTTTCTTGACCAGAGAACCACAGAATGCACATGTGAGGGAACACTCCTTGCAGCAGACGGTGGCTCTCTCCATGGACGACACCAATTTTTTGCACTACTCAAGGAGAATGGTGTTCCCGAGCACCTTTTCCAGTCAATTGCCGCAACTTCTGAGGCATGTCTAAATTATATAAAGAAATTGGATTCGGCCTTCAGAAAAGAAATCTCTTGCTGTGCTCATTTGTCCAATGTGTCCAGGAATCTTGTTGAGAGGATGCCTAACCAGCAAGCTGTTTTCTGTTCATTAGGCTGCAAAATTAAATTCCTTAAATTATTCTGCCGCACAAGGCTGCATTGGCACCTTTCCTTTTTAAACAGGAGCATGACGTCAAAAACAAAACAGAGTGCTCCCGCCAGAAAGAGGCGCAAATTAGCCAGCTAAATTCATGAGGCACTGTGTTAGGATATTATTGTATTTGGATTTTTAATGCTGCCTACTTACTACACATGTGCTCTCTCTTTAACTTTTTGTTGTACTATTTATTTTTTATGTATATAAGTATTTATGTACCTGTTTATCCGTAATTCTGCTCCGATTGCACATATACTGTACTGACTGCTTTTGCTCCTGCTGCGTTACTTCTTTTACAAAGTACAAGTTTGCCTTCTAGAAGCCTTGTGTGCCTTGTTAGTATGAGCATTGCTATGACCATTGGTTCTCAAATTAATATTGCTGAATGCTAACCACTTACAAGAGGTGCTAGGGAAACCGTTTTGTTTTGGCTTCTCTTTCTTCCTGCGTGACAAGTATACAGGCTCAGTGCCCTTCAAGGAATGCCAGAATTCAGTTAATGACTGGCTGTATGCTAACCATAGTTCTTATGATCAGTAACAGTGCCATTTGTGCAAAAAGTAAATTTGTGAAGCACACCATAATGTTGAAGCATACATCGATTCAGGTGCTCGCAAAAACCAAAAAGTGCTCTGCGGAACCCAGGAGTTCTTGTGGTATATAACTTGTCAACCTCTGGTCATGGCTTGCCCTCTGTTATGCTGCTGGGAAAATTGGTGATAGCTACAGTTCATTTCATACATAAGGTACAACACAGTGAAATGTACGAAAGTAATCAGCAAGGAAAAATGAAGGGAGGTATGTTATTCCGTGCTTGTTTTGTGGCCGAGTGGTCTGAGGATTGACAAAGCAACAGCGTGTCGTCAGCAATAACAGTGCATTTAATCAAGCTCATGACAAATGCGTCATGTAGTAAGCCTGTAGGCAAAGCATTCACCATGTTTCGCTCACCACAAGGAACGCACTACTTTTTGGTCATGGATGCAGGCAGCGCAAACAAGAGCGCTAGCTTTGACAGCATTGCACCTGATGTATGAAACAGAGAGCAGAACCCACAGGCAGCAAACGCGGACTGGCTCAGGTGCTCGGCTCTGTAACATTTAAGAGGGGTGTACGCATAAGATGAAAAATGTTTGACATGTTTGCTGGTGTCCAATACAAGCGTGCTCGAAATATGCTGCGGTGCTATTTGTAGTTGCTTTTTTTTTCCTTCTGGAAGTTGTAGCGTTTGGGGTTTCACCTTTTGGAGCAACACATGGGTCATGAGGGGCACAATAGCAGCGGCCGGCGCATTACGCTGAACTGTGTGGCGTCCATAAGCGTTTGCAGATACTGTACAGTACACGGACCACTTGCAATTTACCATTCAGTAATATAATAACTGGACATTGTGGTAGATGCAGTATAACGCCACATAGAGAAACATTACTGGCCTGTTACGAGCCCTGTGCGTTTTCATTTCTCAGATGAGTTATTTATACGCACGCATATTTTGTTACACCCCAATGTGTCATCGCAAGCTGAATTAATGACCTCCAATTACTGTTCGTCACCAGCCACGGCCACAACTGTTCAGAGAATTTTCATAAAGTCGCTTCTCCACACAATTCTCGGCCTGCCCTGGTTGCATCTTCCTCCCCTTGGTATCTACAAAACAAAGAAACCAAAATAGGGCATGGCAGACGAGCTGTGTCCTAAAGCATGCAAGCCTGTAACTCATCTGCCAAGAGCTAAACGTGCCCAAGGTTACCTAAGTTCTTTTCATGGCATCTGTTTACTAAGTTATAGCACTGCAGCATATTATGTTGTCCTTAGTCTGATGCAACGAGTGAAAGGCTGAAACTTTTCGCTGCCCTTCTCTGTATGTGTGTATGCATAGCCACAGACAGATACATTTCAATACATCTCGGATGTTGTACTTCACTGCTGTTCATCTGAACCTGCACAAAAGCATATGCTACATGAATGTAGCACATGCTTATATGTACCGGACCTACCTTGATAGTACCTTACCTCTTTGTACCCTGTATATATTCTCTGTGCACTCGCTCATGTGTTCTAGGTTTCCATAATGGAATTTATTAATTTTGATTTTTAGAACGATTGTCACTGATATTGCAATGCCCAAGATGCCTAAAATCACTTTTGTACATCGATTGTCACTACTGATGTTTCCTTTAATAAACTGTTCTTTGGAGAAAACTATTTACGTTTTTGGTACTCGAGCGAGCGCCCTAAGCAGCTGCTAATCAGCCGCGCTGGCCGCGCCGCTCGCCACCATGCACCGTGCTGCCTCAACAGACACATCGAAATGCAAAAGCGGGTAAGCAGATGTCGTAAGTACTTAGGAAATCAAGCGGGAATGCAGCGCGGGAGCAGCAAGTCACCAGTATTTACGAAGCTTGCATCGAGCTAGCGGCCGCCAGCACCACGAACGCGCGAGCAACCGCCCGCAACCAGCCAAATAAACAAACGCCGCCATATTGGATTTTTCTGGATTGGCTTGGCTGAGCTTGTTTCAAAAAGTTTTGAGCAATTTATGCCTTTACCGCCAACTCCCAGGCACCGCCACCGTCGCATTTCAAAATCGTCCCCATTGGCTCTACGGGAATGTCACACCCTTGCCCGGGTACTCCTGATCAGTAGCCGAGCGCGCGAACCACAGAGCCACCGCGGCGGGTCGTTAAAGATACCCAGGTGGCCTAAATTATTCCGGAGCAACTCCACTACCACGTCGCTTGCTTCCTTTCTTCTGTTACTTCCTTCTTCACCCCTTTCTCTCTTACGGCGTGGTTCGGGTGTCCTCCTAGACAAGGGAGACAACAATTTGCGGAAAAGTTTCTGCGCATGCGCGGTGAAGGTGCAGGCAGCGCCCTCTGTAGGAGATTTGGTTTTGGTTGGAAAACTTGAGCCGGCCGTGCATGCCTGCGCTCTAGTGCGGCGACAGATGTGAGCTGTAACTACCACGTAACTGCCTTGTAACTGCAACGCGTTTCTATCTAAACTAACCATGTGTTTTGCAACAACGTGATTTGGCTGTGAGAAAAGCCGCGACGAGATACAAGGCGCAAAAGACAAAGCCGTTGGTGGGGATAGTAATGCTCGCATCGAGCACGTTGCGAAACGGCTGTTTCTGCTACATTTCGCGCTTGCTTCCAAGTGCGCACAGCTCGGTCGTTCTAGAGGAGTTTTGCCATCGACGCACATGCGTATTCGGTGAAAACCGAATGATAGATACTAGCATGGACATTCACCATAAATGCTACAATGTCAAGTTGTGCTATCTGAACAGCGGGAGCATGACAACGGCAAAACAACGCTCTGCCGTATCAGCACGAGCCCTGATTGAGATAGTACAACGGGTCGTTTACTAATCCGGTAAATGTGGCCAGCGGCAAAAGGCGCTGTATGAAGTTAGCAGAAAGTTTATATTTCCATATTCAAAGGACATTGGACATCTTGACAACCTTTAATTTCACCTTGCATGTTATCTTCATGCATGCATCACGTAGTGAACTTTCTTGGCCCATTGTCGGACTATGCACTTCATGCTTTCATATGTAACATCATTACTCGCCGATGCACCTTAATATGCATTTGATGGCTGAATTTTATCTTCAGTTTTTTATTTCTTTTATTTTACTTTCTCCGCACCGCTCACCTTTCGCCTTTATTTCCCAAATTCTCTCAACCGCGCAGAATAGCATGCAATGATTTTTGACCGCCGGCTAAATTCTCTGTTTTTGCATTAAAGAGGTTCTCTCTCTCTCTCTTTCCTGCCCTATCAAGGAAGCGCAAAGAAACGTCTCTGTGCATTAGTAAAAATTCCCCCTCCCCTACATCCCCTTCCCCTCCCTTGGTTCCCAAGAATGATGCCCAAAGGGCCAACGTACGTCGGGGCCAATATCCCCCCCCGCCCCCCCCCCCCCCCCTCCTCTTCATTGCAACAACCACCACCACCACGTTGAAGAAAGTGCATTCCATCATATTGTTCCATCACTCGTACGCGTATAGGCGCACATTCATGTACATTTTCATTTTGGTTATTTGGCGTTCGTTCTTACCCGCCGCGGTGGCTCAGTGGTTAGGGCGCTCGACTACTAATCCGGAGTTCCCGGGTTCGAACCGGACTTCGGCGGCTGCGTTTTTATGGATGAAAAACGGTAAGGCGCCCGTGTGCTGTGCGATGTCAGAGCACGTTAAAGATCCCCAGGTGGTCGAAATTATTCCGGAGCCCTCCACTACGGCACCTCTTCTTCTTTTCTTCTCTCTCTCCCTCCTTTATCCCTTCCCTTACAGCGCGGTTCAGGTGTCCAACGATATATGAGACAGATACTGCGCCATTTCCTTTCCCCAAAAGCAATTATTATTATTATTATTTGGCGTTCCTTTGAGGTCGCAGAGTGCAGGTAATTGCTATATATGGTCGTTTTTCAGGCCACAACGCGAAAACTCCTTTCTTCACCCCGTTTCTAAAAATGAAAATGCTCTTTCGTTAGCAGGCGCATGATTCCGTCAAAGAAACAACACTAAAACAACAAAACAAGCGCACGTGAACTGCTGAACGCTGCCTTGCACATGTTTGGTCGGGAACTCCTTTCCAACCTAAACTGCCAGCGGAGCTTCCCTGTTTGCACGACAGGTGGTGCTCGCTTTTCCACAAATGGTCAATTACTGCGCTATTTTCTTTCCTGAAAAAGCATTTTTCAATTTTGAAGCATTTATAAGCTGCCGATTTTTCATTTGTGTGATGTCCCCGAACTTTAAAATATATATTTTTTATTTTTCTTCTGCCAACTCCTGTCGCGCTCCACAAGGCATTATGTCAGGGGGGAAGGAGAAAAGAACAAGAAATGCAAGCTGAAGCACGCGCCACCTCGCTTGCACGAGCAGCACGATCAGAAGAAGCTCTGGAATGATCCGCGAGCCACGTCACTGCCACAGGGTCGGCTAAACAGGACGACGGGCGCTCGCCATGAACGTCAGTCACGTCCCCGCCGCCAAGAACTTCGCGGCGGAGAGCGTGTTCGGCCTCCTGGACACGCAGGAGGTGTTCACGTATGTGTGCCGGCTGTGGCGCTCTGTGGTTCTGCCTCGGCTGCGCAGGAAGCTGATCTCGGTCTCCGTCTGTCGTGCGCAGGTGAGCTCCATTTCGACCTCTTGCCCTTTTCAGCCGACACGTCATCGCTGCAGATTTGGGCCGGGACATGGCGATTTGAGCTAATATCACTTTTCATGCTGTGTAACATGCTTTGTAACTTACCACGGAAGTGAATATACTTGTACAGCTCATGCGTTCCGCAGCGCAGCCTGCAGCTTGGTCAATGAAATCGCAGCGTCGTCTGTGTCGAAGAGCGGCGTCCGTGAGCCGGAGGACGCTTTGTAGCATTTCTTTATCTGTAGGGCCCATTGTTTTAGCAGTATTGAGCAGTTCCGTTCAGTGCCTCTAGCGTCGTGTCTACGAGTTTCCGACAACCAGCCGCGTCCCTATATATACATGGGTATTGCGAAGTTTTGCCATCGGTATGATGCAGGTCTTGGGCCTCCGATTTCTCAATCGAAAGTCCGTAGTCAACGTCTCAGCCCGTTTTTACCCCATGGATTGAATCCTAGTTTTTAATCATGTCGAGTTGGATTTCGATACTTGTGCAGTGTTTCGACACCGGTACAACCGCAGGTTGTAATTCTGAATAAACGCTCGGCAGCCATGATTCCATCCCTTTTTTAAAACTGAAGCCCAGCTGCCAGAAACCACCATATTCGACGCGAAACAACGCGCGCCGTTGCACGCGCTGTGAAATTATGTATTTCTCGTGCATGTGCGTGTGCGCAGGAACCGGAGGAGCTGCGCGCTATGCCGCCGGCGCCCATCGTGCACTCCTGCGTGGACTCCCTCTGCCCCAAGTTTGCGAGATTTCGCAACATCCCCAGGATGGCCGGCATGCACCCATCCCTCGTGTTCATCTCGTGCCACGCAGACCTCAACGAGAACAAGAGGAGTAAGTACCCAGGGCCTCTGTTAATGGCGGCCACGATGCGAGGACTAACGAACCTCGCGCCAGCGTTGTCGATGTTCCGAAGTCTCTCCCGGCGATGTCTTTAAGAATCGGGCGCTATGCCGCTGGCTGCTGATGTAGACGCTTTCAGCCAACAGCGTTCTTATCGGGGCAGTGCATGCATCAAGGGAAGGAGAAGCAACGACGTACAAGGAGAATTAATATGGATTAGCTCAGCTAATCCACAATCTACAAATCGAGAGATGTCGGCGTTCACTGTGTTCATTGGCGTTGGCGTTGGCAATGTTTAGATGGCGATGGCTTTGAGCAAAGGAAGGGCGCATGACTGGCTCCCTGTATTTTGCGGACGCCTCATTCGTGCTTTGATACATTTGGCGATGGTGAGAGAGAGATTTGGCCTGAATGTATTAGCGCTGACAGCGCTGTGGCTGGCATGCGGCACTGCAGCAATAGCTAGGCTGCAGTGTTCATTTGGTGATCAATCTCTCGCGATCAACCATTAACTGCATGCCACCTCGCAGGGTGGCAGGGAGGGCGCGCTGGCTTTCCAGTGTTCCGAACGCAATAAAAGCAGGCTTTTGCAGTTTGACACCAACACCATGTAAAGGAGAGCGAGATTGAGGTCTCTACTGGCCCATGGAACCGATTGTACACCTTTCCTTTCGTGATAATGAACGGTCTTTGCAAGGTTGTCAACGCCAATGAACTCCATGAACACCGTCGGCTGTCTTGTTTTGTTTGGTTTTTGGGGAAAGGAAATGGAACAGTAACCGTCTCTCATATCTCGGTGGACACCCGCACCTCGCCGTAAAGGAAGGGATAAAAAATGGAGGGAAAGAAAAAAGAGAAAACTGAAAATTTAAAGTTGGATTCACCCGCCCGAGTGGCTCAGTGGTTAGGGCGCACGGCTACTGATCCAGAGTTCCCGCGTTCGAAACCTACCGCGGCGGCTGGTTTTTATGGAGGAAAAACGCTAAGGTGCCCGTGAGCTGTGCGATGTCAGTGCATGTTAAAGATCCCCAGGTGGTCGAAATTATTCCGGAGCCCTCCACTACGGCCACTCTTTCTTCATTTCTTCTTTCACTCCCTCCTTTATCCCTTCCCTTACGGCGCGGTTCAGGTGTCCAAAGATATACGAGACAGATACTGCGCCATTTCCTCCCCCCCCCAAGAAAAAAACAATCATTAGATCTTAACTGGCATCATCAAGCATTGGCTTGTTTACTCTGAGCTGTTTGACATCTTTTATCTAAAGGGCAACTGCATTTCCGATGTGTCTACAATTAACCCTGGCCTTTGTAAGCTGCGACCACTGTATGCCCGCAAACTTCTTAATCTAATTCGCCCACTTAACCTTCTGCCACCTTATCTTGGAATCTACTCTATTAGCCTATACAGCTGGCTGTTGCGTACTTTTCTCATCAGGGATATTGGTAAGCTGCCATTCATGATTGAGAGAACCTGCTATGGTGAAACGCAAAAAGGCGCCCGTGTGCTGTGCGTTGTCAGTGTAAGTTCACGATCCTCAGAAGGTCGAAATTATTGTGGAGCCTTTCACTAGGACACCTCGTTCTTCCGTTCTTCTCTCACTCCTTCCTTTATCCCTTCCTTTATGGCGGGTTTCAGGTTTCCCCTGAGATATGAGATGTTCCCGAAAAAACCAATTTTAAATTTTCCCCCATTCAGATTCTTCTAGTCATTTCCATCTCATAATTCGAATCAGCGGTCACTACCTGCCCTAAGTAGACGTATTTCTTTACCACTTCCAGCCCCTTGCTACCAAATGTGAACTGCTGCTCCCTTGCTAGACTGTGGGACATTACTTTGGTTTTTCTGCATGTTAATGTTTAGACCCATTTTCCTACTCTGCCTGTCTAACTCATTTGTCATGCATTGCAGTGCATCTACTGAGTGACTCAGGAAGCCAATGTCATCAGCGAATCGCAAATTCTTTTGGTATTCATTATTAACTGTTATCCCTAAGTGTTCCAACTTAGGCCTGGCCTCCATTCGGTAGACGACTATGGGATGGGTTCTAGGAATAGCAGGGGAAAATTATAAGTGGAGTTCGCAGATAGAAATAATTTAGGGATCAGGAATACCTTTTCTGCAAACGAGATTACAGGAAGTGGAGCTAGAAGGACCGCAGTGGTGAGATTAAAAATGAGATTTCACACTATGTGCTCACCCTGGCATCGTGCAGGATGTTGAGGTAGTCGGAAAAGGTGCGTTGTAGCAACCACAGAAAGGTAAGGTCCCAAATTAGCCTATATTTGAAGAGGGAATGTAGGAAACTAGTGAAGCGGAAGCCCATTAAGTAGTTAGCAGTAAGATGGAAAGTAGAGGAATTTAGCATTTCACTGCATAACTGATTTTGGGCTTTAACTGATGAAGACGATCTTAATGTTCAAACAGTGAATGATAATCTCGCTGCTAGCATTACCGAGTCCGCCGTAGGAGCAGGTGGTAGGATGGTTCGACAGGATACCTGCAAGCTATCTCAGGTGACGAAAGATCTGATTAAGAAACTCGAAAAAATGAGGGCCTCAAGCCCTAGAGCCCTAATAGAACTAGCAGAGCTATCGAAATTAATAAATAAGCGCAATGTAGCCGACAAAGAAGTTCAATATGTGGAGAATCCAGCATGCTGTAAAGAACAGAGTTAGTATAAAAGCGGCGAAGAGGAAACTAGGCATGGGTAAAAACCATGTGTATGCGTTAAGAGACAAGGAAGGCAATTTCATTTCCAATATGAAAAAGATAGTTAATGTAGCCGAAGAGTTCTACAAAATACTGTATAGTATCCAATGTAAACAGAACTTTAATTAGAGAGACAGTAGCGAACAGCAATCTGTCATCCCGCCAGAAACGAAATAAGTAAAGAAAGACTTAAGATAAACAAAAGGGGAAAACCAGCTGGTGAGTTTATGGTAAAAGCAGATCTGTTGAGGAACGCAGGGGAGATTCGCTAAAAAAACTAGCCACCCTGTGTACGTAATGCCTTCGTAAACAATGTTCCACAATAGATCATATTCACAAGATCAATCAGGTGATAGCGATATACGCAGAATATAAACAACCGCTGTATATAGCCTTTAGTGGTTACGATCAAGCATTTGACTCAGTGGAAACCTCAGCAGTCATGCAGGCATTGTGAAATATGGTGGAGAAGAGCCTTATGTGAAAATACTGGAAGGTGTCTATAGCAACTGCATAGCTACGATACTCCTCTATTAAGTCAGAAATAAAATTTCAATAATGAATAGAGGAGGAAGACGCGATCTCGCCAATGCTTTCGCCGCCTGCTTACAGGAGGTATTCCGAGGCCTGAATTGATACGTTTCAACTCCGCTTTTTCCATTTTTATTTTTTATTTCGTTAATTATTCAAAGAATTACAATTGTTTCATTAAATTTTCATCGGCTATCACACACAAATTAATCATAAATTACTAGAAAAACAAATACCATGATACGAGTTTTTACACAGCTTAAGATTATGTCTGACACGGGGTGTCGACTATATACTACGCCGACGGCATTTTCGACTGAACGAGCTGTGTACGCTGCCGCGAAAAAATTACGTTTTCATTGCCTTTAAATTGAGCCATGAGAGCCGCAGACGCAAAAAAGTGTGTCCTTTCGGAGTTTCCATAGGCTGCAGGCACCCCCATGACTACTGTGCGGCGTGAATCAAACAACGTGGCAAGGGTGTGCTGCTAGGGTGCCTCAAGCTCATTCTGCTCCTGATCAAGTTGCTCGACTGAGAGGGTAGATTCGCCCGCACCCTCTTTGTTGTGCCGCTTTTGCGAAAATGTGAGAGCCTGAATTACGCAGGAAAGCTCACGAAATGGGAGGTCAGCAGCCTTCTATAATGTCGGGCGTTAGTCAACATTTGTTGGTCGTTGGGACACAGGTGAGCGCAGAAAAGGAAAATGTTTGAAAAATTGAGGAAAGCTTTGTTTTTTTTTTCATGACCCAGAGGAAGGAAGAAAAAACACCAGAACTTTCAGACGGACTTATCTGCACAGTCCCACCTCACTGCGAATTGTAAAAGCTGGACTAAATGAGTTCTTTGAGAGCCTGCCAAGCTTCTGGATCTGTCAACATGGTGACAAGGTCTTTGTAGCTACTAACTGCTGGCGTCAGTCACGTGTCGGCAGCTCTCAATTCCTCTACCGTCTGCGTCGTGTGAAAGAAAGTTCTGCAATGTGCACAAGTTCGGTTATGTGTACAGGAAGCTGCGCAACAGGCTTTCGTCATTGCATTTCCTCGGAAAACACTAAATGGGAGAGTGCGTGCAAAAACTTCAGTACGTGCACTCGAACATGAGTATGGGAAAAGGCGCACAAGTAAGCATATCCCTACCCACCAGTGACGAGCCACACTGATGCAATGCTTTGCTTTGATTCTGATCAGTATGTCACCATTTTTTTTTTTCCTGAACAGTCTTTGCAGCATCTTTGTTTTGGGTGAAAAAAATTGTGGATGCTTAACACGCGAGAGCGTGTTGCAGCGCTGGCAAGGAGTCCACGGAACGCTATCGCCATTTCGGCGTGACGCCTTGTTGGAAACACCTTTGAACGCAGTTTTCATTCTTGAATTGTTCCTGTTAAATTATTAAATATCGCACTCTAAATTTTCCTTATTACCATCATCAGGCATTGACTTTTTCATTCTGAGCATTTTGGCGCGTATGAACCTCCTATTCCAATTTATTTTCATTTTCAACTCTAGTGAATAAATTACAATGATTTCTTTAACTCGTCATGGTTATCACATAGCAACCAATCATCACTGACTATAACCATAAATTACCGAGATATGATTTTTACGTAGCTCCCGATTATTTCCGAAACGCGGTGCCGACTACAAACTACGCTGACGTCTTTTCGACAGAACGATCTGTACACGCTGCCACGTAATATAATTATTATTTCTGAGTTACAAACTGAACGTGCTTGATGATGTGCGTTTTCGCTTTTTTTCGCCAGAATTTTCTATTTTTCTGAAAAAAAAATTAAGAATTTCTTGAACTATTTCTTTTTTTTTCCCTTGAAGGGCACTTCAATGATTAACAACAGCTTCATGATGCATGGATATGCATGCATACAGGCCCGCAACTGGTCCCGTTTTTCATCGACCTGCTTGCGTGAATTACGACTTATATTAGTTAATGCTGTTCGTTGGTTTAACACGGGGACCTTCTTCGGAGCAGTGATGCTCGCGAATATATAGCTCTGTTTTTGTGTTTTTTACAGTGTACTAATGACATGCTTTTTCCCTCCTCTCCGTCTCTCCTTTCTTAGGACCGAGCAGCGGCGTAGATCTCGGCGACTTGGTGCCCAGCGCACACCCAGCGGCACCATCTATAATAGAATTTTTAATACGTTTTCGTTATAAAAGCGATATATCATTCGCTCGTATCGCATTGTGTCAAGTGTACTTATTTGCGAACACGTTTTCATTTTTATTACGTACTAATGACGTTAACTGCGTGTGTAGCTATTTCACTGTATGTTCCTATTTCACTTGGGTTACTCTCACGGCTCGTTCGGTATTTCAATTCAAAATGAAGTATTTCGGCCTAAATAGTATGTGCAGATTTCAAGCAAGTGAAATTGTTAGCTTTCCAACGCAGAACATAAAGGTAATTTCTGAAAAGGATGTTCACAGCATCTGTTAGAGGAACACCAGAGGGATAGTGGAATCATCATTGGTTTCGAAGATGAAGATGAGTCTTGAAATTTAGGAAAAAAATGTTATTACTGGCTGCGAAATCTCCTTGAAGATGGCGCACGCCGGTTTCGAAGATGTAGATGAGTCATGAAATTTATGAAAAAAATGTTATTACTGGCGGCGAAATCTGCTTGAAGATGGACGGCGACGTGCTACTATAGCTCGCTGTTTGTGAAATATAAAGAAAACACTGCAAGCCTTGCACAGACGTGTAGGTTGTGAGTCGCCAAAAGTCAGAGTGCGCGTTTCATGTCTTATGGCAAAATGCCATTCATTTTTATTCAAGTACCTCAGAGGTTCCTAACTTGCACCATTATGTGAGAGTGAGGGGTACAGTAGCTGGCAGCTAAGAAATGGTACGATGTCTAAAAATACAGAAGTACACAATACAATCCCCGCTGGCTCCTAGCCTGAACGAAATGCGTTGTGCAGCGCACACTTTTAGCTGGAACATGCCAGCAGCTAATCGGATCGCATAATTTCTGAGCAAAAAGCTCCATTTCTCTCATGAAAAACTGCAAGGTCAAACATCGCTTGGATTCGACCAATAACTGGAGGCTCGTCACAGGTGTGGCTGTGACGTCACAACGCTGCACTTGTCGCAGCAGTTACCGCTAGTTCATCTGAGAAGCTCGCTTTCAACAGTTGCGTGACGTGGCTAACCTCGTGATTCGCTCTTGCTGAATAAAAGCCAGCGCTCGCTGCCTCGACACCGCAGAGACATGGAGCCAAAAGCGGTCACCAGGTCGACTTCTTCGGCGAGGCATTGGAGGCGCCGGGCTGCTTCCAGCGATCCCTACCACAGAGAGCGTCACGAAACCGCGTTGGCTATAGAGATAAGTCACGAAAGTGGTCTTGTCGAGCTGATGAAACCGATGAAGAACGGCAGGTTCGTCTGCAGAAGCAGCATCACAGGCAACAGGAGTATCTGAAGCGGAAAAGGGCAACGTATGCTGCCAACACCTTCGCGGCGACATCGACCACTGTATCGGTTGTCTTTCGGTCCGCATAACCTGGCTCAACATAGCTGAGCCATAGCCCTATTTTTATTCGCAACTGGGAGTGGTGTGTCAGTACCCTGTCACTTGCGTGGAATCTGGATTAAATCTTTTAAAGCGACAAGCTGAATGGCAAATATGGGCAGGTACGCGCGCTTGCAATAATGGCATTCTTTTCCTCAATATCTAACCGATCATGTCTGAAAAAAATAATTTAATCTAACAGTTGCGCCACATTTGACAGTTAATGACTGCATAGTATATAGTTGATATCCATGCCATACATGGACCACACACGCGGAGAAACATGCACTTAACCGCGTGCACAATTGTATTAGCGAATAAATGAGACCTTGAACACTTTGACGATGTCTTTCTTTTTCTTGTAACTTCGCTGTTTATTCAGTCTATGAATCTTGTTTTGTCGACTTTCAGCACCGACTGCGGATCTTAAACCCCGCAATATCGATGGATGTTACGGGCAGAGCTTAGTATTCGAAAAAATAGCCAAGCATATTCACTGGAGCCAACCACCTTTAATGGCTTGCAGCCGAGGAGTGCTTCAGATGCCAAGCCGGCGCCGTCTCTGTGTCATAAAGACAGGGAACCCCTCGAGGAACCACATCCTCTTCCTGAGAATCATTGGGGAGCAAAGACAGTCGCCGCTGATCTTTTCTCCGCTATACGACTTTGTTATTTTGCTATGCCCATGGCGCGGTTAGAGGTGACTCTGTGAAGCATTTATGTCCTGTCGCCTTGAAATGAGGAAATGAGCTGTCAGCACGAAGAAGAGGGTTCTCTTCAGTGTTCCAGAATGCTTAGTGCTGCCTATAATAGCGTGCTGTGCTGACATAAACCTGCTGATTAGACATAAAGCGACTGCTCATTTCCTTAGATTTTGTTCTCTAACCCAGTAATTTGTAGACTGACCATTGAAATTTGCTGTTTCGTGATTCAAAACTCTTTTTGTGCTGTCACGATCAGCGGAAAGGAGTGTTTAACAATGTGCCAACGATTTTTAAACGTCGGCTAAATTCTCTGCTCTTTCATTAAATGGTTTCTCTCTACGAAACGAACGTAATGAACGGCGGCGCAAACAAGGACTCAAACTTAGCAATGTGAAAGATTTGTTATTTTGTTCCGTGAAGTGAACGCATGAAATATCAGCTACCACGCATAGGAAACATTTAATGTAATCTTGCCTGCTCAAACGTGTTAAAAGTAATTACATCAGGCTTACATTATGAAGGTCTAAGATCACAGGAGTGTAACGTGCCGTCTTTGAACAACCCTTTCAATGTTAAGGGGACAAATGTTATCCTGGGATAATCGCAGATTAAAGCTCTCGCCACCTTGCCAGTGGGTACAACGGAACAAATACTATTCTGCGGTCACGAAAAGGAAATAAGTCCCCGCCCGTACCAGTAAGTATATCTAGCTAGTATACAGTAGAGTGAGTGAGTGAAAACATTTATTGATTTCGAAAGGGATTCGCGGATCGAAGGATCCGTCGTCTTCGTGCTTGCGCCGGCGACTAGAGTCTTCTTTCAGCAAGGGTGGGCCCCTATTCCAAGGCTCCACTGAGTCGTGCTGCACCGGTCGCGTGCTCTATAAAGGCCCTCTGGGCCGTGAGCTCGTTGCTGGTGAGACGGCTCTCCCATTGCTCCGCACTCGGGTGTTTGTGTTTGTGAAATGCCTCGTTACGTTCGCATTCCCATGTGATGTGGTAGAGTGTGGGTATGGCTCCGCACCACGGACAGGTGTCCCTGTATTGCGATGGGTACATTTTGCTTAGTATATATAAATTGGGGAAGGGGTTCGTTTGCAACCTGCGCCAAGCAGTGGCCTCCTCCTTTGTCAGAGCTTTGTGTGGTGGCGGGTATCTAATCCTGACGCCTTTGCATAGGTTTAAATGTTCTGCGTATCCCCCCTCGCAGGCTTGAAGGTGAAGACCCGGGGCGTGTGATCCCGGCTCGGATTGCTTCCCCTCGAGCTAAGCTGTCCGCCCTTTCGTTCCCCTCTATTCCCGCGTGGCCTGGGATCCAAATTAAATTATGTCTGAGTTTTTCCAACCCTGCAGGGGCTACCCCGCCGAGTATCCTAAAGGCCGTTTTGCTGACTCAGCCCTTTGTATAGTTTTTGCACGTTTCTTTCGAATCTGTTAGTATGTTGAGTGGGCGACCGGTTCTGTAGCCTTCTGCAGCCGCCAGCGCGACGGCAATTTCCTCGGCCTCCGCTGCGCCCGCGACTTTTGCTGCGGCGCTCGTTAGCATTCTTCCTTTGCTGTCTACGACTACCAGTGCAGCTGCGTGTTCTGACCCGCACGGGTAGACGGCAGCGTCCGTGTATACTGTGTTTTCTTCCGAGGCTAGCGTTTTCTCTACGTACTCCGCCCTAGCCTTGCGTCGGTGTGCGTGAAGGTTAGGGTCCATATTTCTCGGTATGGGCTTAACGTTAAAGGTTTCTCTAAGGTGGTCCGGCATCTCCGCGTATCTGTCTGTCAGTCCGCGGGTGTCCCGACCCAGCCTTTTCAGGAGCGCCCGTCCCGCAGGAGTGCCTCTTAGTCTGAATTTTTGTTCTCCCAGCAGCGCTTCCGCGAGTTCGTCGAAAGTGTTGCTGATGCCTAATTGTAGCAGTTTCTCGGTTGACGTGTTTCTGGGTAAGTGGAGAGCCGTCTTGTAAGCCTTCCTCAGGATGGTGTCGGCTTGTTCTCTTTCCGCCTTGGTGGATGCGTGGTACGGCAGGGAGTACGTAACTCGGCTGACTATGAGGCTGTTTACTAGCTTGAGGGTGTCTTCCTCTCTCATGCCGTATCTCTTTTGAGAGACGCGTTTGATCATGCGTCCCACCTGCTCTGCCGCTTTGTTTAGCAGGCTAATGGTGTGACTGCATTTGCGGCTGCCTTGTAGCCACATGCCCAAGATTCTTATCATGTTCTTTTCGGGTATGAGTTGACCCTCGAGGGTGACTTCCAGGGTTGCTAAGGGTGGGATGTCTGCCGATTCTGAGGAGCTCCGATTTCTCTGTCGAGCACCGCAGTCCTCTTTCCTTTGTGTAATTTTCACGCAGGTGGCAGCTTCTTGCAGCCTTTCTTGTTTTTCGCCTAGGGATCCCCGGGTGGTCCAGACCGTGATGTCGTCGGCGTACATCGCGTGCTGAATTCCCTTGATCCTCTTTAGTTTGTTTGCTAGTCCAATCATTGCCACTTTGAAGAGGACGGGCGAGATGACCGAGCCTTGAGGTGTGCCTTTACACGGGGTGTGGAAGACGTCGCTTCTTAGCTCGCCTAGCCCTACCGTTGCCGTTCTGTTGCTGAGAAAGTCCCTGACGTAGTCGTGCGTTCGCTTTCCGCAGTTGGCGTTGTTCAGGCCCTCCATGATGGCCACGTGGCTCACGTTGTCAAAGGCCCCCTTTATGTCGATGGCCATGACCACGTTTTCGCCCGCTTTCGGCATCGTTTCGAGAACTTCTTCCTTGAGTTGGAGTAGCACGTCTTGCGTGGATAGGTTGGCTCTGAATCCAAACATGCTGTCAGGGTACAGTTGCTCCTTTTCTAGATGATTTTGGATTCTTCTGGTTATTATTTTCTCATAGAGCTTCCCCAGGCACGACGTGAGTGATATCGGCCTGAGGTTCTCTATCTGTATTTTCTTGCCATCCCTGTCTTGCCAGCTGGTTCGCGTACTCCTCCGCCTGCCTGGTAATGTCCGCAATTTTCTTTTTGAGTTTTCTATTGAGTTTTTGTCTCTTCCACCGCTTGGTGAGTCCGCGTCTTGCCTCCCATAGCCTTAGTAGCCGCTTGTCCACCTCGGGTGTCTGTTCTGTTCTAACTACCTCCTTGGTGTAGAGGTCCTGGATTTGTTTCCATTCCGCCGGGACTCTTCCTTCCTTCCATAGCGTGTTCAGATGTTTGGTCAGTTGGTCTATTGCCTCATCGTTGAGGTTGCGAATTAAGGAGTTTCGGATCTTGTCTGCTCCTGCTGCTGTGTTTTTTGTTGCCGACGCGACCGCTTCCAACACTTCTTCTCTCGTGATGGGTCTGTCCATCGTGGGGTTGTCTTCTCCGCGGTATTCTTCTTTATAACTTTCGACTTGGTCTTTGCCGTAGCATTTGACCTTGACTTCCTCTAGTAGTGTCTCGTCTGTTCCTTGGTATTGATGGGTTAGCCGCTGTATCGCTTTGCTGCTTTCCGATTTGTTTTTGCTCGGATCCAAGAGGGCCTTGAGGATCTGCCACGTCCTAGCCGTGCTGAGGGTGCCGTTCAGCGAGTTGCTAAACTGTTGCCATCCCTGTCTTGCCAGCTGGTTCGCGTACTCATCCGCCTGCCTGGTAATGTCCGCAATTTTCTTTTTGAGTTTTCTATTGAGTTTTTGTCTCTTCCACCGCTTGGTGAGTCCGCGTCTTGCCTCCCATAGCCTTAGTAGCCGCTTGTCCACCTCGGGTGTCTGTTCTGTTCTAACTACCTCTTTGGTGTAGAGGTCCTGGATTTGTCTTAGTTGTTGGCTCCAGTTCTCCGCCGATTCGATGGTTCCTCCTTCGAGCTGCTTGCAGTGCGCTCTTAAGGCGTCCCAATCTGTTAGCCGAGCCGTGCCAATCTTTCTCCTGGCTTGTTCCGCCGTAAGGCTGATTCTTAGAATGTAGTGATCGCTGCCAAGGTTCTCGAGCAGGTTCCCCCGCTCTGCGTTCTTGGCACCCCTGACGAAGCTTAGGTCGGGACACGTGTCTGGACTCACGCTGTTTACCTGTCTGGTCGGTTGATTTTCGTCGGTTAGAAGTTCACAGCCCACGCTTTCTGCCGCCGTGCATATGCCGCGCCCTTTTTTGTTCTCTTTGGGGTAGCCCCATTTTGGGCTTTTAGCGTTGAAATCGCCCGCAATTACCAGTGCGTTTTGTCCCGCCTTCTTTTTCGTCTCCGCAAAGAGTCTGATAAATTCCCCTTTGGTCTGGCTGGGCGGGCTGTATAGGTTTACGATAAAGGTGCTGTTGGCTTTCCTTTTCTTTTTGGGTATTATATCCGTAATTACGTGTTCTATCTGGGTATCTTTAATTTCGTCGTGCACTATGGCTACTACTTTGTTGCTTATGAGCGTTGCCGTACGGCCGTTTTCCTGACATGTATAGCCCCTTAGTGCGGGGGTGTTGTTAGTTTCCTGCCGGATGATTACGTCTGGTGGGGTTGCTTGGGTGTGGATAAATTGCTGGAGGAGGCCTTGCTTGCGTTTGTACCCCGTGCAGTTCCACTGCCAAATTTCTAATTGCTGTTGTTTAAACAGTGTTCTGCCATGATTGGTTAAAGTTGGTTGTACTCTGGGTTTCTGTGCCGAACCCTCGTTCGTTAAATAGTCTGTCTCTAGCGTCATTGACTCTTTGGGTGTTTTGATTTTTTACGTAATTCCTAAAGCTTTGCTCCTGTAGGGCAAACTTTTGTTGAGTTTTTTAATTTCGTTTTTCATTTGGTTCATTTGCTCCATTATTTGAGCCATGAAATTTTCTATTTTGCTGTCGAGGTTTCCCTCGTTGTTGCTTTGTTGCGTCTCCATAGGGGGAGGGGTTGGTGTTCTACGTGGTGAGCGCCCTGTTCTCACCTCCTGTTTTCTCTAATGAGCTCATTGAGCTGTCTTCTCAGCTCGTTCGACTCTCTACGGCTCTGCTCGAGCTCGCGCTTAAGGTTCTTAATCTCTTCCCTAAATTGGTTGTCTTGTGTGTTTGTGTTTGAGTGCGGAGCATAAAGCGATTTGGGAGGGCCGTCTCTCCAGCTCACCTTAGGGCCGTCGCTCTTCTTTTGCTGTTTCTTCTGGTCCGGCTTGCCGAGGGGCGGGAAGGACTCGTCCCGGCCTTGTGGTCCCCGGCTCCGGCTTCGGCTGGCTCTCGTTCCGGAACCAGCGCGGCCGTCTTCCGCGGCTGCGGCTGCGTCCGCGTCGCTGCTGTTGTTTGGGGCCCCATCTCAGCTCGCTCGCCGGCTTGAGGCGTTGTTTGCAGTCCTTGGTGCCCACCGCGTGGTCTCCGCCACACAGCAGGCATTTTGGCGTGCACTGGTGCATGTCCTCCGGGTTTCGGCAACCGCATTGCCGGCAGGTTCTGGATTCCGGGAACGGGCAGACGTCCATTCGGTGCCCCTGTTGGCCGCAGGCGTAGCACACTTGCCTCGTGGGCCGGTACGGGTAACACCACATCTCCCCGCCGTAATACAATACTTGCTTCGGGAGCGTAGGTCCGTCGAAGGTTATGACGGCCGTGCTAGAGTTGCCCAGCATGCGGGCCGCCAGGATCTTTACTCCTTGCGTGCGGGTTCTGAGGTTGGTCTTGAGTTCTTCCGGCGAGGCTCCTTGGTCAACGCCGTGGATAACGCCACGCAGCGTGCCTTCCGGTGCCGCCACGTGGGCACTAATGGCGTAGTCCTTGCCTCCAAAGTTCAACTGCGTTATGCTTCTGATCTTCTGGGCCGCTTCTTCGTTACTCGTGCTCACGATGATGATGTTCGAGCCGTTGCGTAGTCGGATGATCAAGTCTTCCACCTTGCATCCGTGCCCGGTGGCCATGACCACCGCCCGCGCCACTTAGTGCGTCTGCAGATCCTTGACTGCGAGTCCCCTCGGTCGCAGGACTATTTTGAGGTCTTCTCTCGGCAGCGGCGGAAGTCTCCGCCTAGGTGGCGCTTCCTCTCGCTTCGGGGATTCCCCGGGGGGATTCCCGGGTTTTGCCGCCGGATTTCCGGAATTTCCCGCCAAAACTTGCCGCTCGCCGCGTTGTTGGCGCCTTTTTTGCCGTCTCGACATGGCAATCTCCCAATCTGCGTTGGTGTCGGTTCTTACTTGTGAAATTTGCGTTGGGGTGCGGCTTTCGAGGGCTTCGTTCCCCGTCGCCATCGCCGCTGCCTCCGGTCCGCCCGGGACTTGCCGCTGCTGCTGCACGGGAGTCGTCGCGATGTCTTCTTCCATCTGAGATTCTGCCGAAAATCTCGTCAGTCCTCCCACCGTGGGTCGGTCGTAGTTGGGGATGTTCGGTCGGGACATCATTCCGGGTCTTCTCGCCTCGGGCCGAGACCGAGGAGGCCGCGGGGTCCCGTAGTCGTGCTAGGCCTCGTTAGGCTTAGCGTAGGGTCCGCCACTCGGAAAATTCCAAGTCCGATAAAATCCGAAAAATCGGGCCCACCGGCTTGAAATGTGGGTCCTCGTGGTCCTCGTTACTTGCTGCGTCGATTCCAACTAAAGTGTTGGTAGTCCAGTCGAATTATCCGGGTCCCAGGGCCCTAAAACTGCGGAGCGCATGTGACACACGTCCGCTCGCCTCGGATGCTCGCAGCGCCTCCTCTATACAGTAGAAGAAATTTTATGGTGACGCGTTATAGAAAACAGTGCCGAGTAAGAGAACAAGAAAGCAATGAGGAAGGAAAGGAAGGCCTCAGACGTTGCTGGCACATACCCACTACGAGGGAGTGGCCAAGACACAGGAGGTTAATTACTGGAAACAGGAAAGTTTTGACGGGAAAAGGAGTGGTAATAGTATGTAGTCTGATAGGTTGGAAGAGGGAAGGACAGGGGTCCTGTTAACTTGGAGATCGAAGACGGGACAATGGCTTAATGTGCATATTAGTATACAATGCCTGTAATGTTTCAATGTCGTACTGACTGAGTGCGGGAAAAAGAAATTAGAATGGTAGTCGCTGCGTTTCTTGAGTGAGTGAGTGAAAAGTTTTATTGATACAGTCAAGAGATTTGCGGATTCGAAAGCTCGGTCGTCTTCGTTCTTGGCGCTGGCGATCGGAGTCTTCTCTTCAGCATGGGTGGGCCCCTATTCCAGGGCTCCACTGAGCCGAGCTTCTTCGCCCGCGTGCCTCACTAAGGCCCGTTGGGCAGTGAGCTCGCTGCTGGTGAGACGGCTCTCCCATTGCTCCGCACTCGGGTGTTCATGTTTGTGGAATGCTTTGTTGCGTTCGCGTTTCTTGAAGAAAATTTTGCACAGCAGAGCGCACACTCCGGTCGCTTCGTCCAAGCAAAGAAGCGCCAATGGAAAGAACAACCGCGGAAGACACAGGCAAGCCCAGTTGATGAAATGGAATTTGCAAAAGACGCTTCCTTAAATGAGAAAAGCGGCGACAGAACCGCAGGAATTGATCTATTGTCTCAGGTTCGGCACAAATAGGGCACAGTGGGGAAGCTGCCAGGTCAGATCTGTGAAGGTAGAAATTTAGAAGGGGAACCCGGCAACGCAAGCGTGTGAAAGAGACCTCTAGTCTGCGTGAGCGCCAGTCTTTGCTACTCCAAGGATGCAGAAGTTGCTGATATTCGGGAGATGATGTAAGAGCCGAGGCAGAAAATTCCTGAAATATTGTGTAGCTGCGAAACCTCACCGCAGCTGTATATGCACACGTTGGCAGGACAGCCACAATTGCGCCGCTGAGAGAGGCTCTTGCTAAGGAATCTGCAACCTCATTTAAGTGAAAGCCCATGTGACATGGTACCCAAAGCAACCTTACCGAATTTAGATGGACCGGAATCAGGAATTTCAAGAGGCGTAAGGCCCGAGACTCAGTGGGTGAGGATAAGGAAGAGCAAATGGACAGAGAGTCTGTCATAACCACGACCTGGGAAATGGTAGTTCCTAATTTTCGTAAGGCTACGATTACTGCTAATAATTCAGCCAGAAAAATTGGAGTGAAGTCAGGAAGACGGAGAGAAAAAGACCAATCCAGTGAAGGCGAAAAAATTCCCGCACCTGCCTTTTCGCGATCCTGCGAGGCATCGGTAGCAATAAGGACATGAGAGGGAACGGACCTTAGGTGGTCCTGCAATAGACCCTGAAGAATCGGGAAGGGCTGCAGCTTTGCATTCGATGGGAAAATGTCATCGAATTCAATCTGGACAGATGAGTTGTTATACATTTGGCGGACGTCTGTGAAATGAATATTTATGCGATCAAGGAGGGACTGCACGTAACATATCGGCTAGGTATGAAATCGAGACCAGAGAGCACTAAAAAAGGCGCAAGGTTGACTAAGAAATATTATACTGGAAGCGTGAAGAGGTGAGTCGCACAATTTTAAAAATGTTTGAACTGTTAAAAGGCGAAACCTAGCTGATAACGATGACATTCGCGCCTCAAGGTGCCGCACACCATTGGCGACATATTTTGGAAGCCCCAGACAAAGGCGCAACGCCTCACGCTCCAAAAGCACAAGAGGGCGAAGTTTATAGGCAGGAGCTCCTGAGAATAAAACACACCCGAACTCCAAAATTGGGCGGACGTACATTTTATAAATCATCAGAAGCGTATGCCTTCTCATGCCTGACCTAGCACTACAAAGCCTGCGCAGGATGCCAATGGCCCGAACTCCTTTTGCAGAAACTTGCTCAATGTGTGGCCGCCCGGATAGAGTAGAGTCGCATATTACTCTGAGATACTTCACCGTCTGAACTTGAGGTATTATGTTTTTTCTATAGACCAGGCAGATATTTACAGGAACAGAAACTGGAAATACTAACAATGTGCATTTCTTCATATTAAAGGAGAGATGCATTCTTCCTAGCCAGTTGTCAAGAACATTGAGGTAATTTTGCAGGGTTCGATAAAGAGTGTGAATGCCACCTGCTGATGCAAAAAATGCAATATTGTCGGCGTACACATAAGTTTTCACATTTTGAATGCATGGAATTGAGCTTAGAAAAATGTTAAAAAGAACAGGCGAGAGAACTGATCCTTGCGGAACACCTCTTGTCTGTGGAAATCTCCTTGAGGAAACATCATTTTGGCAGCAGTATAATTATCTATTTTAAAAAAAACACAGAAATTCAGGCTACAAAATAGATTGGGAAGTTGAGTTCCTGTAATCTTAGTAATAGAGTCGAGTGCTCAACGCTGTCGTATGCTTTACTGACATCCAAGGTGACAAGTGCAGCAAACTGTTTTCTATTGCGAGCTAATTTAATACGTCTCTCCAGGTCAGTATGGGCACACCAAATTGAACAACCTGGCCTGAAACCAATTTGACATGGATTCAATAGAGCATTTTCTGAAATGAATGACATGACACAGCTGAGAAGGATCCTTTCCACCAATTTAACTAGGTTCGATGTTAACGAAATAGGGCGTATATTGTCTAAAGTTAAGCCCTCCCCTTCCTTTTTAAGCAATGGAACTATTTCAGCAAGACGCCACTCATGCGGTATCCAAAGGACCTTTAATAGAATGGTTAATTAGAGCCAACAGGTCTGCAGGAGATTCATTGAACAAAATTTTGATCTTAGATGAAGTGACCTTATCGGAGCCAGGGGCCACTGGAGATAAGCACAGAACAATTTGCGACAGCTGAGGCTTAGAGACCTCAGTGAAATCACTTGAGGCGCATGGAAATATAGTAGGAGAAGGTAAAGCAGATGTAAAGCGAAGCTCTAGGCCACACGCAATATCTTCTAAGGCCTTTGCGATGTCAGCAGGGGACTGAACGAGGGATTCAATGTTGGAAGCCGGAGGAATCACCTTGTTGCGCCTCATGAAATTAAACAAAGCTCGTTTATTTCCTGATAGGGAAACGAAATCATAATGATTTGTATTATACTCCTCATTTGCACGGGCGACAGTGCGCCTAAATATTGCTGCAACATACTTATAATCCAGCCAATTTTTTGGGCATTGATTAATGAGAAGTTTCTTCCAAGCTGCTTTCCGTCGTCTATATGCACGCGTGCACTCAGAATTCCACCAACTGTTCGCGATTGCACCCTTTGTTCTCTTAACCAAAAATTCAGACTTTTGCCTTGCATGGTCCAGTACTGAACATAGATGAGCAGCCTTGCTTTCGGCACATGTCTCAGCGCAAGGGTCTGAAGTGATTTGGAGGGCTGATTTTAGCGTGTCTTTAAAGCATTTGTAATTTATTAACGTGCGCTCATGTCGCTCAGGAAGAGTTAATTTACACGCAAACTTGAAACTGATCGGTAGACGATCACTGTTTGTTGCACAGTCAACAGGCGCCCAAGACATAACAGAGACTTCTGGGGAGGAAAAAGTTAAATCCAAGGCAGAGCGGCATTGACTCCGAACAAACGTAGGCAATCCGGAATTGTTGCAGATCAAGTTGTTGCCAGAAGCCCAATCAAATAGCCTATAACCAAAGCTGTCTGTTTTAAACCCCCAAGTCACATGGTGCGAATTGAAGTCTCCAAGTAATAGAACCTGAGATCGGCTACTAGACATGAGTGAGTCAAGGGGCCGAGTGTCACGCACACCAGACGGGAAATATGCATTTGCTACCGTAATGGGCTGTTGACCTGGGACACTGAGGTCAACCGCAAGGATTTCACATTCATTGTCCGCATATTGAAAAAAGAAATGCATGCCCTGTGGCAAAACTTTGTAGATATGAGCACTAACAACCCTCCCCCTCGTGATGACCGGTCAAGCCGGAACGGACGGTAATCCTTGAGATGATAATTGAAATTTGAAGTTAGCCATGTTTCCTGTAAAGCTACTAAATCTGGTAGAAGCTGATTGCATAGGCAATTTAAATCTGTTGAAGCTGAGAATATAGATCGACAATTCCACTGGAGTACACTTAAGGACCCTATCTTGGCGGGAGTGCCGCAGCCGCGACTGCCTTTTCTACAATCCTGGTCTTAGCGTTTTGACTTGCGTTACTTTTCTTTGTCTTTGACTGGGGGCAAGATGGACCTGCATTATTCAGAGGAGACCCACTTCGTTTCTGGGTGCGGAGATCAGACTCGATATCCATACAATCCATAGAGGATGCGTCCATAACGCTATTCGAAGGAGAGGCCTGAGAGGTCTTTTGTTGCTCACATTTTTTTTTGGCCCTGTGGAGCGGAATCGATTACTACAGAAGGAGGGGTAGCTTCCGAAGCCAAAGAAGACAAGAGCGGAGCGGTGGACGCCTGCAGAAGATTGGTCATCTGAGTAGCTATGACCTTCGAAATGCACCTGGACACAGTTTCCATAATGCGATCCATTGCATTTGCCACAGCTTTCTCAACTGCCGCTGTAATAGACTGGGACCAACTAGAATCCATTATGGGTGGGCATTTGGCGGCCACACTGGAGTAGGCTGAGGCTCTCTCCTTGACTGCGGCAAAAGCCTCTCTCCGCGTGCATCTGCGCTTGTCTATAAGCGCGAGCACCTGAACTTCTTGTGCTCGTGCAGGACAGTCAGGCGAATCAGCAGGGTGAGCACCGCTACGCAAACAACATTTCTCTTGCTGTTCAGGACAATCCTCTCTGCAATGACGTTCCCCACAGGCACAGCTGCGTAAGGCCGATTTGCAGGCTTTGCCGCTGTGGCCAAATCGCCAGCAGTTTTGACACTGAAGGGGCCGAGACTTAAAGGCATCTACTCGAAAAACCAATGGCCACACCTCAATCTCTGACGGGCAAAATATTCCTGCAAATGTGGCAATGACGGACTCCGTAGTAATTTTTACTCCGTCAACGATCCTGCTGCATCGATGGACAGCAATCACTCCCGCAGGCGGGAGGTTCTCAAGCGTTTCCACAGGGCTCAATCGAGAGCCGACCCCTCGGACCAAGCCCTTGGAACATGCTAGATGACGCGGAATGAATGCGCTCACCGGGTGGTTGGCGAAGGTCATACACTTTAGAAGGTCTTCAATACAGTCTTTATCCGGCGACCTGCACAAAATACCACCCTGCTGAACTGCCGGACATCGGTAATGTGCATGAAGTGCTTCGATTTGGACTGAAGAGCCGCCTGCACTGCCTCCGGGTTGTTCTGTCGGATAGCGCCTCCATCGAAAGGCACTAAAGCGACCGGAATGCTCGAAACACCACTGCGGAAAAAGAGATCAATTGGGAGCTGGTCCTGAGGAAGAGATGCCGACCAAGGGGAAAACCCCTAGCCAGGAGAAGAAGTAGACATTAAGCTCTCGACCCGCGCCCAATCACCCCAGAACAGAAGCAAACAGACATAGACAAAAAGAAGGAGAAATTTAGCAAGCTAGCGCAACACCGCCAGGTACTTAGACACTGCCCCGCAGAATGGGTACCTGAGCCACGTCAACATTGACAGATGACAGGGAGCCGTGTGCATTGTTTTCGTCTCTTTCTTGTCCTATTTCTACGTGCTGCTTTCTGTCATGTTTTCCATTAACCAGCTAGTCCAGCCTAACTCTCATCCGCTATGGTGGGACGACACAAAAGAATTATAAATGAAATCTCCCCGCCCGTGCAACAGTCTGGTAGACCTGGATGGAAACTATGGTCGGACAGCCGGAAAAAATCACAGGAACAGTTTCGAGTGTTTTGAAACTGAATGATCCAGTGTTAGCAGGCTTGTGATCGCGAAAAAACAGACACTTTTTTAGTGAGTGCCCACCGGAAGCGGTGCCCTCGGGGTGAGAGATACCGCCTCATATGCGGAAGGTGTTGTGAGGTGTTGGGTGGGAGGTTACGAAATAGCAGGTTAGAGGTGCATTTTTGACGGTGGGTGCCTGGTGGTGGACTTGTGGAGCCCATCAACGGCGCAGGACTGAATATGACGCCATCCTCCAGTACGTCAGGAAGGCGAGGTCATCGAAGCTTAACCACTTAATTATCTTGCATAGATTCTACACCCGTAACCCCACCTAAAGGCTGCGAAAAGGACGATGCATGCCAAACGCTGTGTCCGGGGCGGCTGAGGACGACGACGAAGTTGTTATGGCGGCGCCCCCGCTGAGCTGAGCGGAGCTTCCCGATACTCCAGCGGCATGGCCGCGAGGTCTGCTAGTCCGCCCGCCGTGAGCCACCACTTCCAAGCAGTTCCTCGCCCTCGCCGGCTACATCCTGGGCCGCACAATTGGCCAAGGGAACTACTCTAAAGTCAGGTGGGCATGATGCAGCCCACGCTTGCCTGGCAGCAGCAACGAGATACTTCAGAAAGCAGGTCTGTCTTGTAGAAGATGACAACGGATCTTGCAATCAAGAGGTTCTTTGCATTCTGATAGAACTGCTGGTACTCATACAGGAAGTCTCATTAGCTGCTGTAGATCGGTGCGGCCGTTCAGGCTACGCACAGTAGCACCAGCTGCCTTGCACTTTTAGTTTACAGCCATTGGGCTACTCCCTACTTTGGAGACAGTCTATGCCGGCGAAAACACATCATAGATGTTGTAGTTTTCCATTGGTTCCTTCTACAAACAAGCGTGAAAACGCTGATCAAGATCAGCCATTCCATTAAAATGCTTCTGTAATTAAACACTTATTAAAATGGAGAACTCTCATGAGCCTGATGAAATTCGCACCACTTTCTTCCACTGTCTTAGGGAGGCAAAGCAAAAGCTGCGTTTATTTAACCGATTCATATATACAATGACAGTAGAAAGTACTAGTCGTCTCTACGAATGCGTTGCTGACTCTCTTGAGAACATTGTTTATCGGAGTAAAAGCGCTGCTCCTAAGCGAATTGAGATCAGTGCAGTTGACAATATCTTCATGCGACCGCTGTTGTGCCATCAGGAAAGGCAATATAAAAAAATATTTTTCTTTGATTCCACGCTATTCTTATCCGGCTCAAAGGACTGCAGGTTAAAACATTGCTTTGCTAAAGGTAAATACTATGAGGTGATTCGGGACGTAATTAAATTCAAACATAATTATTTATTTCCTGTCCATGTGTTTAATCTCTTGAATGAGTGACGTTTGAAAACGATGTGAATAATACTGGCTCTCATTATCATGTCAATTTCCCGATCATTTTGGTTTTCTTTAAACTGTTCTAGCTTCTTGCGTACTTAAAGCCACAACATTTGTGTTGGTGACATCTGATATAGTCTCGGGCCGGTCGATTTTCAATGCCTTAGTTTTATTCTGCATCTTCAGCAGTTGCCAATGCCGGCTTGCGAACAAAGAAGCTATATTCAGGATGCTATCGTGCGTAGTATATGGCAAAAAAATATAAAAACATAAATCCAGGGTACGTGAGCCCCGGCGATAAGACAAAGGTTGTACTGGGAAAGAAGAAAGAGATGGGGCTTGTGTCGTGACAATTTAACATAAGGGAATTTTTTGCTTGCGTTCAGCACAATTCTTTTCTGCTTACTCACCGTAGTGAAGTGATTACCATTCAGGGAATTTCCCCCTTGTTGGGAATTTTAGGAGTAAAAATGTGCGAAAAGGTAGTTTTCACGGAGTTTGAGATAACTTTTAGAACCGGAATTGTCTCACTTTTTTCCAAATGGTGAAGTTTTCAAGCGGCTGCAAAATAAAGGGGGGGGGGGGGGGCCGAACCAAGGATCTTTGGTTCTATTTGAGGAAATTTTCGGTTACGGCATTGAACATCTCTGCCGCAGTGGCTCTTTGTACCTGGTGTTTTACTACTGAATACGGGACTGCCATCTAATCCGATACGATTAAATTAATTTCGACGGAGCCGAAACGCGGAAATTGGTAAGTGCGGCGATTCACGTGCACATTAAAACGCTTATGGTTTATGTTATCCCGCAGCTACCTAATACAAAATTTCTCATGCCATGACCTCTGCTTCGGCAATTAAAATATTATTAGTTGTTTTGTTTTGGGCTCAAAGCCATTCTGGTCTCCTTTCTCCGAGTTCTTCCCGGAGTGGAATGATTCCGAAATAGCTTAAACAAGGAAGCTCGACATCTCCGCGACATTGATTCAGAGCCAGTCTGCCGGGCTCATTCTCTGGCACCGGACACAGGTTCGACGTGACGGGTGACCAGCGCTATGCGGTCAAGATCATCCCTCGGCACCTGGCCCCGCGGGAGTATGTGTACCACTTCCCGCCCCGAGAGTTGGCCATCATCCCCAAGCTGCAGCACCCGAACATCATCCGCGTCTACGACATCCTCGATATCAAGCGCAAGGTGTTCGTCGTCATGGAGCTGGCCACGCAGGTGGACCTTCTGCTCAAGATGACCAAGGACGGCCGCTTCTCCGAGAGCAAGGCCTTCCACTACTTCGACCAGATATGCGACGCGGTCGCCTACCTGCACCGGCAGAACATCGTCCACCGAGACCTCAAGTGCGAGAACATCCTCCTCAGCGCCAAGACGCAGGTCAAGCTGGCCGACTTCTTCGCCCGGCACACCCGCGAGAGCCTTTTTTCCTTTTTTTAGAGGGATAGCTCTACCAGATGCAAAAGTCGATCGCCGTGTCGGTTTGATCCCTGACCTTGGCTTACCTCAATATGCCAGCATAGCAACAGAACCAATTCATGTCAAACTGTGCAGAACAGGGGGGGGGTATACCATGGCCACGAGGATTCACCGTGGCGCGTCGTGCTATCGCCCTTACAGTGCAACTATGTGGTAGTGTAATTGAAGGTTCATGTCGTCCCTACGAAGTTACTTTGAGGCGTTGCTGTTTACATTATTTATGCGCGTGCTTCCACGAATTTCTCGCACTTTCTGAACCGAACATCAGTGGAAATCTTCAGCTCCACTGCTTTTCGTGCCGAAAAGACAAGTTAGACCATGTTCATCTCCCAACAGTTGAATTGCAGTATGTTCAACCGTGCTTTGCTTATACATTGTAATTTTCAATATACTATTCTGTGATGTGTTGTTTTTGTTTGGCTAATGCATTAACTTTATTGTACTGACCTCGCCTGCTTGGGCATCGTACGTATGCAGTATTTCTTAAATAGATCAATAAATAAATTGTGAGACGGAGTTAACTGAAGGCACTGGGACCTCAGGAGCAGGGGCGGCAACAGTCCGTGGTCAGCCAGGTCGGGCAGACAGCACGCTCAGGGATGGCAGTGCCGCCGCTTAACAGAATGTACATCCCAGGGCTTAGAAAATAAATAAATAAATAAATTGGTTGGTTGGTGTGCATGGTTTTATGGACAGTTTAAGATGGCGGAATGGAGAATGAGGTTCTGTGAGCATTGTGTGAGATTCTTCAGCTTGCTCTGACTCGAACGCATTACCGCCCGCGCCGACAACGCTTACAAGCGCAAGCTGCTGAGCCGCACGTTCTGCGGCAGCGCTGCGTACGCTGCGCCCGAAGTGATCGAGAACATCCCCTACCGGCCAAAGCGCTACGACTCGTGGAGCCGCCTGGGCGTCATCCTCTACATCATGGTGTGCGGACAGCTGCCCTTCGACGACTCCAACCCGTTCCAGCAGGTGCGCGCACAGATGAGCCGCCAGATCAGCTTCCCGCCTTCGTACGGTCTGACCAAGATGTGTCGCAACCTCATCCGGCACCTGCTCGAGCCGTACGTGCTGTAGCGCTGCTCCGTGCAACGTGCCACGAAGCACCCCTGGATGCGCAAGCAACGCATCAAGCGGAAGCTCAAGTGAGTGCCGTACGCTTGCTGCTAGCTTGCTTTACGAACCTAATGGGTGTTGTATTCAGACAGGACATGCTGCTAAACCCGTAGACGGGCTAAAGGGTATATTCTTTCGTTCCTGTTAGAGGCATGCTATGCAACGAGCCCCTGTTGATGTCTCGTAGAAACATCTGACGCAAAACATCATCTGTGCAGAGAATAAAAGGCCGCAGCGAATTTGTGGCCAACTGTCGCAGTGGACCGCGCTGTTCGCGCAGTTGTTCTTGGAATTAGTCAAGATAAGTTGGAGCTTGTATGCCTCTCTCTGAGGGAAAATTTTGAGCTCGGGGGAAGGTAGTGGTGGGCGTACACGCTTCCCATCCTCTCCTCCCCCATAAATCTAAGCATGACCATGGGGACCCACAGTCACAGTTTATTACACCGGTAATAGCGGTGGCGATCCGTAAAAGCAGCATGTGTGGGTGGATACGCGAGCAGGCCAACAGCGTGTCTAGCTATCAAACCACTTTCAGAAATCTCGACGGAATGCCTGGTCTCCTCCTACAGAATTCTCATAGAGGCTATAAATCATCAACTGGTGGGCGAGCTGGTCAGACATAGTTCTTGTAAACCAGCGCAACGGCTCGAAGCCAAACAGGGGCAAAACACACGCTGGTATCTATGATACCAGTGTGTATTTAACCACTGCATGGTGCCCTGAATAAATTTATTCTGTTGTGAGTTCAGCGCTGTGTTTTTTCCCTTTCTGTTTGGCTTCGAGCCGTTGCGCTGGTTTACAAGAACCATGATACAGGCTAGACTGCGTCTTATCTTGGAACAGTATAACGGTTTTGGTTTGGAGCGATGAGTTCATGTGAGAGGTACGGATCCGTGGGGCGAGTTTGGCGCGCTTGGCGAAGTTGAGGGGAATGCTAGTTTAAGCGACCCTGATGCTGGTCAGTGTAGCAGTCCCAAAAAATCCAAGAGGTCTCTGTTGAATCTTCCCGCCTAAAAAGGCAGAATGTGTCAGCTTTTACATGCGAGTCGACAGTAGTTCCAGGAATTTTGTTGCATGCGTTCTTTTCGTAGATTTTTTTCTGTCGTTGAGCTAAATGAAAACACCGCGCTGTTCCGCACTGTGAAATGCAGCGAGAGCTGTAGTAACCCTGTGGGTTGCAGTGGTGCCTAAGGTTGTTAAAACGGATGCTTGGGCGAGTTGGTACGACATTTTCCTGAAGAAGGGCGCGAACTTGGACACGGGCAGAAGGAAGACACACAGACGGGCGCTGACTTGCAACTAATATTTCATTGCTTGGAGCGTCGAAATAAATAGGTGGCCACCAAACGACAAAAAATTGGAGGACGCTTAAGCTTCGCCTTTAAGAGTGGAAAGCGACAGCGTGTCGCTGCGCTCTCAGAGAGTCCACGGAACGCCATCACCCGTTCGGCGCGACGCCTTGCCCGTTAGACAAATCGCTCTGCTACGCACGGTGAAACGGACGCGCGGAGCGTCAAAGCGCGTAAAGTGCTGCCAAGCGCCTTGCTGAAGCAGAGCTTCCGCGCCGAACGAACGGGCAGCATGCCGCAAACTTCGCGTTGAGCGCGCCTTGGATGTGCGCTGCGTAGTTCGCCGCTAACCGCGTGATTCCTGTGTCCCCGCACGGCCCCACTGCGCCCCAACGAGACGAGTGGGAGGAGCTGCCGTCGCCCGCTATCTGTTAGGGCAGTGGCATACATTGCGAGGAGGAGGAGGAAGTGGTTTGGTGGGCGCCGCCTTCCTCCTGGGTTTTATTTATTAATGCTTCTGGGATTTTTCGCTCACGGCCGACGCCGACGACACCGGCTTTTCTGCGACACGGGGCCCTTAACGCTGTCGCGTTAAGAACACACATTCATTGCCTTTGCAAATATTGTGTTATTTCATGCTGGATATCAGTGGGATTGCTTAGATTTGCTCAATGGAGGCTGTACGGAGTCGGTAAGGACATTTTTTTCGCGCAACCGAATGAAGTTAGATGCGTTATGGGAAGCTTGGAAACACCTAGAAAGACATCGTTCCGCACACGGTTACTGGATGCTTACCATCTTCGTTTTAAGGCCTTTCTTGGCTCATGAGTGGCGTGGACGGAAGTTGCCCGCACGAACTGTCAACCAACAATTGTTAACAGGATGTGTGTAATGAAACAAAAAGTTAAAAATAAGAATACTAAGAATAAAAATAGACGAATAAATAAACAACAAAAATAAAAAGAAAACTAAATAAAGATAAAAAGCGAAACCACAGAAAAGTGAATAAATACTAAATAAAAACAAAATAGAGAAAATACTAAACTGAAGAAGAGGACAGGGAAAGGCTTTCGCATTTCCCCTCGTAAGCAAACCTATATTTGAACCAGTAATTTTCATTTATCATCATTAAAGACGCTTTATAGGTATTGTGCTCAATGGATTTCACTGGTGTTTTCGGGTCCTCTTTGTGCTGACATTCTTCTCGTCCCGTTGCTTTTTCTTTCCCCGCTCGTCGGATGCAGTGCTCACTTTCGACCACAAAGTTGTACCGTTATATGCGTCGCACAACCAGTTACACTGCGCGCTTGTGGCTATGGCAAACTGGTTTGACAGGCGCTTTGTGGATAAGAGAGCAGCTGCACCGCGGCGCTTTGTATCGCTTTCAAGCGCTTTGCCATGAGGGAAAGAAAGGAAAGAAGAGAGTCTGTGTCGTCACTCTTGACGAAACCGGAAAAGCGTACGACAGTTTGTTGTCCGGGCAGGTGCTCATTCTTTTACACCCCGTTATCATCATCTATCGGCACATAAACAGGCGAGGCGAGGCACACGCAGTTATACTGCCGGGAGGCGAAGTAGCTTCTCCTGGTATTGCAATTATCAGACACCTTCAGCCTACACTGCAAAGTGTTACCGTTACGGGGGTACCGGGAGTCACCCCAACCCCTCCCCCCTCCCCCCCCTCCCCCCCCCCCCCCCCAACCGGTGAGCACGCGCTGATTGGTCCCGGCCCTGCAATGCAGGTAGCTGGCGTCATCTGGCGCCGTCAAGGCGGTTTGCGCATGCTCACTGCGCGCGGGCTCCCGGTACTCCAGTATCAGTAACGGTAACACGGTTCTCGGTGTGCTATAGGTGTCTATTCCTGAAGAACCACATAACATCCGCAATACCTTCCTTCTTGGACCGCGGTTTTGGTAGGGTCTCTGCTATCTTTTTTTGGGGGCATGCATGGTTATGTCGCTTTGTCACAATTTCTCCGTGGCCTTGTTCTACTGGCCCATTAAGTTTCGTCTAGATGTCGCCACGGATGATGAGTTAATACAACGTGTACTGCGTCGGCGCCGGTGCGAGAACCCGCGAAACCTCCCTACAAGGCCTGTTGCTGGAAAGAAAATAAATGACAATTGTAAACTTATGTTTTATCGATAGCTGCATTACGATAGCACTTCGAGCCTTCAGCGTGGCACCCATTGAGCTTCGTGGCCGCCCTTGAGCTCCGTGGCGGAGCGTGGCCGTGGCGGAGCCGTTTTTTTGGAGGAAAAAAGTTAAGGTGCCCGTGTGCAGTGCGGTGTCAGTGCATGTTAAAGATCCCCAGGTGGTCGAAATTATTCTGGAGCCCTCCACTACGTCACGTCTTTCTTCCTTTCTTCTATCAGCCCCTCCTTTATCCCTTCCCTTACGGTGTTGTTAATGTGTCCGCCGATATATGAGACAGATACTGCGCCATATCCTTTCCCCCAAAACCAATTATTTTTATTATTCCGTGTTTGGGGGACGGGCCGTTTTATTCCCCTTCCTGATAATAATGTCCAGCTCCTCATTCTCTGCCTTGTGAAGCTTTAAGTATGGGGTGACGTATAATACTCTGCTTATCACAAAAGTCTCCGCCAGTCTAAGATGATATGCCTCCATCGTGCCAGTGTGCTTGTTGGCTATTCTCTTGAGAAGTGTGCGCGTTTGGCTCGTGGTGGCTTCGAGTCTCTGCATCAGCTCAGAATATCCGCCTGAATTTCCAGTCCCAGGTGCTCACCGCCATAGGAATGACGTTTCCCTTCATTCTTGAGTCCATTCCACGTCTCGAATTCCTATTCTTGCGCGACAACATCGACGGCGAGGAGAGGGATTCCGACTTTCCGGTAGAACACCGGATCCCGATGGGCTCTAGATATGCCTCCACGACTCCTAATTCGTTCGAAGCATGAGCTCAATCTGCCCACCACTTCCCCAGACACGTCCACTAACCACACTTTGAGCCTCAGAATATCTAACACTCTGGATGAGCTCATGAAAGCGGCTGGAGCATCCC
The DNA here is from genome assembly GCF_052857255.1 of Amblyomma americanum. Taxonomy (NCBI): domain Eukaryota; kingdom Metazoa; phylum Arthropoda; class Arachnida; order Ixodida; family Ixodidae; genus Amblyomma; species Amblyomma americanum. The sequence goes on from NC_135498.1 coordinate 105,811,556, forward strand.
AATACCGGCGACCACTGCGCAGTCGCAGGAGTCGCAGTGTTCTGGAGAGGCTGGAGCAGAAGCTCCGGATCTGCTCCGGATCTGCTCCAGGAGCACGCAAAAATCTCCCCAATTGGTCAGGAAGGAGCTGGGGTACCTCTGCTGCCCCAAAATATGCACCCGGTGCATAACGAGGGCACACGTAGGGACAGAGCCAGAGCCCAGCAGGCTAGGTTTAAAGGTTGATAGGAAGTATTTTATATGCAGACGCCGCGGAATACGAGAATGGCAAGCGTTTTGCGTTTGCTGAGCCGGAGTACCCGTGTTAAACCCGACCGCGGCGGCCGCGTTGCAATGGAGGCGAAATGCAAAATGCGCCCTTGTGTTGTGCGGTACTGCACGTCAAAGATCCCCAATGGCCGAGATTATTGCGGAGCCTTTCACTACAGCACCTCTTTCTACCTTCTTTCACTCCCTCCTTGGTGGCTCAGAGGTTATAGGGCATTCGGCTACTGATACAGAGTACCCGGAATCTAACCCGACAACAGCGGCCACAGCGGCCACGTTTCGATGGAGGCGAATCGCAAAGGCGATCGCGTGCTGTGCGATTTCAGCGCAAGTTAAAAATCTTCAGGTAGTCGGAATTATTCCGGAGCCCTCCACTACGGCCCTCACTTGTCCCTACTCTCCGGGATCTCAGTGGTGCCTCTTGCGAGTGGCCCCTCCATTTCGGTGAAGAGCTTATTACGTGTCAGGAGATCCTTAATTACTACATGTGTGACGATTCGTGCACATGCACCGGTGCCACGGCGAGCCGGTCAGTGACTTTTCCTGGAGACGGTTGGCCGCGCCGTCCTGACGTCGGGTCGCAGCGGAGAGACATGACCATATTTGGTTGTGGCGGAGAAACATGACCATATATGGTAACCGTCGACGGCCCTGTCGAACGACGCTTGAGTGTCCCCGTCATTATGCACCCCTCGAGAGCCACGGGGGAGTGGACAAAGGCGCGGCCACGGCTGAAGAAAGAGGCAAAGGCTTTAAAAGCGGAAGCCGACGGGAGGAAGGGGGAGAGCGATCGGGGCGAGTGGACGTGAGGGCCGGAGACGGAGCGAGGCAGAAGACTGGGGCTGCGCATTGACCTGAGCCCGGGGTCTAGCCGTCGCTAACGTTCGACCTTCGCCAACGCGCCTCCACGCCTGGCAGCTCATCCAACGACCAGCCGAGAACGAGGGCAGCACCGCCACGAGGAACTTCCAGCCCGGCCGCTGCAGACAACCAGCCATTCATCGAGCCCGTGCCACACCACGCTGACTCAGCCCCGGCGACGACGAGCCCAGCTTCTGTCCCGTAAGCGGCATCGAGCCAGATGCTTTAATTAAATCACTTCAAAATCATTTTTGAGTCTGTGCATCAATCTCCTCATGCCCAGTGTGGACCCAGGGCCATTTTAAGAAACAGGTTCATCACATTGGTGTCAGAAGTGAGGTCCACACTTAAATCATTGGGCAAAAGCTGGACTGCACCCCCGGCGAGAGGAGCTTGAGGCACTGACTATATTTGGTCTAATATGGAAGAAGCCCACTCGAGTGCACAGCCCTTTGGGGCAAGCGTACTTGCATTAGCAAACATGGTGGAGAGATTCACTGGCGACGGTCAGGGGCCGTCTATTGTTGAATTTTTTGACATGTTGGAGCAGGTGTGCAAAATGGGCGGGTTAACGGATGCACAACAGCTGGGAATGGCGAAATGCCGCATGTCAGGGGCAGCACATGATTTTGCCTGGAGAGATGAGGGAGTCAGGAAGGCGGGCACGTTGGCTGAATTTAAAAAGCTAGCGTTTAAATATTTTGACAGGGAACCTTCTAGCGTAAAGCTCAGGCGGTTCCTCGACGCTCGGCAGAAGCCGGGGGAAGACGCACGCGCGTTTGCCTCCCGCCTTCGCTTCCTTGGGAACGAAACCCTAGCGCGAGAACCGGGGCCTGATAGTTCGAAGCAAAAGCACGCCAGAGAGCTGTTTCTGGAGCAGATGACGTCCCAGTTCATCACTGGCTTGAGGGATCCGGTGCGCAGGTTTGTTCTGTCTAAGGCGCCGTCTACTTTTGAAGGAGCGGTAGAGGCAGCTGTAGACGAGGAGCGTAATGAGTTGCTTGTCTCCAGTGAGGAGAAGGTGCGGCTTTTAACAGAGCCAAAAAGTGCAAGCGCCGACGCGAATGTTGCTCAGTTGACCGATAGGCTAGACCGGCTGGAGGCGCTCCTCGCGGAAGGCCTACAGTTAAATAACAGGGGCAATTTCCGGAACCGTGAAAGGAGGCAGGTTCGCTGTTATGCTTGCAGAAGGTACGGACACGTTGCCAGATACTGTCCCGAGCTAAACCGCGAATCAGGTACGCCAAATGGGCAGCAGCGCGCGCCGACCAACACGGGGATGGAACAAAGATACATTGTGCCAAAAAACGCGTAGAGTCCCCCGCAGCCGAGCCGGTTGGGGGGGAGAGCAGTAATAGCTGTGCTATTGTAAGCGTTTTTGGAGAATCCTGCCCGATTGCCAAATTCGTGGTAAACGGGGTCACTTGCAATCTGTTGGTTGACACTGGCTCCCGGATAACGCTCCTTAAGCAAAAGTTTTTTGATCTGCCGACAAGGAAGGGAGACAGGCAGGTGCATGAGGCCCGAGAATCTCCGAAAGTAAGATTCGTGGGCATCACAGGAGCTGACCTCGGCACGGGAGGACTGTACCTTTTGCGCTTCACAATCGGGAACGAAAGTTTCGACCATCCCAGCTACATTTGTTCCGATGCTGTGTCGTTGCCGGATGGTATATCGGGCCTCGTAGGTCAGGAACTGTTACGGCAGCATGGCATCGATCTCATATTAAGCCAGAACTGCCTTTCCTGTCGCGGGGCTTTGGTCCCATTAGCAAATCGAGAGGCCGAGTACGTTGCACGAGTGGACTATGGGGAACAGAGCGCGAAACAGGGCTCGCTAACACACGCGGGCGTTAGTGTTAGGACAACGAGAGAAACAGTGGTGCCGCCTCGGTCAGAGATAATCTGTGTGGGAGCGATGTCAGCTCAGATTGATGAGGGACACATAGGAGTCGTTGAACCTATAGAGGGGCTCGCAATGGGACTGAGTGTGGCGGGCTGTTTGGTCACGGTTGACTCAAAGAAAAGAGTTCCCGTCCGCTTATGTAACTACTCGCAACAAGAGCTTCACCTGCCGAAAAACAAAAACATAGCTACATTCTCCACGGCTGAGGTAGATGAGCAGGGTACCCCGATTTGCACTACGGGCCTCGTCAATGAAAGGAAAGGAAAAGAAGGGAACCTGCAGTTTGACCTCTCTCACATCGACTGCAAAGAGCGAGGAAGAGTTGAGGGTCTCCTGCAGCGCTACTCGGATGTGTTCGCTGCATCGAAGCTAGACCTGGGAAAGTGCGGAGTGATTAAACACCGCATTACGACTGTCGACTCGCCACCAGTGTACCAACGGGCCTATAGAATTCCCTACTCACAAAGAGAGGAAATGGATAGGCAGGTCCAAGAGCTAATCGACAAAGGCATTGTTGAGCATTCCAAGTCGCCGTGGGGGGCACCGGCACTTCTAGTTGAGAAACCCGATGGTTCATTTCGACTGGTAATAGACTACCGGCGATTGAATTCCATTACAAGGATAGATCCCTACCCACTGCCACAGGTGCAGGAAACCCTCGCGCAGCTTGGGTCAGCCAAGTATTTGACAGTTGTCGACCTCGCATCGGGGTTCTGGCAGATCGAAATGGATCCAAACGATGTCGACAAAACCGCATTTAACACCCCGTCTGGCCACTTTCAGTGGAGACGCATGCCGATGGGACTTGTTAACAGCCCTGCAGTCTGGCAGAGAACTGCGGACGTAATCTTGGCCGGTTTGCTGGGAAAGAGGTGCTTCGTCTACATGGACGATATAATAATTTACAGCAGCACCTTTGCCGAACACTTGGAGGCCATTGAGGAAGTGCTGGTCAGATTGCGAGCTGCTGGCTTAAAATTGAAACCTTCAAAGTGCCAACTTCTACAGCGGCAGGTCAAATACCTTGGACATATCGTTTCCGCAGATGGCGTATAGAACCTGAAGCGGGAAAGTTAAGTAGCGTCCGCGACTTCCCTAGACCAACTGGAGTTCGAGGCGTTCGCGAGTTTCTTGGCTTAGTCGGATACTACCGAAGGCATGTGCGAGATTTCGCCCGAATCGCAAAGCCACTGACTGCACTAACAGCAAAAAACATAGAGTTCGTATGGTCGGAGGAGGCAGAGGTGGCGTTCGAAGAACTAAAGGAAAAATTAATAACCGCTCCCTTGCTAGGATATCCAAACTTCAGCCAGCCTTTCATTGTAGCGACTGACGCCTCGAAGTTTGCAGCGGGTGCAGTGCTATCTCAGAATTTTGACGGCAAGGAGCACCCTATCGCGTTCGCGAGCCGGCAATTCAGTCCAGTCGAGCAGCGGTACAGTGCCACTGAGCGGGAGTGTCTTGCAGTGGTTTGGGCCGTGCGGCACTTTCGGTGCTACCTCTATGGCCACAGATTCAGGCTAGTGACCGACTGCCAACCCCTTAAGTGGCTTCTAAACGTGAAGGATCCGAGCTCGCGCCTCGCGCGCTGGAATCTGCAACTTCAGGAATACGATTTCGAGATAGAACACAAGCCAGGCAAGGTGCACACTAACGCGGACGCATTAAGTCGAGCTAACCTGGTACGCACCGTGAATGAGTTTTGTCCGGCCATAGATACAAACGATCTCCGCACCGAGCAGCGAAAGGACAAAGGGCTAGAGAAAACATTTCATGCCATTTCTGGGGGGATCGCCCGGGATCCCGACAATTGTTACTTTGTTGACAACGAAGGAACCCTACGAAAGCGCACCCGGCCTACGCGGTCAGGAAGGAAGGCTAGCCAGGTGTGGGAAAGAGTGGTGGTACCAAAGTCAATGGTGCCGCACGTCTTGAGGGTTTTTCACGATGCCCCATACGCGGGCCATTTTGGAGTAATGAAGACGCAAATGAGGTTGGAGCGCTACTACTATTGGCAGGGCATGCGTTCAGATGTTAAAGAGTACTGCGCTAACTGCCGTTCTTGCCTGGAAAGAAAAACTCCGAAAAACCGCAGGCCGGCCCCCCTTCACGAATTCGAGGAAGTCTCGACGCCTTTTGAGAGGGTTGGCATGGATATCCTAGGCCCACTTCCGACTACGACAACAGGAAACAAATATGTACTGGTGTGCGTTGACCACCTAACGAAGTATGCTGAGATAACAGCACTGCCCGACCAAAAAGCAGAAACTGTGGCACGTGCCTTTGTAGAAACAGTGGTTCTGCGGCACGGCGTTCCGCGGCAGTTGTTAACGGATCAAGGGTCAAACTTTGTGTCGAGGTTGATGAAAGATGTGTATAACCTTCTGGGAATTGACAAAAGACAGACCACCCCTTACCACCCGGCTTGTAACGGTGCTGTGGAGAGGCTTAATCAAACAGCAAGCAAACTGTTATCCCATTATGTTTCGCGAGACCAACAGGATTGGGACCTCTGGATACCGTTTGCTGTTTTTTCTTACAACACGGCGGTGCACGAGAGCTCCGGTGACTCCCCTTTCTACCTCTTGTACGGTCGCGACCCAGACACACCGAATGCGGTGGTTGATGGACAGAGACGGGTGCCATACGGGTCACTAGATGATTATCGAGCCGAACTGACGTCTCGATTGCAAGTGGCCCATGACGTAACAGCCGAAGCATTACGGGAAGCAGCCGACAAAAGAAAAAGGCGGTTCGACACTAGGGCTAGGGCGGTTTCTTTCAGGGTGGGAGACCGCGTATACCTTGAGTGTGTGCAGGTCAAGGCAGGGCTTGCCCGTAAGTTAACGCCCAAATGGAAAGGACCTTACCGCATAGTAGAGCAGCTATCGCCGGTTAATTTTCGGATTCGGGAGATCGCAGGGGCCTCAACCGCTGTGGTCCATGCTAACCGGTTAAAGCAAGCACCAACATGCTCGCCTCTTTCTGAAACGGCTGCCTCAAGGGAACAGGAGGGGGAAGATAACCTTCGCACGGAGCCCGCCATTGTAAATAACCCTGCATTGCAGAAAAGCGGTCAGAGCGGCCGGCACAAAAATTTCAGTCCATGTGATGAACTGGAACACTTCATGCAGTCGCAGCTCGGAGGCGCCCTTCTCGAGGAGGAGGCATTCCAATGTGGCAGACGTATTCCAGCCGCTAGGTACTACCTCCGTAACCGAGTAGTGGACAGGGAGGTACCTCGCTAAGACTACATTTCCTTGTTTTGTACATTACAAGTGCGCTTCGTTTAGTTTCATTTTTTGTTCGTTCTCTTGTTTGAGATGTTGTACATACTGTTAATTATGGTCTTATATTGTGCACTCGAGTGGTATCTACGGTGAAGAATTGTTCTGAAACTCCGCTCTGGCTCGGTGCTCGTGGGGAAGAAAGGAGCGACTTGTGCGGGATACTGTCCCGAACAGCGCGGCGTGTGTGTGTGCGCGTGTGTGTGTATGACGAATTCCTAATGTTCAATGAACATGCCTTTTAAGAAGGAGCGGATGTGACGATTCGTGCACATGCACCGGTGCCACGGCGAGCCGGTCAGTGACTTTTCCTGGAGACGGTTGGCCGCGCCGTCCTGACGTCGGGTCGCAGCGGAGAGACATGACCATATTTGGTTGTGGCGGAGAAACATGACCATATATGGTAACCGTCGACGGCCCTGTCGAACGACGCTTGAGTGTCCCCGTCATTATGCACCCCTCGAGAGCCACGGGGGAGTGGACAAAGGCGCGGCCACGGCTGAAGAAAGAGGCAAAGGCTTTAAAAGCGGAAGCCGACGGGAGGAAGGGGGAGAGCGATCGGGGCGAGTGGACGTGAGGGCCGGAGACGGAGCGAGGCAGAAGACTGAGGCTGCGCATTGACCTGAGCCCGGGGTCTAGCCGTCGCTAACGTTCGACCTTCGCCAACGCGCCTCCACGCCTGGCAGCTCATCCAACGACCAGCCGAGAACGAGGGCAGCACCGCCACGAGGAACTCCCAGCCCGGCCGCTGCAGACAACCAGCCATTCATCGAGCCCGTGCCACACCACGCTGACTCAGCCCCGGCGACGACGAGCCCAGCTTCTGTCCCGTAAGCGGCATCGAGCCAGATGCTTTAATTAAATCACTTCAAAATCATTTTTGAGTCTGTGCATCAATCTCCTCATGCCCAGTGTGGACCCAGGGCCATTTTAAGAAACTGGTTCATCACACATGTTGGAATGTCAGTCGTACCCAAGTGTACAGAAGAAACTTTCCAAGAGAGAAGAGGTAGCATGGATGAAACTGCAAACGGGAGTCTCTCCGAATCCGAAGCTTTTAAGCCGATGGCACTCCGAGGTGTTTGACCCTCGGTGCAAGTAATACGATGGAATTGCGGACTTGGCCCACAAGGTGTACACTTCCCATAGCTATGGAGAGCCGAACACAAGTAGATATACCTGGAAGGCATTGCCGCTCAACCGGGAAGAACAAGACTAGAGTCAAGTCATCGGTCTGGCCATGGCTGCAGCCGCAATCCAAGAGATCCCGGCTGTCGGCTACGGGCAGAATGATTCGGAGTTACAGTGACTTGACTTCCGTCATATTGGCTGACGGGTGCTAATAAAGTTATTTTTCTCACTCTACCAGCACGCCATATGGCATGAATAATACATGTTATTTGGATTATTTGCATGTGGCCAAGGCATGATAAGAAAAGACGATACCTCCCATACTACGAAGGCTTGTTGAACAGGACGAAAGGGTTGATGTATTACAGGATGATGAAATGTGGGATATGATGCGCGAGAGGGAGATGAAAAGCTACGATAGCTATTCAGCAGCCTTGTCAATATCGGAAAAATGACCACCACGTTAATTTTTGTAGCCGACTGTACAAATAAATGTTTTATTATTGAGAACTCTGAGTGGTCTACTGCACACTACAAAATTTAACAAGATTTTTAGATCGCATCAGCGCCATGAGCTCAGGTATATAGGTGCTCCATGAGGCCGCACTGCAGCACCGCTATGGACCTCCTTCACCCCGCGACGTCACGAAGATGCGGTGGCGCTGATGTTAGCAGCGACTTTCGCATGGTAGGCAAAGCAGCTGCCGCAGCTACCGGCGGCTGCTTCAAGCCTGTGCACTGCAGAAGCAGCATATATTGACCAGCTGCGTCACTGCTGGATCCACGTAGTAGCATAAAAAATATTAAATTAGCCTCGATAGGTTTCTCGCGCATAAATGCCGCATTCGGAAACTGGCTAACAGGCATTGGGCCACGGTAGTAAAGCGCGAAGTCTGGGAGTCGATAGGCACTGCCACTCAATGCACTTAATAGCATGTAAGTTACTGCGTTCATTCACCTGAACTTCAGGATAGTAGGCTGATAATTGCTCAAGGAAAAAAAAGACATATGTAGCTGCACACGTACTTATCACCTTGAGCCGGAGTGCACGGGGCGCCGACAGGTTCACTCGCCCTCAAGGAATGCGTTTTTTTGTTAATAGCACACCATGTGTAAATGGCGCGTTTTGTGACATTTAATATTTACTTGAAACTGTTTCTTGATATGACGACGTAATTATTTCATTCGAGCAGAAACAAGTCTGGTACGTTGTGTCAATCTTGCGCGGTCGCGTTGGTGTGCTTAGAATAGCGTACCTTAAGTGTGCTAAACGCCATATGCTTTTTCATTGCATCATGCATGTGTCATGTTTCATGAGGTAATACATGATCGCGAAGCTTGTTTGGAAAGAAGCAGCCGCAGGCGTGCTACTAACAGACACGTGGCGAGATTGAGTGGGGACGCGGCATGAAAAGTGTTTTCGTTATTCATGCATGCGATATGTAACTAAACTTGGTGCAAATATGAAATTCCTACGCTAGTTTCACTCATTCCTTTTATTTATAGCTATACCTGGTGGAGTTCTGGGTAATTATAATTAACACTGTCGTCAAGTCCCCCCAAGCTAGGTCTCAAATAATTGAGTAGATAGTGCGCAGTTTTTTTATGCCAGCATGTGCACGAAGCCCTGTTCGGTATGATGACGCGATTAGTTCTTTTTCTATATGATCAGTACTTATGCATGCATAGTTACGTGAAAACGTTTCTTACAAAAAATAACTAACACAATACTGCACGTGTAGGGAAAAAAATCGAGAGATTTATTACGCTCCTCAACGTCTCAGGAATAGTTTGCGACAAATGGAATCATTTGATTTTCATGCGAATTACGAAGGTGAGTGATCCAGTCGCAGAAAATGCGAGAGGTCAGAAAACGAACCTTAAAGTTTATTCCCTCGTTTATGGCATCTTCGCTTTCGCTTTGGTCAAAGAAATGCGGCACTGAAATCAAAGAAATTACCTCACAATTTTTGACGACCACACTTCTAAAAAGCGTAATTTATAAATTTGTACTCAATATTTTGCTATAATTTTTCGTCACGAAACTAGACTTCAGGGCTGGGAAAGAGAATAATTCTAGAAATCAAAAATTTTCATCAAATCGACCAGCTTAACAAGAGGACAAGTCGGCCTGGCTGGTGCGTGGTCATGCGGCTAATAACAGCGCTAAGCGAGACAGGAGATCGGGGACACGACGCTGTCCCCACTTTTTGCGCAGCGCGACACGTACGTATGTCAGCAGACGGTGAGCGCATGTCTGCTCCGACGAAACAAGGCCAGCACTTCCCCTCAATACTGTCCCGAAGTAAAATCATTCCGGCTAGTGCAGAGTGTCAAAACTTGTTTTATTCAATGACTAGCGCATAAATAAATGGCAGGAACGCTTTCTACATGTTTACTACTAACCATATATACAATACCGAGTGGCGAACTATTTCTCTTTATAGGCCGCACGTGGACAACGCGAGCTCGTGTACTTCGACAAATTACTAAGTTGGAAGCATCGACCATTGCTATGATTCGCAGAAACTGGAAACGCGCCTACAAGCCTTGAAAACCCGCGCACAACACCTATCCGCGACGCCACTCCCCGACCTTTTGCCTACCACGAGCTCGCTAGCGACTGCAGCGCCACCTCGTTTGTTTACAAACATGCAGGAGGTCCATAGGCAGTGAACGTGTCGTTTCTCAGCGACATGCTAACTTTTCACGTATGCTGCGAAAAATACAAACATGTGTGTAGGAATTTTGGTGACAGTCACGCACCTCATTTCATGATTGATTTTGAGTATTTTCAATCCTGATGGTGGTAGTGGTTTTTATTAAAATAAGAGCAAAAAGGAAGGCAGAGATTTTTGCTAGTCACGGCATCTACCATCTATACTGAAACACCTGAGCTGAGGCAGCGGAAATAAAGGATAGCAGGCAGAGTGGAGAAATGAAATGAAAGAGGTGAGGATATAGGAAGAGAGGATAGGGGGAGAGGTAATATATACAAACTATTTAAACAATAAAAAATGTGTCCAGGTTGTGCGCGTGATTAGTTCATGTTGGCGGAATTAAAACTCGCAGAGCACTGTGTTGGCGACAACTGGAGTGGGGCGTCCAGTTATTAATAGTTCAAGGTAGAACTCGCGGAGCGTTCGGTCACTGCGTGTAACTACCTGACGGAGAACAGACGGGACGCAAAGCCAGTGTGTTCGAGGAATGTACAGATGCTCACCAAGGTTCATGCACGAGTGCGCGCACTGCCCTGCGGCCACAATAGCGTCTTGAGGCAGTCTCGTAGTATGCCCAGTGCACTATAGGCCGCAAGCATATCGCAACGAGCATCGGCGAACGCGGCACAGTGAAGGAGCAAGTGTTCTAGTGTTTCCACAGCACCGCATCCGTCACACACATCCCTCGTCGCGATTCCGTGACGCTCCCGTCATTGCCCGGGCCACACGCAGCCAATGCGCGCGCGAAGGATCATTACACGTTGCGACAGTGTGAGTGCGCGAGAGCCGGTGTGCTGTGCGATGTCAGTGCGTCGTTAAGGACAATAATAATAATAATAATAATAATAATAATAATAATAATAATAATAATAATAATATTTGGTTTTTGGAGAAAGTAAATGGCGCAGTATCTGTCCAAAATATTGGCGGACACATAAAGCGCGCCGTAAGAGAAGCTATAAAGGAGGGAGTTAAATAAGAAAGGAAGAAAGAGGTGCCGTTGTGGAGGGCTCCGGAATAATTTCGACCACGTGGGGATCTTTAATGCGCACGGACATCGCACAGCACACGCGCGCCTTAGCGTTTTGTCTCCATAAATACACATCTGCCGCAGGCGGGTTCGAACCCGGGTACTTGTGATCAGTAGCCGAGCGCCCGAACCACTGAGCCACCGCGGCGGGTCGTTAAAGATCGCCAGGTGGCCTAAATTATTCCGGAGCAACTCCACTACCACGTCGCTTGCTTCCTTTCTTCTGTTACTTCCTTCTTCATCCCTTCCTCTCTTACGGCGTGGTTCGGGTGTCCACCTAGACAAGGGAGACAACCATTTGCGGAAAAGTTTCTGCGCATGCGCGGTGAAGGTGCAGGCAGCGCCCTCTGTAGGAGATTTGGTTTTGGTTGGAAAACTTGAGCCGGCCGTGCATTCCTGCGCTGTGGTGCGGCGACCGATGTGAGCGGTAACTACCACGTAACTGCCTTGTAACTGCTACGCGTTTCTATCTAAACTAACCACGTGTTTTGCAACAACGAGATTTGGCCGTGAGAAAAGCCGCGACGAGATACAAGGCGCAAAAGACGAAGGCGTTGGTGGGGATAGTAATGCTCGCATCGAGCACGTTGCGAAACGGCTGTTTCTGCTACATTTCGCGCTTGCTTCCAAGTGCGCACAGCTCGGTCGTTCTAGAGGAGTTTTGCCATCGACGCACATGCGTATTCGGTGAAAACCGAATGATAGATACTAGCATGGACGTTCACCATAAATGCTACAATGTCAAATTGTGCTATCTGAACAGCGGGAGCATGACAACGGCAAAACAACGCTCTGCCGTATCAGCACGAGCCGTGATTGAGATAGTACAACGGGTCGTTTACTAATCCGGTAAATGTGGCCAGCGGCAAAAGGCGCTGTGTAAAGTTAGCAGAAAGTTTATATTTCCATATTCAAAGGACATTGGACATCTTGACAACCTTTAATTTCATCTTGCATGTTCATGCATTCATCACGTAGTGAACTTCCTTGGCCCATTGTCGGACTATGCACTTCATGCTTTCATATGTAACATCATTACTCGCCGATGCACCTTAATATGCATTTGATGGCTGAATTTTATCTTCTCAGTTTTTTATTTCTTTTATTTTACTTTCTCCGCACCGCTCACCTTTCGCCTTTATTCCCCAAATTCTCTCCACCGCGCAGAATAGCATGCAGTGATTTAAAAACGCCGGCTTAATTCTCTGTTTTTGCATTAAAGAGGTTCTCTCTCTCTCTTTCCTGCCCTATCAAGGAAGCGCAAAGAAACGTCTGTGCGGATTAGGAAAAATCCCCCCCCCCCCCCTACATCCCCCACCCCCTCCCCTGGTCACCAAGAGTGATGCCCAAAGGGCCACCATAGTCGGGACCAGTATCCCCAATTCATAGCAACAACCACAACCACCACCTTGAAGAAAGTGCATTCCATCATATTGTTCCATGACCCGTACGCGCATAGGCGCACATTCATGCACATTTTCATTTTGGTTATTTGGCGTTCGTTCTTACCCGCCGCGGTGGCTCAGTGGTTAGGGCGCTCGACTACTGATCCGGAGTTCCCGGCTTCGAACCCGACTGCGGCGGCTGCGTTTTTATGGAGGAAAAACGCTAAGGCGCCCGTGTGCAGCGCGATGTCAGTGCACGTTAAAGATCCCCAGGTGGTCTAAATTATTCCGGAGCCGTCCACTACGGCACCTCTTCTTCTTTCAGTCCCTCATTTATCCCTTCCCTTACGGCGCGGTTCAGGTGCCCAACGATATATGAGACAGATACTGCGCCATTTCCTTTACCCAAAAACCAATTATTATTATTATTATTTGGCGTTCCTTTGAGGTCGCAGAGTGCAGGTATTGCCATATGTGGTCGTTTTTCAGGCCACAACGCGAAAACTCTTCGCTTCACCCCGTTTCTAAAAATAGAAATGCCGGAGCCCTCCACTACGGCACCTATTCTTCGTTTCTTCTTTCACTCCCTCTTTTATCCCTTCCCTTACGGCGCGGTTCAGGTGTCCAAAGATATATGAGACAGATACTGCGCCATTTCCTTTCCCCAAAAAACCAATTATTATTATTATTCGTTAGCAGACGCACGATTCCGTCAAAGAAACAACACTAAAACAACAAAACAAGCGCATGGGAACTGCTGAACGCTGCCTTGCACATGTTTGGTAGGGAACCCCTTTCCAACAAAGTGCCTGCGGAGCTTCCCTGTTTGCACGACAGGTGGCGCTCGCTTTTTCGCAAAAGGTCAATTACTGCGCTATTTTCTTACCTAAAAAACCAGTTTTCAATTTTGAAGCATTTTTAACCAGCATATTTTTCATTTGTGTGATGTCGCCGAACTTTAAAATAATTAATTTTTCTTTTTCTTTTTCTTCAGCCAACTTCTGCCGCGCTCAACGAGGCATTATGTGAGGGAGGAGGCGGAAAAGAAATGCAAGCTGAAGCACGCGCCACCTCGCTGGGACGAGCAACACGATCAGAAGAAGCTCTGGAATGATCCGAGAGGCACGTCTCTGCGACAGGGTCAGCTGAACAGGACGACGGGCGTTCGCCATGAACGTCAGCCACGTCCCCGCCGCAAAGAACTTCGCGGCGGAGGGCGTGTTCGGCCTCCTGGACACGCAGGAGCTGTTCACGCGTGTGTCCCGGCTGTGGCGCTCTGTGGTTCTGCCTCGGCTGCGCAGGAAGCTGATCTCAGTCTCCGTCTGCCGTGCGCAGGTGAGTTCCATTTCGACCTCTCGCGCTTTTCAGCCGACACGTCATCGCTGCAGATTTGGGCCGGGACTTCGCGTTTTGAGCTAAGAGCAATTTTCATGCTGTGTAACGTGCTCTGTAACCTACCACTGAAGTGAAAACACTGGTAGAGCTCATGCGGTCCGAAGCGTAGCCTGCAGCTTGATCAATGAAATCGATGCAGCGTCTGTGTCAAGAAATCGGAGCAGCGTCTCTGCCAAGAAATCGGAACGACGTCTTTGAGCCGGGGGGGGGGGGGGGGGGGGGGGGCGCCTTGTAGCATTTTTTTAGCGGTAGGGCCCATTTTTTATCAGTATTGAGCAGTTTAGTTCAGTACCTTTAGCGTCGTGTCTCCGAGTTTCCGACAATCAGCGCGTCCCTATATATAAATTAGCTTTGCGAAGTCTTGACATCAGTATGATGCAGGGCTTGGGCCTTAGATTTCTGAATCGAAAGTCTGTGGTCAACGTCTCAGCCAGTTTTTACCCCATTGATTGACTCCAAGTTTTTAATCTTTTTGAGTCGGATTTCAATACTTGTGCAGTGCTTCGACACCGGTACAACCGCAGGTGGTAATTTTGAATAAACACTCGGCAGCTATGATTCCATCCCGTTTTTAATGCTGACAACCAGCTGCCAGAAACCACCATATTCGACGCGAAACAATGCGCGCCGTTGCACGCGCTGTGAAATTATGTATTTCTCGAGCATGTGCGCGTGCGCAGGAACCGGAGGAGCTGCACGCTATACCGCCGGCGCCCATCGTGCACTCCTGCGTGGACTCCCTCTGCCCCAAGTTTGCGAGATTTCGCAACATCCCCAGGATGGCCGGCATGCACCCATCCCTCGTGTTCATCTCGTGCCACGCAGACCTCAACGAGGACAAGAGGGGTAAGTACACAGGGCCTCTGTTAATGGCGGCCGCGATGCGAGGACTAACGAACCTCGCGGCAGCGTTTTCGATGGTCTGAAGTCTCACCCTGCGATGTCTTTAAGAATTGGGCGCTATGCAGCCGGCTGGCTGCTGATGTAGACGCTTTCACTCAACAGTATTCTTATCGGCGCAGTGCATGCATCAAGGGATGGAGAAACCACGACTAGGAGAATGAATGTAAATTAGCTCAGCTAATCCACGATATACATAGCGAAAGATGTCGGCGTTCACTGTGGTCATTGGCGATGGCGTTGACATTGTTGTAGACGGCGATGATTTTGAGCAAAGGAAGGGTGCATAACTGGTTCTCTGGATAGGTGGACGCCTTATTCGTGCTTTGATACATTTGGCGGTGGTGAGAGAGAGATGTGGCCGGAATGCATTAGCGTTGACAGCGTTGTGGTTGACATGCGTCACTGCCGCAATAGCTAGGCCGCAGCGTTCATTTGGTGATCAATCTCTCTCGATCAGCCATTAATTGCATGCCACCTGACAAGGGTGGCAGGGAGGGCGCGCTGCCTCTCCAGTGTGAGGAACGCAATCAAAGCAGGATTTTGCAGTTGGACACCAACGTCACGTACATGAAAGCGAGATTGAGATCTCCGCTGACCCACGGGGCCGGTTGTGTGCTTTTTCTTTCGTGAAAATGAACGGCCCCTGCAAAGTTGTCAACGCCAATGAACTCTATGAACGCCGTCGGCTCACTTGTTCTGTTTGGGTTTTGAATTAAGGAAATGGCACAGTGACCGTCTCACATATCGCGGTGACATACGAACCACGCCGTAAAGGATGGGATAAAGGAGGGAGGGAAAGAAGAAAGAAAGCTGAAAATTGAAAGTTGGATTTTGAGGAAAATAGCGGCGCTGCGCAGCGGCGGAACACCTGTGGCTCGGTGCTACTAGTGGCGCATGCGCAGTAGGGACTAGGGAGCGAGAAATATACTCGCAGCGAGGCGCGTTGTGACGTCATGTCCTTCCTCGAAGCCCCGCTACGGCGAAATTGGAAGTTCACGGCCAGTAAAGCTTTCTCTTTAAAACAAACCTCTCGTCATAGTCATGCTCTGGGTGCGTATAATTAATGCTATATGACCAGTACGAGTATACTTTGTCTGTACAAAATTCTGGCCAAAAGAAGTTTTGAGCAGGAAACAGTTTATGAACGCAGTTTTATATTAGAATGCAATATTTTAGTGTAACAATATATATATATCCGCAGACCACCCAACGGCACTCTTTATTTTTGGTTTTTAGCGCTTTCGATGTCGTCAAAAGCGCTCATTATTGGCTTTCTTTATGGCAGACTTGACGCTCGATGCGATCGATGGAAAGGCGTTAAAAGAAATAATTTTTACACATTAGAATAATAGACTGTTAGCTTCAATATCTCCATAACAATATCTTTCAACTTATCAATATTCAAAAGTTTTGACCGAGAATGTTGGTGATGAAAAAAAATAGCTGGGGTTCAACGTGGCTTGAACCTATTTCTACGAGCGAAAGCTCTCTTAAGCATGGTTTTCTCTGTCTCAAATCAAATTTCAAGGGTCGAGGTCTAAGGCAGGTATGCAATGGTTATAGTCACATGATCGTGTGGTTATACTACCGTAGGTTTGGCCACACCACCACCCCACAGTTAAGTTCGGTTTGACAATGTGAGGCATTGAATGTCACTGTCTTGTGCTGATCCAAAATCGGAAGTTGTACCCCAAGGGGCAGAGCTCTTGCTCTAAAAACAAAAACCAGCCTTCAGCGCTGGCACACAAGCGCTCCATAATCGGAAGTTGTAAAAAAGCGGGCAGCGCCATTTGCTGTAACGGAAGCGCAATGACTGTTCTCGAACAGGGCCCGAAGGCGCCGCGTTTTCTCCCTCTATCTGTCGCGCAGTGGTGGGGTGCCTTCGCGAGCTGCTGCCGCCCGACTGCGTGGTCCTGTGCTGCGATCTGATGGTGGTCCACGCGCCCGAACGCGACACCGACGAGGGCTCGCACGAGGGTATCTTCGGCGAGTTCCTGTTCCGCATCGACACGCTCGGCGCGCAGGCCATGTCCAGCTCCTCATTCTCTGCCTTGTGAAGCTTTAAGTATGGGGTGACGTATAATACTCTGCTTATCACAAAAGTCTCCGCCAGTCTAAGATGATATGCCTCCATCGTGCCAGTGTGCTTGTTGGCTATTCTCTTGAGAAGTGTGCGCGTTTGGCTCGTGGTGGCTTCGAGTCTCTGCATCAGCTCAGAATATCCGCCTGAATTTCCAGTCCCAGGTGCTCACCGCCATAGGAATGACGTTTCCCTTCATTCTTGAGTCCATTCCACGTCTCGAATTCCTATTCTTGCGCGACAACATCGACGGCGAGGAGAGGGATTCCGACTTTCCGGTAGAACACCGGATCCCGATGGGCTCTAGATATGCCTCCACGACTCCTAATTCGTTCGAAGCATGAGCTCAATCTGCCCACCACTTCCCCAGACACGTCCACTAACCACACTTTGAGCCTCAGAATATCTAACACTCTGGATGAGCTCATGAAAGCGGCTGGAGCATCCCAATACCGGCGACCACTGCGCAGTCGCAGGAGTCGCAGTGTTCTGGAGAGGCTGGAGCAGAAGCTCCGGATCTGCTCCGGATCTGCTCCAGGAGCACGCAAAAATCTCCCCAATTGGTCAGGAAGGAGCTGGGGTACCTCTGCTGCCCCAAAATATGCACCCGGTGCATAACGAGGGCACACGTAGGGACAGAGCCAGAGCCCAGCAGGCTAGGTTTAAAGGTTGATAGGAAGTATTTTATATGCAGACGCCGCGGAATACGAGAATGGCAAGCGTTTTGCGTTTGCTGAGCCGGAGTACCCGTGTTAAACCCGACCGCGGCGGCCGCGTTGCAATGGAGGCGAAATGCAAAATGCGCCCTTGTGTTGTGCGGTACTGCACGTCAAAGATCCCCAATGGCCGAGATTATTGCGGAGCCTTTCACTACAGCACCTCTTTCTACCTTCTTTCACTCCCTCCTTGGTGGCTCAGAGGTTATAGGGCATTCGGCTACTGATACAGAGTACCCGGAATCTAACCCGACAACAGCGGCCACAGCGGCCACGTTTCGATGGAGGCGAATCGCAAAGGCGATCGCGTGCTGTGCGATTTCAGCGCAAGTTAAAAATCTTCAGGTAGTCGGAATTATTCCGGAGCCCTCCACTACGGCCCTCACTTGTCCCTACTCTCCGGGATCTCAGTGGTGCCTCTTGCGAGTGGCCCCTCCATTTCGGTGAAGAGCTTATTACGTGTCAGGAGATCCTTAATTACTACATGTGTGACGATTCGTGCACATGCACCGGTGCCACGGCGAGCCGGTCAGTGACTTTTCCTGGAGACGGTTGGCCGCGCCGTCCTGACGTCGGGTCGCAGCGGAGAGACATGACCATATTTGGTTGTGGCGGAGAAACATGACCATATATGGTAACCGTCGACGGCCCTGTCGAACGACGCTTGAGTGTCCCCGTCATTATGCACCCCTCGAGAGCCACGGGGGAGTGGACAAAGGCGCGGCCACGGCTGAAGAAAGAGGCAAAGGCTTTAAAAGCGGAAGCCGACGGGAGGAAGGGGGAGAGCGATCGGGGCGAGTGGACGTGAGGGCCGGAGACGGAGCGAGGCAGAAGACTGGGGCTGCGCATTGACCTGAGCCCGGGGTCTAGCCGTCGCTAACGTTCGACCTTCGCCAACGCGCCTCCACGCCTGGCAGCTCATCCAACGACCAGCCGAGAACGAGGGCAGCACCGCCACGAGGAACTTCCAGCCCGGCCGCTGCAGACAACCAGCCATTCATCGAGCCCGTGCCACACCACGCTGACTCAGCCCCGGCGACGACGAGCCCAGCTTCTGTCCCGTAAGCGGCATCGAGCCAGATGCTTTAATTAAATCACTTCAAAATCATTTTTGAGTCTGTGCATCAATCTCCTCATGCCCAGTGTGGACCCAGGGCCATTTTAAGAAACAGGTTCATCACATTGGTGTCAGAAGTGAGGTCCACACTTAAATCATTGGGCAAAAGCTGGACTGCACCCCCGGCGAGAGGAGCTTGAGGCACTGACTATATTTGGTCTAATATGGAAGAAGCCCACTCGAGTGCACAGCCCTTTGGGGCAAGCGTACTTGCATTAGCAAACATGGTGGAGAGATTCACTGGCGACGGTCAGGGGCCGTCTATTGTTGAATTTTTTGACATGTTGGAGCAGGTGTGCAAAATGGGCGGGTTAACGGATGCACAACAGCTGGGAATGGCGAAATGCCGCATGTCAGGGGCAGCACATGATTTTGCCTGGAGAGATGAGGGAGTCAGGAAGGCGGGCACGTTGGCTGAATTTAAAAAGCTAGCGTTTAAATATTTTGACAGGGAACCTTCTAGCGTAAAGCTCAGGCGGTTCCTCGACGCTCGGCAGAAGCCGGGGGAAGACGCACGCGCGTTTGCCTCCCGCCTTCGCTTCCTTGGGAACGAAACCCTAGCGCGAGAACCGGGGCCTGATAGTTCGAAGCAAAAGCACGCCAGAGAGCTGTTTCTGGAGCAGATGACGTCCCAGTTCATCACTGGCTTGAGGGATCCGGTGCGCAGGTTTGTTCTGTCTAAGGCGCCGTCTACTTTTGAAGGAGCGGTAGAGGCAGCTGTAGACGAGGAGCGTAATGAGTTGCTTGTCTCCAGTGAGGAGAAGGTGCGGCTTTTAACAGAGCCAAAAAGTGCAAGCGCCGACGCGAATGTTGCTCAGTTGACCGATAGGCTAGACCGGCTGGAGGCGCTCCTCGCGGAAGGCCTACAGTTAAATAACAGGGGCAATTTCCGGAACCGTGAAAGGAGGCAGGTTCGCTGTTATGCTTGCAGAAGGTACGGACACGTTGCCAGATACTGTCCCGAGCTAAACCGCGAATCAGGTACGCCAAATGGGCAGCAGCGCGCGCCGACCAACACGGGGATGGAACAAAGATACATTGTGCCAAAAAACGCGTAGAGTCCCCCGCAGCCGAGCCGGTTGGGGGGGAGAGCAGTAATAGCTGTGCTATTGTAAGCGTTTTTGGAGAATCCTGCCCGATTGCCAAATTCGTGGTAAACGGGGTCACTTGCAATCTGTTGGTTGACACTGGCTCCCGGATAACGCTCCTTAAGCAAAAGTTTTTTGATCTGCCGACAAGGAAGGGAGACAGGCAGGTGCATGAGGCCCGAGAATCTCCGAAAGTAAGATTCGTGGGCATCACAGGAGCTGACCTCGGCACGGGAGGACTGTACCTTTTGCGCTTCACAATCGGGAACGAAAGTTTCGACCATCCCAGCTACATTTGTTCCGATGCTGTGTCGTTGCCGGATGGTATATCGGGCCTCGTAGGTCAGGAACTGTTACGGCAGCATGGCATCGATCTCATATTAAGCCAGAACTGCCTTTCCTGTCGCGGGCTTTGGTCCATTAGCAAATCGAGAGGCCGAGTACGTTGCACGAGTGGACTATGGGGAACAGAGCGCGAAACAGGGCTCGCTAACACACGCGGGCGTTAGTGTTAGGACAACGAGAGAAACAGTGGTGCCGCCTCGGTCAGAGATAATCTGTGTGGGAGCGATGTCAGCTCAGATTGATGAGGGACACATAGGAGTCGTTGAACCTATAGAGGGGCTCGCAATGGGACTGAGTGTGGCGGGCTGTTTGGTCACGGTTGACTCAAAGAAAAGAGTTCCCGTCCGCTTATGTAACTACTCGCAACAAGAGCTTCACCTGCCGAAAAACAAAAACATAGCTACATTCTCCACGGCTGAGGTAGATGAGCAGGGTACCCCGATTTGCACTACGGGCCTCGTCAATGAAAGGAAAGGAAAAGAAGGGAACCTGCAGTTTGACCTCTCTCACATCGACTGCAAAGAGCGAGGAAGAGTTGAGGGTCTCCTGCAGCGCTACTCGGATGTGTTCGCTGCATCGAAGCTAGACCTGGGAAAGTGCGGAGTGATTAAACACCGCATTACGACTGTCGACTCGCCACCAGTGTACCAACGGGCCTATAGAATTCCCTACTCACAAAGAGAGGAAATGGATAGGCAGGTCCAAGAGCTAATCGACAAAGGCATTGTTGAGCATTCCAAGTCGCCGTGGGGGGCACCGGCACTTCTAGTTGAGAACCCGATGGTTCATTTCGACTGGTAATAGACTACCGGCGATTGAATTCCATTACAAGGATAGATCCCTACCCACTGCCACAGGTGCAGGAAACCCTCGCGCAGCTTGGGTCAGCCAAGTATTTGACAGTTGTCGACCTCGCATCGGGGTTCTGGCAGATCGAAATGGATCCAAACGATGTCGACAAAACCGCATTTAACACCCCGTCTGGCCACTTTCAGTGGAGACGCATGCCGATGGGACTTGTTAACAGCCCTGCAGTCTGGCAGAGAACTGCGGACGTAATCTTGGCCGGTTTGCTGGGAAAGAGGTGCTTCGTCTACATGGACGATATAATAATTTACAGCAGCACCTTTGCCGAACACTTGGAGGCCATTGAGGAAGTGCTGGTCAGATTGCGAGCTGCTGGCTTAAAATTGAAACCTTCAAAGTGCCAACTTCTACAGCGGCAGGTCAAATACCTTGGACATATCGTTTCCGCAGATGGCGTATAGAACCTGAAGCGGGAAAGTTAAGTAGCGTCCGCGACTTCCCTAGACCAACTGGAGTTCGAGGCGTTCGCGAGTTTCTTGGCTTAGTCGGATACTACCGAAGGCATGTGCGAGATTTCGCCCGAATCGCAAAGCCACTGACTGCACTAACAGCAAAAAACATAGAGTTCGTATGGTCGGAGGAGGCAGAGGTGGCGTTCGAAGAACTAAAGGAAAAATTAATAACCGCTCCCTTGCTAGGATATCCAAACTTCAGCCAGCCTTTCATTGTAGCGACTGACGCCTCGAAGTTTGCAGCGGGTGCAGTGCTATCTCAGAATTTTGACGGCAAGGAGCACCCTATCGCGTTCGCGAGCCGGCAATTCAGTCCAGTCGAGCAGCGGTACAGTGCCACTGAGCGGGAGTGTCTTGCAGTGGTTTGGGCCGTGCGGCACTTTCGGTGCTACCTCTATGGCCACAGATTCAGGCTAGTGACCGACTGCCAACCCCTTAAGTGGCTTCTAAACGTGAAGGATCCGAGCTCGCGCCTCGCGCGCTGGAATCTGCAACTTCAGGAATACGATTTCGAGATAGAACACAAGCCAGGCAAGGTGCACACTAACGCGGACGCATTAAGTCGAGCTAACCTGGTACGCACCGTGAATGAGTTTTGTCCGGCCATAGATACAAACGATCTCCGCACCGAGCAGCGAAAGGACAAAGGGCTAGAGAAAACATTTCATGCCATTTCTGGGGGGATCGCCCGGGATCCCGACAATTGTTACTTTGTTGACAACGAAGGAACCCTACGAAAGCGCACCCGGCCTACGCGGTCAGGAAGGAAGGCTAGCCAGGTGTGGAAAGAGTGGTGGTACCAAAGTCAATGGTGCCGCACGTCTTGAGGGTTTTTCACGATGCCCCATACGCGGGCCATTTTGGAGTAATGAAGACGCAAATGAGGTTGGAGCGCTACTACTATTGGCAGGGCATGCGTTCAGATGTTAAAGAGTACTGCGCTAACTGCCGTTCTTGCCTGGAAAGAAAAACTCCGAAAAACCGCAGGCCGGCCCCCCTTCACGAATTCGAGGAAGTCTCGACGCCTTTTCGAGAGGGTTGGCATGGATATCCTAGGCCCACTTCCGACTACGACAACAGGAAACAAATATGTACTGGTGTGCGTTGACCACCTAACGAAGTATGCTGAGATAACAGCACTGCCCGACCAAAAAGCAGAAACTGTGGCACGTGCCTTTGTAGAAACAGTGTTCTGCGGCACGGCGTTCCGCGGCAGTTGTTAACGGATCAAGGGTCAAACTTTGTGTCGAGGTTGATGAAAGATGTGTATAACCTTCTGGGAATTGACAAAAGACAGACCACCCCTTACCACCCGGCTTGTAACGGTGCTGTGGAGAGGCTTAATCAAACAGCAAGCAAACTGTTATCCCATTATGTTTCGCGAGACCAACAGGATTGGGACCTCTGGATACCGTTTGCTGTTTTTTCTTACAACACGGCGGTGCACGAGAGCTCCGGTGACTCCCCTTTCTACCTCTTGTACGGTCGCGACCCAGACACACCGAATGCGGTGGTTGATGGACAGAGACGGGTGCCATACGGGTCACTAGATGATTATCGAGCCGAACTGACGTCTCGATTGCAAGTGGCCCATGACGTAACAGCCGAAGCATTACGGGAAGCAGCCGACAAAAGAAAAAGGCGGTTCGACACTAGGGCTAGGGCGGTTTCTTTCAGGGTGGGAGACCGCGTATACCTTGAGTGTGTGCAGGTCAAGGCAGGGCTTGCCCGTAAGTTAACGCCAAATGGAAAGGAACCTTACCGCATAGTAGAGCAGCTATCGCCGGTTAATTTTCGGATTCGGGAGATCGCAGGGCCTCAACCGCTGTGGTCCATGCTAACCGGTTAAAGCAAGCACCAACATGCTCGCCTCTTTCTGAAACGGCTGCCTCAAGGGAACAGGAGGGGGAAGATAACTTCGCACGGAGCCCGCCATTGTAAATAACCCTGCATTGCAGAAAAGCGGTCAGAGCGGCCGGCACAAAAATTTCAGTCCATGTGATGAACTGGAACACTTCATGCAGTCGCAGCTCGGAGGCGCCCTTCTCGAGGAGGAGGCATTCCAATGTGGCAGACGTATTCCAGCCGCTAGGTACTACCTCCGTAACCGAGTAGTGGACAGGGAGGTACCTCGCTAAGACTACATTTCCTTGTTTTGTACATTACAAGTGCGCTTCGTTTAGTTTCATTTTTTGTTCGTTCTCTTGTTTGAGATGTTGTACATACTGTTAATTATGGTCTTATATTGTGCACTCGAGTGGTATCTACGGTGAAGAATTGTTCTGAAACTCCGCTCTGGCTCGGTGCTCGTGGGGAAGAAAGGAGCGACTTGTGCGGGATACTGTCCCGAACAGCGCGGCGTGTGTGTGTGCGCGTGTGTGTGTATGACGAATTCCTAATGTTCAATGAACATGCCTTTTAAGAAGGAGCGGATGTGACGATTCGTGCACATGCACCGGTGCCACGGGCGAGCCGGTCAGTGACTTTTCCTGGAGACGGTTGGCCGCGCCGTCCTGACGTCGGGTCGCAGCGGAGAGACATGACCATATTTGGTTGTGGCGGAGAAACATGACCATATATGGTAACCGTCGACGGCCCTGTCGAACGACGCTTGAGTGTCCCCGTCATTATGCACCCCTCGAGAGCCACGGGGGAGTGGACAAAGGCGCGGCCACGGCTGAAGAAAGAGGCAAAGGCTTTAAAAGCGGAAGCCGACGGGAGGAAGGGGGAGAGCGATCGGGGCGAGTGGACGTGAGGGCCGGAGACGGAGCGAGGCAGAAGACTGAGGCTGCGCATTGACCTGAGCCCGGGGTCTAGCCGTCGCTAACGTTCGACCTTCGCCAACGCGCCTCCACGCCTGGCAGCTCATCCAACGACCAGCCGAGAACGAGGGCAGCACCGCCACGAGGAACTCCCAGCCCGGCCGCTGCAGACAACCAGCCATTCATCGAGCCCGTGCCACACCACGCTGACTCAGCCCCGGCGACGACGAGCCCAGCTTCTGTCCCGTAAGCGGCATCGAGCCAGATGCTTTAATTAAATCACTTCAAAATCATTTTTGAGTCTGTGCATCAATCTCCTCATGCCCAGTGTGGACCCAGGGCCATTTTAAGAAACTGGTTCATCACACATGTTGGAATGTCAGTCGTACCCAAGTGTACAGAAGAAACTTTCAAGAGAGAAGAGGTAGCATGGATGAAACTGCAAACGGGAGTCTCTCCGAATCCGAAGCTTTTAAGCCGATGGCACTCCGAGGTGTTTGACCCTCGGTGCAAGTAATACGATGGAATTGCGGACTTGGCCCACAAGGTGTACACTTCCCATAGCTATGGAGAGCCGAACACAAGTAGATATACCTGGAAGGCATTGCCGCTCAACCGGGAAGAACAAGACTAGAGTCAAGTCATCGGTCTGGCCATGGCTGCAGCCGCAATCCAAGAGATCCCGGCTGTCGGCTACGGGCAGAATGATTCGGAGTTACAGTGACTTGACTTCCGTCATATTGGCTGACGGGTGCTAATAAAGTTATTTTTCTCACTCTACCAGCACGCCATATGGCATGAATAATACATGTTATTTGGATTATTTGCATGTGGCCAAGGCATGATAAGAAAAGACGATACCTCCCATACTACGAAGGCTTGTTGAACAGGACGAAAGGGTTGATGTATTACAGGATGATGAAATGTGGGATATGATGCGCGAGAGGGAGATGAAAAGCTACGATAGCTATTCAGCAGCCTTGTCAATATCGGAAAAATGACCACCACGTTAATTTTTGTAGCCGACTGTACAAATAAATGTTTTATTATTGAGAACTCTGAGTGGTCTACTGCACACTACAAAATTTAACAAGATTTTTAGATCGCATCAGCGCCATGAGCTCAGGTATATAGGTGCTCCATGAGGCCGCACTGCAGCACCGCTATGGACCTCCTTCACCCCGCGACGTCACGAAGATGCGGTGGCGCTGATGTTAGCAGCGACTTTCGCATGGTAGGCAAAGCAGCTGCCGCAGCTACCGGCGGCTGCTTCAAGCCTGTGCACTGCAGAAGCAGCATATATTGACCAGCTGCGTCACTGCTGGATCCACGTAGTAGCATAAAAAATATTAAATTAGCCTCGATAGGTTTCTCGCGCATAAATGCCGCATTCGGAAACTGGCTAACAGGCATTGGGCCACGGTAGTAAAGCGCGAAGTCTGGGAGTCGATAGGCACTGCCACTCAATGCACTTAATAGCATGTAAGTTACTGCGTTCATTCACCTGAACTTCAGGATAGTAGGCTGATAATTGCTCAAGGAAAAAAAAGACATATGTAGCTGCACACGTACTTATCACCTTGAGCCGGAGTGCACGGGGCGCCGACAGGTTCACTCGCCCTCAAGGAATGCGTTTTTTTGTTAATAGCACACCATGTGTAAATGGCGCGTTTTGTGACATTTAATATTTACTTGAAACTGTTTCTTGATATGACGACGTAATTATTTCATTCGAGCAGAAACAAGTCTGGTACGTTGTGTCAATCTTGCGCGGTCGCGTTGGTGTGCTTAGAATAGCGTACCTTAAGTGTGCTAAACGCCATATGCTTTTTCATTGCATCATGCATGTGTCATGTTTCATGAGGTAATACATGATCGCGAAGCTTGTTTGGAAAGAAGCAGCCGCAGGCGTGCTACTAACAGACACGTGGCGAGATTGAGTGGGGACGCGGCATGAAAAGTGTTTTCGTTATTCATGCATGCGATATGTAACTAAACTTGGTGCAAATATGAAATTCCTACGCTAGTTTCACTCATTCCTTTTATTTATAGCTATACCTGGTGGAGTTCTGGGTAATTATAATTAACACTGTCGTCAAGTCCCCCCAAGCTAGGTCTCAAATAATTGAGTAGATAGTGCGCAGTTTTTTTATGCCAGCATGTGCACGAAGCCCTGTTCGGTATGATGACGCGATTAGTTCTTTTTCTATATGATCAGTACTTATGCATGCATAGTTACGTGAAAACGTTTCTTACAAAAAATAACTAACACAATACTGCACGTGTAGGGAAAAAAATCGAGAGATTTATTACGCTCCTCAACGTCTCAGGAATAGTTTGCGACAAATGGAATCATTTGATTTTCATGCGAATTACGAAGGTGAGTGATCCAGTCGCAGAAAATGCGAGAGGTCAGAAAACGAACCTTAAAGTTTATTCCCTCGTTTATGGCATCTTCGCTTTCGCTTTGGTCAAAGAAATGCGGCACTGAAATCAAAGAAATTACCTCACAATTTTTGACGACCACACTTCTAAAAAGCGTAATTTATAAATTTGTACTCAATATTTTGCTATAATTTTTCGTCACGAAACTAGACTTCAGGGCTAGGAAAGAGAATAATTCTAGAAATCAAAAATTTTCATCAAATCGACCAGCTTAACAAGAGGACAAGTCGGCCTGGCTGGTGCGTGGTCATGCGGCTAATAACAGCGCTAAGCGAGACAGGAGATCGGGGACACGACGCTGTCCCCACTTTTTGCGCAGCGCGACACGTACGTATGTCAGCAGACGGTGAGCGCATGTCTGCTCCGACGAAACAAGGCCAGCACTTCCCCTCAATACTGTCCCGAAGTAAAATCATTCCGGCTAGTGCAGAGTGTCAAAACTTGTTTTATTCAATGACTAGCGCATAAATAAATGGCAGGAACGCTTTCTACATGTTTACTACTAACCATATATACAATACCGAGTGGCGAACTATTTCTCTTTATAGGCCGCACGTGGACAACGCGAGCTCGTGTACTTCGACAAATTACTAAGTTGGAAGCATCGACCATTGCTATGATTCGCAGAAACTGGAAACGCGCCTACAAGCCTTGAAAACCCGCGCACAACACCTATCCGCGACGCCACTCCCCGACCTTTTGCCTACCACGAGCTCGCTAGCGACTGCAGCGCCACCTCGTTTGTTTACAAACATGCAGGAGGTCCATAGGCAGTGAACGTGTCGTTTCTCAGCGACATGCTAACTTTTCACGTATGCTGCGAAAAATACAAACATGTGTGTAGGAATTTTGGTGACAGTCACGCACCTCATTTCATGATTGATTTTGAGTATTTTCAATCCTGATGGTGGTAGTGGTTTTTATTAAAATAAGAGCAAAAAGGAAGGCAGAGATTTTTGCTAGTCACGGCATCTACCATCTATACTGAAACACCTGAGCTGAGGCAGCGGAAATAAAGGATAGCAGGCAGAGTGGAGAAATGAAATGAAAGAGGTGAGGATATAGGAAGAGAGGATAGGGGGAGAGGTAATATATACAAACTATTTAAACAATAAAAAATGTGTCCAGGTTGTGCGCGTGATTAGTTCATGTTGGCGGAATTAAAACTCGCAGAGCACTGTGTTGGCGACAACTGGAGTGGGGCGTCCAGTTATTAATAGTTCAAGGTAGAACTCGCGGAGCGTTCGGTCACTGCGTGTAACTACCTGACGGAGAACAGACGGGACGCAAAGCCAGTGTGTTCGAGGAATGTACAGATGCTCACCAAGGTTCATGCACGAGTGCGCGCACTGCCCTGCGGCCACAATAGCGTCTTGAGGCAGTCTCGTAGTATGCCCAGTGCACTATAGGCCGCAAGCATATCGCAACGAGCATCGGCGAACGCGGCACAGTGAAGGAGCAAGTGTTCTAGTGTTTCCACAGCACCGCATCCGTCACACACATCCCTCGTCGCGATTCCGTGACGCTCCCGTCATTGCCCGGGCCACACGCAGCCAATGCGCGCGCGAAGGATCATTACACGTTGCGACAGTGTGAGTGCGCGAGAGCCGGTGTGCTGTGCGATGTCAGTGCGTCGTTAAGGACAATAATAATAATAATAATAATAATAATAATAATAATAATAATAATAATATTTGGTTTTTGGAGAAAGTAAATGGCGCAGTATCTGTCCAAAATATTGGCGGACACATAAAGCGCGCCGTAAGAGAAGCTATAAAGGAGGGAGTTAAATAAGAAAGGAAGAAAGAGGTGCCGTTGTGGAGGGCTCCGGAATAATTTCGACCACGTGGGGATCTTTAATGCGCACGGACATCGCACAGCACACGCGCGCCTTAGCGTTTTGTCTCCATAAATACACATCTGCCGCAGGCGGGTTCGAACCCGGGTACTTGTGATCAGTAGCCGAGCGCCCGAACCACTGAGCCACCGCGGCGGGTCGTTAAAGATCGCCAGGTGGCCTAAATTATTCCGGAGCAACTCCACTACCACGTCGCTTGCTTCCTTTCTTCTGTTACTTCCTTCTTCATCCCTTCCTCTCTTACGGCGTGGTTCGGGTGTCCACCTAGACAAGGGAGACAACCATTTGCGGAAAAGTTTCTGCGCATGCGCGGTGAAGGTGCAGGCAGCGCCCTCTGTAGGAGATTTGGTTTTGGTTGGAAAACTTGAGCCGGCCGTGCATTCCTGCGCTGTGGTGCGGCGACCGATGTGAGCGGTAACTACCACGTAACTGCCTTGTAACTGCTACGCGTTTCTATCTAAACTAACCACGTGTTTTGCAACAACGAGATTTGGCCGTGAGAAAAGCCGCGACGAGATACAAGGCGCAAAAGACGAAGGCGTTGGTGGGGATAGTAATGCTCGCATCGAGCACGTTGCGAAACGGCTGTTTCTGCTACATTTCGCGCTTGCTTCCAAGTGCGCACAGCTCGGTCGTTCTAGAGGAGTTTTGCCATCGACGCACATGCGTATTCGGTGAAAACCGAATGATAGATACTAGCATGGACGTTCACCATAAATGCTACAATGTCAAATTGTGCTATCTGAACAGCGGGAGCATGACAACGGCAAAACAACGCTCTGCCGTATCAGCACGAGCCCTGATTGAGATAGTACAACGGGTCGTTTACTAATCCGGTAAATGTGGCCAGCGGCAAAAGGCGCTGTGTAAAGTTAGCAGAAAGTTTATATTTCCATATTCAAAGGACATTGGACATCTTGACAACCTTTAATTTCATCTTGCATGTTCATGCATTCATCACGTAGTGAACTTCCTTGGCCCATTGTCGGACTATGCACTTCATGCTTTCATATGTAACATCATTACTCGCCGATGCACCTTAATATGCATTTGATGGCTGAATTTTATCTTCTCAGTTTTTTATTTCTTTTATTTTACTTTCTCCGCACCGCTCACCTTTCGCCTTTATTCCCCAAATTCTCTCCACCGCGCAGAATAGCATGCAGTGATTTAAAAACGCCGGCTTAATTCTCTGTTTTTGCATTAAAGAGGTTCTCTCTCTCTCTTTCCTGCCCTATCAAGGAAGCGCAAAGAAACGTCTGTGCGGATTAGGAAAAATCCCCCCCCCCTACATCCCCCACCCCCTCCC
This sequence comes from Amblyomma americanum, assembly GCF_052857255.1. Lineage (NCBI taxonomy): Eukaryota > Metazoa > Arthropoda > Arachnida > Ixodida > Ixodidae > Amblyomma > Amblyomma americanum. The sequence continues at coordinate 105,841,479 of NC_135498.1, forward strand.
CTGGTCACCAAGAGTGATGCCCAAAGGGCCACCATAGTCGGGACCAGTATCCCCAATTCATAGCAACAACCACAACCACCACCTTGAAGAAAGTGCATTCCATCATATTGTTCCATGACCCGTACGCGCATAGGCGCACATTCATGCACATTTTCATTTTGGTTATTTGGCGTTCGTTCTTACCCGCCGCGGTGGCTCAGTGGTTAGGGCGCTCGACTACTGATCCGGAGTTCCCGGCTTCGAACCCGACTGCGGCGGCTGCGTTTTTATGGAGGAAAAACGCTAAGGCGCCCGTGTGCAGCGCGATGTCAGTGCACGTTAAAGATCCCCAGGTGGTCTAAATTATTCCGGAGCCGTCCACTACGGCACCTCTTCTTCTTTCAGTCCCTCATTTATCCCTTCCCTTACGGCGCGGTTCAGGTGCCCAACGATATATGAGACAGATACTGCGCCATTTCCTTTACCCAAAAACCAATTATTATTATTATTATTTGGCGTTCCTTTGAGGTCGCAGAGTGCAGGTATTGCCATATGTGGTCGTTTTTCAGGCCACAACGCGAAAACTCTTCGCTTCACCCCGTTTCTAAAAATAGAAATGCCGGAGCCCTCCACTACGGCACCTATTCTTCGTTTCTTCTTTCACTCCCTCTTTTATCCCTTCCCTTACGGCGCGGTTCAGGTGTCCAAAGATATATGAGACAGATACTGCGCCATTTCCTTTCCCCAAAAAACCAATTATTATTATTATTCGTTAGCAGACGCACGATTCCGTCAAAGAAACAACACTAAAACAACAAAACAAGCGCATGGGAACTGCTGAACGCTGCCTTGCACATGTTTGGTAGGGAACCCCTTTCCAACAAAGTGCCTGCGGAGCTTCCCTGTTTGCACGACAGGTGGCGCTCGCTTTTTCGCAAAAGGTCAATTACTGCGCTATTTTCTTACCTAAAAAACCAGTTTTCAATTTTGAAGCATTTTTAACCAGCATATTTTTCATTTGTGTGATGTCGCCGAACTTTAAAATAATTAATTTTTCTTTTTCTTTTTCTTCAGCCAACTTCTGCCGCGCTCAACGAGGCATTATGTGAGGGAGGAGGCGGAAAAGAAATGCAAGCTGAAGCACGCGCCACCTCGCTGGGACGAGCAACACGATCAGAAGAAGCTCTGGAATGATCCGAGAGGCACGTCTCTGCGACAGGGTCAGCTGAACAGGACGACGGGCGTTCGCCATGAACGTCAGCCACGTCCCCGCCGCAAAGAACTTCGCGGCGGAGGGCGTGTTCGGCCTCCTGGACACGCAGGAGCTGTTCACGCGTGTGTCCCGGCTGTGGCGCTCTGTGGTTCTGCCTCGGCTGCGCAGGAAGCTGATCTCAGTCTCCGTCTGCCGTGCGCAGGTGAGTTCCATTTCGACCTCTCGCGCTTTTCAGCCGACACGTCATCGCTGCAGATTTGGGCCGGGACTTCGCGTTTTGAGCTAAGAGCAATTTTCATGCTGTGTAACGTGCTCTGTAACCTACCACTGAAGTGAAAACACTGGTAGAGCTCATGCGGTCCGAAGCGTAGCCTGCAGCTTGATCAATGAAATCGATGCAGCGTCTGTGTCAAGAAATCGGAGCAGCGTCTCTGCCAAGAAATCGGAACGACGTCTTTGAGCCGGGGGGAGAGGGGGGGGCGCCTTGTAGCATTTTTTTAGCGGTAGGGCCCATTTTTTATCAGTATTGAGCAGTTTAGTTCAGTACCTTTAGCGTCGTGTCTCCGAGTTTCCGACAATCAGCGCGTCCCTATATATAAATTAGCTTTGCGAAGTCTTGACATCAGTATGATGCAGGGCTTGGGCCTTAGATTTCTGAATCGAAAGTCTGTGGTCAACGTCTCAGCCAGTTTTTACCCCATTGATTGACTCCAAGTTTTTAATCTTTTTGAGTCGGATTTCAATACTTGTGCAGTGCTTCGACACCGGTACAACCGCAGGTGGTAATTTTGAATAAACACTCGGCAGCTATGATTCCATCCCGTTTTTAATGCTGACAACCAGCTGCCAGAAACCACCATATTCGACGCGAAACAATGCGCGCCGTTGCACGCGCTGTGAAATTATGTATTTCTCGAGCATGTGCGCGTGCGCAGGAACCGGAGGAGCTGCACGCTATACCGCCGGCGCCCATCGTGCACTCCTGCGTGGACTCCCTCTGCCCCAAGTTTGCGAGATTTCGCAACATCCCCAGGATGGCCGGCATGCACCCATCCCTCGTGTTCATCTCGTGCCACGCAGACCTCAACGAGGACAAGAGGGGTAAGTACACAGGGCCTCTGTTAATGGCGGCCGCGATGCGAGGACTAACGAACCTCGCGGCAGCGTTTTCGATGGTCTGAAGTCTCACCCTGCGATGTCTTTAAGAATTGGGCGCTATGCAGCCGGCTGGCTGCTGATGTAGACGCTTTCACTCAACAGTATTCTTATCGGCGCAGTGCATGCATCAAGGGATGGAGAAACCACGACTAGGAGAATGAATGTAAATTAGCTCAGCTAATCCACGATATACATAGCGAAAGATGTCGGCGTTCACTGTGGTCATTGGCGATGGCGTTGACATTGTTGTAGACGGCGATGATTTTGAGCAAAGGAAGGGTGCATAACTGGTTCTCTGGATAGGTGGACGCCTTATTCGTGCTTTGATACATTTGGCGGTGGTGAGAGAGAGATGTGGCCGGAATGCATTAGCGTTGACAGCGTTGTGGTTGACATGCGTCACTGCCGCAATAGCTAGGCCGCAGCGTTCATTTGGTGATCAATCTCTCTCGATCAGCCATTAATTGCATGCCACCTGACAAGGGTGGCAGGGAGGGCGCGCTGCCTCTCCAGTGTGAGGAACGCAATCAAAGCAGGATTTTGCAGTTGGACACCAACGTCACGTACATGAAAGCGAGATTGAGATCTCCGCTGACCCACGGGGCCGGTTGTGTGCTTTTTCTTTCGTGAAAATGAACGGCCCCTGCAAAGTTGTCAACGCCAATGAACTCTATGAACGCCGTCGGCTCACTTGTTCTGTTTGGGTTTTGAATTAAGGAAATGGCACAGTGACCGTCTCACATATCGCGGTGACATACGAACCACGCCGTAAAGGATGGGATAAAGGAGGGAGGGAAAGAAGAAAGAAAGCTGAAAATTGAAAGTTGGATTTTGAGGAAAATAGCGGCGCTGCGCAGCGGCGGAACACCTGTGGCTCGGTGCTACTAGTGGCGCATGCGCAGTAGGGACTAGGGAGCGAGAAATATACTCGCAGCGAGGCGCGTTGTGACGTCATGTCCTTCCTCGAAGCCCCGCTACGGCGAAATTGGAAGTTCACGGCCAGTAAAGCTTTCTCTTTAAAACAAACCTCTCGTCATAGTCATGCTCTGGGTGCGTATAATTAATGCTATATGACCAGTACGAGTATACTTTGTCTGTACAAAATTCTGGCCAAAAGAAGTTTTGAGCAGGAAACAGTTTATGAACGCAGTTTTATATTAGAATGCAATATTTTAGTGTAACAATATATATATCCGCAGACCACCCAACGGCACTCTTTATTTTTGGTTTTTAGCGCTTTCGATGTCGTCAAAAGCGCTCATTATTGGCTTTCTTTATGGCAGACTTGACGCTCGATGCGATCGATGGAAAGGCGTTAAAAGAAATAATTTTTACACATTAGAATAATAGACTGTTAGCTTCAATATCTCCATAACAATATCTTTCAACTTATCAATATTCAAAAGTTTTGACCGAGAATGTTGGTGATGAAAAAAAATAGCTGGGGTTCAACGTGGCTTGAACCTATTTCTACGAGCGAAAGCTCTCTTAAGCATGGTTTTCTCTGTCTCAAATCAAATTTCAAGGGTCGAGGTCTAAGGCAGGTATGCAATGGTTATAGTCACATGATCGTGTGGTTATACTACCGTAGGTTTGGCCACACCACCACCCCACAGTTAAGTTCGGTTTGACAATGTGAGGCATTGAATGTCACTGTCTTGTGCTGATCCAAAATCGGAAGTTGTACCCCAAGGGGCAGAGCTCTTGCTCTAAAAACAAAAACCAGCCTTCAGCGCTGGCACACAAGCGCTCCATAATCGGAAGTTGTAAAAAAGCGGGCAGCGCCATTTGCTGTAACGGAAGCGCAATGACTGTTCTCGAACAGGGCCCGAAGGCGCCGCGTTTTCTCCCTCTATCTGTCGCGCAGTGGTGGGGTGCCTTCGCGAGCTGCTGCCGCCCGACTGCGTGGTCCTGTGCTGCGATCTGATGGTGGTCCACGCGCCCGAACGCGACACCGACGAGGGCTCGCACGAGGGTATCTTCGGCGAGTTCCTGTTCCGCATCGACACGCTCGGCGCGCAGGCCATGCTTGACGGCAACGACGACTTGGACTACCAACTGCAGCCGCTGGGCTCAGCCGCAACACGGTGAGTGGCTGGAACCGAGAGCCCAGCGATTGGACGCCCCGCTCTTGAATTTCACGCGACAGCGTATACAAATGGTTCCGTCGAAAAGCCGTCGGCTTCGTAGTAGTGCGCACCTGGCGTCGGATATATTCGGGGGCTGCGTAAAAATCCACGCACACACTATGAATAAAAAAATTAATGTGGATTAGCTCAGCTCATATAGGATATACAAAGCGAACGATGTTGGCGTTCACTGTGTTCAACCTTTGTAGGGGGCTAGTGTGTCGTACGTCCTGAGACTGGGGAGCGCTACAATCAAGACAAGGCGACATCATCACACAAGAACACCACGAGACACGAATGCAATACGCAATATTGCGCTCGTGTATCGTGGTGTTCTTATGTGGTGCGGTGGCCTTGTCTTGATTGTAGCGCTCCCCAGTTTCACTGCGTAAATTGGCGGTGGCGTTGACAATGTTTAGACGGCGATGGCTTTGAGCAAAGGAAGGGTGCACAACTAGCTCCCTGGATATGCGGACGCCTCATTCGTGCTTCGATACATGTGGCGATGGTGAGAGAGATGTGGCCTGAGTGCATTAGCGCTGAGAACGTTGTTGGCTGACATGCGGCACAGCAGCAATATCTGGGCTGCAGCGTTTATTTGGTGATCAATTCTCGCGATCAACCTTTAACTGCATGCCACCCCCCAGGGTGGCACGGAGGGTGCGCTGCCTTTCCAGTCTGCGGAATGCTATAAAAGCAGGCTTTTGCAGTTGGACACCATCACCACGTACATGGAAGCGAGATTCAGGTCTCTGCTGACCCACGGAGCCGGTTGGGCGCCTTTCTTTTCGTAAAATGAACGGCCTTTGCAAAGTTGTCTACGCCAATGAACTCTATGAACGCCGCCGGCTCACTTGTTTTTTGTTTTTGGGGAAAGAAATTATAACAGTAACCGTCTCACATATCTCGGTGGACACCCGAACCGCGCCGTAAGGGAAGAGATAAAGTAGGGAAGGAAGGAAGAAAGAGAAAACTGAAAATCGAAAGTTGGACTTTGGGGAAAGGCGCGGCACTGCGCAGCGGCGGAACACCTGTGCTCGGTGATACTAGTGGCGCATGTGCAGTAGTGACTAGAGAGAGAAAGAGAGAGAAATATCCGCAGGGAGGCGCGCGTTGTGACGTCATGTGTATCCTCGGAGCACCACCGCGGTGTAATCGCAGGCTCGAGGCCAGTAAAGCTTAATAATAATTGTTTTTTTGGGGGAAAGGAAATGGCGCAATATCTGTCTGAAATATCGTTGGACACCTGAACCATGCCGTAAGGGAAGGGATAAAGGAGGGAGTGAAATAAGAGAGGAAGAAAGGGGTGCCGTAGTGGAGGGCTCCGGAATAATTCAGACCACCACGGGATCTTTAAACGTGCACTGACATCGCACAGCACACGGGCGCCTTAGCGTTTTTTCTCCATAAACACGCAGCCGTCGCGGTCGGGTTCGAACCAGGAAACCAGTAAAGCTTTCGCTTTAAAAACAGGAATAATGAAAATTGGTTTTGGGCAAAGGAAATGGCGCAGTATCTGTCTCACATCTCTGCTATAATGTCTAGAGTATGGTATATCTCTGCGGACAGCTGAACCACGGTGCCGTAAGGGAAGTAATAAAGGAGGGACCAAGAAAGGAAAGGAACAGGTGCCGCAGTGGAGGGCTCCGGAGTCCATGCCAGGATTCAAACAGGGCCTTTGGCATTCGAGACGGGGGCGCTTGCACGCTGCGAAAACTGATCGACGTTTAGGCATCGATAAATACGTGTGTGAAAAAAATGCACGGATTTCCTAGAAATGTATCTTCCAGATCTGTACCGAGGTGTACGTGAGTAATTAGGAGCATGGAAAAAGATGTCGGGATTAAGCGAGTACCATGCGTTTCCGGTAAACTTCTGTGCTTGGCGTGGACACGTAGCGCCATCGAGTGGGACCGACTGAAACCCACATTTTCCGTGCACTATGCTGCCCTGGCAGATGTTCGCGTGTGTGGGCGACCTTTCTGCGTCGGAGTACGTTCGTCTCTGAGCAGATGGAATGGAAACGCTGCTGTTTACGAGTGCTAGAGTGGAGCAGCGTGTGTGTTGTTTTCAGAGGCCTCCAGTAGACTCCGAGTGACTTGTCCAACTGGCAAGGCGACGGCGTTCCGTGGTCTCCCTGGCAGCCCTGTAACACGCTGCCGCATCCCACACTTTAAGGCGAAGCTTAGGCGTCCTACAGTTTTACGTGACAGCGTATACAGTGCATTCGGTCGAAAAGCAGTCGGCGTCGTAGTTGTGGGCACCGCGTGTCGGAAATATTCTTTCCCTTACGGCGCGGTTGGGGTGTCCACCCAGGTATGCGAGACACGCATAATTTCCATTCCTTGAAAGCAATTTTCATTTTCCTTCCCTTACGGCCCGTTTCGGGTGTCAACGGAGATATGTGAGACAGGCGTCATTTGCTTTGCTTAAATTGTCCAACGGTCAAGGCGTTGCGCCGAAGAGGCAATGGTTTTCCGTTGACCCCTTGGCAACACTGTCGCGTTCCACTCTCAAAGACGAAGCTTAAGCGTCCTCCATTTTTATTTGCTGCTGATGGAGGTAGCTATAAATTACGAACTTATTATGGCGCATTCAAATGGGCGGACGGGAGCAGAGGCGTCGAGCAGCGACGAGCAGTAGAGTAGCACTCCGAGTGAGGGAGCACTTGTCCTGCCACTGCAACGATCACTGCGATTCGAGAGCAGTAAGCCACGTGACCACGCTTGCTTTCCCAGCATTCTCCACGTGCTGGACGAGGAACTAGAGCTCGAATGAGAGCTCGTACTCTAGCTTTCTTTGCTTTCGTCGCCGTCGTCTTCGAATGCTTACAGCACCTAGGCAGGGCGATGCCACTCTTCCGTCGCTCCCACAGATGCTTCCGGATGAAGCTCATCGATTCCGCAAAGCTATCCGAGCGCCGACGCTTCGCAGCCGTCATATTCGACGTCATTAAGAACGAAAAAAGGAAGCAAAACAGCAAGGATAGGACGTTTTCATGTCAGTTGACTCCACTCTGGCGTTTGAAGAATGAGCAGCCAGGAGTTAGCGCGAATGCTCTCGGTGCAGCGAAACCACGCTTGTTCTACGATACGATCAAAATGCTCCTGCTCTTGGTCTCCCTCTGGAAGGCGCCCGCCCTCGCGAGGGAACTGTTGGGAGTGCTCTCGAGTGCGCCTGCTCTCCAACTGGAATGCGCCATAACAGAGTACGGCCGACATCGATCTTGTTCTCGAAGCAGTTGCTGACACAGTATAAACCCTGCCTCATTCCTAAAAAATTGAAATTGAAAATTGGTTTTTGGGGAAGTGCGCTCGGATACTGATTCGGAGTACCCGGGTTCGAACCCGACCGCGGCTGCTGCGTTTTTATGGAGGCAAAACGCCAAGGCGCCCGTGTGCTGTGCGATGTTAGTGCACGTTAAAGATCCTCAGGTGGTCGAAATTATTACGGCACCCTCCACTACGCCACCTCTTTCTTCCTTTCTTCTTTCACTCCCTCCTTTATCCCTTCTCTTGCGGCCCGGTCAGGTGTCCAACGATATATGAGACAGACACTTCGCCATTATCTTCCCCACAAACCAATTATTATTATTATTATCATCGGAACGCGGCCGCCGCGGTCGGGTTGGAACCCGGGTAGTCTGGATCTGTAGGCGAGGGCCTTAACCACTGAGCCACCGCTGAGGGTGCCACGTCTGGACGTGAACGTGTTTCCGTCACTAATTCCGGTATCTGCAGTTCCCGTCTTTCATTATTTTTTGACAGCTGTTCTCTGCTTTATGAGGAGACGTATTCTACCACTTCTTTGTATTCTGCCTCAAGACCTGCGCACTGTAACGATTTTTAAAGCAAAAAGCTTCTCTACGCCAGCTTTTCGAGCCGTCAGCGGGGCCGCAAGTTTGAACATCAATGAAGCTGCACTCCGTTCTTTACATTAGGTATGCGCTCTGAAATGTACGGAAGTAGTCCGCACGGAAAAATAAAGCGAGCCGTGTTACTGTGGTCTTGTTCAGTGGGCGAGCTGTCTAAGGGACGAAAGAGCGACAGCGTGTCGTCAGCGATTAATAGGGCATTTAACGAAGCTCATGAAAACATGTCATGTAATAAGCCTGCTTTTTCTGTTTCGCTCACCACAAGGAACGCACTGCTTTTTGGCCGCGAATGCAGGCAGCGCAAACTACAGCGCTAGCTTTGACAGCATTGCACCTCATGTATGAAACGGCGTATAGAGGTCAAACCATGAGCATAACTTGTGGTAGTCAGGTTCGACACCAAAATGGTCTATAAGGTCAAGGTGAAAGGTGAAGGTCAATTTGAAAATGTTTGTGAAATGGCCGCTGGAGTCGTTGCTGTAGCTGAAGTCATATGATAGAGGAGGAGCAAGATGTCGAGGGGTATACACGCGCTTTTTTGCGCGGGGCTGGTTTCTGAGGGCTCTCACACATGTGGCGAGAGCTCCTTTTCACCGTGGGTATCTGTTGCTAAACCGTCATCGCTTCAGATGCGCTGTTGTTGCGACGGGCGTTCTTTCTTTCAATCTTTCCTCTCACATCTCTTTCAACTTTCCTACTGTGCGCTTGTGGCAGCGATTGTGGCTCAGCTTGAGCCAGTCGGTAGGCCCGTTCACTGTCCTTTTCATTCTTCCTTCAGTCGCAACAACAGTTCACTGCCAGACGCTTGGGGCGATGGAGGAAGATGAACTTCCTGTCGTAGCCGCGCACTGAGAAGTCTATGGAAACCACCAGTCGCTCGACCACAAACGAAGCCATGCCAGGAACAGTGTCGCTGAGAGCTTGATGTCACCTCTTATACCATTTGTGCAAATCAGAAGCCGCCTGAGCTTTTCGCATTCGACCAGAGTGAACCTGAGCTAAACCACCAGCAATTTTTGTAAGCTTCAGATTGTAAATAATTCAGCCATGGGCTGCCGCTCTGCAATGTAAACTTAAATATTCCAGACCTTACAAATGTTTAACACGCTGCGGTGACTCAGTGGCTAGAGCTCTCATCTACTGACCCGGAGTTCCCGGGTTCGAACCGGCCCACGTTTCGATGGACGCGAAACGCAAAAGGCGCCCCGCCCGTGTGAAGTGCAAGTTAAAGATCCCTTAGTAGTCGAAATTATTCCAGAGCCCTCCACTATGGCATCTCCCCCTTCCTCTCTTCTCTCACTCCCTCTTTATGCGCGGTTGAGGTGTCCATCTAGATGTGACACATGCTTCGCCATTTCCTTTCCTTTGATCAAAAATCAATTTTCATTTTTTCGACTGAAACCGTGATATACACAAGCAGTAATTAAACATTGATTTAAGCTTCGGCTTTAAGAGTGGGACGGTACAGTGTATTGCAGTGTCTATGGAGCCACTTAAAGCTATCCCCCGTTATGCGCGACCCCTTGCCCGCTGGAAACACCTTTGAAAGCATTTTTATTTTTTTTTTCAATTGTTTCATTTATTTGAAATAATTGAAACTCTAAATTCCGATCTTAACTGACCCGCCGCGGTGGCTCAGTGGTTAGGGCACTCGACTACTGATCCGCAGTTCCCGGGCTCGAACCCGACCGCGGCGGCTTCGTTTTTTATGGAGGAAAAACGGTAAGGCGCCCGTGTGCTGTGCGATGTCAGTGCACGTTAAAGATCCCCAGGTGGTCGAAATTATTCCGGAGCCCTCCACTACGGCAACTCTTTCTTCCTTTCTTCTTTCACTCCCTCCTTTATCCCTTCCGTTACGGCGCGGTTCAGGTGTCCAAAGATATGAGACAGATACTGCGCCATTTCCTTTCCCCCGCCCCCTCCCCCCCAAAAAAAAACTATCTTTAGATCTTAACTGGCATCATCAAGCTTTGGCTTGTTTACTCTGAGCTGTTTGACATCTTTTATCTGCAGGGCAATGGCCTTTTCCATGTGTCTACAATTAACCCTGGCCTTTGTAAGCTGCGACCACTGTATGCCCGCAAACTTCTTAATCTCATTCGCCCACTTAACCTTCTGCTACCTTATCTTGGAATCTACTCTGTTAGCCTTAAGGACGAGCGGTTATCTTGACTTCGCATTACATGCTCTGCCTAAGCCCACTTCATCTCGATTCCACTAGGATATCAATAACCCGCGTTTGTTCCTCCCCCACTCTTCCCGCCTCTGGTCTCTCAACGTAACACCTAAAATTTTCTTTCCAAAGTTCGCTGCATTTATCTTAAATTGAGTGGAACCCTTTTCGTTAGCCTCCACGTTTATGTCCCCTAGGTGAGTACCGGTAAGGTACAGCTGGCTGTTGCACACTTTTCTCATCAGGGATATTGGTAAGCTGCCATTCATGATTAAGAGAACCAGCTATGGTGAAACGCAAAAAGGCGCCCGTGTGCTGTGCGTTGTCAGTGCAAGTTCAATATCCCCAGGAGGTCGAAATTATTGTGGAGCCTTTCACTACAGCACCTCGTTCTTCCTTTCATCTCTCACTCCTTCCTTTATCCCTTCCTTTATGGCGGGTTTCAGGTTTCCCCTGAGATGTGAGATGTTCCCGAAAAATCCCAATTTTAAATTTTCCCCCATTCTCATTCTTCTAGTTATTTCCATCTCATAATCCGAATCAGCGGTCACTACCTGCCCTAAGCAGACGTATTTCTTTACCGCTTCCAGCCCCTCGCTACCAATTGTGAACTGCTGCTCCCTTGCTAGACTGTGGAACATTACTTTGTTTTTTTCTGCATGTTAATGTTTAGGCATATCGTTCTACTCTGCCTGTCTAACTCATTGGTCATGCATTGCAGTGCATCTACTGAGTGACTCAGCAAGGCAATGTCATCAACGAATCTCAGATTATTTAGGCATTCTCCGATAACTCTTATCCCCAAGTATTACCAACTCAGGCCTGACGACCAGGCGGTAGACGACTTTGGGATGGGTTTTAAGAATAGCAGGGGAAAATTATAAGTAGAGTTCACAGATGGAAATAATTTAGGGATCAGGTATAGCTTTTCTGGAAACGAGAGAACAGGCAGTGGAGCTAGAAGAACCTCAGTGGTGAGACTAAAAATGAGACTTCATACTATGTGCCCACCCTGGCACCGTGTAGAATGTGGAGGTAGTCGGAAAAGTGCGTTGTAGCAACCACAGAACGGTAAAGTCTCTAATTAGCCTAGATTTGAAGAGGGAACGGAGGAAACTAGTGAAGCGGAAGACCACTAAGGAGTTAGCAGTAAGAGGGAAAGCAGAGGAGTTTAGCATTTCACTGCAGAACAGATTTTGGGCTTTAACTGATGAAGACGACCTTAATGTTCAAACAATGAATGATAATCTGACTGCTAGAATTACGAAGACCGCCGTAGGAGTAGGTGGTGGGATGGCTCGACAGGATACGTGCAAGCTATCTGAGGTGACGAAAGATCTGATTAAGAAACTCGAAAGCATGAGGGCGTCAAGCCCTAGAGCCCAAATAGAACTAGCAGAGCTATCGAAATTAATAAATAAGCACAATGTAGCCGACATAAAGAAGTTCAATATCGAGAGAATCGAACATGCTGTAATGAAGAGAGGTAGCATAAAAGCGGCGAAGAGGAAAGTAGGCATTAGGCATAGGTAAAAACCAGATGTATGCATTAAGAGACAAGCAGGGCAATGACATTAACAATATGGATAAGATAGTTAATGTAGCCGAAGAGTTCTACAGAATACTATACAGTAGCCAATGTAAACAGAACTTCAATGAGAGACACAGTAGCGAACAGCAATCTGTCATCCCGCCAGTAACGAAATAGCAAGTAAAGAAAGCCTTAAGATAAACGAAAAGGGAAAAAGCAGCTGGTGAGTTTCTGGTAAAAGCAGATCTGATGAGGAACGGAGGGGAGATTGTGTAAAAAAACTAGCCACCTGTGTACGCAATGCCTTAGGACATCGGTGGTACCAGAAGCTTGGAAGAACGCGTTATCTTATTTCATAAGAAAGGAGAAGCCAAGGACTTGAAAAATTACAGGCCGATCAGCTTACTATCCGTTGCCTGCAAGGTATTTACTAAGGTAATAGCTAATAGAGTCAGGGCAACCTTAGACATTAATCAACCAAATGATCAGGCAGGCTTTCGTAAAGGATATTCCACAACAGATCATATCCACACTATCAATCAGGTGATAGCGAAATACGCAGAATATAAACAACCGCTGTATATAGCCTTTAGTGGTTACGATCAATCATTTGACTGATTGGAATCCTCCGCAGTCATGAAGGCATTGTGAAATCAGGGTGTAAAAGAGCCTTGTGAAATTATTGGAAGGTGTCTATAGCAACTGCATAACTACGATAGTCCTCTATTAAGTCAGGAATAAAATTCCAATAATGAAAAGAGTTAGGAGGTAGACACGATCTCGCCAATGCTTTCGCCGCATGTTTACAGGAGGTATTCCGAAGGCTGAATTGACCCGTTTCAACTCCGCTTTTTCTATTTTTATTTTTTATTTCGTTAATTATTCAATAAATTACAATTGTTTCATTAACATTTCATCGGCTATCACACACAAATCAATCATAAATCACTAGAAAAACCAATTACCATGATACGATTTTTTACACAGCTTAAGATTATTTCAGACACGGATTGTCGACTATAAACTACGCCGACGGCTCTTCGACAGAACTTGCTGTGTACGCTGCCGTGCAAAAATTACGTTTTCATTGCCTTTAAATTGAGCCATGAGAGCCGCAGACGCAAAAAAGTGTGTCCTTAGGGAGTTTCCATAGGCTGCAGGCACCCCCATGACTACTGTGCGGCGTGAATCAAACAACGTCCCTTGAACTGCGTCAGAGAGAGAGCAGAAGGTCTGAAAAGGGAGTGCTCCCACCCCCCTCCCCTCCCTCACAATAGACACAAGGGGGCGGGTGCAAATCTTTAAGTGAACGTGATCTGCCATGAGATTTGGCTCCCCTTCATGGAACGAAACATATGAAAGTTTGCATGTTTTAAGAAAATGAAAAGCGCAGTAACTGTCTTCCTTCTCGATAGACACTTCAACCGCGCTGTGAGGAAAGGCAGGAAGGTGGGAGTGAAATGAGAAAGATGCCGCGGAGGAGTCATACCCCTACAAAGGCGTTTGCATCACGTGGGGGAGACGTCCATCTCTCCAAGCTATTGACAACAGTCCCGCTGCTGCTTCCAACCCGTTACCGCCAGGGCACGCAAAATAGCCCAGGGAACAAGACGGTGGCGCCGAGGGAGCCCTCATTTGAAAGCTTTATAAGATGCATATGAAAGAAGTCTCGCATAGCCCGTCTGCAGATTTTAGATGTTGAAGCCCACATACCACACAACTTCCCTGGAGGAGGAAGGCCACTCACCGGATAAGTCCGGATGTGGTCGACACGCTTGGTACCCTCAGTGGGCCCCAGTTCGTGAAGCAACTAATACTGAAATGAAAAAAAATGAAATGACATGAAAAAAGGAAATTTTGTTTTTGGGAAAGAAAATGGCGAAATATCTGTCTCACATATCGGCGGACAATTGAACCGCGCCGTAATAAAAGGAATAATAGAATCTGGGGATTTTTAACGTGCACTGACATCACACATCACGCGGGCGCAACTGTGTTTTGCCTCCATCGAAAGGATGCCGCTGCGGTCGGGTTCGAACCCGGGTACACCGGATCAGTAGTCGAGAGCGCTAACCACTGAGCCATCGCGGGGGATTCTAATCTAGTTCCGCAGCGAATATTTATTGCCTGTACGGACTAACTCTCCGCTCCCCCACCGTGAAACAGGTGCAGTTGCCGGTGGTTGTCCTGCGCGGCTCACCTGCAGCGGCGCCGCGTCAACGAGCCAGCCGCAGCGTCTTCTGGCCCAGCCTCTGTACTGGCTTCCTTTGCCGGGGCGTACGGCGAACTGGCTCCGGCGGAAGTCGTGGAGCAATTTGTCCATCGTCAGCCCCATCGTCCGTCTCTGGGCATCAACGGCGGTGCCGGGCTCCGGAGTGCGCCATCCGGCCTGCGCATGTTCCGCGTGGCGCTGCACGTGACGGAGGCTAGAGTTGAGGGCAACGCCGCCACCTTCCGCTGCACGGAGGACACAACCTGCGAGGCCGCTCTGGTGAGGTCACCACAGGCGACGCCCCTGGCTCTGCTCGCATGCAGTATGCGTCTCTGATCTTCCACCTCGAACGTTCTACGACAAAACTCGCATTCAGCTGTGGAACACTTTGAGTACGGACATTCTTGAACGGACAGGAAAGATGAACAACAACGTCAGGCACTGCCTTGAGTACAGAAAATATCAGAATGCACGCGAAATGAAGCAGAGTGGCGAGCTCTGCGATGAGCGCCAGGCCCCTTAGAGCGCTGTCGAGTTCCTGCGTAATCTCTTTTTAGATTTCATGATGTCATCCCGTGTGAGAATCTGTGAATATGCGGACCGTGACGAAGGAGGTGAAGGAGGATTTGGATAGGATGGATGTGACGACAGCACGCCTTTCTTGAGGTGAGACGCGTGGCAAGGCCTCGTTCCTGGCTGCGCGGGCAGGCTAGAAATGTGACCCCACGACGACCATGACTCGCCCGCGGGCATCTATACGCGCTGATAGCAGCTTCATAAGAGGGCATGTCCGGCGTTACAATTACGTTGGAGACGCTCGTCGAAGGTGACGCGAGTGGTGGTTGCGCCAGGCCGGCCGAGTGGAGAGTGCCATGCATGCACCGAGAAATGGGAGCATGGGGGTCAAGACCTGCGGTGCTACAGGAGAGGATTGAGTAAAGTTTATTACTGTTACTACGACATGAAGTCGTATTGTTCCCGTGGCACACACAAGGCCGCTGCTGTCTCAAGAGAGGGTATAGTGATAACGGGTCTGTGATGGCCAAGAATGAACTTCAACCACTGTCGTTAGTGAAAATTTGCTGGCAAGCGTTTCTAGTTCTTTACATACTTTAGTGAGGCCATCCTGTGTCGCCTTTGAATTGGACATACGAATATCACACACAGCTTCATACTCGCTCAACAAGGAAACCGGCTTTGTGAACTGCGTGGCGTGGTGGTCACTGTGAGCCATATCATATTTTCACGCACAAAACTGGAGACATTTAAGAAAAAAGCGTTCTACAGTATTTTAAGACAAAAACGTAGCTTTCCATCCCTAAGTACTTCTAGGAGAGAATGCAATAGTAGAATTATTGCGAGTTGCTAGATCCTTAAAAAGAGGCATGCTATCCACAAATTGTAACAGTATATGAACTAGTAGCCCGCGATCAACACAGTGAAATTTTTCCAACCTTGTGTTTGGCGCATGACAGCCTCAGCTCCTTACATGCCACAAAACTAAACAATGCAACCAAAGCATTCTTTCAGTACCCGGCGTACAGGTACAGATAGAGCTTGTCATACATATCATACACATTATTGCTATTTGCTATTTTAATAACCTCGAGTGCGCTGGGTACGTTGTTAATTACGCTAGGATCTACTACGATAGCCACGGCAACTTAAGCGCTGCAGATTGCACAAGGTGTTGCTGATGCCGGCTCATGTCATTTGTCTCTCGACAAACGCAGTTATCAAACACCTTAATGAGAATTATTGTTGAAGGTAACAGGCTACGGACTCAACAAAAGGTGTTCATATAGCTTCCCGCGCATGTGGTAAGCTGCCATTACCACCCCTTATTTTCCACCTCTGTCTCCCTCCCTTAATTTCGCTAGAGTGCTTGACTTCACTCGGTCACGCGAAATGAATAACTCGCTCTAGCGGAAAAGAGCTCTTTATCACCAAGATTTACAATTAACCTCTAAAAAATATTTTCCCCTCCATCTCAAAACAAGCTATATACACAGTCATGCATCGCCTGCCGCACTGTGCGTTAATGTACTGATACGCCTCCGCTAAGGTGAAACTCTCTAATGTTGAACTAAAAATTCTGATGTCGAATGATTGTTCAAGGGCTTAAAGTGGCTTTAATTTGTGTTCTTTTTTTGCGTACGAGTCACAGCGGCACGGTTTGAACTCCTAGAACCGTGGTTGCACCCCCGCCTGAGTAAAGCTCGCACATGCGCTATCGGCTCTCCTATACTCAGGTAGTGGTAACACGGCATGCAAATTACATTAAAGGATTCAAATTAAACAATAGTGAGGCGCTTCTAGCAGTAGGAGCCACTCACGCTTTCAATCAATGGCGCCGCGGAGGTTCTGTTGGAGGAGTATAGGGCATGGTGTTATTCTAACACCACGGAGTAGGAGCTCTAAACACGCCTCACCCTCTCCGCACTCCCGGGATGACCTAATCCGCCAAGTAGTACAGCACGGTGCCGGGCATGCGGCTGCAGCCGTTCACGCGCAGCCTGAGCGAGGTGTCCGGACCCGCGACCAAGACCATCCCGGTGGCCTTTGCGCGAAACCAGGACGGGGCGTGGGCCGATCTATAGACTCGCCTCAGAGCTCAATGTTGGTGGCCAGGGTGTGCTGCTGGTCAAGCTCATCCTGCTCCTGGTCAAGCTGCTCGACTGAGAGGGTAGATTCGCCCGAACCCTCTTTGTTGTGCCGCTTTTGCGAAAATGTGAGAGCCTGAATTACGCAGGAAAGCTCACGAAATGGGAGGTCAGCAGCCTTCTATAATGTCGGGCGTTAGTCAACATTTGTTGGTCGTTGGGACACAGGTGAGCGCAGAAAAGGAAAATGTTTGAAAAAATGAGGAAAGCTTTGTTTTTTTTTTCATGACCCAGAAGAAGGAAGAAAAAACACCAGAACTTTCAGACGGACTTATTTGCACAGTCCCACCTCACTGTGAATTGTAAAAGCTGGACTGAATGAGTTCTTTGGGAGCCTGCCAAGCTTCTGGATCTGTCAACATGGTGACAAGGTCTTTGTAGCTACTAACTGCTGGCGTCAGTCACGTGTCGACAGCTCTCAATTCCTCTACCGTCTTCGTCGTGTGAAAGAAAGTTCTGCAATGTGCACAAGTTCGGTTATGTGTACAGGAAGCTGCGCAACAGGCTTTCGTCATTTCATTTCCTCGGAAAACACTAAATGGGAGAGTGCGTGCAAAAACTTCAGTACGTGCACTCGAACATGAGTATGGAAAAAGGCGCACAAGCAAGCATATCCCTACCCACCAGTGACGAGCCACACTGATGCAATGCTTTGCTTTGATTCTGATCAGTATATCACCATTGTTTTTCCTGAGCACTCTTTGCAGCATCTTTGTTTTGGGTGACAAAAAATTTTGACGCTTAAGTTTCGCCTTTTAAGAGTGGATAGCGAGTCCGTACTGCAGCGCTGGCAAGGAGTCCACGGAACGCTGTCGCCATTTCGGCATGACGCCTTGTTGGAAACACCTTTGAGTGAGTGAATGAAAACTTTTATTGATACAGTCAAGAGATTCGCGGATTCGAAAGCTCCGTCGTCTTCGTTCTTGGCGCTGGCGATCGGAGTCTTCTCTTCAGCATGGGTGGGCCCCTATTCCAGGGCTCCACTGACCCGTGCTGCATCGCCCGCGTGTCTCACTAAGGCCCGTTGAGCCGTGAGCTCGCTGCTGGTGAGACGGCTCTCCCATTGCTCCGCACTCGGGTGTTCGTATTTGTGGAATGCTTTGGTGCGTTCGCACTCCCAAGTAATGTGAGAAAGTGTGGGTGTGGCTCCGCACCACGGGCAGGAGGCCCTGTATTGTGATGGGAACATTTTGTTGAGTATGTGTAGGTTGGATAAGGTGTTTGTCTGTAGTCTACGCCAGATGGTGGCCTCCTCCTTTGTCAGAGCTTTGTGTGGTGGTGGATATTTGATTCTGATCCCCCTGTGTAAGTTTAAATGTTCTGCGTATCCCCCCTCGCAGGCTTGCAGAAGGAACTCCGGGGCGTTAGACTGTCCTGCTCGGATTGCTTCGCCTCGAGCTAGGCTGTCTGCCCTTTCGTTTCGCTCTACCCCCGAGTGTAATGGGATCCAAATCAGATTGTGTCTGGGTTTGTTTAACTCGGTAGGGGCTACCCCGCTGAGTATCCTGTGGGCCGTTTTGCTAATTCTGCCCTTCGTGTAGTTTTTGGACGTTTCTTTCGAATCTGTTAGAATGTTTAGGGGGCGGCCGGTCCTATAGCCTTCTGCTGCCGCCAGCGCAACGGCAATTTCCTCGGCCTCCGCTGCGCGAGCGTCTTTCGCCGCGGCGCTCGTCACTAGGTTTCCTTCGTAGTCTACTACCACCATTGCGGCTGCATGTTCTGCTCCGCATGGATAGACGGCAGCGTCTGTGTAGACAGTGTTGTCTTTTGGGGCTAGCGTTCGTTCGACGTATTCTGCCCTAGCCTTGCGTCGGTTTGCGTGGAGATTAGGGTCCATGTTCTTCGGCATAGGCCCTATGTTAAAGGATTTTCTGAGGTGGTCCGGAACCTCCGCGTATCTATCGACTAGTCCGCGCGTGTCCCGACCCAGCCTTTTCAGGAGCGCCTGTCCTGCGGGGGTGCCTCCGAGTCTGATGGTCAGTGCACCCAGCAGCGCTTCGGCGAGTTCGCTGAAGGTGTTGCTGACGCCCAACTGCAGGAAACACCTTTGAACGCATTTTTCATTTTTCAATTGTTCGAGTTAAATTATTTATTAAATACCATTCCTCGGCCTCCGCTGCGCGAGCGTCTTTCGCCGCGGCGCTCGTCACTAGGTTTCCTTCGTAGTCTACTACCACCATTGCGGCTGCATGTTCTGCTCCGCATGGATAGACGGCAGCGTCTGTGTAGACAGTGTTGTCTTTTGGGGCTAGCGTTCGTTCGACGTATTCTGCCCTAGCCTTGCGTCGGTTTGCGTGGAGATTAGGGTCCATGTTCTTCGGCATAGGCCCTATGTTAAAGGATTTTCTGAGGTGGTCCGGAACCTCCGCGTATCTATCGACTAGTCCGCGCGTGTCCCGACCCAGCCTTTTCAGGAGCGCCTGTCCTGCGGGGGTGCCTCCGAGTCTGATGGTCAGTGCACCCAGCAGCGCTTCGGCGAGTTCGCTGAAGGTGTTGCTGACGCCCAACTGCAGGAAACACCTTTGAACGCATTTTTCATTTTTCAATTGTTCGAGTTAAATTATTTATTAAATACCACAATCTAAATTTTCTTTATTACCATCATCAGGCATTGACCTTTTCATTCTGAGAATTTTAGAGCGAATTAGCCCCTTATTCTATTTTTTTTCATTTTCATCTGTTTGGTTACATAATTACAATGATTTCTTTAACTCGTCATCAGCTATCACATATCAACCAATCATCAATCACTGTAACCATAAATTACCATGATATGATTTTTTTAGGCAGCCCCCGATTATTTCCGACGCGCGGTGCCGACTGCAAACCAAGCCGACGTCTTTTCGACAGAACGATCTTTATACGCTGCCACGTAATATAATTCTTGATTCTGAGTTACAAACTGAACGTGCTTGATTATGTGCGTTTTCGCTTTCTTTCGCCAGAATTTCGTAATTTTCTGAATAAATTAATAATTTCTTGAACCTTTTCTCTCTTTTTTTCCTTGAAGGGCACTTCAATGATGAACAACAACTTCATGATGCATGGAGATGCATTTATACAGGCTCGCAACTGGTCCCGTTTTTCGTCGACCTGCTTGCGTGAATTACTACTAATATTAGTTAATGCTGTTTGTTGGTTTAACACAAGGACCTTTTTCGGAACAGTTATGCTCGCGAATAAATACCTCTGTTTTTGTGTTTTTTACAGCATACTAATGACATGCCTTTTCCCTTCTTTCCGTCTCTCCTTTCTTAGGACCGAGCAGCGGCGTAGATCTCGGCGAATTGGTGCCCAGCCCACACCCAGCGGCACCATCTATAATGAAATTTTTAATACGTTTTCGTTATAAAAGCGATATATCATTCGCTCGTATCGCATTGTGTCAAGTGTACTTATTTGCGAACATGTTTTCATTTTTATTACGTACTAATGACGTTAACTGCGTATGTCGCTATTTCACTGTATGTTCCTATTTCACTTGGGTTACTCTCACGACTCGCTCGGTATTTCAATTCAAAATGAAGGATTATCGGCCTAAACAGTATGTACAGACTTCAAGCAAGCGAAATCGTTAGGTTTCCAACGCAGAACATAAAGGTAATTTCTGAAAAGAATGTACACAGGATCTGTCAGGGGAACACCCGAGGGATAGTGGAATCATCATCGGTTTCGAAGATGTAGATGAGTCTTGATATTTACGAAAAAAAAGTTATTACTGGCGGCGAAATCTGCTTGAAGATGGCGGACGACGTGCTGCTAACTCGCTGTTTGTGAAATATAAAGAAAAGACTGCATGCCTTGCACAGACGCGTAGTTGCCAAAAGTCAGAGTGCGCGTTTCATGTCTGATGGCACAATGCCATTTATTTTTATTCAAGTACCTCAGAGGTTCCAAACTTGGACCCATATGTGAGAGTGAGGGGTACAGTGCTGGCAGCCAAGAAATGGTACGATGTCTAAAACTACCGAGGTACATAATACAATCCCCGCTGGCTTCTTGCGTGAACGAAATGCATTGTGCAGCCCACACATTTAGCGGGGCCATGCCAGAGGCTAATCGGATCGCAAGGTTTCGGAGCGAAAAGTTCCATTTCTCGCAATCAAATCTGCCAGGTCCAATAACGCTTGGATTTCACCAATAACTTTAGGCTCGTCGCAGGTGTGGCTGTGATGTCACGACGCCTGACTTGTCGCAGCAGTTGCCGCTAGTTCCGCCGAGAAGCTCGCTCTCTCCAGTTGGGCAACGTGGCTAACCTCGTGATTCGCTTTTGCTGAATAAAAGCCAGCGCACGCCGCCTCGACACCGCAGACATGGAGCCAGAAGCGGTCACCAGGTCGAGTTTTTTGGCGAAGCATGGGAGGCGCCAGTCTGCTTCTGGCTATCCCTACCACGAAAAGCGTCACAAAACCGCATTGACTATACAGATAAGTCGCGAAAGTGGGCTCGTTGAGTTGATGAAACTGATGAAGAACGGCAGGTTCGTCTGCAAAGCAGCAGCACAGGCGACAAGAGGATATGAAGCGGAAAACGGCAGCGGATGCTGCCAGCGTCTCCGCGTCGAAATCGACTACTGTATCAATTGCCTTTCGGTACGCATAACCTGGATCAGCAGAGCTGAGCCATAGCCATATTTTTTATTGCCAGCAACTGGGAGCGGTCTCTCAGTACCCTGTCACTTGCTTGGAATCGAGAGGAGATTTCGTAAAGCGACAATCTGAAATGCAAATATGGGGCAGGTATGAGTGCTTGCAACGATGGTATTCTTTTCCTGATATATAACCAATCACGCCAGAAAAAAAAATAGTTTCAGATGACAGTTGCGCTACATTTGACAGTGCATGACTGCATAGTCTACAGTTGATATCCATGCCATATATGGACCACACACGCGGAGAAACATGCGCTTAACCGTGTGCACAGTTGTATTAGCGAATAAATGAGACCTCGCACACTTTGAAGGTGTCTTTATTTTTCTTGTACCTTCGCTGTTTATTCACTCTATCAATCTTGTTTTGTCGACTTTCAGCACCGTCTGCGGATCTTAACCCCCGCAATATCGATAGATGTTAGGGGCAGATCTTAGTATTCGAAAAAAAGTGCCAAGCATATTGACTGGCGCCAACCGCCTTTAATGGCTTGCAGCCGAGGAGTGCTTCAGATGCCAAGCCGGCGCCGTCACTGTGCCATAAAGGAAGGGAACCCCTCGAGGAGACCACATCCTCTTTCTGAGAATCATTGGGGGCAAGGACAGTCGCCGCTGAGCTTGTGTCCGCTCTACGACGTTAAGTGAATTCTCTATGCTCATGGTGAGGTTAGCAGTGACTCCATGAAACATTTGGGTCCTGTCGGCTTAAAATGAGGAAATGTGCTGTCAGCACAAGGATGAAAGTGTTACAGAGTGCTTAATGCAGCCTAGAATTGCGTGCTGTACTGACATCAACTTGCTGATCAGTCATTAAGCGACTACACATTCTAACTCAGCAATCTGTAGAGTGGCCACTGAAATTCGCTGTTTCGTGATTCGCAATTCTTTTTGTGCTGTGACGATCAGCGGAAAGGAGTGTTGAAACAAATGAAACAAAGTAAACATACATAAAAAAATAAAATGAAAGAGGACAGGGAAAGGCTTTCGCATTTCCGCTCATAAGCAGACCGAAGTGCAAACCTGTAATTTTTATTTATCATCGTTAAAGACGCTTTATAGGTATTGTGCTCAATGGATTTCACTCGTATTTTGGGGCCCAGTTGGTGCTGACATTCTCGTCCCGTTGCTTTTTCGTTCCTCGCTCCTCGGATGCAGTGTTTACTTTCGACCTCACAGTTGTACCGTTATATGCGTCGCACAACCAGTAACGTTGCGCACACTGCGCGCGTGACTATGGCAAACTGGTTTGACTGGCGCTTGGTGGATAAGAGAGCAGCTGCACCGTGGCGCTTTGTAGCGCTTTGCCGTGAGAGAAATCCAGGAAAAAAGAGAGACTGTGACGGCACTCTTGATGAAACCGGAAAAGCGTACGACACTATGTTGTCCTGGCAGGTTCTCGTTCTTTTACATCCCGTTATCGTCTTCTATCGGCACATAAAGTGGCACATGCAGTTATATTGCCGTGAGGTGCTGTAGCTTCTCCTGCCACTGCAATTATCAGACACCTTCACCATTCACTGTACCGTGATGCCGTTACCTGAGTACCGGGAGCCCCCCACCGCCGGTGAGCATTGTTGAGGGGGGGGGGGGGGGGTGGGGAGCAGCCCGGCTGTTTTCAGCAACAGAGAGCTTTGTATCGAGCCCACCGATACGGCGTTGCGGGACAGCGCACGTCTCTCATTGCAGCACGTTGTCTTATAGCTTTGGCTTGCAACTCGGTGGCCTGTTTTCTCAGTGCCATGATACTGGTTAAATATATGTATTGCTGGAAATTTATAAGCCCTGCTATTCTCATTGGTGCCGACGCTGCAAGTGGGCACGCAGCTCAAATGCAGGCAGCTAGCGCCATCTGGCGCCGTCAAGGCGGTATGCGCATCCTCACTGACTGCGCGCGGGCTCCCGGTACTCCAGTACCAGTAACGGTAACACGGTTCTCGGTATGTTTTAGGCGTCTGTTCTTGAAGAACCACGTACCTTCCGCCATACCTTCCTTTTTGGACCGCGGTTGTGGTAGGGTCTCTTAACTTTTCTTTGGGGCATGCATGGTTATGTTGTTTTGTATATGGCACGTCACGATTGCCAATTTGCCTTGTTCTGCTGGCCAATCAGGTTTCGTCTGCAGTCCAGGCAGCTGGCGGGCACGCACCTGCAGTGCAGACAGCTGGCGCCATCTTTCGCCGTCCAGGCGATTTGCTCATGCTTGCTGACTGCACGCGGGCTCCCAGTACTCCGATTCCCGGTAACGGTAGCACGGTTCTTGGTATTCTATACGTGTCCATTCTTGAAGAACCACCTAACTTCAGCCATACCTTCTTTCTTGGACCGCGGTTTTGGTAGTGTCTCTCCTATGTTTTCTTTGGGGCATGCATGGTTATTTTTCTTTGTATATGCCTCGTCAGAATTTCCCCGTGGCCTTGTTCAGCTGGCCCATTGAGTTTCGTCCAGTTAATACAACGTGTACTGCGTCGGTGCCGGTGCAAGAACCCGCGAAACCTCCCTAAAACACCTGTTGCGGGAAAGAAAAGAAATGACATTTATTAGCTTTTGTTTTTGTATCGATAGCTACATTACGCTAGCACTTCGAGCCTTCTGCGTGGCATCCCTTGAGCTGCGCGGCCGCCCTTGAGCTCCGTAGCGGTGCCGTGGCTGGTCCCGTGGAGCGGAGCAGCTGCCGGCGGCGTGGCGCGCCGGCGAAACCGAGGGGGGGGGGGGGGGGGGGGTGTAGTTGAGAGGTGCAGAGGGGGGAGAGAGTGAATCCACGTCCAGATGCGAAGATGAAGAAGGAACGCCCAGCGAAAGTGAGTGGCGAAATACCGACATTGCAGTTCGACTGGGCGAGTTCGACAGCGGCGAGTTCCATACACTCGGCCAGCTGTAGCTATCGCGTCACTCCAGCTTTAACCAGAGCTAAACCGCGGCCATTATTCTGAGTGTCCGACATCATAAGGTGTATATACTAAACATTACAATAAATCCTTATATGACAATATAATATTGCAGAATTTTTATAACGTGCATCCTTTGTGGAACTCCTGACTCATAAATTAGTTCATTGCATCCAAGAGCCTTGTGTGGTACAAGATATTAGACGCCTTTAGCATACCGGAGACGTACTAGCGTGGACGTGTACCGGTTTACCGGACTCCTCCTGCGCACGCGCACTGGCATTGTTGGTGTCAGACTGGGCCACTGCGAGTGCGCAGGCGGGGTCCGGTAAACCGGTGTACGTCAATGCTAGTATGTCTCTGGTGTGCTAAAAACGTCTATTCTCGCAGCGTTTATAACATGATAAGTCCAAAAAGTACCGCTTCATACAAGCCTTATCGCTGCCCATCTGCTTCACCACAAAAGCGTACGTCCGACCTTTATACCTTCTGCGAGAGATTGCAGGAATAAGAAAAAAAAAACACTTGGTCTGGACTTGAGAAGCGCACAAAAGCTCTGTCGAAAAGAGGCCGTCCAGACAACTGCCAACGTTGCAGGGGTTGGGGTTTTCCCCCACCTTGTTTAACGTCACCATTCTGGGTCTCCCTGCGAAATTGGCTACGGGGACGACTTGACCGTATGGATGTGTAGGGGCAGCGGGGAGCAGATTGTGGTCACGGTTGCGACCGCGGCGGCTGCGTTTTTGTGGAGGCAAAACGCTAAGGCGCCCGTGTGCAGGGTGATGTCAGCTAGTGCAGGTTAAAGATCCCCTGGTGGTCGCAATTATTCTGGAGCCCTCCACTACGGCCCCCATGTCTCCCTACTTTCCGGGATCTCAGTGGTCTCTCTTGCGAGGAGGCCCTGCATTACGATGAAGAGCTTAATACGTATCAGGAGATCCTTAATCACTACATGTTGGAATGTCAGTCGTACCCAAGTGCACACAAGGAACTTTCCAAGAGAGAAGAGGTAGCATGGATGAGACAGCAAACGGGAGTCTCTCCGAAACCGCAGCTTTTAAGCCGATGGCACCCCGAGGTGTGTAGCCGTCGTTGCAAGAAATAGGATGGATTTGCGGACTTGGCCCACAAGGTGTGGACTTCCCCTAGCTATGGAGAGCCGAACACAAGTACAGATACCTGGAAGGCACTGCCGCTCAACCGGGAAGAACAAGACCAGCGTCAAGTCATCGGTCTGCCCATGGCTGCAGCCGCAATCCAAGAGATCCCGGCTGACGGCTACGGGGGGAATGATTCGGAGTTACAGTGACTTGACATCCGTCAAATTGGCTGACGGGTGCCAATAAAGCTATTTTTCTCTCTACCAGCACCCCATATTAACATGAATAATACATTTTATTTGGATTATTTGCAGGTGGTTGAGGCATGCATAGGTAACAAAAGACGATACTTCCCATACCACGAGTACTTGTTGAACCGGACCAAAGTCTGGATGTATTACAGGATGATGAAATGTTGGATATGAGGAGCGAGAGGGAGATGAAAGGCTTTGATAGCTATTCAGCAGCCTTGCCAATATCTGAAACATGAGCAGCACGTAAACGTTTGTTGCCGACGGTTCAAATGAATGTTTTATTATTGAGAACTTTGAGTCGTGTACCGCACACTACAAAATTTAACAAGATTTTTAGATCGCATCAGCGCCATGAGCTCAGGTATATAGATGCTTCATGGGCCCGTACTGCAGCACTGCTATAGGCAGTGAACGCGTCGTTTCTCAGCGACATGGAAGCTTTTCACGTATGCTGTTTAAAATACAAACTTAAATGTGTAGGCATTTTCGTGGCAGTAACACAGCTCATTTCATGCTTGATTTTGACCAGTGTCATTTTCACTGCTGGTGAACAGCAAATGTTCTGCCTGCTTGCGTTTCCATCGGCTGAAGGAGATGGAGACGCAGGAATGGCCATAACGGCCGCTGCGGCGGCATTTGGATCGCAAAGACGCCCGTGTGCTGTGCGGTGTCAGTGCACGTTAAGGATAACAACAACAATAATAATGATAATAATATTAATAACAATATTAATAATAATAATAATAATAATAATAATAATAATAATAATAATAATAATAATAATAATAATAATAATAATAATATAATTAGTTTTGGGGGAAAGGAAATGGCACAGTATCTGTCTGATATATCGGCGGGCACGTTAACCACGCCGTAAGGGAAGAAATAAAGGAGGGAGTGAAAGAAGAAAAGTAGCAAGAGGTATCATAGTGGAGGGCTTCCAGAATAATTTCGACCACCTGGGGATCTTTAACGTGCACTGACATCGCACAGCACACGGGCGCCTTAGCGTTTTGCTTGCATAAAAATGCAGCCGCCGCGGTCATGCTCAAACCCGGGAACTCCGGATCAGTAGCCGAGCGCCCTAACCACTTAGCCAGTGCGGCGGGCCGTTAGGATACCCAGGTGGCCGAAATTATTCCGGAGTCCTCCACTTCAACGTCTCTTCCTTTCTGCTTTTACTTCCTTCTTTATCCCTTATTCTCTTACGGCGTGGTTCTTGAGTCCACCTATATAAGTGAAACCATTGACCGTTTGCGGAAACATTTTTGTGAATGCGCGGTGAAGGCGCAGGCAGCGCCCTCTTTAGGCGATTTGGTTTTGGTGGAAACATGAACCGGCCGTGCATTCCTGCGCTGTAGTGCGGCGACTGATGTGAGCTGTAAGCTGTAACTGCAACCTAACTGCCTTGTATCTGCAACGCGTTTCTGTCTAATTTAACCACGCGTTAACACGAAGCCGTTGATTGGGACAGTAATGCGCGGATCAAGCACGTTTCGAAACTGCTGTTCTTGAAACATTATGGGCTTGTTTCCAAGTGCGCACAGCTTGGTCGTTCTAGAGGAGTTTTGCTATCGACGCACATGCGCATTCGGTGAAAACCGAATGATAGATACTAGTATGGACATTCACCATAAATGCTACAATGTCAAGCTGTGCTATCTGAACAGCGGGAGGACGGCAACGGCAAAACAACGCTGTGCCGTATCAGCAGGATTTTCGACCGTGGCGGCGGACCAACGCGTTGGATCCCGACAATTTTGGACTTGACAGGACCAGCAAGTCAGCCGGCACGCAGGGAGACCACTCCCAACCCGGTGGGCCGATTTGTTGACCTTTTTTTAGCGTTTTTTCCTCCCATCCACCATAGCGCCGCGACGCAGCTTCAAGGCTGAACGCCAGCGTTCGGCGGCGGGGAGGCCGCTCCAGGCCAACATGGCAAGCGCAAACCAGCAACGCGGCTACGACCCGGAAGGCATGGCATGGTAAACTGTGCCGAAGACCAGTCGGGACCAAGCCTGCAACGCTAATGTGATCCTGGCTTTTGAAAAAAGAGCCCAGAAACTCCAAGCCTGCGCGCAAGGGAAGGCCACGTCAGCCCACGGAGGCCACCATGCGCAACCCGACAAGGCATCCGATGAGCGCGCACCCGGAGGCCCAAGGCAAGTAAAAGCTGCATGGAAACCCAAGTTTCTCTGCAGATTTAGACCAGACGATGTGGTGCTAATCATCAAACCATTGACGGCGACAAGCTTGAAGAACTTACAACACGGTGAGCTAGGCCTAGCCCTACGACAACGAGTCGGGGAGGCCGAAGCGGACAACTTTTACTTCACAATATCCCCGGACCAAAACCTGATCATCGTGGGCACGTCGAGCATCCACGCGGCAGACAAACTGGTCGGGGACTTTGCGATAAAAATCCAAGAAGGAGCAGACCTCCATTTGCACGGGCACGTAAAACAGAGCGAAGACAACGTGGTTCACGGAGTCATCACAGTGGCCAATCTGGAAACCACCGAGTCCCTGCGAGGGAAGGTGAAAAGCTTTCACGGAGAAAGCACCATCCTGGAGATCCGAAAGTTCGGAACTTCGAACAAAGCCAGAGTCACCTTCGAAGGCAAGTACAAGCCCAGAGCTGTATTGTACAACGCGCAAGTCATACCGGTAGCAACGTACCGCCGCACCATACCAGCGTGTAACTTTTGCGGCACGGTGGGACATAGGCCAGATACCTGCCCGACACCGAGACAAGAAAACTGCGGACTCTGCGGAACGCTAGCCCCGTTTGTGGAGGGGGTGCGATCCCCTCACGTGTGCAAACCAAAATGTGCGGTGCGTGGCGGCGAACATGCCACGAACTCCAGAGACTGCACGGCGAAATTCCGCACGAACGCGCAGCAACAACCCAGCAATCAGGAGAAAAAGAGGAGGAAAAAGAAGAAAAAAAACAAGAAGATAGGAGGAAGCGGAAATCTCCCGCCCCCTCCACCTAGCAGGGAGTCGACTTCTG
The DNA here is from genome assembly GCF_052857255.1 of Amblyomma americanum. Lineage (NCBI taxonomy): Eukaryota > Metazoa > Arthropoda > Arachnida > Ixodida > Ixodidae > Amblyomma > Amblyomma americanum. Next base: position 105,870,311 of record NC_135498.1, read on the forward strand.
ATCAACCCAAGCAAATGAGGACCTGGGCCAGCATAGTCAAGAACGGGAAGCAGCAGGTGAGTGGGACCGCCTCTCCTCCTCCTCCTCCTCCTCCTCCTCCTCCTCCTCCTCCTCCTCCTCCTCCTCCTCCTTCTCCTCCTCCTCCCAAACCTTCCTCTCCACCCACACCCAACCCAGTAGAAACCGAGTTACGAAACCAGATAGCAGCCCTAAAAGCGCAGATCGCGGTGCTAACGAGCAAACTAGAAAGTGCGCTAGCTAAACCCCAGCCACCTCAGCAAGAGGAGGCGATGGAAAGCGGCACAGAACCTAGTCTTGAAAATAAACTAGAAGCTATTATGAGAAGGGTCCAGGAATCCATTCCCACCATAGTCTCACAACAGATAGCGAAAGCGATGACGGTTCGCAAATACGCTAACACGAGGAGACTCCAGAATCCCCGAGCCTACAGGATGCGTAGGGTGCTGAGCGAGGACGAGGAGGAAGGCCACCAGGAGCAATTTCCCCTCCAGAATAACAACAATCTCCAGATACAACATGGCGAGACAAACTAAAGAGAGTCCCATAACATTAGTGTGGAATACTCGTGGCTTGAAATCGAGGACTAAGAGAGCGGATCTTAGGATGCACCTGTCTACGTACGAGCATACTCCGGCAGTAGTGGCCGTACAGGAACCTGGCGGGAACGTGAGCCTCACAAACTACAAAACGTTCCAACTCGACCCCCTTACGTGCATCTTTGTGCACAAAAATTTCACTGCAAATTTGGTAGATCTGGAATTACAAACCAGCTTTTCGCACGTGATGGTGACTCTTCTGCCACTGAAAAAGGAGGATTCGCCGCTACACATCCTGAACGTATACTGCCCACCTAAAGCAAAAAACGTAACCTTCTCCACAGTCCTGAGCAGAGCTATCAGGGAAGCAGGACGAGACCCGCTACTAGTAATGGGAGATTTCAACGCGCAGAGTCCCTCATGGGGCTATCATCGAGAAGACATACGAGGACGGAAGCTAGCGGAGGCGGCGTCCGCGTTAGGTCTAACCCTACACACTGACCCGGCGTGCCCTACGCGGATAGGGAACTCGGTGCAGAGGGACAGGTGTCCCGACTTAACCTTCACGAAAAACGCGAGGCGAGTGGAGTGGACGAATATGGAGGAAACTCTCGGTAGTGACCACTGCCTGATCACCATAACGATCCGTACGAAACCCCTTACCAGGCCTACGGGGCACACTATGCTGCCGGACTGGACGAAATTTAGAAAGGAATACGAGGTAAGCTCCATCCAGGAGCAGGGTAATCAAGCCTGGACAAAACAGCTGCTGATCAACCTGCGTTCGACGGAGACGCAGGTAAAGCTCTCAGAGGCGGTGACGGACGTGGACACCCACCTCCTCCACCTCTGGGCAGCCAGACGCAGCATGGTCAAAAGATGGCGTAGACAGAAGCATAACCGAAAGCTAAGAGCTCGGATCGCGGCAATCACTAAAGAAGCGGCGGAGTACGCGGCGCAACTCGCGGACGCGAACTGGGTAGATAGGTGCAACGCGGCCGCTAGGCAGATGTCTAGCAAAAACACGTGGCGCCTCTTCCGGGCGCTCATAGATCCCAACCAGACGCGCACCGAGACGCTGAAGCACCTGCAGAGAGCGGTACATGCATTTCAAGGAAATACGGCCCAGCTCGCACTGAAGCTTCGGGACCAGTACCTGAGCACGACCCAAGATCCAAGGGGAGAAGCTTACAGATACAGTGGAGCCCAAAATGCTGAGCTGGACGAACCTTTCAAAATATACGAACTCAAGGCCGCTCTAGCGAGGATGAAACGCGGGACCGCGCCAGGAAGGGACGGGATCTCGGTAAAACTCCTAGCCAATCCGCCGGACCGCGCATCGAATCCCTCCTAAAACACTTTAATTCGGTTTGGATGGGCGAAGCTCCACTTCCCACGGAGTGGAAGACGGCGCTGATAACTTTCATACCCAAAGCGGGCAAGGCCATAGATACGGATAACCTAAGACCTATTTCTCTCACCTCGTGCGTGGGCAAACTGATGGAAGCTATGGTCAGAGATAGACTGTCTGAGTACCTAGAAAACAAGCGAGTCTTCGCCGACTCGATGTACGGCTTCAGGCCAAATAAATCGGCTCAGGACATCCTGCTGCAGCTCAGCAGGGAGGTACTAAACCCGATCGAACATCCGAACGGGGATAAGATAGTGCTGGCCCTAGATCTGAAGGGAGCCTTCGATAATATGACACACGAGGCGATCCTCACACACCTATCAGAGACGGGATGCGGCAGGAACGCTTTCGAGTACATAAAACGCTTCCTCACGGACAGACAGGCCTACGTGAGGATCCAGAACGCGGAACACGGCCCCTTTCTATTAGGCACGAGAGGGACGCCACAGGGAGCGGTGCTATCCCCCTTGCTTTTCAACTTGGCAATGAAGAACCTGCCGGTCCACCTGGAGAAAGTCCCGGGTGTGCAGCACGCGCTGTACGCGGACGACATCTCAATTTGGGCCACGCAGGGCTCTCTCGGTGAAATGGAGGCCAGCCTGCAGGAGGCGGCCACCGCGGTGAACGAGTACACGAAAAGATGTGGCCTTCATTGCTCCCCTCAAAAATCCGAATTCGTGCACATTCGCCCCAACAAAAAATGCCCAAACAAGATAGAATTGAGACTTGGATCGGAACCGATACCCGAAAGAAAAGAAATTAGACTCCTAGATCTTTTCATCCACCAGCGTCGGCTGGCGACGACCACGCTCGACAAACTAAAGAAGGTGGGAGATCAGGTGGGCCGAATGGTCCGCAGAGTCTCGAACAAGAAAGGGGGATTGCGAAGCAAAGACGCCTTGCGGCTGGCCAAAGCCTTTGTAACAAGCAGAATCCTGTACTCGACCCCCTATCTCCGCCTCAACAAACACGACCAGAACATCATCGAGGTGATAATGCGCAAAATGGCGAAGAAGGCCCTCGAACTCCCGATAACCACGTCTAACCTGAGACTCCAAGGTCTGGGTATGACGAACTCCTTCGATGAACTTAGAGAAACCCACCTCACAGGTCAATACACGCGATTATCGCAGACGCCGTCAGGACGCCGCCTTTTAGCCCGTCTGCCCATAGAACACACGACTCTAACCGAGGAGAGAGTAAGACTCTCTCAGGAGTGGCGTTACGCCCTGCACGTAAGACCACTCCCAATTAAGATGTCCAGGGACGACCACGAGGGTAGACGCAGGGCCAGGGCAGAAACCTTAGCTCACCACTACGGATGGAAACCCGGGGTATACTACGTGGACGCATCCGGCCCGCACCAAGGCGGGTGGTACACGGCGGCAGTGATCCACGAGTCCAAAACGGTGAACGGGCTCACCTTCAAAGCCCGAAGCGTCACTCAAGCAGAGGAAGTCGCCATCGCATTAGCGGCAACACACTCCGATTCCAAGACAATCATAACCGACTCGCGAGGGGCGTGTCGGAACGTCCAACAGGGCTGGGTCCCGTACCTGGCCTACCGGCTACTGCAAAACAGCTCGTACGTAGGAGGTCCATCCCACCGCTTCATAGTCTGGGCTCCGGCCCACTCGGGGCTAGCAGGAAACGAGGCAGCAGATGCAGCCGCCCGCGCGCTCTCTAACCGGGCAACCTCGTCCCCCGCCTCCTCTGAAGAAGTAGCGGAAGCCACGCCGACCTACACTTACACGGAAATAACGCAATTATACAAAGATAGACATAAACTGTACCCCCACCCGTGTAAAGGATTAACGAGAGCGGAGGAACGCCTGTTCCTCCGCCTTGTCACGAACACCATGATGTGCCCGGCCTCGCTAAAGCACTTTGACCCTGCCTTCTCCGGGGAGTGCCCGCACTGTGGGGAGATGTCCTCGGACCTCTACCACATGGTGTGGGCGTGCCCCTCCAACCCTGCTTTTACTCCAAACCCAAACCCCACCCGGGAGGACTGGGAGGCGACCCTACTCGCCTGTTGCGACCTGAAAGCCCAAAAGGCGATGGTCGAACGAGCTATGGCGGCAGCGGAAACCACTGGGGTCCCGTACTAGGGACTCCACCTAGTGATTGTGAGGGGAAGGGCACTAAGCCTGACTCCAGAGCACCCTCCATGTAACTCTCTTTTCAGAGGAAATAAACGTTTTTACCACCATCACCGTATCAGCACGAGCCGTGATTGAGATAGTACAACGAGTCGCTCACTAATCAGGTAAATGCGGCCTGCGTCAAAAGGTGCTGTATGAAGTTAGCAGAAAGTTTATATTTTCATATTCAAAGAACATTGGACATCTTGACAAGCCTAAATTTCAACTTGAAGGTTATCTTCATGCATTCTTAACGTTGTGAACTTTTGTTGGCCCATTTGTCGGACTATGCACTTCATCCTTTCATATGTAACATCATTACTCGCCGAGGCACCTTAGTAGGCGTTTGATGGCTGCATTTTATCCCCTCACCTTTTTATATATTTTATTTTACTTTCTCCGCACCGCTCACGTTCCGCCTTTATCTCCAAACTTCTCTTCCCGCGCAGAGTAGCATGCCAGCGATTTTTAGACGCCGAATAAATTGTCTGTTTTTCAATAAAGAGGTTCTCTCTCTTTCTCCTGCCTTATCAAGGAAGCGTGAACAAACCTCTGTGCGCATTAGGAAAGTGCATTCCATCATATTGTTTCATCACTGGTCCGCGCATAGGCGCACATTCATGCACATTTTCATTTGGTTATTTGGCGTTCCGTTGAGGTAGCAGAGTGCAGGTATTGACACACATGGTCATTTTTCAGGTCACAACGCGAAAACTCTTCGCTCCGGCCCGTTTCTAAAAACGGCAATGCTCTTTCGTTTAATTGGTTTTTTTTCTGGAAAGCAAATGACGCAGTATCTGTCTCATATATCGTTGGACACCTGAACCGCCCCGTTAGGGAAGGGTAAGGGACGGAGCGAAAGAAGAAAGGAAGAAGGAGGTGCCGTAGTGGAGGGCTCAGGAATAATTTCGACCACCTGGGGATCTTTAACGTGCACTGACATCGCACAGCACACGGGCGCCATAGCGTTTTTCCTCCATAAAAACGCAGCTGCCGCGGTCGGGTTCGAACCGTTAGCAGACACACGTTTCCGTCCGAGAAAACACACTAAAACAACAAAACAAGCGCACGTGAATTGCTGAACGCTGCCTTGCACATGTTTGGTCGGGAACCCGTTTCCAACCAAAAGTGCCAGCAGAGGTTCCCTTTTCGCACGACAGGTGGTGCTCGCTTTTCCGCAAATGGTTTATTACTGCGCTATTTTCTTTCCTGAAGAACAAATTTTCAGTTTTGAAGCATTTTTAAGCGGCAGATTTTTCATTTGTGTGATGCCCCCCAACTTTAATATATATATTTTTATTTTTATTCTGCCAACTTCTGTCGCGCTCCACAAGGAATTATGTAAGGGAGGAGGGAGAGAAGAACAAGAAATGCAAGATGAAGCACGCGCCACCTCGCATGCACGAGCAGCGCGATCAGAAGAATCTCTGGAATGATCCGCGAGCCACGTCGCTGCGACATGGTCGTCTGAACAGGACGACGGGCGCTCGCCATGAACGTCAGTCACGCCCCCGCCGCCAAGAACTTCGCGGCGGAGAGCGTGTTCGGCCTCCTGGACACGCAGGATCTGTTCACGTGTGTGTGCCGACTGTGGCGCTCTGTGGTTCTGCCTCGGCTGCGCAGGAAGCTGATCTCAGTCTCCGCCTGCCGTGCGCAGGACAGTTCCATTTCGACCTCTCGCGCTTTTCAGCCGACACGTCATCGCTGCAGATTCGGGCTGTCACTTCGCGTTTTTAGCTAATATCAATTTTCATGCTATGTAACATGGTGTGCAACCTGCCAAAGAAGTGAAAACACTGGTACAGCTCATGGGTTCCGCAGCGTAGCCTGCAGCTTGATCAATGAAATCGGAGCGGCGTCTTTGTCGAAGAAATCGGACCGGCGTCTGTGAGCCGGGGGGGGGGGGGGGGCGCTTTGTAGCATTTATTTTGCTGTACTGCCCATTTTTTTAGCAGTATTGAGAAGTTCCGTTCAGTACCCTTAGCGTCATGTCTCCGAGTTTCCGGTAATCAACCGCGTCCCTATTATACATGGGCTTTGCGAAGTTTTGCCATCAGTGTGATGCAGGCCTTGGGCCTCAGATTTCTGAATCAAAAGCCTGCAGTCAACGCCTCAGCTCGTTTTTACCCCATGTCTTGACTCCTAGTTTTTAATCATGTCGAGTCGGATTTCGATACTTGTGCAGTGTTTCGACTCCGATACAACCGCAGGTGGTAATTCTGAATAAACACTGGGCAACCATGATTCCATCCCGTTTTTAAAGCTGACGGCCAGCTGGCAGACGCCACCATATACTTCGCGAATCCCGCGCCGTAGCACGCGCTATGAAATGATGTATTTCTCGTGCATGTGCGCGTGCGCAGGAACCGGAGGAGCTGCACGCTATGCGGTCGGCGCCCATCGTGCCCTCCTGCGTGGACTCCCTCTGCCCCAAGTTTGCGAGATTTCGCAACATCCCCAGGATGGCCGGCATGCACCCATCCCTCGTGTTCATCTCGTGCCACGCAGACCTCAACGAGGACAAGAGGGGTAAGTACACAGGGCCTCTGTTAATGGCGGCCGCGATGCGAGGACTAGCGAACCTCACGCCACCGTTGTCGATGTTCTGATGTCTCTCCCTGCGAGGTTTTTAAGAATTGGGCGCTATGCAGCCAGCTGGCTGCTGATGTAGACGCTTTCAGCCAACAGTACTCTTATCGGGGCAGTGCATGAATCAAGGGATGGAGAAAAAACGACAAGGAGAATTAACGTGGATTAGCTCAGCTAATCCAGCATATACAAAGCGAAAGATGTCGGCGTTCACTGTGTTCATTGGCGTTGGCGTTCGCAATGTTTAGACGGCGATAGCTTTGAGCAAAGGAAGGGCGCACAACTGGCTCCCTGGATATGCGGACGCCTCACTCGTGCTTTGATACATTTGGCGGTGGTGAGAGAGAGATGTGGCCTGAATGCATTAGCGCTTCCAGCCTTGTGGCGGACATGCGGCTCTGCAGCAATAGCTAGGCTGCGGTGTTCATTTGGTGATCAATTCTCGTGATCAACCATGTACTGCATGCCACCTCCCACGGAGGCAGGGAGGCCACGCTGCCTTTCCAGTGTGCGGAGCTCAATAAAAGCAGGCTTTTGCAGTTGGATACCAACACCACGTACACGAAAGCGAGGCTGAGGCCTCTACTCACCCATGGAGCCGGTAGGGCGCCTTTCCTTACGTGGAATGAATGGCCTTTGCAAAGTTGTCAACGCCAATGAACTCTATGAACGCCGTCGGCTTACTTGTTTTGTTTGGTTTTTGTAGAAAGGAAATGGAACAGTAATCGTCTCACATATCTCGGTGGACACATGAACCACGCCGTAAAAGAAGGGATAAAGGAAGGAAGGAAAGAAGAAAGGGAGAACTGAAAATTGAGTTGGATTTTGAGGAAAGGCTCGGCGCTGCGCAGCAGCGGAGCACCTGTGGCTCGGTGCTACTAGTGGCGCATCCGCAGTAGTGACTAGAGAGAGAGAGAGAAATATCCTCGGCGAGGCGCAGGTTGTGACTTCATGTCTCTCCTCGGTGCACCGCCACGACGAAATCGCAAGTTCGTGGCCATTAAAGCTTTCGCTTTAAAAACCTGGATAATGAAGAGTGGTTTTGGGCAAATGAAATGGAACAGTATCTGTCACATCTCTGCTATAATGCCTAGAACATACTATATCTCTGCAGACACCTGAACCGCGAAGCCGTAAGGGAAGAAATAAAGGAGCGACCAAGAGAAGAAAGGGAGAGGTTTTGTAGTGGTGGGCTCCTTGGTCTATTCCACAAATCAACAAAGGCTTTTGGCGTTCGTGACGGGGGCACATCCAATCTGCGAAAACTAATTGACGTATAGGCGTCGATAAAGACATGTCTAGTGAATGCACGGGTTTCTTAGAAACCATCTTCCAGATCTGTACTGAGGCGCACATGAATAATTATGAGCATGCAAGAACAGGTGTCGGGACTGAGCGAGTACCACGCGTTTCCGGTAAACCTCTGTGCTTGGCGTGCAGACGTAGGGCCATCGAGTGAAACCGAATGAAACCCACCTTTTTCGTGCACTATGCTGGCCTGGCAGATGGCGCGGGTGTGGGCGACCTTTCTGCGTCGGAAAACGTTCGATTCTGAGCATTGGGCTGGAACCGCAGCCGTCTAAAAGTGCTACAATGGAGCAACGTCTGTGTTGTTTTCAGAGGCCTCCACTAGACTCCGAGTGATTTGTCCAACGGGCAAGGCGGCGGCGTTCCGTCGACTACCCGGCAGCACTGCAACACGGTGTCGCATTCCAATCCTAAAGGCGAAGCTTAAGCGACCTCCAATTTTACGTGACAGCGTATACAGTGCATCCGGTCGAAAAGCAGTCGGCGTCGTAGTAGTTGTGGGACCCGCTTGCCGGAAAAATTCCTTCCCTTACGGTGCGGTTCGGGTGTCCACCCAGATATGCGAGACAATTGTCTAAGGGGTGAGGAGTCGCGCCGAATAGGCAATGGTGTTCCACGGACCCGTTGACAACACTGTCAAGTTCCATTATTAAAGACGAAGCTTAAGCATCTTCCATTTTTATTTGCTGCTGATGGAGGTGGCTGTAAATGCCGAACTTCTTATGGCACATTCCAATCGGCGGACGGGAGCAGTGGTATCGAGAACGGAGGACCAGTACAGTAGGACTCCGAGTGAGGGAGCACTTGTCCTGCCAATGCAACAATCACTGCGATTCGAGAGCAGTAAGCCACGTGACCACGCTTGCTTTCCCAGCATTCTCCGCGTGCTGGACGAGGAACTAGAGCTCGAATCAGAGCTCGTACTCCAGCTTTCATTGCTATCGTCGCCGTCGTCTTCGAATGCTTACATCACCTAGGCAAGGCGATGCCACTCTTCCGTCGCACCCATAGATGCTTCCAGATGAAGCTCATCGATTCCGTAAAGCTAGCCGAGCGCGGACGCTTTGCAGCCGTCATATTCGATGTCGCCAAGAACGACAAAAGGAAGCAAAAGAGCTAGGATAGGACGTTTTCATGTCAGTTGACTCCACTCTGGCGTTTGAAGAATGAGCAGCCAGGAGTTAGCGCGAATGCTCTCGGTGCAACGAAACCACGCTTGTTCTACGGTACGATCAAAATGCTCCTGCTCTTGAACTCCCTCTGGAAGGCACCCGGCCTCGCGAGGGAACTGTTGGGAGTGCTCTCGAGTGCGCGTGCCCTCCCACTGGAATGCTCCATTAGTATCACAGTCTCGCTGACTTCGATTTTGTTCCGAAGCAAATAATGACGCAGTATAAAGCCTGCTTCATTCCTGAAAAATTGAAATTGAAAATTGCTTTTTCGGGAAGGGCGCTCGGATACTGATCCGGAGTTCCCCGGTTCGAACCCGACGGCGGCGGCAGCGTTTTTATGTAGGCAATGGAGGCAAAATGCTAAAGCGCCCGTGTGCTGTGCGATGTCAGTGCACTTTAAAGATCACCAGGTGGTCGAAATTATCCCGGCGCCATCCACTACGACACCTCTTTCTTCCTTTCTTCTTTCACTCCCTCCTATATCCCTTCCCTTGCGTTGCGGTCCAGGTGTCCAACGATTTACGAGACAGATAATGAGTCATTTCCTTTCCCCCAAACCAATTAATATTATCATCGAAACGCGGCCACCACAGTCGGGTTCGAATCCGTGTTGTCTGCATCTGTAGCCGACGGCCCTAACCACCGAGCCACCGCGGCAGGCCCCATGTCTGGACGTGAACGTGTTTCTTTCAATAATTCAGGTATCTGCAGTTCCCGTCTTTCATTATTTTTTGACACCTGTGCTCTGCTTTATGAGGAGGCGTATTCTACCACTTCGTTTATTCTGCCTCAACAGCTGCGCAGTGTAGCGCTATTTGAAGCAAAAAGCTTCACTACTCTTGCTTTTCGAGCCGTCAGCGGGGCCGCCAGTTTGAACATCAATGTAGCTGCACTCCGTTCCTTACATTAGGTTTAACGCTAGGAAACGTACGGAAGTAGTCCGCACGGAAAAATAAAGGGAGCCGTGTTACTGTGCTCTTTTTCCAGTGGGCGAGTGGTCTAATGCACGAGAGAGCGACAGCGTGTCGTCAGCAATTAATAGTGAACTTAATCAAGGTCATGACCAATATGTCATGTAATAATAAGCCTGCATTTACTGCTTCGCTCACCACAAGGAGCGCACTATTTTTTGGTCGCGAATGCAGGCAGCGCAAACAACAGCGCTATCTTTGACAGCATTGCACCTAATGCATGAATTGGAGTATAGAGGTCAAACCATGATCATAATTTGTGGTAGTCGAGATAGTTTGTGAAATAGCCGCTGGTGTCGTCGCTGTAGCTGACGTCATATAAGAGAGGAGGAGCAAGAAGTCGAGGGGTTTACAAGCACTTTTTTCGCGGGGATGGGATCTGAGGGCTCTCACACATGTGGCGAGAGCTCCTTGTCACCATGGGTATCTGTCGCTAAACTGTCATCGCTTCAGATGCGCGGTTGTTGCGAAGCGCGTCCTTTCTTTCAATCTTTAATCTCACATCTCTTTCAACTCTCCTTCTGTCTGCACGTGGCAGCGGTTGTGGCTCATCTTGAGCCAGTGTTCATGCCCGGGCGCTTTCCTTTTCATACTTGCTTCAGTCGGAACAACAGCTCCGTGCCAGACTCCTGGGGCGATGGAGGAAGAATAACTTCCTGCCGTAGCCGCGCTTTGAAATCTACGGAAACCACCAGTCGCTCGACCACAAACGTAGCCATGCCAAGAACAGTGTCGCTGAGAGCTTGGTTTCACCTCGTTTACCATTTGTGCAAATCAGACGCCTGAGCTTTTCGCATTCGACCAGAGTGAACCTGAACTAAACCACCAGCAATTTTTGTAAGCTTCAGATTATAAATAATTCAGCCATTGGCAGCCGCTCTTGAATGTAAACTCAAATATTCTAGACCTTACAAATGTTTAACTAACCGCGATTGCTCAATGGCTAGAGCTAGGAAGTAAAGAAAGCCTAAGTGAAATGCAAAGGCAAAGCATTTGGCGAGAATCAGGTAACAGCAGATCTGTTGAGGAACAGAGGGAAGATTGTGCTATAAAAACTAGCCATCCTGTGTACGCAATGCGTTATGTCATCGGTGGTACCGGAAGATTGGAAGAACGCAAACGTTATGTTATTTCATAAGAAAGGAGAATCGCAGGACTTGAAAAATTACGCCTTACTGTCCGTTGCCTGCAAGGCATTCACTAAGGTAATCGCCAATTGAGTCAGACTTTAATCAACCAAATGATCCGGAAGGTTTTCGTAATGAATGTTCTACAATAGATCATGTTCACACTATCAATCAGGTTATAGCCAAACACGCAGAATATAACCAACCGCTGTATATAGCCTTTATTGGTTACGAGAAAGCATTTGACTCAGTGGAAACCTCAGCAGTCATGCAGGCATTGTGAAATTATGGTGTAGGAGAGCCTTATATGAAAATACTGGAAAGTGTCTTTAGCAACTGCACAGCTACGATAGTCCTCTATAAAGTCAGAAATAAAATTCCATTAAGGAACAGCGTTAGGAGGAAGACACGATGTCGCCAATGCTTTCGCCGCCTCTTCACAGGAGGTATTCCGTGCCCTGAATGGACACGTATAATCTCCGCTTTTTCGTTTTTATTTTTATTTCGTTAAATAATCTTTTATTTACAATGTTTTCATTACCTTGTCATCGCCTATCACAAACAAATCAATCATAAATGACTAGAAGCACAAATTACGATTATTTCTGACGATTATTTCTTAAGATTATTTCTGACACGCGGTGCCGACTATGTACTACGCCGACGGCTCTTCGACTGAACGAGCTGTATGCGCTGCCGCCTAAAGTTATTGTTTCATTGCCTTTGCGTTGAGCTACAGAGCCACAGACGCAAAAAAGTGTGCCCTTAGGGAGGTTCTATAGATCTTTGATGTTGTAGCCCACATACCACACAACTTCCGTGGAGGAGGAATGCCACTCTCCGGATAAGTCTAGATGTGGTCGACACGCTTGGTACCCTCAGTGGCCCCCAGTTCGTGAAGCATCAAATACTGAAATGAAGAAATGAAATCACATGAAAAAATAAAAATTGTTTTTTTGGGAAAGGAAACGGCGAAGCGTCTGTCTCGCATATCGGCGGATAATTGAACCGCGCTGTAAGAGAAAGGATAAAGGAGGAATTAAGAGAAGAAAGAGAATAATTTCGGCCGTCTGGAGATTTTTAACGTGGAGTGACACCACGCAGCACACGGGCGCCGTTGTGTTTCGCCTCCATCGAAACGCGGCCGCCGCGGTGGGGTTCTAATCTAGTTCCACAGAGAACATTTATTGCCTGTACGCACTAACTATCCGCTCCCCCGCCGTGAAACCGGTGCAGTTGCCGGTGGATGTCCAGCGCGGCTCACCTGCAGCGGCGCCGCGGCAACGATCCAGCCGCAGCGTCTTCTGGCCCAGCCCCTGTACCGGCTTCTTTTGCCGGGGCGTACGGCGAACTGGCTCCGGCGGAGGTCGTGGAGCAATTTGTCCATCGTCAGCCGCATCGTCCGTCTGTGGGCATCAACGGCGGTGCCGGGCTCCGGAGTGCGCCACGCGGCCTGCGCATGTTCAGCGTGGCGCTGCACGTGACGGAGGCTAGCGTTGAGGGCAACGCCGCCACCTTCCGCTGCACTGAGGACGCAACCTGCGAGGCCGCTCTGGTGAGGTCACCACAGGCGACGCCCCTCGCTCTGCTCGCTGTATGCGTGTCTGATCTTCCACCTCGAACGTTCTACGACAAAACTCGCATTCAGCTGTGGAAGACTTTCAGTACGGACATTCTTGAACGGACAGGAAAGACGAACAACCCCAGGCACTGCCTTGAGTACAGAAAATACCAGAATGCACGCGAAATGAAGCAGAGTGGCGAGCTCTGCGATGAGCGCCAGGCCCCTTAGATCGCTGTCGAGTTCCTGCGTAATATCTTTTTAGATTTCATGATGTCATCCCTTGTGAGAATCTGTGAATATGCGGACCGTGGCGAAGGAGGTGAAGGAGGATTTGGATAGGATGGATATGACGACAGCACGCCTTTCTTGAGGTGAGACGAGTGGTAAGGCCTCGTTCCTGGCTGCGTGCGCAGGCTAGAAATGTGACCCCACGATGACCATGACTCGCCCGCGGGCATCTATACGCGCTGATAGCAGTTTCAGAAGAGGGCATGTCCGGCGTTACAAGCACGTTGGATACGCTCGTCGAAGGTGACGCGAGTGGTGGTCGCGCCAGGCCGAGTGGCGAGTGCGATGCATGCACCGAGAAATGGGAGCATGGGAGTCAAGACCTGCGGTGCTACAGGAGAGGATTGAGTAAAGTTCATTACTGTTACTACGACATGAAGTCGTATTGTTCCCGTGGAACACACAAGGCCGCTGCTGTCTGAAGAGAGGGTATAGTGATAACGGGCCTGTGATGGCCAAGAATGAACTTCAACCACTGTCGTTAGTGAAAATTTGCTGCATCAATGCAATGCTTTAATTGCATTGATTCTGATCAGTATGTCACCATTTTGTATCCTGAACTCTATTTGCAGCATCTGTGTTTTGGGTAAAAAAATTGGAGGGCACTTAAGCTTCGCCTTTAAAAGTTTTAACGCGACAGCGTGTCGCTGCGCTGCCAGGGAGTGCACGGAACGCTCTCGCCCTATTTGAGCAACGCCTTGTTGGAAACACCTTTCAACGCATTTTTCATTTTTCAATTATTTCAGTTAATTTAATTACTAATATCACGCTCTAATTTTTCTTTATTACCATCATCAGGCATTTACTTTTTCATTCGAATTATTTTGACGCATTTGAACTCCCTATTGATTTTTTTTTTCATTTTCAACTCTAGTTCATAAACTACAATGATTTCTTTAACTCATCATCGGCAATCACATATCAACCAATCATCAATCACTATAACCATAAATTACCAAGATATGATTTTTTTACGTAGCCCCCGATTATTTCCGACACGCGGTCTCGACTACAAACTACGCCGACGTCTTCTCGACAGAACGATCTGCATACGCTGCATATAACGCTTATTTCTGAGTTACAAACTGAACGCGATTGGATAAGTGCGTTTTCGCTATTTTCCCCAGAATTTCGATCATTACGAAAAAAATAACCCGGAAAGATTTTTTGAGCAATCTGAATTTCTTGTATATTTCTTTTTTTTGAAGGGATTTCAATGATGGGCAACGACTTCATAATGCATGGATTTGTGTGTATACAGGCCCGCAACTGCTCCGGCTTTTCATCGACCTGCTTGCGTGAATTACTAGTTATGCTAGTTAATGCTGTTTGTTGGTTTAACACGAGGACCTTCTTCTGAACAGTGATGATCGCTAATAAATAGCTCTGTTTTTTGTGTTTTTTACAGTATACTAATGACATTATTTTTCCCTCCTTTCCGTCCCTCCTTTCCTAGGACAGAGCAACGGCGTATATCTCGGCGACTGGGTGCCAAGCCCACACCTACCCGCACCATCTATAATGGAATTTTTATTATGTTTTCGTTATAGAAGCGATACATCATTCACTCGAGTCGCAATGTGTGAAGTGTACTTATTTGCTAACATGTTGTCATATTTAATACGTGCTAACGGCGTTAACTGCGTATGTCGCTATTTCGCTGTATGTTCCTATTTCACTTGTGTTACTCTCACGGCTCGCTCAGTAATTCAATTCAAAATGAAGGTATTTTTCAGCCCAAAAAGTATGTGCAGATTTCAAGCAACTGAAATTGTTAGCTTTCCAACGCAGAACATAAAGGTAATTTCTGAAAAGCATGTACACAGGATCTGTCAGAGGAACACCCGAGGGATAGTGGAATCATCATCGGTTTCGAAGATATAGATTAATTTAAAAATTTAAGAAAAAATGTAATTACTGGCGGCGAAATCTGCCTGAGGATGGCGGACGACGTGCTGCTAACTCGCTGTTTGTGAAATATAAAGAAAACACTGCATGTCTTGCACAGACGCGTAGGTTGTGAGTTGCCAAAAGTCAGAGTGCGCGTTTCATGTCTGATGGCACAATGCCATTTATTTTTATTCAAGTACTTCAGAGGTTCCAAACTGGGAGCATTTTGTGAGAGTGAGGGGTACAGTAGCTGGCAGCCATGAAATGATACGATGCCTAAAAATACAGAAGTACACGATACAATCCACGCTGGCTTCTAGCCTGAACGAAATGCATTGTGCAGCCCACACATTTAGCGGGATCGGATCGCAAGGTTTCGGAGCGAAAAGCTCCATTTCTCGCATGCAAATCTTCCAGGTCAAATAACGCTTGCATTTCACAAAAGCTGGAGGCTCGTCGCAGTTGTGGCTGTGACGTCACAACGCCTGACTTGTCGCAGCAGTTGCCGCTAGTTCCGTCGAGAAGCTAGCTCTCGCCAGTTGGGTAACGTGGCTGACCTCGTGATTCGCATTTGCTCAATAAAAGCCAGCGCTCGCCGCCTCGACACCGCAGACATGGAGCCAGAAGCGGTCACCAGGTCGAGTTTTTTGGTGAAGCATGGGAAACGCCAGTATGCTTCTGGCGATCCCTACCACGAAAAGCGTCACAAAACCGCATTGACTATACAGATAAGTCGCGAAAGTGGGCTCGTTGAGTTGATGAAACTGATGAAGAACGGCAGGTTCGTCCGCAGAAGCAGCAGCACAGGCGACAAGAGGATATGAAGCGGAAAAGGGCAGCGCATGCTGCCAACGTCTCCGCGTCGACATCGACTCCTGTATCGGTTGCCTTTCGGTACGCATAACTTGGATCAGCAGAGCTGAGCCATAGCCATATTTTTTATTGCCAGCAACTGGGAGTGGTCTCTCAGTACCCTGTCACTTGCTTGGAATCGAGAGGAGATTTCGTAAAGCGGCAATCTGAAAGGAAAATATGGGGCAGGTATGAGTGCTTGCAACGATGGCATTCTTTTCCTGATATCTAACCAATCACGTAAGAAAAAAATAGTTTCAGCTGACAGTTGCGCTACATTTGACAGTGCATGACTGCATAGTCTACAGTTGATATCCATGCCATATATGGACCACACACGCGGAGAAACATGCGCTTAACCGCGTGCACAATTGTATTAGCGAATAAATGAGATCTTGAACACTTTGAAGGTGTCTTTCTTTTTCTTGTAACTTCGCTGTTTATTCAGTCTATGAATCTTTTTTTGTCGACATTCAGCACCCTCTGCGGATCTTAACACCGGCAATATCGATGGATATTGCAGTTCTTAGTATTCGAAAAAAGAGCTAAGCATATTGACTGGCGCCAACCGCCTTTAATGGCTTGCAGCCGAGGAGTGCTTCAGATGCCGAGCCGGCGCCGTCACTGTGCCATAAAGGAAGGGAACCCCTCGAGGAGACCACATCCTCTTCCCGAGAATCATAGGAGAGCGAGGAC
The DNA here is from genome assembly GCF_052857255.1 of Amblyomma americanum. NCBI lineage: Eukaryota > Metazoa > Arthropoda > Arachnida > Ixodida > Ixodidae > Amblyomma > Amblyomma americanum. Next base: position 105,886,880 of record NC_135498.1, read on the forward strand.
AGTCGCCGCTGCGCTTGTGTCCGCTATACGACGTTAAGTGAGTTCGCTATGCTCATGGTGCGATTAGCAGTGACTCCATGAAATATTTGGGTCCTGTCGGCTTAAAATGAGGAAATGTGCTGTCGGCACAAAGACAAAAGTGTTCCAGAGTGCTTAATGCCGCCTAGAATTGCGTCCTGTACTGACATCAACTTGCTGATCAGACATTAAGCGACTACACATTCTAACCCAGTAATCTGTAGAGTGGCCACTGAAATTTGCTGTTTCGTGATTCGCAATTCTTTTTGTGCTGTGACGATCAGCGGAAAGGAGTGTTGAAACAAATGAAAGAAAGTATACAAACATAAAAAAATAAGAAAATGAAAGAGGACAGGGAAAGGCTTTCGCATTTCCGCTCATAAGCAGACCTAAGTGCAAACCTGTAATTTTTATTTATCATCGTTATAGACGCTTTATAGGTATTGTGCTCAATGGATTTCACTCGTGTTTTCGGGCCCAGTTTGTGCTGACATTCTTCTCGTCCCGTTGCTTTTTCGTTCCTCGCTCCTCAGATGCAGGGCTTACTTTCGACCTCACAGTTGCACCGTTATATGCGTCGCACAACCAGTAACGTTGCACACACTGCGCGCGTGACTATGGCAAACTGGTTTGACTGGCGCTTGGTGGATAAGAGAGCAGCTGCACCGTGGCGCTTTGTAGCGCTTTGAAGCGCTTTGCCGTGAGAGAAAGCCAGGAAAAAAGAGAGACTGTGACGGCACTCTTGATGATACCGGAAAAGCGTACAACACTATGTTGTCCGGGCAGGTTCTCGTTCTTTTACACCCCGTTATCGTCTTCTATCGGCACATAAACAGGCGAGGCGAGGCACATGCAGTTATATTGCCGTGAGGTGCTGTAGCTTCTCCTGCCATTGCAATTATCAGACACCTTCACCATTGACTGCACCGCGATACCGTTACCTGAGTACCGGGAGCCCCCCACCGCCTGATTCAAAATCTGCCCTTCAGAGGTTAGAGCGCGGATTCCCTACTGACGCCTTGTCTCTAAGCTCTCTGCGCTTGGAGCAGAATCTGCACAGCAGAGGCTTTACTCTACATTTCCAGTGGGTGCCCTCTCACATAGGAGTCAACGGTAATGAGGTTGCAGACAGTCTCGCCCATAAAGCTCTTTCAAGGATTCCATCAGAAAAAGTACCTCAAGATGGGAAAAGTCTCCGCAGGAAAACGGTGCTCGATCACTTCAGTACCCTGTGGAGTGCGTCCCACAAGCCATGTGTGACCAAGGGACGGAAAAGATCTCGGGCGACCCTTCTACATCGAATTCGCACGGCCTCTTCTCGCACTCCTGCATGGATGCATAAGACCGGCACAGCATCGTCTCCGCTCTGCTCTTTATGTGGTGTGTGCGGGGGTATCGAACATTATATTATGTACTGCCCAGAGTACAACGCGGAAAGGCAGGTGATGTTCGCTTCCTTCAAGAAGACAGGAACCCGTCACAGCACAGTGCAAGACATTGTCTACCCGAGTGGAAACCAGACATGCAGAAGGGAGGCTGCACGCATTCTTTTAACATTTCTGCAGAACATGGATCTTGTTTTTAAATTGTGACAGCAGGAACGGACTATGGCCTACTGTGATTGAATGTGCGCGCAGATGGTGTCTTCCGGAGTGGACTACTTTATACTGTGAGTGAATGTGTGTATGGAGTGTGGCACTACAATGGCCTATGTTCTACTGTGACTGAATATGTGCATAGATGGTGACTTCTGGAGTGGACTGTGATGTGAACTGTGTGGATTGATTGTATGCATAGATGGTGACTGCGAAAGAGAATGTGTGCTATTATAAGAGACTGTGCAATTAGCGGGGTGGATGCGGCATTGTTAATATCGAAGGGATGCTGCGGTGGAGCAATTGCCGGCAGATGAAGCAAGGCTAACCCCACCTGTAGCATTCAACACCTCAACCTCAACCCCCCACCGCCGGTGAGCACGCGCTCATTGGTGCCGACTCTGCAAGTGGGCACGCAGCTCAAATGCAGGCAGCTGGCGTCATCTGGCGCCGTCAAGGCGGTATGCGCATCCTCACTGACTGCGCGCGGGCTCCCGGTACTCCAGTACCAGTAACGGTAACACGGTTCTCGGTATGTTTTAGGCGTCTATTCTTGAAGAACCACGTACCTTCCGCCATACCTTTCTTTTTGGACCGCGGTTTTGGTAGGGTCTCTTAACTTTTCTTTGGGGCATGCATGGTTATGTTGCTTTGTATATGCCACGTCACGATTGCCCCTTTGCCTTGTTCCGCTGGCCAATCAGGTTTCTTCTGCAGTCCAGGCAGCTGGCGGGCACGCACCTGCAGTGCAGACAGCTGGCGCCATCTGGCGCCGTCAAGGCGATTTCCTCATGCTTGCTGACTGCACGCGGGCTCCCAGTACTCCGATACCGGCAACGGTAACACGGTTCTTGGTATGCTATACGTGTCCATTCTTGAAGAACCACATAACTTCCGCCATACCTTCCTTCTTGGACCTCGGCTTTGGTAGGGTCTCTCCTATGTTTTCTTTGGGGCATGCATGGTTATTTTTCTTTGTATATGCCTCGTCACAATTGCTCCGTGGCCTTGTTCTGCTGGCCCATTGAGTTTCCTCCAGTTAATACAACGTCTACTGCGTCGGTGCCGCGGTGCAAGAACCCGCGAAACCTCCCTGCAACACCTGTTGCGGCAAAGAAAAGAAATGACATTTATTAGCTTTTGTTTTTGTATCGATAGCTACATTACGCTAGCACTTCGAGCCTTCTGCGTGGCATCCCTTGAGCTGCGCGGCCGCCCTTGAGCTCCGTAGCGGTGCCGTCGCTGGTCCCGTGGAGCGGAGCAGCTGCCGGCGGCGTGGCGCGCCGGCGAAACCAGGGGGGGGGGGGGGGGGGGGGGAGGTAGTAGAGAGGTGCAGAGGGGGGAAAGAGTGAATCCACGTCCAGATGCGAAGATGAAGAAGGAACGCCCAGCGAAAGTGAGTGGCGAAAGACCGACATTGCAGTTCGACTGGGCGAGTTCGACAGTGGCGAGTTCCATACAATCAGCCAGCTGTAGCTATCGCGTCACTCCAGCTTTAACCAGAGCTAAACCGCAGCCATTCTTCTGAGCGTCCGACATCATAAGGTGTATATACTAAACATTACAATAAATCCTTATATGACAATATAATATGGCAGCATTTTTATAACGTGCATCCTTTGTGGAACTCCTGACTCAAAAATTAGTTCATTGCATCCAAGAGCATTGTGTGGTACAAGATATTAGACACATTTAGCATACCGGAGACGTACTAGCGTGGACATGTACCGGTTTACCGGACTCCTCCTGCGCACGCGCACTGGCATTGTTGGCGTCAGGCGGGGCCACTACGTGTGCGCAGGTGGGGTCCGGTAAACCGGTGTACGTCAACGCTAGTATGTCTCTGGTGTGCTAAAAACTTCTATTATCGCAGCGTTTATAACGTGATAAGTCCAAAAAGTACCGCTTCATACAAGCCTCATCGCTGGCCATGTGCTTCACCATAAAAGGGCTCATCCGACCTTTATACCTTCTGCGAGAGATTGCATTTGAAGGATGCATGCCGGATTAAGAAAAAAAAATACTTGGTCTGGGGTTGAGAAGCGCACAAAAGCTCTGTCGAAAAGAGGCCGTCCAGACAACCGCCAACGTTGCAGGGGTTGGGGCTTTCCCCCACCTTGTTTAACGTCACCATTCTGGGTCTCCCTTCGAAATTGGCTACGGGGACGACTTGACCGTATGGATGTGTAGGGGCAGCGGGGAGCAGATTGTGGTCACGGTTGCGACCGCGGCGGCTGCGTTTTTATGCAGGCAAAACGCTAAGGCGCCCGTGTGCAGGGCGATGTCAGCTAGTGCATGTTAAAGATTCCCTGGTGGTCGCAATTATTCCGGAGCCCTCCACTACGGCCCCCATTTCTCCCTACTTTCCGGGATCTCAGTGGTGTCTTTTGCGAGGAGGCCCTATATTACGATGAAGAGCTTAACACGTATCAGGAGATCCTTACTCACTACATGTTGGAATGTCAGTCGTACCCAAGTGCACACGAGGAACTTTCTAAGAGAGAAGTAGCATGGATGAAACAGCAAACGGGAGTCTCTCCGAATCCACAGCTTTTAAGCCGATGGCACCCCGCGGTGTTTAGCTCTCGGTGCAAGAAATACAATGGAATTGCGGACTTGGCCCACAAGGTGTGGACTTTCCCTAGCTATGGAGAGCCGAACACAAGTAGAGATACCTGGAAGGCACTGGCGCTCAACCGGAAAGAACAAGACCAGAGTCAAGTCATCGGTCTGGCCATGGCTGCAGCCGCAATCCAAGAGATCCCGGCTGACGGCTACGGGGGGAATGATTGGGAGTTAGTCACTTGACTTCCGTCAAATTGGCTGAGGGTTACCAATGAAGTTATTTCTCTCCTTCTACCTGCATACCATAATAACATGAATAATACGTTTTATTTAGATTATTTGCAGGATGTCCCAGGCATGCATAGGTAACAAAAGACGATACTTCCCATACAACGAAGGCTTGTTGAACCGGATCCAAAGTCTGGATGTATTACAGAATGATGAAATGTTGGATATGTGGAGCGAGAGGGAGATGAAAGGCTATGATAGCTATTCTGTAGCCTTGTCAATATCTGAAACATGAGCAGCACGTAAACTTTTGTTGCCGACGGTACAAATAAATGTTTTATTAATGAGAACTTTGAGTCGTGTACCGCACACTACAAAATTTAACAAGATTTTTTGATCGCATCAGCGCCATGAGCTCAGGTATATAGATGCTTCATGGGCCCGTACTGCAGCACTGCTATAGGCAGTGAACGCGTCGTTTCTCAGCGACATGGAAGCTTTTCACGTATGCTGTTTAAAGTACAAACTTATATGTGTAGGCATTTTCGTGCCAGTAACACAGCTCATTTCATGCTTGATTTTGACCAGTGTCATTTTCTATGCCGGTGAACAGCAAATGTTCTGCCTGCTTGCGTTTCCATCTGCTGAAGGAGATGGAGACGCAGGAATGGCCATAACGGCCGCGGCGGCGGCATTTGGATCGCAAAGACGCCCGTTTGCTGTGCGGTGTCAGGGCACGTTAAGGATAACAACAACAATAATGCTATTACTACTACTGGATATATTAATAATAATAATAATAATAATAATATTATAATAATAATAATAATAATAATTAGTTTTTGGGGAAAGGAAATGGCGCAGTATCTGTCTGATATATCGGTGGACACCTAAACCGCGCCGTAAGGGAAGAAATAAAGGAGAGAGTGAAAGAAGAAAAGTAGCAAGAGGTACCATAGTGGAGGGCTTCCAGAATAATTTCGACCACCTGGGGATCTTCAATGTGCACTGACATCGCACAGCACACGGGCGCCTTAGCGTTTTGCTTGCATAAAAATGCAGCCGCCGCGGTCATGCTCAAACCCGGGAACTCCGGATCAGTAGCCGAGCGCCTAACCACTTAGCCAGTGCGGCGGGCCGTTAGGATAACCAGGTGGCCGAAATTATTCCGGAGTCCTCCACTTCAACGTCTCTTCCTTTCTGCTTTTACTTCCTTCTTTATCCCTTATTCTCTTACGGCGTGGTTCTTGAGTCCACCTAGATAAGTGAAACCATTGACCGTTTGCGGAAACATTTTTGTGAATGCGCGGTGAAGGCGCAGCCAGCGCCCTCTTTAGGCGATTTGGTTTTGGTGGAAACATGAACCGGACGTGCATTCCTGCCCTGTAGTACGGCGACTGATGTGAGCTGTAAGCTGTAACTGCCACGTAACTGCGTTGTATCTGCAACGCATTTCTATCTAAAGTAACCACGCGTTTTGCAACAGCGAGACTTTGACGTGATAAAAACCGCGACGAGATACAAGGCCCAAAACATGAAGCCGTTGATGGGGAGAGTAATGCGCGCATCCAGAACGTTTCGAAACGGCTGTTCTTGAAACATTTCGCGCTTGTTTCCAAGTGCGCACAGCTCGGTCGTTCTAGAGGAGTTTTGCCATCGACGCACCGGGGCGAAAATCGAATGATAGATACTAGTATGGACATTCAGCATAAATGCTACAATGTCAAGCTGTGCTATCTGAACAGCGGGAGCATGACAACGGCAAAACAACGCTCTGCCGTATCAGCAGGAGCCCTGATTGAGATAGTACAATGGGTCATTCACTAATCAGTCTAATGCGGCCTGCGGCAAAAGGTGCTGTATGAAGTTAGCAGAAAGTTTTTATTTCCATATTCAAAGGACATTGTACATCTTGACAAGCTTAAATTTCACCTTGAAGGTTATCTTCATGCATTCTTCACGTTGTGAACTTTTGTTGGCCCATTTGTCGGACTATGCACTTCATCCTTTCATATGTAACATCATTACTCGCCGAGGCACCTTAGTAGGCATTTGATGGCTGCATTTTATCTCCTCACCTTTTTATATATTTTATTTTACTTCCTCCGCACCGCTCACGTTCCGCCTTTATCTCCAAACTTCTCTTCCCGCGCAGAGTAGCATGCCAGCGATTTTTAGACGCCGATTAAATAGTCTGTTTTTCAATAAAGAGGTTCTCTCTCTTTCTCCTGCCCTATCAAGGAAGCGTGAACAAACCTCTGTGCGCATTAGGAAAGTGCATTCCATCATATTGTTTTATGCGAAGCATATTAACGTAGGTTTCGGGCCTTCGGGCGACGCCCGGCGGTGGCCACCATTGACCCTGAAGTGGGGTCACGTGACATGACGTCACGTGATGACGTCACACAGGCTGCAGATGGGCCTCATATCGCGCCGTCGGTCGCCTCCCGGCGGTGGCCACCATTGACCCTGAAGACAGATCACGTGATGTGACGTCAAGTGATGACGTCACAACGGCTGCAGATGGGGCCTCATAACGCGCCGTCGCACGTCGCGCGGCGGAGGCCTCCACGCTTCGGTTCGCGCCGTCGCGCGCGACGCGGCGGCGGCGCCACCATCGCTGCATCACGTGATATGTGACGTCACTCCAGGGATGAAGCGGCGCGCTCCCGCCGTCGCGTCAGTCTCTGTGCCCGCAACCGCGCCAGCGTCTTTGCGCCGGGCGTGTATGCGGTCAAGATGCCTCCAAACGCTAAGGACGTTAATAATAGGAATGCAAAACGAAGGCTGCAGCGTGCTACGGAAACCGATGAAGAACGCGAAGAACGCCTAGCCAAGCGGCGCGCTCAATATGCGGCTCGACGACAACGCTCCGAGGGTGTAACATGCTTCGCATCCACTGGGCTTAACCTTGATAAGCCTCCAATTTTTTCACTAGTCCGCGCATAGGCGCATATTCATGCACATTTTCATTTGGTTATTCGGCGTTCCGTTGAGGTAGCAGAGTGTAGGTATTGACACACATGGTCATTTTTCAGGCCACAACGCGAGAACTCTTCGCTCCGCCCCGTTTCTAAAAACGGCAATGGTCTTTCGTTAGCAGACGCACGTTTCCGTCAAAGAAAACACACTAAAACAACAAAACAAGCGCACGTGAACTGCTGAACGCTGCCTTGCACATGTTTGGTCGGGAACCCGTTTCCAACCAAAACTGCCAGCAGAGACTCCCTGTTCGCACGACAGGTGGCGCTCGCTTTTCCGCAAATGGTTAATTATTGCGCTATCTTATTTCCTGAAGAAACAATTTTCAGTTTTGAAGCGTTTTTAAGCGGCAGATTTTTCAGTTGTGTGATGTCTCCGAACTTTAAAATATATTTTTTTATTTTTCTTCTGCCAGCTTCTGTCGCGCTCCGCAAGGAATTATGTCAAGGAGGAGGGAGAGAACAAGAAATGCAAGCTGAAGCACGCGCCACCTCGCTTGCACGAGCAGCACGATCAGAAGAAGCTCTGGAATGATCCGCGAGCCACGTCGCTGCGACAGGGTCGGCTGAACAGGACGACGGGCGCTCGCCATGAACGTCAGTCACGTCCCCGCCGCCAAGAACTTCGCGGCGGAGGGCGTGTTCGGCCTCCTGGACAAGCAGGAGCTGTTCACGTATGTGTGCCGGCTGTGGCGCTCTGTGGTTCTGCCTCGGCTGCGCAGGAAGCTGATCTCGGTCTCCGTCTGCCGTGCGCAGGTGATTTCCATTTCAACCTCTCGCGCTTTTCAGCCGACACGTCATCGCTGCAGATTTGGGCCGGGACTTGGCGTTTTGAGCTAATATCCATTTTCATGCTGCGTGACATTCTCTGTAACCTACCACGGAAGTGAAATTACTTGTAAAGCTGATGCGTTCCGCAGCGTAGCCTGCAGCTTGGTCAATGAAATCGGAGCGGCGTCTTTGTCGAAGAAATCGGACAGGCGGCTGTGAGCCGGGGGGGGGGGGGGGCGCTTTGTAGCATTTATTTCGCTGTACTGCCCATTTTTTTTAGCAGTATTGAGAAGTTCCGTTCAGCACCCTTAGCGTCATGTCTCCGAGTTTCCGATAATCAACCGCGTCCCTATTATACATGGGCTTTGCGAAGTTTTGCCATCAATGTGATGCAGGTCTTGGGCCTCAGATTTCTGAATCAAAAGCCTGCACTCAACGCCTCAGCCAGTTTTTACCCCATGTCTTGACTCCTAGTTTTTAATCATGTCGAGTCGGATTTCGATACTTGCCCAGTGTTTCGACACCGGTACAACCGCAGGTGGTATTTCTGAATAAACACACTGCAGCCATGATTCCATCCCGTTTTAAAGCTGACGCCCAGCTGCCAGACACCACAATATACGACGCGAAACATCGCGCGCCGTTGCACGCGCTGTGAAATGATGTATTTCTCGTGCATGTGCGCGTGCGCAGGAACCGGAGGAGCTGCACGCTATGCCGCCGGCGCCCATCGTGCACTCTTGCGTGGACTCCCTCTGCCCCAAGTTTGCGAGATTTCGCAGCATCCCCAGGATGGCCGGCATGCACCCATCCCTCGTGCTCATCTCGTGTCACGCAGACATCAACGAGGACAAGAGGGGTAAGTACACAGGGCCTCTGTTAATGGCGGCCGCGATGCGAGGAATAGCGAGCCTCACGCCACCGTTGTCGATGTTTTGAAGTCTCTACCTGCGATGTCTTTAAGAATTGGGCGCTATGTAGCTGGCTGCTCATGTAGACGATTTCAGCCAACAGTATTCTTATCGGGGCAGTGCGTGAATCAAGGGATGGAGAAAAAACAACAAGGAGAATTAACGTGGATTAGCTCAGCTAATCCAGCATATACAAAGCGAAAAGATGTCGGCGTTCACTGTGTTCATTGGCGTTGGCGTTGACAATGTTTAGACAACGATGACTTTGAGCAAAAGAAGGGCGCACAACTGGCTCCCTGGATATGCGGACGCCTCATTCGTGCTTTGATACATTTGGCGGCGGTGAGAGAGAGATATGGCCTGAATGCCTTAGCGCTGCCAGCCTTGTGGCGGACATGCGGCGCTGCAGCAATAGCTAGGCTGCGGTATTCATTTGGTGATAAATCTCTCTCGATCAACCATTAACTGCATGCCACCTCATAAGGGTGGCAGCGAGGGCGCGCTGCCTCTCCAGTGTGCGGAACGCAATAAAAGCAGGCTTTTGCATTTGGACACCAACACCACGTACACGAAAGCGAGGCTGAGGTCTCTACTGACCCATGGAGCCGGTAGGGCGCCTTTCCTTACGTGAAATGAACGGCCTTTGCAAAGTTGTCAACGCCAATGAACTCTATGAACGCCGTCGGCTTACTTGCTTTGTTTGGTTTTTGGGGAAAGGAAATGGAACAGTAACCGTCTCACATATCTCGGAGGACACCCGAACCACGCCGTAAAAGAAGGGATAAAGGAAGGAAGGAAAGAAGAAAGGGAGAACTGAAAATAGAAAGTTGGATTTTGAGGAAAGGCGCGGCGCTGCGCAGCGGCGGAGCTCCTGTGGCTCGGTGCTACTAGTGGCGCATCCGCAGTAGTGACTAAGGGACGAGAGAGATATATATATCCTTGGGGAGGCGCCGGTTGTGACTTCATGTCTCTCCTCGGTGCACCCTCACGACGAAATCGCAAGTTCGTGGCCAGTAAAGCTTTCGCTTTAAAAACCTGGATAATGAAAAGTGGTTTTGGGCAAATGAAATGGAGCAGTATCTGTGTCACAACTCTGCTATAATACATAGAATATACTATATCTCTGCGGACACCTGAACCGCGGTGCCGTAAGTGAAGAAATAAAGGAGCGACCAAGAAAGAGGTGTTGTAGTGGAGGGCTTCGGGGTCTATTCCACAAATCAACAAGGGCCTTTGGCGTTCGTGACGGGGGCGCATCCAATCTGCGAAAACTGATTGACGTTTAGGCGTCGATAAAGACGTGTCTAGTGAATGCACGGGTTTCTTAGAAACGTATCTTCCAGATCTGTACTGAAGCGTACATGAGTAATTATGAGCATGCAAAAACAGGTGTCGCGATTGAGCGAGCACCACGCGTTTCCGGTAAACTTCTGTGCTTGGCGTGCAGACGTTGCGCCATCGAGTGAAACCCAATGAAACTCACCTTTTTCGTGCACTATGCTGGCCTGGCAGATGGCGCGGGTGTGGGCGAGTTTTCTGCGTCGGAATACGTTCGATTCTGAGCATTGGGATGGAACCGCAGCCGTCTAAAAGTGCTACAGGGGAGCAGCGTCTGTGCTGTTTTCAGAGGCCTCCACTAGAATCCGAGTGATTTGTCTAACGGGCAAGGCGGCGACGTTCCGTGGACTACCCGGCAGCACTGCAACACGGTGTCGCAATCCAATCTTAAAGGCGATGCTTAAGCGTCCTCCAATTTTACGTGACGGCGTAATAAAGTGTATTCGGTCGAAAAGCAGTCGGCGTCGTAGTACTTGTGGGCCCCGTTTGCCGGAAAAATTCCTTTCCTTACAGTGCGGTTCGGGTGTCCACCCAGATATGCGAGACAATTGTCTAACGGGCAAGGAGTCGCGCCGAACAGGCAATGGTGTTCCGCGGACCCCTTGACAACACTGTCGCGTTCCACTCTTAAAGACGAAGCTTAAGCGTCCTCCATCCTTATTTGCTGCTGATGGAGGCGGCTGTAAATGTCGAACTTCTTATGGCACATTCCAATGGGCGGACGGGAGCAGAGGTGTCGAGCAGGGAGGAGCAGTACAGTAGCACTCCGAGTGAGGGTTCGCTTGTCCTGCCACAGCAACGATCACTGCGATTCGAGAGGAGTGAGCCACGTGACCACGATTGCTTTCCCAGCATTCTCCGCGTGTTGGACGAGGAACTAGAGCTCGAATCAGAGCTCGTACTCCAGCTGTCATTGCTTTCGTCGCCGTCATCTTATGTTTACATCACCTAGGCAGGGCGATGCCACTCTTCCGTCGCTCCCCACAGATTCTTCCTGATGAAGCTCATTGATTCCGCAAAGCTAGCCGAGCGCCGACGCTTTGCAGCAGTCATATTCTACGTCGCCGAGAACGAAAAAAGGAAGCAAAACAGCAAGGATAGGACGTTTTTATGTCAGTTGACTCCACTCTCGTGTTTGAAGAGTGAACAGTCCGGACTGCGCTCCACTGCTCTCGGCGCAGCGAAATCACCCCTGTTCTACGATTGGATCAAAATGCTCCTGCTCTTGTTCTCGCTCTGGAAGGCGCCCGGCATTGCGAGGGAACTTTTTGGAGTGCTCTCGAGTGCGCCTGCTCTCCCACTGGAATGCTCCATTAGTGTCACAGAGTCCCGCCGACATCGATCTTGTTCTCGAAGCAGTTGCTGACGCAGTATAAACCCTGCTTCATTCCATAAAAAATGAAATTGAAAATTTGTTTTTGGGGAAGGGCGTTTGGATACTGATCCGGAGTTCCCGGGTTCGAACCCGACCGCGGTGTTTTTATGGAGGGAAAACACTAAAGCGCCCGTGTGCTGTGTGATGTCATTGCACGTTAGAGATCCCCAGGTGGTCGAAATTATTCCGGCGCCCTCCACTACGCCACCTCTTTCTTCCGTTCCTCTTTTACTGCCTCCTATATCCCTTCCCTTGTGGCGCGGTTCAGGTGTCCAACGACATATGAGACAGATACGGCGCCAAAATTTCCTTTCCCCCAAAAATAACTATTATTATTGTCATCGAAACGCAGCCGCCATCGTCGGGTTCGAACCCGGGTTGGCCGGATCTGTAGCCGGCGGCCCTAACCACTGGCTCAGCGTGAGCCAGTGGGCAGGCGCGTGCGCGTTCCTTTTCATTCTTCCTTCAGTCGCAACAACAGCTCACTGCCAGACGCCTGGGGCGATGGATGAAGATGAACTTCCTGCCGTAGCGGCGCGCTGAGATGTCTGTGGAAACCACCTGTCGCTTGGCCACAAACGTAGCCATGCCGACAACAGTGTCGCTGAGAGCTTGATTTCACCTCGTATACCATTTGTGCAAATCAGACGCCTGAGCTTATCGCTTTCTACCAGAGGGATCCTGAGCTAAACAACCAACAATTTTTGTAAGCTTCAGATTATAAATACTTCAGCCATGGGCAGCTGCTCTGCAATGTAAACTTAAATATTCTAGATTTTACAAATGTTTGACAAAACGCGATGGCTCAATGGCTAGAGCGCTAACTACTGATCCGGAGTTCCCGGGTTCGAACCGGCCCACGTTTCGATGGAGGCGAAACGGAAATGGCGACCGTGTGCTGTGCGATGTCAGTGCACGTTAAAGATCTCCAAATATTCGAAATTATACCAGATCCCTACACTACGGCATCTCCCCTTTCCTCTCTTCTCTCACTCCCTCCTTATGTGAGGTTAAGGTGTCCATCGAGATGTCGCACATGCTTCTCCATTTCCTTTCCTTTCCTTTGATAAAAAATCAGTTTTTAATTTTTTCGTCTAAAACTGTGATATACACAGGCAGTAATTAAAAATTGGATAAAGCTTCGCATTTAAGAGTGGGACGCTACAGCGTATTGCAGTGCTGCCAGGGAGTCCACGGAAAACTATTCCCCGTTAGGCGCTACGTCTTGCCCCCTGGAAACACCTTTAAAGGCATTTTTATTTTTTCAATTTTGTCATTTCAATGAAATAATTAAAACTCTGAATTAGGATCTTGACTGCCATCATCAAGCATTGGCTTTTTTATTCTGAGCAATTTGACACCATTTATCAGCAGTGCAACGGCCTTTTCCATGTCTCTACAATTAACCCTGGCGTTTGTAAGCTGCTACCACCGTATGCCCGCAAACTTCTTAATCTCATTCAGCCAATTAACCTTCTGCCACCTTATCTTGGAATCCACTCGATTAGCCTTACGGACGAGCGGTTATCTTGACTTCGCATTACATGCTCTGCCTAAGCCCATTTCTTCATCTTGATTTGACTAGGATGTCATTAACCCGCGTTTGTTTTCTGGCCTACTCTGCCCGCTTCTGGTCTCTCAACGTTACACCTAACATTTTTCTTTCCATAGTCGCTGCATTGGTCTTAAGTTGAGTTGATCCCTTTCCGTTAGCCTCCACGTATCTGCCCCGTAGGTGAGTACCGGTAAGGTACAGCTAGCTGGCTGCTGCATACTTTTCTCTTCAGGGATATTGGTAAGCTGCCATTCATGATTGAGAGAATCTGCTATGGTGAAACGCAAAAGGGCGTTCGTGTGCTGTGCGTTCTCAGTGCACGTTAAAGATCCCCAAGAGGTCGAAATTATTGTGGAGATTTCCACTACGGCACCTCATTCTTGAATTGTTCTCACTCCTTCCTTTATCCCTTCCTTTACGGCGCGTTTCAGGTGTCCCCAGATATGTGAGATGTTCCCGAAAAAAAACATTTTTCAATTTTTCCCCAATTCATATTCTTCGAGTTAATTCCATCTCATGATCCGAATCAGCTATCACTGCCTACCCTAAGTATTCCTTTACCGCTTCCAGCCCCTCGCCACCAATTGTGAACTGCTGCTCCTTTGCTAGACTGTGGAACATTGCTTTGGTTTTTCTGCATGTTAATGTTTAGACCCACCGTTCTACTCTGCCTGTCTAACTCACTGGTCATGCATTGCAGTTCATGTCCTGAGTGACTCAGCAAGCATTGTCATCAGCGAATCGGAGATTGTTTAGGTATTCTGCATTAACTCTTATCTCCAAGTGTTCCCAACTCAGGCCTGGCGTCCAGGCGGTAGACGACTATGGGATGGGTTCTAGGAATAGGAGGGGAAAATTATACGTAGAGTTCGCAGATAGAAATAATTTACTGATCATGAATACCTTCAACCTCAAACGAGAGAACCGGAAGTGGAGCTAGAAGAACCCCAGTGATGAGACTAAAAAAGAGACATCACACTATGCGCTCACCATGGCACCGTGCAGGATGTGGAGGTAGTCGGAAAGGTGCGTTGTAGGAACCACAGAAAGGTAAGGTCCCTAATTAGCCTAGATGTGAAGAGGGAACGGAGGAAACTTGTGAAGGCCAAGCCCATTAACGAGTTAGCAGTAAGACGGAAAGTAGAGGAATTTACATTCCACTGCAGAACAGATTTTGGGTTTTTACTGAGAAAGACGACCTTAATGTTGAGACAATGAATGATAATCTCGCTGCTAGCATCATGAAGTACGCCGTAGGAGTATGTGGTAGGATGGTTCGACAGGATACCTACAAGCTGTCTGAGGAGACGAAAGATCTGACTAAAACTCCAAAGCATGAGGGCGTCAAGCCCTAGAGCCAAAATAGAACTTGCAGAGCTATCGAAATTACTAAATAAGCGCAATGTAGCCGACATACGGACGTTCAATAAGGAGAGTATCGAGCTTGCTCTAAAGAACGGAGGTAACATAAAAGCGGTGAAGAGGAAACTAGGCATGGGTAAAAAACCATATGTATGCGTTAAGAGACAAGGAAGGCAATCTAATTAGCAATATGGATAAGATGGTTAATGTAGCGGATGAGTTCCACAAAAAAACTATACAGTAGTCAATGTAATCGGAACGTTAATGATAGAGACAATACCGAACAGCAATCTGTCATCCCTCCAGTAACGAAATAGGAAGTAAAGAAAGCCTTAAGAGAAATGTAAAGGGAAATGCTGCTGGCGAGGATCAGGTAACAGCAGATCTGTTGAGAAAAGCAGGGGAGATTGTGCTAGAAAAACTAGCCACCCTGCGTACGCAATGCCTTATGACATCGGCGGTACCAGAAGCTTGGAAGAACGCAAAAGTTATCTTATTTCATAAGAAAGTAGGAAAAATTACAGCTTACTGTCCGTTGCATACAAGGTATTTGCTAAGGTAATAGCTAATAGAGTCAGGGCAACCTTAGACATTAATCAAACAAATGATCAGGCACGCTTTCGAAAAGGATATTCCACAATAGATCATATTCACACTATCAATCAGGTGATAGCGAAATACGTAGAATTTAAACCGCTGTATATAGCCTTTAGTGGTTACGAGAAAGCATTTGACTCAGTGGAATCCTCAGCACTCATGCAGGCATTGTGAAATCAGGGTGTAGAAGAGCCTTATTTGAAAATACTGGAAGGTGTATATAGCAACTGCACATCTATGATAGTCCTCTATAACAGAAAGTCAGAAATAAAATTCCAATAAGGAAGAGTGCTAGGAGGGAGACACGTTCTCGCCAATGCTTTCGGCGCCTGTTAACAGGAGGTATTCCGAGGCCTGAATTGACTCGTTTGAACTCCGCTTTTTCCATATTTTATTTTTTACTTTGTTAATTAATCAATTAGTTACGATTGTTTCTTTAAGTTGTCATCGCCTATCACACACAAATCAATCATAAATCACTAGAAATACCAAATTACCATGATATGATTTTTTTTACACAGCCTACGATCATTTCTGACACGGGGTGCCGGATATATACTATACTGATGGGTTTTCGACTGAACGAGCTGTGTACGCTGCAGCCTAAAATTATGTTTTCATTGCCTTTACATTGAGCTATCGGAGCCGCAGACGCAAAAAAGTGTGTCCTTAGGGAGGTTCCATAGGCTGCAGCCACCCCATAAGTACTGTGCGGCGTGAATCCAACAGCGTCCATTGAATTGTTGCAGAGAGAGGAGGAGGTCTGAAGGGGAAGTGTTTCCACCCACACCCCTCCCCCCAATAGACACAAGGGAGGCGGGCGTAATATTTTTAAGTGAACGCGATCTGCCATGACTTCTGGCTCCACTTTATGGAACGAAAAATATGAAAGGTTGCATGTTTTAAGGAAATGAAGAGCGCAGTAACTGTATCCATTCTCGGTGGACACTTCAGCCGCGCTGTGAGGGAAGTCAGGAAGGTGGGAGCTAAAGAAGAAAGATGCCGCAGCGGAGTTATACGCATATAAAGGCGTTTGCATAAGGTGGGGAAGACGTACATCTCCTCTCCGAGATATTGAAAACAGGTCCCGCTTCTGCTTCCAGCCCGTTATCGCTAGGGCACGCAAAAAAGCCCAGCGAACAAGACGGTGGCGCCCAAGGAGCCCTCATTTGAAAGCGCTACAGTATGCGTCTGAAAGAAGTCTCGCAAAGCCCCTCTGCGGACTTTAGATGTTGAAACCCATATACCACACAACTCCCCTGGAGGAGGAATGCCGCTCACCGAGTCCAGATGTGGTCGTCACGCTTGGTACCCTCAATGACCCCCAGTTCGTGAAGCATCTAATACTGAAATGAAGAAATCAAATGAAGTGATAAAATGATAATTGGTTTTTTGGGAAAGGAAATAGCGAAGTATCTGTCTCATATAGGCGGAAACTTGAACCGCGCCGTAAGGGAAGAAATAAAGGAGGGACTAATATAAGAAAGGAAGAAAGAGAATAATTTCGGCCACCTGAAGATTTTTAACGTGCACTGACATCACACATCACACGGCCGCCGTGGTGCTTCGCCTCCATCAAAACGCGGCCTCTGAGGACCGGTTCGAACGTGGGTACTCCTGATCAGTAGTCGAGAGCCCTAACCACTGAGCCATCTCGGCGGGTTCTAATCCTGTTCCGCAGCGAATATTTATTGCCTGTACGCACTAACTCTCCGCTCCCCCGCCGTAAAACAGGTGCAGTCGCTGGTTGTTGTCCAGAGCGGCTCACCTGCAGCGGCGCCGCGGCAACGAGCCTGCAGCAGGGTCTTCTGGCCCAGCCTCTGTACTGGCTTCCTCTGCCGGGGCGTATGGCGAACGGGCTCCGGCGGAAGTCGTGGAGCAATTTGTCCATTGTCAGCCCCATCGTCCGTCTGTGGGCATCAACGGCGGTGCCGGGCTCCGGAGTGCGCCACCCGGCGTGCGCATGTTCCAGGTGGCTCTGCACGTGACGGAGGCCAGCGTGGAGGGCAACGCCGCCACCTCGCGCTGCATGGAAGAGGCCACCTGCGGTACCGCTCTGGTGAGGTCACCACAGGCGACGCCCCTCGTTCTGCTCGCAGTATGCGTCTCGGATCTTCCACCTCGAACAAGCTACGACAAAACTCGCATTCAGCTGCGGAAGACTTTGAGTACGGACATACTTGAACGGACAGGAAAGACGAACAACAATGTCAGGCGCTGCCTTGAGTACAGGAAATACCAGAATGCACGTGAAATGAAGCAGAGTGGCGAGCTCTGCGATCAGTGCTAAGCTCCTTAGATCGTTGTCGACTTCCTGCGTAAGCTCTTTTCAGATTTCATGGTGTCATCACGCTCTGAGAATCTGCGAATATGCGGACCGTGGCGGAGGAGGTGAAGGAGGATTTGGATAGGATGGATGTGCTGTCCGCACGGCTTTATTGAGGTGGGACGCGTGGTAAGGCCTCGTTTCCGGCTGCCTGTGATGGCCAAGAATGAACTTCAAGCACTGCCGTTTGTGCAAATTTGCTGCCAAGCATTTCTAGTTCTTCACATGCTTTAATGAGTCATCCTGTGTCGCCTTTGAATTGGACATACGCATCTCACACACAGCTTCATACTCGCTGAACAAAGAAACCGGCCTTGCGAACTACGTGGCGAGGTGGTCACTTTGAGCCACATTTTATTTCCACGCAGAAAACTGGAAAAATGTGAAAAAAAGCGGTCTACTCTATTTTAAGACAAAAACGTAGCTTCCCACCTCTAATTACTTTTAGCAGAGAATGCAATAGTAGAATTATCGCGAGTTGTTAGATTCTTAAAAAGAGGCATGATATCCACAAATTGTAACACTTTATGAACACGCAGTGTTCATCACAACACTGAGTTTTTTACAACCTTGTGTTTTGCGCATGACAGCCTCAGCTCCTTACATGCCAAAAAACTAAACACGGCAACCAAAGCATTCTTTCAGTACCCGTCGTACAGGTACAGATGGGGCTTGTCATACATATCATTCGCATAATTGCTATTTGCTATTTTATTAATTTCGAGTGCTCTGGGTACGTTGTTAATTACGCTAGGATTTACTACAATAGCCACGGCAACGTAAGTGCTGCAGATTGCACAAGGTGTTGCTGATGCCGGCTCATGTCATTTGACGCAGTAATCAAACACCTTATCGAGAATTAGTGTTGAAGGTAACAGGCTACGGACACAACAAAATGTGTTCATATAGCTTTCCGCGCTGGTGTTAAGCTGCCATTATCACCCCTTATTTTCCACCTCTCCCACCCTCCCTTAATTTGGCTAGAGTGCTTGGCCTCACTGCGTCACGCCAAATGAACAACTCGCTGTAGCGGAAAAGAGCTCTTTTTCACCAAGATTTACAATAAACCTCGAAAAAAGATTTTCCCCTCCATCTCAAAACAAGCTACCTACACAGTCATGCATCGCCTGGCGCACTGTGCGTTAATATGCTGATTCGCCTCCGCTAAGCTGAAACTCTCTAATGTCGATTTAAAAATTCTGATGTCGAGTGATTGTTCAAGGGCTTAAAGTGGCTTTAGTTTGTGTTCTTTTTTTTTTTTTGCTTACGAGTGACAGCGCCACGGTTTGAAGTCCTAGAACCGTGGTTGCACCCCCGCCCGAGTAAAACTCGCACATGCGCTTTCGGCCCTCTGTGCTCAGGTAGCCGTAACACGGCATGCACATTACATTAAGGGAATCTAATTAAACTATACCGAGGCGCTTCTAGCAGGAGGTGCCACTCACGCTTTCAATCAATGGTGCCGCGGAGGTTCGGACGGATTATAGGGCATGGTGTTATTCTAACACCACGGAGTAGGAGCTCTAAGCATGGCTCACCCGCACCGCACTCTCGCGGTGACCTAAGCCGCCATGTAGCACAGCACGGTGCCAGGCATGCGGCTGCAGCCGTTCACGCGCAGCCCGAGCGAGGTGTCCGGGCCCGCGACCAAGACCGTCCCGGCGGCCTTTGCGCGAAACCAGGACGGGGCGTGGGCCAATCTATAGACGCGCCACAGAGCTTATTATCGGTGGCCAGGGTGTGCTGCTGGTCAAGCTCATCCTGCTCCTGATCAAGCTGCTCGACTGAAAGGGTAGATTCGCCCGCACCCTCTTTGTTGTGCCGCTTTTGCGAAAATGTGAGAGCCTGAATTACGCAGGAAAGCTCACGAAATGGGAGGTCAGCAGCCTTCTATGATGTCGGGCGTTAGTCAACATTTGTTGGTCGTTGGGACACAGGTGGGCGCAGATAAAGAAAATGATTGAAAAATTGAGGAAAGCTTTCCATTTTTTTTTCATGGACCAGAAGGAACAAAACCACCATAACTTTCACACGGACGTATCTGCACAGTCCCACCTCACTGCGAATTGTAAAAGCTGGACTAAATGAGTTCTTTGGGAGCCTGCCAAGCTACTGGATCTGTCAACATGGTGACAAGGTCTTTGTAGCTACTAACTGCTGGCGTCAGTCGCGTATCGACAGCTCTCAATTCCCCTACCGTCTGCGTCGTGTGAAAGAAAGTTCTGCAATGTGCACAAGTTCGGTTATGTGTACAGGAAGCTGCGCAACAGGCTTTCGTCATTGCATTTCCTCGGAAAACAGTAAATGGGAGAGTGCGTGCAAAAACTTCAGTACGTGCACTCGAACATGAGTATGGGAAAAGGCGCACAAGCAAGCATATCCCTACCCACCAGTGACGAGCCACACTAATGCAATGCTTTGCTTTGATTCTGATCAGTAAGTCACCATTGTTTTTCTTGGACAGACTTTGCAGCGTCTTTGTTTTGGGTAACAAAAAAATTTGACGCTTAAGTTTCGCTTTTTAAGAGTGGATCGCGAGTGCGTGCTGCAGCGCTGGCAAAGAGTCTACGGAACGCTATCGCCATTCTGGCGTGACGCCTTGTTGGAAACACGTTTGAACGCATTGTTCATTTCTCAATTGTTCCAGTTAAATTATTTATTAAATATCACAATCTAAATTTTCTTTATTACCATCATCAGGCATTGACCTTTTCATTCTGAGAATATTGGAGCAAATTAGCCCCTTATTCTAATTTTTTTCATTTTCATCTGTTTGGTTACATAATTAATTACAATGATTTCTTTAACTCATCATCAGCTATCACATATCAACAAATCATTAATCAATCAAATCATAAATTACCTTGATATGATTTTTTTACGAATCCCCCGATTATTTCCGACACGCAGTGCCGACTACAAACTACGCCGACGTCTTTTCGACAGAACGATCTGTATACGCTGCCACGTAATATAATTCTTATTTCTGAGTTACAAACTGAACGTACTTGATGATGTGCGTTTTCGCTTTTTTTCGTTAGAATTTCGTAATGTTCTGAAAAAAATTAAGAATTTCGTGATCCTTTTCTTTTTATTTCCTGGAAGGGCACTTCAATGATGAACAACAACTTCATGATGCATGGACATGCATGTGTCTGTATACAACTGGTGCCGCAAATGGTCCCGTTTTTCATCGACCTGCTTTCGTGAATTACTACTTATAAAAGTTAATGCTGTTTGTTGGTTTGACACGAGGACCTTCTTCGAACAGTGATGCTCGCGAATATATAGCTCTGTTTTTGTGTTTCTTACCGCATACTAATGACATGCTTTTTCCCTCCTTTCCGTCCCTCATTTTTTAGGACCGAGCAGCGGCGTAGATCTCGGCGACTTGGTGCCCAGCCCACACCCAGCGGCACCATCCATAATGGAATTTTTAATACGTTTTCGTTATAAAAGCGATATATCATTCGCTCGTATCGCATTGTGTCAAGTGTACTTATTTGCGAACATGTTTTCATTTTTATTACGTACTAATGACGTTAACTGCGTTTGTCGTTATTTCACTGTATGTTCCTATTTCACTTGGGTTACTCTCACGACTCGCTCGGTATTTCAATTCAAAATGAAGGATTATCGGCCTAAATAGTATGCGCAGATTTCAAGCAAGCGAAATCGTTAGGCTTCCAACGCAGAACATAAAGGTAATTTCTGAAAAGCATGTACACAGGATCTGTCAGAGGAACACCCGAGGGATAGTGGAATCATCATCGGTTTCGAAGATGTAGATGAGTCTGGAAGTTTTGGAAAAAAAGCGGTTATTACTTTCGGCGAAATCATCTTGAATATGGCGGACGACGCGCTGCTGCTAACTCGCTGTTTGTTAAATATGAGAGAAATCACTGCATGCCTTGAACCGACGCGTAGGTTGAGTTGCCAAAAGTCAGAGTGCGGGTTTCATGTCTGATGAGACAATGCCATTTATTTTTCTTCCAGTACCTCAGAGGTTCCAAACTTGGGACCATTATGTGAGAGCGAGGGGTACAGTAGCTGGTAGCCAAGAAATGGTACGAGGTCTAAAAATACAGAAGTACACAATACAATCACCGCTGGCTTCTTGCGTGAACGAAATGCATCGTGCAGCCCACACATTTAGCGGGGCCATGCCAGAGGCTAATCGGATCGCAAGGTTTCGGAGCGAAAAGCTCCATTTCTCGCATGCAAATCTGCCAGGTGAAATAACGCTTGGATTTCACCAGTAACTTTAGGCTCGTCGCAGGTGTGGCTGTGACGTCACAACGCTTGACTTGTCGCAGCAGTTGCCGCTAGTTCCGCCGAGAAGCTCACTCTCGACAGTTGGGTGACGTGGCTAACCTCGTGATGCGCTCTTGCTGAATAAAAGCAAGCGCTCGGCGCCTCGACACCGCAGAGACATGGAGCCAGAAGCGGTCACCGGGCCGAGTTCTTTGGCGAAGCATTGGAGGCACCGGTCTGCTTCTAGCGACCCCTACCCAGGAGAATGTCACGAAACCGCATCGGCTATACAGATAAGTCGCGAAAGTGGGCTCGTCATGTTGATGAAACTGATGAACGGCAGATTCGTCTGCAGAAGCAGCAGCGCAGGCAACAGGAGTATCTGAAGCGGTTAAGGGCAGCGGCTGCTGCCAACGTCTCAACGTCAACATCGACTACTGTATCGGTTGCCTTTCGGTCCGCAAAAATGGCTCAGCAGAGCTGAGCAGCTGAGCCATAGCCATATTTTTTATTGCCAGCAACTGGGAGTGGTCTCTCAGTACCCTGTCACTTGCTTGGAATCGGGAGGAGATTTCGTAAAGCGACAATCTCAAGGCCAAATATGGGGCAGGTATGCGTGCTTGCAACGATGGAATTCTTTTCCTGATATCTAAGCAATCACGTCAGAAAAAAATACATTCAGCTGACAGTTGCGGTACATTTGACAGTGCATGACTGCATAGTCTACAGTTGATATCCATGCCATATATGGACCACACACGCGAATAAACATGCGCTTAACCGCGTGCACAATTGTATTAGCGAATAAATGAGACCTTGAACACTTTGAAGGTGTCTTTGATTTTCTTGTAACTTCGCTGTTTATTCAGACTATGAATCTTGTTTTGTCGACTTCAGCACCGTCTGCGGATCTTAACCCCCGCAATATCGATGGATGTTAGGGGTAGATCTTAGTATTCGAAAAAAGAGCCAAGCATATTGACTGGCGCCAACCGCCGTTAATGGCTTGCAGCCGAGGAGTGCTTCAGATGCCAAGCCGGCGCCGTCACTGCGTCATAAAGACAGGGAACCCTTCGAGGAACAACGTCATCTTCCTGAGAATCATTGGGGAGCGAGGAAAGTCGCCGCTGCGCTTCTCTCCGCTATACGACTTTGTTAATTCGCTATGCCCATGGCGCGGTTAGAACTGACTCTGTGAAGCATTTATGTCCTGTCGCCTTCAAATGAGGAAATGAGCTGTCAGCACGAAGAAGAGGGTTATCTTAAGTGTTCCATAGTGCTTAGTGCTTCATTATAATAGCGCGCTGTGCTGAAATCAACTTGCTGATTAGACATAAAGCGACTACCCATTTCCTTAGATTTTGTTCTCTAACCCAGTAATTTGTAGATTCGCCACAGAAATTTGCTGTTTCGTGATTCAAAACTCTTTTTGTGTTGTCACGATCAGCGGATAGGGGTGTTTAACAATGTGCCAGAAAATTTTAAACGTCGGCTAAATTCTCTGCTTTTTCATTAAATGGTTTCTCTCTACGAAACGAACGAAATGAACGGCGGCGCAAACAAGGACACAAACTTAGCAATTTGAACGATTTGTTATTTTTTCCATGAAGCGAACGCATGAATGATCAGCTACCATGCATACCAAACATTCAATATTCAGCGGAGACGTTGATGCTAATGTAATCTTGCCTGCTCTGGCGTTTTAAAAGTAATTAAATCAGGCTTACATTATGAAGGTTTAAGATCACAGGATTGTATCGTGCCGACTTTGAACAGTTCAATCTTTTCAATGTTAAGGGGACAAATGTTTTCCTGGAATAATCGCAGATTAAAGCTCTCGCCCCCTTGTCAGTGTGTACAACGAGACAAATACTGTTCTGCGGTCACCAAAAGGAAATAAAATAATTCCCCGCCCGTACCAGTAAGAATATCTAGCTAGCACACAATAGGAGAAATTCTATGGTGACGCGTTATACAAAACAGCGCCGAGTAATAGGACAAGTAAGCAATGACAGATGACAGGGAGCCGTGTGAATCGTCTTCGTCTCTTTCTTGTCCTGTTACTACGTGCTGCTTTCTGTCATGTTTAACATTAACCAGCTAGCCCAACTTAACTCTCATCCGCTATGGTGGCACGACAGAAAAGAATTCAAAATAAATCTCCCCGCGCGTGCAACAGTCTCGTATACCTGAACAGGAAGTATGGTCGGACAGCCGGAAGGGAATGAGAAAAAAGTCACAGGAGTGGTTTCAAGTGTTTTTAAACTGAATGATCCAGCTTTAGCAGGCTTGTGATCGCGAAAAAACAGACACATTTGAATGAGTGCCCACCGCAAGCGGTGCCCTGGGGGTCAGAGATAGTGCCTAATATGCGGGAGGTGTTGTGAGGTGTTGGGTGGGAGGTTACGAAATAGCAGGTTAGAGGTGCATTTTTGGTGGCTGGTGCCCGATGGGGTACTTGTGGAGGCCATGAACGGCCCAGGACAGAATATGACGTTTCCCTACAGTAGGTCAAGAAGGCGAGGTCGTCGAAGCTTTCCGCTTACTATGTTGCGTACAGTCTACACCCGTACCCGAACCTAATTCGGCAGCGAAAAGGACGATGCATGCCAAACGCTGTGTCCGGGGCGGCTGAGGACGACGACGAAGTTGTTATGGCGGCGCCCACGCGGAGCTGAGCGGAGCTGCCCCGAGACTCCGGCGGCATGGCCGCGAGGTATCCTAGTCCGCCCGCCGTCCGAGCCACCACTTCCAAGCAGTTCCTGGCCCTCGCCGGCTACATCCTGGGCCACAAAATTGGACAAGGGAGCTACTATAAAGTCAGGTGAGCAGGATGCAGGCCACGCTTGCGTGGCAGCAGCAACGAGATACTTCTGAAAGCAGGTCTGTCTTGTAGAAGATGACACCGGATCTTGCAATCAAGAGGTTCTTTGCATTCCGTTAGAACCGCTGGTACTCATACAGGAAGTCTCATTAGCTGCTGTAGATCGGTGCGGCCTTTCAGGCTACGCACAGTAGTACCAGATGCCTTGCACTTATAGTTTACAGCCATTGGGCTACTCCCTACTTTGGAGACAGTCTTTGCCGGCGAAAACACATCATAGATATTGTAGTTTTCGATTGGTTACTTCTAATACAAGCGTGAAAACGCTGCTCAAGATCAGCCATTTCATTAAAATTGTTCTGTAAAAACGCTTATAACAATGCAGTACTCTCAAGAGCCTGCTGAAATTCGCACCACTTTCTTCCTCTATCTTAGGGAGGCAAAGCAAAAGCTGCGTTTTTTTAACCGATTCATATATAAAATTGCAGCAAAAAGTGTCAGTCGTCTCTACGAATGCGTTGCTGACTCCCTTGAGAACATTATTTATCGGAGTAAAAGCGCTGCTCCTAAGCGAATTGAGATCAGCGCAGTTCACAATATCTTCATGCGACCGCTGTAGTGCCTTCAGGAAAGGCAATATAAAAAAAATTATTTTTCTTTGATTCCATGCTATTCTTATCCGGGTCAAAGGACTGCAGGTCGAGACCATTGATTTGCTAAAGGTAAAGACTATGAGGTGATTCGGGACGGAAATAAATTCTAACATAATTATTTATTTCCAGCCCTGTGTTTAATCTCTTGAATGGGTGACGTTTGAAACCGATGTGAATAATACTGGCTGCCATTATCATGTGAACTTCTAAAGCATTTTGGTTTTTATTTAAACTTTTCTAGCTTCTTGCGTCGTGAAATTCCAAACATTTGTGTTGGTGACATCTGATATAGTCTCGGGATAGTCGATTTTCAATGCCTTAGTTTTATTCTGTATCTTGAGCAGTTGCCAGTGCTGGTTTGCGAACAAAGAAGTCATATTCAGGAAGCCAACGTGCGTAGTAGATGGCAAAAAAACATAAAAACATAATTCCAGGGTACGTGAGCCCTGGGGATAAGACAAAGGTTGTACTGGGAACGAAGAAAGAGATGAGGATTGCGTCGTGACAATTTAAGATAAGGGAATGTTTTGCTTGCGTTGAGCATAATCTTTTTCTGCTTACTCACCGTAGTGAAGTGATTACCATTCAGGAAATTTCCCCCTTTTTGGGAATTTTGTGGAGTAAAAATGGGCGGAAAGGTAGTTTTCACAGAGTTTGAGATAACTTTTAGAACCGGAATTGTCTTACTTTTTTCCAAAAGGTGAAGTTCTCAAGCGGCTGCAAAAGAAAGGGGGTTCTGAACTAAGGATTTTTGGTTCTATTTGAGGAAATTTTCGGTTAAGGCATAGAACATCTCTACCGCAGTGCCTCTTTGTACATGGTGTTATACTACTGAATACGAGATTGCCATTGAACACGATACGAGTAAATTAATTTCGACGGAGCCGAAACGCGGAATTTGGTATGTGCGGCAATTCACGTGCACATTAAGACGCTCATAGTTTATGTTATTCCGCAGCTACCTACTGCGGAATTTCTCATGCCATGACCTCTGCTCCGGCAAGTAAAATATTAATTGTTTTGCTCTGGCCTCAAAGCCTTTCTTCGTGTATTTATCCGAATGCTTCCCGGACTGGAATGATTCCTAAAAAGCTTAAACAGCGAAGCGTGGTATCTCCGCGACATTGATTCAGAGCCAGTCTGACGGACTCATTCTCTGCCACCGGACACAGGATCGGCGTGAAGGGTGACCAGCGCTATGCGGTCTAGATCATTCCTCGGCACCTGGCCCCGCGCGAGTATGTGTACCACTTCCTGCCCCGGGAGTTGGCCATCATCCCCAAGCTGCAGCACCCGAACATCATCCGCGTCTACGACATCCTCGAGATCAAGCGCAAGGTGTTCGTCGTCATGGATCTGGCCACGCAGGGGGACCTTCTGCTCAAGATCACCAAGGACGGCCGCTTCTCCGAGAGCAAGGCCTTCCACTACTTCGACCAGATATGCGACGCGGTCGCCTACCTGCACAGGCAGAACATCGTCCACCGAGACCTCAAGTGTGAGGACATCCTCCTGAGCGCCAAGAGGCAGGTCAAGCTGGCCGACTTCTCCTTCGCCCGGCACACCCGTGAGAGCCTTTTTTTAGAACGATAGCTCTACCAGATTCAAAAGTCGATCTCCTTGTCGGTTTGATCCCTGACCTTGGCTGAACTTGATAAGCCATCATAGCAACAGAACCAGCTCATGTCAAACTGCGCATAACAGGGAGGTATACCATGGCCATGACGATTCACCGTTGCGCGTCGTGCTACCGCCCTTACAGTCCTCCTATGTAGTAGTGTAGTTGAAGGGGATAATGTCGTCCCTACGAAGTTGTTTTGAGGCGTTGCTGTTTACATTTTTTATGCGCGTGCTTCCACGAATTTCTCGTACTTTCCGGACCGCACATCATTGAAAATCTTCAGCTCCACTGCGTTTCGGGGCGAAAAGACAATTTAGACCATGTTTATCTCCCAGCAGTTGAATTGCGGTATGTTCAACCGTGCTTTGCTTTTTAATTGTAATTATCAATATACTATTCTGTGATATGTTTTTTTGTTTTGCTGATGCATTAGCTTTATTGTACTGACCTCGCCTGCTTGGGCATCGTAAGCATGCAGTATTTCTTAAATAGATAAATAAGTAAATTGTGAGACGGGCTTAATTGAAGGCACTGACACCTCAGGAGCAGGGGCGGCAACAGTCCGCGGTCAGCCAGGTCGGGAGACACACGCGCAGGGATGGCAGTGCCGCCGCTTAACAGAATGTACGGAATGTGCTCACTGTTCCGACCACGGCGGCTGCGTTTTTGTGGAGGCAAAACGCTAAGGCGCCCCTGTGCAGTGCGATGTCAGTGCATGTTAAAAAGCCCCAGGTGGTAGAAATTATTCCGGAGCCCTCCACTACGTCACCTGTTTCTTCCTTTCTTCTTTCAGTCCGTCTTTTAACCCTTCCCTTACGGCGCAGGTAAGGTTTCCGCCGATATATGAGACAGATACTGCGCCATTTCCTTTCCCCGGAAGCCAATTATTATTATTATTATTATTACGTGTTTGGGGAACGGGCCGTTTTAATCCCCTTCCTGATAATAATGTCCAGCTCCTCCTACTTTGCTTTGTAAAGCTTTAAGTATGGGGTGACGTATAATACTCTGCTAATCACAAAAGACTCCACCAGTCTAAGATGATATGCCTCCATCGTGCCAGTGTGCTTGTTGGCTTTTCTCCTGCGAAGCCTGCGCATTTGGGTCGTGGTGGCTTCAAGTCTCTGAATCAGTTCGGAATATTAGCCTGAATTTTCAGTCCCAGGTACTCTCCATCATAGGAATGACTTTGCCCTTTATTCTTAAGTCCATTCTATGATCCGGATTTCTATTCTTGAGCCACAACATCGACGGTGAGGAGAGAGCTTCCGACTTTTCGGTAGAACACCGGATCCAGATGGGCTCTAGATATGCCTCCACGACTCCTATATTCGTTCGAAGCATGAGCTGACTTTGCTCGCTACGGCCCCAGACACGTCCACCAACCACACTTTGGGCCTCAGAGTATCTAACACTCTGGATGAGCTCATGGAAGCGGCTCGAGCATCCCAATACCGGCGACCACTGCGCAGTCGCACGAGTAAAAGTGGTCTGGAGAGGCTGGAGCAGGAGCACCGGGCCTGCTCCAGGAATACGGACAAAGTCTCCGCAATGGTCAGGAAGAAGCTGGGGTACCTCCGCTGCCCCAAAATATGCACCCGGTGCATAACGAGGCCAGACGCAGGGACAGAGCCAGAACCTCGCAGGCTAGGCTTGAAGGTGGGCAGGATGGCTTCTATATACAGACGCCGCGGAATACGAGAATGACGTGCCTGCTGAGCCACAGTACCTGTGTTAAACCCGAGAGCGGCGTCCGCCTTTCGATATAGGCGAAATGCAAAATGCGCTCGTGTGTTGTGCGATACTGCAGGTTAATGATCCCCAGGTGGTCGAAATTATTCCGGAGCCCTCCACTACGGCCCCCATTTCTCCCTTCTTTACGGGATCCAAGTGGTGTCTCTTGCGAGGAGGCCCTGCATTACTATGAAGAGCTTACTACGTATCAGGAGATCCTTAATCAGTACATGTTGGAATGTCAGTCGTACCGAAGTGTACACAAGAAACTTTCTGACAGAAGAGGTAGCATGGATGAAACATCAAACGGGAGTCTCTCCGAATGCGCAGCCTTTAAGCCGATGGCACCCCGAGGTGTTCAGCCCTCGGTGCAAGAAATGCGACGGAATTGTGGACTTGGCCAAAGGGTGTGGAGTTCCCCTGTCTATGGAGAGCCGAACACAAATACTGATACCTGGAAGGCACTGCCGCTCAACCGGGAAGAACAAGACCAGAGTCAATTCATCGGTCTGGCCATGGCTGCAGCCGCAATCGAAGACATCCCGGCTGTCTGCTACGTGCGGAATGATTGGGAGTTACAGTGAATTGACTCCCGTCAAATTGGCTCACGGGTGCCAATAAAGTTATTTTTCTCTCTCTACCAGCACACCATATTACACGAATAATACATGTTATTTGGTTTACTTGCATGTGGCCGAGGCATGCATACGTAAGAAAGACGATACCTCCCATACCACGAAGGCTTGTTGAACTGGACGAAAGGGTGGGTGTATTATAGTATGAAGAAATGTGGGATATGAGGAGCGAGAGGGAGGTGAAACGCCATGATAGCTATTCTGCAGCCTTGTCAATATCTGAAACATGGGCACCACGTAAACTTTTTTGCTGACGGTACAAATAAATGTTTTATTATTGAGAACTTTGAGTCGTCTACCGCACACCCCAAAATTTAACAAGATTTTTAGATTGGATCAGAGCCATGAGCTCAGGTATATAGATGCTTCATGAGGCCGTGCTGCAGCACCGCTATAGGCAGTGAACGCGTCGTTTCTCAGCGACATAATAGCTTTTCAAGTATGCTGCAAAAAATACAAACTTATGCGTGTAGTCATTTTGGAGGCAGTCACGCAGCTCATTTCATGCTTGATTTCGACCAGTGTCATTTTCAATCCTGGTGAATAGGAGATGTTCTGTTTATTTGCGTTTCCATCTGGTGAAGGAGATTGAGATGCAGGAATGGCCATAACGGCCGCGTTGCGTTCGCAAAGGCGCCCATGTGCTGTGCGATGTCAGTGCACGTTAAAGATAATAATAATGGTTTTTGGGGAAAGGAAATGGCACAGTATCTGTCTGATATATCGGGGGACACCAAACGGCGCGTAAGGAAAGAATAAAGGATGGAGTGAAAGAACAAAGGAATAAGAGGTGCTGTAGTGAAGGGGTCGGGAATAATTTCGAGAACCTGAGGTTCTTTAACGTGCAGTGACATCGCACAGCACACGGGCGCCTTGGCGTTTTGCCTCCGTAATAACACAGCCGCCGCGGTCGGGACCGAACCCGGGAGCTCTGGATGAGTAGCCGAGCGCCCTAACCCCTTAGCCACCGCGGCAGGTCGTTAAAAATACCCAGGTGGCCGAAATTATTCCTGAGCCCTCCATTGCGACATCTCTTTCTTCGTATCTTCTTTTACTTCTTTCTTGATCCCTTCCTCTCTTACAGCGTGGTTCGGGTGTCCACGCAAATGATCTTTCATTGCAAACGCACGTGCCCGTCCAAAAAATAACACAAAACCAACAAAACAAGCGCGCGTGAACTGCTGAACGCTGCCTTGCATATGTTTGGTCGGGAACCCCTTTCCAACCTAGTGCCAGCGGCGCTTCCCTATTTGCATGACAGGTGGCGCTCGATTTCCGCAAATGGTCAATTACTGCGCTATTTTCTTTCCTGGAAAACCCATTTTCAATTTGGAAGCATTTTTAAGCTGGAGATTTTTCATTTGTATGATGTCCCCGAACTTTGCATTATTTTATTTTTATTTTTTTCTGCCAACTTCTGTCGCGCTCCACAAGGCATTATGCCAGGAGGAGGGAGAGAACAAGAAATGCAAGCTGAAGCACGCGCCACCTCGCTTGCACGAGCAGCACGATCAGAAGAATCTCTGGAATGTTCCTCAAGCCACGTCGCTTCGACAGGGTCGTCTGGAACAGGATGACGGGCGCTCGCCATGAACGTCAGCCACGTCCCCGCCGCCAAGAACTTCGCGGCGGTGGTGGTGGTGGTGAAAACTTTTAATTGCAGCAATAGAGTTTGGGAGCCACAGAGTGGCCCCGCTACATGGTCGGCGTCCCTAGTCCGGGACATCGCATGACAATGCCCCGTCTCTCGCCCGTTTCACCAGAGCCCTTTGGGACTCAAGCGAGGAGCAGTTGAGGAGGGCAGTCTCCCATGCCTCTCTGGAAGGGGTAGGGGAAAGGGGGAGGTGGGGATTTTGAGTACATGCCCACACCATGTGGAAGATATCACAGGTCTCCCCACAGTGCGGGCATCGCCCATCCGTGTTAGGATCCTAATGCTTTAAGATTGCAGTGCAGAGCAGAGTACCTGTCGGCAGGCGCCTTAAAGTTCGTTCCTCCGTCTTACTCAGCCCCTTGGCAGGGGCCGGGAAAAGGCGGTGGTTGTCGCTATAATGCGTTATTATTTCCCTGAATCGCAGCAGCGGCTGGTTAGTCTCCGCGCCAGAAGAGCTGGGATGAGGAGCCCGGTAAATAAGCGCTCGGGCAGCCGCGTCAGCGGCCTCATTACCTCGTACGCCCTGATGGCCAGGAGCCCAAATGATTCTTTTCGGTGTTGGATCAGTGGCAGTCCGTCTTAGAATGCAAGCAGCTAAGGGGGAGATCTCCCCAGCCAAGTAGTGATCACATGCTTTTCGGGAGTCCGTAATGATGATTCTCGAATTAGCGTGGGCGGCAGCAAGCGCTATCGCTACTTCCTCGGCTCGCATTGAATTCGGGGCTCTAAAAGAGAGTCCATCGACGTGCATTTCCTGGTGAACAACAGCGGCCGTGTAAAATCCCGTGGGCGACGGTCCTGCTACGATCACATAATATACACCGGGTCGGGAGCCGTGTTGTCTCTCAAGAGCCCGAGCCCGCGCTTGTCTTCTGTTTTCGTGCATGTCGGGGTCCATGTTACGGGGGAGCGGGGACACCCAGAGCATATGGCGCCACAGCACCGGGATACGCTCCGTCTCTTCTGGAGTGCAGTCGTGTTGGATGTGTAAGCGGTTTAGCAGGCGGCGCCCAGGGACCGTCTGCATGAGCCGCGTGTATTGGTTCATGAGGTGGGCCTCCCGCAGCTCCTGGTAGGAGTTTAGCACCCTCAATGCCTTCAGTTTGGCATTAGAGGTAGCCACCGGGAGATCCAGGGCTCGCTTAGTTGCCTTGCGGATGGTGGCGTCTATTCGCGCCTCGTCTTGCTTAGTAGTGCGGAGATATGGCACGGCGTAGAGGATCCGCCTAATCACGAAGGCATAGACGAGCCGAAGCGCGTCCCTGCCCCGCAGACCACCCCGCTTGTTGGAAACGCGGCGGATAATACGCCCTACCTGTTCGCCTACTCTCTTGAGTTTCACAATGGTTGAGTCCGGTCTGAGTCTGTGGTGAATGAAAAGGCCCAGAATACGGAGCTCTTCCACCTCTCTAATAGGACCTCCTGACAGAGATGTGAATTGCTGTCCTATCCTTTGGGTTCGCTCTGACATGCAGAAGCTCTGATTTCGCTGGAGCACATTGGAGCCCACAGTCCATAGCATACTAATCGACTATGGAAGCGGCCTGCTGAAGGCGGGCCTCCATGTCCCCAAGGCTCCCCTCAGTGGTCCAAATTGTAATGTCATCTGCATATAACGCGTGTTGAATGCCTTCCACCCGGGCCAGTTGGCTTGGGAGGCGCATCATAGCTATGCTGAACAGGAGCGGTGATAACACCGCTCCCTGAGGGGTACCCCGTGTTCCCATCATGTAAGGGCCGTATTCCTCGCCCTAAATCCGAAGGAAGGCCTGGCGATTAGTCAAGAAATCTCTTACATACGCGTAGGCCCTAGCCCCACAATCGGTAGAACTCAAGTTGGCCAGGATGCTTCCGTGTTTACCATTGTCGAAAGCCCCTTTCAGGTCAAGGGCGAGGATGGCTTTGTCATTGTGTTGCATAGTTGTGGGTCGTATGACATCCCTGTGCAGCTGGAGAAGGACATCCTGTGCAGACATGTGGGGGCGAAACCCGAACAGGGTGACTGCAAAGACGCCCTTACTCTCCAGGTATGGAGAGAGGCAATCCCGAACCATCGTCTCCATAAGCTTGCCCGCACATGAGGTCAGTGATATGGGCCTCAGGTTGTCCGTATTCACGGCCTTACCTGTTTTAGGGATAAACGTCACAAGTGACGTTTTCCACTCGGGAAGGAGTGCACGCCCGTCCCAGATCTGGTTGATGTATTCTAATAAATGGAGGTAGGCTGGGTCCGGTAGGTTCGCCAACAGGTTCACTGTTATGTGATCTCGTCTCGGAGCCGTACCCCGGCGCATTTTTGCTAAGGCCGCCTTAAGGTCGTGCCACTCAAAAGGGGCATCAAGTGTTTCATTAGGCCTGCCGGAGCACATGCACTCAGGCCCAGGCGGGTCCTCCGTACGACAGAGATATCTGTCGCACAAAGTGTCCGCAAGTTGCGCCGTCGTACCTTGATACCCTTGCAGAGCCCGCCGGAGCTGCTTTTGCATCTCCCCTCTCGTTTGGGAGGGGTCGATTAGAATGCGAAAGAGACGCCACGTCCCCTTCGAGCTCATCTGATGAGCTGCGGCGTCGCAGCGTGCTATCCAGTTTGAATCTGAGAGTTCGGCAGCATACGCTGCAGCCTGCTCTGTGAGTTTGGCTATGCGGTCGCGTAATTTGCGATTAGTGCTCTGCTTTTTCCACCGTTTAGTTAAGCTCCGGCGCGCCTCCCACAAATGCAGGAGGTGGGTGTCCACTGCGGGGATCTCTTCGGTGGTTTGTAGTGTTGTGACGTGTTGTTTCTGAATGTTGTATATGTGGTTAGCCCACTCCGCGTAGCCGCCGGAAAATAATACGGGAGGGATAGTGTGATTTCGGAATTTGTGCCAATCGGTCAGCTTGGCCTGACCCCATTTTTTGCGCGCTGCCTTCGCCATGAGTGTAATCCGGAGAAGGAGGTGATCGCTGCCTAGAGAATCTCCCAAGTTCTCCCAAGCAGCCGCTCTAGCATTTTTAACGAGAGAAAGGTCGGGACACGTGTCACGGGTTACCGAATTCCCCACTCGGGTGGGATACGCCGCGTCCGTGAGCAACGTGAGGCTGAGGGTGGAGATGAGCTCCGCCAGCTTACGTCCTCTTGCCTGTTCGAAGTGGTAGCCACAATGAAGGCTGGGAGCATTGAAGTCTCCAACGATCACTAGAGGCTCTTTGGCTGCCATTTTTATCGCGCGAAGGAAGATTTCATTAAAAGTTACTCGCGGCTTATGTGGAGGGCAGGATATGTTGAGGATATGTATTGACGGGTCGCGGCGTCTGAGAGGCAGCACCCGGACCATTGTATATTCGTGCTCGGTACTCAAGTCTAAGTCGACCTGAACCACGGTGTAAGCTTTATTCACCAAAAAGCACGTAGAGGCGTCCCCCTGAAAGGTGCTGTAGCCTGATAATTTAGCGTCTATGCCGGGCTCCTCCAGGGCAATGAGTGCCGGCATGTCTCCTAGGGACTGCAGGTAGAGCTGGAGGTGTGACCGTTTTTTCCAAGCTCTGAAACCCCTGCAGTTCCATTGGATTATCTGGAATTTTTCAAGGTTTTTATCATTCCTGTTAGATCTGCTAGCCATTTTGTTCTATTTATTTACGGGCGAGCGGACTAGCTCTGGCAGAGAGCCAGCGCAACCCCAGCGATTGGCCGCGCCGACCCACCAGCTGCAGAGCCTGTACCATGTTCCTCCGCTGCCTGGCGGGAGGCTGTCTTACGTTTGAGGTGAGAAGATTCGCAGCTAGTGGCGTTCTTAATTTGGGTGCTGACCGAGGGCTGCACGGCTTTAAGGACCGAGTCAGTGACCTGGGCAATAAGGTCGGGAAGTGCTTGCGTTAAAGCTGCCTTGAACATGTCCTGGAAGGACTCGCGGACTGCTGACATGATTTGATTCGGGAGGGCCGCCACTTGCTCCTCCAGTTGCTCGGTTTGCGCTGCAGTGCCTCTAGGCCGGCGACGAGACCAGCAGATCGAACTACCGTGTCCCCGCACTGCAGCGAGACGCTAGTGAGGCAAGATGTTACGGATGATCCGTCATCCTCGTCATCTGGCTCAGCTTCTTGCAATGGTTCGGATGACCCGGCCTGTTTGGCCTCTAATTCTTGAATTTTGCGCGCTAGAATTTGGTTCTGGCGCCTGAGCTCCTCTACCTGCTGCTGTAGGGCGGTTTCGGTAGGGGAGGGACGGGTAGGGGGCCCGGAGACTGCCTTACTCCAACTGCTCACCTATGGTTGGAAGGGTGCCAAGGGCGGGAAGTCCCTGGCGTTGAGGACCGGGGGCACCGCCTGGGTCGCGGACTTGACAGGTTTCGATGTGCCGGGTTTGGCCTTGGTTTCCTGATCGGCTGGCGCTTTCTTGGCCTTGGGCGGAGGAGCCTGCTTGGGACCCGTCTTTGTCTTCGGTTTGGATCCGGATGGGGAGCTCGGTTTGATGGCTTTCCGGAACCGCCCGGCACAGCCAGGACCTCCGGTAGGGTGACCGCCTCCGCAGATGAGGCAGCTCGGAACACAGTCATGTTCTGCCGGGCCGTCAGGAGTGGCATCGGGAGCCTGGACTCCGCAGCGTTTGCAGCGGCCCGGCTGCGGTCGCGGGCACGCATCGGCCCGATGGCCCACTGCGCCCCAGCGGTGGCATGCTGGCACTGTTTTCTTGTACAGGCGATCAGGGAGCCGTTCGTAGCTGTACAACACCGTCCGTGGCACCTTGGTCCCCGCGAAGGTGATCACCGCAACCGGGGTTCCCCCTAGCTTGCGCACAGACACCACATTTTGTTCCGCACTGAGTTTTCGTTTAACGTTTTCAGACGTTTCGTCCGGCGAAACAGTCACGACGCCTCGACAGAACGCACCGGAGAGTTTAGGGTGTCCCCGGAACGGTAGCTCGCGTTCCCCTACCGGCAGCACAATATCCCGGAGTAGCTTCTCCGCGGCGTCGACAGATTTCAGTGCACATACAAGGACGTTTTGGTCCCAAACGGGCCACACCTCAAGTCCAGCATTTGCGTCGTCCCCGAGGATGCTGCCGACTGCAGCGCCGGCTCGTCCAGGACCAAAAGTTGCCTTGAGGTCGACCGTGTTTCTTGGTTTCAGCACCACGGCGATGTCATCTTTTTCAATGCG
The DNA here is from genome assembly GCF_052857255.1 of Amblyomma americanum. Classification (NCBI taxonomy): domain Eukaryota; kingdom Metazoa; phylum Arthropoda; class Arachnida; order Ixodida; family Ixodidae; genus Amblyomma; species Amblyomma americanum. Next base: position 105,923,013 of record NC_135498.1, read on the forward strand.
CGGCGTGCTCTGCCGCCGCCACCGGAGTTGCTTGGAGCTCTTCGAGGCTGCGTTCAGCGCACTCCCGCCCTGCGTATGCGCAGAGCTAGCCGGCGCCTGTTGCTGGGTGGCACCAGCACCAGCGTCCCTCGATGCCGCCGCCGCGTTCTTCTTTCCGCGCCAGACGCGGACCATATCTTGGAGGTATTCGTCCACGGTTGGTAGAGGATCCTCGCCTTGAGTCGTATCCTCGGATTGATGGGTATCCATTGTTACGATCTGCAAGGACTGCGGGTCGTATCCGGTGACTTGATTTGGAGCCGCCAGATCCGAGGGATCCCCGACCGGGGCCATCGCAAGCCCCGGCGCCGTTAGGCTTAGCACCACCGAGGCGTGACGAAAGCTTCAAATGACCGAAAAGAGGTCAAAAATTGGCCCCACCTTAACAAACGTGGTGTAGACGGGTGCCGCTGAGGTTCCTGGAGACGATGATACCAGGCTTGCAGGGGGAAAAGTTGGTGTATCGCAATTGATTGCGATCTGTCAAGGAGCCGACGCGGTATGCGACCGCACCCCTCTGGTGGAAGCTCGGGCCTCTCTCGCGGCGGAGAGCGTGTTCGGCCTCCTGGACACGCAGGAGCTGTTCACGTATGTGTGCCGGCTGTGGGGCTCTGTGATTCTGCCTCGGCTGCGCAGGAAGATGATCTCGGTCTCCGTCTGCCGTGCGCAGGTGAGTTCCATTTGGCCCTCTTGAGCTTTACAGCCGACACGTCATTGCTGCAGATTTGGGCCGGGACTTCGCGTTATGAGCTAATATCATATTTCTTGCTGTGTAACATGCTGTGTAACCTACCACGGAAGTGAAAACACTTGTACCGCTCATGCGTTCCGCAGCGAAGCCTGCAGCTTGATCAATGAAATAGGAGCGGCGCCTGTGTCGAGAAATCGGAGCAGAGTCTGTGAGCCGGGGGAGGGGCGCCTTGTAGCATTTGTTTAACTGCAGTGCTCGTTTTTTTAGCGGTATTGAGCAGTTACGTTCAGTACCCTTAGCGTCGTGTTTCTGAGTTTCCGAGAATCAGAGCCGCCCCTATATATGCATGGGCTTTGCGAAGTTTTGGCATCAGTATGATAGAGGTCTTGGGCCTCCGATTTCTGAATCGAAAGTCCGTAGTCAACGTCTCAGCCTGTTTTTACCCCATGGCTTGACTCCTACTTTTTAATGATGTCGAGTCGGATTTCGATTCTTGTGCAGTGTTTCGACACCGGTACAACCGCAGGTGGTAATTCTGAATAAACACTCGGCAGCCATGATTCCATCGCGTTTTTAAAGCTGACGCCCAGCTGCCAGACACCACCATATACGTTGCACGCGCTGTGAATTTATGTATTGCTAGTGCATGTGCGCGTGCGCAGGAACCGGAGGAGCTGCACGCTATGCCGCCGGCGCCCATCGTGCACTCCTGCGTGGACTCCCTCTGCCCCAAGCTTGCGAGATTTCGCAACATCCCCAGGATGGCCGGCATGCACCCATCCCTCGTGTTCATCTCGTGCACTGTAAAAACAAACCGTCATTTTGACGGCCACTTTTTTATCTATTTTGACGAGCCGCCGGCGTCAAACGGGAAAGACGGAGACTTCGCCGTGAACGAGCGAGCGAGGAGAAAGAGACGGAGAGCGCAACACAAAACGAGAAACTCTATTGGCTGGCGCGTAGGGGTACGTCATGTGAGATGTCGCGCAACGCGCGCTTCCGGCCCCCGCTGTCAGTCCGGTTGTCGTGGTTCCCTCTCGCTTTTCTTTGTGCGCGCTGCTTCTGCCCGGGTGTGCGTTCTGATTTTTGCGTCATTTTGCCTTTTTGTGTGCGACGCGTTGGAAGGCCGCGAAGACGCAATCAAGGAACGTATGGGCTGCAGCCGAAAATCAACTGCAGCGGGTAGAGGTAAGTGTTCTGCTTATATGCTTCGTTCGTGCAGTACGCGTTCTGTGAGGCACATAGCTACGAGGAGCACGCTAGTTCTCACGCGTAATGTATACACGCACCGATGGCCGTGGGCCCGAGATTGCCGTTCAGAGACATGCTTCTACGTAAAGCGTGAATCGCGGCCTCATGGTTCAGCCACGTGCAGCGATTTTCAGGGGCTGCGTGCGCCCACGTGTAAAAAAAAACTTCCTGTGAGGAACACTGAAGCGTACGAAGAGCATTGGCGCACGTTAATTGAAGAAAGTCGAAGAAAGTCGTTTATAGTATCTCTATCATGCGGGCACATACAATCGCGATCGAGCCTGACTTTTGGTTACGATTACTGCTACGCGGGCCAAGGATCGAAATCGAGTTGGTCGAGCTCTAGCGCGCCATGCGCCTCTGTTTAAATGCAGAACACCTTATGAATGGGCTTAATGGGCAGTAAAAATTGTCGTAAAAACCATTTCTACATTTTCAGTTGTAATTCAGGCCAAGACATGTGCTATGACTACCATGCTGGCCATCTGCAGCTCCCTTGAATTCATGGTGTCGGCACTACTGTCGTAGGTTCGTAAAAGTATTCGTCAATAAAAAGCAGACTACTTTTCGTGCACTGATCAGCTTTTTTCTGTTTTATTTCTTACGCTCTCTCTTTTTTGTTGTTCCTCGCTTCCTGGCACACCGAGCCCCATACGTCGGTGTCCGGTGGCGATGGGGCAGCTCAGTGTTTAGTTCGTGTACTGATAGTGTGCAGTTTCATTCTTGTATAGCATTAAGATATGGGCCTAATTATTTCAGCAATAGTTATTTCCAAATAAATTCTATTCATTTTTATAGCTTATTGCCTATAAGCCTCAAACAAGGGCCAAAAATTTCTTTCGACTGGCGTATCCATTAGCTGGGAATTATTGAATCAAGTAAATTTGTAGTCTTGTAATTTTATACCACATTTTCATCCATTTCTGCTGAAATGATACTGTACCCGAGGTGTAGAAAGTGCCTTGATGACAGCAGGATCGTTGGAAGTATGGTTATGATTTATTATTGAGATGCATGTATCTGATCACTGATGTTTTCTCTGGAGTCTAATAACATGTGGCTTGTGAATTCCCAGCTTGCAGCTGAAGGGGGGCTGGAAGGACTGCCAACAACTCCGCACCTTGCTGTGATTGGTATGTATTTGTCATTTATAGAACTTTGGCTCAAAACATGGCTTGTACAGTGTATTTTATTATTCTACGATGTAACCTGATTTTGTGTAACTTCACTCTACTTAGTAGGACATATTCAAAACTTAGGAATGAGGCTAGCCCTGGATGAAAGGCTTAATTGCTGCTTCATCTTATGTATGTACAGTTTAATAATTAAACATGATAACAATGTGCAAGTTTGGCCAGTAGTTTTCCATTCTTATTAGAGTGTACAAAAAATTTGGAACTCAGTAGCAGTACTGTTGATAAGTGGGGAGGGTGGGGCAATCTCCGCACTATAAGGTGATATGCCAGAGTTCATCGAGACTAATGTGCGGCCTTTTGACTTGCCAAAAGCATGACGTTCTGCTAGAAAGCATGAACGAAGCTGAGCTTGGCTTTTCTCATCAATGTCATGGCAGGCTAGGTACAAAATGGAGGGCCTTTGAAAAGTTGCCTCGGTGCTTGCCCAAGTTTCGTTACCTCATCACTATTCCCCATTATTTAAAAAAAAAAACGAAGTATTCTGTCGACAAAGTTAATTCTTTTTTGTCGTGCAATATTTGTAAAGCTTTTTCCATAAACAAGTTCTATGTAGTATGTTTACATGAAGCAAGCATCTTCAACAGATATAATTAGTGGCGTGTAAAGCACTGATAAGGGAGTGCATGTTGCATGTGTCTGTGTACTGCCAGGGTACCATAAGGCCTAGCAACAAGACCCAGTATGGCTTTTTACGAGTACATTTGAATTCGGCTTCTCTCAGTGTACACATCGAAGGCCATAGAGTTACTCGAATTATTAGATCACCCCTTTAGTGGGTAGCGTTTGCGTGTGACTAATTTTTTTTCCTTGCAGGATCAAGCATGGGGGACATAAAGAAGATCATCGTTGCGTGTGATTCTACAAGAAGTCTTGAGAAGGCCATGGGCCTCCTCCTTGGTGCCTTCTTTGTGTTCAACGTTGCGTACCCTCCCGACTGCCCCCTCACCATGGAACTTTTGCAGAGGTAAATGGGTGAATGTGGATGATGCGTTTGATAAGCAATCGGAATCCGAGGCAATAGTGTGAGCAGCAGGCTTCTTTTTCCTGAGGAAAGGCACTCGCCCTCCTAAGCCAGTGCCTGCAAATGATCAGTTCTGCCCTGTTCCCCTGAAATTCTGATGTCGTCACATACATTCCTCTCGTGCATTTCTTCGTTCTCTGGCACAGCACCGTGTTGCTTTTTTGGCACACCTGTATGGTGATTTGCCAGTCACAGGCGTCTTTAGAAAGTAGAATGGTAAGATTATTGACATAGTGCTGCTTGCCAGCAGTACATGCTAACAAGCCTTGCACATTGGCTAGCTCTGGCAATTGCGAGATGAAGGCCGGACTTTTAATTTTAAATTGCACCCAGTTCTGGTATTCTGACACTTGCAGAATTGCGGATTTGATCATTGTCATGTGATGAATGCACAAGCCTGGCAGTTTGCATTGCCTAAACTTGGTCACGTGTCCTGTGAGTGCATCTAGATAACACTTTTCAGTGTTTTGCTTATTTTTTTGGTTGGCTACTGCAAGAAAGGGGCTAGAACGAAGAACCAGATAGGACGGGCGACTGTCAATTATTGCTAAATGTAATGTGTGCAGCACTTTTATAAGTACCGACGTCAGGAAAAATAGGAGCGAGGATTAAGTGTAAATGCAGTTATTTTAAGTCGCTCTACTATGAATCGTGTCCACTGGCTAATGTCCTAGTGCAACATTACAGTGTGTCTGACTATGGGTTGCGTCCACACATGTGGCAAGTTGCCGGATGCCTCTCTGCACTTTTACAGGCCTCAGGTTCCCTTGTTACCATTGATGCAGTGCTCGCTGTAGCCTGTGTACAATCAGCCCCGAGAAAGTAGAGCTCTCTACCTCACCTTCTGGGCACTCAACAAACCTTTTGCAATGATGAATGTCAGATTTCATTTTGCATTGAAACGGGAGACGTGACACATAGGCAGGACAGCTTCACAGGTACTGTCACAACCATTACATGGCACTTTCCCCTTTCACCTGGTGATCTTTTAGGGGCTGGCAGGGTTATTAGCCCCTGTCAAAAAAAATTATGCTGTGATCCCATATTTGTCCAGAATTGCTCAGTACTTGAAATGGACAGGTGAAAGAGCCATCGTGAAGTCTGCTATGTTGGCACCTGAGAAGTTGGCCGCCCTTTGTGTCAACAGTTGCAGTGTAAAAGAAAAAAAATTAAGACATTCATCATCGTGACAGGTTTGTTGATTGCTCAGAAGATTTCCGGTGTGAAATTCCGCTTATTTGTGGCCAAGGGCACAGAAATTATAATCAGCATTGTGCAAATGGTAAGATGATGAGGCATGATAATGAGGTTTTTAAATGTATGCATGGTTGCCACATGTGCAATTGCAGCCTATACCTGGACATCAGGGTGTTACATCAATACTGACCTATGTTTGCGGCTGATAGCTGAAAACACTGAAATGCAGCAAAATGCTCTTGCATAGTTATGGTTTCTAGACTCTGTGTATGGTTCCTGTACATGATGAGCACCTATTGTTACTAGAAATACTATACGGTGTGTATGTGCAATTGTGGGCTGTTTTTACGAGTTATAATAATGGTTACATTTAGGTACATCATCTATTGTTAGTGCATGTATATGTAGCTATTTAAGCGCACTATAGTGTGCTCACATTTGTTGCTACCTGATTTTAATCTCGTCTTTCAATTTCGTAATACTGTGTGTTGCAGAAGGTAGTGCAGTTCACACATTCATGGCATTTCACGCGTGTAGGCAGAGTATGTGATTGGCACAGTTTATGGAGCATGGATTTATTCTATCCTCGTTTTGTTTCCAGGTACCTTGGGCAGAGCAACCCAACGAAAGGGCGCGGCAAAGGCAGGGCCTGCGGAATCGCACCAAAGTTGCTGAGCCTGCTGAATGCACTTTAATTTATGAATAAATGTGCAAGTAGAAATGTAAATTTGTTTTTGTTGCATGGTTTATGAGGTACTGCCCACTGCAAGTGACTTTCATGTGGTCAGGTTCACCACACTATATATTGACACAGAATTATGTTGAGACTTGTCGTGTTGGGCCATCATACTGACAACACAGTTGCATTTCATGTTGACAAGCCAAATTTTGGAATGGTTAAAAGCATAGTCATTTCGAAATTACAGCCTGCTATTACCTTGATGGCCAAATGCTGTACTGACAGTTATAGATAATTTCAAATTTGCAAAAAGTCTTGAAGTCATAAAAACAGTTTTAAAATTGACAGCTTGCCATCGCAGACAATCAGTGGTATAATTACAGTTTGGCTATATGTTCAAATCGATAAAAATGACATCGAAGTCAGGAAAAAACATTGTCATTTAGAAATGACATCTTGCTGTAACTGCTACGGTCAAATGCTATCAAATTGACAGTTTGACTGTATTTCACATTGACAAGAAAAACATCAAAATGATGGAAAAACTGTCATTTAGAAATGATGTTCTGCTGTCACTTTGATGGTCAAATGTCATCAAATTGACGGTTCAGTTGTATTTCAGATTGACAAGAAAGACGTCAAAATGATGGAAAAACTGTCATTTAGAAATGATGTTCTGCCGTCATTTTGATGGTCAAATGTAATCAAATTGACGGTTCAGTTGTATTTCAGATTGACAAGAAAAACATCAAAATGATGAAAAAGCACCGTCATTTTAAAATGACGGGGTGCCATCATTTTAACGGTCAAATGCTTGGAAATAGAGCTGCCAAGGTATTTCCCGTCATTTTGACGGATTTTTTTTTACAGATGCATGCCACGCAGACCTCAACGAAGACAAGAGGGGTAAGTCCATGGCGGCCCCGATGTGAGGACTAACGAACCTCGCGCCAGCGTTGTCGATGTTCTGAAGTGTCTCCCTGCGGTGTCTTTAAGCATTGGGCGCTATACAGCTGGCTGCTGATGTAGACGTTTCAGCCAACAGTATTCTTATCGGGGCAGTGCATGCAACAAGGGAAGGAGAAACCACGGCTAGGAGAATGAATGTGGATTAGCTCAGCTAATCCACGATATACGAAGCGAAAGATGTCGGCGTCCACTGTGTTCATTGGCGATGGCGCTGGCATTGTTCTAGACGGCGAGGACTTTGAGCAAAGCAAGGGTGCATAACTGGTTCCCTGGATAGGTGGACGCCTTATTCGTGCTTTGATACATTTGACGGTGGTGAGAGAGAGATGTGGCCGGAATGCATTACCGCTGACAGCGTTGTGGCTGACATGCGGCACTGCAGCAATAGCTAGGCTGCAGCGTTCATTTACTGATAAATCTCTCGCGATCAACCATTAACTGCATGCCACCTCCCTGGGTGGCAGGGAGGCCGCGCTGCCTTTCCAGTGTGCGGAACGCAATAAAAGCAGGCTTTTGCAGTTGGACACCAACACCACGTACATGAAAGCGAGACTGAGGTCTCTACTGACCCACGGAGCCGCTAGGCCGCCTGTCCTTTCGTGAAATGAATGGCCTTTGCAAAGTTATTAACGCCAATGATCTTTATGAACGCCATCGGGTCACTTGTTTTGTTTGGTTTTTGGGGAAAGGAAATGGAACAGTTACCGTCTCCCATATCTCGGTGAACACCCGAACCCCGCCGTAAAAGAAGGGATAAAGGAGAAAAGGAAAGAAGAAAGAGATAATAATAATAATAATAATAATAATAATAATAATAATAATAATAATAATAATAATAATAATAATAATAATAAAGGTTTTGTGGGGAAAGGAAATGGCGCAGTATCTGTCTCATATATCGTTGGACACCTGAACCGCGCCGTAAAGGAAGGGTAAAGGAGGGAGTGAAAGAAGAAAGGGAGAGGTGCCGTAGTGGAGGGCTCCGGAATAATTTCGACCACCTGGGGATCTTTAACGTGCACTGACATCGCACAGCACACGGGCGCCTTAGCGTTTTTCCTCCATAAAAACGCAGCCGCCGCGGTCGGGTTCGAACCCGGGAACTCCGGATCAGTAGTCGAGCGCAGTAATAACCACTGAGCCACTGCGGCGGGTCAAAAATATAATATAATTGGTTTTTGGGGGGGAAAGGAAATGGCGCAGTATCTGTCTCATATATCGTTGGACACCTGAACCGCGCCGTAAGGGAAGGGATAAAGGAGGGAGTGAAAGAAAGGAAGAAAGAGGTGCCGTAGTCGAGGGCTCCGGAATAATTTCGACCACCTGGGGATCTTTAACGTGCACTGACATAAAGAAAACTGAAAATTGAAATTTGGATTTTGAGGAAAGGCGTGCCGCTGCGCAGCGGCGGAACCCTTGTGGCTCGGTGCTACTGGTGGCGCATCCGCAGTAGTGACTAGAGAGACAGAGAGCAATATCCTCGGCGAGGCGCAGGTTGTGACGTCATCTGTCTCCTCGGTCCACCGCAACGGCGAAATCGCAAGTTCGAGGCCAGGAAAGCTTTCGCTTTAAAAACCTGGAAAATGAAAAGTGGTTTTGGGGCAAAAGAAAGGGAGCAGTATCTGTGTCACATCTCTGCTATAATGCCTAGAATATAGTATATCTCTTCGGACATCTGAACCGCGGTGCCGTAAGCGAGGAAATAAAGGGGGGACCAAGAGAAGAAAGGATGAGGTTCCGTAGTTGAGGGCTCCAGGGTCTAGTCCACAAATCAACCAGGGCCATTGGCATTCGAGAAGGGGGCGCTTCCCCTCTGCGAAAGTGATCGCAGTTTAGGCGTCGATAAAGACGTGTCTAGTGAAAGCACGGGTTTCTTAGAAACGTATCTTCCAGATTTGTACTCAGGCGTACATGAGTAATTATGAGCATGCAAAAACAGGTGTCGGGACTGAGCGAGTACCATGCGTTTCCGGTAAACTTCTGTACTTGGGATGCAGACGTAGCGCTATCGAGTGGGACCCAATGAAACCCACCTTTTTCGTGCACTGTGCTGGCCTGGCAGATGGCGCACGTGTGGGCGACCTTTCTGCGTCGGAATACGTTCGATTCTGAGCAGATGGGATGGAACCGCAGCCGTCTACAAGTGCTACAGTGAAGCAGCGTCTGTGTTTTTTTCAGAGGCCTCCATTAGACTCCGAGTGATTTGTCAAACGGGCAAGGCGACGGCGTTACGTGGACTACCTGGCAGCGCTGCAACACGGTGTCGCAGTCCAATCTTAAAGGCGAAGCTTAAGCGTCCTCCAATTTTACATGACGGCGTAATAAAGTGTATTCGGTCGAAAAGCAGTCGGCGTCGTAGAAGTTGTGGGCCCCGCGTGCCGGAAAAATTCCTTCCCTTACGGCACGGTTCGGGTGCCCACCCAGATATGCGAGACAATTGTCTAACGGGCAAGGAGTCGCGCCGAACAGGCAATGGTGTTCCGCGGACCCCTTGACAACACTGTCGCGTTCCACTCTTAAGGACGAAGCTTAAGCGTCTTCCATTTTTATTTGCTGCTGATGGAGGTGGCTGTAAATGCCGAACTTCTTATGGCGCATTCCAATGGGCGGACGGGAGCAGAGGCATCGAGCAGGGAAGAGCAGTAGAGTAGCACTCCGAGTGAGGGAGTGCTTGTCCTGCCACTGCAGCAATCACTGCGATTCGAGAGCAGTAAGCCACGTGACCAAGCTTGCTTTCCCAGCATTCTCCGCGTGCTGGACGAGGAACTAGAGCTCGAATCAGAGCTCGTACTCCAGCTTTCATTGCTATCGTCGCCGTCGTCTTCGAATGCTTACAGCACTTAGGCAGGGCGATGCCACTCTTCCGTCGCTCCCCACAGATGCTTCCGGATGAAGCTCATCGATTCCGCAAAGCTAGCCGAGCGCCGACGCTTTGCAGCAGTCATAACCTACGTCGCCGAGAACGAAAAAAGGAAGCAAAACAGCAAGGATAGGACTTCTTTATGTAATGTGACTCCACTCTCGCGTTTGAAGAGGGAGCAGCCCAGACTGCGCTCGACAGCTCTCGGCACAGCGAAACCACCCCTGTTCTACGATTGGATCAAAATGCTCCTGCTCTTGTTCTCCCTCTGGAAGGCGGCCGGCCTTGCGAGGGAACTTTTGGGAGTGCTCTTGAGTGCGCCTGCTCTCCCACTGGAATGCTCCATTAGTATCACAGAGTCTCGCTGACTTCGATTTTGTTCCGAAGCAGTTGCTGACTCAGTATAAAGTCTGCCTCGTTCCTGAAAAATTGAAATTGAAAATTGGTTTTTGGGGAAGGGCGCTCGGATACTGATCCGGAGTTCCCCGGTTCGAGCCCGACCGCAGCGGCAGTGTTTCGATGACGGCGAAACGCAAAGGTGCCCGTGTGCTGTGCGATGTCAGTGCACTTTAAAGATCCCCAGGTCGTACACTTAAAACATCTCCACTACGACACCTCTTTCTTCCTTTCTTCTTTCATTCCCCCCTATATCCCTTCCCTTGAGTTGCGGTTCAGGTGTCCAATGATATACGAGACAGATAATGCGCCATTTCCTTTCCCCCAAACCAATTAATAATATTATCATCGAAACGCGGCAGCCACAGTCGGGTTCGAATCCGTGTTGTCTGGATCTGTACCCGACGGCCCTAAACACCGAGCCTCCGCGGCAGGCCCCATGTCTAGACGTGAACGTGTTTCCTTCACTAATTCCGGTATCTGCAGTTCCCGTCTTTCATTATTTTTTGACACCTGTGCTCTGCTTTATAAGGAGACGTATTCTACCACTTCCTTGTATTCTGGCTCAACACCTGCGCACTTTAACGCTTGTTGAAGCAAAATTTTCACTACGCTATCTTTTCGAGTCTTCAGCAGGGCAGCCAGTTTGCCAATTTACGGATCATGAATACCTTTTCCGAAAAAGTGAGAACAGGGAGTGGAGCTAGAAGAACCCCAGTGGTGAGACTGAAAATGAGACTTCATATTATGTGCCCATCATGGCACCGCGCAGGATGTGGAGTTAGTCGAAAAGGTGCGTTGTAGCAACCACAGAATGGTAAGGTCTCGAATTAGCCTAGATATGAAGAGGGAACGGAGGACACCAGTGAAGTTGAAGACCATTAACGGGTTAGCAGTAAGAGGGAAAGTACAAGAATTTAGCATTTCACCGCAGAAATGATTTTGGGCTTTAAATGAGGAAGTCGAACTTAATGTTCAAACAGTGAATTATAATCTCGCTGCTAGCATTACGGAATCCACCGTAAGAGTAGGTGGTAGGATGACTCGACAGGATACCTGCAAGCTATCTGAGGAGACGAAAGATCTGACTAAGAAACTCCAAAGCATGAGGGCGTTAAGCCCTAGAGCCAAAATACAACTAGCAGACCTATCGAAATTAATAAATAAGCGCAATGTAGCCGACAGAATGAAGTTCAATATCGAGAGAATCGAGCATACTCTAAAAAACGGAGGTAACATAAAAGCGGCGAAGAGGAAACTAGGCATGGCTAAAAACCATGTGTATGCGTTAAGAGACAAGGAAGGCAATCTCATTAGCAATATGGATAAGATGGTTAATGTAGCCGAAGAGTTCTACAAAAATCTATACAGTAGGCAATGTAAACAGAACGTTAATGAGAGAGACAGTAGCGAACAGCATGCTGTCATCACGCCAGTAACGAAATAGGAAGTAAAGAAAGCCTAAGTGAAATGCAATGGCAAAGCATTTGGCGAGGATCAGGTAGCAGCAGATCTGTTGAGGAACGGAGGAGAGATTGTGCTATAAAACTAGCCATCCTGTGTACGCAATGCCTTATGTCATCGGTGGTGCCAGAAGATTGGAAGAACGCAAACGTTATGTTATTTCACAAGAAAGGAGATTCCAAGGACTTAAATAATTTCGCCTTACTGTCCGTTGCTTGCAAGGCATTCACTAAGGTAATCTCTAATAGAGTCTGGGCGACTTTAGAGTTTAATCAACCAAATTATCAGGCAGGCTTTCGTTAAGAATGTTCCACAATAGATCATATTCACACTATCAATCAGGTGATCGCGAAATACGCAGAATATAAGCAACCGCTGTATATAGCCTTTATTGGTTACGAGAATGCATTTGACTCAGTGGAATCATCAGCAGTCATGCAGGCATTATGAAATCAGGGTGTAGGAGAGCCTTATGTGAAAATACTGGGAAGTGTCTATAGCAACTGCACAGCTACGAGAGTCCTCTATAAAGTCAGAAATAAAATTCCATTAAGGAACAGCGTTAGGAGGAAGCCACGATGTCCCCAATGCTTTCACCGCCTGTTTACAGGAGGTATTCCGTGGCCTGAATTGACACGTTTAAACTCCGTTTTCTCGTTTTTATTTTTATTTCGTTAATTAATCAATTAGTTACAATGGTTTCATTAACTTGTCATTGCCTATCACAAACAAATCAATCATAAATGACTAGAAGAACAAATTACGATTATTTCTGACGATTATTTCTGACGATTATTTCTGACGATTATTTTTTAAGATTATTTCTGACACGCGGTGCCGAATATATACTATACCGACGGCTTTTCGAGTAAACGAGCTGTGTACGCTGCCGCGTAAAATTACGTTTTCATTGCCTTTGCGTTGAGCCATCAGAGCCGCAGATGCAAAAAAGTGTGCCCTTAGGGAGGTTCCATAGTTCTTAGATGTTGAAGCCCACATACCACAAAACTTCCGTGGAGGAGGAATGCCACTCTCCGGGTAAGTCCAGATGTGGTCGACACGCTTGGTACCCTCAGTGGCCCCCAGTTCGTGAAGCAACTTATACTGAAATGAAAAAAAAATGAATTGTTTTTTTTTTGGGAAAGGAAACGGCGAAGCGTCTGTCTCACATATCGGCGGACAATTGAACCGCGCTGTAAGGGAAAGGATAAAGGAGGGACTAAGAGAAGAAAGAGAATAATTTCGGCCGTCCGGAGATTTTTACGTGGACTGACATCACGCAGCACACGGGCGCCGTTGTGTTTCGCCTCCATCGAAACGCGGCCGCCGCGGTCGGGTTCGAACCCGGGTCCTCCGGATCAGTAGTCGGGAGCCCTAACAACACTGAGCCATCCCGGCGGGCTCTAATCTAGTTCCGCAGCGAACATTTATTGCCTGTACGCATTAACTATCCGCTCCCCCGCCGTGAAACAGGTGCAGTTGCCGGTGGATGTCCAGCGCGGCTCAACTGCAGCGGCGCCGCGGCAACGAGCCAGCCGCAGCGCCTTCTGGCCCAGCCTCTGTACCGGCTTCTTTTGCCGGGGCGTACGGCGAACTGGCTCCGGCGGAGGTCGTGGAACAATTTGTCCATCGTCAGCCCCATCGTCCATCTGTGGGCATCAACGGCGGTGCCGGGCTCCGGAGTGCGCCACCTGGCGTGCGCATGTTCCAGGTGGCGCTGCACGTGACGGAGGCCAGCATGGAGGGCTACGCCGCCACCTCCCGCTTCACTGAGGAGGCCACCTGCGGTGCCGCTCTGGTGAGGTCACCACAAGCGACGCCTCTCGCTCTTCTCGCAGTATGCGTCTCGGATCTTCCACCTCGAACATGCTAAAACAAAATTCGTATTCAGCTGTGGAAGACTTTCGCTACGGATATTCTTAAACGGACAGGAAAGACGAACAACAACGTCAGGCACTGCCTTGAGTCCAGGAAATACCAGAATGCACGCGAAATGAAGCACAGTGGCGAGCTCTGCGATGAGCGCCAGGCCCCTTAGATCGCTGTCGATTTCCTGCGTAAGTTCTTTTCAGATTTCATGATGTCATCACGCTCTGAGAATATGCGAACATGCGGACTCTAGTTAATAATTCAGCTCTAGTTAACAAATTACAATGATTTCTTTAACTCCTCATTGCCTATCACATAACAACCAATCATCAATCACTATAACCATAAATTACCAAGATATGATTTTTTTTACGTATCCCCCGATTATTTCCGACGCGCGGTGCCGACTGCAAACTACGCAGACGTCTTTTCGACAGAACGATCTGTATACGCTGCCACGTAATATAATTCTTGATTCTGAGTTACAAACTGAACGTGACTGGATAAGTGCGTTTTCGCTCTTTTCCCCAGAATTTCGATTTTTCTGAAAAAAATAACCCGGAAAGATTTTTTGAGCAATCTGAATTTCTTGAATTTCTTTGAAGGGATTTCAATGATGAGCAATGACTTCATAATGCATGGATTTGTGTGTATACAGGCCCGCAACTGCTCCGGCTTTTCATCGACCTGCTTGCGTGAATTACTAGTTATGCTAGTTAATGCTGTTTGTTGGTTTAACACGAGGACCTTCTTCTGAACAGTGATGCTCGCTAATAAATAGCTCTGTTTTTTGTGTTTTTTACAGGATACTAATGACATTATTTTTCCTTCCTTTCCGTCCCTCCTTTCCTAGGACAGAGCAACGGCGTATATCTCGGCGACTGGGTGCCCAGCCCACACCTACCCGCACCATCTATAATGGAATTTTTATTATGTTTTCGTTATAAAAGCGATACATCAATCACTCGAGTCGCATTGTGTGAAGTGCACTTATTTGCTAACACGTTTTCATATTTAATACGTGCTAACGGCGTTAACTGCCTATGTCGATATTTCACTGTATGTTCCTAATTCACTTGTGTTACTCTCACGGCTCGCTCGGTAATCCACTTCAAAATGAAGGTTTTTTCGACCTAAATAGTATATCCAGACTTCAAGCAAGCGAAATCGTTAGCTTTCAAACCCAGAACATAAAGGTAATTTCTGAAAAGCATGTACACAGGATCTGTCAGAGGAACACGCGAGGGATAGTGGAATCATCATCGGTTTCGAAGATGTAGATGCGTCTTGATTTTTAGGAAAAAAAAAGTTATTACTGGCGTCGAAATCTGCTTGAAGATGACGGACGACGTGCTTCTAACTCGCTGTTTCTGAAAGATCAAAGAAAATACTGCATTCCTTGCACAGACGCCTAGGCTGTGACTTGCCAAAAGTCAGGGTGCGCGTTTCATGTCTGATGAGACAATGCCATTTATTTTTATTCAAGTACCTCAGAGGTTCCAAACTTGGGCCCATTATGTGAGGGTGAGGGGTACAGTAGCTGGCAGCCATGATATATGGTACGAGATCTAAAAATACAGAAGTACACAATACAATCGCCGCTGGCTTTTTGCCTGAACGAAATGCATTGTGCAGCGCACACATATAGCGGGAGCATGCCAGAAGCCAATCGGATCGCAAGGTTTTGGAGCAAAATGTTCCATTTCTCGCATGCAAATCTGCTCGGTCAAATAACGCTTGGATTTCACCAATAACTGGAGGCTGTTCGCAGGTGTGGCTGTGACGTCACAACGCCTGACTTGTCGCGGCAGTTACCGCTAGTTCCGCCGACAAGCTCGCTCTCGACAGTTGGGGGACGTGGCTAACCTCGTGATTCGCTCTTGCTGAATAAAAGCCAGCGCTCGCCGCCTCAACACCGCAGAGACATGGAGCCAGAAGTGGTCACCGGGTCGAGTTCTTTGGCGAAGCATTGGAGGCGCCAGTCTGCTGCCAACGTCTCCGCGACGACATCGACTCTGTATCGGTTGCCTTTCGGTACGCATAACCTGTATCAGCAGAGCTGAGCAGCTGAGCCATAGCCATATTTTTATTGCCAGCAACTGGGAGTGGTCTCTCAGTACCCTGTCACTTGCTTGGATTCGGGAGGAGATCTCGTAAAGCGACAAGCTGAATGGCAAATATGGGGCAGGTATGCGTGCTTGCAACGATGGCATTCTTTTCCTGATATCTAACCAATCATGTCTGAAAAAAATAGTTTCAGCTGACAGTTGCGCTACATTTGACAGTGCATGACTGCATAGTCTACAGTTGGTATCCATGCCGTACATGGACCACACACGCGGAGAAATATGCGCTTAACCGCGTGCACAATTGTATTAGCGAATAAATGAGACCCTGAACACTTTGAAGGTGTCTGATTTTCTTGTAACTTCGCTGTTTATTCAGTCTATGAATCTTGTTTTGTCGACTTTCAGCACCGTCTTCGGATCTTAACCCCCGCAATATCGAGTGATGTTAGGGGCAGACCTTAGTATTCGAAAAAAGAGCCAAGCATATTGACTGGCGCCAACCGCCTTTAATGGCTTGCAGCCGAGGAGTGCTTCAGATGCCAAGCCGGCGCCGTCACTGCGTCATAAAGACAGGGAACCCTTCGAGGAACAACGTCATCTTCCTGAGAATCATTGGGGAGCGAGGACAGTCGCCGCTGCGCTTCTCTCCGCTATACGACTTTGTTAATTCGGTATGCCCCATGGAGCGGTTAGAACTGACTCTGTGAAGCATTTATGTCCTGTCGCTTTAAAATGAGGAAATGAGCAGTGAGCACGAAGTAGAGGGTTCTCTTCAGTGTTCCATAGTGCTTAGTGGTGCCTATACTAGCGTGCTGTGCTGAAATCAACTTGCTGATTAGACATAAAGCAACTACTTATTTCCTTAGATTTTGTGCTCTAACCCAGTAATTTGTAAACCGAACACTAATATTTCTGATTCGTGATTCAAAACTCCTTTTGTGCCTTCACGACCAGCAGAAAGGAGTGTTTAACAATGTGCCAGCGATTTTGAAACGTCGGCTAAATTCTCTGCTTTTTCATTAAATGGTTTCTCTCTACGATACGAACGAAATGAACGGCGGCGCAAACAAGGACACAAACTTAGCAATGTGAACGATTTGTTATTATGTTCCATGAAGTGAACGCATGAATGATCAGCTTCCAAGCATAGCAAACATTTAATCTTCAGCGGAGGCGTTGATGCCAATGTAATGTTGCCTGCTCGGACGTGTTAACAGTAATTACATCTGGCTTAAATTATGAAGGTTTAGGATCACACGAGTGTAACGTGCAGTCTTTGAACAATCTTTTCAATGTTAAGGGGACAAATGTTATTCGGGCATAATCGCAGATTAAAGCTCTCGCCCCCTTGCCAGAGGGTAGAACGGAACAAATACAGCTCTGTGGTCACCAGAAGGAAATAAAATAGGTCCCCGCCCGTACCAGTAAGTACATCTAGCTAGCATACAGTAGGACAAATTCTATGGTGACCCGTTATAGAAAACAGCGCCTAGTAATAGGACAAGAAAGCGACGACAGATGACAGGAAGCCGTGTGAATCGTCTTCGTCTCTTTCTTGTCCTGTTTCTACGTGCTGCTTTCTGTCATGTTTACCATTAACCAGCTAGTCCAACTTAAGTCTCATCCGCTATGGTGGGACGACCGGAAATAATTCAGAATAAAATCTCCCCGCCCATGCAACAGTCTGGTAGACCTAGACAGCAACTAAGGTCGGACAGCCGGAAGAGAATGAGAAGAAATCACAGGAATGGTTTCAAGTGTTTTTAAACTGAATAATCCAGCTTTAGCCGGCTTGTGATCGCGAAAAAACAGACACATTTGAATGAGTGCCCACCGCAAGCGGTGCCCTCGGGGTCAGAAAATCCGCCTAATATGCGGGAGGTGTTGTGAGGTGTTGGGTGGGAGGTTACGAAATAGCAGATTAGAGGTGCATTTTTACTGGTGGGTGCCCGGTGCTTGACTTGTGGAGGCCATAAACGAGGCAGGACTGAATATGACGTCGCCCTCCGGTAGGTCAAGATGGCGGGGTTATCGAAGCCTTCCACTTAATCATGTTGCGTATATCCTACACGCGTAACCCAACCTAATTCGGCTGCGCAAAGGAAGATGCATGCAAAACGCTGTGTCCGCGACAGGTGACGAAGACGACGAAGTTGTTATGGCGGCGCCTCCACGGAGCTGAGCGGAGCTGCCCGAGATTCCTGCGGCATGGCCGCGAGGTCTCCTAGTCGCCCGGCTTCAGAGCCACCACCCCCAAGCAGTTCCTCACCAGTATAAGATGACACCGGATCTGGAAATCAAGAGGCTCTTTGCATTTTATTAGAACTGCTGGTACTCAGACAGGCAGTCTCATTAGCTGCTGTAGATCGGTGCGGCCATTCAGGCTACGCACAGTAGCACCAGCTGCCTTGCACTTATAGTTTACAGCCATTGGGCTACTCCCTACTGAGGAGACAGTCCTTGCCGGCGAAAACACATCACAGAAATTCAATTCAAGCATAATTATTCATTTCCAGCTCATGTGTTTAATCTCTTGAATGGGTGGAGTTTGAAATCGGTGTGAATAATACTGGCTCCCATCATCATGTTAACTTCAGGAGCATTTTTGTTTTTCTTTAAACTTTTCCAGTTTCTTGCATATTCAAAGCCCCAACATATGTGTTGGTGACATCTGATGTAGTCTCGGGCCAGTCGATTTTCAATGCTTTAGTTTTATTGCATATCTTCAGCAGTTGCCGGTGTCGCTTTGGGAAAAAAGAAGCTATATTCAGAAAGCCGTCGTGCGTAGTACATGGCAAAAAAACAAAAACATAAATCCAGGGAACGTGAGGCCTGGGGATAAGACAAAGGTTGTACTGGGAAAGAAGAAAGAGATGATACTTGTGTCGGGACAATTTAAGATAGGGGAATTTTTTGCTGGTTTTCGGCAGCACCCTTTTCTGCTTACTCACCGTAGTGCAGTGATTACCATTCAGAGAATTTCCCCCTTTTTGGGAATTTGAGGAGTAAAAATGGGCGAAAAGGTAGTTTTCACGGAGTTTGAGATAACTTTTAGAACCGGAATTGTCTCACTTTTTTTCAAATGTCGAAGTTTTCAAGCAGCTGCAAAAGAAAGGGGGACCTGAACCAGTGATTTTTGATTCTATTTGAGGAAATTTTTGGTTATGGCATAGAACATTTCTACCGCAGTGGCTCTTTGAACATGGTGTTCTACTACTGAATACGAGATTGCCATTCAATCCGATACGATTAAATTAATTTGGACGGAGCCGAAACGCGGATATTGGTATGTGCGGCGATTGACGTGCACATTAAAACGCTCATGGTTTATGTTATTCCGCGGCTACCTACTACAGAATTTCTCATGCCATGACCTCTGCTCCGGCAAGTAAAAGATTGTGTTTTTGCATTGGCCACCATGCCTTTCTTCGTGTCCTTCTCCCTGTTCTTCCCGAACTGGAATGACTCCAAAATAGTTTAAACAGCGAAGCTTGGCATCTCCGCGACATTGATTCAGAGCCAGTATAACGGAGCCATTCTCTGGCACCGGACACAGGATCGGCGTGAAGGGTGACCAGCGCTATGCGGTCAAGATCATCCCTCGGCACCTGGCCCCGCGCGAGTATGTGTACCACTTCCTGCCCCGAGAGTTGGCCATCATCCCCAAGCTGCAGCACCCGAACATCATCCGCGTCTACGACATCCTCGAGATCAAGCGCAAGGTGTTCGTCGTCATGGAGCTGGCCACGCAAGAGGACCTTCTGCTCAAGATCACCAAGGACGGCCGCTTCTCCGAGAGCAAAGCCTTCGACTACTTCGACCAGATATGCGACGCGGTCGCCTACCTGCACCGGCAGAACATCGTCCACCGAGACCTCAAGTGCGAGAACATCCTCCTGAGCGCCAAAAGGCAGATCAAGCTGGCCGACTTCTCCTTCGCCCGGCAGAACCGTGAGAGGCTTTTATTCTCCTTTTTTTTAGAACGATAGCTCCACTATATGCAAAAGTCGATCTCTGTGTCGCTTTGATCCTTGACCTTGACTCACATTATTAAGCGAGCATTGTTGCACTTGGGTTGCAAGCCCCAAGGGTAGCGTTGGCCTGGCGGCCTGGGGCAAAGCTGGAAACATCCGGTCCCGGCAAAGGATGAGTCGACTGGCAACAGAACAACTTGTTTATTCTGGCATCGCAAAAGAGCAGCCGGTCAGGGCGACCACGTTTCTCGAAGGAAGAAATCGAAGTCTCTCTCTGGCGTCCGGGGCAGCGGCTTTTAATACCCTCGGAGTCGAGGGCAAGAAGGAACGGCTTGGGATGAGGCGCCCGATACGGCGACGCTCAGACATGTTCAGACGTGACGCGCGCGTCCGCCGGGCCGGCGCCGGTCAGACCTCCTCGCCTCCCAGTTGGGGAGCTCCTCTCTCTGGCTGCCGCGCTTTGACAAGCGTGGGCACCAACATGCACACACACACACACACGCACACACGACGACACGTGGCATTGAAACCTGCCTGGACGCGCTTGGCGAGAGGCGTTACGGCAGCACTGAACGGGCCCAAAATGACCGCCACTTTGAACGAAGCCGCGGCGTCCGTTGCATCCGCGCCGGCTATACCGCGCGTCGTAGGCGAAACGTAACAGACCGCCCAGCCGGGAGAAGGAGATCGCGATGGTCAGGGGACTGCATCCGCTGTCCGGAGGGATGTCGCTCGATGATGCTCGTAATCGAAACCGGTCGTCCCTCGACGTTGCTTGAGCGCAGCGCACAGAGAAGGCCTCGTTCTCAGGTTCAGGTTCACACAGGGCACTGCAAAGTGACTTCGGGAGAGTTGCCATTTTTGTGCTCGTTCCCAGCAAGCGTTAGAACTACGCCGAAACGCAACCGCTCAGTCAGCAAGCACGAGACAACCCTCACTAAGCTCTGCCAGGCTCTTTCCCCTTTTATACTACTGCCTAGTTCCTTACAGTAGTCAAGCAGCACTCAGAACGCGTCCACAAATGAGAAAATTGCACTAGAAAGCACGTCATCAATTTGAAACACTAAACAAAAGCAATATGTTAAAAATCCTGCCTCAGGAAGAAAACATCAGTAACAAACAACTGTGAGGCGGATTCCTACGTTAGGGGCTTCGACTTAAGCCGTCGGCGTTACCGTTGAGACTCCCCTTTTTGTAACGCACCTCAAAGGAATATTGTTGCAAAGCGAGGCTCCAGCGCAGGAGGCGGCCATTTTTGGGAGAGATGGTCTGCAGCCATTGGAGAGGGCAGTGATCCGTCTCAATGATAAACCTCGAGCCGGCTAGGTAGCATGACAATTTCTGAACTGCCCACACGAGACACGCACACTCTTTCTCGGTGGCGCTGTACACCTGCTCACGACAGGTCAGCTTACGACTAGCATACAGGACGGGGTGTTCCAGTTCTCCATTGTCCCTTTGGCACAGTACAACGCCCATGCCTCGCTCACTAGCATCGCACTAAACAACGAACCCTTTTGTGTAGTCTGGCGATCGTAGCACAGGCTGGCTTGTTAGGGCGCTCTTTAAGGCGCTAAAAGCTCTTTCCTTTGTCTCGCTCCAGACGACTGTTTGGGGCTCTGTTTTTCTTAGAGCATCCGTCAGGGGAGCCGCGATATCGGAGTACCTGGGGATGTACCTCTGATAGTAGCCGGCGACACCTAAGAACGACCGAATATCGGTCTTCGTGCGCGGTTGCGGGAAGTCTCGCACAGTAGCCACCTTTATTTCAGAGGGGCGGCGACGACCCTGTCCAATCACGTGACCGAGGTAGACAACCTCGGCCTGTGCTAATAGGCACTTGGGAGCCTTGACTGTCAAGCCCGCTTCGCGCAGGCGGGTTAGCACTGCCCGCAAGTGTGCCATATGCTCAGACCAGGATGCGGAGTATATCGCTACGTCG
The DNA here is from genome assembly GCF_052857255.1 of Amblyomma americanum. Taxonomy (NCBI): domain Eukaryota; kingdom Metazoa; phylum Arthropoda; class Arachnida; order Ixodida; family Ixodidae; genus Amblyomma; species Amblyomma americanum. Next base: position 105,944,630 of record NC_135498.1, read on the forward strand.
TCTAAATACGGTAAAGCGAATTCTTCCTGTCCCCGCAACACTTTGTCCATGAGGCTTGAAAAGCAGTATGGCGCGTTCTTCAAACCAAAACTAAAACTTTAGGACGGAATGTTCCCATTGGTGAAATGAACGCCGCATACCTACTAGCCTCTTCTGTAAGTGGAACCTGCCAATAACCCCTGACAAGATCTAGGGTGGAAATAAACTGAGCACTACTAACTTTCTCAAGGCGCTCCTCGATGTTAGGGATCGGATAAATTTGATCCTTAGTGATGGAATTAAGCCTGCGGTAGTCGACGCAAGGACGAGGTTCCTTGCCCGGTACCTCAACTAAAATCAAAGGGGAGGTATAATCACTCTCACCCGCCTCAATAACACCGAGCTGTAGCATTTTCTTTACCTCAGCCTCCATAATATCGCGCTGGCGGGGTGACACCCGGTACGCCTTGGATCGTACTGGCTCTGGGGAGGTAAGTTCTATATCATGAGTAAGGACAGAAGTCCTACCAGGCCTCTCAGAGAACTGACCTTGAAACTCTTGTAAGAGTTGGTGTAGTTCGGTTTTCTGCTCAGGCGACAGCGGTGCTTTAATGATTAAGTCACTAATGACCTGATCAGTGTCTTCCTTGTTCGTCACTGAGCCTAGTCCCGGAAGCTCGACCGGAAGCTCTTCTGACTTTCCCATGTCGGGCATTTCCTCTCCAGTACCTGGTGCCTTCAACGCTACAGGCTCAATTTTATCCAGTTCGGACGTGCTCGGAATATCAGCTTGCTGCGCCTCCGACCCTTTCTCATTGTTCGACAACGTCGGCCCCGCAACTACCGCCTTTGCAGCGAGCTCCCGAACTCTCGATCTGGTTAAGGCCTGAACGCTAGCCTCACCAAACAAAAGCCCCTTCTCGCGCAGGAGGTGATCGGACCTGTTCGAAAATAGGTAAGGGTACTGGGGGGGGGGGGCAGCATAGATGACACTACGGCCTCCGTCTCAAGTGCTCCGAAAGGTCCTTCAATAAGCACTTTTGCTACGGGCAGACACACGCTATGAGCTTCCAAGGCTTGCTTGATCCATGCGCACTCGCCCGTGAACATATCGGGTTCTACGTAAGAGGGGTGAACTACATCCATTGTAGCTGCGGAATCACGAAGCACTCGGCACTCTTTCCCGTTCACGAGGAAGTCTCGCATGTAAGGCTCGAGAAGCTTCATGTTCTCGTCAGTGCTACATAATGACAAACACACGACTTCTCTTTTTGTTTCTGGACACTGCGCCGAAAAGTGACCCGGCTTCTGGCACGTATAACACACGCGCGCTTGCCTCGTCTCGAACCGCTTTCTGCGTTCGGCTTCGGCTGCCGCCGTCTCCTTACGTTCGGTCGGACTGCTTTCACTCGCATCCGCACTACGTGTGTCCCCCCTTGCTTTCATGGGTGTGAACTTCGGCCTCTCAAACTTGGAGCCAAATTCACCCTTAGCTCCGCGAGCCCGACGCGTCACAAACTCCTCGGCTAGCTCGGCGGCTTTAGCCACTGTACTAACGTCTGGCCAATCCAAGACCCAGTACCGCACGTTCTCAGGTAACCGACTATACAACTGTTCTAGCCCGAAACACTGCAGAATTTTATCGTGGTCACCAAATGCTTTCTCTTCTTTGAGCCACTCCTGCATGTTTGACATAAGCCTGTAGGCAAACTCTGTATATGACTCACTTCTGCCTTTTTCATTTTCCCGAAACTTCCGACGGAACGCCTCCGCTGACAGCCTGTACTTTTTTAGCAGACTCGATTTCATTTGGTCGAAATCCTCTGCCTCCTCTCTCTTCAAGCGAGCGACTACGTCGGCCGCCTCGCCGGGTAACAAAGTGAGCAAGCGCTGTGGCCACGTTTCCCGAGAGAACCCCTGCTTCTCGCACGTTCGCTCAAAGATAACCAGGAACAAACCAATGTCCTCTCCAAGCTTAAACGGCCGCATCAGGTCAGTCATTTTGAACGATACTCGTTCTCCTGCACTGTGTGCCTGACTTCCATTACGAGCGCGTTCCATCTATACCTCGAGACGCTTCATTTCCAAAGCGTGTTGACGGTCGCGCTCTTCTTTCTCTTTATCTTTTTGTTCTTTACGTTCGCGCTCGTCTTTCTCTTTTTGCTCTTTACGTTCGCGCTCGTCTTTTTGCTCCCTCTCCTCAATCGTCTCAAGGCATTCCGACAGCTCGTCATCCTCAGCCTCCAACTCAAGAATAGCCCTTAGCAGTTCTGGTTTTCTGAGTTTGTCTGAGACATCCAGACCCAACTCTCTTGCAAGCTCCAGCAATTTCGGTTTGCGCAACGACTTCAAATCCATGGCTGCACCGAATGCTGCTTTCTCTACTGCCTACTATTGTCTTGCCGCAAACTAACCCGGCAGCAACGACAACACAATTACCAGCTCTGTTTCTGACACTAACAAAAGCCTGGCAAAACTCAGAAGAAGAAAGTCCCGCACTCACCAAACCTCGCAGCCAAGAATTCAGCGCAGTCGTTCCGCTGCAGGCAACCAGTCATCACACAGGGCTCGTTGCACTGCTCCTGGATGGTCGTTGTGCTGCTCAGCATACAGTTGACCGCATATCTTCGCTGCTGGCCTCCGTTGTCGCGATCTCACCGCTGGCAACCAGTTGTTGCACTTGGGTTGCAAGCCCCAAGGGTAGCGTTGGCCTGGCGGCCTGGGGCAAAGCTGGAAACATCCGGTCCCGGCAAAGGATGAGTCGACTGGCAACAGAACAACTTGTTTATTCTGGCATCGCAAAAGAGCAGCCGGTCAGGGCGACCACGTTACTCGAAGGAAGAAATCGAAGTCTCTCTCTGGCGTCCGGGGCAGCGGCTTTTAATACCCTCGGAGTCGAGGGCAAGAAGGAACGGCTTGGGATGAGGCGCCCGATACGGCGACGCTCAGACATGTTCAGACGTGACGTGCGCGTCCGCCGGGCCGGCGCCGGTCAGACCTCCTCGCCTCCCAGTTGGGGAGCTCCTCTCTCTGGCTGCCGCGCTTTGACAAGCGTGGGCACCAACATGCACACACACACACACGCACACACGACGACACGTGACATTGAAACCTGCCTGGACGCGCTTGGCGAGAGGCGTTACGGCAGCACTGAACGGGCCCAAAATGACCGCCACTTTGAACGAAGCCGCGGCGTCCGTTGCATCCGCTCCGGCTATACCGCGCGTCGTAGGCGAAACGTAACAGCATAGAAACACAATACCTTTTTTTGGCGCGTCGTGCTATCACACTTGCAGTCCTCATATATGTTGGAGCGCATATAAAGAGGATAATGCCGTCCCGACGAAATTGTTGCGATGCGCTGCTGTTTACATTTTTACGTTCATGTGCTTCCACGAATTTCTGGCACTTTCTGGGCAGCACAATCAATGAAAATCTCCAGCTCCACTGCCTTTCGTGCTGCAAAGACAGTTAAGACAGTTCTTACCGCCCACAAATCGAATTGAGGTATGTTCAACTGTGCTTTAATCTGCTTTTTCATTGTAACTGTGGATGTACTCTTCTGATTTGTGTCCTTTTTGTTTGGCTTTTCTGACCTCGCCTGCTTGGGCATGGCACGCATGCAGAATTTTTTAAATAGATAAATAAATTATGAGACGGGGGATTACCGAAGGCATCGGCACCTCAGGAAGAAGGGCGGCGACAGCGCACTGGTCAGCCAGGTCTGGAACACAGTACGCGCAGCGATAGCAATGCGGCTGCTGAACAGAATGTTTGTTTCGTCTTTGCAAAATAAATAAATAAATAAATAAATAAATAAATAAACTGGTTGGTGTTGGTGTGCCGGGTTTTATGGACATTTTGAGATGGAGGAACTGAAACTGAGGTTCCTTGAGCATTGAGTGAGATTAATATTCTTCAGCTTGCTGCGGCTTTGTCAAGCTGTAACTTACAGCTTTTTCTGTGCCTCTGCTGTCTGTACCTTTTCAACGCAGAAATAAGTTTGACTTGATTTGATTTCCTCACATTCGAACGCTTCACCGCCCGCGCAGACAACGCGAACAAGCGCAAGCTGCTGAGCCGCACGTTCTGCGGCAGCGCTGCCTACGCGGCGCCCGAAGTGATCCAGAACATCCCGTACCGGCCCAAGCGCTACGACTCGTGGAGCCTGGGCGTCATCCTCTACATCATGGTGTGCGGACAGCTGCCCTTCGACGACTGAAACCCGTTCCAGCAGGTGCGCGCCCAGATGAGCCGCCAGATCAGCTTCCCGCCTTCGTACGGACTGACCAAGATGTGCCGGAACCTCATCCGGCACCTGCTCGAGCCGTACGTGCTGTACCGCTGCTCCGTTCCCCGTGCCATGAAGCACACCTGCATGCGCAAGGAACGCATCAAGCGGAAGTTTGAGTGCCGTAAGCTTGCTGCCAACTTGCTTTACGAATCTAATCGGTGTTCTATTCAGACAGGTGACATGGTGCTAAATGCGTAGACGGGATAAACTGTATATTCTTTCTTTCTTGTTAGAGGCATGCTATGCAACGAGCCCCTGTTGATGTACCGTAGAAAAATCTGACGCAAAACATCATCCGTGCGGAGAATAGAGGCTGCAGCGAATTTGTGTTCAACTGTCGCAGTGGGCAGGGCTGTTCGCGCAGCTGTTCTTGGAATTAGTCGAGACAAAGTTGGAGCTAGTATGGTTCTCTCCGAGGGAAAATTTTGAGCTCGGGGGAAGGTAGTGGTGGGCATACACGCTTCCCTTCCTACCTTCCCCCATAAATCTAAGCATGACTATGGGGACCCACAGCCTCAGTTTATTGCACCGGTAATAGCGGTGGCGACCCGTAAAAGCAGCATGTGTGGGTGAATACGCGAGCAGGCCAACAGCGTATCCAGCTATCAAACCACTTCCAGACGTCTCGACGGAATGCCTGGCCTCCTCCTGCAGAATGCTGATAGAGGCTAGACTGCGTCGCATCTTGAAACAGTATAACAGTTCTGGTTCGGTGCCATGAGTTCAGCGGATAGGTACACGGTGGTACAAAGTATCTGTGGTGCGAGTTTGGCGCGCTTGGCACAGTCAAGGGGAATGCTAGTTTACGCGTCCCTCAAGCTGGTCAGCGTAGCAGTCCCAACAAAGCGAAATGGTCCGTATTGAATCTTCTCGCCTAAAGAAGGCAGAACATGTCAGCTGTTCCATGCTACTCGGCAGTAGGTCCAGGAATTTTCTTGCCTGAGTTTTTTTAGTAGATTTTCTGTCTTTCAGCTATATCAAAACACCGCGCTGCTCCGCACTGTGAAATGCAGCGAGAGCTGTAGTAAGTCGGCGAGTTGTAGTGCTGCCTAAGGTTGTTAAAACGGATGCTTGGGCGAGTTGGTACCACATTTTCTTGAAGGGCGCGAACTTGGGCACCGGCAGAAGGAAGACACACAGACGGGCGCTGACGTGCAACTAAATTTTTATTGCTTGGAGCGTCGAAATAAATAGGTGGCCACCAAACGACAGAAGATTGGAGGACGCTTAAGCTTCGCCTTTAAGAGTGGAACGCGACAGCGTGTTGCGGCGCTGTCAGGGAGTCCACGGAACGCCATCGCCCGTTCGGCGCGACGCCTTGCCCGTTAGAGAAATCGCTCTGCTACGCACGGTGAAGCGGACGCGCGGAGCGTCAAACCGCGTAAAGTGCTGCCAAGCGCCTTGCTGAAGCAGAGCTTCCACGCCGAACGAACGGGCAGCAAGCCGCAAACTTCGCGTTGAACGCGCCTTGGATGTGCGCTGCGTAGTTCGCCGCTCGCCGCGTGATTCCTGTGTCCCCGCACGGCCCCACTGCGCCCCAACGAGATGAGTGGGAGGAGCTGCCGTCGCCCGCTATCTGTTGGGGCAGTGGCGTACATTGCGAGGAGGAGGAGGAAGTGGTTTGGTGGGCGCCGCCTTCCTCCTGGGTTTTATTTATTAATGCTTCTGAGATTTTTCGCTCACGGCCGACGCCGACGACACCGGCTTTTCTGCGACACGGGGCCCTTAACGCTGTCGCGTTAAGAACACACACATTCATTGCCTTTGCAAATATTGTGTTATTTCATGCTGGATATCAGTGGGATCGCTTAGATTTGTTCGATGGAGGCTGTACGCAGTCGGTAAGTACATTTTTTTTTCGCGCAACCGAATGAACTTAGATGCGCTATGGGAAGCTTGGAAACACCTAGAAAGGGATCGCTCCGCACACGGTTACTGAATGCTTACTAGCTTCGTTTTAAGGCCTTTCGTGGCTCACGAGTGGCGTGGACGGAAGTTGCCCGCACGAACTGTCAACCAATTCCTGTTAAGCAGGATGTGTGTAATGAAACAAAAATAAAAATAAACATACTAAGAATAAAAATGGGCGAATAAATAAAGAACAAAATAAAAAGAGAACGGAATATATATAGACGCTTTATAGGTATTGTGCTCGATGGATTTCACTCGTGTTTTCGGGCCCAGTTTGTGCTGACATTCTTCTCGTCCTGTTGCTTTTTCGTTCCCCGCTCGTTGGATGCAGTGCTCACTTTCGACCACGAAGTTCTACCGTTATATCCGTCGCACAACCAGTAACACTGCGCGCTTGTGGCTATGGCAAACTGGTTTGACAGGCGCTTTGTGGATGAGAGAGCAGCTGCACCGCGGCGTTTTGTAGCGTTTTCAAGCGATTTGCCATGAGTGAAAGAAAGTCTGAGTCTGTGTCTGACAGAGTCTGTGTCACACTCTTGACGAAACCGGAAAAGCGTACGACAGTTTGTTGTCCGGGCAGGTGCTCATTCTTTTACACCCCGTTATCATCATCTATCGGCACATAAACAGGCGAGGCGAAGCACACGCAGTTATACTGCCGGGAGGCGATGTAGCTTCTCCTGCCATTGCAATTATCAGACACATTCAGCCTACACTGCAAAGTGTTACGGTTACGGGGGTACCGGGAGCCACCCCCCCCCCCCCTCCCCACCGGTGAGCACGCGCTGATTGGTCGCGACGCTGCAAGCGGGCACGTACTCCAATGCAGGTAGCTGGCGCCATCTGGCGCCGTCAAGGCGGTTTGCGCATGCTCACTGACTGCGCGCGGGCTCCCGGTACTCCAGTACCAGTAACGGTAACACGGTTCTCGGTGTGCTATAGTTGTCTATTCCTGAAGAACCACATAACATCCGCCATGCCTTCCTTCTTGGACCGCGGTTTTGGTAGGGTCTCTGCTATCTTTTCTTTGGGGCATGCATGGTTATGTCGCTTTGTCACAATTTCTCCGTGGCCTTGTTCTACTGGCCCATTAAGTTTCGTCTAGATGGCGCCACGGATGATGAGTTAATCCAACGTGTACTGCGTCGGCGCCGGTGCGAGAACCCGCGAAACCTCTCTACAAGGCCTGATGCTGGAAAGAAAATAAATGACGATTATAAGCTTATGTTTTTGTATCGATAGCTGCATTACGATAGCACTTCGAGCCTTCAGCGTGGCACCCATTGAGCTTCGTGGCCGCCCTTGAGCTACGTGGCGTAGCCGTTTTTGTGGAGAAAAAAGTGAAGGCGCCCGCGTGCAGTGCGGTGTCAGTGCATGTTAAAGATCCCCAGGTGGTCGACATTACTCCGGAGCCCTCCACTACGTCACGGCTTCTATCAGCCCCTCCTTTATCCCTTCCCTTACGGTGTTGTTAAGGTGTCCGCCGATATATGAGACAGATACTGCGCCATTTGCTTTCCCCCAAAACCAATTATTTTTATTATTCCGTGTTTGGGGGACGGGCCGTTTTATTCCCCTTCCTTATAATAATGTCCAGCTCCTCATTCTCTGCCTTGTGAAGCTTTAAATATGGGGTGACCTATAATACTCTGGTAATCACAAAAGACTCCATCAGTCTAAGATGATATGCCTCCATCGAGCCTGTGTGCTTGTTGGCTATCCTCTTGAGAAGCCTGCGCGTTTGGCTCGTGGTGGCTTCGAGTCTCTGCATCAGTTCAGAATATTCGCCCGAATTTTCAGTCCCAGGTGCTCACCGCCATAGGAATGACGTTACCCTTTATTCTTAAGTCCATTCCACGTCCCGGATTTTTATTCTTGCGCGACAACATCGACGGCGAGGAGAGAGCTTCCGACTTTCCGGTAGAACACCGGATCCCGATGGGCTCTAGATATGCCTCCACGACTCCTATGTTCGTTCGAAGCATGAGCTGAGTCTGCCCACCACTGCCTCAGACACGTCCACTAACCACACTTTGAGCCTCAGAATATCAACACTCTGGATGAGCTCATGAAAGCGGCTCGAGCATTCCTATACCGGCGACGAGTGCGCAGTCGCAGGAGTCGCAGTGTTTTGGAGAAGCTGGAGCAAGAGCTCCGGGTCTGCTCCAGGAGCACGGAAAAATCTCCCCAATTGGTTAGGAACAAGCTTGGGTACCTCTGCTGCCCCAAAACATGCACCCGGTGCATAACGAGGGCAGACGTAGGGACAGAGCCAGAGCCCCGCAGGCTAGGTTTGAAGGTAGGCAGGAAGTATTTTATATGCAGACGCCGCGGAATACGAGAATGGCAAGGGTTACGCGTCTGCTGAGCCGGAGTACCCGTGTTAAGCCCGACCACGGCGGCCGCCTTTCGATAGAGGCGAAATGCAAAATGCGCTCGTGTGTTGTGCGATACTGCACGTTAAAGATCCCCAGGTGGTCGTGATTATTGCGGAGCCCTCCACTACGGTACCTCTTTCTTCCTTCTTTCACTCCCTCCGTGGTGGCTCAGAGGTTATAGGGCACTCAGCTACTGACACAGAGTAGCCGGAATCTAACCCGACCACAGCGGCCACGTTTCGATAAAGGCGGAACGCAAAGGCGATCGCGTGCTGTGCGATTTCAGTGCACGTTAAAGATACCCAGGTGGTCGAAATTATTCCTGAGCCCTCCACTACAGCCTTCACTTGTTCCTACTCTCCGGGATCTCAGTGGTGCCTCTTCCGAGCGGCCCCTACATTTCGGTGAAGAGCTTAATACGTGTCAGGAGATCCTTAATTACTACAGGTTGGAATGTCAGTCGTACCCAAGTGTACACAAGAAACTTTCTAAGAGAAAAGAGGTAGCATGGATGAAACTGCAAACGGGAGTCTATCCGAATGCGCAGCTTTAAAGCCGACGGCACCCCGAGGTGTTTAGCCCTCGGTGCAAGAAATGCGATGGAATTGCGGACTTCGCCCAGAAGGTGTGGACTTTCCCTAGCTATGGAGAGCCGAACACAAGTAGAGATACCTGGAAGGCACTGCCGCTCAACCGGGAAGAACAAAACTAGAGTCAAGTCATCGGTCTGCCCATGGCTGGAGCCGCAATCCAAGAGATCCCGGCTGTCGGCTACGGGCAGAATGATTCGGAGTTACAGTGACTTGACACCCGTCAAATTGGCTGACGGGTGCCAATAAAGTTATTTCTCTTTCTCTACCTGCACACCTTAATAACATGAATAATACATTTTACTTGGATTATTTGCAGGTGGCCCAGGCATGCATAGGTAAGAAAAGACGATGCTAACCATATTCCGAAGGCTTGTTGACCCGGATCGAAGGCCGGATGTATTACAGGATGATGAAATGTGGGATATGAGGCGCGAGAGGGAGATGAAAAGCTATGATAGCTATTCACCAGCCTTCTCAATACCTGAAACATGGGCACCACGTAAACTTTTTTTGCTGACGGTACAAATATATGCTTTATTTTGAGAACTTTGAGTCGTGTACCGCACACTACAAAATTTAACAAGATTTTTAGATCGGATCAGCGTCATGAGTTTAGGTATATAGATGCTTTATGAGGCCGTACTGCAGAACCGCTATAGGCAGTGAACGCGTCGTTTCTCAGCGACATGCTAACCTTTCACGTATGCTGCAAAAAATACAAACTTATGCGTGTAGGCATTTTTGTGGCAGTCACGGAGCTCATTTCATGATTGATTTTGAGTATTTTCAATCCTGGTGGTGGTAATGGTTTTTATTAAAATAATAGCATAAAGGAAGGAAAATATTTTTGCTAGTCACGGCATCTACCATCTATACTGAAGCACGTGAGCTGAGGCAGCGGAAATAAAGGATAGCAGGCAGAATGGAGAAATGAAATGAAAGAGGTGAGGGGATAGGAAGAGAGGATAGGGGAGAGGTAATATATACAAACTATTTAAACAATAAAAAATGTGTCCAGGTTGTGCGCGTGATTAGTTCATGTTGGAGGAATTAAAACGCGCACAGCACTGTGTTGGCGACAACTGCAGTGGGGCGTCCAGTTATTAATAGTACAAGGTAGAACTCGCGGAGCGTTCGGTCACTGCGTGTAACTACCTGACGGAGAACAGACGGGACGCGAAGCCCGTGTGTTCGAGGAATGTACAGATGCTCACCAAGGTTCATCCACGAGTGCGCGCACTGCCCTGCGGCCACAATAGCGTCTTGAGGGAGTCTCGTAGTATGCCCAGTGCACTATAGGCCGCAAGCATATCGCAACGAGCATCGGCGAACGCGGCACAGTGAAGGAGCAGGTGTTCTAGTGTTTCCACTGCACCGCATTCGTCACACACATCACTCGTCGCGATTCCGTGACGCTCCCGTCGTTCCCCGGGCCACACTAAGCCAATGCGCGCGCGGAGGATCATTACACGTTGCGACAGCGTAAGTGCGTGACAGCCGGTGTGCTGTGCGATGTCAGTTCGTCGTTAAGGATAATAATAATAATAATATTTGGTGTTTCGAGAAAGGAAATGGCGCAGTATCTGTCCGATATATCGGCGGACACATAAAGCGCGCCGTAAGAGAAGGTATAAAGGAGGGAGTTAAATAAGAAAGGAAGAAATAGGTGCCGTTGTAAGGGCTCCGGAATAATTTCGAACACCTGGGGATCTTTAACGTGCACGGACATCGCACAGCACACGCGCCCCTTAGCGTTTTGTCTCCATAAACGCATCTGCCGCGGTCGGGTTCGAACGCGGGTACTCCTGATCAGTAGCCGAGCGCCCGAACCACTCAGCCACTGCGGCGGGTCGTTAAAGATCCCGAGGTGGCCGAAATTATTCCGGAGCAACTCACACTACCACGTCACTTCCTTCCTTTCTTCTTTTACTTCCTTCTTCATCTCTTCCTCTCTTACGGCGTGGTTCGGGTGTCCACCTAGACAAGGGAGACAACCATTTTCGGAAAAATTTTCTGCGCATGCGCGGTGAAGGCGCAGGGAGCGCCCTCTGTAGGAGATTTGGTTTTGGTTTGAAAACTTGAGCCGGCCGTGCATTCTTGCTCTGTAGTGCGGCGACGGATGTGAGCTGTAACTACCACGTAACTGCCTTGTAACTGCAACGCGTTTCTATCTAAACTAACCATGTGTTTTGCAACAACGTGATTTGGCCGTGAGAAAAGCCGCGATGACATACAGGGCGCAAAAGATGAAGCCGTTGGTGGGGACAGTAATGCTCGCATCGAGCACGTTGCGAAACGGCTATTCCTGCTACATTTCGCGCTTGCTTCCAAGTGCGCACAGCTCGGTCGTTCTAGAGGAGTTTTGCAATCGACGCACATGCGTATTCGGTGAAAACCGAATGATAGACACTTGTATGGACATTCATCACAAATGCTACAATCTCAAGTTGTGCTATCTGAACAGCGAGAGTATGACAACGGCAAAACAACGCTCTGCCGTATCATCACGAGCCCTGATTGAGATAGTACAACGGGTCGTTTACTAATCCGGTAATTGTGGCCAGCGGCAAAAGGCGCTGTATGAAGTTAGGAGAAACTTTATATTTCTATATTCAAAGGACATTGGACATCTTGACAACCTTTAATTTCATCTTGCATGTTATCTTCATGCATTCATCACGTAGTGAACTTCCTTGGCCCATTGTCGGACTATGCACTTCATGCTTTCATATGTAACATCATTACTCGCCGAGGACCTTAATATGTATTTGATTGCTGAATTTTATCTTCTCACTTTTTATTTCCTTTATTTTAGTTTCTCCTCACTGCACACCTTTCGCCTTGATTTCCCAAATTCTCTCAACCGCGCAGAGTAGCATCCAGTGATTTTTAAACGCTGGCTAAATTATCTGTTTTTGCATTAAAGAGGTTCTCTCTCTCTCTTTCCTGCCCTATCAAGGAAGCGCAAAGAAACGTCTGTGCGCATTAGGAAAAATCCCCCCCCCCCCCCTACATCCCCTTCCCCCTCCCCTGGTCCCCAAGAGTGATGCCCAAAGGGTTAACATACGTCGGGACCAGTATCCCTACCCCCCCCCCCCCCCCCCCGTTCATAGCAACAACAACAACCACCACCTTGAGGGAAGTGCATTCCATCATATTGTTCCATCATTCGTTCGCGCATAGGCGCACATTCATGCACAATTCCATTTTGCTTATTTGGCGTTCCTTTGAGGTCGCATAGTGCAGGTATTGCCATATATGGTCGTTTTTCAGGCCACAACGCGAAAACTCTGCGCTTCACCCCGTTTCTAAAAATGTAGATGCTCTTTCGTTAGCAGACGCACGGTTCCGTCAAAGAAGCAACACTAAAACAACAAAACAAGCGCACGTGAACTGCTGAACGCTGCCTTGCACTTGTTTGGTAGGGAACCCCTTTCCAACCAAGAGTGCCTGCGGAGCTTCCCTGTTTGCACGACAGGTGGCGCTCGGTTTTTCGCAAATGGTAAATTACTGCGCTATTTTATTTCCTAAGAAAAACAGTTTTCAATTTTGAAGCATTTTTAACCGGCGTATTTTTCATTTGTGTGATGTCCCCGAACTTTAAAATAATTAATTTTTGTTTTTCTTCTGCCAACTTCTGCCGCGCTCAACGAGGCATTATGTGAGGGAGGAGGCGGAGAAGAAATTCAAGCTGAAGCACGCGCCACCTTGCTGGGACGAGCAGCACGATCAGAAGCTCTAGAATGATCCGCAAGCCACGTCACTGCGACAGGGTCGGCTGAACAGGACGGCGGGCGCTCGCCATTAACGCCAGCCACGTCCCCGCCGCCAAGAACTTCGCGGCGGAGGGCGTGTTCGGCCTCCTGGACACGCAGGAGCTGTTCACGTGTGTGTCCCGGCTGTGGCGCTCTGTGGTTCTACCTCGGCTGCGCAGGATGCTCTCAGTCTCCGTCTGTCGTGCGCAGGTGAGTTCCATTTCGACCTCTCGCGATTTTCAGCCGACACGTCATCGCTGCAGATTTGGGCGGGGACTTCGCGTTTTGAGCTAATAGCAATTTTCATGCTGTGTAACGTGCTGTGTAACCTACCACTGAAGTGAGAACACTGGTAGAGCTCATGCGGTCCAAAGCGTAGCCTGCAGCTTGATCAATGAAATCGGAGCAGCGTCTGTGTCAAGAAATCGGAGCAGCGTCTGTTCCAAGAAATCAGAACGGCGTCTTTAAGCCGGGGGGCGCCTTGTAGAATTTCTTTAGCTGAAAGAAATTTTTTAGCAGTATTGAGCAGTTTAGTTCAGTACCTTTAGCGTCGTGTCTCCGAGTTTCCGACAATCAGCGCGTCCCTATATATACATTAGCTTTGCGAAGTCCTGGCATCAGTATGATGCAGGGCTTGGGCCTTTGATTTCTGAATCGAAAGTCTGTAGTCAACGTCTCAGCCAGTTTTTACCCAATGGCTTGACTCCTAGTTTTTAGTCATGTCGAGTCGGATTTCGAGACTTGTGCAGTGTTTCGACACCGGTACAACCGCAGGTGGTAATTATGAATAAACACTCGGCAGCCATGATTCCATCCCGTTTTTAAAGCTGACGCCCAGCTGCCAGACAGCACCATCTTCGACGCGAAACAAAGCGCCACTGCACGCGCTGTGAAGTTATGTATTTCTCGTGCACGTGTGCGTGCGCAGGAACCGGAGGAGCTGCCCGCTATGCTGCCGGCGCCCATCGTGCACCCCTGCGTGGACTCCCTCTGCCCCAAGTTTACGAGATTTCGCAACATCCCCAGAATGGCCGGCATGCACCCATCCCTCGTGTTCATCTCGTGCCACGCAGACCTCAACGAGGACAAGAGGGGTAAGTCCACGGGGCCTATGTAAATAGCGGCCGCGATGCGAGGATTAACGAACCTTAACGAGCGCGTTCGATGTTCTGAAGTCTCTCCTTGGGGTGTCTTTAGGATTTGGGCGCTATGCAGCTGGCTGCTGATGTAGACGCTTTCAGCCAACAGTATTCTTATCGGGGCAGTGCATGCATCAAGGGATGGAGAAGCAACGACTAGGAGAATGAATGTGGATTAGCTCAGCTAATACACGATATACAAAGCGAAAGGTTTCGGCGTTCACTGTGTTCATTGGCGTTGGCGTTGACAATGTTCTAGACGTTGACATTGTTGTAGACGGCGATGACATTGAGCAAAGGAAGGGTGCATAACTGGTTCCCTGGATACGTGGACGCCTTCATTTCATTTCATTTCATTTATTGAAGCCTTAAGGGCCCGTGGGCATTACATAAGGCGGGGGCAAGAACAGTTTGTACAACATATGGTACCAGCTCAACAAAAACAAAAACAAAAAGCAATGAAACGAAACAAAGCAAAACATTAAAATTAAAACATTAAAATTAAAAACAATAAAGGAGATAGTGCATTGATACATTTGGCGGTGGTGAGAGAGAGATGTGGCCGGAATGCATTAACGTTGACAGCGTTGTGGCTTACATGCGGCGCTGCCGCAATAGCTAGGCCGCAGCGTTCATTTGGTGATCAGTCTCTCTCGATCAGCCATTAAGTGCATGCCACCTCATAAGGGCGGCAGGGAGGGCGCGCTGCCTCTCCACTGTGCGGAACGCAATCAAAGCAGGCTTTTGCAGTTGGACACCAACACCACGTACATGAAAGCGAGATTGAGGTCTCCACAGACCCACGGGGCCGGTTGTGTGCTTTTTCTTTCGAGAAAATGAACGGCCTCTGCAAAGTTGTCAACGCCAATGAACTCTATGAACGCCGTCGGCTCATTTGTTCTGTTTGGGTTTTGAGTTAAGGAAATGACACAGTAACCGTCTCACATATCGCGGTGGACATACGAACCACGCCGTAAAGGATGGGATAAAGGAGGGAGGGAAAGAAGAAAGAAAATGAAAATTGAAAGTTGGATTTTTAGGAAAAGAGCGGCGCTGCGCAGCGGCGGAACACCTGTGGCTCGGTGCTACTAGTGGCGCATGCGCAGTAGGGACTAGGGAGCGAGAAATATTCTCGCAGCGAGGCGCGTTGTGACGTCATGTGCTTCCTCGAAGCCCCGCTACGGCGAAATTGGAAGTTCATGGCCAGTAAAGCTTTCTCTTTAAAACAAGCGTCTCGTCATAGCCACGCTCTGGGTGCGTATAATTAATGCTATATGACCAGTACGAGTGTACTTTGTCCGTAGAAAAATCTGGGCAAAAGAAGTATTGAGCAGGAAACAGTTTATGAACGCAGTTTAATATTAGAATGTAATATTTCAGTGTAACAATCAATATATCCGCAGACCACCCGACGGCACTCTTTATTTTTTGTTTTTAGCGCTTTCGATGTCGTCAAAAGCGCTCATTATTGGCTTTCTTTATGGCAGACTTGACGCTCGATGCGATCGGTGGAAAGGCGTTAAAAGAAATATTTTTTACACATTAGAATAATAGACTGTTAGCTTCAATATTTCCATAACAATATCTTTCAACATTTCAATATTCAAAAGTTTTGACCGAGAATGTTGGTGATGAAAAAAAATAGCTGGGGTTCAACGTGGCTTGAACCTATTTCTACGAGCGAAAGCTCTCTTAAGCATGGTTTTCTCTCTCTCAAATCAAATTTCAAGGGTCGAGGTCTAAGGCAGGTACGCAATGGTTATAGTCACATGATCGTGTGGTTTTACTACCGTAGGTTCGGCCACACCACCACCACACAGTTAAGTTCGGTTTGACAATGTGAGGCATTGAATGTCACTGTCTTGTGCACAACGAATCGGAAGTTGTACCCCAAGGAGTAGAGCTCTTGATGTAAAAAAAAAGTCAGCCTCCAGCGCTGGCACACAAGCGCCCCATAATCGGAAGTTGTAAAAAAGCGGGCATCGCCATTTCCTGCAACGGAACCGCAATGGCTGATCTCGAACAAGGCCCGAAGGCGCCGCGTTTTCTCGATCTATCTGTCGCGCAGTGGTGGGGTGCCTGCGCGAGCTGCTGCCGCCCGACTGCGTGGTCCTGTGCTCCGACCTGATGTTGGTCCACGCGCCCGAACGCGACACCGACGAGGGCTCGCACGAGGGTATCTTCGGCGAGTTCCTGTTCCGCATCGACACGCTCGGCGCGCAGGCCATGCTTGACGGCAACGACGACTTGGACTACCAACTGCAGCCGCTGGGCTCAGCCGCAACACGGTGAGTGACTGCAACCGAGAGCCCAGCGATTGGACGCCCCGCTCTTGAATTTCACGCGACAGCGTATACAACTGGTTCCGTCGAAAAGCCGTCGGCTTCGTAGTAGTGCGCACCGCGCGTCGGATATATTCGGGGGCTGCGTAAAAATCCATGCACACACTATGAATAAAAAAATTAATGTGGATTAGCTCAGCTCATCTAGGATATACAAAGCGAAAGATGTTGGGGTTCACTGTGTTCAACCTTTGTAGGGGGCTAGTGTGTCGTACATACTGAGACAGGGGTGCGCTACAATCAAGACAAGGTGACAACACCACACTAGAACACCACGACACACGAACGCAATACGCAATATTGTGCTCGTGTCTCGTGGTGTTCTTATGCGGTCTTGTCGCCTTGCCTTGATTGTAGCGCTCCCTAGTTTCACTGTGTTCATTGGCGATGGCGCTGGCATTGTTCTAGACGGCGAGGACTTTGAGCAAAGCAAGGGTGCATAACTGGTTCCCTGGATAGGTGGACGCCTCATTCGTGCTTTGATGCATTTGGCGGTGCTGAGAGAGAGATGGGGCCTAAACGCATTACCGCTGACAGCGTTGTGGCTGACATGCGGCACTGCAGCAATAGCTAGGCTGCAGCGTTCATTTGGTGGTCAATTCTCGCGATCAACCATTAACTGCATGCCACCACCCCGGGTGAGAGGGAGGGTGCGCTGCCTCTCCAGTGTGCGGAACGGAATGAAAGCAGGCTTTTGCAGTTGGACTCCATCACCACGTACATGGAAGCGAGATTACGGTCTCTACTGACCCACGGAGCCGGTTGGGCGCCTTTCCTTTCGTGAAATGAACGGCCTTTGCAAAGTTGTCAACGCCAATGAACTCTATGAAAGCCGTCCGCTCACTTTTTTTGTTTGTTTTTTTGGGAAAGAAATTGGAACAGTAACCGTCTTACATATTTCGGTGGACACCAGAACCGCGCCGTAAGGGAAGAGATAAAAGAGGGAAGGAAGGAAGAAAGAGAAAACTGAAAATCGAAAGTTGGATTTTGAGGAAAGGCGCGGCACTGCGCAGCGGCGGAACACCTGTGGCTCGGTGCTACTAGTGGCGCACGCGCAGTAGTGACTAGAGAGAGGGAGAGAGAAATATCCGCCGCGAGGCGCACGTTGTGATGTCATGTCTATCCTCGGAGCACCGCTACTGTGTAATCGCAAGTTCGAGGCCAGTAAAGCTTAATTGTTTTTTTTTTTTGGGGGGGGGGAGGAAATGGCGCAGTATCTGTCTCAAATATCGTTGGACACCTGAACCACGCTGTAAGGGAAGGTATAAAGGAGGGAGCGAAAGAAGATCGGAAGAAAGGGGTGCCGTAGTGGAGGGCTCCGGAATAATTTCAACCACCACGGGATCTTTAACGTGCACAGACATCGCACAGCACAAGGCCGCCTTAGCGTTTTTCCTCCGTAAAAACGCAGCCGCCGCGGTCTGGTTCGAACCCGGGAACTCCGGATCAGTAGTCAAGCGTCCTAACCTTGGAGCCACCGCGGCTAATGAATATTTGTTTTGGGCAAAGGAAATGGCGCAGTATCTGTCTCACCTCTCCTATAATGCCTAGAGTATACTATATATCTGCGGACACCTGAACCGCGGTGCCGTAAGGGAAGAAATAGAGGGACCAAGAGAAGAAAGGAACAGGTGCCGCAGTGGAGGGATCCGGGGTCTAGTCCACAAAACAAGCAGGGCCTTTGGCGTTCGAGACGGGGGTGCTTCCACTTTGCGAAAACTGATCGAAGTTTAGTCATCGATAAAGGCGTGTCTAGTGAATCCACGGGTTTCCTAGCAACGTATCTTCCAGATCTTTACTGAGACGTACATGAGTAATTATAAGCATGCAAAAACAGATGTCGGGACTGAGCGAGTACCATGCGTTTCCGGTAAATTTCTGTGCTTGACGTGCAGACGTACCGCCATCGAGTGGGACCTACTGAGACCCACCTTTTTCGTGCACTGTGCTGGCTTGGCAGATGGCGCGGGTGTGGGCGACCTTTCTGGGTCAGAATACGTTCGATTCTGAGCAGATGGGATGGAACCGCAGCCGTCTACGAGTGCTAGAGTGGAGGAGCGTCTGTGTTGTTTTCAGAGGCCTCCAATAGACTCCGAGTGACTTGTCCAACGGGCAAGGCGATTGCGTTCCGTGGACTCCCTGAGAGCGCTGCAACGCGCTGTCGCATTCCACTCTTAAAGGCGAAGCTTAAGCGTCCTCCAATTTTACTTTACAGCGTATACAGTGCATTCGGTCGAAAAGCAGTCGGCGTCGTAGTAGTTGTGTGCACCGAGTGTCGGAAATATTCCTTCCCTTACGGCGCGGTTGGTGTGTCCACCCATATATGCGAGACAGGCATAATTTCCTTTCGTTGAAACCAATTTTCATTATTCTTCCCTTACGACCCTTTCCTGGTGTCCACGGAGATATGTGAGACAGGCGTCATTTCCTTTCCTTAAATTGTCCAACGGACAAGGTCGCGCCGAACAGGCTATGGTCGCGTCCCACTTTCAAAGACGAAGCTTAAGCGTTCTTCATTTTTATTAGCTGTTGATGGAGGTGGCTATAAATGCCGAACTTATTATGGCGCATTCAAATGGGCGGACGGGAGCAGAGGCGTCGAGCAGGGAGGAGCAGTAGAGTAGCACTCCGAGTGAGGGAGCACTTGTCCTGCCACTGCAACGATCACTGCGATTCGAGAGCAGTAAGCCACGTGACCACGCTTGCTTTCCCAGCATTCTCCGCGTGCTGTACGAGGAACAAGAGATCGAATGAGAGCTCGTACTCTAGCTTTCTTTGCTTTCGTCGCCGTCGTCTTCGAATGCTTACAGCACCTAGGCAGGGCGATGCCACTCTTCCGTCGCTCCCCACAGATGCTTCCGGATGAAGCTCATCGATTCCACAAAGCTATCCGAGCGCCAACGCTTTGCAGCCGTCATATTCGACGTCGCCGAGAACGAAAAAAGGAAGCAAAACAGCAAGGATAGGACGTTTTTATGTCAGTTGACTCCACTCTCGCGTTTGAAGAGGGAACAGTCCGGACCGCGCTTGACTGCTCTCGGTGCAGCGAAACCACACATGTTCTACGATTGTACCTAATGCTCCTGCTCTTGTTCTCGCTCTGGAAGGCACCCGGCCTTGCGAGGGAACTTTTGGGAGTCCTCGCGAGTGCGCCTGCTCTCCCACTAGAATGCGCCATTAGTGTCACAGAGTACCGCCGACATCGATCTTGTTCTCGAGGCAGTTGCTGACGCAGTATTATCCCTGCCTCATTCCTGAAAAATTGAAATTGAAAATTGGTTTTTGGGGAAGGGTGCTCGGATACTGATCCGCATTTCCCTGGTTCGAAGCCGACCGCGGCGGCTGTGTTTTTATGGAGGCAAAACGCCAAGGCGCCCGTGTGCTGTGCGATGTCAGTGCACGTTAAAGATCCCCAGGTGGTCGAAATTATTCCGGCGCCCTCCACTACGGTACCTCTTTCTTCCTTTCTTCTTTCACTCCTTTTTTTATCCCTTCCTTTGCGGCCCGGTCAGCTGTCCAACGATATTGAAGACAGATACTGCGCCATTTTCTTTCTCCAAAACCCAATTATTATTATCATCATCGAAACACGGCAGCCGCGGTCGGGTTTGAACCCGGATAGTCTGGATCTGTAGGCGAGGGCCCTAACCACTGAGCCACCGTGGCGGGTGCCATGTCTGGATGTGAACGTGTTTCCTTCATCTATTACAGTATCTGCTGTTCCCATCTTTCATTCTTTTCTGACACTTGTGCTCCGCTTTATGAGGAGAGGTATTCTACCACTTATTTGTATTCTGCCTCAACACCTGCGCACTGTAACGCGTTTTGAAGCAAAAAATGGCCAGGCTTAGCTTGGTTAAGCCAAGAATGCGTCGCATATCTCCATGGAGTTCCGTGCTGCTCCGTTGACTCGATAGAATATTGACTCGATCGCCATTGAAACTACCCGTGTAGCAGCGCTCGATCGCCTTTGAGTCGATAGAATATCGGTTCGTGGGCCCTCGAAATGCCCGTGTGACAGGGGTATAAGAGTGTCCCGGCGAAGGAGCGCAGCTCTTTTATACATATGCCGTGACGTCAATCATAGCGCAGCGCCCCTAGCGGGAGGAGCGGGAGTCAGGTGGTGGCTGCGGCCGCGCGCGACCGCGCCAGTTGGGGCTCAGCTTTTCCTCCGTGACGTCACGCGCCGGCGCAGCGCCCCCAGCGGGAGGAGTGGCAGTCAAGTGGTGGCTGCGGCCGCGCGCGACCGCGCGAGTTGGGGCCCAGCTTTTCCTCCGTGACGTCACGCGCCGGCGCAGCGCCCCTATCGGGAGGAGCGGGAGTCAGGTGGTGGCTGCGGCCGCGCGCGACCGCGCGAGTTGGGGCCCAGCTTTTCCTCCGGCTGTCGTGACGTCACGTCACGTGGTTTGGTGGCTGCCCGGCAGCGCCCAAGGGCTGAACTGAGTGATTGCAATATGCGACGCATAAAATCTTCACTACGCTAGCTTTTCGAGTCGTCACCGAGGCAGCCAGTTTGAACATCAATGAAGCTGCACTCCGTCCCTTACATTAGGTACAACACTATGAAATGTACGGAAGTAGTCCGCACGGAAAAATAAAGGGAGCCGTGTTACTGCGCTCTTTTTCAGTGGGCGAGTGGTCTAAGGCACGAGAGAGCGACAGCGTGTCGTCAGCAATTAATAGTGCATTTAATCAATCTCATGACAAATATGTCATCTAATAAGCTTGCATTTACTGTTTCGCCCACCACAAGGAACGCACTACTTTTTGGTCGCGAATGCAGGAAGCGCAAACAACAGCGCTCGCTTTTACAGCGTTGCACCTAATGCATGAAACGGAGTATCGAGGTCGAACCATGAGCATAACTGGTGGTAGTCATGTTCGACACCAAGGTGGTCTGTGAGGTCAAGGGGAAAGGTGAAAGTTGGCGAAATAGCTGGTGGTGTCGTTATTGTAGCTGACGTCATATAAGAGAGGAGGAGCAAGAAGTAGAGGGGTTTACAAGCGCTTTTTTTGCGCGGGGCTGGGATCTGAGGGCTCTCACACATGTGGCGAGAGCTCCTTGTCATCGTGGGTATTTGTTGCTAAACCATCATCGCTTCAGATGCGCGGTTGTTGGGACGCGCGTCTTTTTCAATTTTTCCTCTCACATCTCTTTCAACTCTCCTACTGTGTGCACGTGGCAGCGATTGTGGCTCAGCTTGAACCAGTGGGTAGGCCCGTGCACTGTCCTTTCCATGCTTGCTTCTGTCGACACAACAGCTCACTGCCAGACGCCTGGGGCGATGGAGGAAGATGAACTTCCTGCCGTAGCCGCGCACTGAGAAGTCTATGGAAACCACCAGTCGCTCGACCACAAACGTAGCCATGCCGAGGAGAGTGTCGCTGAGAGCTTGATGTCACCTCGTATACCATTTTTGCAGATCATACTTCTGAGCTTTTCGCTTTCGACCAGAGCGAACCTGAGCTAAACCACCAGCAATTCTCGTAAGCTTCAGATTATAAATAATTCAGCCATGTATCCGCTGTGCAATGTAAACTTAAATATTCCAGATCTTACAAATGTTTAACACGCCGCGGTGGCTCAGTGGCTAGAGCTCTCATCTACTGATCCGGAGTTCCCGGGTTCGAACCGGCCCACGTTTCGATGGAGGCAAAACACAAAAGGCGCCCGTGCGTTGTCAGTGCACGTTAAAGATCCCCAAGTAGTTGAAATTATTCCAGAGCCCTCCATTACGGCATCTTCCCCTTCCTCTCTTCTCTCTCTCCCTCCTAATGCGCGTTTAACGTGTCCATCAAGATGTCACACATGCTTCACCACTTCCTTTCCTTTGATCAAAAATTAATTTTCAGTATTTTTTCGACTAAAACCGTGATATACACAAGCAGTTATTAAAAATTGGAATCTCATTCGCTTACTTAAACTTCTGCCACCTTATCTTGGAATCCACTCCATTAGCCCTAAGGACGAGCTGTTATCTTGACTTCGCATTATATGCTCTGCCTAAGCCCATTTCTTCATCTCGATTTCACTAGGATATCATTGACCGCGTTTGTTTCCTCACCCACTTTGCCCGCTTCTGGTCTCTAAACGTTACCCCTAACATTTTTCTTTCCATAGTTCGGTGCATTGGTCTTAAATTGAGTTGAACCCTTTTCGTTAGTCTCCACGGTTCTGCCCCGTAGGTGATTACGGTAAGGTACAGCTGGCTGTTGTACACGTTTCTCTGCCGGGATATTGGTAAGCTGCCATTCATGATTGAGAGAACCTGCTATGGTGAAACGCAAAAAGGCGCCCGTATGCTGTGCGTTGTCAGTGCACGTTAAATATCCCCAGGAGGTCGAAAGTATTGTGGAGCCTTCCGCTATGGCACCTCGTTCTTCATTTCTTCTCTCACTCCTTCCTATATCCTTTCCTTTACGGCGCGTTTCAGGTGTCCCCCGAGATGTGAGATGTTCCCGAAAAAAACCAATTTTCAATTTTCCCCCCATTCTTATTCTTCTAGTTCTTTCCAGCTCATGATCCGAATCAGCTGTCACTACCTGCCCTAAGTTTTCCTTTACCGCTTCCAGCCCCTCGCCACCGATTGTGAACTGCTGCTCCTTTGATAGACTGTGGAACATTACTTTGGTTTTTCGGCATGTTAATGTTTAGACCCACCGTTCTACTCTGCCTGTCTAACTCAGTGGTCATGCATTGCAATGCATCTCCTGAGTGACTCAGCAGGGCAATGTCATCAGCGAACCTCAGATTATTAAGGTATTCTCCATTAACTCTTATCCCCAAGTGTTCCCAACTCAGGCTTGGCGACCAGGTGGCAGACGACTAAGGGATGGGTTATAGGAATAGCAGGAGAAAATAATAAGCAGAGTTTGCAGACAGAAATAATTTAGGGATCATGAATACCTTCTTCCGCAAACGTGAGAACAGGAAGTGTAGCTAGAAGAACCCCAGTGGTGAGATTAAAAATGAGACTTCATACCATGTGCTCAGCCTGGCATCGTGCAGGATGTGGAGGTAGTCGAAAAGGTGCGCTATAGTAACCACAGAATGGCAAGGTCTCAAATTAGCCTAGATTTGAAGGGGGAACTGAGGAAACTAGTGAAGCAGAAGCCCAGTAACGGGTTAGAGGTAAGGGGGAAAGCAGATGAATTTAGCATTTCACTGCAGAAGAGATTTTGGGCTTTAACTGATGAAGACGATCTTAATGTTCAAACAATGAATGATAATCTCGCTGCTAGAATTGCGGAGTCCGCCGTAGGAGTAGGTGGTAGGATGGTTCGACAGGATACCTGCAAGCTATCTGAGGAGGCGAAAGATCTGATTATGAAACTCCAAAGCATTAAGGCGTAATGCCCTAGAGCCAAAATGGAACTTGCAGACCTATCGAAATTAATAAATAAGCGCAATGTAGCCGACAGAAAGAAGTTCAATATCGAGAGAATCGAGCATACTCTAAAGAACGGAGGTAGCATAAAAGCGGCGAAGAGGAAACTAGGCATGGGTAGAAACCATGTGGATGCGTTAAGAGACAAGGAAGGCAATCTCATTAGCAATATGGATAAGATAGTTAATGTAGCCGAAGAGTTCTACAAAATTCTATACAGTAGCCAATGTAATCCGAACGTTAATGAGAGAGAGAGAGTAGCGAACAGCAATCTGTCATCCCGCCAGTAATGAAATAGGAAGTAAGGAAAGGCTTAAGAGAAATACAAAGGGAAAAGCATCTCATATATCGTTGGACACCTGAACCGCGCCGTATGGGAAGGGATAAGGGAGGGAGTGAAAGAAGAAAGGAAGGAATAGGTGCCGTAGTGGAGGGCTCCGGGATAATTGCGACCACCTGGGGATCTTTAACGTGCACTGACATCGCACAGCACACGGGCGCCTTAGCGTTTTTCCTCCATAAAAACGCAGCCGCCGCGGACGGGTTCGAACCCGTGAGCCGGAGTTCCCGCGTTCGAACCCGACCGCGGCGGCTGCGTTTTTATGGAGGAAAAACGCTAAGGCGCCCGTGTGCTGTGCGATGTCAGTGCACGTTAAAGATCCCCAGGTGGTCGCAATTATCCCGGAGCCCTCCACTACGGCACCTATTCCTTCCTTTCTTCTTTCACTCCCTCCCTTATCCCTTCCCATAAGGCGCGGTTCAGGTGTACAACGATATATGATACAGATACTGCGCCATTTCCTTTCCCCAAAAACCAATTATTATTGTTAATAAAAGCAGCTGGTGAGGATCAGGTAAGAGCAGAAATGTTGAGGAACTGAGGGGCATTGTGCTCGAAAAACTAGCCACCGTGTGTACGCAATGCCTTAGGACATCGGCGGTACCAGAAGCTTGGATGAACGCAAACGTTCTTATTTCTTATGAAAGGAGAAGCCAAGGACTTGAAAAACTACAGCTTACTGTCCGTTGCCTTCAAGGTGTTTACTAAGATAATCGATAATAGATTCAGGGCAACCTTAGATTTTAATCAACCAAATGATCAGGCAGGCTTTCGTAGAGAATGTTCCACAATAGATCATATTCACATTATCAATCAGGTGATAGCGAAATACGCAGAATATAATCAACCGCTGTACATAGCCTTTACAGGCTACGAGAAAGCATTTGACTCAGTGGAAACCTCAGCAGTCATGCCGGCATTGTGAAATCAGGGTGTAGAAGAGCCTAAAATAAAATTCCAATAAGGAAGAGCGTTAGGAGGGAGACACGACCTCGCCAATGCTTTCGACGCCTGTCTGGAGGAGGTATTCCGGGGCCTTAATTGACACGTTTTAACTCCGGTTTTTCCATTTGTATTTTTTATTTCGTTAATTATTCAATAGGTTACAATTGTTTCATTAACTTATAATCGACTATCACAAAGAAATCAATCATAAATCACTAGAAACACAAATTACCATGACTCGATTTTTTTACACAGCTTAAGATTATTTCTGACACGCGGTGCCAACTATATATGCTACGCCGACGGCTTTTCGACTACACAAGCTGTGTACGCTGCTACGTAATAATTGGTTTTGGGGGAAAGGAAATGGCGCAGTATCTGTCTCATATATCGTTGGACACCGGAACCACGCCGTAAGGGAACGGATAAAGGAGGGAGTGAAAGAATAAAGGGAGCAGAGGGGCCGTACTGGAGGGCTCCGGAATAAGTTAGACCACCTGGGGATCTTTAACGTGCACTGACATCGCACAGCACACGGGCGCCTTAGCGTTTTTCCTCCATAAAAACGCAGCCACCGCGGTCGGATTTGAACCCGGGAACTCCGGATCAGTAGTCGAGCGCCCTGACTACTGAGCCACCGCGGCGGGTTAAACGTAAAATTACGTTTTCATTGCCTTTACATTGAGCCATCAGAGCCGCAGACGCAAAAAAAGTGTGTCCTTAGGGAGGTTCCATAGGCTGCGGGCACCCCCATAAGTACTGTGCGGCGTGAATCAAACAACGTCCCTTGAAGTGTTGCAGAGAAAGGAGGTCTGAAGGGGGAGCGCTCCCTCCCACCCCCCAATAGACACAAGGGAGGCGGGCGCAATTCTGCCCCGCCTCTCGCCTCACGCGATCTGCCGTGAGTTTTGGCTCTGCTTTAAATAACAAAAATATGAAAGTTTGCATTTTTAAGAGAATAAAAAAGCGCAGTAACTGGCTCCCTTCTCGGTGGGCACTTCAACCGCGCTGTGAGAAAAGGTAGGAAGGTGGGAGTGAAAGAAGAAAGATGCCGCAGTGGAGGTATGCGCCTATAAAGGCGTTTGCATCAGGTGGTGGAGACGTCCATCTCCTCTTCGAGCTATTGAAAGCAGATCCCGCTGCTGCTTCCATCCCGTTACAGCCAGGACACGCAAAATAGCCCAGAAAACGAGACTGTGGCGCCCAGGGAGCCCTCATTTGAAAGCTCTATAGTATGCATGTGAAAGAAGTCTCGCAAAGCCCGTCTGCAGATTTAGATGTTGAAGCCCACAAATCACACAACTTCCCCTGGAGGAGGAAAGCCACCACCGGATAAGTCCAGGAAAGCCACCACCGGATAAGTCCAGATGCGGTCGACGCACTTGGTACCGTCAGTGGCCCCTATTTCGTGAAGCATCTAATACTGAAATGAAAAAAATGAAATGACATGAAAAAATGGTTTTTTTTTAGGAAAGGAAATGGCGACGTATTTGTCTCACATATCGCAAGACAATTGAACCGCGCCGTAAGGGAAGGATTAAAGGAGGGACTAAGAGAATAATTTCGGCCATCTGGTGATTTTTAACGTGCACTGACATCACACATCACACGGGCGCAATTGTGTTTCGCCTCCATCGAAACGAAGCCGCTGCGGTCGGGTTCGAACCCGGGTACACCGGATCAGTAGTCGAGAGCCCAAACCACTGAGCCATCGCGGCGGATTCTAATCTAGTTCCGCAGCGAATATTTATTGCCTGTACGCACTAACTCTCCGCTCCCACGCCGTGAAACAGGTGCAGTTGCCGGTGGTTGTCCAGAGCGGCTCACCTGCAGCGACGCCGCGGCAACGAGCCAGCCGCAGCGTCTTCTGGCCCAGCCTCTGTACTGGCTTCCTTTGCCGGGGCGTATGGCGAACTGGCTCCGGCGGAAGTCGTGGAGCAATTTGTCCATCGTCAGCCCCATCGTACGTCTGTGGGCATCAACGGCGGTGCCGAGCTCCATAATGCGCCACCCGGCCTGCGCATGTTCCGCGTGGCGCTGCACGTGACGGAGGCTAGCGTTGAGGGCAACGCCGCCACCTCCCGCTGCACGGAGGAGGCAACCTGCGAGGCCGCTCTGGTGAGGTCACCACAGGCGACGCCCCTCGCTCTGCTCGCAGTATGCGTCTCGGATCTTCCACCTCGAACGTTCTACGGCAAAACTCGCATTCAGCTCTGGAAGTCTTTGAGTACGGGCATTCTTGAACGGACAGGAAAGACGAACAACAACGTCAGGCACTGCCTTGAGTACAGAAAATACCAGAATGCACGCGAAATGAAGCAGAGTGGTGAGCTCTGCGATGAGCGCCAGGCCCCTTAGATCGCTGTCGAGTTCCTGCGTAAGCTCTTTTTAGATTTCATGATGTCATCCCGTGTGAGAATCTGCGAATATTCGAACCGTGGCGAAGAAGGTGAAGGAGGATTTCGATAGGATGGATGTGGCGACCGCACGCCTTTCAACAGGTGGGACGCGTTGTATAAGGCCTCGTTCCTGACTGCGTGCGCAGGCTAGAAATGTGACCCCACGACGACAATGACTCGCCGCGGGCATCCTACGCTCTGATAGCAGTTTCAGAAGAGGGCATGTCCGGCGTTACAAGCACGTTGGATACGCTCGTCGAAGGTTACGCGAGTGCTGGTTGCGCCAGGCCGGCCGAGTGGAGAGTTCCATGCATGCACCGAGAAATGGCAGCATGGGGGTCAAGACCTGCGGTGCTACACGAGAGGATTGAGTAAAGTTTATTACTGTTACTACGACATGAAGTCGTATTGTTCCCGTGGCACACACAAGCCGCTGCTGTCTCAAGAGAGGGTATAGTGATAACGGGTCTGTGATGTCCAAGAATGAACTTCAACCACTGTCGTTTTCTTTTCTGAAAAAAATAACCGGGAAAGAAACGCTTTTTTTCGGGCATTCAGAATTTCTTGAATTTCTTTTTTTTCTTGAAGGGCACTTTTATGATGAACAACGAGTTCATGATGCATGGATATGTATGTACACAGTCCCGCAACTGGTCCGGCTTTTCATCGACCTCCTTGCGTGAATTACTACGTATATTAGATACTGCTGTTTGTTGGTTTAACACGAGGACCTTCTTCGGAACAGTGATGCTCGCGAATAAATTGCTCTGTTCTTTGTGTTTTTTTGCAGTATACTAATGACATGCTTTTTCCCTCCTTTCCGTCTTTTCTTTCTTAGGACCGAGCAGCGGCGTAGATATCGGCGACTTGGTGCCCAGCCCACACCCAGCCGCACGATCAATAATGGAATTTTTAATATGTTTTCGTTATAAAAGCGATACATCATTCGCTCGAGCCGCATTGTGTAGAGTGTATTTATTTGCGAACCCGTATTCATTTTTATTACGTACTAATGAGGTTAACTGCGTATGTCGCTATTTCACTGTATGTTCCTATTTCACTTGGGTTACTCTCACGGCTCGCTCGGTATTCCAATTCAAAATGAAGGATTATCGGCCTAAATAGTATATCTAGACTTCAAGCAAGCGAAATCGTTTGGTTTCCAATGCAGAACATAAAGGTAATTTCTGAAAAGCATGTACACAGGATCTGTCAGATGAACACCCAAGGGATAGTGGAATCATCATCGGTTTCGAAGATGTTGATGAGCCTTGATATTTTGTAAAAAAAAGCGGTTATTACTTTCGGCTAAATGTGCTTGAAGATGGCGAAAGACATGCTGCTAGCTGGCTGTTTATGAAATGTGAAAAAAATCGCTGCATGCCTTGCACAGACACGCAGGTTGCGAGTTGCCAATAGTGAGATGCAGGTTTCATGTCTGATTATACAATGCCATTTATTTTTATTCAAGTACCTCAGAGGTTCCAAACTTGGACCATTAAGTGAGGGTGAGGGGTACAGTAACTGGCAGCCAAGAAATTGTACGAGGTCTAAAAATACAGAAGTACACAATACAATAACCTCTGGGTTCTCGCCTGAACGAAATGCATTGTGCAGAGCACACATTTAGCTGGAGCATGCCAGCAGCTAACCGGATCGCATAATTTCTGAGCAAAAAGCTCCATTTCTCTCATGCAAAACTGCAAGGTCAAACAACGCTTGGATTCGACCAATAACTGGAGGCTCGTCACAGGCGTGGCTGTGACGTCACAACGCGTGACTTGTCGCAGCAGTTACCGCTGGTTCCGTCGACAAGCTCGCCCTCGACTGTTGGGTCACGTGGCTAACCACGTGATGCGCTCTGGGTGGATAAATGCCAGCGCTCGCCGCCTCGACACCGCAGAGACATGGAGCCAGAGGCGGTCACCGGGTCGACTTTTTCGGCGAAGCATTGGAGGCGCCGGGCCTCTGCTTGTGACCCCTACCACGGAGAGCGTCATGAAACCGCGTTGGCTATAGAGATAAGTCGCGAAAGTGGTCTCGTCGAGTTGATGAAACAAATGAAGAACGCCAGGTTCGTCTGCAGAAGCAGCAGCACAGGCAAGAAGAGGATCTGCAAGCGGAAAAGGGCAGCGGATGCTGCCAACGCCTTCGCGTCGACATCTACCACTGTATCGGTTGTCATTCGGTCCGCATAACCTGGCTCAACACAGCTGAGCCATAGCCATATCTTTATTTGCAACTGGGAGTGGTGTGTCGGTACCCTGTCACTTGCGTGGAATCTGGATTAAATCTCTTAAAGCGACAAGCTGAATGGCAAATATGGGGCAGGTATGCGTGCTTGCAATGGTGGCATTACTTTATTGATATCCATCCAATCATATGTGAATAAAATAGTGTCAGCCGACAGTTGCGCAACATTTGACAGTGCATGACTGCATAGTCTACAGTTGATATCCAGGCCATACATGGACCACACACGCGGAGAAACATGGGCTTAACGACGTGCACAATTTTATTAGCCAATAAAAGATACCTTCCACACTTTTGAAGGTGTCTTTACTTTCCCTGTAACTTCGCTGTTTATTCAGTCTATCAATCTTGTTTTGTCGACTTTCAGCGCCTTCTGCCGATCTCCCCCCTAATGCCGATGAATGTTAGGGGCAGATCTTAGTATTCGAAAGAAGAGCTAAGCATATTCACTGGCGCCAAGCGCCTTTAAAGGCTTGTAGCTGAGGAGTGCTTAAGATGCCAAGCCATCGCCGTCACTGTGTCATAAAGACAGGGAACCCCTTGAGGGACCACATCCTCTTCCTGAGAATCGTTAGGGAGCAAGGACCGTCGTCGGTGCGCTTGTCTCCGCTATACGACGTTAATTCGCTATGCCCGTTGTTAGGTTAGAAGTGACTCCGTGAAGCATTTGGGTCCTGACGCCTTAAAATGAGGAAATGAGCTGTCAGCGCGAAGATGAGTGTTCCAGAGTGCTTAGTGTTGCCTATATAAGCGTGGAGCCCAGCCATTAAGCGACTACACATTCTAACCCAGTAGTTTGTATAGCGGGCACTCAAATTTGCTGTTTCGTGACTCAATTCTTTTTGTGCTGTGACGATCAGCGGAACAGAGTGTTGAACAATGTGCCAGCGATTTTCAAACGTCGGCTAGATTCTATGCTTTTCAATCAAATGGTTTCTCTCTATATTAGCTAAGTGAACGCTTTGCTATTTAATATTCAGCGGAGGCGTTGATATCAATGTAATCTTGCCCGCTCTCACGCATTAAAATTACAGCAGGCTTACATTCTGAAGGTTTAAGATCACAGGAGTGTAAAGTGCCGTCTTCGAACAATCTTTTGAATGTTAAGGGGACAAATGTTATCCCGGGATAATCGCAGATTAAAGCTCTCGCCCCCTTGCCTGTGTGTAAAAGGCAACAAATACTGTTCTGCGGTCACCAAAAGGAAATAAAATAAGTCCCCGCCCGTACCAGTAAGTATATTTAGCTTGTACAATAGGACAATTTTTATTTTGACGTGTTACAGAAAACAGCGCCTAGTAATAGGACAAGAAAACGATGACAGATTACAGGGAGCCGTGTGAATCGTCTTTGTCTCTTGTCCGGTTTGCACGTGCTGCGTTCCGTCATGTTTACCACTAATCAGCTAGCCCAACTTAACTCTCATTCGCTATGGTGGGACGACAGAAAAGAATTGAAAATAAGAGAGAGATACAACATATCATGTAACATGGGGCTGCTCCGGTCCCAAGCCCACCGAACTAGACAAACATCACTCCGAGGAACAGTGGGAGTCTGCCCTGCTCAGCTCTGACTTGGCGACGCAGCGAAAGCTGATATCCTAAGCAAAAGCAACTGCGGTGGACATTGGGGTCCTGAAATAAGGACTCCACCCAAAGTCTGTGTTTTCACCAGTGGTACAGCAGTGGAACGGGGAGTCCACCTCTTTGGACTCATCTACTATCTGTCTATCCTACCTTTTTGGAATAAATGTTTTCTACTACTACTACCCCTTGTCCAAGGCGCCACTGGCTTTCGCTGATTGATGGACTTGCTGAACCAACTTTAGTTGCTGATCCAGGGCTTCGCTGATCAGGGCCACCTCCCATTGCTCATATGTCGGGTTGGACACAGTTAAGTGTTTTGGTTTCGCTGTGCATCCCCACGATATGTGGTAGAGTGTAGGGCAAGCTCCACACGAAGGGCATGTTTTCTGATATTGAGTGGGGCTAATCTTGTGTAGGATGAACAGGTTAGGGAAAGTGTTGGTCTGAATTTTCCAGCAGTCTATGGCTTCGGAGAAATCGAGTTTTTTGTGAGGGGGTGGGTAATTTCTGCTCTCCCGCCTAATATGTTCTAATCTGTCACCATATTTGCTAGGCATGGGCGCAGGGTTTGGATGAGGATCCGCCCGGTTGGGTAAATCTCGGGCTAGATCGTTGGCTACCTCACTGCCAGCTCGTCCTTCGTGACCAAGTGTTCTATGTACAAACGTTAGCGCAAAATAAGACGCATTCACAAGAAAGGTGGACAAGAGCACGCGCTGTCTTGTCCACCTTTCTTGTGAATGTGTCTTATTTTGCGCTAACGTTTGTACATAGATCTATGCAACCAGGGCCCTGTTACCACCGGCCGACCTCTCCGCCTTTCTTTCATTAAAATTCCCTTTCTTCTTCTAGCCTAGCAACAAGTGTTACTTGAGTGATTAGGTGTCCATGTTAGCTTGTGTGTTTGGCTTAGATTGCCAAGTAGCTCTTTTGCTTCTGAGGGAAGCGCGTTATGAAGAAAGTCTCGGCAGGCTTGTTGGCGGTCTGTTACGACGTGGGAGGACTCTCGTTTTTGGTCTTTGTGCTTGATGGTGATAGCTATTGCCAGAGCCTCTGCAGAGGAGGGGTTTTCTGCAAAGATAGACGCTTGGATAGCCGGTTTTAGTTGATGTTCAATCGCAGCGTCTGAGAACTTTCCCGGCGTGGGGTAGGCCCCAATGTCTGCGTAGACGGCTTCGCGGCCTTTTTCTAGTTGTTTCTCAAGTGCCTTTGCTCTCGCTTGTCGCCTGCCTTGCTGATGAGCATGATGCATGTGACGCGGGAATGGCTAACGGTGGTCTTCTCTCGGGTTTGGGTTGGAAGAGAGGTTTTACTGCCTCTTGTCTCCAGCCCCGGCCATATCCCTAATTTAGACAGGATCTTTCTTCCCTCATTTGTTGTTATAAGCCGTTCTTTTTTTCTTTCCAAGAGGGCTTCATGGAGCTCGGTAAATGTGTTGTGCAGACCAAGCTCTAGGAGTCGTTCTGTAGAAGTGGCTATTAGAAGATTGAGGGCAGTTTTGTAAGCCCCTCATGATTTTATCGATAGCTCTGTTTTCCACAGTGCCCAGTTTTTGGTAAGTAAGGCCGTGTGTTATCCTGCTCATAACTAGGGTCTGGACGAGTCTAAGGGTGTCCTCTTCTCTCATGCCCTTGCGGTGCCAGGTAATACGGCAGATCATTCTTGAGATTTGATTAACGGTTGCTTTGATGGTTCTGATAATATGGTCGGATCTGAGGTTACTTTGAAGCCAGAGCTCCGGTATCTGGATCTTGTCCACCTAATTAATCTTGCGTCCTCCCAGGAAAAGCTCTACTTCTCCTGGGGTTTTGTAAGGTAGTTTGTGGAGTCTAATGAACTCAGACTTCTCGGGGGCACATTCCAGACCACTTCCGCAGCAAATTCTTCAACCGTGTGTATGGCTTGTTGTAGGGCTTCTTCTATTTGGGATAAGGAGCCGTGTGTAGCCCATAGAGTTATATCATCGGCATAGACAGTGTAGCCTATGTCGGGCAGCGTTTGAAGCTTTCTTGCTAGTTTTAGCGTGACAATATTGAGGAGGAGGGGTATATTATAGCCCTTTGAGGAGTACCCTTGTTCGGAAGGGGGAAGGGTTGAGAACGGACTTCACCAAAGCCTATGGTGGCGGTTCTGTTGGAGAGGAAAGTCTTGATGTAGTTAAACATACTCTCTCCAGAGTTTAGACCACTAAGCTCATCTAGGATAGCCTGATGGGAGATGTTGTCAAAGGTTCCTTTTACATCCAGGTTTAAAAGGTTTTCTCCGTGGGTGGTGGGTATTGTATTAATCAAGGCTTCGCTAATCCTTAGGAAAAATAAAATCTATCCGCCCATGGAACAGTCTGGTAGACCTGGACAGAAAGTAAGGTCGGGCAGCCGGACGAGAGTGAGAAAAAATCACAGGAACGGTTTCGAGTGTTTTTAAACAGCGATCCAGCGTTAGAGGGCTTGTGATCTTGAAAAAATACACACGTCTGAGAGAGTGCCCACCGCAAGCGGTGGCCTTGTGGTTAGAGAATTCGACTCATATGGGGGAGGTGTGGTGGGGTGTTGGGTGGGAGGTTACGGAACAGTAGGTTGGGGGTGCATATTTACCGGTGGGTGCCCGATGATGGACTTGTGGAGGCCATCAACGGAGCAGAACTGATTATGTCGTCGCCCTCCAGTAGGTGGAAAAGGCGAGGTCATCGAAGCTTTCCGCTTAAATACGTTGCGTACAGTCTACACCCGCAACCCAACCTAATTCGGCTGCGAAAAGGACGATGCATGCCAAACGCTGTGTCCGGGGCGGGTGACGAAGACGACGAAGTTGTTATGGCGGCGCCCCCGCAGAGCTGAGCGGAGCTGCCCCGAGACTCCGGCGGCATGGCCGCGAGGTCTCCTAGTCCGCCCGCCGTCAGAGCCACCACATCCAAGCAGTTCCTCGCCCTCGCCGGCTACATCTTGGGCCGCGAAATTGGACAGGGGACCTACTCTAAAGTCAGGTGAGCAGGATGCAGCCCACACTTGCCTTGCAGCAGCAACGAGATAGTTCATAAAGCAGGTCTGTCTTGTAGAAGATGACACCGGATCTCGCAATCAAGCGGTTCTTTGCATTCTGTTAGAACTGCTGGTGTTCATACAGGAAGTCTCATTAGCTGCTGTAGATCGGTGCGGCCGTTCAGGCTACGCATAGTACCACCAGCTGCCTTGCACTTATAGTTTACAGCCATTGAGTGACTCCCTACAGTGGTGACAGTCTTTACCAGCGAAAACACATCCCAGAAATTGCAATTTTCCATAGGTCCTTTGTACAAACAAGCGCGCAAACGCTGCTCAAGATCAACCATTCCATTAAAATGCTTTCGCCATAAAACGCTTATCACAAGGAAGAGCTCTTACAAGCCTGCTGAAATTCGCACCATTGTCTTCCACTGTCTTAGGGAGGCAAAGCAAAAGCTAAGTTTTTTTTAACCGACTCATACACAATGTCAGCAATATGTGTCAGTGGTTTCTACGAATGCTTTGCTGAATCCCTTGAGGACATTGCTCATCGGAGTAAAAGCGCTGCTCCTAAGCGAAGTCTAGATCAGTGCAATTGACAACAGCTGGTTGGGACCGCTGTTGTGTCTTCATGAATGGCAATATAAAAAAAATTATTTTCCTTTGATACCACGCTAGTTTTATCCGGCTCAAAGGAATGCAGGTTGAAACCATTGCTTTGCTAAATGTAAAGAGTATGAGGCGTTTCGGGAGGGAGTTAAATTCAAACATATTTATTTCCAGCCCATCCGTTTAATGTCTTGAATGGGTGACGTTTGAAACTGATGTGAATAATACTGGCTCCCATTATCACGTTAACTTCCCAAGCATTGTGGCTTTTTTTAAAACCTTGCTATTTCTTGCGTACTCAAACCCCCACAATTTTGTTGGTGACATCTTATAGTCTTGGGCCAGTCGATTTGAAATACCTTAGTTTTATTCCGTATTTTCAGTGGTTAGCGTTGCTGCTTTGCGAACAAAGAAGCTATATACAGAAAGCTTGCGTGCGTACTACATGGCAAAAAAAAAACATGAAAAACATAAATCCCGGGTACATGATTCCTGGGGATATGACAACAGTTGTACTGGGAAACAAGAAAGAGATCAGGCTTGTGTCGTGACAATTTATCATAAGAGAATTTTTGCCTGCCTTCAGTACCACCGTTTTCTTGTTACTCACCAAGTGCAGTAAATTCCATTCAGAGAATTTTCCCTTTTTCGGGAATTTGATGAGCAAAAACGGGCGAAAAGATAGTTTTTACGGAGTTTGAGATAACTGTTAGAACCAGAATTGTCTCCCGTTTTTCCAAATGGTGAAGTTTTCAAGCGGCTGCAAAAGAACTGGGAACCTGAAACAAGGATTTTTGGTTATATTTCAGGAAATTTTCGGTTACGGCATAGAACATTTCTACCGCAGTGCCTCTTTGTACATGGTGTTCTACTACTGAATACGAGATTGCCATTCAATCCGATACGATTAAATTAATTTCGACGGAGCCGAAACGCGGAAATTGCTATGTGCGGCGATTCATGTGCACATTAAAACGCTCATGGTTTATGTTATTCCGCAGCTACCTACTACGGAATTTCTCATGCCATGACCTCTGCTCCTGCAATTAAAAAATTAATTGTTGTTTTGCTTTGACCTCCAAGCCTTTCTTCGTGTCTTTCTCCGAGTGCTTTCCGGATTGGAATGATATCGTGGCATCTCCGCGACATTGATTCAGAGCCAGTATAACGGACCCATTCTCTGCCACCAGACACAGGATCGGCGTGAAGGGTGACCAGCGCTATGCGGTCAAGATCATCCCTCGGCACCTGGCCCCGCGCGAGTATGTGTACCACTTCCTGCCGCGAGAGATGGCCATCATCCCCAAGCTGCAGCACCCGAACATCATCCGTGTCTACGACATCCTCGAGATCAAGCGCAAGGTGTTCGTTGTCATGGAGCTGGCCAAAGACGGCCGCTTCTCCGAGAGCAAGGCCTTCCACTACTTCGACGAGATATGCGACGCGGTCGCCTACCTAAACCGGCAGAACAGCGTCCACCGAGACCTCAAGTGCGAGAACATCCTCCTGAGCGCCAAGAGGCAGGTCAAGCTGGCCGACTTCTCCTTCGCCCGGCCCACCCGTGAGAGCCTTTTTTCCTTTTTTAAAGCGATAGCTCTAACTGATGCAAAAGTCGACCTCCGTGTCGGTTTGATCCCTGACCTTGATAAGCCAGCATAGCAACAGAACCAATTCATGTCAAACTGCGCATAACAGGGGGGTATACCATGGCCACGACGATTCACCGTGGCGGGTCGTGCTTTCGCCCTTGCAGTCCTCCTATTTAGGACTGTAGTTGAAGTGGATAATGTCGTCCCTACGAAGTTGTTTTGAGGCGTTGCTGTTTACATTTTTATGCGCGTGCTTCCACGAATTTTGGCCCTTTCTAGACCGCACATCAACGAAAATCTTCAGCTACACTGCCTTTCGGGCCGAAAAGACAATTTAGACCATGTTTATCTCCCTCCAGTTGAATTGCGGTATGTTCATATGTGCTTTGCTTTTTTATTGTAATTGCCAATGTACTATTCTCCGATGTGTCCTTTCTGTTTGAGTTTATTTCCGCAAACCAGGAGATACAATGGTTGTGGGTGATACAAAGGGAAAAAGCTGCGCAGAGGAGCTGACTGGTTCCATTGTATTGTACTGACCTCGCTTGCTTGGGCATGATATGCCTGCAGTATTTCTGAAATATATACCACAATTAAATTTGGTTGGTTGGTGTTCAGGTTTTTATGGACAGTTTAAGATAGAGGAATTGAGAACGAGGTTCCTTGAGGATTGAGTGAGATTATTCAGCTTGTTCTCATTCGAATGTGTTACCGCCCGCGCAGACAACGCGAACAAGCGCAAGCTGCTAAGCCGCACGTTCTGCGGCAGCGCTGCGTACGCGGCGCCCGAAGTGATCCAGAACATCCCGTACCGGCCCAAGCGCTACGACTAGTGGAGCGTGGGCGTCATCCTCTACATCATGGTGTGCGGACAGCTTCCCTTCGACGACTCCAACCCGTTCCAGCAGGTGCGCGCCCAGATGAGCCCCCAGATCAGCTTCCCGTCTTCGTACGGTCTGACCAAGATGTGCCGCAACCTCATCCGGCACCTGCTCGAGCCGTATGTGCTGTACCGCTGCTCCGTGCCCCGTGCCATGAAGCACCCCTGGATGCGCAAGGAACGCATCAAACGGAAGCTCAAGTGAGTGCCGTACGCTTGCTGCCAGCTTGCTTTACGAACCCAATGGGTGTTGTATTCAGACAGGACATGCTGCTAAACCTGTAGACGGACAAAACGGTATATTCTTTCTTTCTTTCGTGTTAGAGGCACGCTATTCAACCAGCCCCTGTTGATGTACCATAGAAAAATCTGACGCAAAACATCATCCATTTTGAAACAGCGCAACAAAGACGGGACGTGGAAACTGAGGTGTAAAGACAAATATGCGCTGACTCATGAGAGCTCATGAGGGCCGTTAAAATGTGCATCACACAGGACAATGACGAAAGTGCATTCATTGAAAAATGTGGTGTGTCTGTTGATAGTTTTTTAGAAATTTTGTCCTTCTACCTGTCGGCAACAGTTGTTGAGTGGGAGGGCAAGTCATTTGTGCAAGCATCCGGTGTATGCATTGGTTCCAGGGTTGCACCTGTATTGGCTAACATTTTTTTTTGAGTTTTGTGGACAGGGCGATTGAGCAAGCTTCGAAGGAGTTAGGGGTGCGTATTTTTCGTTATGTCGACGACTATTTGGTGTTTACCTAGCCAGACAGCCTGCCTAGAATGTTAGTCGATGTTCTTAAGGTGTTTAATGAGTACGGGCGTGGGCTAAAGTTTACAACAGAGGTACCCACGAACAAGGAACTGCAGTTTCTAGATTTGGTTTTGTTTTCCCGAGACAAGCACGTGTGCTGGTGTTATCGGCCAAGATCGGCTAAGCCCTTGTTAAACTTCAGGTCAGGTCATTCCAAGCTTATAAAAGAAGGCATTATCTTGTCGTGCATCCAATCTTCACTCAAGAAGTCCTGCCATGAAATGATTGGGGAGAGCATTGCAGCCCAATCAAACAGATTATGCGCGAATGGCTATCCGGCTCACCTCATTTCCAGGGCAGCGGAAAAATTGCTTAGGCACGTGAAGTATGGGGCTCGGCCGAGTGCAAGAAATGAAAATAAAAATAAAAATAAAAGGCCGGCAGTGGTTCCATATGCGCACAGCATGTCCCATGGGCTCAAAAAAGTGGCAGGCAGATATGGCGTTGACGTCGTATTTTCTGCCCCGAAGAAATTAGGCAGAATGTGTAGACAGGTAAGGCAGAGGCAGGAGGGAAGCAAAAGGGCTTGTCAGGTGCGCCATGTTTCCCCTTATGTACCTTGCGAGGTAGGGGTAGTATACCAAATTCCCTTCTCGTGTGGCGCCACATATATTGGCCAAACAGGAAGATGCATCAACAAGCGACTCATGGAACATGAGAACACCAGAAAAAAAGACCCCCTGTCACACGTGGCGGTCCACTGCAGAAGGTGCAAATGCAAACACGAAAAAGAGTACGAAAAAAGAAAAACAGAAGGAGACCCTCTCACTAAAGGTGCATTCCGTTGCAAGAAATGCAAATGTACCCCCGACTATAAGAACACCAATATCGTGTTTCGCCATTGTGATAAGATGACGCGAGAAGTGTTTGAAGCTTTTCTTATACGTGAGAAAGGCGCAACGTGCATTAGTTGCCCATCGGTCGCCCTTTCCGAAGGGGAGATTGGATATCTGGCGTCACATGTGGCATGAGTTGACTATGGTGGCGATTAATCTTTCCTAACTCTGTATATATTTTGTGTGTTTTTTTCAATAAACCCAGTTGTTAGTCAGCGCATGTTTGTCTTTACACCTCAGTTTCCACGTCCCGTCTTTGTTGCGCTGTTTCAAAATGGATACGTACCAACTTGCCCAAATTTCTGCTTTACGCAAAACATCATCCGTGCGGAGAATAGAGGCTGCAGCGAATTTGTGTTCAACTGTCGCAGTGGGCAGGGCTGTTCGCGCAGATGTTCTTGGAATTAGTCGAGACAAAGTTGGAGCTAGTATGGTTCTTTCCTAGGGAAAATTTTGAGCTCGGGGGAAGGTAGTGGTGGGCGTACACGCTTCCTTTCCTCCCCTCCCCCATAAATCTATGCATGACCATGGGGACCCACAGTCTTAGTTCATTGCACCGGTAATAGCGGTGGCGAGCAGTAAAAGCAGCGTGTGTGGGTGAATGAGTGCGCGAGCAGACCAACGGTGTATCTAGCTATCAAACCACTTCCAAAAGTCTCGATGGAATGCATGGTCTCCTCCTGCAGAATGCTGATAGAGGCTAGACTGCGTCGCATCTTGAAACAGTATAACAGTTCTGGTTCGGTGCCATGAGTTCAGCGGATAGGTACACGGTGGTACAAAGTATCTGTGGTGCGAGTTTGGCGCGCTTGGCACAGTCAAGGGGAATGCTAGTTTACGCGTCCCCGAAGCTGGTCAGCGTAGCAGTCCCAACAAAGCGAAATGTTCCGTATTGAATCTTCTCGCCTAAAGAAGGCAGAACATGTCAGCTGTTCCATGCTACTCGGCAGTAGGTCCAGGAATTTTCTTGCCTGAGTTTTTTTAGTAGATTTTCTGTCTTTCAGCTATATCAAAACACCGCGCTGCTCCGCACTGTGAAATGCAGCGAGAGCTGTAGTAAGTCGGCGAGTTGTAGTGCTGCCTAAGGTTGTTAAAACGGATGCTTGGGCGAGTTGGTACCACATTTTCTTGAAGGGCGCGAACTTGGGCACCGGCAGAAGGAAGACACACAGACGGGCGCTGACGTGCAACTAAATTTTTATTGCTTGGGGCGTCGAAATAAATAGGTGGCCACCAAACGACAGAACATTGGAGGACGCTTAAGCTTCGCCTTTAAGAGTGGAACGCGACAGCGTGTTGCGGCGCTGTCAGGGAGTCCACGGAACGCCATCGCCCGTTCGGCGCGACGCCTTGCCCGTTAGAGAAATCGCTCTGCTACGCACGGTGAAGCGGACGCGCGGAGCGTCAAACCGCGTTAAGTGCTGCCAAGCGCCTTTCTGAAGCAGAGCTTCCACGCCGAACGAACGGGCAGCAAGCCGCAAACTTCGCGTTGAACGCGCCTTGGATGTGCGCTGCGTAGTTCGCCGCTCACCGCGTGATTCCTGTGTCCCCGCACGGCCCCACTGCGCCCCAACGAGATGAGTGGGAGGAGCTGCCGTCGCGCGGTATCTGTTGGGGCAGTGGCGTACATTGCGAGGAGGAGGAAGTGGTTTGTGTGGGCGCCGCCTTCCTCCTCGGTTTTATTTATTAATGCTTCTGGGTTTTTTCGCTCACGGCCGACGCCGACGACACCGGCTTTTCTGCGACACGGGGCCCTTAACGCTGTCGCGTTAAGAACACACACATTCATTGCCTTTGCAAATATTGTGTTATTTCATGCTGGATATCAGTGGGATTGCTTAGATTTGTTCGATGGAGGCTGTACGCAGTCGGTAAGTACATTTTTTTTCGCGCAACCGAATGAACTTAGATGCGCTATGGGAAGCTTGGAAACACCTAGAAAGGGATCGCTCCGCACACGGTTACTGGATGCTTACTAGCTTCGTTTTAAGGCCTTTCGTGGCTCACGAGTGGCGTGGACGGAAGTTGCCCGCACGAACTGTCAACCAATTCTTGTTAAGCAGGATGTGTGTAATGAAACAAAAATAAAAATACTAAGAATAAAAATGGACGAATAAATAAAGAACAAAAATAAAAAGAAAACGGAATAAAGATAAAAATCGAAACCACAGAAAACTCAATAAATACTAAATAAAAACAAAATAGAGAAAATACAAAACTGAAGAAGAGGACAGGGAAAGGCTTTCGCGTTTCCGCCCGTAAGCAAACCTAAATTTGTACCTGTAATTTTCATTTACCATCGTTAAAGACGCTTTATAGGTATTGTGCTCGATGGATTTCACTCGTGTTTTCGTGCCCAGTTTGTGCTGACATTCTTCTCGTCCCGTTGCTTTTTCGTTCCCCGCTCGTTGAATGCAGTGCTCACTTTCGACCACAAAGTTCTACCGTTATATCCGTCGCACAACCAGTAACACTGCGCGCGTGGCTATGGCAAACTGGATTGATTGGCGCTTGGTGGATAAGAGAGCAGCTGCACCGCGTCGCTTTGTAGCGCTTTCAAGCGCTTTGCCATGAGGGAAAGAAAGGAAGTAAGAGAGTCTGTGTCGTCACTCTTGACGAAACCGGAAAAGCGTACGACAGTATGTTGTCCGGGCAGGTTCTCATTCTCTTACACCCCGTTATCATCATCTGTCGGCACATAAACAGGCGAGGCGAGGCACACCCAGTTATACTGCCGGAAGGCGATGTAGCTTCTCCTGCCATTGCAATTATCACACACATTCGGCCTACACTGCAAAGTGTTACCGTTACGGGGGTACCGGGAGCCACCCCCCCCCCTCCCCACCGGTGAGCACGCGCTGATTGGTCGCGACGCTGCAAGCAGGCACGTACTCCAATGCAGGTAGCTGGCGCCATCTGGCGCCGTCAAGGCGGTTTGCGCATGCTCACTGACTGCGCGCGGGCTCCCGGTACTCCAGTACCAGTAACGGTAACACGGTTCTCGGTGTGCTACAGGTGTCTATTCCTGAAGAACCACATAACATCCGCCATACCTTCCTTCTTGGACCGCGGTTTTGGTAGGGTCTCTGCTATCTTTTCTTTGGGGCATGCATGGTTATGTCGCTTTGTCAGAATTTCTCCGTGGCCTTGTTCTACTGGCCCATTAAGTTTCGTCTAGATGGCGCCACGGATGATGAGTTAATCCAACGTGTACTGCGTCAGCGCCGGTGCGAGAGCCCGCGAAACCTCTCTACAAGGCCTGATGCTGGAAAGAAAATAAATGACGATTATAAGCTTATGTTTTTCTATCGATAGCTGCATTACGACAGCACTTCGAGCCTTCAGCGTGGCACCCATTGAGCTTCGTGGCCGCCCTTGAGCTCAGTGGCGGAGCCGTTTTTGTGGAGGAAAAAATTGAAGGCGCCCGCGTGCAGTGCGGTGTCAGTGCATGTTAAAGATCCCCAGGTGGTCGACATTATTCCGGAGCCCTCCACTACGTCACGTCTTCTATCAGCCCCTCCTTTATCCCTTCCCTTACGGTGTTGTTAAGGTGTCCGCCGATATATGAGACAGATACTGCGCCATTTGCTTTCCCCCAAAACCAATTGGGGGACGGGCCGTTTTATTCCCCGTCCTTATAATAATGTCCAGCTCCTCATTCTCTGCCTTGTGAAGCTTTAAATATGGGGTGACCTATAATACTCTGCTAATCAGAAAAGACTTCATCAGTCCAAGATGCTATGCCTCCATCGAGCCTGTGTGCTTGTTGGCTATCCTCTTGAGAAGCCTGCGCGTTTGGCTCGTGGTGGCTTCGAGTCTCTGCATCAGTTCAAAATATTCGCCCGATATTTCAGTCCCAGGTGCTCACCGCCATAGGAATGACGTTTCCCTTTATTCTTAAGTCCATTCCACGTCCCGGATTCCTATTCTTGCGCGACAACATCGACGGCGAGGAGAGAGCTTCCGACTTTCCGGTAGAACACCGGATCCCGATGGGCTCTAGATATGCCTCCACGACTCCTATATTCGTTCGAAGCATGAGCTCAATCGGTCCACCACTTCCCCAGACACGTCCACTAACCACACTTTGAGCCTCAGAATATCTAACACTCTGGATGAGCTCATGAAAGCGGCTGGAGCATCCCTATACCGGCGACCACTGCGCAGTCGCAGGAGTCGCAGTGTTCTGGAGAGGCTGGAGCAGGTGCTCCGGGTCTGCTCCAGGAGCACGAAAAAATCTCCCCAATTGGTCAGGAAGGAGCTGGGGTGCCTCTGCTGCCCCAAAACATGCACCCGGTGCATAACGAGGGCAGACGTATGGACAGAGCCAGAGCCCCGGAGACTAGGTTTGAAGGTTGGCAGGAAGTATTTTATATGCAGACGCCGCGGAATACGAGAATGGCAAGGGTTACGCGTCTGCTGAGCCGGAGTACCCGTGTTAAGCCCGACCACGGCGGCCGCCTTTCGATAGAGGCGAAATGCAAAATGCGCTCGTGTGTTGTGCGATACTGCACGTTAAAGATCCCCAGGTGGTCGTGATTATTGCGGAGCCCTCCACTACGGTACCTCTTTCTTCCTTCTTTCACTCCCTCCGTGGTGGCTCAGAGGTTATAGGGCACTCAGCTACTGATACAGAGTAGCCGGAATCTAACCCGACCACAGCGGCCATGTTTCGATGGAGGCGAAACGCAAAGGCGATCGCGTGCTGTGCGATTTCAGCGCAAGTTAAAAATCTTCAGGTGGTCGGAATTATTCCGGAGCCCTCCCCTACAGCCCTCACTTGTTCCTACTCTCCGGGATCTCAGTGGTGC
Organism: Amblyomma americanum; assembly: GCF_052857255.1. NCBI lineage: Eukaryota > Metazoa > Arthropoda > Arachnida > Ixodida > Ixodidae > Amblyomma > Amblyomma americanum. The sequence continues at coordinate 105,988,451 of NC_135498.1, forward strand.
CTCTTCCGAGCGGCCTCTACATTTCGGTGAAGAGCTTAATACGTGTCAGGAGATCCTTAATTACTACATGTTGGAATGTCAGTCGTACCCAAGTGTACACAAGAAACTTTCTAAGAGAGAAGAGGTAGCATGGATGAAACAGCAAACGGGAGTCTATCCGAATGCGCAGCTTTAAAGCCGACGGCACCCCGAGGTGTTTAGCCCTCGGTGCAAGAAATGCGATGGAATTGCGGACTTCGCCCCCAAGGTGTGGACTTTCCCTAGCTATGGAGAGCCGAACACAAGTAGAGATACCTGGAAGGCACTGCCGCTCAACCGGGAAGAACAAGACCAGAGTCAAGTCATCGGTCTGCCCATGGCTGGTGCCGCAATCCAAGAGATCCCGGCTGTCGGCTACGGGCAGAATGATTCGGAGTTAGTGACTTGACACCCGTCAAATTGGCTGACGGGTGCCAATAAAGTTATTTCTCTTTCTCTACCTGCACACCATAAAAAAAAACACGAATAATACATTTTACTTGGATTATTTGCAGGCGGCCCAGGCATGCATAGGTAAGAAAAGGCGATACTTACCATATTCCGAAGGCTTGTCGAACCGGACGAAAGGGTGGATGTATTACAGGATGATGAAATGTGGGATATGAAGCGCGAGAGTGAGACGAAAAGCTATGATAGGTATTCAGCAGCCTTGTAAATATCGGAAAAATGACCACCACGTAAATTTTTGTTGCCGACTGTACAAATAAATGTTTTATTATTGAGAACTATGAGTGGTCTACAGCACACTACAAAATTTAACAAGATTTTTAGATCGCATCAGCACCATGAGCTCCGGTATATAGATGCTTCATGAGGCCGTACTGCAGCACCGCTATAGGCAGTGAACGCGTCGTTTCTCAGCGACATGGAAGCTTTTCACGTATGCTGTTTAAAATACAAACTTATACGTGTAGGCATTTTGGTGGCAGTCACACAGCTCATTTCATGTTTGATTTTGACCAGTGTCATTTTCACTGCTGGTGAACAGCAAATGTTCTGCCTGCTTGCGTTTCCATCTGCTGAAGGAGATGGAGACGCAGGAATGGCCATAACGGCCGCAGCGGCGGCATTTGGATCGCAAAGACGCCCGTGTGCTGTGCGGTGTCAGTGCACGTTAAGGATAACAACAACAACAATACTACTACTACTACTACTACTACTACAACTACTACTACTACTACTACTACTACTACTACTACTACTACTACTACTACTACTACTAATATTAATAATGATAATTAGTTTGGGGGGAAAGGAAATGGCGCAGTATCTGTCTGATATATCGGCGGGCACCTAAACCGCGCCGTAAGGGAAGAAATAAAGAAGGGAGTGAAAGAAGAAAAGTAGCAAGAGGTACCATAGTGGAGGGCTTCCAGAATAATTTCGACCACCTGGGGATCTTTAACGTGCACTGAGGCATCGCATCAGCGCCATGAGCTCAGGTATATTGGTGCTCCATGACGCCGCACTGCAGCACCACTATAGGCAGTGAACGTGTCGTTTCTCAGCGACATGATAACTTTTCACGTATGCTGCGAAAAATACAAACATGTGTGTAGGAATTTTGGTGGCAGTCACGCACCTCATTTCATGATTGATATTGAGTATTTTCAATCCTGATGGTGGTAGTGGGTTTTATTAAAATAAGAGCAAAAAGGAAGGCAAAGATTTTTGATAGTCACGGCATCTACCATCTATACTGAAACACCTGAGCTGAGGCAGCGGAAATAAAGGATAGCACGCACAATGGAGAAATGAAATGAAAGAGGTGAGGGGATAGGAAGAGAGGATAGGGGGAGAGGTAATATATACAAACTATTTACACAATAAAAAATGTGTCCAGGTTGTGCGCGTGATTAGTTCATGTTGGCGGAATTAAAACTCGCACAGCACTGTGTTGGCGACAACTGGAGTGGGGCGTCCAGTTATTAAAAGTACAAGGTAGAACTCGCGGAGCGTTCGGTCACTGCGTGTAACTACCTGACGGAGAACAGACGGGACGCCAAGCCAGTGTGTTCGAGGAATGTACAGATGCTCACCAAGGTTCATCCACGTGTGCGCGCACTGCCCTGCGGCCACAATAGCGTCTTGAGGGAGCCTGGTAGTATGCCCAGTGCATTATAGGCAGCAAGCATATCGCAACGAGCATCGGCGAACGCGGCACAGTGAAGGAGCAAGTGTTCTAGTGTTTCCACAGCACCGCATCCGTCACACACATCCCTCGTAGCGATTCCGTGACGCTCCCGTCATTGCCCGGGCCACACGCAGCCAATGAGCGCGCGGAGGATCAATACACGTTGCGACAGTGTGAGTGCGCGACAGCCAGTGTGCTGTGCGATGTCAGTGCGTCGTTAAGGATAATAATAATAATAATAATTGGTTTTTGGAGAAAGGAAATGGCGCAGTATCTGTCCAAAATATTGGCGGACACATAAAGCGCGCCGTAAGAGAAGGTATAAAGGAGTTAGTTAAATAAGAAAGGAAGAAAGAGGTGCCGTTGTGGAGGGCTCCGGAATAATTTCGACCACGTGGGGATCTTTAATGCGCACGGACATCGCACAGCACACGCGCGCCTTAGCGTTTTGTATCCATAAAAACGCATCTGCCGCGGTCGGGTTCGAACCCGGGTACTTCTGATCAGTAGCCGAGCGCCCGAACCACTGAGCCACCGCGGCGGGTCGTTAAAGATCCCCAGGTGGCCTAAATTATTCCGGAGCAACTCCACTACCACGTCGCTTCCTTCCTTTCTTCTGTTACTTCCTTCTTCATCCCTTCCTCTCTTACGGCGTGGTTCGGGTGTCCACCTAGACAAGAGAGACAACCATTTGCGGAAAATTTTCTGTGCATGCGCGGTGAAGGTGCAGGCAGCGCCCTCTGTAGGAGGTTTGGTTTTGGTTGGAAAACATGAGCCGGCCGTGCAGTCCTGCGCTGTAGTGCGGCGACGGATGTGAGCTGTAACTACCACGTAACTTTCTTGTAACTGCAACGCGTATCTATCTAAACTAACCATGTGTTTTGCAACAACGAGATTTGGCCGTGAGAAAAGCCGCGACGAGATACAAGGCGCAAAAGACGAAGCCGTTGGTGGGGACAGTAATGCTCGCATCGAGCACGTTGCGAAACGGCTGTTTCTGCTACATTTCGCGCTTGCTTCCAAGTGCGCACCGCTCGGTCGTTCTAGAGGAGTTTTGCCATCGACGCACATGCGTATTCGGTGAAAACCGAATGATAGATACTAGTATGGACATTCACCATAAATGCTACAATGTCAAGTTGTGCTATCTGAACAGCGGTTGCGTGACAACGGCAAAACAACGCTCTGCCGTATCAGCACGAGCCCTGATTGAGATAGTACAACGGGTCGTTTACTAATCCGCTAATTGTGGCCAGCGGCAAAAGGCGCTGTATGAAGTTAACAGAAAGATATTTCCATATTCAAAGGACATTGGACATCTTGACAAGCTTTAATTTCATCTTGCATGTTCATGCATTCATCAGGTAGTAAACTTCCTTGGCCCATTGTCGGACTAAGCACTTCATGCTTTCATATGTAACATCATTACTCGCCGATGCACCTTAATATGCATTTGATGGCTGAATTTTATCTTCTCAGTTTTTATTTTTTTTAGTTTACTTTCTCCGCACTGCTCACCTTTCGCCTTTGTTTCCCAAATTCTCTCAACCGCGCAGAGTAGCATGCAGTGATTTATAAACGCCGGCTATATTCTCTATTTTTGCATTAAAGAGGTTCTCTCTCTCTCTTTCCTGCCCTATCAAGGAAGCGCAAAGAAACGTCTGTGCGCATTAGGAAAAATCCCCACCCCCTTCATCCCCTTCCCCTCTCCTGGTCCCCAAGAGTGATGCCCAAAGGGCCAACATACGACGGGGCCAGTATCCCCCCTTCATAGCAACAACCACAACCACCACCTTGAAGAAAGTGCATTCCATCTTATTGTTCCATGACTCGTACACGCATAGGCGCACATTCATGCACATTTTCATTTTGGTTATTTGGCGTTCGTTCTTACCCGCCGCGGTGGCTCAGTGGTTAGGGCGCTCCACTACTGATCCGGAGTTCCCGGGTTCGAACCCGACTACGGCGGCTGCGTTTTTATGTAGGAAAAACGCTAAGGCGCCCGTGTGCTGTGCGATATCAGTGCACGTTAAAGATCCCCAGGTGGTCAAAATTATTCCGGAGCCCTCCACTACGGCACCTCTTCTTTCACTCCCTCATTTATCCCTTCCCTGACGGCGCGGTTCAGGTGCCCAACGATATATGAGACAAATACTGCGCCATTTCCTTTACCCAAAAACCAATTATTATTATTATTATTTGGCGTTCCTTTGAGGTCGCAGAGTGCAGGTATTGCCATATGTGGTCGTTTTTCAGGCCACAACGCGAAAACTCTTCGCTTCACCCCGTTTCTAAAAATGGAAATGCTCTTTCGTTAGCAGACGCACGATTGCGTCAAAGAAACAACACTAAAACAACAAAACAAGCGCACGGGAACTGCTGAACGCTGCCTTGCACATGTTTGGTAGGGAACCCCTTTCCAACAGTCCCTGCGGAGCTTCTCTGTTTGCACGACAGGTGGCGCTCGCTTTTTCGCAGATGGTCAATTACTGCGCTAATTTCTTACCTACAAAACCAGTTTTCAATTTTAAAGCATTTTTAACCAGCATATTTTTCATTTGTGTGATGTCGCCGAACTTTAAAATAATTAATTTTTCTTTTTCTTTTTCCTCAGCCAACTTCTGCCGCGCTCAACGAGGCATTATGTGAGGTAGGAGGCGGAGAAGAAATGCAAGCTGAAGCACGCGCCACCTCGCTGGGACGAGCAGCACGATCAGAAGAAGCTCTGGAATAATCCGAGAGGCACGTCACTGCAACAGGGTCAGCTGAACAGGACGACGGGCGCTCGCCATGAACGTCAGCCACGTCCCCGTCGCCAAGAACTTCGCGGCGGAGAGCGTGTTCGGCCTCCTGGACACGCAGGAGCTGTTCACGTGTGTGTCCCGGCTGTGGCGCTCTGTGGTTCTGCCTCGGCTGCGCAGGAAGCTGATCTCGGTCTCCGTCTGCCGTGCGCAGGTGAGTTCCATTTCGACCTGTCGCGCTTTTCAGCCGACACATCATAGTTGCAGATTTGGGCCGGGACTTCGCGTTTTGAGCTAATAGCAATTTTCATGCTGTGTTACGTGCTGTGTAACCTACCACTGAAGTGAAAACACTGGTACAGCTCACGCGGTCCGAAGCGTAGCCTGCAGCTTGATCAATGAAATCGGAGCAGCGTCTGTGTCAAGAAATCGGAGCAGCGTCTGTGCCAAGAAATCGGAACGGCGTCTTTGAGCCGGGGGGGGGGGCGCCTTGTAGCATTTCTTTAGCTTTAGGGCCCATTTTTTAGCAGTATTGAGCAGTTTAGTTCAGTACCTTTAGCGTCGTGTCTCCGAGTTTCCGACAATCAGCGCGTCCCTATATATAAATTAGCTTTGCGAAGTCTTGCCATCAGTATGATGCAGGGCTTGGCCCTTAGATTTCTGAATCGAAAGTCTGTGGTCAACGTCTCAGCCAGTTTTTACCCCATTGCTTGACTCCAAGTTTTTAATCTTTTTGAGTCGGATTTCAATACTTGTGCAGTGCTTCGACACCGGTACAACCGCAGGTGGTAATTCTGAATAAACACTCGGCAGCTATGATTCCATCCCGTTTTTAATGCTGACGCCCAGCTGCCAGAAACCACCATATTCGACGCGAAACAATGCGCGCCGTTGCACGCGCTGTGAAATTATGTATTTCTCGTGCATGTGCGCGTGCGCAGGAACCGGAGGACCTGCACGCTATGCCGCCGGCGCCCATCGTGCCCTCCTGCGTGGACTCCCTCTGCCCCAAGTTTGCGAGATTTCGCAACATCCCCAGGATGGCCGGCATGCACCCATCCCTCGTGTTCATCTCGTGCCACGCAGACCTCAACGAGGACAAGAGGGGTAAGTACACAGGGCCTCTGTTAATGGCGGCCGCGATGCGAGGACTAACGAACCTCGCGGCAGCGTTTTCGATTGTCTGAAGTCTCACCCTGCGATGTCTTTTAGAATTGGGCGCTATGCAGCCAGCTGGCTGCTGATGTAGACGCTTTCACTCAACAGTATTCTTATCGGGGCAGTGCATGCATCAAGGGATGGAGAAACCACGACTAGGAGAATGAATGTAAATTAGCTCAGCTAATCCACGATATACATAGCGAAAGATGTCGGCGTTCACTGTGGTCATTGGCGATGGCGTTGACATTGTTGTAGACGGGGATGACTTTGAGCAAAGGAAGGGTGCATAACTGGTTCTCTGGATAGGTGGACGCCTTATTCGTGCTTTGATACATTTGGCGGTGGTGAGAGAGAGATGTGGCCGGAATGCATTAGCGTTGACAGCGTTGTGGCTGACATGCGTCACTGTCGCAATAGCTAGGCCGCAGCGTTCATTTGGTGATCAATCTCTCTCGATCAGCTATTAACTGCATGCCGCCAGATAAGGGTGGCAGGGAGGGCGCGCTGCCTCTCCAGTGTGAGGAACGCAATCAAAGCAGGCTTTTGCAGTTGGACACCAACGTCACGTACATGAAAGCGAGATTGAGATCTCCGCTGACCCACGGGGCCGGTTGTGTGCTTTTTCTTTCGTGAAAATGAACGGCCTCTGCAAAGTTGTCAACGCCAATGAACTCTATGAACGCCGTCGGCTCACTTGTTCTGTTTGGGTTTTGAATTAAGGAAATGGCACAGTGACCGTCTCACATATCGCGGTGACATACGAACCACGCCTTAAAGGATGGGATAAAGGAGGGAGGGAAAGAAGAAAGAAAGCTGAAAATTGAAAGTTGGATTTTGAGGAAAATAGCGGCGCTGCGCAGCGGGGGAACACCTGTGGCTCGGTGCTACTAGTGGCGCATGCGCAGTAGGGACTAGGGAGCGAGAAATATACTCGCAGCGAGGCGCGTTGTGACGTCATGTCCTTCCTCGAAGCCCCGCTACGGCGAAATTGGAAGTTCACGGCCAGTAAAGCTTTCTCTTTAAATTAAGTCTCTCGTCATAGTCATGCTCTGGGTGCGTATAATTAATGCTATATGACCATTACGAGTATACTTTGTCTGTACAAAATTCTGGCCAAAAGAAGTTTTGAGCAGGAAACAGTTTATGAACGCAGTTTTATATTAGAATGCAATATTTTAGTGTAACAATATATATATCCGCAGACCACACGACGGCACTGTTTATTTTTTGTTTTTGGCGCTTTACATGTCGTCAAAAGCGCTCGTTATTGGCTTTCTTTATGGCAGACTTGACGCTCGATGCGATCGATGGAAAGGCATTAAAATAAATATTTTTTGCACATTAGAATAATAGACTGTTAGCTTCAATATTTCCATAACAATATCTTTCAGCTTTTCAATATTCAAAAGTTTTGACCGAGAATGTTGGTGATGAAAAAAAAATAGCTGGGGTTCAACGTGGCTTGAACCTATTTCTACGAGCGAAAGCTCTCTTAAGCATGGTTTTCTCTGTCTCAAATCAAATTTCTAGAGTCGAGGTCTAAGGCAGGTATGCAATGGTTATAGTCACATGATCGTGTGGTTTTACTACCGTAGGTTTGGCCACACCACCACCACACAGTTAAGTTCGGTTTGACAATGTGAGGCATTGAATGTCACTGTCTTGTGCTCATCCAAAATCGGAAGTTGTATCCCGAGGAGTAGAGCCCTTGCTCTCATAAAAAAAAAAAGTCAGCCTCCAGCGCTGGCACACAAGCGCCCATAATCGGAAGTTGTAAAAAAGCGGGCAGCGCCATTTGCTGCAACGGAAGCGCAATGGCTGTTCTCGAACAGGGCCCGAAGGCGCCGCGTTTTCTCCCTCTATCTGTCGCGCAGTGGTGGGGTGCCCTCGCGAGCTGCTGCCGCCCGACTGCGTGGTCGTGTGCTGCGATCTGATGGTGGTCCACGCGCCCAAACGCGACACCGAGGAGGGCTCGCACGAGGGTATCTTCGGCGAGTTCCTGTTCCGCATCGACACGCTCGGCTGCCGCCCGACTGCGTGGTCGTGTGCTGCGATCTGATGGTGGTCCACGCGCCCAAACGCGACACCGAGGAGGGCTCGCACGAGGGTATCTTCGGCGAGTTCCTGTTCCGCATCGACACGCTCGGCGCGCAGGCCATGCTTGACGGCACCGACGACTTGGACTATCAACTGCAGCCGCTGGGCTCAGCCGCAACACGGTGAGTGGCTGGAACCGAGAGCCCAGCGATTGGACGCCCCGCTCTTGAATTTAACGCGAGAGCGTCTTCAACTAGTTCCGTTGTATACCCGACCGCGGCAGCTGCGTTTTTATGGAGGCAAAACGCCGAGGCGCCCGTGTGCTGTGCGATGTCAGTGCGCGTTAAAGATACCCAGGTGGTCGAAATTATTCCGGTGCCCTCCACTACGGTACCTATTTCTTCCTTTCTTCTTTCACTCCCTCCTTTATCGCTTCCCTTGCGGCCCGGTCAGGTGTCCAACGATATATGAGACAGATACTGCGCCATTTCCTTTCCCAAAACCAATTATTATTTTTATAATCGAAACACGGCCGCCGCGGTCGCGTTCGAACCCGGGTAGTCTGGATCTGCAGGCGAGGGCCCTTACCACTCAGCCACCGCGGCGGGTGACATGTCTGGACGTGAACGTGTTTCCTTCATCTAGTACGGTATTTGCAGTTCCCATCTTTCATTCTTTTTAGACACCTGTGCTCTGTTTTATAAGGAGACGTATTCTACCACTTATTTGTATTCTGCCTCAACACTTGTGCACTGTAACGCTGTTTGAAGCAAAAAAGCTTCACTACGCTCGCTTTTCGAGCCATCAGCGGGGCCGCCAGTCTGAACATCAATGAAGCTGCACTCTGTTACTTACATTAGGTACAATGCTATGAAGTCTACGGAAGTAGTCCGCACAGAAAAATAAAGGGAGCCGTGTTACTGTCCTCTTTTTCAGTGGGCGAGTGGTCTAAGGCACGAGTGAGCGACAGCGTGTCGTCAGCAATTGATAGTGCATTTAATAAAGCTCATGACAAAGATGTCATGTAATAAGCCTGCATTTACTGTTTCGCTCACCACAAGGAACGCACTACTTTTTGGTCGCGAATGCAGGAAGCGCAAACAACAGCGCTCGCTTTTACAGCGTTGCACCTAAAGTATGAAACGGAGTATCGAGGTGAAACCATGAGCATAACTGGTGGTAGTGATGTCCGACACCAACGTGGTCTATAGGGTCAAGGTGAAATGTGAAGGTTGGTGAAATAGCCGCTGGTGTCGTTGTTGTAGCTGACGTCATATAAGAGTGGAAGAGCAAGAAGTCGAGGGGTATACACGCGCTTTTTTGCGCGGGGCTGCGATCTGAGGGTTCACACACATGTGGCGAGAGCTCCTTGTCATTGTGGGTATTTGTTGCTAAACCATCATCGCTTCAGATGCGCGTTTGTTGCGATGCGCGTGTTTTCTTTCAATCTTTCCACTCACATCTCTTTCAACTCTCCTACTGTGTGCTTGTGGCAGCGATATTGGCTCAGCTTGAGCCAGTGCTCAGGCCCGTGCACTTTCCTTTCCATGCTTGCTTCTGTCGACACAACAGCTCACTGCCAGACGCCTGGGGCGATGGAGGAAGATGAACTTCCTGCCGTAGCCGCGCACTGAGAAGTCTATGGAAACCACCAGTCGCTCGACCACAAACGTAGCCATGCCAGGAACAGTGTCGCTGAGAGCTTGATGTCACCTCTTATACCATTTTTGCAGATCATACTTCTGAGCTTTTCGCTTTCGACCAGAGCGAACCTGAGCTAAACCACCAGCAATTCTCGTAAGCTTCAGATTATAAATAATTCAGCCATGCATCCGCTGTGCAATGTAAATTTAAATATTCCAGATCTTACAAATGTTTAACACGCCGCGGTGACTCAGTGGCTAGAGCTCTCATCTACTGATCCGGAGTTCCCGGGTTCGAATCGGCCCACGTTTCGATGGACGCGAAACACAAAAGGCGCCCGTGCGTTGTGCGTTGTCAGTGCACGTTAAAGATCCCCAAGTAGTTGAAATTATTCCAGAGCCCTCCATTACGGCATCTCCCCCTTCCTCTCTTCTCTCTCTCCCTCCTAATGCACGGTTAACGTGTCCATCAAGATGTCACACATGCTTCGCCACTTCCTTTCCTTTGATCAAAAATTAATTTTCAGTTTTTTCGACTAAAACCGTGATATACACAACCAGAAATTAAAAGTTGGAATCTTATTCGCCCACTTAACCTTCTGCCACCTTCTCTTGGAATCCACTCCATTAGCCCTAAGGACGAGCTGTTATCTTGACTTCGCATTACATGCTCTGCCTAAGCCCATTTATTCATCTCGATTTCACTAGGATATAATTAACTCGCGTTTGTTTCCGCACCCACTCTGCCCGCTTCTGGTCTCTGAACGTTACACCTAACATTTTTCTTTCCATAGTTCGCTGCATTGGTCTTAAATTGAGTTGAACCCTTTTCGTTAGCCTCCAAATTTATGCCCCGTAGGTGAGTACCGGTAAGGTACAGCTGGTTGTTGTATATTTTTCTCTTCAGGGATGTTGGTAAGCTGCCATTCATGATTGAGAGAACCTGCTCCCCGTGCTGTGCGTTGTCAGTGCACGTTAAAGATCCGCAAGAGGTCGAAACTATTGTGGAGCCTTTCACTACTGCACCTCATTCTTCCTTTCTTCTCTCACTCCTTTCTTTATCCCTTCCTTTATGGCGGGTTTCAGGTTTCCCCTGAGATGTGAGATGTTCCCGAAAAAAACCAATTTTAAATTTTCCCCCGTTCTTATTCTTCTAGTTATTGCCATCTGATGATCCGAATCAGCAGTCACTGCCTGCCCCAAGTATTCCTTTATCGCTTCCAGCCCCTCATTACCAAGAGTGAGCTGGTGCTCCTTTGGTAGACTGTGGAACATTTCTTTAGTTTTTCTGCATGTTAATGTTTAGACCCACCGTTCTGCTCTGCCTGTTTAACTCACTGGTCATGCATTGCAATTCATCTCCTGAGTGACTCAGCAAGGCAATGTCATCAGCGAACCTCAGATTATTAAGGTATTCTCCATTAACTCTTATCCCCAAGTGTTCCCAACTCAGGCCTAGCGACCAGGCAGTAGAGGACTATGGGAAGAAATCCAGGGTTCCACGGAAACCTGTCTGGTCTGGTATGTTCATGGCGGAAAATCTTTAAGCGCCGACCAATCTTTAAACGTTAAACAGCAACCCCACCGAGAGAATAAGAAAAGGATTCCGATACCCTTCGTCCCCGGGTTAAGTGAAAGTTTATCCCGCATATTCCAGTCGTACGAAGTCGACGTCGCACATATACCCATGCAGAAGCTGCGACACGCGTTGGTTACAGTGAAAGACAAGATAAAGAAGGAGAAGTTCCCGGGAATCGTGTGTAGGGTTCCCTGCGCTGATTGTGAGCATGTCTATAAAGGTGAAACAGGTGATTTTCGAAAAAGATTGCAGCAGCACCACAATGATGTCAAGAACAAGCGCGTGGCAACAAACGCACTGGCTGATCATGCTATCTCCGAGGGCCATGACATCGACTGGGACGGCACGAAGATAATCGGAAAAGAAAAGAGCAAGACAACAAGGCTTTACCTAGAATCTTTTTATATTCAGACGACGGAAAACACGCTTGATCGCAAGGAAGGCAATCTACCCCCGATATACTCCCGCTGCTTGCGTCATACCATGAAACCTATATAACTTACCTTCACTCCTGTCTTTCTTTCATTGTGAACAAGGCCCCCGTAAGCCGGGGCCGAAACGTCATCTCCCTTTTTAACGATTGGTCGGCGCTTGAAGATTTTCCGCCACGAATATGGGATGGGTTCCACGAATAGCAGGGGAAAATTATAAGTAGAGTTCGCAGATAGAAATAATTTAGGGATCAGGAATACCCTTTCTGCAAACGAGAGAACAGGAAGTGGAGCTAAAAGAACCCCAGTGGTGAGACTAAAAATGAGACTTCATATTATGTGCCCACCCTGACACCGTGCAGGATGTGAAGGTAGTCGAAAAGGTGCGTTGTAGTAACCACAGAATGGCAAGGTCTCGAATTAGCCTAGATTTGAGGAGGTAATAGAGTAAACTAGTGAAGCGGAAGCCCATTAACGAGTTAGCAGTAAGAGAGAAAGCAGAGGAGTTTAGAATTTCACTGCAGAACAGATTTTGGGCTTTAACTGAGGAAGACGATCTTAATATTCAAACAATGAATGATAATCTGACTGCTAGCATCATGGAGTCCGCCATAGTATAGGTGGAAAGATGGTTCGACAGGATACCTGCAAGCTATCTGAGGATACGAAAGATCTGATTAAGAAACTCCGAAGCATGAGGGCGTCAAGCCCTAGAGCCAAAATAGAAAAACAGAACTATCGAAATTAATATATAAGCGCAATGTAGCCGACATAAGGAAGTTAATAACGAGAGAATCGAGCATGCTCTAAAGAACGGAGGTAGCATGAAAGCGGCGAAGAGGAAACTAGGCATATGTAAAAACCAGATGTATGCGTTAAGAGACAAGGAAGGCAATCTCATTAGCAATATGGATAAGATGGTTAATGTAGCCGCAGAGTTCTACAAAAAACTTACAGTAGCCAATGTAAACAGAACGTTAATGAGAGAGACACTAGCGAACCGCAATCTATCATCCCGCCAGTAATGAAATAGGAAGTAAAGAAAGCCTTAGGAGAAAAGCAAAGGGAAAAGCACCTGGTGAGGATCAGGTAACAGCAGACCTGTTGATTAACGGAGTGATATTGTGCTAGAAAAACTAGCCACCCTTTGTACGCAATGCCTTAGGACATCTGCGGTACCAGAAGCTTGGAGGAACGCAAACGTTCTTATTTGTTATGGAAGGGGAAGCCAAGGACTTGAAAAACTACAGCTTACTGTGCGTTGCCTGCAAGGTATTTATTAAGGTAATCAATAATATAGTCAAGGCAACCTTAGATTTTAATCAACCAAATGATCAGGCAGGCTTTCGTAAAGAATGTTGCACAATAGATCATACTCACACTATCAATCAGGTGATAGCGAAATACGCAGGATATAACCAACCGCGGTATATAGCTTTATTGGTTACGAGAAAGCATTTGACTCAGTGGAAACCGCAGCAGTCATGCAGGCATTGTGAAATCAGAGTGTAGAAGAGCCTAAAATAAAATTCCAATAAGGAAGAGCGTTAGGAGGGAGACAAGATCTCGCCGATGCTTTCGCCGCCTGTCTAGAGGAGGTATTCCGAGGCCTTAATTGACGCGTTTGAACTCCGGTTTTTCCATTTTTATTTCTATTCCGTTAATTATTAAATGGGTTACAATTGTTTCATTAACTTGTCATCGCCTATCACACACAAATCAATCATAAATCACTAGAAACACAAATTACCATGATACGATTTTGTTACACGGCTTAAGATTATTTCTGACACGCGGTGCCGTCTATAGGCTACGCCGACGCCTTTCGACTAAACGAGCTGTGTACGCTGCCGCGTAAAATTACGTTTTCATTGCCTTTACATTGAGCCATCAGAGCCGGAGACGCAAAAAAGTGTGTCCTTAGGGAGGTTTCATAGGCTGCAGGCACCCCCATAAATACTGTGCGGCGTGAATCAAACAACTCCTCTTGAACTGTTGCAGAGAGAGAAGAGGAGGTCTGAAGGGGGAGTGCTCCCTTCCGCCCCCCAATAGACACAAAGGAGGCGGGCGCGAATCTGCCCCGCCTCCCGCCTCACGTGATCTGCCGTGAGTTTTGGCTCCGTTTTATATAACAAAAATTTGAAAGTTTGCATGTTTTAAGAAAATTAAAAGCACAGTAACTGGCTCCCTTCTCGGTGGACACTTCAACCGCGCTGTGAGGAAAGGTAGGAAGGTGGGAGTTAAAGGAGAAAGTTGCCGCAGTGGAGTCATACCCCTATAAAGACGTTTGCATCAGGAGGGGGAGACGTCCATCTCCTCTCCGAGCTATTGAAAACAGCTCCCGCTGCTGCTTTCAACCCGTTATCGCCAGGGAACGCAGTATAGCCCTGCGAACAAGACGGTGGCGCCCAGGGAGCCCTCATTTGAAAGCTCTCTAGGATGCATGTGAAAGAAGTCTCGCAAAGCCCCTCTGAAGATTTTAGATGTTGAACCCCACAAACCACACAACTTCCCCGGAGGAGGAAAGCCACCACCGGATAAACCCAGGAAAGCCACCACCGGATAAGTCCATATGCAGTCGACGCACTTGGTACCCTCAATGGCCCCTATTTCGTGAAGCATCTAATACTGAAATGAAAAAAAAATGAAATGACATGAAAAAATGAAGTTTTTTTAGGAAAGGAAATGGAGAAGTATCTGTCTCACATATCGGCGGACAATTGAACCATGCTGTAAGGGAAGGAATAAAGGAGGGACTAAGAGTAATTTCGGCCATCTGGGGATTTTTAACGCGCACTGACATCACACATCACACGGGCGCAATTGTGTTTCGCCTCCATCGAAACGAGGCCGCTGCGGTCGGGTTGGAACCCGGGTACTCCGGATTAGTAGTCGAGAGCCCTAACCACTGAGCCATCGCGGCGGATTCTAATCTAGTTCCGCAGCGAATATTTATTGCCTGTACGCACCAACTCTCCGCTCCCCCGCCGTGAAACAGGTGCAGTTGCCGGTGGTTGTCCAGCGCGGCTCACCTGCAGCGGCGCCGCGGCAACGAGCCAGCCGCAGCGTCTTCTGGCCCAGCCTCTGTACTGGCTTCCTTTGCCGGGGCGTACGGCGAACTGGCTCCGGCGGAAGTCGTGGAGCAATTTGTCCATCGTCAGCCCCATCGCCCGTCTGTGGGCATCAACGGCGGTGCCGGGCTCCGGAGTGCGCCACCCGGCCTGCGCATGTTCCGCGTGGCGCTGCACGTGACGGAGGCCAGCGTTGAGGGCAGCGCCGCCACCTCCCGCTGCACGGAGGAGGCAACCTGCGAGGCCGCTCTGGTGAGGTCGCCACAGGCGACGCCCCTCGCTGTATGCGTGTCTGATCTTCCACCTCGAACGTTCTACGACAAAACTCGCATTCAGCTGTGGAAGACTTTGAGTACGGACATTCTTGCACTGCCTTGAGTACAGAAAATACCAGAATGCACGCGAAATGAAGCCGAGCGGCGAGCTCTGCGATGAGCGCCAGGCCCCTTAGATCGCTGTCGAGTTCCTGCGTAAGCTCTTTTTAGATTTCATGATGTCATCCCGTGTGAGAATCTGTGAATATGCGGACCGTGGCGAAGGAGGTGAAGGAGGATTTGGATAGGATGGATATGACGACAGCACGCTTTTCTTGAGGTGAGACGCGTGGTAAGACCTCGTTCCTGGCTGCGTGCGCAGGCCAGAAATGTAACCCCACGACGACCATGACTCGCCCGCGGGCATCTATACGCGCTGAAAGCAGCTTCAGAAGAGGGCATGTCCGGCGTTACAATTACGTTGGAGACGCTTGTCGAAGGTGACGCGAGTGGTGGTTGCGCCAGGCCGGCCGAGTGGCGAGTGCGATGCATGCACCGAGAAATGGGAGCATGGGGGTCAAGATCTGCGGTGCTACAGGAGAGGATTGAGTAAAGTTTATTACTGTTACTACGACATGAAGTCGTATTGTTCCCGTGGCACACACAAGGCCGCTGCTGTCTCAAGAGAGGGAATAGTGATAACGGGTCTGTGGTGGTCAAGAATGAACTTCAACCACTGTCGTTTTCTTTTCTGAAAAAAAAATGACCCGGAATGAAACGCTTTTTTTCGGGCATTCAGAATTTCTTGAATTCTTTTTTTTTTCTTGAAGGGCACTTTTATGATGAACAACGATTTCATGATGCATGGATATGTATGTACACAGTCCCGCAACTGGTCCGGCTTTTCATGGACCTCCTTGCGTGAATTACTACGTATATTAGACACTGCGGTTTGTTGGTTTAACACGAGCTCCTTCTTCGGAACAGTGATGCTCGCGCCTAAATAGCTCTGTTCTTTGTGTTTTTTTGCAGTATACTAATGACATGCTTTTTCCCTCCTTTCCGTCTCTCCTTTCTTAGGACAGAGCAGCGGCGTAGATCTCGGCGACTTGGTGCCAAGCCCACACCCAGCCGCACCATCAATAATGGAATTTTTAATATGTTTTCGTTATAAAAGCGATACACCATTCGCTCGAGCCGCATTGTGTAGAGTGTAGTTATTTGCGAACCCGTTTTCATTTTTATTACGTACTAATGAGGTTAACTGCGTATGTTGTTATTTCACTGTATGTTCCTATTTCACTTGGCTTACTCTCACGGCTCGCTCGGTATTTCAATTCAAAATGAAGGTTTTTTTCGGCCTAAATAGTATGTGCAGGTTTCAAGCAAGTGAAATCGTTAGATTTCCAACGCAGAACATAAAGGTAATTTCTGAAAAGCATGTACACAGGATCTGTCAGAGGAACACCCGAGGGATAGTGGAATCATCATCGGTTTCGAAGATGTAGATGTGTTTTGAAATTCAGAAAAAAAAGTTATTAGTGGCGGCGCAGTCTGCATGAAAATCGCGAAAGACATGCTGCTAGCTGGCTGTTTATGAAATATGAAAGACATCGCTGCATCCCTTGCACAGACACGCAGGTTGCGAGTTGCCAATAGTGAGATGCAGGTCTCATGTCTGATTATACAATGCCATTTATTTTCAAGCACCTCAGAGGTTCCAAACTTGGACCATTGAGTGAGAGGGGTACAGTAACTGGCAGCCCAGAAATGGTACGAGGTCTAAAAATACAGAAGTACACAATACAATGACCTCTGGCTTCTCGCCTAAACGAAATGCATTGTGCAGCGCACACATTTAGCTGGAGCATGCCAGCAGCTAATCGGATCGCATAATTTCGGAGCAAAAAGCTCAATTTCTCTCATGCAAAACTGCCAGGTCAAACAACGCTTGGATTCGACCATTAACCGGAGGCTCGTCACAGGTGTGGCTGTGACGTCACAACGCGTGACTTGTCGGAGCAGTTACCGCTGGTTCTGTCGACAAGCTCGCCCTCGACTGTTGGGTCACGTGGCTAACCACGTGATGCGCTCTGGCTGAATAAAAGCCAGCGCCCGCCGCCTCGACACCGCAGACATGGAGCCAGAAGCGGTCAACGGGTTGAGTTCTTTGGCGAAGCATTGGAGGCGCCGGTCAGCTTCTTGCGATCCCTTCCGCGGAGAGCGTCATGAAACCGCTTTGGCTATACAGATAAGTCGCGAAAGTGGGCTCGTTGAGTTGATGAAACTGATGAAGAGCGGCAGGTTCGTCTGCAGAAGCAGCAGCACAGACAACAAGAGGATCTGAAGCGGAAAAGGGCAGCGGATGCTGCCAACGTCTCCGCGTCGACATCGACTACTGTATCGGTTGCCTTTAGGTACGCATAACCTGGATCAGCAGAGCTGAGCCATAGCCATATTTTTTATTGCCGGCAACTCGGAGTGGTCTCTCAGTACCCCGTCACTTGCGTGGATACGGGAGGAGATCTCGTAAAGCGACAAGCTGAATGGCAAATATGGGGCAGGTATGCGCGCTTGCAATGATGCAATTCTTTTCCTCATATCTAACCAATCATGTCTGAAAAAAATAATTTCAGCTGACAGTTGCGCTACATTTGACAGTGTATGACTGCGTAGTCTACAGTTGATATCCATGGCATACATGGACCACACACGCGGAGGAACAGGCGCTTAACCACGTGCACAATTGTATTAGCGAATAAATGAGACCTTGAACACTTTGAAGGTGTCTTTCTTTTTCTTTTAACTTCGCTGTTTATTCAGTCTATGAATATTGTTTTGTCGACTTTCAGCGCCGTCTGCGTATCTTAAGCGCCAACCTGTTTAAAGGCTTACAGCCGAGGAGTGCTTCAGATGCCAAGCCGGCGCCGTCACTGTGTCATAAAGACAGGGAACCCTTCGAGGAACCACTTCCTCTTCCTGAGAATCATTGGAGAGCAAGGACAGTCGCCGCTGAGCTTTTCTCCGCTATACGACTTAGTTAATTCACTATGCCCATGGCGCGGTTAGAGCTGACTCTGTGAAGCATTTATTTCTGTCGCCATGAAATGAGGAAATGAGCAGTCAGCACGAAGAAGAGGGTTCTCTTCAGTGTTCCAGAGTACTTAGTGCTGCCTATAATAGCGTGCTATGCTGACATCAACTTGCTGATTAGACATAAACCGACTACTCATTTCCTTAGATTTTGTTCTCTAACCCAGTAATTTGTAGACTGACCATTGAAATTTGCTGTTTCGTGATTCAAAACTCTTTTTGTGCTTTCACGATCAGCGGAAAGGAGTGGTTAACAATGTGCCAGCGATTTTTAAACGTCGGCTAAATTCTCTGCACTTTCATTAAATGGTTTCTCTCTACGAAACGAACGAAATGAACGGCGGCGCAAACAAGGACACAAATTTAGCAATGTGAACGATTTGTTATTTTGTTCTATGAAGTGAACGCATGAAATATCAGCTTCCAAGCATAGGAAACATTTAATATTCAGCGGAGGCGTTGATGCCAATGTAAGCTTGCCTGCTCAAACGTGTTAAAAGTAATTGTATCAGGCTTACATTATGAAGGTTTAAGATCACAGGAACAAATACTGTACTGCGATCACCAAAAGGAAATAAAATAAGTCCCCGCCCGTACCAGTAAATATATCTAGCTAGTATACAATAGGAGAAATTCTATGGTGACGCGTTATAGAAAACAGTGCCGAGTAATAGGACAAGAAAGCAATGACAGATGACAGGAAGCCGTGTGAATCGTCTTCGTCTCTTTCTTGTCCTGTTTCTACGTGCTGCTTTCTGTCATGTTTACCATTAACCAGCTAGTCCAACCTAACCCTCATCCGCTATGGTAGGACGACAGAAAAGAATTCAAAAGAAAATCTCCCCGCCCATGCAACAGACTGGTAGACCTGGACAGAAACTATGGTCGGACAGCCGGAAAAAATCGCAGGAATGTTTTCAAGTCTTTTTAAACTGAATGATCCAGCTTTAGCAGGCTTGTGATAGCGAAAAAACAGACATTTGAGTGAGTGCCCACCGCAAGCGGTGACCTCGGGGTCAGAGATACCGCCTCATATGCGGGAGGTGTTGTGACGAGTTGGGTGGGAGGTTACGAAATAGCAGGTTAGAGGTGCATTTTTGCCGGTGGGTGCCCGGTGGTGGACTTCTAGAGGCCATCAACGGCGCAGGACTGAATATGACGTCATCCTCCAGTGCTTCAAGGAGGCGAGGTCATCGAAGCTTTCCACTTAAATATCTTGCATCAGCTGCGAAAAGGACGATGCATGCCAAACGCTGTGTCCGGGGCGGCTGATGACGACGACGACGTTGTTTTGGCGGCGCCCGCGTGGAGCTGAGCGGAGCTGCCCCGAGACTCCGGCGGCATGGCCGCGAGGTCTCCTAGTCTGCCCGCCGTCAGAGCCACTACCTCCAAGCACTTCCTCCCCCTCGCCGGCTACATCCTGGGCCGAAAAATATGACAGAGGACATACTCAAAAGTCAGGTGAGCAAGATGCAGCTCACTCTTGTCTGGCAGCAGCAACGAGATACTTCCGAATGCAGGTCTGTCTTGTAGAAGATGACTCCGGATCTTGCAATCAGGAGGTTCTTTGATATTCTATTAGAACTGCTTGTACTCATACAGGAAGTCTCATTAGCTGCTCTAGATCGGTGCGGCCATTCAGGCTACGCACAGTAGCACCAGCTACCTTGCACTTATAGTTTACAGCCATTGGGCTACTAACTACTCTGGGACAATCTTTGCCGGCGAAAACACATCATAGATAAACAATATCTATGATGTGTTTTCCAATGGTTCCTTCTACAAACAAGCGTGCTTCCGTCAGAAAACGCTTATCACAATGCAAAACTCCCATGAGCCTGATGAAATTCGCGCCACTTTCTTCCACTGTCTTGAGGAGACAAAGCAAAAGCTGCGTTTTTTTTTAGCCGATTCATATATACAATGACAGAAAAAGTGTCAATCGTCTCTACGAATGCGTTGCTGACTCCCTTGAGGACATTGTTTATCGGAGTAAAAGCGCTGCTCCTAAACGAATTGAGATCAGTGCAGTTGACAATATCTTCATGCGACCGCTGTTGTGCCTTCAGGAAAGGCAATATAAAAAATTATTTTCCTTTGATTCCACGCTATTCTTATCCGGCTCAAACAACTTCAGGTTCAAACACTGCTTTGCTAAAGGTAAAGACTATGAGGTGATTCGGGACGTAATTAAATTCAAACATAATTATTTATTTCCTGCCCATGTGTTTAATCTCTTGAATGGGTGACGTTTGAAACCGATGTGAGTAATACTAGCTCCCATTATCATGTCAACTTCCAAAGAATTTTGGTTTTCTTTAAACTTTTATAGCTTCTTCCGTACTCAAAGCCACAACATTTGTGTTGGTGACATCTGATATAGTCTCGGGCCGGTCGATTTTCAATGCCTTAGTTTTTTGCTGCATCTTCAGCAGTTGCCAGTGCCGGTTTGCGAACAAAGAAGCTATACTCAGGAAGCTGTTGTGCGTAGTACATGGCAAAAAAACAAATACATAAATCAAGGGTACGTGAGCCCCGGGGATAAGACAAATGTTGTACTGGGAAAGAAGAAAGAGGTGAGGCTTGTGTCGTGACAATTTAAGATAAGGAAATTTTTTGCTTGCGTTCAGCACAAATCTTTTCTACTTTCTCACCGCAGTGCAGTGATTACCATTCAGTGAATTTGCCCCTTTTTGGGAATTTGAGGAGTAAAAATGGGCGAAAAGGTAGTTTTCACGAAGTTTGAGACAACATTTAGAACCGGAATTGTCTCACTTTTTTCCAAATGGTGAAGTTTTCAAGGGGCTGCAAAAGAAAGGGGGACCTGCACCAAGGATTTATTGTTCTATCTGAGGAAATTTTCGGTTACGGCATAGAACACCTCTGCCGCAGTGGCTCTTTGTACCTGGTGTTCTACTACTGAATACGAGACTGCCATTCAATCCGATACGATTAAATTATTTTCGACGGAGCGGAAACGCGGAAATTGGTATGTGCGGCGATTCACGTGCACATTAAAACGCTCTTTGGTTATGTTATTCCGCAGCTACCTGCTGCGGAATTTCTCATGCCATGACCTCTGCTCCGGCAAGTAAAATATTAATGGTTGTTTTGCTTTGGCCTCCAAGCCTTTCTTCGTGTCTTTCTCCGAGTTCTTCCCGGAGTGGAACGACGACCATGACTCGCCCGCGGGCATCCTACGCGCTGATAGCAGCTTCAGAAGTGGGCATGTCCGGCGTTACAAGCACGTTGAATACGCTCGTCGAAGGTGACGCGAGCGGTGGTAGCGCCAGGCCGAGTGGCGAGTGTGATGCATGCACCGAGAAATGGGAGCATGGGGGTCAAGACCTGCGGTGCTACCGGAGAGGATTGAGTAAAGTTTATTACTGTTACTACGACATGAAGTCGTATTGTTCCCGTGGCACACACAAGGCCGCTGCTGTCTCAAGAGAGGGTACAGTGATAACGGGTCTGTGATGGCCAAGAATGAACTTCAACCACTGTCGTTTTCTTTTCTGAAAAAAAAAATAACCCGGAAAGAAACGCTTTTTTTCGGGCATTCAGAATTTCTTGCATTCTTTCTTTTTTTTCTTGAAGGGCACTTTTATGATGAACAACGAGTTCATGATCTATGGATATTTATGTACACAGTCCCGCAACTGGTCCGGCTTTTCATCGACCTCCTTGCGTGAATTACTACGTATATAAGATAGTGCTGTTGGTTTAACACGAGCTCCTTCTTCGGAACAGTGATGCTCGCGCCTAAATAGCTCTGTTCTGTGTGGTTTTTTTGCAGTATAATAATGACATGCTTTTTCCCTCCTTTCCGTCTTTCCTTTCTTAGGACCGAGCAGCGGCGTAGATCTCGGCGACTTGGTGCCCAGCCCACACCCAGCCGCACCTTCTATAATGAGAATTTTTAATATGTTTTCGTTATAAAAGCGATACATCATTCGCTCGAGCCGCATTGTGTCGAGTGTAGTTATTTGCGATGCGAACCCGTTTTCATTTTTATTACGTACTAATGAGGTTAACTTCGTATGTTGTTAATTCACTGTATGTTCCTATTTCACTTGGCTTATCCTCACGGCTCGGTCGGTATTTCAATTCAAAATGAAGGTTTTTTTCGGCCTAAATAGTATGTGCAGATTTCAAGCAAGGGAAATCGTTAGATTTCCAACGCAGAACATAAAGGTAATTTCTGAAAAGCATGTGCACAGGATCTATCAGAGGAACACCCGACGGATAGTGGAATCATCATCGGTTTCGAAGATGTAGATGTGTGTTGAAATTCAGAAAAAAAAGTTATTAGTGGCGGCGCAGTCTGCATGAAAAAGGTGAAAGACATGCTGCTAGCTGGCTGTTTATGAAATATGAAAAATCGCTGCATGCCTTGCACAGACACGCAGGTTGCGAGTTGCCAGTAGTGAGATGCAGGTTTCATGTCGATTATATAATGCCATTTATTTTTATTCAAGTACCTCAGAGGTTCCAAACTTGGATCATTAAGTGAGTGTGAGGGGTACAGTAACTGGCAGCCAAGAAATGGGACGAGGTCTAAAAATACAGAAGTAATTAATACTATGACCTCTGGCTTCTCGCCTGAACGAAATGCATTGTGCAGATAAGTCCCGAAAGTGGGCTCGTTGAGTTGATGAAACAAATGAAGAACGGCAGGTTCGTCTGCAGAAGCAGCAGCACAGGCAACAAGGGTATCTGAAGCGGAAAAGGGCAGTCGATGCTGCCAACGCCTTCGCGTTGACATCGACCACTGTATCGGTTGTCTTTCGGCCCGCATAACCTGGCTCAACATAGCTGAGCCATAGCCATATTTTTGTTTGCAACTGGGAGTGGCGTGTCAGTATCCTGTCACTTGCGTGGAATCTGGATTAAATCTCTTAAAGCGACAAGCTGAATGGCAAATATGGGGCAGGTATGCGTGCTTGCAATGGTGGCATTACTTTCTTCATATCCAACCAATCATATGTGAATAAAATAGTTTCAGCCGACAGTTGCACCACATTTGACAGTGCATGACTGCATAGTCTACAGTTGATATCCATGCCATACATAGACCACAAACGCGGATAAACATGGGCTTAACTTGTGCACAATTTTATTAGCCAATAAAGGATGCCTTGCACACTTTGAAGGTGTCTTTACTTTCCTTGTAACTTCGCCGTTTATTCAGTCTATCAATCTTATTTTGTCGACTTTCCGCGCCTTCTGCCGATCTTAACACCCCCAATGCCGATGGATGTTAGGGGCAGATCTTAGTACTCGAAAAAAAGCTAAGCAAATTCCCTGGCGCCAAGCGCCTTTAAGGGCTTGCAGCCGAGGAATGCTTCAGTTGCCAAGCCGTCGCCGTCACAGTGTCATAAAGACAGGGAACCCCTTGAGGGACCACATCCACTTCCTGAGAATCATTAGGGAGCAGGGACCGTCGTCGCTGCGCTTGTCTCCGCTATACGACGTTAATTCGCTATGCCCGTTGTTCGGTTAGAACTGACTCCTTGAAGCATTTGGGTCCTGTCGCCTTAAAATCAGGAAATGAGCTGTCAGCGCGAAGATTAGTGTTCGAAAGTGCTTAGCGCTGCCTATATAAGCTTGCAGCCCAGCCATTAAGCGACTACACATTCTAACCCAGTAGTTTGTATACCGGCCACTGAAATTTGCTGTTTCGTGACTCACAATACTTTTTGTGCTGTGGCGATCAGCGGAACGGAGTGTTGAACAATGTGCCAGCGATTTTTAAACGTCGGCTAGATTCTATGCTTTTTAATCAAATGGTTTCTCTCTATATTAGCTAAGTGAACGCTTTGCTATTTTGTCCCATGAATTGAACGGATGAATAATCAGGTACCAAGCACGGCAAACATTTAATATTCAGCGGAGGCGTTGATGTCAAAGTAATATTGCCTGCTCTCACGCAATAAAATTAATTACAGCAGGCTTACATTCTGAAGGTTTAAAATCACAGGAGTGTAAAGTGCCGTCTTCGAACAATCTTTTCAATGTTAAGGGGACAAATGTTATCCCGGGATAATCGCAGATTAAAGCTCTCGCCCCCTTGCCTGTGTGTAAAACTGAACAAATACTGTTCTGCGGTCACCAAAAGGAAATAAAATGAGTCCCCGCCCGTACCAGTAAGCATATTTAGCTTGTACAATAGGACAATTTTTATTTTGACGCGTTACAGAAAACAGCGCCTAGTAATAGGACAAGAAAGCGATGACAGATTACAGGGAGCCGTGTGAATCGTCTTTGTCTCTTGTCCGGTTTGCACGTGCTGCGTTCCGTCATGTTTACCACTAACCAGCTAGCCCAACTTAACTCTCATTCGCTGTGGTGGGATGACAGAAAAGAATTGAAAATAAGAGAGAGATACAACATATCATGTAACATGGGGCTGCTCCGGTCCCAAGCCCCCCGAACTAGACAAACATCACTCCGAGGAACAGTGGGAGTCTGCCCTGCTCAGCTCTGACTTGGCGACGCTGCGAAAGCTGATATCCCAAGCAAAAGCAACTGCGGTGGACATTGGTGTGCTGAAATAAGGACTGCACCCAAAATCTGTATTTTCGCCTGTCTATCCTACCTTTTTGGAATAATTTTTTTCTACTACTACTACCCCTTGTCCAAGGCGCCACTGGCTTTCGCTGACTGACGGACTTGCTGAACCAACTTTAGTTGCTGATCCATGGCCTCGCTGGTCAGGGCCACCTCCCATTGCTCACATGTCGGGTTGGACACAGTTAAGTGTTTTGGTTTCGCTGTGCATCCCCACGATATGTGGTAGAGCGTAGGGCAAACTCCACACCAAGGGCATGTTTACTGATATTGAGTGGGGCTAATCTTGTGTAGGATGAACAGGTTAGGGAAAGTGTTGGTCTGAATATTCCACCAGTCTATGGATTCGGAGGAGTCGAGTTTTTTGTGAGGGGGTGGGTATTTTCTGCTCTCCCGCCTAATATGTTCTAATCTGTCACTATAGGTGCTAGGCATGGGCGTAGGGAAGGGATGAGGACCCGCCCGGTTGGGTAAATCTCGGGCTAGATCGTTGGCTACCTCACTGCCAGCTTGTCCTTCGTGACCAAGTGTTCTATGTACAAACGTTAGCGCAAAATAAGACGCATTCACAAGAAAGGTGGACAAGAGCACGCGCTGTCTTGTCCACCTTTCTTGTGAATGTGTCTTATTTTGCGCTAACGTTTGTACATAGAACTATGCACCAACTAGCCTAGCAACAAGTGTTACTTGAGTGATTAGGTGTCCATGTTAGCTTGTGTGTTTGGCTTAGATTTCCAAGTAGCTCTGTTGCTTTTGAGGGAAGCGCGTTATTAAGAAAGTCTCGGCAGGCTTGTTGGCAGTCTGTTATGACGTGGGAGGACTCTCCTTTTTGGTCTTTGTGCTTGATGGTGATAGCTATTTCCAGAGCCTCTGCAGAGGAGGGGTTTTCTGCACAGATAGACGCTTGGATAGCCGGTTTTAGTTGATGTTCAATCGCAGCATCTGAGAACTTTCCCGGCGTGGGGTAGGCCCCAATGTCTGCGTAGACGGCTTCACGGCCTTTTTCTAGTTGTTTCTCAAGTGCCTTTTCTCTCGCTTGTCGCCTGCCTTGCTGATGAGCATGATGCATGTGAAGCGGGATTGGGCTAACGGTGATCTTCTCTCGGGTTTGGATTGGAAGAGAGGTTTTACTGCCTCTTGTCTCCAGCCCCGGCCATATCCCTAACTGAGACAGGATCATCCTTCCCTCATTTGTTGTTATAAGCCGTTCTTTTTCACTTTCCAAGAGGGCTTCTTGGAGGTCGGTAAATGTGTTGTACAGACCAAGCTCAAAGAGTCGTTCTGTAGAAGTGGCTATTGGAAGATTGAGGGCAGTTTTTTAAGCCCCTCTTATGATTGTATCGATAGCTCTGTTTTCCACAGTGCTCACTTTTTGGTAAGTAAGGCCGTGTGTTATCCTGCTCATAACTAGGGTCTGGACGAGTCTAAGGGTGTCCTCTTCTCTCATGCCCTTGCGGTGCCAGGTAATACGGCGGATCATTCTTGTGATTTGTTTAACGGTTGTTTTTATGGTTCTTATAATATGGTTGGATCTGAGGTTACTTTGAAGCCAGAGCCCCAGTATCCGGATCTTGTGCACCTAATTAATCTTGCGTCCTCCCAGGAAAAGCTCAACTTCTCCTGGGGGTGTGTAAGGTAGTTTGTGGAGTCTAATGAACTCAGACTTCTCGGGGTCACATTCCAGACCACTTCCGCAGCAAATTCTTCAACCCTGTGTATGGCTTGTTGTAGGGCTTCTTCTATTTGGGATAAGGAGCCGTGTGTAGCCCATAGAGTTATATCATCGGCATAGACAGTGTAGCATATGTCGGGCAGCGTTTGAAGCTTTCTTGCTAGTTTTATCATGACAATATTGAAGAGGAGGGGGATATTATAGCCCTTTGAGGACTACCCTTGTTAGGAAGGGGGAATGGTTGAGAACGGACTTCACCAAAGCCTATGGTGGCGGTTCTGTTGGAGAGGAAAGTCTTGATGTAGTTAAACATACTCTCTCCAGAGTTTAGACCACTAAGCTCATCTAGGATAGCCTGATGGGAGATGTTGTCAAAGGTTCCTTTTACATCCAGGGTTTAAAGAAGGTTTTCTCTGTGGGTGGGTATTGTATTAATCAAGGCTTCGCTAATCCTTAGGAAAAATAAAATCTATCCGCCCGTGGAACAGTCTGGTAGACCAGGACAGAAAGTAAGGTCGGGCAGCCGGACGGGAGTGAGAAAAAATCACAGGAACGGTTTCGAGTGTTTTTAAACAGTGATCCAGCGTTAGCAGGCTTGTGATCTTGAAAAAATACACACGTCTGAGAGAGTGCCCACCGCAAGCGGTGGCCTTGTGGTTAGAGAATCCGACTCATATGGGGGAGGTGTGGTGGGGTGTTGGGTGGGAGGTTACGGAACAGTGGGTTGGGGGTGCATATTTGCCGGTGGGTGCCCGATGATGGACTTGTGGAGGCCATCAACGGAGCAGAACTGATTATGTCGTCGCCCTACAGTAGGTGAAAAAGGCGAGGTCATCGAAGCTTTCCGCTTAATTACGTTGCGTTCAGTCTACACCCGTAACCCAACCTAATTCGGCTGCGAAAAGGACGATGCATGCCAAATGCTGTGTCCTGGGCGGGTGACGAAGACGACGAAGTTGTTATGGCGGCGCCCCTGCAGAGCTGAGCGGAGCTGCCCCGAGACTCCGGCGGCATGGCCGCGAGGTCTCCTAGTCCGCCCGCCGTCAGAGCCACCACATCCAAGCAGTTCCTCGCCCTCGCCGGCTACATCCTGGGCCGCGAAATTGGACAGGGGACCTACTCTAAAGTCAGGTGAGCAGGATGCAGCCCACACTTGCCTTGCAGCAGCAACGAGATAGTTCATAAAGCAGGTCTGTTTTGTAGAAGATGACACCGGATCTTGCAATCAAGCGGTTCTTTGCATTCTGTTAGAACTGCTGGTACTTATACAGGAAGTCTCATTAGCTGCTGTAGATCGGTGCGGCCGTTCAGGCTACGCACAGTAGCACCAGCTGCCTTGCACGTTTACAGCCATTGAGTGACTCCCTACAGTGGTGACAGTTTACCAGCGAAAACACATCCCAGAAATTGCAATTTTCCATTGGTCCTTTCTACAAATAAGCGCGCAAACGCTGCTCAAGATCAACCATTCCATTAAAATGCTTTCGCCATAAAACGCTTATCACTAGGAAGAACTCTTACAAGCCTGCTGAAATTCGCACCATTGTCTTCCACTGTCTTAGGGAGGCAAAGCAAAAGCTGAGTTTTTTTTAACCGATTGATACACAATGACAGCAAAATGTGTCAATGGTTTCTACGATTGCTTTGCTGACTCCCCTGAGGACATTGCTCATCGGAGTAAAAGCGCTGCTCCTTAGCGGAGTGTAGATCAGTGCAGTTGACAATAGCTGGTTGGGACCGCTGTTGTGTCTTCATGAATGGCAATATAAAAAAATTATTTTCCTTTGATACCACGCTAGTCTTATCCGGCTCAAAGGACTGCAGGTTGAAACCATTGCTTTGCTAAATGTAGAGTATGAGGCGTTTCGGGAGGGAATTAAATTCAAACATATTTATTTCCAGCCCATCCGTTTAATGTCTTGAATGGGTGACGTTTGAAACTGATGTGAATAATACTGGCTCCCATTATCACGTTAACTTCCCAAGCATTGTGGCTTTTTTTAAAACCTTGCTATTTCTTGCGTACTCAAACCCCCACATTTGTGTTGGTGACATCTTATAGTCTCGGTCCAGTCGATTTGAAATGCCTTAGTTTTATTCCGTATTTTCAGTGGTTAGCGTTGCTGCGTTGCGAACAAAGAAGCTATATACAGAAAGCTTGCGTGCGTACTACATGGCCAGAAAAAAAAAAAAAACAAATCCCGGGAACATAATCCCTGGGGATAAGACAACGGTTGTACTGGGAAAGAAAGAGATCAGGCTTGTGTCGTGACAATTTATGATAAGGGAATTTTTTGCCTGCCTTCAGCGCCACCGTTTTCTTCTTACTTACCAAGTGCAGTAAATTCCATTCAGAGAATTTTTCCTTTTTCGGGAATTTGATGAGTAAAAACGGGCGAAAAGGTAGTTTTTACGGAGTTTGAGATAACTGTTAGAACCAGAATTGTCTCCCGTTTTTCCAAATTGTGAAGTTTTCAAGCGGCCGCAAAAGAACTGGGAACCGGAAACAAGGATTTTTGGTTATATTTGAGGAAATTTTCGGTTACGGCATAGAATATCTCTACCGCAGTGCCTCTTTGTACATGGTGTTCTACTACTGAATACAGGATTACCATTCATTCCGATACGATTAAATTAATTTCGACGGAGCCGAAACGCGGGAATTGCTATGTGCGGCGATTCATGTGCACATTAAAACGCTCATGGTTTATGTTATTCCGCAGCTACCTACTACGGAATTTCTCATAGCATGACCTCTGCTCCTGCAATTAAAATATTAATCGTTGTTTTGCTTTGACCTCCAAGCCTTTCTTCGTGTCTTTCTCCGAGTGCTTCCCGGACTGGAATGATGTCGTGGAATCTCCGCGACATTGATTCAGAGCCAGTATAACTGACCCATTCTATGCCACCGGACACAGGATCGGCGTGAAGGGTGACCAGCGCTATGCGGTCAAGATCATTCCTCGGCACCTGGCCCCGCGCGAGTATGTGTACCACTTCCTGCCCCGAGAGTTGGCCATCATCCCCAAGCTGCAGCATCCGAACATCATCCGCGTCTACGACATCCTCGAGATCAAGCGCAAGGTGTTCGTCGTCATGGAGCTGGCCACGCAGGGGGACCTTCTGCTCAAGATCACCAAGGACGGCCGCTTCTCCGAGAGCAAGGCCTTCCACTACTTCGACCAGATATGCGACGCGGTCGCCTACCTGCACCGGCAGAACATCGTTCACCGAGACCTCAAGTGCGAGAACATCCTCCTCAGCGCCAAGAGGCAGGTCAAGCTGGCCGACTTCTCCTTCGCCCGGCACACCCGTGAGAACATTTTTTCGTTTTTTAAAGCGATAGCTCTAAAAGATGCAAACGGTGACCTCCGTGTCGGTTTGACCCCTGACCTTGATAAGCCAGCATAGCAACAGAACCAATTCATGTCAAACTGCGCATAGCAGGGGGTATACCATGGCCATGACGATTCACCGTGGTGGGCCGTGCTATCGCCCTTACAGTCCTCCTATTTAGGAGTGTAGTTGAAGTGGATAATGTCCCTACGAAGTTGTTTTTAGGCGTTGCTGTTTACATTTTTTATGCGCGTACATCCACGAATTTTGGCCCTTTCTAGACCGCACATCAACGAAAATCTTCAGCTCCACTGCCTTTCGGGCCGAAAAGACAATTTAGACCGTGTTTATCTCCCACCAGTTGAATTGCGGTATGTTCATATGTGCTTTGCTTTTTTATTGTAATTGCCAATGTACTATTCTCCGATGTGTCCTTTCTGTTTGAGTTTATTTCCGCAAACCAGGAGATACAGTGGTTGTGGGGGATACAAAGGGAAAAAGCTGCGCAGGGGAGATGACTGGTTCCATTATATTGTACTGACCTCGCTTGCTTGGGCATGGTATGCCTGCAGTATTTTTGAAATATATACCACAACGAAGTTTAGTTGGTTGGTGTTCAGGTATTTAGTTGGTTGGTGTTCAGGTTTTTATGGACAGTTTAAGATAGAGGAATTGAGAACGAGGTTCCTTGAGCATTGAGAGAGATTATTCAGCTTGTTCTCATTCGAATGTGTTACCGCCCGCGCAGACAACGCGGACAAGCGCAAGCTGCTGAGCCGTACGTTCTGCGGCAGCGCTGCCTACGCGGCGCCCGAAGTGATCCAGAACATCCCGTACCGGCCCAAGCGCTACGACTCGTGGAGCCTGGGCGTCATCCTCTACATCATGGTGTGCGCACAGCTGCCCTTCGACGACTCCAACCCGTTCCAGCAGGTGCGCGCCCAGATGAGCCGCCAGATCAGCTTCCCGCCTTCGTACGGTCTGACCAAGATGTGCCGCAACCTCATCCGGCACCTGCTCGAGCCGTACGTGCTGTACCGTTGCTCCGTGCCCCGTGCCATGAAGCACCCCTGGATGCGCAAGGAACGCATCAAGCGGAAGCTCAAGTGAGTGCCGTGCGCTTGCTGCCAGCTTGCTTTACGAACCTAATCGGTGTTGTATTCAGACGGGACATGCTGCTAAACCCGTAGACGGACTAACCGGTATATTCTTTCTTTCCTGTTAGAGGCACGCTATGCAACGAACCCCTGTTGATATCCCGTAGAAAAATCTGACGCAAAACATTATCTGTGCGGAGAATAGAGGCAGCAGCGAATTTGTGGGCAGCTGTCGCAGTGGGCGGTGCTGTTCGCGCAGTTGTTCTTGGAATTAGTCGAGATGAAGTTGGAGCTTGTATGCCTCTCTCCGAGGGAAAATTTGGAGCTCGGGGGAAGGTAGTGGTGGGCATACACGCTTCCCTTCCTACCTTGCTCCATAAATCTAAGCATGACCTTGGGGACCCACAGTCTCAGTTTATTGCACCGGTAATAGCGGTGGCGACCCGTAAAAGCAGCATGTGTGGGTGAATACGCGAGCAGGCCAACAGCGTATCCAGCTATCAAACCACTTCCAGAAGTCTCGACGGAATGCCTGGTCTCCTCCTGCAGAATGCTGATAGAGGCTAGACTGCGTCGTATCTTGAAACAGTATAACAGTTCTTGTTCGGTGCGATGAGTTCAGCGGAGAGGTACACGGTCGTACAAAGTATTTGTGGTGTGAGTTTGGCGCGCTTGGCAAAGTTAAGGGGAATGCTAGTTTGCTCGACCCTGCAGCTGGTCAGCGTAGCAGTCCCAACAAAACAAAGAGGTCTGTATTGAATCTTGACAGCTAAAAAAGGCAGAACATGTCAGCTATTGCATGCTATCGACAGTAGGTCCACGAATTTTTTCCTGCGTTTTTTTGTGGATTTTCTGTCGTTCAGCTTAATGAAAACACCGCGCTGTTCACCACTGTGAAATGCAGTGAGAGCTGTAGTAACCCTGCGGGTTGCAGTGGTGCCTAAGGTTGTTAAAACGGATGCTTGGGCGAGTTGGTACGACATTTTCCTGAAGAAGGGCGCGAACTTGGACACGGACAGAAGGAAGACACACAGATGGGCGCTGACTGCAACTAAAATTTTATTGCTTGGAGCGTCGAAATAAATAGGTGGCCACCAAACGACAAATAATTGGAGGACGCTTAAGCTTCGCCTTTAAGAGTGGCACGCGACAGCGTGTTGCTGCGCTCTCAGGGAGTCCACGGAACTCCATCGCCCATTCGTCGCGACGCCTTGCCCGTTAGACAAATCGCTCTGCTACGCACGGTGAAAGTGACGCGCGGAGCGGCAAACCAAGTAGAAGTGCTGCCAGGCGCCTTGCCGAAACGCGCGCGACTCAAGCTGCAGTCGTAGTTCATCGGCACATCGTCCTCAACAAACCCGATGCCACGAACGCCAGCATGGCTTCCGCGCCGAACGAACGGGCAGCAAGCCGCAAGCTTCGCGGTGAACGCGCCTTGGATGTGCGCTGCGCAGTTCGCCGCTCACCGCGTGATTCCTGCGTCCTCGCACTGCCCCACTGCGCCCGAACGAGACGAGCGGGAGGAGCTAGTGTTCCTGTATATTCTCACGCAGGGAGCAGAGTTGCGCGAAGGTCCGCCATTTTGTTCCAAGCTCTGCGGGAAAGCTGCTTGTCGTGTGGCAGGAGCCTCACGAGAAGGCTGTTTAGAGGCACCACTCTTGGTCCCTGTGGGGGTTTCACAATACCCCTCAGTCGGATAACAAAGCAGACAGCACTCAAGGTCGGGAGCCCCTGGCCCCATCCTCGTCCAGGTGGGCCTTCACAATACCCTCCCGTCGGATAACAAAGCAGACAGTGCTCGAGATAGGAGGGACTGTGCCCCTGTGTAGTGTTCCTGTGGGAGCATAGACAGCAACACTATGCCTGTGAAGTCAGCTTCTCCGCGGAAATTTGAACACTTGACGTCACGCAAATCTTGTGATCGCCGCTCGCCGAATGGTGTTCGGAGCGGCAAGGGAAAACAGACGCGCAACTCTGCTCCCTGTGGCAGCATATACAGGAATACTAGGAGGAGCTGCCGTCACAGAGGAGCTGCTATCTGTTGGGGCAGTGGCGTACATTGCGAGGAGGAGGAGGAAGTGGTTTGTGTGGGCGCCGCCTTCCAACTCGGTTTTATTTATTAATGCTTCTGGGATTTTTCGCTCACTGCCGACGCCGACGACACCGGCTTTTCTGCGACACGGGGCCCTTAACGCTCTCGCGTTAAAAGAAAAACATACACATTCATTGCCATTGCAAAAATTGTGTTATATCATGCTGGATATCAGTCGGATTGCTTAGTTTTGTTCGATGGAGGCTGTACACAGTCGGTAAGGGCGTTTTTTGAGCGCAACCGAATGAACACTTATACGTGTAATGGGAAGCTTGGAAACACCTAAAAAGGCATCGTTTCGCCCACGGTTACCGGATGCTCACCAGCTTCGTTTAAAGGCCTTTCTTGGCTCATGAGTGCCGTGGACCGAAGTTGTCCGCACGAACTGTCAACCAGCAGTTGTTAAGCAGCATGTGTGTATATGAAACAGAAATTAGAACTAAGAGTAAAAAATAAAAAAATAGAGGAATAAATGAATAACTAAAAAATAAAAAGAAAACTGAATAACGATAAAAATCATAGTCACCGAAAATTAAATAAATGCTAAATGAAAAAAAATATATATAAAAATAAAGAAAAAGAATGATTGAGCACAGGGAACGGCTTCCGCGTTTCCGATCATAAGCAGACCTAAATGCTAACCTGTAATTTTTATTTATGATCATTTAAGATGCTTTCTAGGTATTGTGCTCAATGGGTTTCACTCGTATTTCGGGGCCCCGTTTGTGCTGACATTCTTCTCGTACCGTTGCTTTTTCGTTCCCCGCTCCTCGGATGCAGTGCTTACTTTCGACCACACAGTTCTACCGGTATGTGCGTCGCACAACCAGTAACACTGCGCTTGTGACCATGGCAAACTGGTTTGACAGACGCTTGTTGGATAAGAAAGCAGCTGCACCGTGGCGCTTTGAATCGATTTGAAGCGCTTTGCCGTGAGAGAAAGAAAGGAAACAAAAGAGACTGAGACGTCACTCTAGATGAAACCGGAAAAGCGTACGACACTATCTTTTCCGGGCAGGTTCTCGTTCTTTTACATCCCGTTATCGTCGTTTATCGGCACATAAACAGGCAAGGCGAGGCGCATGAAGAAATACTGCCGGGAGGCGCTGAGGCTTCTCCTGCCATTGCAATTATCAGACACCTTCAGCACAGACTGCACCCTGTTACCGTTACCCCCCGGCCGGTGTGCACGCGCTGATTTGTCCCAAAGCTGCAAGCGGGCACGCACTGCAGTGCAGGCAGCTGGCGCCATCTGGCGCCGTCAAGGCGATTTGCGCATGCTCACTGACGGCGCGCGGGCTCCCGGTACGCCGGTATCGGCAACGGTAACCCGGTTCTCGGTATGGTATAGGTGTCTATTCTTGAAGAACCACATAACTTCCGCCATACTTCCTTCCTGGACCGCGTTTTGGTAGGGTCTCTCCTATCTTTTTTTTTTTTTTTGGGGGGGGGGAGGGGCATGCATGATTATGTTGCTTTGTATATGCCTCGTCACGATTGCCCCGTGGCCTTGTTCTGCTGGGCCAATGGGTTTCGTCTAGATGGCGCCACGGATGATGAGTTCTGCCAACGTTTGCTGCGTCGGCGCCGGTGCGAGAACCCGCGAAACCTCTCTACAGCACTTGTTGCTGCAAAGAAAAAAAAGGACATTATTTTTTTAGCTTTTGTTTTTGTAGCGAAAGCCACACTACGCTAGCACTTCGAGCCTTCAGCGTGGCACCCGTTGAGCTGCGTGGCAGCCTTTGAGCTCCTTGGCGGCGCCGTGGCTGGTCACGTGGTTGGTCACGTGGTGCGAAGCAGCTGCCGGCGGCGCGGCGCGCCGGCGAAACCGAGTGGGCGGGGGGGGGGGGGGGGAGTGGAAAGGGGGAGACGGTGAATCCACGTCCAGAGACGAAGATAAACAAGGAACGCCCAGCGAAACGGAGCGGCGAGAGACTGACTTTGTAATTCGACTGAGCGAGTTCCACTCGGCCAGCTGCAGCTATCGCGTCACTCCAGGTTTAACCAGAGCTAAACCACAGCCATTTTTCTGAGTGCCTGACATCATAACGGGTTCATACTAAACATTACATTAAATTCCTATATGACAATATAATATTGCAACATTTTTATAACATGCATTTTTTGTGGAACGCTTGACATCATAATGTAGTTCATTCCATACAAAAGCCTTGTATGGTACAAGATATTATTGCAGCGTTTATAAAATGAAAATTCCCAAAAAGAACTGCTTGATTCAAGCCTTACCGCTGCCCATCTACTTCACCACAAAAGGTTGCGTCCGATCTTTATGCCTTCTGGGACAGATTTCATTTGCAAGATGTTCGCTTGAAAAAAAAAAAAATATTGTTCTGGGGCTGAGAAGAGGACAAAAGCTGTGTCGAAAAGAGGCCGTCTAGACAACAGCGCTATAGCTAGCAGCCAGCCAGCGCAGTACGCTATACACAGCGCTGGCAATCGCGAGGAGAAAGGGATCTTGCTCTTTTTTGGAATCAGTCCTTAACGACGAGCCGGCTTTGCGAAGCTGACATATGACGTCTATACTTATGAGTGAAAAAGCGTAAAAACCTGGCTATGTCTTACTGTGAGTCGGTGGAAGGGAATGCGCTTTTTGTGAGCGATGGAAAGAAAAAAAGGGCAAAAATGGGTGTGGAAATATGGTGTGCCTTCCAAACGTCAACTATCGGATCCAGAAAGCGATCGAAAAAGACTGACGAATGTTGTTCAGAAAATTGCGGAGGACATTTAAGATTATTTAACATGCGTTGAAAGCGAAAGCGTTGTTTTTATTTTTTATTTTCTTTTGTTTTTGTTTTTAATTAGGATTCTACCCCTTTTCTAATCACACACCTACTTATTAGCATACAGTCGTCTGGCAACGCTGATAATAGTATCACCTCTGTTTGCCGGAAAGCAACGCTGTTTTGTGGCCAATGGATTACGTGCTCGCCTCGCAATCTGAAAGTGTTGGGATCAATTCCCTGCACCTTTGGAAAACAATTTCATTTTCTGTGCCGGGGATTGGGACGTCACTCTTTCTGGGCATCGGGTTTTGTTACCGGTCAGGCATGTAATGCTTTCGCATTAAAAGCAGAAGGAGTATTTAACGCTGAGATATTCGCCTGGCTCAATCAACGCCCGATCACGGCGGCCACGGTTCGATGGAGGTGGAACACAAAAGGCACCCGTGAGCTGTGTGATGTCAGGGCTCGTTAAAGGTCCCCGGGTGGTCGAAGTTATTCCGGAAACCTCCACTACGGCACCTCTTACTTCCTTTCTTCTTTCACTCCTTCCTTTATTCCTTCCCTTAAGACGCTGTTCGGGGTCCACTGAGATATGGGAGACAGTTACTGCCTCATTTCCTTTTCTAAAAACCAATTTTGCAATTTTTGTTGCCCAGGCGCCTTCCGATAATATACGGGAGCTTCACATTGAATATCTCGACACTGTAAATTTGCTTTCTGGCACTGCTCGTACACGACGCGCTGAAAAATTGCTAGCCGTTACCGACTTAATTGTGGCTAATATCGTTACATAGTCGAAGGGGAGGACGACGCAAGAGCGATGCGAGCGCAGCGCGCAGGTCGAGAGCGCAGAGCACAAACGCCTAGAACACGTACGCCACCGAAACACTTCGTTAACTTCGTCTTTATTCATTTCTGCATGATTTTTGTGTCATTATCTAATTCAAGGATTTCTTGAATGCAGGAAATTGTAGAACTGGTGCAATTTAAATTTTCACCAGATTTGTTCTTGGCATACAGTTGACGTTTGCTTGCTTGCTTTCTTATGCGCACGCTTTGGTCGCCTTCTTTAAAAGAACAATAAAACGGATTTCGATCATGGCTGTATGCATTACACTAAACTGCACAGGAATGGATCACATTTCGTCCTGGCTTCAGAGGTATTCATAAACCCAGAGAATCTTCTGGTCACACCGCTCGCCTGAACTGCCGCACCTAGCGTAACAAGAATCGCATGTAATTTCACTCAAACATTATTAAGGCGCATGATGGCCTTAGCCGCCTAAGTGTCATAAAACCCAACACAACACAACACACATATTATCGAGCAACGACATAAGTCTTTAGTAGTTCGAGCCAAGCAATTACTGCATTAGCATGCAGTGTAGTCATCTTTTGGCGGAAAAACAAAATTTATTAATTTATTTATTGAGTCATCAAATGCCCCTGGGCCGGGGTTTTACATGAGGGGTGGGCGCCGTCACGGAAGAAAGTTTTGTTTGGAGGTCTTTAAATTATTTGCACTGGACTGGTGTACCACTTCTTCGGGTAGATCATTCCGGTCTTTTGCTGTATGTAAAAAAAAAGCGAACAAAGATGCGATGAAGTAAGTGGGATGACTGGTCCGCGATGAAGGACGATGCGCTGGAGATATAACGATGCTATCAATTGCAACATGATAAAATTTATATTTGAGAATGAGCCTGGCTATTCTGTGTATTGTTTGTCCATTTGAGAGATTTGCATCAGTTATTAGCGCTGCGACACTAGCATAGGAAGAATATTCATGGAAGATAAATCGAGCGGCACGGTTTTGGGTAGATTCAACGGAATTAGAAATATTTATTTTGATTGTGTGTGTGTGGGTAACCTGTCGCGATATGCGTGCTTTCGTTCTTTCTCTTCCCTCGTCTGTTTGACTGGCTTCCTCTGAAGTGTGTACCAACTGGACAGGGTTTCGACTCGTCTATGTGTGTGCGTGTGTGTGTTTATGTGAAGGTGCGCGCCTCCTCCAGAGCCCACCACTGACCCACCTACCCATTTCCGCTGTCGAGAAACCTCCACCCACCAGAAGTCCATTCAGAACGGGACCAAAAAAACGACGGGAAAATCAAATTCAAAAGCGCAGTGGAAAGCCTAGCAACGTAAAAACGAAATGCACTTACAGAATAATACTGCTAAAAAAGATTTGTGGCATCGCATCAAGTGATCGCCTGTGGATATTTTTTTCGTCACAATAAAATCTGAACCTCACCCAGGAGGGTTTCTGTAATAGAGTTGCCCATGAATCGTATTGAAAATGAGAAAAATACAAACTTTATCTGAGAAATAGCATTTTCTTTATACGAAATGAAGGCTTGTAAGCGCGCACTGAGCGTAATGCATGATGTCTACAAACTTTACCTTTTAGACTCACTGAATGGTGCATCAAATCTTTGCAAATCCGTTAGACAAATAGAATTACTCATTCCTTACCATGGTCTCTGTTATTCACTAGCAGTGTCCGGCTAAATATTCAACAATTTCGCAGGCCCCGGAGTTACTATTTCATGAGGTGATAGAATTAAACTGCAGTGAGCATGGGGGCAGTGTAACAATATCACACAGATGAACACGTGTTGTAGTTTCGTTATGTTTCAGCTGCGTGCCAACGCTTCTTTGTCTATATATAGGCTTGACTGAAGGTGTGGAACCGAAATTTTATTTTTGGCCTCCATACGTACAGCGCATCTAACGGCACAGAAGGCACAGAGACGAAGAACACACACACAACACGCAGAATATGTTGTGCGTCGTACTCTTCTCTGTGTCGTTTTGGCAAACAAAAACCAACTCGCCCAACAAATTTTATTATTTTTTGGATTTAGAAGAGTCAAAGAAACTACGCTTAAAGGCAAACAGGTCTGATAGCGGGGCCCTGGATCCCAAATAAAGATTAAATAAAGGATTTCTCACACATCCGTCCTGCAGGCACATGAAGGACAGCCGACTGAGCGAGCTGGAGGCCAAAAGCAGCGCTGGCAACGTCAGCCCGCGAGCGGCGCAGTCCGACGTAAGCGTTCCTCATGCCACCAAGGGAAGCCCCGTCCCGAGCCCTGCCGGCCTTCGCTCCATGTCGGCGTCCGCGCTGCCCCACTACGGCGCCGGAGGCTTCGGCGGAGGAGGCGGCGGAAGAGGCGGCGGAAGGCGCAGTCCCAACGGCAAAGCCCGCTTCACGGCGGAGTCGCCAACCTTTTACAGCAAGACGACGCTGGCTAGCCAGACCGACGAAGGCCCTATCGGGTGGCAGCAGCCAGGCTCACCGTACAGGCCAAACCCTCTCCTCCAGCAGCCTATGCGTCACGGCCACGGGGCCGTCAACACGCGTGTGCACCCGTACACGACGGGCGGCTACCAGGCCGCCGGCGGCTACGGCTATGGCATGTACGGCGGCCAGGCCATGGGGAACATGGGCATGATGGGAGCGGCGCCAGGGTACATGCCGGCCATGGGGACCATGCCTGTGGGGGGCATGACTCCTGGCGGAGGCATGTTCCCCATGCAAGGAGGGGCGCCCATGATGGGGATGCCCCCACGAAGGCGCAGGTCAGGAGGCAACCTGAACGTGAATGTGGTGACACCTCGCGGCGAGATTTCGGTGTCCAGCAGCTCGTCGGGATCGTACCTCTAATGGAGCTAAACATAGTGGACCCCTTCGGCAACTCTCGAAAGGACCAACTGTTCCTGGCTTCTCTGTTCAAAGACTTTGTTTTTTGTCAACAGGGCCCGGACAGTTTACGAACTATGGAAGACACATACTCGCCAAGTGCCAGAGATACTCACTGTCCGGTGTAGGCGGGATATGGCCAATTCAAAAGAGGTCTTAGAGGCTTGACGGCGGTGTGAAATTCTCTTCGTGATCATGATGTCAGTCCCAGTGCGAACATTTGTGGCGCGGATCAGTTCCTTCAGATAAGGCGGTCCTTATTTTTTGCACACATTTTGAAATTATGCAACAGGTGTATTTCCGTGCTTGAAGTAACGCAGCATGGTCACCAGTTTTTGATATAAAAGACTCGTCCCAAAAATTTGAAGAAATTGTAGCCATAATCGTCTCTTCTGTTCGATGTCGACGGTTCTGTTCAATTCGCAGCGATCACATTTAGTTTGTAGCGGAATGCAATAACTCCTGTGTACTGTCATTAGGAGACAACAACGCTTGTGTACCAAGGTCAGATGGCAATAGCACCTTTGTACTGACATTAAATGAAAATAGCGTCCGTGTAGTGATATAAATTCATCTGACCTAAACTAATCCGGAGCCATATGTATACGTTACGTTGAGCTTAATGGCACACTGTTTGCAATGGGACTTAACAACTCAGTTTCTAGGGTGTTCTTATACGGTCAGCGTAAAAACCTTGGTGGCATGCGCCCTTTTGCAACTTGCGCGCTAGGTAAGTAGAATCGAAACACAACTTATTCGGGACCCTGCGAACGTCACTGCGCTGTGCATTGCAGTAGTGTTGAAATCTGGGTCAGTTGGTACATGTTCAGGAGTAAACCCAGTCAAAAGACGGAACACAGCGAAGAGACGAGGAACACACACGACGACTGGACTAGCAACTGTGCTTTATAGAAGAAAACAGTCTCCCAGGAAAAGTGGCAAAGTTTGCGCAGCTTAGTTAACAACAATCTACATCCAAAGATAAGCTGTGATCTAACGCCGTTGCTAAAGGAAGCTAAGTTCCTTCTGCATGAGGTAGATAGGACTGCTGATACAATCATCTCCTTGAATGCTAATGAGGAACGCCTCGAGGATTTCGCGCTCAACTTTTCCCTTGCCTCTGCCGACGATACTAACATTAGAAAATAGCGGGTAGCAACCGCATTCCCGGCAATGTCGAGGCAAGTTAGCGCCGTCAGTAGGGGACAGAGAGTTGTGGTGTTCTCTTAGTCTGTCATTAATACATAAGACAAAGATGAGAAGCAGAGGTGCCTTTCTGAAGGTATGGACGCCGTTTGGAAATCAGAAACGGCACAGTAACCACATTCTTCACCGAGTTGTGGACTACTTCACAGAAAACAAGTTGACACTTCTTCAGGCGGATAAAGAAGGCGGTTTTGTGGTGCTTCCCACGGGCGCGTTGGGTGAGAAGGCCTTGGCGACCATTGACAGGAACTTCCAGCCTGCGAAGCGCAACTCCTCGAAATTGAAGTCCGCAGCTTTGAGGCTTCTGTTGGCCAACAACCTGGACAGCCTGTCTCAAAGGGTGAAGAATTGCAAAGGGAATCACCTCCGCGTGTTTTTCTCTGCAAAAACGCACAAGGCTGACTGCCCTTTGAGAGCCATTGTGACAGAGGCAGGCACGTGGCAGAATTTAGTGGGCCAGTATTTGCAGAGACAACTACAGTCCATCACTGTTCAGGACCCTTAGTGTGTTGCGAGCGCGGCTGCAGTGATTGAAGTTCTGGACAAAGGCATCCCTGGAGCCAACAGTGCGTTTTTCATTGACATTGAGGACTTGTTTTACAGCATCCCCCATGGTGATCTATTTGTGGCGGTGCGTGAGCTGATTGAACAGCAGGGTCAAGTCGCCTTTCAAAATGCTTGTGGCGTTTCTGTGGATACGTTCCTTGAGCTGTTAACGATTTATCTTTCTTCCACAGTTGTTAATTTTAAGGATGGCATGTACGTCCAGAAAAAAGTAATCTGTATTGGGGCAAGCGTAGCACCAGTACTGTGCCATATATTTTTAGCAAAGTTTGACAACACGTTGCAAGGCGTTCTTTTTGACAAACATGTGTGCAGAATTTTTAGATATGTTGATGATTTCCTGATTCTTTTGAATCTTTCACCCAGTGACTCATTGCATGTGGTTGTAAACCAGGATTTGACAGTTTTTAAAGCTTGCTCGAGTGCCCTCAGTTTTACATATGAACAACCTGCTAACCACTCGATTAGATTTATAGAACTTCAATTAATATTTCGTGACGATGGCCATGTTTGCTGGTGCTTCATGCCTAGAACTAAAAAGTTCTTATTACCGTACTCGTCAGCTCATTCCAAGATTGTCAAGAGGGGGATTGCTACTAACTGCTTCCGAAATGCACTGCAAAAGAGTTGCTACCACAGCATGAAGACTAGCTTCGATATCCAGTATGAACGGTTGGAGGCGGCCGGTTTTCCAAAAGAACTTCTGAGGGCAGTGGCCGAAACGCTCTTGCAAAAGATAAAGCTTCGAGACGTCAAAAGGGTTGACCCAAAGATAGTGGAAAAGAGAAACTTTGAAGTCATGCGTTATGTGCATAATGTCGCCCACTCCATCAAGAAGGTCGCCGGAAAGCAGGGCGTCAATGGTGTGTTTTCAGCTCCCTGCAAGCTTTCACGCCTGTGCTCACATGTTGCACGTGGCAGGACTTATCGGCCAGTTTGTTCGACGCAACATGAAAACCGCTACGTCAACTGTGCCACAGGTGTGGCTTACAAAATTCCGTTGACCTGCGAAAAAGTGTACATTGGGCAAACAGGCCGATGTATTAATCACAGACTAAGAGAACACCACAACTCTCTGTCCCCTACTGACGGCGCTAACTTGCCTCGGCATTGCCGGGAATGCGGTTGCTACCCGCTATTTTCCAATGTTAGTATTGTCGGCAGAGGCAAGGGAAAACTTGAGCGCGAAATCCTCGAAGCGTTCCTCATTAGTATTCAAGGAGATTACTGCATCAGCAGTCCTTCTATCTACCTCATGCAGAAGGAACTAAGCTTCCTTTCGCAACGGCGTTAGATCACAGCTTATCTTTAGATGTAGATTGTTGTTAACTGAGCTGCGCAAACTTTGCCACTTTTCCTGGGAGACTGTTTTCTTCTATAAAGCACAGTTGCTAGTCCAGTCGTCGTGTGTGTGCCTCGTCTCTTCGCTGTGGTTCGTCTTTTGACTGGTTTTACTCCTGAGCGGTGCATTGCATAGACCAAGTTTAGTTCGAATGAAATAGCACGCGGCTACGTGTTTTCAGAGTGAGGCTTGTAGAACTTTACGCTTTTTATTTTTGTCCGTACCCTAGCCCCAACCAAAGGTCCTTGAAAACGAAAATATCCCATTGCGTTAGGCTACCAAATAATAATAATAATAATAATAATAATAATAATAATAATAATAATAATAATAATAATAATAATAATAATAATAATAATAATAATAATAATAATTGGTTTTTAGGGAAAGGAAATGGCGCAGTATCTGTCTCATATATCGTTGGACACCTGAACCGCGCCGTAAGGGAACGGATAAAGGAGGGAGTGAAAGAAGAAAGGAAGGAAGAGGTGCCGTAGTGGAGGACTCCGGAATACCTTCGACCACCTGGGGATCTTTAACGTGCACTGACATCGCACAGCACACGGGCGCCTTAGCGTTTTTCCTCCATAAAAACGCAGCCGCCGCAGTCGGGTTCGAACCCGGGAACTCCGGATCAGTAGTCGAGCACCCTAATGATCCGGAGTTCCCGGGTTCGAACCCGACCGCGGCGGCTGCGTTTTTATGGAGGAAAAAGGCTACCAAATGCTGAACGCGTTTTTTTTTCAATTCGTTGTTTGGAGCGTGGAAAATAGCGTAGAGCTTGCATTTCACGCCGCGAACGTGCGGCGGCAGATGAGCGCTATGCAGTCTAATAGGCTCCTCGCTTTGATGGATGTGTTGGATGACTTTTCTTTCCTAACTACACTGCGTTATGTGTGAGGAACGGGGTTTTTTTTTTGCAAAGCAACTCTTGCTTCTTTTGCTGCAAGCCCGCGCCTGACAATATTCGTTAAATATGGAGGTCAGACGAGTGGAGCTTAGAAAACGACATGGCGACTTTTCTCTTCTTGGAATAGGTATTAGTCACTTGCTTCTAGGCTCTGCACAGAGCATGGGGAAGCGAGCTATTCGGCTCTTCGTA
Organism: Amblyomma americanum; assembly: GCF_052857255.1. Classification (NCBI taxonomy): domain Eukaryota; kingdom Metazoa; phylum Arthropoda; class Arachnida; order Ixodida; family Ixodidae; genus Amblyomma; species Amblyomma americanum. The sequence continues at coordinate 106,032,065 of NC_135498.1, forward strand.
CTGGGACTGAGCTTACTGCAACTCTTCAGTAAGTAACGCAAGTAAGTTCTGCTGGCTCTTCAGGAGAACTAGTAAAATGTCCGTGCACGTGATTTAACTTGCCGTGCTAAACGCTTATCGCTCGCCGCTGAATTTCTATTGTTAGCCAATTTTTAATTCTTGTTTTATTTTCTATGAATCTTGTGTTCATTTTCAACGCATCGCTTTTAACTCCCGGCGTTAGTACATGACAAGGTAGAGCGCGACAATGGCAAATAATAATAATAATAATAAATCAAAATAGCTCTGTGACTTCTCGGGTTTCACTGCCGGAAGCCACGACTATTATCTTCTGCGGTCTGCAAGAGCACAAGATTGTGCGTTTGGCGGTCGCAGCGCCATCGCTTGTACTCCTTCAGTGTCATTTGACATCAGCAGGTTCTACAGTTTAGCCACCAGTAATCCAAACAATATGGCCGTTCATCCCTGCCATTTTCACGAACGTGTGGTCATAGTAGTTCTCGTAGAAGAAATTCAAATCGCGGAAAATCGCAGACCCTTCAGTATGTGCGGGCTAATACGTATTTACATGAGAGCGAGCAGTCTTGAAGTGGGCGTGTCACATTAAGGATGGTCAGACGTCAGAATCGGATGCCAGCAAAAAAGGTGAGGGCTGATGAAAGTTCAGCGCGATATGATCACTGCAGCATTTTTTTGAAGATGTCGAACGAAGGCCATGATTCATTGCTCTGTTAAAGGGTAAAGAGAACCACAACAGGAACAGGACGTGGGAGTAGAGGCGGTAACTAGCAACTTTGGTTTATTGGAGCGAACGTGGTGCAGAAAAGTGTGCGCCTGCGCAAACCGTATCAACAGAGTAAGGTGAACGTCCATGGCAGAATTAAGGCAAAATGAACTTGAAAGCTAACAAAAACAAAAGCAAAAGGCGCAAAAGAAAAAGCGCGTACCACTGCATTCTGCCCAATTTTGAAAGCTGGTTTCATCATTAGGCAGGACATTGTGATACTGAAGGCACACACTTTGCAAAGAGGCAGAAACAGAGCTTAACTCAGCGTTTGTGCCTTTGGCTGCAGAATCTTCTTCGTAATTAAGTACTAACTAGCCCAACAAGTAGGCCCTCTAGTTTCTTCATCTCAAGTAGGAAACAATGAGAAATGTTGAAGTAGCATCAAAACTATATAAGAAAGCAAGAAAAACGGTTTCATCAGCTGTCAATGCTGTGGTCGCAGCCTTTTTCGATGTGAAGTGTTCGATCGTGATTGAATACCTTGAAGCGTGACAAACCAAAATTAGGGCTCGGTATGTCGAAACACCCCACAAGCTCCATCGTAGATTGGACGTTAAGCGACCTGGAATAAAAGTCTCCTCGCAGCACGACAAAGCGTGCCCTCCCACTGCTAGCTTAAAAGTGAAGGAAAGTGACAAAACGTGGTGGGAAGTTCTTCCGCACTCACGTAAGAGTCCTGCCTAGATCATGGCTCCTTCGGGTTTTCATCTCGGGAATATAAGGGCCAGACGCGAAGACGTCAGTGTCGCAGGAGATGATCCGTGCACCAGTGTGTCTCTACCTCTGTAGGGCTGGAACGGAGTTCTCTTGCAGCGTTGACATTTGAACCTGCATATCGACAGGAAAGGCCTTTGCGAGGAAATTGAGACTATGTTGAAAAATTAGCAAGTATCTGCGAAAATTACCTTACGCAATCTGATTTTGAGTTTTGCTCTCTAAAGTCGGTAAGAATGGTTGCTCATTTCAACATGACTGTCGTATCACTGCAGAATCAATTTCGACCCTCCTATCCCTTTAAAGGGGAACAGACACAAAATTTGATATGATTTGTTTTATGGCCGAAAGGGTATGACTTCTAGCTAGCTTCAGTTGCAGGAATTGAATGGAACATAATATGATTTTGAATGTTGCCCGAAGAGCCGCTGGCCATTTCCACCCGCATCGAGTGACGTGAAGCTGCAATTAACATAATTATTGTGACGTAACAGAACCCAGCGGTTGTTCACAGGACAAACAAGGGCTTGCCGACGACGACGACGTCATCAGAAATGTGGTAGTTCAGGTTGGCCGGCCCACCGTGACGTCAATGTACACTTCAGCGCTGACGAAGACCGAGACCGAAACAAGCGGCACAAGCTAAAACAGAAGCTTTGGCGAGTCGGTATTTAATTGAGTAGAAACAGCGCGATGAAACGGTGAAATGACACCTTGTGATACCTTGCAGGGATTGTGAGAGCAAAACATGCAGGCCATACTTCGCTGAAGTGAAAGTGATAAACAGACATAACAGACATAACAATAAGCTAACTCACTAATTTCTTTAACCTGCAGAAATCACACGGGTAAAGAAAGCACTTTTCAGCAGTCTCTCAGTTGCAATACAGCAGGTGAAGTAATGTTTTTAGCCACCACTAAATGACGTCGTTGTTGTCGCCATAAACAGTTGTTAAATATGTTTCTCCTTAGACTGTCGATATGTTATCTTCTGTCGACTAAATCCAAGAAAGGAGTAAGCCGGGCTAGTTGGTACATTCTTTGCATGGAAACAGCGCAGCAGACGGGACCAAGAAAGGAAGACACACACACTGGCAGCGCTCGTCCTTGTGTGTCTTACTTCTTCACGTCTCAGATTACGCTGTTTGTACTTAATTAGTGGTCCAAAATCATTTGTAATCAATTATTCATACAGCGCACTTGTGTCTGACCCCATTTCAATGATCACTAGGCCAGCTGGCGTTTTTCATGAAAAGAAACGGACACCCAGTCACTTTGTGTCTGTACCCGTTTAATTTTACGAGCGCATGGATCTACTGTGATTGATCTGTTTTCAATTAGCGTTGAGTAGCGGATTTCTCTTCACAGTAGACAGCCGAACTAGGCGCCAATATTTTATCTGTGACCTCTAGGAAAGCAGTGACGGAGCACCTGTTTCACTGCAGGTTAGAAGGACTTGGTTGTGGGCCAGTTGGTAGGTCGTGAGGAGCAAAACCGCAAAACAGGACGGGACTGAGGAAGGCGACAGCACAGGGTGGTACTGACAACTGAACATTTATTGAAGAACATTTATTTGTTTGGTTTTGCGCAGGCTAGGTGTGTCATCCTTGCTCGGTTTCCTTCCCTTCCACGTACCGATTGTTTTCGTCATGGCTGTCATTGAAATGTTTTCTCATGTTTCACCTTTTTACGCAGATTACACGCGCGACTGATCCTTATAAGCTCTGATGTTCTTCAAGAAATTTTCAGTCGTCAGTACCGCCCTGTGTTGTCGCCTGCTTCAGTCCCGTCTTCTTTTGCGGTTTTGCTCTTCACTGCAGGGGTGGGTAATTCAAGAACGTTTGCCACCAAGACGTGCGTAGCAACTCCAAGCATTGAGAGAATTCTTCGTGTTCACAGAAAGAAACCTCTACCAGGCCATTTATCATGCGGCTATTTAAATTCAACGAGATGTCTGTACCGTTTCGTAAAGCCCATAAGTTAAATGTAGCAAGTCTGTACCTCAGTTAAGACTACTGCCGTAATGTCCTTGCTAAGCGCAAACAGTTATGGGAATATGCGAAAGCTAAGTTAGATGATTTTGCGCACATTGTTAAACTTACCTTAATTATGACAAACTATTAATAGACGGGAATACTTTCACATAGAAATCACAATTGCATGAGGTGATGCGGCTCAGGCGGCCATGCTGTACTGCTTGAGTTCAGGCTTTTCGTAATATCGTTCTCCTTGCCTTAAATTGCAGAAACGTTAAAAGCAAAGCTGACGACGAATCTGGCTTGATGAGCTCTGTGGGCGCTGAAGTGAATTATGGCTGGACCCAACAATAAATGATGAAAATTGGGTTTTTGAAAATTATTATTTTTTATGAAAGTAAATGGCGCAGTAACTGTGTTATTTATCTTGATGGACGCCCGAAACACGGTGTAAGGGGAGGAAGAAGGAGGGAGTGGAGGAAGAAAGGAAGGAAGAGGTGCCGTGGTGGAGGTCTCAGGAATAATTTCGACCACCTGGGGATCTTTAACGTGCACTCACATCGCACATCACACGGGCGCCTTTTGCGTTTCGCCTCCACCGAAACGTGACCGCCGCGGGCGGGAAGCAACCCGGGTACACCGGCTCAGTAGCCGAGCGCCCTAACCACTGAGCCCCCGCGGTGGGTTAACATTAAATGATAGGGAAGTATTTCCGGTTTCGTTTAACGTTGCGCTCAAGGACTGAACGAGGCAAAGTAGTGGCGGTCCCATATATGTCAGAAACTGTCTTTAACGTGAAGAACTTTTTAGTGATAATATTTGGTGTCGAGCCACACAGTGCGAAAGCTGACTCGACACCAAACTGTCGTGTCAGTTACTGAGCGCAAGTTATAATGCGTGCCTTGTTATTAAAAAAGGACTAAAGCAAATATTCAATTTTCTTATTGTGGAGCACGCTTCGGTATTGAAGCATCTAGATGTTCTGTAAGCCCTTTCTCGGTCTATCACCGACAGTAGTGTCTTTTGTGCTCACTGGCTGAGAAGTGTTTTTTTTTTCTGCTCCCTGTATTCGCAGCTGGACTGTTTGCAGAGAAATGCGAAAAGAAGTTCTTGCGAAGACTAGTAAGTACGTGGTGTTTGTGCGAACATAACTTTTTTGGCATTCTTAGACGCGTATCTCCACGTCATTCAAAAATAGAGCTTTCTTCGAGTTTCCGCAGAACATGTAAGCAAACTATTCATTTGTACTTACTATAGCATGAGCTGAAGCGCACTTAATCAGAGTCGCCTCGCCTCTCCGAAACTGCCTGTCCTTGCTTTAGAGCTGCAGTTCATATATGGTAAGCTCAGAATGGGAGACTGCGAGTAACTAGGAGTAGCGCTGCTCATCACACTAACAGAACTGTGACGGGTATTGCAAAAAGTGGCTCAATGTGAAGCTCGAATGACATAATATCACAGGAAAAGGTACAGCGCAAAATATACAGGACTAAAGGTTTCGTTGGTTTTACAGGGGTTTAACGTCCCAAAGCAACTCAGGTTATGAGAGACGCCGTAGTGAAGGACTCCGGAGATTTCGACCACGTGGGGTTCTTTAACGTGCACTGACATCGCACAGCGCACGGGCCTCTAGAATTTCGCCTCCATCGAAATTCGACCGCCGCGGCCGGGATCGAACCCGCGTCTTTCGGGCCGGCAGCCGAGCGCCATAATTACTCAGCCACCGCGGCGGCCTGTACAGGGCTAAAGGAGCAGACAGACTAGCTCTGTATTTTGCGCTGTACCTTTTCCTGTGATATTTACCGACTAGCTCCATACCTCGGCACCATGAAAGCTGGCTCAATAACACTCACACTCACGGTCACTCGCACTCACATCCACCGACTCAAACTCGTCCACACACACTCACAACCACTCACAACCACTCGGTCACACTCGCACTCATGGCAACTCGCACTCACTCGCACTCGCACTCACGTTCGCTCAGAACAACTCACAACCACTCCAACCCACTCATATGCACTCACACAGACTCCAACCCACTCATCACTCATGTCCACTCACTACTCACATTCACTCACATCCACTCGCTCTTACTCACACTCACGTCCACTCACGCTCACATCCGCTCACTCTTACACTCGTGACAACCCGCACTCACATTCACTCACCCGCACTCACACTGATGCCCGCTCGCATTCACAACCACTCACTCACACTAACACAAACGTGAGTGTCAGTGAGGCGATATGAGTGCACTCATGAGTTAGTGTGCCGACCTATTACTAGCTCAAATAAGTACCCTTTTGTGATAGAATATCTTTGCAGTAACTGACCGTAGAGCATTCCTGTTCGCATACTCATCTGCCCTCTCGCCACCTACACCCACACACCGCTACTCTTTCTTCGAGCTCTTGGCTAACTTCAGACCAGATTGATCACCAGTCTTACTTGGTCGGCAGTCACAGCATATTTTGAGCGGCTGAGGGTGGGGCTGGGAATGAAGTCTCTGTGTCTCTCACGTTATTCGGCAGCCTATATGTTCCTTTTCTGTAGCCGACAATATTCTGGCCCACTAGCAAAAGATAAAGAGACAGGAAAGAAAGATAGTGGAGGTTAACAACATTATTAAAAGACTTCTCGGTGTCATTGACATTTTTCCAGGGGCTCACAGGACACGTCCACGCGTGCTGGTACTTTTGCAAGGGCTTCATACCCAAAATCGGCTACGAATCTGATGGGACGCCGTGCACAGTGAGTTCATGTAGCAGTAGCTTTGAGGTCCCGTTCTGCAGAAAATTCAATAGCGTACGTTGTGGTTGTTATGAGCGACAATTCCGGATTGGCTGAAAAGGCGACTACGACACTTGTGAAGCGGCGGATTTGAAAATGGATTACAAGGTTATAAAAATGATGATTAGATGCTCGCAACATTACTCAAACGTCGTTAGGAGATGGAAGTATTGATAGTTAATGAATTTCGTCTAAAAGATAATTGGAATAGTTATTCAGGAATCGAACCCTTAGGTTACGATTTAGACAAGCCACCCATAAACCGCGCAGTTTCGTAGTTTCGTTAAAGCGGATCTTTATGTGTATGTCGTGTGGTCTTTCACATGGCATGGAAACAGTGTCCGTGTCATAACGCGACAGCGCTATACCCTTAAAGGCGGAGCTTAAGTGTCCTGCACATTTTTAACTCTTTCGCTACGTGGCCCGACTGCTGTTTGCTCTAAACTGTGTAAAGCTTCTAGTATCGCAGAGCAAGGCACAGAGCTATAGTGAGCAACGCAGAGTCACTTAACTGCAAAAATAGATGATAATTGTTTGTGGAAGCTCAAAATTTCACTTCCTTGTGAGTTCACATCTCTAACAGAACAGAAACCTCGTGATCTGAAAGCGTACTATTGTCTGCCCATTGACGCGGCTGAGCAATAAAAGGTCGAACAGCCTCCGGACAAGAAAAGGTGATTAGAGTGATAACTAAATCAGAGAATTTCTCTGAGGTACGACCACGGTTGGTAAAACCCTTCACACCCTTAATATGACGTAGCAGAAAATTGCCGCTTTCTCTTGGGGACTATTTCAGATATAGCACCTGTCTTACTGCACATTCCATTGCATACTTTTTTTTTCTTCGCTGGTTCTAAGTCCTGCACGTATATATATATATATATATATATATATATATATATATATATATATATATATATATATATATATATATATATATATATATATATATATATATATATGTGTGTGTGTGTGTGTGTGTGTGTGTGTGTGTGTGTGTGTGTGTGTGTGTGTGTGTGTGTGTGTGTGTGTGTGTGTGTGTGTGTGTATATGTAATAACGTGACAATCTGTTGGCCTTGTCAATTAGGGGTGGGAGCCTCGTCAAGCTACTGAGTTTGTGGCTTTTTGCTCCTACCCTAGCATTTTTTTCTGCTCTTCAGGACAAAAAATGCTGAATAAAGTTGATTGATTGATTGATTGATTGATTGATTGATTGATATTGGGCGCTTTCGGGAATACGTCCATGTGGCTATGCCATGGAGGAGGCCTGAATTATCATGGCCATAGAGCAGGTGCTTTAACTGGTTGGGGTGTCAAGGGAAGAGCGTATTTAAGCTATCGGTGTTCTTTATCACCTCGGCTGAAAGCGATACGTGGGGAAGGTTTTTGCAAGTCGGTGCACCATGCAGTTGAGGAGAAATCATATGCGTTCATCAAGTTCCTAAATGTGACCAAGCCAAAATTAAAATCGCCATGAGCCAGCAGCTAGGACAAATAATTGCTGATTGACAATTAAAGATTTCTTATAGCAACTCTTGGTGCTTTAAGCAAGGAGTATTTGCAACTTCGCGTTCTCTTTTTGTTTCGCGGGATTGGCTCGATGAATAAAGACGTTTGGTCGCAACACATTTACGTGAAATTGGACAGAGTGGAGGTGACCGTCTTCTAAATTTAATTCGAGCTTGCAGAGAGAGGGAGATAAAACATTTTTTCCCCACAAAAAGCCGGTATCTGTGTTCTTGGCATCCTGTAGCGCTTCATCAATGTACTGAAAATTGGTCCGAGGGGCTGGCGGAGTGTGCTATTAGAACTGGGCTTGATCGAGTTTCTGCAGCTTCAGGGCTCAGGTTTGTTTTCCTTTTCAAGACTTGTCGGTGGGCTTAGCCATTGCGCCCAGTTGTGAGGCGAGGGGAAAAGATCAGATTACATGTGGGTTGAGGAGGAAAAACATGCAGTATACCATACGCAATGATGGCATCCCTGGCTGCCATCCCTGCCGCTTGGATATCGACAAGGGGCGAGGTTTCGATGTTGATAAATAGGAAGAACATATTTGTTTTGATAATTAAATACTGTGGGACTGAATGTGTCCGAAGATGTACTGTAAAAAACTGAATCGAAGCGCAGCGACCAGTAAAGCCTTTTGAGCCACATGAGCAATAAGAATAGACGTAAGAAATGGCCTAATGGGATGAAGGAAGCTGCCTGTGATTTTAATGGACATAAACTTAAAGAACATCGTCTGAAGGCCTTCTGTAAAGTGCCTGTTTCTCCACCTTCATTGATTTTTATTGTGTTGAGAAATAATTGCACCAAAGAAAAGGAAAGATTAATTCAGGATAATTCCCGCCATGCTCTTCCTTCTGTATTTCTGACCTTATTCTAGAAATTCTTCCGGCCCGGCGCCTGCAAGTATGGAGACTGTGTAACAGACGTTCCTCCCGACCCGACTCTTCGGAAACCGTCAGGACCCGGTGGAGTCAGCGGCCGCCGTGGGTCGTCAGAAGGCGGCCCTAACAGCAAATCAGTTGAACAGCCACAAAGCAAATCTACACGAAAGAAGGTGCCTCCGTTCAAGAGGCAGACACAAAAATACAGGACTACCGGAGGGCCGACCAATGTGAATCCGCCGAGGAGGTTCGGATAACTGCGCAGAAAGCACCGTGAACACAGCCGATCACCAGTCAATTTGCAGCTGTGCTTGGACCTGACAATAAGCTTTGGATGCAATGAGCGCCGTACATTCTTCGCTAGGATACTTTTAACCAGCCGAGCTTTTTGTGCACATGAAGAAAGCCCTTTTACCGTACATGAGCTGTGTGTTGTACCGGCTGCATTTTCTGTCAAGTCTTTTGCCTCTTGAGCATTTGTAAACCTAAATATTGATTCCAGAAACGAAACCCTGGCATCACAGGGAGCGATTGGGTTTGAGAACTGCATAGATAGGGAAAAAATGCAAAAAATATGGTCGTCATTCGCGTTTTAGTGGCGATCATTGTGTCTGCTCTCTTGCCTAGTGGCGTGTGTATTTGGGTAAAAGGTTGTTACCGGGAGAGGGGGGGGGGGTACAATGATAAACCTAGAGTACATGAGCAGGCTGAAACGTAATAACTAATGTTACGCGTAGAATTATCCCGTACGTTGGGAAATGACTGCAAACCATTTCTCGCAGGTCAAATACAAATAGCTGCCGCTCTGATGCAGCGATAACTGCAATACGTACGTGCCGTATTTGCCTAAAGCAATCAGACACAGATGTTTGCTTCTCAGTCGGATAGTGAAGCTCTTAAACGGTACCCTCTGAAGAAGAAAAGGTATCGAAATGAATTAGATGCTAAGGTGCGCCATCAGTGCTCCGCTAGATGACTAAGAAGCAAACTCCATTGGTTGGTTACTTTTGTCAAAGACGGTGCCAACGCAAGATGAACCATTCGTTGAAGTAATTTCGAAGCGATCCCGCTTGACTGAGAGTTCATACGACAATTCACCAACTGGCACGAACGATACTTCTGATTAAACTTGCAAAAAATTTGATTTTTTGTTTTCTGCCAACATCGAATGTCAAAGCCTCATTATTCAGCGACTGAAATGCTTTCCTTCCCTTTGGTAAAGATGGAACATTTTAGGTTTCGAAGTCAAATGACGAGAGGGGACGCCCCTGATGCCTTCGAAGCTTACACTTGCTCGCATTTGTGTTATAAAAATGATGTCAAAATCAAAACTGGGAAGTTGCCAAAGCTCAATTAGTCCTTCAACTGCTCCCAGGCAAAGCAAGAAAGATACAACTGCAGGCTCTATTGAGCGTTCGCATGTTTTATTGGGCGCTTTTCTTTGATCAAGTGAACCATGCGATTTCTTGATTTCTGTGCAGTTGTGATGAAACTTTTCCGTTCTTACTAGTTCCATACCTTAAAACAAACATGCGTAAGACTATTTCGGTCACGTATTTCTACACCTTTGCTACTGGAAGCGACGCCAGTGATCTGCTTTGTTAGATAGACAGTGGCACTTGATTCTCGGGTAGGGTGAAATGTCGAACGTTCTTTTTTGTGCATAAATGCTCGCACAAATCATTTGTTCACGGCACGACGTCTTTTTTCCGCCAACGGGCCGCAACAAAGCTCAAGAAGTGTCTCCACGGGTGAACCCAAAATGCCAACCAATGATTTAACCACGTTGTCTGGAAGCGCCCACCAAAAAAGACCTTTTAAGAATGCGCATGTTCGAATTACCAGCTCAGTCACAGGGATCACTTGCAGTGATCGTACCATGGCCTGACCTAACAGCTTGTCATACTGCCGGCCAAGTCACACGCCATTTAAAATATCACATTTGCCTTGCATTGTGTAAACTCGGATTGCGGGAGGGGGAAAGTCGCCGAAACAATTTTCCTAAAAGGGGTGGAAAACAGATCACAAAAGTGACTACAGCAGCAAACTGACAAGCAAAGAGTAGAAAAACTGACACTGTTACTGACATCATGACTAGTGGCAGCTGAATAGAAGTTTAAGTGCATTTTGTTTCTGCCGCAGAATTGAAGGAAATTAGTTTTTATTTTTAAGGTTAAATATATCTCACTGTCATCTTTAGTTACATTTCACCCATTACTAGAAAAATATAAGTAAGAAGGCTGACCTTCTTGTCAGTTTCACCTGCTTAGAAATGCAAAGCTACTGAACCATGATGGTAAAAATATACACAGTAGGCCTTTTTCTAGGAGAGCTTTATTCTTTCCGAACACTAAAATTTATCGTTCCGGAAAAAATGCCAAAACTATATATATATATATATATACGCTAGAATACTATAATACCAGTTTAGTAAAAGAAAAGAAGGGACTGGAAAATGCAATAACACAGACCCGAATAGGTTACATGTGGCAGTTGCCAAGCAAAAGTGTTTTAAACACGCTTAAAAATACATGCGAAGTGTAGGGCCTACCCTGTGCCCTTAACAAGATTTTGATGGATTTACTTCCTGCAGCATGCATAACTTTGATGGTATTTTCCTGATTGTGTGTTGTGCTTTTTAGGTAAACCCGTTAGTTCAAGACGGGTCGAATTACGGAGTCTCGGGCGACGCACACCCCGTCAATTCCGCAGTGCGACTGCAGGCATGCTGGGCACCCTTGAGTCTCATATTGAACAATTCACATCTGGCAACTATGAAAAGCTTGGATGCACCAACTTAAAATATGCTCGCTGAGTAATATTCTTGATAAAATTTTTGCACCTATAGGTAGTCAGTAAAATCATGCGTGTGGGTTTCATAGCAGCAAAGCTTCCGGCCTACAACTTAGATTGGCAGGACGCGTGCATTCAAGATAAATATGAACATATACTGCCGCTTCTATCCTGTCTTTTTTTTGCATTTTTTCGGGCTGTAACTAAAATCGATTCTTGAGAGAGTGACTGCCGAGGTCCTAACAGAAAAGTGCCTTGTTAACACCCTTGTAGTTCGAATGCTGCTGACACAATGAGGTAAGCAGAGTTTGCAAGGCATAGAGTTGCGTTGCGCAACAATAAAAAGCCTGCGAAGCTAGTGGTTGTTGCGCAGAAGGACGGTTAGCAGCCTTGAAATGTGGAAAAGTAAACAATTCCCATGAATTCGCAATCTTTATTCCACTGCGCGCATCAACATCGCGGGTGCTGATCCGACACTTGGCCTCGCTAGCTCCTCGCTATATGGCAGCATGCGATAACAACATTATATACGACATATATAACAACATCAGTGTGTCTTGCACTTGATGTCTTTCAATAAATCAGATGTTCTTCAGTGGCGAGGCTCGCGCACGACTACGCTTACAGAGTACGCGGTGGCACGGCGTCCCTCTGCTACGAGGAGTATTGTTAATTTTAGTGTAGATAAACACGTTCCAGCGATATGAAAAGCATCATCTGCCATCAAACGCCTACGTGGAATGCACATTAGAGTGTACAATGCATGTAGTCGTTCCACGGAGGAACACGCTCGCTCTTAACTCTAGCATTTGATACATGCTTGCTATGGAACTTGAACGTGAACTTCACAGCTGCAGCATGCTATCAGATAGCAGCAATAATATCGACGACAGACGTAAATCTTATTTACACAGAAATTGTTGCATGTCTGGTTCTGTACATCACGGATATCCTGAGCCAAAGGAAAAGAACTAAAGAAGGACTCCGGCGCGAGTAGGAATCGAATTCGTTGTGGTCTGTTTTTTTGGCGCTGATAATGGGCTTGCTACCGATCTTCGGACGACCGCTGGGTTAACAAACAGGACACATAGTTACACATGATTGCAAAAGAAAAAGAAATACTACACCATCTCGAGGACGGCTGATGAGAGCTATGGGGAGAACAGGAACCATTTTCGTCGCCAGCCGAATTTGTGATTTCATACGGGAAAGCTTAGGCGATCGAATAAATGGCAGCGGAAGGTAAACGAAGACATCGAAGAAACACACAGACGAGGACGATGCTCGTCCTCGCATCGTCCTCGTCTGTGTGTTTCTTCGATGTCTTCGTTTACCTTCCGCTGCCATTTATTAGATCATGCACCAACTAGCTCAACAATCCACCTTATTAGCTTAGGCGAGTTGTTCATTCGTTTCATGCGCATGGATAGCGCTCAAAGTTAGTCCTTTTTACTACGGTCATTACGAATGACTCTGAACTGAAATAAATGCCCTGCTGCATTTCCAGCTACAGAGACGCAAATAAAGGTACCGACGCCAAAAAAATTATTCAGAGGCCGGAGTGCGAGATTCACTGATGACGACACAGAGACTGATTGTGTAACGAGGCTTCCACTTCCACACAAGAGAAGCGAAGATGCTGCTCGAGGGAGGAATGTGAAGGTTGCAACATATTATGCTGTAGCGGAGCGGGAGTACACCAAGAGGTTCACTAAAAACCAAACTGACTATATATCTCTTCGCTGGCTGAGAGTAGCAGTAAGCATGAAACGCTTCGCAGAAAAGGCGTAAATAGCGCATTCAAGGATGGCGTATGCGTAGATGGCTGCCGCTGCACTAGGGTCTTTAGGAGGCTTCGTCATCTGCCAATTTTCTTAGCTGGAGAGCGCACTTGGATTTTTCCCCGCTTTAATTTTGTGACCAGTGCTGTCCCCGTGCCGAAGACAAAGAGATGGCGCCAGCATGAGCTGTACAGAGGTCTGGGACCTTCGCCTTGGTCGGATAACACGCCACCGCCCTCACTCCATCGACTGGCCTGACGATGTATTTGTAATAAACGTGAATGCACGACTGCTAACGACCCAGCCAACCACCGAAATATATAGAAAGAAAAATAAAAGCATTATTTATTGTGTTGTTAAATTATCAGTAAGTCTAGCCGTTGAAACTATATTACACTTTTTACATTTTCATGTGTTACCTTTTAAGTTTATGCATTAAAAGCGACATTAGGAAACAATACCTTGTGCCATGGCACCCTTCGGGCGCAGATGCCCTTGCGGCATAAAAATCCACCATCATCATCAGGAAACAAGCCATGCGGCACCGCAGAAGGTGCAGGAGATGATAGCGTCGATGCGGATAGCAACTGAACTTAGCGCAGCTCACCGCGTGTTATCGCTGGCCGCGTGTGCGCTAGCGGCTATTCTTACACGCTCGTCTCACAGCATGTCGCAGTGAACCACCCGGCACTAGCGTTAGGCGACAGGCACTACAAGTGCTTTTAAAGTGGACAGCTGGGCTAGTTGGTGATCTTTAGTTTCAATGCACATGGTAACTAGCGCTAAAGACAAGGACAGAAGAGAGATACAACGGATCACACCCTAAACCGCATGTGCAACGGGACCTACCGGTTAAAGAAATGTAATTCTTTGGATGACAGATAAGGATGGGTTGCTTACGCACAACTGTCGTTCCATGATAATGAGGAAGGTTTCCAGTATTTCGCGTTCATTCTGGCCTGAGATTGAAAAAATGACCCTTGTCTTGAAATAAAACCAGTTGATGCCTAGCATTCGTGGTGTCCGTCTCTCTTCTGTCCTTGTCTTTAGCGCTAGTTACCATGTGCATTGAATCTAAACTACAAGTGCACCCTTTTAATGCTTCTCGCGACCCAACCACACAGATCTGGAAGGTATTACGAGTAGTCTCGCATTCGTAACTTCCGCTGCACTGCTATAAGCTGGGAGGCGGGGTTTGGTTTTCTTACGCAGCCAAGCATATGCGTGCAGGAATGAAAACAGAACAGACTGCTTACATCCTCCGTTCCGTTTCCTACGTACCTAATTTTTTTTTCCTGGCGTCTTTCTTTGTTCCTCGTTGCGCCAAGCGGTCCCGTTTCCCGCAGCTCACCTATCGCCATCCACAGCACAATTTAGAACCTTCGTGGCTGGGATAACTGCCCCTGCCGCCCACATCGACGCATGGACAGTCGACCAGCAGCGGCGCAGGTTCCCATAAACCATGGGTCGAGTTTACTATGCCGTGATTTCACATCAGCCGTTAGTGGCGAGGATTGTTTTTCTTTCGCTTTTACTTTGCTACCTGTCTCCCTCGTTCCTGCAAGCAATCTAAGTTTGAATTCAGTATTGATTAGGTGATCATCGAGCTCGTGAATCACTTAATCAACGAATGAGCTCAGAGGCGCCCCACAGCAGCTTTTACGTTGCGCAAGAGTGCACGGACATTTGCAAAGCTTACGTAATGTATTAAACTCACGTAGAAAGTTAGCAAGGTGAGTGAATATGATGTGTTCCATTACTTTGCACGGGACTACCTAAGTGATATGGGTCTGTCGTTGAACGGGTCATGCTTTTCAGCAGATTTATAAATGGGTTTAAACTATACAAGACATACAAGGAAATAAAAGGAAAAAAATGGGGCACTGAAATTTAGACTGCGGTGTTGCTTACTAACAAATACCACCTGAGATGAATGTCCACTATTCAGAGCAAGACACTAACTGCAAACGTCGCAGAAATGACCGATCTTATCTTCCTTTCCTCCATTGTTCCTGAAAAATAAATTTGCTGACGAAAGGAGCCTGCCAACAAGAGCGATTGCAACTGTTCATACGGGTCACTCTGAGTTCACTAATGGCGTCTCATGTTCGGCTTTATTTCTGGCAGCGGAATAGGCTCGGCAGCCTCTACTCCTATTCACGTTGTGTTTACACTGACCCTGAGGCCATATTCTCTGTTCCCTCGAGAACCCGCTTTTCAAGGAACAAATGGGGCAGCTGTGACGCAGGACACTGCGCCTTGTCTTTCACAATCTTATTCAAACGTTTGCCGCCTTGCGGTGTCACGTTTAAGCACGCTCCTGCGTGGCACTGTAAGCAGCTGCTAATTCTCGCGCGGCAGCTGGTTTTGCGATAAACAAAGGCGAAAAAAGAGCACAGGTATTTGGTGCAAGAATATGAGGTTTTGTTTCTCGAGTAGAAATCCTTTGTTCCCGGCAACCTCAGGGGGCTCTGCACGGAAACAACGAACATGTTGACGGACGGTTCGCATCTTGATCTGCCCTTTTTGTCAAAGAAGAGCAGAAAACAGGCGTTGTCCGAGACATTCGCGAAAGACGGAACGTTCCGCAAAAGTAAGAACGGAAGCAGTGATTCACGCAGTGTCTGCATGGACTAGAAGTGAATGATCATACCATGGTGCGTGCGTTTGGCTGCAGCAAAAAATGTTGTACTGTCTTCGCTTTTTCTACGGAAAACCGACTGACCACCGGAAAACACATTTTTTCCAGCTGCAAAACGTGGATGATAAGCCCGTAATTCTGTTCTTAACAACCGCGACTGTAAGATTACTTTGCCCTGCCTCGACACTGAGAAAGAGACATCTAAAGAAAACATTGGTGCGCGTAATCTTTAATTAACCCGACACTCAAATGAATAGATACAAGGGAGCTGCTGCGAGGGGCGCGGCAGTGGAGGGTTGCGTATGTATTTCGACCTGCTACCGTACTCCAAACTGCACCGAAAGGCTTAGCACACAAAAATTCTTGTATTTCGGCTTTACCGCAATGCGGCCTGCGCCAGCGAGATTGAACCCACGACCTCGCGGCAGGTCACTTGCACAATTAGTCATCGCATAAAAATGTTACTGCCGCTAAAATGTCACCATCATACAATCTCCACTATGCACCATGACTGCCTCCAGAGTAGTACACTTCGCTTATCACCCTTGTGATTTACCACCCTTGTTTGCATGCCGAAATTTGCAATAAACGAGGTTATCAGTTCAAGAGAATAGCGAATATTGTGGCTGAATAAGTCAAAGCAACACCTGCTTGGAATGAAGATATGTCTGTGGCGTGACAGGGTACGAAGAGAAAGTTTTCATGCGAAATTAAAAAAAGTATCGCGTAATATCATGTCACACTAAGCCGTGTTTTGCTTTATTCGGGTGGCAAGTATTCGGAAAGTTAACAGGCCGCCTGTTATCTCCTTATTAAAGTATGTTCTCAGTGAACCGAAACGGTAACCAATTACTGAGCAGGCTGGCATCAGTGTTGATTGAATTTAAACTTGAAGATTGTTGAGAATACAAGCGTAAGCAGGATGCCACTTCCACGGCATGTACATCTTGACAAAGAACAATCGTTTGTAGAAGGTGCACAACTACACGTGACTGCTAACAAGGTTTATGGTTAGAAACTATGGACAACCTTTCTTGTTTTACTGAAACACATGTCGTTGTGGCCGCCATGCGCCCACTGATATCAGGAAAACATTCGACACGCTTGGCCGGAAGCTCCCGTTTCAAGGGTTGATTTTAGAGAAGGAAAAGTGCTTGAATACGTCAATGCTACTTCCCTTTACCATCTCTGCCCCCCTCTTCTTTTTCAGGTCAATGTATCTCAGAAACGTAAAATGAAAAGGAATGCAACAACATCACAGTTCACACCACCTCGTGTAAAATGCTACCGTTCCTTTTGTTACAATCCAGATGCTTAGATTACGCGCCCTCTCTAGTTTCACATGAATAGAGCCACGCCATGAGGCATATCAGTGAAGTCTTCGCAGTTGTTAGGGCGCTCTAGGGGCGTGAGATAGCGACGTTCTGTGAGGCGTCATGCATTGCTGAACACACAAAGCGGTTGTATAATCGTCCACAGATTGTCCGCGGCCTCGGACGGGGTTCCTGCGGGAGCCACGGCAGCTGGCCGCATACAAAGGCTTTCCCTTGCCATTGTTTATAATAGTTCACTTTCGATCGCCGCGGACACGCGCTGTCGGCAGGACGTCACACCAACGGATCTGTTCGCCGTGTCGCCCACTCCCGGCGCCTAGCATAAGGGGGGAGACTTGCGTTGGGGGCTCCGGCGGCGGCGAGGACTCCGCAAGTGCGTCGACATGATAAAGTCAGCGGTGGCAGTGGTGCTATGCGCTGCCCTCTTGTGCGCACTGCTGCATGGATCGGGTGAGTGACGAGCGCCGAGCTTATTCGTTGAAGAAAACATCAGTCTTGCCATCCCGAAAAGAAATAAAAGAGAACGGGGACCATGTGTCGGTGTTTAGCTGCGGAAGTTTTCAGCTCAGCGTTGTTTGAAAAGGAGAGGAATCAGGTTAGTCGTGGCACTAGCAGATAGAGTTGGAAGTAGCAGCATTAGATAGTGTTGCTCTTGTGGCTTTTTCTGACGATGATTAAACAACTTGATTAAAGTTTCAAAGCAGGCTAGAACTCCAATAATAAGTGATTAAGCGGATTATAAGCGGTGCCGAAGGGACATATATTCAGACTAACGCGTAGTTTTGAACATTCGACTAGGAGAACTATATTAAATTAACGTGCCTAACAAGCTAACCTGACCTAACCTAACTTATCCTGCTTCACCGAACTGAACTCTTCTTATGGGCAATCGCGTTGTGCAGATAGATGCACGAACATTAAAATTTACCTCTTTAGCACCGTTTTACAAAAGCGGACTCGTTCCGCAGACGAAGGTTGTAGGTAGCCAGTGCAGTGACATATGGGCGCTACATTGGTTCTTCAGGTGTTCAGCTTTGCTACAGGAGGTAAGATTTAAACGGATTTCTTTCAAGCTTTTCTGACTTCGTTTCCACGCCCTACGATGTTATTTTAGCGGAGTTTATTTAGTTGCACACTGGGACGCAATGTGAAAATTTGCGGCTTCGTCTAAGGAGGAAATATAAACTTCGCTTTAAACGCAATTGGGGGAGCTGTGCCAATAGAGGTGCCATCAGATGTTCGAACCATCAGCGAAAAAAAAAAGGAATAAACGGGTGTGAATCCTGTAAATCTGGCGTGGATAACTTTTTCTCCTTTGCATTAACCCGCGAGGAACAGTACACGCACGCGCACACAAAAAATCTCTCCTACGTTGCTTAACATCCTTCCATGTCTCCCTTATATTTGACCCGTAAGTACTTTTTAGGTTGCACACATGTGGCCTTCAAAATTGGTTACTTGTTCTAGTGGGTCACCGAGTCAGACAGTGATGTGTCATTGCAGTATTATGACTACCCGATCAAGACCATTAAATTCTCTCATATTAGAGACCACCGCTGATTAGGTATTTGAAATATGACTGTAGCAGTTCATTGGATTATTCCGAATTTATGAAAAGGTGAGCCTGCTTCCAGAGATGTGTTAATAAGCAATTTACCTTCCTGTTTATCTTTTTCGTCTTATTCGCTTTTTTTGCACCCTCAGAAAAACACACCTCCAGTGGTGCACATGCACCGCCATGCTATGACTTCCGTACTCATTTCAAGACCACTCACGTATCTTACGTGTGTTGCGTGCAGGGGTTGTTGGGTGCGGGGGTACAACACATACACCTTTAAGGAGCGATGAAAGGCGAGGTGGTTTCAATAGAGCTTGTGAATGAGCGCGTACACCTAAATGTCGAAATACTGATCGAAAGTTGAGCTTTTGTTCTCACCGTGCAGTCGGACGTGATAGATTTATGAAAATTGTGGGTGGATCAAGTTCTTGGAAGCAAAAGATATGACACTTAGCTCCAGGGACACAAGAGGCTTAAGTCATGTAAGAAGCAGCAGCTTTGTCTTGTTCTTTTTTTGTGTAGTCGATTACCGTTTAAATTGTTTCATGATTTCAAGCTAAATATGGGGACAGGACAAAATTAGTTTGTTACATGGTCCCACATTATGGTTCTATATGAAATGTTAATTGCTACATGGTCCTAAGCTTATATAATTTTATAACCAGGTTGCGAAGATGACATTTTCCATCGAAAAAAAAAACTGCGATATGAGAGTGAAATTAATTTGAAAATTTAGAGAATATTAAATCTGGTTTTAAAATAGGCGAAAAGGTACAGGTAATAGAAGGCGGGAAGAGAGAGGGCTCATAGAAGATCCGATTCATGTGGGTTAATTTTTGCGTGTTTTTCTTGACGCTTCACTTAGCGGAAAGAGAAAACGAGAAAAGGTTAGCAAGGGTTTGGTACAGAGTAAGGGGAGAGGGAAAAGCGACAATAAAGCTTACGCACAGGCGGCTGCACGTTGCAGCCAGCTAGCTAAACGGCAAACTCTTCTGGTGTGTATCTGCTCTTGTTTCGATCATCCTGGTAGCTCACTTTTTTCTGAAAATGGTGACCATTCTCGCGTGTCGTCTGGTGTTCTCAAACGATCAGCTTTGCAACGAAAAGTATAACATTATTGTGCATTCTCCTAGCATAAAACTGGCAGTCGCTCTGAGTGCCAAACTGTCGTGCAATATGGGACATTTACGTCTGGAGCTCGTCTGATTTCTGCGTCGTTTGATTTCATAGCTTCATTTCCGATATGTGAACTTCGCCATTTGGGGAGTGTAAAATATTTGACCGATTATGATACGCATCCCCTTTATAAGCTTTATAAGCTTTCATAGATTACGAGAAAGCATTTGACCCAGTCGAATCCTCAGCAGACATGCAGGCATGAGAGAATCAGGTTGTAGAAGAACCATGCGTAAAAACACTGGAAGATATCTACAGCGGCTGCACAGCCACCGTCGGCCTCCATACACAATGTAATAAAACCCCAATAAGGAAAGGTGTTTGGCAGAAAGACACGATCTTTGTGGTGCTGCTCAGCGCTTGTTTATAGGTGGTATTCAGAAACCTGGATTGGGAGCAGCTGGGGGATAAGAGTTAGTGGAGAATACCTTAGTAATCTGCGATTCGCTGATGACATTGAATTGCTAAATAACAAGTGTAATAGAGAGAGGCGGGCTTATTGGTGACTATAACCTACTGAAAAATGTATATAGGTTTGGATGGGTCAGCAAATAGGATTATGGTACATTTGGTTTGGCTTTATAGGATGGACGTCCCAATGCGGCTTAGTCTATGAGGACGCCGTAGTGGAGGGCTCCGGATAATATCAACCACCTGGGGTTCTTAACGAGCACTAACAATGCACAGTACACGGACCTTTCACATTTTTGCTCCATCGAAGTGCTACCGCAGAGGGTGGGTTCGAACTCACGACTTGCATGCACTGTGTGATGTATGTACACGGTAATTAACCACGGGTAATCGAAGTTATACGGAGACCTCCACTAAGGAATCACTCAAAGGCTGAATCGCTTCGGAAGCTTCATCCTATAATGTTGAACGAAATGTTCCATAACCCTATTTGTCGACCTGTTCAAACCTATACACATTTTTCAATAGGAATAGTAGTAGAGGAAGAAACCAACATACCATGATGTCCCGTACACGGCTGCGCACCAGTGTTACGTGATGATCCTTTTTCTGGTTACAGTGTGATTGCGACGATTGCATAAATGTGACACACCGTTTTAATAAACAAGTTGAAGTAATCCGCGCTCTTTCCTGTTGGTTTCTTCCTCGTCCCTTGTCTTTTCTCGCGGTTTCAAGATGCATTCTAACGATAAATAACTCAGAGGACGAGCTGCAAAGCATGATCAGTGATCTATACAGGCAAATGCAAACAAAGGGTTTACAAATTAGTATGGAGAAAACTAAAGTAAAATTAAACAGTCTCGTAAGAGAACAGCAGATTGCGATATGTAGCGGAGTGCTGAAAGTGGTAAAAGAATACATATACTTGAGGCGAGTTGTGACTGAAGATCCGGAACACGAGAGTGAAATAACTAGGAGAATAAGAATGGAACGGATGGCCTTTGGCAGACACTCTCAGATCATGAATGGCACTTAACCGGTGCAGGGTTTATTGTGGGCTGTTTAGCTCTTGTCAGACATTATGGAATCACAGCGCTTTCAGACGAGGATACATAAAGGACATACACACACACAACTGCACTGATATGAGGGGGAAAATGCGGCACGGATAGACAGAAAACACGCCATGCCTCAAGAGAAAATTATATAACAGCTGTATCTTGCCGGCACCCATCTATGCTGCAGAAATGCGAAGTTTAACGGAAAACCTTCAACTCTATTTGAGGACAGCGCAGAGAGATAGAGAAAGAAACATGACAGGCTTAATGTTAAGACACAGAAAGAGAGCAGAGTGGGTCAGGGAACAAACCTAAATCAAGAAGACATGGCATGGGCAGGGCATGTAATGTGGAGGCAAGATAAACAATGGTCCTTAAGTGTAACGGAGCGGATTCCAAGAGAAGGCAAGCGTAGCAGGGGCAGCAGAAAGTTAGTTGGGTGGATGAGAACAGGAAGTTTGCCGGTACAAAGAGGCCGCAGCTGGCACATGACCGGGTTCATTGGAGAGATATGGGAGAAGTATTTGCGCTGCAGTAGGCGTAGTCAGTCTGATAATGATGAAAATTTGACGCGGACACAGGGAGACAAACACACTGGCCGTGCCCTCCTGTGCGCGTGTTAGATGTGAGCGCTCCCGATCGAAGTGTCGTTCGAACATCGACTAACTGGATGTTTTAACTATCAAGGAGCATGTTATGGGGAACTTCCGCGTGTTTAGTATTTATTAATTCGTGAAGTATAAAACTTCTAGCGTGTAATATAGAACAATACGCTGCACCCAATACAGTTGGTGTTTGAAAAATTTACGCTGCACACAAATCATTTCGTTAAGGGCATGCATACTTCGAAAACTTTTGCGTTCCCTAAATATCATTTTCCAAAGACAGTTGGTACACACGTCCTAATATTGTAACGCCTGTCATGTCACTGTAGCGATGGTGTTTATTAATGAGAGACGACTTTTCAATGTGACCCCATCGTAAACACTGCCTTTTATATATTTCCTTTTTATCTCACTGCATAGTCGGGACAAACTATGCCTTATTTTGGCAGAGTTAGCGAGACACGGGCATGCAACTTGCGCAGCTAGTAGTGTGCATCTAGCTCGATGGTCAGGCATATGATGCGGTCTTTGTGTTTAAGGCATCTGAGAACTGTGTTGGCACCTGCTCCCTTCACTGTACACAGTCTCCAGGCGCATATACTAGCTGCAACCTTAATTTTAAAGCAAATCCTACACAGCGCAGAACTTTTCACCATGCCTTTGCTATCCGGGTTTCATTTCACAATGATATCAAGCGTACAAGCACGTAATGAACGTTTGCGATGCACATGCACACGTGACTGCCCGCACACACATGAAAAAAAAATTGCACAAAACACAAGCAGTGTTAAACCTGAGATTGGCAGCTAAATGCGGCTCAAACTGGCGGCCGCTGGTAGTGCAATATGTAGCGTTTGCATTTAGAGAGCCCATTGGTAGTCGTACTATAACCATGCTCACAAAATATTTAGTATGCAGTTTTCACTGCTTAATAAGCTGGTAAAGACAGTCGACTCCAAAAAGAAGCTAAAGAGCCTTCGGAACATTGAAGGATTTAAGGAAGCTGTTTTACTATGCAATGCTCATTCGCTATCTCCAGAAATTAAGAACGTTGTGGGAAGATAAGCGGTGAATGTATTTTGTTTCAGTCCTGCTCAAACCAAGCAAGGCTTATCACGCTGTTGAATAGCGATTAGCACATTCTACACAAATAAAAAACAAATGGCTGTGATGCAGCGCGTAAAATAGGAATGAACATAGAATGTCGGCAATGTGTGCAGCGCTTAATTCCCATGCAGTTACACACAGACTGGGTTAAGCAGAACGTGTAATAAGGACCGTATCGGGAGCCTGCATTTTCCATAAGGATCATCATGAACAGAAGCTGCACCATCGGCGTGTTTTCGGCCGCCCTTCTTGCCAAGAGAACGTTAAAGCCAGGCCAATACTCTGATGACCCTCACAGGGTAACGAAATTTAAGCGCGCGCTTCCCTCTGTATCAGTGACAGTGTTGCTCGAGCCTCTGTCTGCCGTACCGACAGCTGGCAGCGACAAGGTCCCGTTAATACTCAACCTTGTATGTGTACCTTGAACATTTCATCAGGCCCACAAGCAACATTGAGGGTGGGACTTCCGGCGCTCTGTGAGCGGTCAGTTTCTGAATCAGATTGGAAACAGCAGAGAATTGATCCATCTAAAGAGCGAGAGTAAAAAGTTTATTTCAACACAACACAACGAGTCGATCAGACCTTGTGGCAGGTGGTCCGCCGGATCATCATGGGTGAGGCAAGGCGTGCCACGACAGTGGTGTTAGATTAGTCCTTGATCAATGCATTTTTCAAATTCCGATTGCCGCGTAGTGGATTGGATATATTATCATTATAATTAATTAAACTGTGCATAATCACTCAGCTGACTGTAACAGCGATCTCCCTATCGCTCGTGTCGGCCCGGCCCAAAGTGTAGCCGCTGAAGGAAACATTCACTTGACTGCGATCGCCATTTTTTTTTACGAAAGCTGCTAAACCTCCCTTCATATTTTAAAGAACATTCAACCCGGACGTCCCACAGTCAAAGAAGTAGTTCTGAAAACAAAATATGTTTTTGCGACGCAGCTACTTACACCTCGATGGCGCACGAATGACCATGACAGCCTCACTGTCAGGACATCTACAGTCTCACTGTCAAGAGCTGCCTGGTCAAGTGGGATCTGCGCCGACATTTTACTTTTTTCTTCATCACGAAAAAACTGGCGGTGTTAAGTGTTGCATTATGTTCTCAAATTCGACCCTGTTCTCAATCCTGACGGAAGATGCTCGCTCCCGAGTTCAATAATAGCTTTTTTCCGATTCGCTCAGTCTGGGTGCGACTGCATGAACAAGGAATATAGTGCACATTCACAGGTGAATGAGATAAAGAATGAGATCAAGACGCAGAAAGAGAGGAGTGCTGTACTGAAGATCGTTGCTTGAGCAGTTTGTGCATCGTTGTGATGGGCAAAAAGTTGGCGCGAAATTAAAAGGTTCGCGAGGGAGACACACAGGACGACGCGCAGTACTCTCAGATGATCAGTTGTCAGTAGCCCGTTGTCCTATGTATGTTCCTCGTGAACGTTTTTAGTGTTGTGCTAACTTGTTAGCCAAGAGCTTTGTCGACTTGAGAACGAACGAATAAATGCTATGCAAGTGGAAACGAAGAGGAGAAGATGAACTTGGACGGGACATGTAATGCTCAAAAAGGTAGCATGTGGCTTGCTAAGGCAGGGGAATGGATTACTAGCAAAAGCTAGGCTTTGGTGAAGGCCGCTGGGTGATATGGAGAGTTGAAAGAATGACATTTCGAGAGATACATCGTTAACTGAAGTACAGTTATAGAGGCGTCTCTTTTGCATAGGTGGTGAGCTGGACAATTATGTAATGCCGATGTGAGCATGCTTTAGAACAGTAAAGGGAGTAAAGATTTCTATTAATATAACACAACAAAATTCAGAAGGCGAAGTTATGTGTCATAATGTAGGCTACATTTTCTTGTGGTCATGCAACTATGTAAGCAGAGCCAAAAATCGCATTGATGAGTTTTCTGATTACAAAATTTTACATGAGCGGCCGCAGTCTATGGTTTTAAGTTACCAATGCTTGCATAGAATGATGAGCGTTTTTCCGCGTACTGTCAAGTTGTAATGTGAAACCCAGTCTTGACATAAGCGTGCCCTCCACCGGCTTCATAACAGACTGGAGCGAAGAGGCCCAATTAGCTCTGATGGCATGAAAAGTGGACGGCTGCGCAAGGCACTATCCACTCTTCTTTGTCCCTAATCTGAGCTTAGCCAAACATCATTTCGTTTCAGAATGTCTTCTCAAGAAGCAAAAATGTGGAAAGATAATAGCCAGCAAATTTGTAAGTATTCTAGAATCTTTTACGTTTTTTTAAGTAGCTCTGGGCGCCTCAGTCTTCGTGCTTTCACAAAAATTCTTCTTCAACCTTCCTTTTCTCTTTTTCTTCTCAGACGAACATCTTCGGTCGCACGCCGTACTGCAAGTACCTCTGCCGATCATTTCCTCCCAAGGTAGAGAGTGAGGCGGAAGGAACACCCTGCTGGGTAAGACTTCCTAGCGCTGCTTGCATAGACTTAGGACTCAGCTTTTGTCACTTTAAATTTTTGTCACAATGAACGACGGGAAACGATAGTCAGGAGAACGACAGAAGTAGCAACTCCTTTAAATTAACACCTCTTTTTGGGCTAGTTGGTGCATCATTGAATAGGTGAAAAAATAGCGCTAAACCATGCAAACCACTTGTTGGTTACATGGTTTGGCGCAATATTTTTTTTAGCAATTCCTCTAGGATTGTGCAGTAATTTGTGGTAATAGTAATCTTCTCGCTTCGCTCAGTGGGCCACCTGGTCACTCCGCGAGATCAAGAGATCTCGCCATTCCCAAGCAGCACAAATAACTGGCCCAACATTGGACCTGTATTGGCAAAGCTGGCCCTGCAAAGGACCAGGATGGGACCATCCTGTTGCAATATTGGGCCGATGACCTGTGCTTCTTGGGTTATGGCTTGTCTATCCCGGCAGCTGCTGCCTGCTTTCATGTCCAGGTCCCAATCAGAATGTCAGGTGGTTTGGGGAAGCTGTTGCATATGTGGCAGGGCTTAGGAGGCTAGCTCGGGAAACTAGAGACATTGAAAACTACATAAACGGTTCTAATGAAACAAATCTTCCGAAAGAAGGTGCGCGCCGGTGAAAATAAATCTGGAGCAGGTGTACCACAGGGCTTAAGGGTGCCTCAAAAGAAGCGCTTAAGCGGTTCCAACCGCATGCCACATTTGGTTACCACTTCTCCGGAACTAAGACCACAGAATAAAGGTTGGGATTCTTTCCGAGCACATATGTTAAGAGCATCACCTGTGAATAACAATGCCAGCAATCCGTATGATTCGTCGCCGTGAACTCAGGAGGTACGGGATGGTCCGGTGTGCATCATATTCTGCTCTTAATCAAGCAAAGGATTCGCGTGATGGTATTTGTCCTATATTCGACGTGCATATTACTCGCGTGTTTCTTATTGTGGTGACCTAAGCTGGTGATCGGGTCGCCCTTGCTGCTGCCTTGGCCCCCATTTCCAACGAGTCTTTGGCTGCTGACGGTACATGGTCTCTGAGGATCAATTGTACTGTTCAAGCTTTCCGGGCGTCACTTGATTTCTAGTGGAGGAAACGTCGTGTCTAGCGTCCGTAAATGGGCATATTTCTCAATTTCTTCCAGATATTCAGAACTTTTTTATAATTTATTGCCGTCACCTTGCCTGTTATTAATGCGTCAGCATTAAAGGGTCTGTGCACGCGGAAATGGCGACCGCCGTCTGACAGTAGCCACGCCGCCCACCTGCCCACATGCAACGAACGTGTTAACGTTGGATATAACAAACTTTCAAGTGTTACCTTGAATACAACGAACCTAACTATTCCACCTCAAATATAACGAACTTTTGGGTATGAATTTCGATGTGGCGAACTTAATGTTGACCTCGGATATAACAAGCTTAAATGTGTCAACCTCTCATATAACGAACGTTTGGCTGCTAGCGCATTCAAACGGTCCATCTACGATCGCCTAAAGCGCCAACTCCAAGGGCCCTTCCTGGGCCAACGCGCTCTGCGTCGGCGCTCTTGGCGTACGCCGGAACGGGCGTAGAAAAGGGGCATGCATCTCCATGCTCCTGGTGCTGGCTCGCTTCCCCTCTCGAGCCGACGGAGAGGATTTCAAGCCGCGGAGAGAAGGGGTTGGGAAGCGAAGAAAGGACAACTTAAATCGCGAACAAAAGTTCTGGGAACATGGAAGAGCTTCAAGCTATGAAGAAAAGAGTCACCGAGGTCCCCGCGATCCGCCTATTGTTATAAACCGGACCCCTCTTCCGACGCGTACACAAGCGCCCGTGCGCTGATGCCGATATCTAGCACGGACAGGTATCGGCGCCTCACCGAGGCTCGCTGGCGTCTCCTGCAGTGCGCATGCGCAGACCGGTTTTGGCGTACGCCAAGAGCGCCGACGCTGGGCGCGTACGCCCAGGAAGAGCCCCTGGAGTTGCCGCTGAAGAGTTTTTCTTTCCCCTCTCTCCGTCATCAATGACAATCTGTCCACAGCCGGCCTCTATAACTTACTTACGAATAAAGTTCCGCCTTTTCAGTATTAAATGTGCTCTTTTTTTCTGTTTTCAGGGCCTGCGCGGGAAAGGCACGTGCCAAAATGGCAGGTGTGAAGTGACCGAGCATAAGCACGTTCGACCTCGGCCTGCAGTCCCAAAACCTCGAAAACCCACACGTTCACGCTACGTCCCCGAATCTTACCCCAAAAATGTGGATTAAAATTTTACACCAACAGTACAGCCATGCCTTAGCCTCTCCAAATGGGGGAAAAAAAAGAAATGCCCGCTGTGGAGAGCTCATTGCAAAAGAAAAGAAAATCGTTTACTGCAGAACCGCTGTCATGTGGAGCTCTACGTTTTACACGAAATGCCGTTTTTGATCATGCACTCAGTTACCCGATTTGTCTTCTGATTCCGGCGCTAAAGCTTTGCGATTTTGATTTACAACTAGCTGATGAATCAGGATCAATGAATCACTGTTTCTAGCCGGTATAGAATGAAAATAAATTTTCCATTTAAAAATCTTGGCTGCGATGTCTCAGGATTCCGTGCCGTCGATCCTTGCGCTTTGACCCCTGTTGATTTCAACTAACAAGAGGGAGCTGTGTAGCCCATTCAGGAAGAGTGCACGGAAGTGCCAGCCGTGTAAAGTGCAATCAATAAGGTGCCGTGGTCTCGTGTTGCTACAACGCGCTCGCAGGGCTTCGGGTATTTCAGCACCCGTTAAATCCTGACAAATCTACCCAATGCGGAATACTTAGTTCTGCACGTGACGTGCATCTGTTGAAAGTGCTCAGGTCTGAGAGGTACACTCACGGGACAAAATACGACACGAAGACAGAACTAATCGCGTCACTTCTTATGTTGTAGTCCTACCGCTCACTCACACAGCGCTTGCAGCCATTGTAGGCTGAGTATCACCTAGGCCTATTTGTAGCCTTGTGAGGTACGTGTGCGTTTTGGTGTTTTGGAAGGAAGAGAGGCGAGAGAGTGTGCTCTTCCAGTAGGTATGAGCTCCTACTCTGGTGTGCAGGCATGGGAGAGAACATTATTTAGTTGCATAACGGACTTGAACGGGTGTCAGGCGCTCAAACTCACGGTGCTACACGCTCTAGGAAAGAGTCATTCGCAGTGGGCGTCGTCAAGTATCATACTGCGCACGCTCATTGTCATCTCGCTATCCTTCTGACAAGAACCCCCCGCACCTTCCTCACCTGTTAGTTCGGGGCAGGCGTTTCTGCGGGCAGCGAAACCACTAACACGGGTAGAAAATATTGGGGACTTTTATCACAGTTCATACAGCTAATGCTAGCGCTTATCGTATACCGCGCGCCTCCACTACGCATACACAGATTTCCCTGGTTGCGCGAGACGGCGCCAGGTGCCGGCCAGCTATGCACAGGCCTGCCGCGTCGGCGCCATTCAACGCGTGCACACTGGCGGCGCGCGGTATTTATGGTTCAATGGTATGCGTTTTTTTAAGGGACTATGCAATAAATTGAGGTTACGTAAAGCAGATGAAAGATAGGCATTCCTTGACTGGTCGCCCTAGAGCAATAATTTTTGAGCTAGCACATAACAACAAAGATGTAGACGATTAAAAATTCTATGTATACCCTTCTCCTCTCCCCCGATACTCGTACACGCCGGGCACCAGAAAAAAAAATAAAGAAAGCTTTGGGACTGGGCCTTGCCCATGAACCCGTCATCCGTTGACGTTCGGTTTGCGACTTCGTTTTGCCGTACCCAGCGCCCCAGCAGCAGCGTCGGCAGCGTATGTCCGGTCTCTGTTGTCTTCCTGTATTACGGCGCGCTTCGGATTCCTTTGCGTGTCGTCGGTTGTAGCTGTAATGGACCCGGAGAAAATCTCGGGCGGACGAGGAAGACACTGCGAGTGGCTCCAGAACTCGTGAAAGAAATAGGCGGTAGAGGTAAATTGAAACCATATGCGCGAAGGCAATGCCCTGGGTCGCGCTTGCCCGAGGGGCTCGCGCGGCAGCACGAGCAGACGACTTTCACGGCTACCGGAAGTGTGCCCGTGACGTCGTCGCTGCCGTGGCTCCAGCGAAAGGCAGCGTGTGGTGGCCTGGTGAAGTCATGGGTATAGTGACGTCTTTTTTCACGATTTTAGTTTCAAAATTTGTCACTACGAGAGCAGGAATCGCCCCGCGATTTGCAAAAAACCCGGTTTTTAAAAATTAATAATAAATTTCCTGCTCTCTTCCGTAGCAATAATGACATTTACAAGCGACATTTAATTCATTGCGTAGTCCCTTCAACCCTCTCAGGCGCTATTGTTTTCTTTCCATCCGAAAGAAGCATTTCCCCATTTAAATATTAATTTTAGGCGTCAAGGAAAATAATTTACTACTTTTAGTCGCTGAATTCCAGGGGTTGATTTTCCACAGGGATGGGCAAACTTTCGCAAAAACTGTCAAAATTGATTAGAATAGCAAAATATAAATGCCAAGGATTGTCATGTAAACATCCTAAAGATGAAATAAATTTCCGTTGCGACGATGCAGATTACACTTGAAACTGTGAAAAGCAAATGCTGTTATTAATGACGGTGAACTCTGCACGAAAAGGTCGGACGAAGTGCTTCTTCGCTCAATGTTTCGCGAAGTCATATTTACTGCTTTCGCGATATGCCGTTAAGAACTGTCTGTAACAAGAAGGGTCCTATGTTCAGCTGAAACAAATCACTGGACGGTACAGCACTCGCTGAAAAAAAGCTTCGACATCGCTCTGAACACGAATGGTACAAAGTATCTTAAAGGTACGAGTGCTAAGACATTTACTGGTGCGAGTGCTGAGACAGAAACATAGTTGTGACGTCAGATATCCAGACGGAGGGAACGAACAGGCGTATAGACGGCGACTCAGGGCAGCCCAGGGTTGCCGTTGGGCAGATTTCAAAAGGAGCCTCAAATCAAGTTAAAGCTAGCCAAGATTACTCATGGCAATAAATCTTAGCGCCATATTTGTAGCCAAATAGAACAGATTTGTAGAAACACAAGAGACAGAATCCAATGCGGTAGGTACGGAGTTCAATCCCCAGTGCCGCGGGGTACCCACAGATGATAAAATGGGTACAAGCTTTACCTTGGCCCGGTGCTCGGCTTATTTGGGGTGAAATGCTTGGGAAATGGGTCTTTTCCCCCACCTTGAGAAGTCTAAAATACCTTTTCCCATGGCGCTCTTTCGCCACAGATGCACTTGCGCCATAAAAATCTATCATCACATCATCACTTACAAGAAACAACATAAAGAGCACAATTTCGCCTTTTTGCTTGATATTCAGACCACAAAAAGGCCGCAAATAAATATATATATATATATATTATTTAAAGTTCAATGCACGGGCTTTTTAAGCTCATCTACAATATATAGTATTGGTCTATTTTGTAGAAGAATCCCCAAGGTGCAGTAGATTTTTAAAATGGGAGTAATTACTTATTAGAATCTAAACAAGAACAGTCAACGGTTACATTAGCGTCCACCCGAGTTTATTGTCCTCTCGTCCTTTTTCTAGGAATGTACGTTGTGCACGTCTCTGCTTTCACATGGCGGACACCGTCTCGGCACGTTTAAGACATAAAACAGAAGCTCTCCCACCTTTGGCTGCACAAGTGTTTCCTCACCGGTATTGTGTTTCTCATGTCCAAGCGTTACGCCTATATGGCTGCAATTTCGGGCAAGGCTTGGCAGGTTCCTCGGTACGCAACATTCTCACCGGCGAGGACGACGCGCGCGCACATCGGCGACTACGACAGAAAGGCTCGAAAATAATGGATTGTCTTTATGCTTGCTTGATATTGTACACGTAGTTACTAAACAAAAAATGGCTAGTAAATGCACCAAAGCCAAAATTCAAAGTAGCCAGAAAGTATCCAGGCAACCAACCCGAAATTTTCATTGCCAGATGGGGACGTAAAGTAGAAAATTTGGCACAAAGTAGCCACCAACGGCAACCCTGGGGTAGACTGTTTATTGCCAGCAGAGATTGTGGGTTCTAGTGAAGAGCGAAAAGTGCTGATGGTGGTAGTACAGGCCACAGATAAAACGGGTAAACTCTTACATATCACAAATAAAAAACGGTTGAAGGGAGGGCAGCTCATCGGCCGGACCGCAGACCAGGAACAGAGGCGTGGGAGCGCACATACAATAAAAAAACACTGGCAATGCAGGCGAAGGGGTGGCGCGAATAAACCATGCAGTCAGAAATGGTAGAGTATTGGCTCCTGTAATACCGAAGTCGTGTCCAGGCAGACTAATTCCGGCAGTAAGCAGCGGTGTCCCGATTGGCTTCATGGCATTTCTCAGGGAACGCAAATGCCATGCTTGCATTTCCCTTTGATGGACAGAAACTAGACGTCAAAAAATGAGAAGAGAGAAGACCGCAATTTAAAATTGGATAACGGCACTGACAGTTAACATGGGTACCCAGTGCCTGTCCCAGTAACAGCAAAAAAAAAACAGAAACAGAAAGGCAAAAAGTAAATGAAAAGAACATGTTTCAGTAAGAACAATTCAGTAAGTTGTCTGTCTGCCAAGCATAGTTCTTGTATAAATGGGTCAAGCACCGACAATGAAATATCTGCACACGTTTAAATTGGCACCGCGCCTCATTCCTTAGCGCTCATGCAGTATTCCAGGAGTTAAAATAGTGGTATTTCATAAGCATATGGATGCTGGTATGTTTCGACCAAGCCTGTTTAATAAGGTATGCGATTATATGCCAAACACATGGCGTGGAATTATTCAAAGTATAAAGCAAAATAAAGGGGTGAAAGCAATAGATGTCATGAAAAGCCTCTGCGGAGATTTAGCGCCGTTTGCATGCTTCCTCAACACTGATCTTGGTTTTGCAATGTCAGTACACGTACCCAGCACTTGGTTCCATTTTTCTCGAGGCCAAATCTCGGGGGAAGGCCCTTACAAACGTAGAAGCACATTAGCAGGCGACCAAGGAGTAACATCTGTAGAAAAGATTCGAAAACTTAAATTAAATTCATGACCTCAGTCGCTGAAACGATATTTATTTGAGACTTGTATGGGTTCCGTGCATGCCGATGACCTACCTGGTCTTTCGGATGAAGTCTATGACACTGTCGTTCATGAGTCATGCGCTCTGCGATGCAAGAGAGAGCGACTAGATCTGATTAGTGCGCTCATGTGGTTTTAATTGAAGGCAAATTTTATGAAAACATT
The DNA here is from genome assembly GCF_052857255.1 of Amblyomma americanum. Taxonomy (NCBI): domain Eukaryota; kingdom Metazoa; phylum Arthropoda; class Arachnida; order Ixodida; family Ixodidae; genus Amblyomma; species Amblyomma americanum. The sequence goes on from NC_135498.1 coordinate 106,064,883, forward strand.
ATTGCGGAGTGGAAGGGGTAACAAGGCTCAGATGTTTGTATGGGGGGCGGCGTGAAGAAATGGACGTAATACTCGACATTTATTTGCTCTAACATTACGGAATACGCCAATGTGCTGTCAGGCCAAAGAAATCATTAAAAGAAAGTCACAATATTTGCGGTGTTCCTCAGAGAAGAGAAGTAATTGGGAAATCACTTTAGATGGGTGATAATTAGCAGAATGCTGTAGAAAAAAAATCCCATGTGCTGCCGACGGGACCCGAGAAAAAGAGAAAGAGCAAACCTTACTAAAATAGCGAAGTGTCCTCTTTCTCCTAAAGCACTAAAAGAATAAAAGTCGGTGGTACACTTAAGCGGCGGCCATAGCATAGCATCTGCCTGGGATTCGGGAGGTGGTGGGTTCGGCCGCAGTGCTGCTGGGTAGTCCCTGGTTTTTCTAATGGGTACAAGATTTCCTGCGGCCTGGTACTCGGCTCCTTTGCGGTGAACTGCTTGGAAAAGAGACTTGGTTACTGACCCTCCCTCGATTGAAAATCTATCCTCCAGGGACAGAAATCCGCCTTTGCAGTTTTTTGGAGTGCCTGCTCAAGCCCGCAGTGAGAGAATTTTAAGGCTCAGGCTCCTTTTCCAAGCCATGCAGCCCTAAGAAGCCGATTACCAAACCAAGGAATAGCTTGTACGGACACTGTTTCTTCTTTCACAGTCACAATAACTGTGTGAAAAACCACACGTCATACATGTAAAGTCCCACTTTAATCAAGCCGTACGAACGTGCCTGCGCGGTAGAGCGGCAGAGTGTCTGACTCACTACCCTGCGCACCGCTGATGTCGCTGGCGCCATCTATGGAAGCCTCTTGTAATGGCCACTGTTCCAAATTTTTCGACCTATTCGAATTTTTCTGCCACGCCGACGGCAACGCCGACAGCGGCCTTCCTTCGATGCGGGGCCCTAACGCTGCTCCATAAAGTATATAAAGAATTAAATTAAGAGGATCCACTCGAGAGTGGAAGTCAAGCGCATGATCTCCTCCTGTCCAACTGAGTTACGATGGCGGTTATCTCCTATCAGCTTTTAAATTTATTTTCGTTGGCTGCACTTATCCTTGAAATATTTTAGCACTTCTGCACATATTCATAGCAGTGGAAGGAAAAGTTACTGCTACACCTAAAATGACAACTGGAGTATCATCGAAGGCTGAAGCTGCTGCTGTGCAAGAATCATCTTATATAGCTTGTGGCATGAAGACTGCCAGAATCGAGACCACGTGGCATTTTTCCTATAACAACGATTTGTTACCTACGCTAAATGCGGTGGCGCTGCTGTCGCATCGTCGGGGTAGAGAGATAGGGTACGGTCCATAGGAGTACATGCAAACAAAAATTTTCAATGTAGATTTCTTGTTGCTCTTTCATTAACAAATGCCGAGCGTTTTCAGGAAGGCAATATTAGGGCATTGAACGTCATTTCAAGGCCGATACATATTCAAAGTATCACAATATGTGCTTGCAGGGATTACCCCCTAGTTCAGGTTATAACAGGGCAGGGGGGGGGGGGGGGGGAGGGGCGGTGCGGCCCATAGATACAGATCTAAGAAAATTTTTCCAAAATTATTTTCCCATATCACAGTTTGCTGATGAAGGTGGCCGTTGGTTAACCAGCGGCGGGTACTTGTAAAAAAAACTGTCAGAAAATATTCAGGGTCATTCATTTAGAAGCTGTCATTTTTTTATAACGCGAAGATAAATGTGTGTTCTGATATCGGACATACCACCCACAACGTCAAGGCTTTCAGTCAGCTGGGTGTTTTTCCGAGCCGCAGAAGCATCTCGTTTAGCCGGACATACTGACGTGTGCGCAGAGTTTGCTCGCAAATGCCGTCGCCATATCTACACAGTTTATCGAGAGCTCAGCGTGGAATACAGTCCTCAAACGAGTTGACATGCGAATCGCGCGCAGTTGCAGACGACGACGTGCACGATATCCCCCGGCCGTCCCTGTTGGTTGGGAGAGCCCCTTTGTATGATGTAAACATGGTTTTCGTCTATAGATGGATCATGATCTACGGCAGGTCTATAGCAGGACACATGTTCATGAATTGAGTGTAGCGCGGGAGAACATTCGGGAGGTTAGCATGCTTTTTAGACAGATCCATAGGTGTGTAGAATGGGAGACAACCGTCGTCGTAGATCACTTGGTGATGCTGTGGGTGCAACATGCAGATGACTTTGGTTGGGCGCCAGTCAGTTGCATGCGGTTGTGCTTTCTCATGCTTTATGAATAATTAACTCCTATATAAACTGATAACTCAGCTACTTTTCTTCCCTAAACAATGCATAAAATAAGTCGTTACCTCCTATTTCCTTGCTTTCAGTGGCTGCTGGCCCCTCTCTTTTTTTGTATAAGTCCTGAGAAGTGCATATCTGTTCCACTCAACCTACTCATAGCTCTATAAAAAACAATCGAAATTTCATTGCCTTTCTTTCCAGCTCTTCCTTTTTGCGCTACTGGCAGTCTCCAACAGAATCGGACTAAATCTAACAGGACAGAACTGCCATCTAGCGCACACTGCACTCCCCACAGTTAGCCTCGTTGGGAAAGCATTATGAGCCTGTACAATTGAATTTCACAGGGCACACTTCAAGCATTTTAGAGAACATTTCTGCGCCTTTTTTTATTAAATTATCCGCTTCAACAGATTAACCGAGTAGTTTTCGGTTTAGAGCAAAAATTACTCCGCCGCTATCTATCCCGAAAGAAGTCTCCTTCAAAGCACCCTATCTAAAAACTCGAAGATTTGTCGCCCTTTGCCGTAGCCAGCAAGGAAAGTAATTACTCTGTCCCTCTGTGCGCCTCCTTCCGCTTTCCGCAAATTAGGGACAACGGTTCGAAGTTTCAAACGTCTTCTGACTACTGACCTGAGTACTAGGCGCCAAGGAAGGAGGTTACAATCAGCAGCAATAAAGTCAAAACGACCGCCTTCGCCATGTTTCTGCCGATCGAAAACCAGCACCACACGGTCGATGTTTCCTTTGGAATATTTCAGAGCGCATTTCGTCGCTGGCGGCGAATAACAAGAACGATCTGCTGCGTACACGAATGCCTAACATTCGCTCTCATTAAGCATTCAGGGACTTCGCCGCTGCCTCACATGTCTGCCAAACAGTCGCAAACTTCACCTTCCGACGATACAAATGAGAATCAAAGGGCACGTCACAACCTGTGCTTGCTCTCAGTGGCACACAAAGGGTAGAGACGGCCGCAAAGATCCTGCACGTAACACCGAGCGCAGTTTGGCCACATGCGGGTATATTTATGTTGCACCATTAGCACCGCTGTCGACAGTGGGAGAAGCGGAGAGGTGCACAGCTGTGGGAAAGGGCGAAGCTCCGCAACGGCAGGCTGACGCGATCAAAGCCGTCCCACTTTCCTGTGTCCATTATTGCGCTCCGTGGTTTACGACTCTCATATCAGCGATCACATCGCCTGACTGGCGCACTGACGCGGCATTTGAAAGAGCTTGGAAGTTTTGGAAGTTCATCCTGAGAAAGAAGAGTTTGGCTCCATCGGGGAATGCAAAGTATGTTTCGACAAAACCGGTGCACGAAAATTATCAGCCTGACTGGCATGAAGGTGCACTACTTTCTAGTTGCTGTAGAGAACACGTCATCGAATATATCCAATGCTAATCAAGTAAGGCTGTGCTCGCCCCTTGAGTGTCGGAATTGTTTACATGAGCGTGAAGCGGTTTTCGGGCTTGCAACATGGAGATATGTGAACTTTCTTCAGCTGGCGGTCAAGTCTCCACCCCATCCCGTTATTCCGAGCCCAACAGAGCGTAAGGCGACAGCAGTCGACCATGCACTCAGGACCTGAAGAATGCGGCACGTATTGACACAATTACGACCAGATACACTTGCACTCAGGAGTACACGCACCGGGCGCACTTTGTGTAACTAAGCTGCTCCACGATGGACGGCAAGGTGACGTGAAGCCAACACAGTCAAGTGGTTCGGCTCGAAGGCCAGCGTCGCCGTCAGGTAATAAGAGCAAAAATGAAGAGAAAATTTTGGATTTACGCGTGCGGCTACAAGCATTTACATGAAGACGAAACTGAGGACTGCACTCGTCAAACATTGGTCTCCAAACTTCGTCTAGAAACATGAAGGCTGTATACTCACTCAGGACCTAAAACCTCATCATAATTTCACTGAGCTAGGACTTCATTGCTCCAATATTTATGTACTATCGGGGAGAAAAGTAACGGACCCTCCCTCCAAAGAAGCGTGCCGCGTGCAGTGAGGCATGGTTTGAAACTTGGAGGGGGATCAGTTAATTCAGAGGTCGTGGGTTCAGATCCGACCAGTGGCATATGGTTGCTTGTCCTCTGTTTTCTAGACGATTAGGCTTAGCTAGCCTATTATTCTCACGTTGATGAATAACACAAATCCTAGAAAAAATAATGTTTATTGTTTAGCTCTGGTTAAGCCTGGAGTGATGCGATAGCTACATCTTATTGACCGGAACTCACTCAGTCCAACTGCAAAGCCAGTCTTTCGCCGCTCCGTTTCCCTGGGCGTTCCTTCTTCGTCTTCGTCCCACTTGACACGGCGCATGCGCACAGCTGTTGCAGCTCGGTTTTTTTTAAGCAATGTTGATTGCCTCCGGGAATAAAAGGGTGTGAAATGAGGGATGACGAAGATGCTTAAAGAAATGAAAAAAAAAGGGTGGCTGATATGATAAAATCAAGTAGTAAACGCTGATGTGGTCCTTGTGTCCAAGCGACATATGAATCCGGATTGTTCGGTGCGAGACCTACTGCCACCAGGTGCCGAATTTTCGTCGGCTTCAGCGCCGGGCAAACCCACAGCAGGTGGTGAATATCCGCCTCACCATCTTTGATCCTGCAGAATGGACACCCGGGGCGGGGATATAAATCTTGAAATTGCGGCCACTTGAAATTGCGGTCACGGCTGGAGTTAGGGCAACCCCGATCCGGCTCCTCCGAAACGCAACCTTCTCTGCACGGTTAAGACCACGGGGGAGGGTTACCGCGCACGGAGGAATTAGAGCACGTGTGCGGCACCGGAGGTGTTTTTTTTTCTTGTTAAATGGCGGCTGGTGTCATACAGAGTGAGGACTCGAGGCAAAGACTAGGTTGGGGTCGCAAGGCGGGTCGCGGAATCTGCACGGCTTTGTGCGCTCAGGAGGTCACGCGGGACCCACTCGATGCAGATCTGCTGCGGGGTGCGTGCGGCTTATTAATATTTTATCAGAGGGCCATTCAAAATTTGCCTTGGCCGACGGTATTTAACTTTGTCCAGGAGGGGCATTGGGAAAAGTTTTCAACTAGCAATAGTCACTCCTCAGTCCAGACTTCATGGGATGCGACACTACCTCTGCGCAAAGCCAAGTCGGTTTCGCCAGGGCGCCGCGCCGCCGGCAGCAGCAGCTGCTCCGCACCACGTGACGAATCATGTTACCAGGGGTTGCCACGGTGGCCACGCTGAAGCGGTGGCCATGCTGAAGGCTCGAAGAGGTGGTGTAGTGTAGCTATCGCTACGAAACACCCTAGGCTCCTTGGTTTCGATGACACTGGATTCCGTCACGTTTTGTCCCGATAGTTGTATGTCGTGCATTCAGATAAGCGCACCTTTGGATTATAAGAGCGCGAAATATTTATGCGGCAGCTAGGTGTGCTTTCTCGTAACGCAGCTGAGAGCGACGTAGCTAGCATGAAAATGTTGCTGTAAAGTTATTGACAAAGGAGCGTGAGAAAGATGGGCAGTGGATTTCTTCCATAGCCGGACATGGTTCGTGAAAGCCGTTTATAATAATCTCTTCGATGCCCAACGCTTCTCGCCAGCAGCGATGGTGCGGAACCGACTGTACACGAAATCTGGGCGACACGGCCGCCATGGCTGTGACTAAAACGGGGATAATGCGTGCCTGCACGCGGAATTTATTTTACACACGCTTACCGTTTGTCTTGATGCATGGTTGTTAGTAATGGCCCCTGAGGACGTCATGCTACGATGTCTAAGCCTTGTTTTCGTGAGGTTCCTTGGCAACCAAAAAATCCCCTCAAGGGCGACACACTACGAACGGTGAAAGCAAACGACTAAGTGGAAGGCAGAACTGGAATTCAAGCTATAAAGGTGCGCTTCCAAGTGCATCCGTGAGGAAGGTAGTCAGACACGGCGGTTAGCTTCCTTGGATCTTGCGGCTGCTCATGGCAGGGACAACACATGCTGCTTATGTCCACGTGACACTGTCAGCTGAGAATGGTACATTGAAGGTCCAGTGGGCAGTAGATTACTGCTGTTCTTACAGGCACCAAGGCATGACCTGGCGGAAGAATGGCAGATAAATATAGCGCTGGCTTAAAGCAGTTCACACATTTAAGTCAACAGCGGTGCACCGCGGCGGTGGCCTGGTGGTTTGAACATCGCCTAGAGTGCGGCAGGTGTTCAAACCACTCTGAAGGAAGGAAGGCAGGGTTAATTAAGACCATAAGTGTATAGTAAACAGTAAGCTGCTATAAAAAGAGTGCACTGATATTTGGATGGACCTTTATTCCTCCTTACAACCCATAAACCCCACCTTCACATCCGGAAACGGGCCTGCAGAACAGCGCGCCCAATCAACGACTACATAAACCGGACGGAAGAGTTAAGGTCGCCGGTCAGCCTAAGAGTGGTGTCGTGTGGAACAAATCAGAAGAGAATGGGGAAGGTGTGCAACAGAACTAGACGACACAGGTCGCACGTTGATGTCTCATCACGTGTCTTGGATGGCCAGGACGGATAGCCAGTCAAGTCAGGCCATCACGACAATATCGTCAGGGCCGCTCAGAGCGGGTGACAGAACTTAGTTCGAGCTGAAAATCGAGCAAACATCTAATGCACGCGCGTTGGCCATCCGCGTTCATAAACTTCTGGCAAAGGCCAGGGCACCAGGAGAGAACCACTGTGCACCTTGTCACTTCCGGAGTCGGTGGCCACCTCCACGTTGGCTCTCTCCGAGGGATCGCATGTAGAAATAACACCTGAGTACGTCACTCTGAGGGGCACAATGGCGTCGCTGGGATGACAGAGAATGAATGAACCAGAGTTTTATTTACACTAATTGTCCTAGGAAAAGCTTCATTTGAGAGGAGGATAATTAGCGCGACCGCATGCAGTCGTTCCGCTCCCTGCGGCACCACTGGGGTCTTTAAGGAAAGCAGCAGCAGATGCCCAGTGCCCTGGTCGTTCGAGAAGCACAATCCCCACATAGTAGTCACTGTTGCGTCAATGAATTAAATCGAAAAAATTTCCCTCGGCCAAACCACCCACTTAATGGGGCTCTAACTTTGCACAAAGGTTACATTTGACGGACAGTTTTGTTTTATATTACTTCCGGGTGACGTACGAGCTTGATTCGGTAAGAATTAATAAAACATTCCTGTCGTCTGCGATTAGAGCGTACCAAAACAGCAAGCTTTCACAACAGTGGTACTGGTAGCGCCATCTGCGTTCACCGGAGCAACGAGTGCTTTGCCGCTAGCTGAAGTTAAAACTGAGGAAAAAGCGATTACGCGGTTGGCTTGTGAGGGCTTTCTCGAATACTGTGTCAAAACTGGGCGCAAAGCATTGGGCGCCGCTGCCCCTCTCCCGACACCTTGCGTTAACTTCATGCGTTTTTCCGCAGCCTCGGTTGAGTTCTTATCCGCCCCGAGAGCACTTAATAGCGCCACCGGCATCATTGGTGCGAAACCTTGCTGTTTAGCATTAAGGACTAAGACTTGCCAAGTGTAAACAGTAAAGTATAACTGTGCGCTGCAATAAAGATGAACATAGGCCTAAGTGTGTGTAACCACGTTTAACCCAGCTTCCGCTCCGTGTAACCTGGCTCAGCTGAGTTGAGCCACCGCAATGTTTTTACCGAATCAGTCTAGTACTTTTCCCAAACGTAATATAAAACACAACTGCTCGCGAGATACCAGCCCTGTGCGCAATTTTAGCCTGAAGAAGGAGGCGGTTAGGCCAAGAAAAGTTCTTTCGATTTTATCTCATCGGCGCAAAGTCCGTATGTCCACGCGGCTTTATTCCATAGACGAGCGTTAGAGAATGGCCGCAGTGAAATTTGGTAACGTTACCTTTCCGCCATTGCTGGCCTTCGGGCTTTCTGGTCTCGCCTTGCTACAAGGCGTTGCTCCTGTACTGAATTTGGATAACGTGCTGGTGGACAGGAAAAAAGTTAATGTGAAGGCGCATATTATGCATTGGCGGTGCCAAATGTTTGGTTTAACCACCTGATTAACCCTTCTTCACTGTCGGCGTCAGCCCGAATGTTTTAACAGGCCGCGGAGCCAGCTTCACGTGTTCAATTTTTTTGTTCAATTCGTTGTGCAATAATCTGTGTTCGCCACATAATTGGTTGTCAAACTGCGCGGTTGCAAATTCAGTATTATCTGAGAACTTCCTTTCCAGACCACGGCAATTCTGCCCAAAGAAGGAATGAGTACACAACTGTTAAAATGTTGACCGCTTAGCACTGTGCGTATATATATATATATATATATATATATATATATATATATATATATATATATATATATATATATATATATACACGCCACCGGCGGCATTGTTGTTTTTTCTGCTACTTTATAAGTAATCTTCTTTAAGCGATAGATTAAATTCAATATTATTATCTCACTGATTAGCACTACAGATTTAAAAAAAAATTAAACATTCTCCTATGCACCCTGGTTTCGTTGACTGTTGGCTCCCTTCATAACTATATATATATATATATATATATATATATATATATATATATGTAGCTATGAAAACATGAGGTACTTGACTGCTTAAAATAATATACATCGAAGTATACGCTTTATTTAGGGAAACATTTTTATTTGACTCGACGTTTCGATCGGAGGACCGATCTCTTGAAAAAACGTCGAGTCAAATAAATGTTTCCTTAAATGAAGCGTATACTCCGATGTGTATATATATATATATATTAGCGGGCGTGTGAACGCCCGCTAATTGCCCATGTATTAATTTATACTCCATGAGTATTGAAGCGTAAAAAGGAATATTATGCACATTGCTCATGGACAGGTTCAAGTGCTTAGCGCCATTCTGCTATGCCCTCGGGAAGTAAGAATAAAAATTGCGTAGATCTAAGTTTACGTCTCGGAAGAATAATTTATGACCTTAAGATTTGCGCAATCCGGTTGCTATTTTGTGGTTTGTGGCGTCACCATTTACGTCAGCGCGCTTTCGTTCACTACACGTCGTTTTAAGCGGAGTTAAACACCAGCTAAATGTTTTTGAAATAAAGTACTTTAATCCTCCTCTCAAAAAAAGTAACGTGTACTTGTGTCATTAAGACATAGTTTTAAGATTGACACAGTCGTACTAAAAAGCACCAAGATCAAGCAATGTGTGACAGCTCTTGCATAAGAATAGAGAAGGGTGAAGAGAGCCTGCCCTTGACCACAAACAAGAAAAAAGCCGTGATCGGTAAGGATGTCGTGCCAACATCACGAAGACTGCCCACACTGCTGTGGCGTGGGGACGCACATGTATTAGACGAAACAGTAAAGACCTGCAATGAAGGCGAAGAGACAGCGCATGTGAATCGTCGAGTCATTTTATATTTTCAATGCTTGTTGCCACAAATGTGAAGCCTTGTCCAGATCAAATGTGTCCGAGAAGAAGTGCAGATGTTCTTATCGTCGTGGTAAACACAAACCTTTGCGGCATTCCCCTCGTCCGCGGCTATGCTGGATATTGTCAAAAATGAGAACAGAAAAAGGCAGCAACTTGACACTGTTAGATGACACGGAAAAGCAAGCGTCGATGGACATTCACACTAAAACAACAGCAAAAGTGAAAGCGGAAAGAAGAAAACAGCAAAATTGAAGGTGATTCAGTGTCATAACATCAGCGGTCAACCTGCCGAGTAGAATGCTGTCGAAAAGGGTAGAAGTTCGTGGAGCTGGTTGTCCATGAGAAGGGTGTAAACTCAGAGCGAAAAGATAAACGAACGCAACAACCGGACACATACACCGATGACCATCAACTCATGAGTTTATTCACAATGTCGTCACTTTATAAAAAATCACTGCATGAAAAAAAAATGGCGGTGGTTTAGGTCTGATGAAACCGGGAGTGACGCGATAGCTACAGCTGGCAGAGTGGAGCTTGGTCACGTGACCAACCACGTGACGAACCACGTGATAAGCCACGGTGCCGCGCCGCCGACAGCTGCTCCGCACCTCGTGACAAACCACGTAACAGCGTGGCGGCGCAGCCACAGGTTGGCGCGCCGCCACGCTGAAGGCTCGAAATGCTACCGTAATGTAGCTATTGCTACAAAACCAAATCATAATGGAGAGCGGAGAGGATAGAGGCCAAGTTACATCAGAGCAAGATTCACGATCTGTTTGATACATACTCAATGTCGTTGTTAAAGAAAGAAGCTGAGAGAACAAAGACTCATAGATCGTGGTCCTTCGCTATATGGCAGGCCTGTACTATCTCCCTCGCGAGCTGGGATTTCCTCTCGGTCACAATCTGACAGTCTCTTTTAACCGACTGGCAGTTTCCTTCGCTACATTCGCGACAGTAGGCAGCCAGTTTACCGGATACGGCTACACAGTACAGTTTCTTGTTACGCTCTTGTCGAGGCACATTAAGAAATATGCCCGTCTTCCCAACATAACTGCACGTAAGGGGTATCGTGAGAGGTATGGAGTAGATTGTCATTTTTGTTTTCGTGTCGCTTGCTGACCTTCTTGTAGGTTCTCCATTATGATTTGTTCTTTTTTCCATGCAGTGATTGCATAAATTGAAGATCTTTTGAAGAAACTCATCTGTTGATAACGGTGTACGTGCCTTGTTCTTGTGTTCGGCTGTCAAAACATTAGAGGGGACACTTAAGGTCCGCCTTAAGGGTATAACGCGATAACGGAATAGGTTAATTCCCGTATATGTGGAACGGTATCCTCTACTTTACATTCATAGATCCCTGGAAGTCCTCATACTCCTCCTGACGCAATGGTGCAGCGGTTAAGCGATGTGCGACTGCCTTGCGATGGCAAGTGATTCCAGCCGTAGGCTTTATGCGGCCCAGGTTGCTCTTACCGAGCGACCAATCATTAATTTAACTGCCACCTTCCACGGTGGGCAGTTTGCTCACTATCCGGATGCCAGGTTGCTCTCCGGGGGCCACCTGTCAGAGCCACTCCCGTTATTTTTCGCTGACAACGCCGACGCTGACAATGCCGGCACCGGATTTTGTGGTGAACGGGGCCTTTAACGCTATTGCATTAAAGGTCATGTATTGTGTTCCGAATTAAAGAAATATGCGTGAAATTCGTGAACCAGTGAACCTATATGCGTGAAACAGTTCGAGCTGTAGCCGTTCAGCCTACAACAGATTAAGTATTTGCATTGTGCTATGTGAAATGAACCACAATCCAAGGCAGGAGACCATTATTGGGGGCAAAAACAAATGATAGCACGAACAGTGGCAGTCCGGAGAAGCCTTTAAGAAAGCTGCGTTATTTGGATGCCTCACTGACACTGACCCACGTACAGGACACACCTACCCAGCATCGACTTCCGTCCATCACGTGCTTGAACTTCACATTCGTGCCTGCACACGGGTAGATGCAGTGCAATAAGCGACCACGTCTTCTCATCTGCGGAAAAGATTCCATAGCAAAAGTGAAACGAGGCACCTTACGAGACGGCAAGATATTTAAAAATAACACGGGGTACGGCCACAACGCTCGCTCACCGCTCCATCTGGTATGGCCCTATCACATTTTTCAGGCGGCTTTTCAGTCGGCTTTTCAGTCGGCTTTTCTTGTGGCTTGTGGTGCCAGTGCGTAAGTTCTGAAACGTATAAGAGCACTTGTTTACATCACGACAATACTCAGTCGGTCTTCAAACGCGAAGATTTGTGTGGAACCGTGATCGCTGATCTAAAATGAGACTCACGGTGCACGGAATTGCGAAATAATGGTAATGAGCAAACACAGTGAAACTTCGTGATAATTTTTAAGCCAAACCTTGACATTTACAACAGCGTACAAACCATAGTATTGACAGTATTTTGTAGTGATAGCTACATGACGCTAGCATTTCGAGCTGTCAGCGTGTGGCACCGCCACGGTGGTCGGTCACGTGGTGCGGAGCAGCTGCTGGCGGCACGGCGCCGTCGAAACTGAGTGGGCGGGAATCGAGAGGGGGAGAGGGGGAGAGAGCGAGTTTTCTTCCAGGGTCGAAGATGAAGAAGGAACGCCCAGCGAAACGGAGCGGCGAAAGACTGAATTTGCAATTCGACTGAGTGAGTTCCACTCGGCCAACTGCTGCTATCACGTCACTCCAGGTTTCACCAGAGCTAAACCACAGCCGATTTTTTTTCGCCTTTTCTTAGTGATCCTCTTGATAAACCTATGACTGCACTAAATATATCAATCGTGCAAGGCACCACCGCCAGGTAAACTGGAAATACCTTACCCAGGAGGACAGTACCACGCAGTCTTCTTGCAATATCACTTTCTAGCTGACATCATGGTGATGAATGAAAGAATGGATGAATAAACAAATAACTAAAATAATATTGATTAATAAAAGCGATAGCAGTCTCACAAGGTTTACCCGTAAAATTGTTTTATTTTAAACGCACGTGGATAGCCTTGCACACAGCATAGATCATCACATCTACTGCATATGGCATTTCACAGTGTCCCCTTACAGGACTCAGCGAAGAGCGAGAGAGCTGCTGTTTTTGCTGAAGATGTCTTGAACGCGGCGTTGGTCACACGTTGCATCCGATACAACGAATTTATAGGTTGCACGCTAGACGCCTTCATTGCTGTTCTCAGTTTCGTTCCCCTGCTATGCTCCTAACAAGTCCAGCTTTCTTGGACTCATTAGCACATAAGCACAGGCATTTCGATGGGGCCACTGTATTGCCCCGACACCGCTAGCCTCGAAAGAAACCTCCTGTACGATTCTCGCTCTTCTGTCAGACTTTTCATCCACTCGAGGAGACAAAGGAAGGAAAGCATTAGCTACGCCACCTCCGAGACAAGTTACGAATGAAGAGTTGCGAACAGGAGGTAAGTTGCGAACGCTGCAAGTTTGGTCGTCAACGCTATTGTTCAGACCACTCACCGAGTACTTTGTCGGCCAGGCAAGAGGTCGCTAATAGCAGCAATAAAGCCAGGATACACAATTTCTCCATATAGCTGCTGATCGAAGAGCTGCATGTCGTCGATGTATTCTTTCGGCTGATTTTATACCACCTTTCCTCTCCGCCTACAAAGAAAGAGAGCATAGGATCTTGATACGTATGTGACGGCCAATGCATTCCTAAAATATATTTGTAAAGCGTTAGGAGGGTCGTACCCGAAAGAAGGCGCACGCCCTTTTCAGTGACTTACTACGATAGCGCTGAATGCTATAAAGCATGTCGTCGAATCAATGCTTCCTCTCACTCGTTCATGAAATATGTACGCACACACAGATGCTTAACGGTATTCTTCAGGATACTTTATTAGTCCCGGAATGCACATGCTCGAAGCGCGGTTCGATAGCAGAGTGCAGCTCTAACGCCGCCCGTGACACTAGGATGGGTAGAGAAGCGGTAGAACTCTGGCACGGCCGGCGGCATTTTTCGGCAGGGTCTCCATCTGTACAGCTCCGTAGTTTACGGCTTTCCCATTCGACGACTACGCGCGCCTGTGCTGCTGTGGCTTTTGAAACAGCCTGAGTTTCAACTGCGCATTCAGCGAGGGAAAAGGCTGGTTACGTTGACAGAAGCAAGCTTACTTTGAACGTAACTTGACAACAGTTGATGGCATGTTCTAATAACATACCACGTGTCTCAGCTGACTTTAGCCAAGATCTTAAGATGTTCGTATGCTTGTGGTGTCTGTTTGTTTGTGCCAAGTGAAATTAATAACCAAAAATAAACCAAATTATTATCCACGACGGAGATGTGAAGCCGCTGTGGCGCGAACAAATCAGCTGCGCAGGCCGCTCCGCGAAAGTACTAAACTATCGCGGCATTTTTTTTCTTTATTGACTGTTGCGGCAGGTACAGCCCGACCCAACCTTGATGAATAGTTTGATGTAAAAACTTATGGACTTCCATTTTAGCGAGATCATACATGACTTCAATGACTTCACCATAGAAACATTGCTTCCTGAGGATAACACGCAGATTACATACATTCTGAACAAAATAACTGCACGCAGAGCGGACATCAGGATCCGTATATCGGACTGCCATTCGAGACCACCAGGTCGAATGCAAGCCAAGACGAAACAGCACATCATGTGAAATCTGTTCCTTGTTAACAGCGAGAAACAGCGTACCTTTGGGAATGAGCGGGAGGTCTTTTTTAAGGGTACGTTGCAGGACGTCCCAGAAGAATACAGCGCCCGAGGAATCAAGAAATAAATATCGACATTCTCTAGGTTTCAACATAGGAGTCAATTAGTCCCCCATGTCAGAAACACACCTCTCTCTTGTAGCCAGGTTTCGACGGGCAACGTATTGGTATAATGTTTTCAGAAGACGGCTTTAACTCCCTGTGACCATCATTTTCGCTGTGACCAGAGTTTGAAAAAGTATGTCATAGCTTACTACTATACAAATTGCAGCAACTTAACCTGGTTCCAGTTAGTTTCCATTAATTACCTCACCTCAGATCCGAGTGTGGTTCACTCCGGTGTTCCGCAAGGCTTTGTGCTCGGTCCGCTTCTTTTCCTTATTTACATTAACGACCTACCCTTTCTGCATTTCATCTCACATTCACCTATTCGCCGACGACTGCGTAATATTAAATGAAATAACATGCGATGGTGACATACTAATGCTTCAATCAGACCTCGACTCCATCTCAACGTGGTGTAAATCTTGGCTAATAAACCTTAATGTTAACAAGTGCAAATTCATGTGTGTGTCTCGAGTGACTAATAACTTGCCCTCTCATCACCTTAACGGCTTGTCTCTAGACTCTGTAAAGTCTTATCAATACCTCGGTGTTCACATTACTAATGACCTTACCTGGACTGTTCATGTCACACATGTCGTTAACAACGCCAACAAAAGACTTGGATATCTTCGAAGTAACTTTGCTAAAGCACCATCATCGCTGAAGGCTTTTACTGCACAAAACACTAATTTTACCTAAACTCGACTACGCAGCACCATTATGGGATCCTCATCACCAGAACGTAACGCACTCACTTGAGATGGTCCAAAATACAGCTGGCCGACTCATTCTCTCGAAGTACAACAGAACTGCAAGCATAACCAGCATGAAATCTAGTCTCGGTCTGCCATGCCTTGCGTCCCGTCGTCGAACACTTCGTCGCCGCCTTTTTTATAAAATTTCTCAACATTCTTACCTGTGCGAAGAACTTATATCACCTCCGCACTTCGTGTCACTACGGATGGATCATGCCCACAAGGTTGGAATACCATTATTGCAGAACGAGAACCTACTTTCATTCTTTTTTACCCCTGACATCCGACGAGTGGAATCACCTTCCTGAACCACTGGCACTAATTAATGATCACCGTTTATTTCAAGATGCATTAGCTAACACTGTATAACTAGCAACCTTCCGTAATATTGTGCTGATATTTCGTTGTTTTGTTACATTGTATAACCAGTCCCCTCTATAATGCCGTATGGCCCTCAGGGTATAATAAATGAAAAAATAAGTAACAAATAAATAAATAAATAAATAAATAAATAAATAAATAAATAAATAAATAAATAAACCCGCTTTAGGACATCTTTATGCCTACCTTGGCCTAGCTCCGCTGTACCGGAACCTATATTTCAGTTTTGGAATCATGGTGTCTGCTATGTCAGGACTCATCTGCTTGCGTTTCCCATATTGTTGATGTACTCCACTGAAAATAACGCTGCCAGAAATCTGCAGGCCCATCGACAGCGTATCATAGACAGTCTTTTGAAGAAAAGACTAAGTTTGGAAGAGCAGATGAGTGGCGCACCAGCCTAAATTTTAGAATAAAACGGTCGCATTACACTCTGAGAAACAAAAACCTCGACACCTATTGCTTCGCAATCAGATTAGGTAGCACCAGGCTTCCACCAGCGAAATGCCAGAAATGATTGTCACTACTTGTTCTTTCAAAGGTCGATTGTCACACAAACGTCGGAAACCCTCGGTGAATTTTCCAATGAAAAGAAAAACTTCAACAACTTCGCAAATACGAACACATTGCAAATGACCGCCCGCGCAAATATTGATAAATCTCCATCTCACCACGCATTCGACTGCTCTAGCAGTTGCATGGTTTTCGCGTTCCAGTACAGAGAAATATCTGGATACTGAGCCAAGGGAAATCAAATTTAAGACAACGGAGCACGTGAAAACTTTACTATTATGTAAACTTCAGGAGGGCAAGTCAAGTCACCTTGCCATAACTCAACAAATTTACGCATATTAATGAGACAACTTGCAACATCAAATAGAAACTGCGGAACAGTGCCATTGCATTGTTACCGCTGACCTCATCGTCACAAAAAACAGCCAAGTCGTCAACGTAGCCTAGAATTTTTACTTCGAACGACTGTAGCTGAAAATTTTTCTCCTGTGTTTTCGCTCGCAATTAGCTTCGCACAGAGCGGCTCGAAGTACAAGGCAAGCAGAAGTGTGGAGAGTGGGCATCAATGCCTCAGTCACAAGCGGACAGGAATATTCTCAGTTAAGTTCTTGTTAATAATTAACACCGCGGTGCATCTGATATGTGCCATGCTAACTAGTTCTAAAATAATACCTACTACGCCTATGTGTTCCAAAATCAAGGAAAGGGTATCGTGGGAAACATCAAATGCTTTTTGTAAATCCATCTGCATGCGTCGTGACCACTAGCCGATAATCAGCGTCGCAACATTGCTCCAAAGCTCGCCTAGTGGTAAATTCCAACACACTCTCATGCTGTGCATGGCACATTGTCTTCTTCATCTACTAATACTACTATAAAACTAATATCCGCGCTGTGAGCTTTCTGTAGGTTGTAGCATAGCGATGTGAGCTGAATGCGTTGGCGTTGACAACGTTGCGGAAGAAACACGGCATTAGAGCAATACGCATTGCCGTGACAACGCCGCTGCAGAAACGCGGCACTGGAAGTCGGCCGCCGGAGTACATTGGGTAAATTGGCATTAAAGATGAAAAAGTTGAATGGCTCCCTGGGTCAGTGGAAACCTCAACCGTGCTTGCAGGTACGTGACGGTGGTGCCCACCAGCAAAGCTTTTTTCGCACAATATTTCTTCATTTGGGATGCCTGAAATTTATGTTCTATGGTGAATTCAATATTTTGAATAAATTGAAAAATTAACTACCTTGCTATCGTGTTTCCGGCGGAAATTTTAGCGCCGAGTTGTTGAGTGTTCCAAAAAACGTCCGGCGTCGTCCGGCGGTGTACTCTTGTGTACACTTGGTACCTTGCTGCCACCTGCCTTGGTCGGTACACGAAAGTGCCACAACCCGCTGCCACGGTTGGAATGTGACAAATTGGAGAAAGGAAATCTCCCTCTCCAATTTTAGGGGAGAGGAAGGAGACGCTGGAAGGCGGCTGCCACTGGAAGGAGGAAGAGGAGGAGGAAAGGCAGGGAGGTTAACCGGAAGAATAACCGGTTTTACTACCCTGCACGGGGGGAAAGGGGTGAGGGGATAAGAATATGAAGAAGAAAATTGAGTAGCAGGAAATTGAAATCACTATGCAAAGTCGCAGCGTTCAGTAAAGTCACAGCCTATAGCGCAGGCCAGAAGTCCTCCAGAAGCGGAGCAGTGCCTTGGAGGCATTCATCGCCGCCGATCTTCGCGGCCAGTGGCCAAGAATCTTCATTTCCATCAGTGCGCGCTCATCTAGACGCTCTAGTGCATGGCAGAGGGACTGCCTTTCGGCGCTGCAGGCAGGGCATTCACAAAGAATGTGGGCTATAGACTCATCACACTCGCAGATAGCATATGCATGGCTATAAGCCATACCGATTCAGTAGGAGTAATGCTTGGTGAAAGCTGCACCAAGCCGAAGGAGACACAACAAAGTCGCTTCACGTCGTGGTAGGCAGGATGGAAGCCGCAGCTTCAGATCTGGGTCCAAAGTCTTTAAACGCAAAAGCGAGAATTGGCCTGAATTCCACGCGGCAAGCGCGATGTCTCGTGCCAGTTGTCTAAGCCTACCCGCTGCGTCAGCTCTAGAGAAGTGGATGGAAACACAATCACCCTCATGGTGAGCAGTTCGCGTGGCATCGTCGGCGTGGTGGTTGCCTGCGATGCCGTTGTGTCCTGGCAGCCATTGGTAAACGCAACCTTTGTCCGCAAAGTTTCGAGACTGAGTTATTTTCTTCTCTAGAAGTGGTTCCCCAAAATAAATGTTGGTGCGTATGTGTAGCGCCATCTTTTCAGGCTAACCTAAGCTATTCATCTTTATTGCTGTGGCGGCCGCTATATGGCACTACATGTAGAAAAATACGTTGTCACTAGTCGTCTGCGCATTCTACTGTGAGTGTATGTGGAGAGATGGACGTGCACACCGAACAGCGCGTAAACATAACATTCTTTGTGAGGCTTGGCAAGACAACCACGCAGACGTATGAGCTCCTTCGTGACGCTTACGGCAACGAGACATTATCGCGGGCGCGATTTTTTGAGTGGCACAAGAGGTTAGTTTCGGGGAGAACGTCGGAGGAAGACGACACAAAGCAGGGGCGCCCTTCAACCTCACGGAATGAAAACAACGTGGCTCGGATCAGGAAAATCGTACAGAAAGACCGCACCATTACAGTCCGCATGCTATCAGATGCTCTCGACATTAGCAAGAAAACATGCCGCCAAATTTTTCGTGACAACTTGGGGAAACGAAAGCTGGATGCTAGACATCTGCCGCACTCCCTCACACAGGACCAGAAGGACACGCGGGCATCAGTGAGCGCTCATTTGCTCCCCGAGGCAGAGAAAATTGCTGCATTCGCCAACAGCATAATTGCTGGAGACGAAACATGGTGTTTTCCATATGATCCTCAAACAAAGAGGCAGAGCGCCGAACAGCGTTTCACAAGCTCTCCGGTGTCGAGAAAGGTGCGGCGACAGAAGACCAAAACAAAGACGATGCTGATAGTTTTTTTTTTATGCCAGAGCTGTCAAACACCACGAGTTCGTCCCACAAGGGCAGACGGTGAATAATGAGTTATATATCCGCGTGCTCCAACACAAGCGTGATGAACTGCGACGCTGTTGCCCTGACTTATGGCCATCTGGACAATGGAGTCTTCTCCACGATAACGCAAGGCCGCACACTGCTCTCAGCGTGACAAAATTTCTTTCCAAGCACAGCATTACTCTATTTCCCCTTCCGTCATACTCGCCTGACCTGTCCCTCTGCGATTTTTTCCTGTTTCCTCGTGTGAAGAGAACCCTAAAAGGTCGCTGTATGGGCAGCGTGGAGAACATTCAAGACGCCATCACAAAAGGGCTAACAGCCCTCTAAAAAGAAGCGTTTTCAACTGTTTCCAAGACCTCAAGAAGCGTTGGAAGCTGTGTATAGACTGCAAGGGAGACTATTTCCAAGGGGTGCTGCACGAATGATTTCAATGCTCAACGCATTTTTTTATTGGACTATATGTCTCCAAACTTCACGAACGAGGGTTGAATATCGTGCCCTTTATTCATGGCGGTGTGGCGGAGCTCTCTAATTTCCAAGAAAAGTTGTTCATTGGACCCTTGACGAACAGCAGATTGTAAGGCTTGGAACGCTGCCTTTGAATGATTGAAAACAGATCATTGCTGGCGTGTTTCTTCACTGATATGCTCAATGACGACACAAATAGCAGTAAGTTCAGCACCACTCGATGAAGTTCGGTGTGACGTTTTCACTTTCCTAACTAAACTCCTTACGGAAATAACCACGGAGCCCGAGGAACTGGAAGGGGTCACTGAGCCATCGGTGTATACGGGCCACCGGTGTCCGTGTTTATCATGCAAATATTCATGAGTGGTCTGTTTCGATGCTGTTGACGATAAACCAGCCTTCTTTTTGATGCCCGGTAAGGAAAGAAGCACACGAGGTTGGTGCAGACTCCATAATGGAGAAGACGGTCTAGATGCTGGTGTAAATTGGGCTCGTAGGAAATCGCGATGAGCATCGATAATTTTCCCAAACGATGTACTCCGGCGGTTAGCAGAAAGACTGGCGAGGTGACGTGCGGGAATCCGAAAGAGGTGACGAATATGAGCTCTCAAGGCTACGATTGTGACATAGGCAGTCAATGGGTTCTCCTCAGCGATGAGTACTGCTGCGGCTGCTGACGCTCACTTTGGCAGTCCTAGGCGCGTCCAGAGAGCTTGAGCTTGAAGAATTTTCAGACACCGTATGTTCGTTATCCTCAAGTTTTTTAGTGCAGGGATACTGTACCGAAGGAATTCCCATGAATAATGCGGTGTACAGTTATAGCATTGACTGCACTGATGTTCCACACGACTTCCCTCCCATTAAGGAGAGAACGTGAATGATCGATGTCAGTCGCCTTATCATGTACGAGGACCGTGGGCTCCATGTTAGTTACGATCGATGATTACTCCAAGGAAGCGATGCCTTCCTTCGTTGGCTATTATTGACCCATTTATGCGTACGGGGTAATGAGGCATGCTCTTGCGTGTAAAGGCAAACCCAAAAGGAAAATGACTAAGTAGTACTCAGTAAAAATGAAAATGGCTCCGCAAAAATGACTTGCCATCTGCCACGGTTGGCAGGTGGAAAAGTGTGAGAGGTCATTCTTCCTTCTTCATTCGCTGGGTAGAGGAGAGAGAGGCCTCAAGGTGGTCGCCACGACAGCACAGAGGGTGAGATGGAGAAGGTTCTGACACGGGGGAGGGGGGGAATGCGCACCCTGAAGATGGTTGCCACGGGAACAGTCCGACGAGTGGCTACCGGGAAAAATGGCCAAGCTTATTAATCACATTTTGCTAATTAATGCGCAAATCCGCTAACCTGAGCTCTTCATGCGAGGAGAAGTCCTAAAGCCGACGCACTGTCAACGCATAATTGTAATTGAGCGCCCCAGTAGTTTTTATTTATGGAACGTATGCCAAAACGAAACCAACCCAAAAATTAATGTTGGCTGCCATGAACGACGTAAGTTGGTTGGTTAACATTAAAATAGTAAGCCTCTAGATGCATTGAAAACGACTTGATCTGAAGTGGATGGAAAGCAGCACAACCCGATAGGTGCTTCAAAATCACTTCCTCTGCAAGGAAAGTGCCAAGTAGGAAGCAACATTGGGTAGCCAAGCTCAGCTGTGCTTACCGGCCTGCAGAAGTGAAAAATATGAAGTAAACAGAATTCATCCTCAAATGCATTTGCGATGGTTTACTAGAAGTCAGGAGCAAGCAATACCATGCCCCTTCAGGCGGCGAGATTTGGTTGAAACCCTTTTGCACATTGCTGAAACAAAGAAATTAGCTAATAAAAAATTTGGTGCATATTTCATTGTGAGTGGAACTTGTGCAAAGCGCACAGGCTCAGCATAAACTCAGGGAGCCGCCCGCCTTAGATGTTGAGAAAGCCTACTCAAACAGCCTGCATAGAAAGAGAAAAGTAATGAAGTCAATCAAATACAGCGGCATCTATGTCAAGTGCATTGCTTTGGTGTAAACTTAGGTTGAGGTCCTGTCTCTGTGGATACTTCACGATAAAATGAGATAAAAGAAAAGTATGTGCTCGCAGTGCCTCCTGAGCTGTCTTGCAAACTGGCTTTCTCTTACGTGCTCGATGTGGCTTCGACAAAAGTGCACCAGAACTCCCACGACATGACTTTTCGGCTAGGTTTCCTCTAGATCCTATGTACAGTCCATCCCACTTATAACTGACGGTCACGGGGCTAGTGTTCGTTGTATCTGAAGTTTATTGTAACTGGGATTCTCCAATCACAGCGGAAAATGCAAATTCAGTCAAAGGCGCCGTTTATTTCTTGAAAATAGTCATCATGCTCGTCTGCTTCTGTTATCAATGCGCTTTCCAAGCTCTTCAGTGTGATGAAGTGCTACTTGTCGAAATTACTTCTGCCAACTACCTGCTTTAGGGACGCATTCAAATCAACTGCATTTACATATGAAGGCATGAGGGCTCGGTGAGTCTGCATAAGAATACATGCAGAATACTATGCATGATGTCAGAGCAGTGCCCCACATAAAGCAAAATGAAAATTTTTCAGCGTGATAATGATGCCAAAAAGTCTCAGGTCATATTTATTGGCCTTTCTAGCACACTGCTGGCAGATCTATCTTCATTTTAATACGAATGGCAACAGAGAACAGGCAGTAACAAGCGTTGGCACACCAATGCGGCATGTAAAAACAGCAAAAGCCAGACACGGTGCCACATTCGTCACCCAACAGAAGACAGCGTCAACATTTGGCAAGTCGCTGTGATTTGCATATTATGTTCCTCTGTAGGTCGTGGTTGTGTATAAAAGTGCACAAGAAGCAACCAGTGCTCGTTCAAAGTCCTTAATAAAACAACCAGCAGCCTTAATCTTGTAAAAAAATGCACAATACCACTGTTTTCCTCAAAGCAAAGGTGATCATTTCGTGAAGAGTTCCTTTAATAGGCACTGGTTGCAAAACAAGACATCAGCATTGACGACTCATTCCCGAGATTTGTTCGGTCCCATATAGCAGAACTAGTCAGGCTCTAGTTTCGGCAGAGTCTGAAAAAAAGCATCTGAATTAAATCACTGAGATGGCAATGCGTTTGTCTACTATATTGTATGCACAGGACCTACAAATGAAGGTTATAAAGCTGTGTTTTTTTGTATCCTAGCTTCAGATATGCCATGAAACACATTGAACTGAGAGTTGGAGCAGTGTACGCACAAAGTGTGCAGTCCAGACCATCCAAGGCACACCTGGAGGAAGCTCACAAAGCGCGCTTTGCCAAGCCATGAAATGGCTGATGCACTGAAATAGCTGTGGGAAAAAGAATGGGAAAGCCTTCATCTCATCTCCAGCACCTCGTGCAATGAAACGGTACAAGGATATAGGTAAATAATGCATCTTATTTGGAATTCATATTCTTATTTCAATCCTGTAAGCTTGTCTTACAATTTTGTGTTTATTACTCACAGGTAGTTCCCTCCCTCTATGCCCTAGCAGCCCCATATATGAAACGTTAAAACCCGCCCTGTATTCCTCTTTTGTTGAAGTAACAGACACCGCTCTGGTTTTGTCACCAACCACCGCAGTGAAAACCTTGGACGCTACCGAAAGTAAGCTAAGTCTGTATTGTAAGGGCTTTACTTAGCATTTCTGAATGTACCTTTTTTAATTAATGTTAGCCTGCATGCGTACTCATCTGCTATCTTGCTTATTCTGCCAAATGTGAAGAATGAGGCAAATCAACATTTCATAACTCGCCACAATACCGGTAGCTTAGCAATGACCTGATGTACTGCAGAGAGTCTTGTTTTTAACGTCTTTGCTGTGCGCATCAGTGTTACTAGCTGTACGTTTTCCAACAACTAAATTTTAAAACTAATTGGCTGGCTAACTGGCAAGCTGTTAATTGAAAGCTGTACCTCTGCCAGGAAAGGACACATGTAACACTGGCCATGCACAGCACTTCTTGAAGCTCGTTTATTTGACGAGAAGTGTTATGTAAGCAACACAGGGGCTGCATGTTAGCCCCGGCATGATGTTATACTGAAGTGCGCTGACGACTTTCACAACCTGATAGTAGCAACAAGCACACAGCCTTCAGGCCATTTTCAAACACTTCCAGCAGACAATTAGGCAATTAGACACGTCGTAACCAAAATAATCCCAAAAAAAGCAAAGGAAAGAGAAAGGTACTTTCATAGTAAATCTATGCAGCCCACCAAGACAAAAAGACGGGGATTTCTAGAAACTATTCACTGGCGCCAGAAAATTAGCCAAATCCAACACCCTACTAATAGTAGGCGACTTCAATGCCAGCGGCCAGAGCTGGGGTTACACAGAAGACAATAAGAAGGGAACGCAGGTCAGCGATGCAGCGGAAAGCACAGGCTGCACCCTCCTGACAGACGAAAACCAATCGAAGCGCCTTGGAAATAGCGTTAGCCCCAATACATGCCCAGATCTGACATACGTCAAAGGAGGGAGGAAAGTCGCGTGGGAGAACCTGCTGGAGAGCCAGGGTAGCGATCACTACGTAATAAGAACGCAAGTGTCAGCAGAAAACATCAGACGCAAGATAGAAGTAGCCCGAATAACAGACTAGAACGTCTTCCGGAAGGAATGCAGGCCAATGGAGGAGGGATAACCTCCATAGAGGAATGGAGCAAGCACCTCAAAGACATTCAGCAGCAATACACACAAGAGGTGGAAAGAACAGAGCAGACACCGGAAGTGGACTCACGGCCCCTCAAGCTATGGGAGGCCAGACGGGGCCTCACTAAAAGGTGGAAGAAGCAGAAGCTAAACAAGAAACTCAAGAAGAAGATAGCAGAGATAACCAAGAAGGCAGAGGAGCACGCGACCGAACTAGCAAGGCAGAGCTCGCAGCAATTTAGCGACTCTCTAAACGGGACTCTAAGCACTGCAAAAACCTGGCGCATCCTCAAGGCCCTGATGGATCCAACAAAGACCAAATGAGAAAGTAACAAGGCCATCCAAAAACTGGCACACCAATTTGAAGGAACAGATGAGGAACTGTTAGAGAAAGTCCGCATAAAGTGCTACGAGCAAGACCAACCCGAGGCGTACACGGTAAGATGCTGGGGGAAAGAAAACCCACACCTGGACAGACCCATCACCAGGGACGAGGTTTTCGCAGCAATCGGGGCATCAACCCGGAACATGACGCCAGGCGCGGATAAAATCAAAAATGCACGAGTCCGCAACCTGAGTGATGAGGCCGTCACGCCGCTGACAGACTTCCTCAATAAACACTCGGAAGCGGACACAGTGCCGGAGGAGTGGAAGCTCGCGGAAGTAGTGATGATTCCCAAGCCAGGAAAAAAGCCACAAGTTGGAAACCTGCGACCGATATCACTCACCTTGTGCAGGGGCAAGTTACATGAAAGAGTCGGGACAAGGAGGCTGCAGCGACATATGGAAGACGAGAGCCTGCACCCTCACAGCATGTTCGGCTTCCGCACCAAATTATCTAATCAAGACGTCGTACTACAAATCAAAGAAGCACTCAGCAACATCCTATACAACGGAGAAAACGTAATAATGACTTTGGATGTAAAAGGAGCGTTTGACATCGTTAGCCATGCGGCCATCCACACGGGACTGGACAACCTGGACGGCGAACCCACGGCTACGTAAAAGCGTACCTGTCCAACAGAACAGCTACGGTGGGATTAGGAGACCTGCGCTCCGAAAAGTTCCCCACACCCAACAAAGGAATCCTGCAGGGATCCATTATCTCACCAATCCTATTTAACATAGCAATTATTGGATTGGCCCAGAAGCTGGAGAATATCGAAGGCATACAACACGCCATCTATGCCGACGATATCACCGTATGGACCAACCACGGCTCCTTCAGCCACAAAGAACAACTCCAAGCTGCAGCAAAATGCGTGGAAGATTACGTCAAGACAAGAGGCCTCGCTTGCTCGACGGAGAAGTCCGAGCCCCTGAGAGTCAGGCGAGGAAAACGAAACGAAGAAACCCTCAACATTACCCTAGAGGGTCAACGAATACCAGAGGAGGAAGTCATCAGAATCTTGGGAATGTGGGTGCAAAGCAACCAGCGATGCACACACACCATCAACATTCTGAAGCAAGCGACCACGCAGGTGGCTCGCATGGCCACCAGCTTGTCGCAGAAACGAAGTGGCATGAGGGAGGATGATACGCTCAAGCTGGCAAGCTGGTTAGGAGCCTTGTAATCAACCGAATCACGTACTCCCTCCCCTACTACAACAACAACAAGGGTGAAAGAGAACAGATCGACGCCATCATACTCAAAGCATACAAGACGGCGCTACACCTCCCAAACAGTACCTCAACGGAGAAGCTGCTGGCACTCGGGCAACACAATACGTTCGAGGAGTTGAAGGAAGCGCAACTGGGATCACAGCTACTCAGGCTCCAGCAGACTGCCACCAACAGAGAACTCCTGGCCAGACTGCGCTATCAGGAATCAATCAGCGAGGAACAAAGAATGGCGAACCTGAGTTCCGCAGCTCTATCAAATTAGGGCCGCTACCCAAAAACATGGGCCCAAATTTACATACGGCCAGGCGAAACGCCAGGGCAAAATATGTAGAGAAATACCTAGCAAGCAAGGCGAACACGGTCTAAACGGACGCCGCGGATTATGCTTGCAAACAAGGAACGAAAGAGCAAAAGGTCGTAGCGACAGTGATAGGCTCGGATTTTAAGGAAATCACTTGCGCGTCGGCACGGGATTGTACGGTAGCGGAGGGGGAAGAGATGGCTGTTGCTCTAGCGGCCGCGGAGGGCTACCGCACAAATACATCCCATGTAATACTAACAGATTCTAAGGAAGCATGCCGTAATTATACAAATGGCAGAATTGGCCGCAAAGCGCTCCAGGTGCTTCTCCGCGCTGGCCAGAACAAGAATCGAGTCAGACACACACTGTTTTGGATACCGGAACACACCGACATTGAAGGCAACCAAAGGGTCGACAAGATCGCTTGAGGGCATACAAACCACGCTCGCTTGAACGGAGACCCCGAGGACTTCATGACGGTGGCCTCGACGTATTCAGATCTACTAAATTATCATAGAGGAACAAGGATAAGATACTCCCCACCCCAAAACATACTAAACCAACATGACGCAGTACACAGGTGGAAACTGCAACCCGGAACTTTCGCAAGCATAAACATTCTAAGCAAAATGTTCCTGGGCAATATAGGGACACATGCCCATGGAGTGGCGCAAAAAACACCCTGTATTATATTACATCGTAATGCAGCAAAAACAAAGCATTCTATAGAGTAAAAAACCCGAGTGCGGAACAGTGGGAGAGGGTGCTCTCCAGCGGTGACCCGTGTATACAACGGGTGCTTATACAGCATGCCCGACGAGCAGCCACCCTCACTTGAGCCCTGGAATAGGGGCACCAACCCTGCCAGAGAGAAGATATATCCATCAGGAAGATAGAAGAACTCTGTCGGACCGCTGAATGACTCTGTAATTAAAAAAAAATAAAGTTTATGCTATCCTAGGCAACTCTAGAGCACTTGAATTTATGTTTCCTTTCCCATAAATGTCGATCACACAGCGACACGTTCCAACAGTCATGCCAATGCACTAACAACCGCTAAACAACCCCTTTCCCCTTCCCCGTTTCCCCCGTCGCCCTTTCATCATTTCTAGTTTCATTCGGCAGACACTTTAATTTATTTCTCTACAAATTGGTCATTTTTAAGAGGGTGTTTTCATTGTTTTATCCGTTAGTAGACACCTTGGCTTGTATATCACCTGTGAACTGCGTGTGGGTAGCTTTTTACAGTATTTAGATCTGAATATTGGGGTTCTATACAAATTGGGTATGCTCGTGTTGTGCGACGCGTTAAAAGAAGGCCTTTTGCCATTCTACTCCTCGCGTTAAAAATTAGCAAAAAAAGGCATTTCTTTACTTTGACTTGAATCTCTGCTCAGGAAGCCATGCACTCACAATATGCAATTGAGCTTTGAAAACCAATTGGACAGGCTGGCTTTAGCTGGGTGCCTCTCACAGATCTCCCCGGAGAACACTCGGACCGAAAGAATGGACTAGGCGACAGGCGTACCCACACAGACGCACATTTAATACACCCTACATGACACACACACTAGCACACAAAACTAACGAAACTAACACAAACACAGACCCGCTCAGTGGTTAGGGCACTCGACTACTGATCTGGAGTTCCCGGGTTCGAACCCGACCGCGGCGGCTGCGTTTTTATGGAGGAAAAACGCTAAGGCGCCCGTGTGCTGTGCTATGTCAGTGCACGTTAAAAATCCCCAGGTGGTCGAAATTATTCCGGAGCCCTCCACTACGGCACCTCATTCTTACTTTCTTCTTTCACTCCCTCCCTTATCCCTTCCCTTACGGCGCGGTTCAGGTGTCCAACGATATATGAGACAGATACTGCGCCATTTCCTTTCCCCAAAAACCAATTATTATTATTAACACAAACACAGATAATAAATACACACGACCCGGGAACACTGCTACCAGCGTCTACTACTAGCGTTCTATTGTTAGTGGTCGGTGATCGTACTCACGGTTGGTTCGATGCGGCTGCGGCGTTGTATGGGTCCAGTAGCCGGCATCGAGGTGGCGTTCGACGTGCTTGGGCTGGCGTCGCTGGCGGCATCGTTGGCTGCGTCGTACAAGCTCCCGGTCCTAGCGCCTGTGGAGGTAATGCCGGTGTTGTTGGCGTTGGATGCACCACCCGGATGGGTGGAAACAGCGCTGAGACACCCCTGGCCGTAGCAGGTGGTAGCGTTCTCAGTTTAATTTCCGAAACGGGCTCAGGAACGGCAGGAAGTTCACGATGTGAAGCTGTAGAACGCCAGCTCACCGGAGCAGTAGCCGGCGTCGCTCTCTTCCAGCCGAAGCGTCCCTGACCCGCAGGAGGCCTCCGCTTCTCTGTTCCCCCCCCCCCCCCCCCCGTGCCTCGCTCTCCCTCGCCCTTTTATAGCCTTAGCGTTAGTCCACGTAAGCCTTGTCGTCTTCTCTTTCTTCTCTTCTCCACCAATCATCTCTCTCCACCTCATCGAATGCTTCTCCACCAATCATCTCTCACCACCTCACCGAATGCTTCTTCTTCATCTTCTTTAGTCTTCAGTTAATCCAGGTCATCTTCTTCACACATCTTTCATTTATAATTTTATTTTAAACTCCCTATTATGTGTGACAGTTCCCTTATTCAGTTCAGAAAGGGGTCGCCAAAAGCCGCATGCAGAAAATAAACAGAAAATCAGTGAAAGCTGCGGCAGATGTCCTCGACAAGAGGTGAGACTAGCGGTGGTGCTGTATGTGCACAACCTTCTACATATTCGTCCCACTTGACACGGCGCATGCCCACAGCTGTTGCAGCTCGGTTTTTTTTAAAAAGCGATGTTGATTTCCTCGATGATGTGGTCCCTGTGACCAAGCGATATCTGAATCCGGATTGTTCAATGCGAGACATACTGCCGCCAGGTGCCGAATTCTCGTCGGCTTCAGCGCCGGGCAACCCAAAACAGGTAGTGAATATCCGCCTCACCATCTTTGATCTTGCAGAGTGGACACCAGGAGCGGGGATATAAACCTTGAAATTGCGGCCACTTGAAATTGCGGTCACGGCTGGCGTTAGGGCAACCCCGACCCGGATCTTCCGAAACGCAACCTCCTCAGCACGGTTAAGACCACGGGGGAGGGTTACCGCGCACGGAGGGATTAGAGCACGTTTGCGGCGCCGGAGGTGTATTTTTTTATTGTTAAAAGGAGGCTGGTGTCATACAGAGTGAGGACTCGAGGCAAAGACTAGGTTGGGGTCGAAAGGAGGGTCGCAGATTCTGATGGGCTTTGTGCGCTCAGGAGGTCACGCGGGACCGACTCAGTACAGATCTGCTGCGGGATGCGTGCCGCTTATTATTATTTTATCAGGAGGTCATCCAAATATTGTCTCGGCCGACGGCTTTCACGCCGTCCAGGAGCGGCATTGGGAAAAGTTTTTAACTAGCAATAGTCACTCCTCAGTCCAGACTTCATGGGATGCGACACTGCCTGTGCCCAAAGCCAAGTCGGTTTCGCCGGTGAGCTCCGCCGCCGGCAGCAGCAGCTGCTCCGCTCCACGTGACCAATCACGTGACCAGCGGTGGCCACGGTGGCCATGCTGAAGCGGTGGCCATGCTGACGGCTCGAAGAGGTGGTGTAGTGTAGCTATCGCTACAAAACCCCCTATGCTCCTTGGTTTCGATGACTGCTGGCTTCCGTCACGTTTTGTCCCGATCGTTTCTCGTAACGTGGCTGACAGCGACATAGCTAGCATGAAAAGAAAAGTTAAAAAGAAAGGAGAGTAAGAAATCAGGGCAGTGGATTTCTGTCATAGCCGGACATGGTTCCTGAAAGCTGTTCATTCTCGTCTCTTCGATGCGCAACGCTTCTCGCCAGTAGCGATGGTGCGAAACCGACTCTACTCGATATCTGAGTGACACGGCCACCGTGGCTGTGAGTAAAACGGGGCTAATGCGTGCCTGCACGCGCAATTTATTTTACGCACGCTTACCCTTTGTCTTGATGCATGGTTGTTAGTAATGGCCTCTTATGACGTCATGCTACGATGCCAAAGCCTTATTTGCGTGTTGTTTTTTGGGAATTAAAAAATCCCGTCAAGGCCGACACACTACCAACGGTGAAAGCAAACGACTAAGTGGAAGGCAGAACTGGACTTCAAGCTATAAAGGTGCGCTTCCAAGTGCATTCGTGAGGAAGGTAGTCAGACACGGCGGTTCGCTCCCTTGGATCTCGCGACTGCTCATGGCAGGAACCAGACATGTTCCTTATGTCGTCGTGACATTGTCAGCGGAGAATGGTACATTGAAGGGCCAGTTGGCAGTAGATTATTGCTGTTCTTACAGGCATCAACGCATGACCTGGTAGAAAAATGGCAGACAAACACAGCGCTGGCTTAAAGCAGAGTTCACACTCTTAAGTCAGCAGCGGTGCACCGCAGCGGTGGCTTGGTGGATTGAACATCCACCTAGTGTGCGAGAGGTGTTCAGACCACTCCGATGGAAGGAAGGCATGGCTAATTAAGACCATAGGTGTATACTAAATAGTAAGCTGCATTAAAAGCAGTGCACCGATGTCTGCATGAACTTTTATTCCTCATTACAACCTATAGACCCCACCGCCACACGTGGAGACGGGCCTGCAGAGCAGCGTGCCCAATCAACGACTACATAAACCTGACAGCAGAGTTAATGTCGCCGGTCAGCCTAAGAGTTGTGTCGTGTGGCACAAATCAGAAGAGAATGGGGAAGGTGTGCAACACAACTAGACGACACAGGTCGCACGTTGCTGTCTCATCACGCGCCGCCGCCGAAAATAACTGGCCAGGAAGGAGAGCCAGCCAAGTCAGGCCATCACGACTAGATCGTCAGGGCCGCTCAGGGCGGGTGACATAACTTAGTTCGGGCTGAAAATCGAGCAAACATATAATGCACGCGCGTTGGCCATCCGCGTTCATAAACTTCTGGAAAAGGCCAGGGCACCGGGAGAGAAACACTGTGCACCTTGCCACTTGCGGGGAGAGAAACACTGTGTACCTTGCCACTTCCGAAGTCAGTGACCACCTCCACGTTCACTCTCTGCGAGGGATCGCATGTAGAAATAACACCTTAGTACGTCACACTGAGGGGCCCAATGGCGTCGCTAGGATGACGCAGAACGAATGAACGAGAGTTTTTTTACACGATTGTCCTAGGAAAAGCTTCATTTCAGCGGAGGATGGTTAGCGCGACCGCATGCAGTCGTCCCGCTCTCTGAGGCACCGCTAGGGTCCCTAAGGAAACCAGCAGCAGATACCTAGCGCTCTGGTCGATCGACAAGCATAATCTCCACATAGTACTGACTGTAGCGTCCATCAGATAATATCAGGAAAAACATTTCCTTCGGCCAAACCACCCATTTGCTGGGGTTCAAATTTCGCACAAAGCTTGTGTTTGACGGTCAGTTTTGTTTTATATTACTTACGGGTGAGGTCCGTGCTTGATTTGGTAAGAATTAATAAAAAAATGTTAATCGTCTGCGATGACAGCGTACCGAAACAGCAAGCTTTCACAGCAGTGGTACCGGTAGCGCCATCTGCGCTCACCGGAGGAACGAGTGCTTTACGGTTAGCTGAAGTTATGGCTGAGGAGAATGCGATTGCACGGTTGGCTTGTAACGGCTTTCTCGAATACTGTGTAAAAACTGGGCACAAAGCATTGGGCGCCGCTGCCCCTCTCCCGACACCCTGCGTTCCTTTCATGCGTTTCTCCGCATCCTTTTTAGAGTCCTCATTCGTCCCGAAAGTACGTAATGGCGCTACCGGCATCATTGCTGCGAAACCTGGCTGTTTAGCAATAAGAATCAATACTTGCCGATTTTGAACAGTAAATAAAAATTGTGTGCTGCAATAAAGATGAACATAGGCCTAACTGTGTGTATATCACGTTTAACCAAGCTTCCGCTCCGTGAAACCTGGCTAAGCTGAGTTGAGCCACAGCAATGTTTTTACCGAATCAAACTAGTACTCGCCCCAAACGTAATATAAATCAAAACTGCTCGCGAATTAACAGCCCTGTGCGAAATTTTAGCCCGAAGAAGGAGGCGGTTAGGCCAAGGGAAGTTTTTTCGATTTTATCTCATTTGCACAAAGTACGTATGTCCACGCTGCTTTAGCGCGAGAGTATGGGTGCTGCGAAATTTGGTCACGTTACCTTTCCGTCATTGCTGGTCTTCGGGCTTTCTGGTTTCGCCCTGCTACAAGGCGTTGTTCATGCACTCACTTTGGATAACGTGCTCGCGGATGGGAAAAAAGTTAATGTGAAGGCGCATATTATGCATTGGCGGTGCCAATTGTTTGGTTCAACCACCTGATTAACCCTTCTTCACTGTCGGCGTCAGCCTGAATGCTTTAACGTAGCGCGGAGCCAGCGTGGTGTGTTTAATTTTTTTTTGTGAAATTCAGTGTCGAATAATCTATTTAAACACTTTTATCGGGTGTCAAAGTTCGCAGTTACAAAGTCAGTATTAGCTGAAAACTTCCTTTCCAGACCACGGAAATTCTGCCCAAAGAAGGAATGTTAAAACGTTGTCCGCTTAGCACTGTATATATATATATATATATATATATATATATATATATATATATATATATATATATATATATATATATATATATATATATATATATATATATATATATATATACTGAATGCATGCGGGCGTGTTATCTCCCGCTAATTGCCCATATATTATCTTCTGCTCCATGACTACTGAAACGTCAAAAGGAAGGTTATGCACATTGCTCATGAACAGTGTCAAGTGCTTAGCGCCATTCGGTTATGCGTTCGAGAAGTAAGGCTGAAAATTGCGTTGATCTAAGTTCACGTCTCGAAAGTGTAGTTTACGACTTTGAGACTTGCGCCATCTGGTTGCTATGGTGTGGTCTGTGGCGTCACCATTTACGTCAGCGCGCTTTCGCTCACTATACGTCGTTTTAAGCGGAGTTCAACAGAAGCTACATTTTTTTTAAATCAAGTCGTTTCCTCGTCCTCCAAAAAAAAAACATGTACTAGTGTCACAAAGAAACAGTTTGAAGTTTGAAACAGTCGTACTAAAAGGCACCAAGCTCAAGCACTTTCTGACAGCTCTTGCATAAGAATAGAAAAGGGTGAAGAAAGCCTGGCCTTGAGGACAAAAAAGAAAAAAGCCGTGATCGGTAAGTATGCAGTGCCAACATCACGAAGACTGCCCGCACTGCTGTGGCGTGGGGGCGCAAATGTATTAGACGAAACAGCAAAGACTTGCAGTGAAGGCGAAGCGACAGCGCAAGTGAATCGTCGAGTCATTTTATATTTTCAATGCTTGTTGCCACAAATGTGAAGCCTTGTCCAGATCAAATGTGTCCGGGAAGAAGTGCAGATGTTCTTATGAAGGAATGCGTCGTGGTAAACATAAACCTTTGAAGCATTCCCCTCGTCCGCGGCTGTTCTGGATATTGTCAAAAATGAGAACAGAAAAAGGCAGCAACTTGACACTGTTAAATGACACGGAAAAGCAAGCGTCGATGGACGTTCACACTCAAACAACAGCAAAAGAGAAAGCACAAAGAAAAAAAAACAGAAAAATTGAAGGTGATTAAGTGTCATAAAATCAGCGGTAAACCAGCCGAGCGGAATGCTGTCGAAAAGGGTAGAAGTTCGTGGTGCTGGTTGTTCATGATAAGGGTGTAGATTCAGAGCGAAAAGATAAACGTACGCAGCAACCGGACACATACACCGATGACCATCAACTCATGAGTTTATTCACAAGGTTGTCACTTTATAAACAATCACTGCATGAAAAAATCAGATCATAATGGAGAACGGCGAACAAGGGGACCAAGTTACATCAGGACAAGATTCACAATCTGTTTGATACATACTCAATGTATTTGTTAAAGAAACTGACAGACTCATGGATCGTGGTCCTGACTCATAGATCGTGGTCCTTCGCTCTACGGCAGGCTTGTACTATCTCCCTGCCGAGCTGGGATTTGCCCTCGGTCACAATTTGACAGTCTTGATAAATCGGCTGGCAGTTTCCTTCGCTGCATACGCTACAGCAGACATCCAGTTTACCATATATGGCTACACAGTATATTTTCTTTTTGATAACAGAAAAGAGGAGCATTCGCCATAAAAGAAAAAAGGAAAATCAATTGACGTTTCGGGGCCCGTACGGGTCCCTTGTTCACAATAGCAGCGGATGGACGAAGGTGGCGATTTATGTGCCTACGGTGCAGGTGGCATAAGGAGCATGCGTAAATCTCAGGAAGATTGCCCCGCGTTCAGTTGAAAACAGTGGTGTGGTTTGTATGTGATGTGATTCTAGAAGTAAGCGGGATGATAAATACTTTTCCGTCGTGATGACGGAGGCGTTGTCCCAATCAATGGCATGTGATGCAGCTTGATAGTGTTCAGCCAAAGCATTTTCTTTCGTGCGGCCTTTGGCGACGTCATTTTGATGTTGTTTTAAGCGCCTAATAAAATTGCTTGATTCGCCGATGTATGCAGCTTTGCAGTCTTTGCAGGTAATTTTGTACACCACTCAGGGAAGCTGTTTATTTCAACCCGGTCTTTAGCTCTGACAAGTTTTTGCTTCAGTTTACTTGGTGGCACGTGGGCGATGTGGACATTGTAGTCCTTTAAGGAATTGGCTAAGGCATCGCTGACTCCTGCAGGGCAGGGGATGCTTACCCGCTTGCTTTTCTCGGTAGCCATTGTTTCCGCGTTTCCACGAGAACGGCGGCGTTCTGCAGTCATTATCATAGTTTTCAGGTACCCGATGTTTGCAAGATCCTTCCTCACGATTTTTAGTTCGGCTCTGAGAGTCCATTTCAGAGAGATCATTTCAACCAGCCTCTAAACTGTTTCTCCGGTACTTTGATAACTGTTTTTTTATTTGATAACTGTTTATGTTTGATTCGCCGACAGGATGCAAGCCGTTTCCTTGAGCACCGGAACTCCTTTCACCCGACAATACAATTCACCAAAGAAGAAGAACAGAATGGCGCCAGGGCCATTCCCTTCCTGGACGTACTTGTGCAGAGAACAAGCGATGGGTTCGCAACGTGCGTGCATCGCAAGCCTACTCACACTGGTCGGTACCTGAGTTTCCATTCGGCACACCCTGTCACGCATAAACGCTCCTTCGCATCCGCACTTTTCGGCCGCGTTTTCCGCCTTTGTTCAAGCTTGAGGACTCTAAGAGCCGAACTAAAAATCGTGAGGAAGGATCTTGCCAACAACGGGTACCCGAAAACTATGATAATGACTGCAGAACGCCGCTGTTCAAGTCGAAACGTGGAAACCACGGGCACCGAGAAAAGCAAGCGGGCCAGCATCCCCTACACTCCAAGAGTCAGCGAGGAGTTAGCCAGGGCCTTCAAGGACTACAATGTCCATATGGCCCACGTGCCACCAAGTAAACTGAAGCAAAAACTTGTCAGATTTAAAGACCGGGTTGAAAGAAACAAATTCCGCGGAGTGGTGTACAAAATTTCCTGCAAGGACTGCAAAGCTGCATACATCGGCGAATGAAGCAAGTTTATTAGGCGCTTAAAGGAACATCAAAATGACGTCGCCAAAGGCTGCACGAAAGAAAATGCCTTGGGTGAAAACTATCAAGCTGAGTCACATGCCATCGATGGGGACAACTCAGTCATCGCGACGGAGAAGCATTTACCATTCCGCTTACTTTTAGAATCACTTCACAAGTTTTGAACCGAACGCGGGGTAATCTTCCTGACATTTAAGCATGCTCATTATGCCACCTGCACCGTACATAAATCACAACCTTCGCCCATCCGCTGCCATTTTGAACATGGGACCCGTACGGGCCCCGAAACGTCAATGGTTTTTCCTTTTTTCCTTTTTGGCGAGTGCTCGTCTTTTCTGTTATGATGTTCCCTCCTCGCCAGACGGGATTCCGTCAAACACTCGACTTCATAGTTTCTTGTCATGC
Organism: Amblyomma americanum; assembly: GCF_052857255.1. Classification (NCBI taxonomy): domain Eukaryota; kingdom Metazoa; phylum Arthropoda; class Arachnida; order Ixodida; family Ixodidae; genus Amblyomma; species Amblyomma americanum. The sequence goes on from NC_135498.1 coordinate 106,101,167, forward strand.
TCTTGTCGAGGCACATTAAGAAATATGCCTGTCTTCTCAACATAACAGCATGTAAGGGGTATCGTCAGGGGTATGGAGTAGATTGTTTATTTTATTTTCGTGTCGCTTGCTGACCTTCTTGTGTGTTCTCTATCATGATTTGTTTTTTCCATGCAGTGATTGCAAAAATTGAAGACCATTAGAAGAAACTCATGTGTTGATAGCGGCGTACGTGTGTGGTTCTTGTGTTCGGCTGTCAAAAAAATTAGAGGGGACACTTTAGCTCCACCTTAAGTGCATAACGCGATAACGAAACAGGTTAATTTCCATATATGCTGAACGGTATCCTTTACATTCATAGATCCCTGGTATTCATCATACTCCTCCTGACGCAGTTGTGCAGCGGTTAAGCGATGCGCCACTGCCCTGCGATGGCAGGTGCTTCCAGCCGAGGGCTTTGTGCGGCCCAGCTTGCTCTTCCCGAGCGACCAATCATTAATTTAACTGCCACCTTCCACGGTGGGCAGTTTGCTCACTATCCGGATGCCAGGTTGCTCTCCGGGGGCCACCTGTCAGAGCCATGCCCGTTATTTATCGCTCACAACACCGACGCCAACAATGCCGGCACCGGATTTTCTGGTTAACGGGGCCTTTAACGCTATTGCGTTAAACGTCATGCATTGTGTTACGAATGAAAGAAATATGCGTGTAGTTCGTGAAACAGTGAACCAATATGCGTGAACCAGTTCGAGCTGTAGCTGTTCAGGCTACATCTGATTAAGCATTTGTATTGTGCTATGTGAAATGAACCGTAAACCAAGGCAGGGGACCATAAATGGGGCAAAAACAAATGATAGCACAGACAGTGGCAGTCCGGAGAAGCCTTTAGGAAAGCTGTGTTATTTGGATGCCTCACTGACACTGACCCACGAATAGGACATACCTACCCAGCATAGACTTCCGTCTATCACGTGGTTGAACTTCACATTCGTGCCTGCACACGGGTAGATGCAGTACAATAAGCGGCCATGTCTTGTCATCTGCGGAATAGATTCCATAGAAAAAAGTGAAACGAGACACCTTAGGAGACGAAAAGATATGTAAAAATAACACGGGGTTCGCGCACGCCGCTCGCTCACCGCTCTTTCCGGTATGGCTCTATCACACTTTTCAGGCGGCTTTGCAGCTGGATTTTCATGCGACTTGTGGTGCCAGTGCGTATGTTCTGCAACGTAAGAGAGTACACTATTTTACATGACGACAATACTCAATCGCTGTTCAAACGCGAAGATTTGTGTGGAAACGTGATGGCTGATCTGAAATGTGACTGACGGTGCACGAAATAGCGAAATAATCGTAATGAGCAAACCCAGTGATACTCCGTGACATTCTTAGGCCATACCTTACATTTACAACAGGACACAAACCATAGTAATACCAGTATTTTGTAGCGATAGCTACATTACGCTAGCATTTCGAGCCCTCAGCGTGGCGGCGCCGCCAAGGTGGTTGGTCACGTGGTTGGTCACGTGGTGCGGAGCAGGTGCTGAGGCGCGGCGCGCCGGCAAAACTGAGTGGGGGAAGTGGAGAGGGTGAGAGGGGTGAGAGAGTGAATCCTCGTCCAGAGGCGAAGATGAAGGAGCAACACCCTGCAAAACGGAGCGGCGCAAGACTGGGCGCGTTAATTTAAGGAGCTCGAGCGCGCTCGAGTCCTCAGAGTGCGCTCCAAGTAGGCGAAACGACCACAACTCACTTCCGGTGCACGCAGGCAGAGTGCGCTCTACGCGCTCCATCCTCGAAGGTGGTGCACGGGGGCGCGCGTCAAGCCTCTCTTCCGGTATCGTGACGTTTTTCCGGCCTGGACGAACTTTTTGGCGCCCTTTCTTCAGATGATGGCGTGATGGCTTCGGGCTCCGCGCTCATAAACACCGGTACGTAATTGATGTTTCCAAGCTCGTCAAGAGCTTTATTTTATTATAAGGTGCATGCGCAGGGTTCGTACTGGACACAAGCGCTGCGACTTCATGGGCAGACCTGCTTGTGGAGCTGGGCAGTGGAGTAGACATGCTGCACACGGCTTCGGCTGTCGGTGTGGAAAGCGCGCAAGGAGACTTAGGTATGTGTTACTCCTTTGGATGTTTTATTTCGTTCTTTGGTCGTCGAAGAGTTTGCCGTTTGCCTCCATACGTCGGGCGGTTGCATTCATCGCAGGGGTTTATTTTTAGCGTTGATATTCGACAGAATTGTTTGTTTCTTCGTGAATTGCCAGCCTTGCGGATTTAGCCTATAAGGCTGCAATATGTTGATGGCATGTTTTTGGCTGCTGAATGGAGAACGTGGCGAAAAGAGGGGCACATTGCGCTCGGGAATACACACGAGAGCTTTTTGTTTGTGAAGCATTCATGAAGGCGGGCGATTGCCCTTTCACATGAAAGTACAATGGTCAGCTTATTCTTCAGCAAAATTTACGGTAGAAGCTCTTTAATTCTGAAACACCATGTTTTCACATTGTGATAAAACGAAAAAAGAGTCGAAGAAAGCGATTTCTGTCATTGTATACGGAAACCCTGCATGCAGTGCATTTTTCTCGCCGCGTTTTCCTCTATACTGAGCAATGCACGTTTCTTTAAAGCGTGTTATGCCGCGGCGCATATGTGGCGAGATTTTAAGGCAGCATTGAGTGGCAAGGGGGCTTATGCTTACACTATTTGAATGTCTATCTGGCTGTGGCAGAGCGCCAGTATTATGTCTGAAACCCCGTGCGCTCTTTAAAATTGAACTTCTTGTGCAAAGCACTGCATAAGCACTCTGGACAAGTGTGCTCATCTCTGTTGTCTTCTAGGGCTACTGAAAATAATTCAATTTTTTTATTTTTACAGAGGGCCATTTTCCGATGTGGGTGGCTGACAGTGACAGCGGTGATCATAACTACAACAGTGAGGAGTGCCTCTTTTTTATACACATGGTCATGCGGTGCTACCCACCTTTTAATACAAGTACTAAAGCTGTAGGCGTTCTGTTTTTGTGATGCAGGTCTCCGCAAGGAACGCTTGGTTTGGACGCATGCAGAGTTTCTTCTCCTGATCTCATCATATTCCAATAACCGGCAGGACTTCAGTGATCGAAAACAGAAAAGAAATCTGGGCAACGATCAGCAATGAGATGTGCGACCGTGGGCACATACACACTGGTAGTGACTGTGAAACAAAATTCAAGGGCTTGCAGTGAACCTAGGACAAGCACCGCCTGCATAAAAAGAAGGCGGAGAGGGGGAGAAAAGAGTGGCCATATTTCCAGTTAATGGACGAGTTGCTTTCTTTAAGCATGAAGTATGAAGCTCCTATGGTGTAGAGCAAGCTCGAAATACCTTCCACCTCAGCTGTCTATGCAATTCCAGGCTGCATGTCAGCTGGCGACAGTAAGGAACAGGCAGAGACATCCGCACACAGCAAGAAGGCGCAGACAAATGACGGACTATCTGACCGAGAGCGCCCACCAAATGCTGGGCGGCGTCAAATGCCGTCCGACTTTTTGAGTGAAATCCTCAGAAACATGCACTCATGGAAAGACGAAGAAGGAAAACGGTACAAGCAGCAGCTCAAGATGCAGCGACTCAAGTTGCAAATGCTCAAGCGCCTTAGCGACCGCACTCGATAGGAGCAGCAGCTGACATTTCCCCCCTTTTTTTTTTGCGTGTTTCGTCTTGCTGGCAGAACTGCTGGCTGGCATCTTTATTCCTAGTGAATAAATCTATTTTACAACAGCCGTTGTTTTTCTGGTGGTTTACTTTTTGCCTTTTGTTTCCAGTCACACTTTGCGACAGCATTTTGTTTCCAGCGTATTACTTCTTGCCTTTTGTTTCTAGTCACAGTGAATATATTCTGAAAATCGCAACATATATACTGAACGATTTACAGTACCTCAGGAAAACTGTTTAGTTTATTTTGTTTTCTAATAATATAGAGGCAGTGTATTTACTTCAGTAATATTTTATTGCCGTTCACGGGCCTGTGTGGCCAAAAGTATTCATACAATAAAATGTTTACATAAATTCAGCCTGTGTGCTGCATAAGTGTAACACTTTCATCTCCGGACTGCAAGTTCACTTCCTATTGTAAACCTTCTTACACTACATTCTGCACAGTTAACGTGCTATTTCATTTGGCTTCATTGCAACACAGTTTTTTGCAGGTTCTGTGTCCTCATCGTCGAGAGGTGCATCCGCGTCACTCTCTTCCTGCATGGCGTCATCACCAAATGGCCCTTTACACTCTAGAATTACGTTGTGAAGAAGACATGATGCTGCAATACAGTTGCTCATCCTTAATGTGGTTTGCATGTCGAGATACTTGAGTCTTCTGAGTTCTCCTTTGAGCCGAGCAAATGCTCGCTCAATTACCGACCTTGCTGCTTCTAGGGTTTCATTGAACTTTGCTGTTTTGTCAAGTCCCCATTATTTCTGTATGGTCGCATGAGACCTACTGACAGTGGATAGGCAGGGTAGCCTAAGATGTGAAAATTCTCTGGCAAGTTGTCAGCTACTTTATCAAGGTCAGACGTGGCAAAAACTTTCGCTTCATGCATTCGTCCCAGGCTGCCTGCATGTATGTGAGTGAATATCATGTTGCTGTCGCACCAACCTTGTAAGATGACTGAATGTAATTCTTTTCTCTTGTAGTACGCATCTTGCTCCTTTTCAGGGGCTTTGATTGCCATGTGGCAGCCATCCACACCACCAGCAACCTCAGGAAGGTGCCATTTTCTGGAAACTCTCGAGCAACTTCATGCAGGTTTGCAGGCCAACGAATGAGGTCTATTGCAGCACATGACCATACTTCTATAATGCCATTATTTAGAATGAACAGCAGCCTCTTATTGACATCAAATTGATCAGCAACTCCACGAAATGATTCCTGGTTGCCCAGCAACCACAGTGTCATCAGAACTTTTCTTTGCAGAGGTACGCGACGTGTCCTCTCCATGATAAGCCGCTCTTGTGTGATCCTTAGCAGCACCTGCATATCAGGCAGAGTATTTAAAAGTCGGTTAATGGAGAGCAGGAATTACCGCTCTCCAGTTCAAAGATGGGAGCTATGAGCATCGATTGAGTGAATTTCATAAGCTACAAAATAAATAAGCGGATTTTAAAATAATAGCTGACTTGTGTGAACCATTGCCCATTAAACGATAAAAAGTGTGATGCCATGCATGTTTCCGTGCTTGTATAACCAGAGTCGCGCAGCGCACTTCATTTCTTTAATGTGCCACACTCGTATTTGCCCTAATAGAATAATAAAAGCATGTATTTTACCTCAATGGTGCTGCGGGTAATCCGGAAGTGCTCCTTGAACTGAGTATCAATGTACCGAGATACCACATTTAGTACGTAGCCCTCAATAGCACAGATCCTCCTCTCTGCGACTCCGCGGTCTGCATACAAAAGGGACGGGTAACATTCCCTAATGGTAACAAAACAGTGGAATGGTACCTTGCATGGCAACACGGGCAGCTTGCAGACCGAGGTGAACCGCTGCTGCTGTCTGCGCCTCCGGGGATCAAGATCGTCCAGCTCATCGTCGTCCGTCAAGAACTGGAGTAACTTGCGCTTGTCTGCTGCCATAGTTAAAATGCGCGCCAAACAACACGCCGGTAACAGAAATACTAGAGGCGTCAGGTGGCGCTCTCGTACGTGCACTGGAATCAAATGGCCGTTAAGTTGCGCTCCGACTCCTCTCCTAGGTGATGCACTCGAGCGCGCTCTCTTGGCGATGAATGAATGAGTGAATAAAGAAATAACCAAATGAAAAAAATCCAGGATACCCAATTTCACCATGCTGTTGCGCTCCGACTCCGCTCCTAGGTGATGCGCTCCAGCGCGCCCTCTTGGAGATTGGAGCACGCTAAGTTAACGCGCCCACTGACCTTGAAATTCGACTGAGCGAGTTCCACTCGGCCAGCTGTAGCTGTCGCGTCACTCAAGGTTTAACCAGAGCTAAACCACAGCCAATGTTTTCGCCTTTTCTTTCTGATCCTCTTGAAGAACCTACGACTACACTAAATACATCAATAGTGCGAGGCACCTCCGCCAGGCAAACTGGAATAACCTCACCCATGAAGACAGTAACAGGCAGTCTTCTTGAAACATCACTTTCCAGCTGACATCATGGCAATGAATGAATGAGAGAATAAAGAAATAACTAAATGAAAAAAAAAAGCCAGGATACCCAATTTCGCCATGTTGTTGCGCTCCGACTCCGCTCCTAAGTTACGCACTCGAGCGCGCCCTCTTGGCGATGAATGAATGAGTGAATAAAGAAATAACTAAATGAAAACAAATAAATAAAGACGATAGCACTCCCACAAGGTTTACCCGCAAAGTTGTTTTATTTTAAACGCACGTGGATAGCCTTGCACACTGTAAAGATCATCACATCTACTGCATATGGCATTTCACAGTGTCCCCTTACAGGACTCAGCGAAGAGCGAGAGAGCTGCTGTATTTGCTGAAGATGTCTTGAACACGGCGTTGGTGGCACGTTGCATCCGATACAACGAATTTATAGGTTGCACGCTAGACGCCTTCATTGCTGTTCTCAGTTTCGTTCCCCTGCTATTCTCCTAGCAAGTCCAGCTTTCTTGGACTCATTAGCACATACGCACAGGCATTTCGATGGGGCCACTGTATCGCTCCGACGTCACTAGCCTCGAAAGAAATCTCCTGTACAATTCTCGTTCCTCTGTCAGATTTTGCATCCACTCCAGGAGACAAAGAAAGGGATGCATTAGCTACGCCACCTCCGAGACAAGTTACGAATGAGGAATTGCGAACAGGAGGCAAGTTGCGGACGCTGCGAGTACTGTCGGCATTGCCCTTGTTAGGACCACTCACCGAGTACTCCATCGCCCAGGCAAGAGGTCGCTACCAGCAGCAGTAAAGCCAGGATACCCAATTTCTCCATGTTGCTGCTGATCGAAGAAGAGCTGCATGTGGTCGATGTTTGTTTTCGGGTGATTTTGTGCCACCTTTCCTCACCGCCTACAAACAAAGAGCGCAACGGATCATGATACGTATGTGTCGACCAATGCATTCCAAAAATATATTTGTAAAGCGTCTGGAGGCTCGTACCCGAAAGAAGTCGCACGCTCCTTTCAGTGACTTACTACGACTGTGCTGGCTGCTATAAAGCATGTGTGTCTGAATGTTTATTTCAGGAAGACAAGGGACAAAAAAAGCACACGTCTAACAGGCTGACAGAAAGGCAAGGATGCTTGACGAATGTCAGTCTCTCAATACACACACCTCAGCAATGGGCGAGAAAAAGAAAATAAACTGTTACAAGTACTGGAGAGCAGAAAAAACTGTAAAAATAGCACAGGCATTGACACAGAGTGGCATTGGAGGGTTAAAAAAATATAATGCAGGCATTCAAATCAACCGGACATGATTTAAGAAGTAAAATTCCTCCTAAAGTGACAACAAATATGCATTCAACTTTTTTTCTGAAGACTGCTAACGAAGATGATTGATTTACTAACGTTGTAATGGCAGTGTAGCCATTTAAAATTTTGGTATTACAAATGATTGCTGTTGCATGCCGTAATTAGTTCGTATTTTACCCTTTTTGTAAGTTGCGTACCTTGTCATGTATCGGTGTTCGGGAGGTATTTTCGAAGAAATTCTCTTTCATTAAGCTTGACTGCGTGGAATATTTTAATTGCTGTTTTACTGTTAATAAGGTTTCCTTTTGTTAATACATTGTTCTTCTTGAAGAGCGGAGCGGAATGACTCTTGACGGGTGCGTTCTCAATAATGCCTAATATGCGATTCTGTAAAACAAATAACTTATCTATATTGATTTTTGTCGTCATTCCCCAATCGGATAAGCAGTATTGAAGGCGTGAATGCGCTAGGCTTTAATATAGCTGTTTTTTTTAATTGTGGAGGTAATAAACTCCTTAGTTTATTTAGAGTATCGATGGATCACGCAATAGCGATTTTTGTTGTCGATATGATTTGACCAGTTCAAATGTTCTTCAAGCACAGCTCCAAGAAATATATGAAATGAGCAGAGCTTGATGACTTCATCATTGGACTTTAATACTATGGCGTCATCGATATCTCTGCCACAAGGCCAGAAAATAACGTATTTCGTTTTCTTAGTGTTTAATTCTAATTTGTTTATTCTAAACCACTCATAAACTTTCCTTAGACAGATATTAGCTTCTCGTTCAACAGCGCATAAATTTCTACCAGAAAAAAAAAAAACGTTGGTGTCATCAGCATTTAGGATTAAGTCTGTAGTAAGAGGCACTTAATGATATCATTGATGTATAAAAGTAAATGAAGCGAACCGAGAATAGACTTTTGTGGTACACCAAATTTGATTTCTCCTAGTGAGGATAGCGAACTAAGTATTTCTGTGTACTGTAGTCTGTTAGTTAAATAACTTTGAACGCGGTTAACAGCAATTCCCTTTATTCCACACTCATTTAAATTTTGCAATATCTTGCTTGATGGAGTCAAGCGCCTTTTTAAGTCAAGAAATATTCCTATTCTATAGTTTAATCTCAAAGTTGCTTACAATTTTTTCTTTATTCTGTAGGAGCGCCGTTTCCGTACACTGTTGCTTCCGAAACCCATATTGTTTTGGTGCTATAATATAATTTACAGCGCATAAATTCAGGATACGTTCTTTTATCACTTTTCTAACTAATTTTTAAAAATTGAAAGAATTGAAATTGGTCTGTAGTTGTTAAAGTCATTCTTGTCACCCCCTTTAAATATTACCGATACCTTTACAATCTTTAATTCATTAGGGAAAATACCAGTGCACAATATGCGATTACAGATGTACGACAGTGGTTTGCTTATGTACACCGCGAGTGTTTTAATAGGCTCTGCTGTAATGCCATCAACAACAGGCTGGTGAGTTCTTTAATTTGAGTAGTTGGTTACCTATCTCCGCGTCATTTGTAGGTGCGAGAAATAAAAACCTGCTTATACTAGTCGAAATATAAGATCTATAGGTAGGGTTGGAAGTGTCCAAAGCACTCGATGATCCGCTTTTTAGAAAGTGTTGATTAAACTTAGAGTGAACGTCCTGTCCATATTGTTCCGTTATCATTTATCTCAGAAACAGCGCTTTCTTTAATGTTAGGCAGCAGTTCATTTAATGCTTTCCAGACTTTTTTTAGTCATTAAGAGTATTAGGGAATTTATTCTGATGACACCTTTCTCGTGCTAACTTTATATCTCGGCTCAGTCTTTTTCTCACTTTTTTTAATTTTATTAAGTGATCCCGTTGCCTTGTCTTTAGGAAAGTGGCAAACAGTCTTTCTCTTTCTTTTATTCTCCTTAAAGACTCGTTGTCGATCCATGGTTTCCCATATATATATATATATATATATATATATATATATATATATATATATATATATATATATATATATATATATATATATATATATATTATTGCGTTTACTCTTCTCAAAGGAAATGCTTCGTTATGAAGTTTTTTATTATTGCAGCAAATCGGCCGAACGTCTTCACAGGATCTGTCAAGTTGTAGGTGAAAGACCAGTCTATTTGGCTCACTGATCTTAAAAAATCTGTTCTTATTTATAGCTCTGTATAGTGGCCGCGCATCACGTTTACTTTGTATGCGTATTTTTGTTTCAGGAGTAAACAATACAAATATCGGCATATGATCACTTAATTCGGGTATCAAGGCACCTGATCCTAGACCATTTGTTTGCGCCGTGAAGCACAAATCAAGCAGGCTTTCAGATGCATTCGTCACTCTGGTCGGAACACTAATGGCATCTTCAAAGCCAAACGAAAAAAACATCAAAAAATGCCTGTGCGTAGGGCCCTAAATAAACTAGGTTAATATTAAAATCACCAGTGACAATCAGGGATTGACCAAGTTGCGAGCAGTAATCAAACATGCGTTCAGTGAACTCTAACAACTTAGAAACAATTCCAGTAGGTGGCCTGTAAATAACAACAAATATAGTGCTAGCACATTAAACCATGAGAGATTCGTAGTGGTCATGCATAACAGAGACATCACGAATCACATCAAAGGAGAAGTCGCATTTAATATAAAAGGCTACACCTCCCCCTTTTTTAGTTTTCCGAGATAGCGAGGCTCATCTGTAGGCTGGGAAGTGTATCACATCAGAATCATCCCACAACCATGTCCAAGAAAAAGCCAAAATATCAAATTTATGGTTAATTCATCTAGGAGCATGCAGACGGACTCGTGCTTACTTTTTAAAGTTTGAGAACTCAAATGGAACAAAGAAAACCGGTTGTGATGACGTAAGGCTGTGCTTTCTTAAAATGAATGCTTATCGTAATACTTACATCCGTGGAAAAGGGCTGTAATTTTCACAGATGAGTAAACAAAAAACTAAAGCTGTTGAATGCCTTTACCTTACTTTATCAAGGTCTTCCATTGTGACAGTTCTGATAACCCGAGAACGGGGAGCACGGCTTACAAACATTTTACCATTCTTGTGCCACGCAAACTGGTACCTTTTTTCATCAGCTCGTGATTCATGTGTCAGAAAGAGAGAGGGGGTTTATTTACTTGAAAGGCAGAGAGGTTGGCATCTGCCAGAAAAGCTTTTTGTTCTGCACTGTAAGATTTTTATTCAGATAAATGTTCTTCCTTAATTCTTTCAATTCAGCCTTTTTCTTGAGCCAAGCACCTCTTGTTGTACGGGACGTAAACCGAACCAGGACGGGCGGAAGCTTTACATTCTTGTATGCATTCGCATTCACGGTTTCGACGTCTGTCGTTTCAGCTCGTGATTTCAACGGAAGGCAGTGGGCGGCTTCAATGTCTTGTCCAGTGAGATGCGGCAGCTGCAGATCGTCTGCAGGTGGTTAAGGTTTTCTAGCAGAGTTGCATTTTCATGTAGGCGCAGTCCATGCACTTCTAGATTAAGCCGCCTGCCGTACTGATCAAGGTCGTTAACTTGCTGCCGAAGCTCTTCGATTCCATGATCATTTACTTTGACTTCAAGCTTTTCCACACGTTTGCATAGACCTTCTGTAGTATTATCAAGTACGCGTGATAAGTTATCAAGCACGCAGGCTGATGTATAGCTTCAGCCAAGACTGCTTCACACGTGCCGCGTATCATGCCAGTCATGTGTCATGTGACCTTTCCGGTCTGTATAAGCCAGCAACACCCGGCAATAAACGTTATTTGTTCTGCCACTACCCACCGGCTACGTTCCGTTACTTCAGTGGCGACGAGGATGGGATAGCTGCACGATGACAGCCAGGCCACCCAGTTCAACGATACGACAGGTAGCTGGAGCAGTTACCGTGTTCGTTTGGAGGCCGTTTTTGAGGGCCACGGCATCACAGATCCGGGAAAAAAGCGTGCGCTTCTGGTGTCGGCCCTGAGCGACAACGTGGTTCGCGTGCTTCAAGGCCAGTGCCAGTCGGAATCGGTGAACAGCTTGAGCTACGAAGTCGTCATACAGCACCTGGACAACCACTTCGATCCAAAAGCCAATGAGATTGCAGCAAGCTACGCATTCTTTATGCGGAACCAAGCGGAAGGCGAAAAGGTACGGGACTACATCACCGACTTGAGACGTCTCGCAAAGGACTGCAGTTTCGAAACGTTTTTGGACCGCATGCTGCGGGATAGGATTGTCTGCGGAATCCGTGATGAACAAGCTCGACGACACATGTTGTCGCAGCAGAAGTTAAGCCTGGCGGAGGTAGAAGCGTTTTCTCAAGCAGCGGAAGCCGCAGAAACGAATTTCCGGGCAATGCAAGAGAGGAGCTTCAACGACAACGGTGCTGCCAACTTCGTACAGAAGCACAGGAGGAATCCGCAGAAGTCCGGACGCGGGCATGGATCCATGACAGTCCACGCAGTGCGGAAGGTGTGGCTCGAACCATGGTTCGGAAGTGTGCAGACACAAGAAAGCGACGTGTCACAAGTGCGGCATGAAGGGTCACCTGGCAAGGATGTGCTCCAGTGGTCGCTCTAACCGCTCAGGCACCTTTGCGGTGAAGGAGCTAGACGGCAGTGACGGAAGTAGCGAGGATATTCTCTACGCTTTGGAGGCTCACAACAACAGTAGGAACTTGTCCACACGGCCATTTGAAAGGGATTTCATCTGGGAAGGCCGGAACCTGCGCATGCTGGTAGATACAGGGTCCACTATCAGCGTCATTCCAAGAAGGGTATTCGATAACCGCGAATGGTGGCCGCCACTGGAGAAGACTTCACTGCGCCTGACGTGCTTCCTGGGGCCGCTGCCGGTTCTTGGCCGAGTAGCCATGAAAGTCTAATGCAGTAACACGCAAGTGGACAGCTCGCTGGTTGTAGTGGATTGCAACGGGCCTCTTTTGTGCGGCCAGGACACCATACAGGCCTTCCGTAAGGCTAGCCTGGCACTACTGGAAGAATGCGCGTCGCAGAACATACATGTAGTACACGGTGACGCCACGACGGCGAAACTTTTGACAGAATTTCCAGAAGTTTTCGAGCAGAGTTTGGGTTGCTGTAAGGGACCACCCGTGAAACTACACAAAAAAGATGCCGCTCTACCACGCTTCCTCAAGGCTCGACCGGTGCCATACGCGCTTCGGGAAAAGGTGTCTGCAGAAATCGACCGCCAAGTACAGGAAGGAGTGCTTTCACCAGTGAGAGTTTCCGAGTGGGCTACGCCCGTCGTGCCCGTAGTGAAGCGAAACAAGGATATTAGGCTGTGTGGAGACTTCAAGTTAACAGTGAATCTGGCGACACATCTGGAACAGTATCCGTTGCCAAAAATTGAGGACATCTTCGCATCTCTGTACGGCGGAGAGGTGTTCACTACTTTGGATTTACGACACGCGTATAATCAACTTCCACTGGACGACGAAGCACGAAAAATGGCCGTGTTGAACACACACAAAAGGTTGTTTGCATACAAGCGCCTCGCTTTCGGCATCGCATCTGCTCCAGCTTTGTTCCAGCGCCGCCTCGAATCCGTTCTGCAAGGTCTTCCTCGCGTCAAGGTGTACTTGGACGACATCATTATTGCTGAAAAGGAGAACGACGATTCAACTCTCCGGCAAGTCTTCGAGCTTCTTCGAGCCGCTGATCTGCCGAAGTGGGCTACGCTCAGCTACCCAGGCTGCGGGGCAGTGGCTAAGTACCTGGCGGTGTTGCGTTAGCTTGCTAAATTTCTCCTTCTTTTTGTCTGTGCCTGTTTGCTCCTGTTCTGGGGTGATTGGGTGCGGGACGAGAGCTTAATGTCGACTTCTTCTCCTGGCCAGGGGTTTTCCCCTTGGTCGGCATCTCTTCCTAAAGACCAGCTCCCACTTGATCTCTTTTTCCGCAGCGGTGTTTCAAGCATTCCAGTCGCATTAGTGCCTTCCGATGGAGGCGCTATCCGACTGAACAACCCGGAGGCAGTGCAGGCGGCCCTTCAGTCCACATCGAAGCACTTTATGCACATTACCGATGTCCGGCAGTTCGGCAGGGGTGGTGTTTTGTGCCGGTCGTCGGATAAAGACTGTATTGAAGATCTTCTAAAGTGCACGACCTTCGCCAGCCACCCGGTGAGCGCATTCATTCCGCCTCATCTAGCATGTTCCAAGGGCTTGGTCCGAGGGGTCGACTCTCGATTGAGCCCTGCGGAAACGCTTGAGAACCTCTCGCCTGCGGGAGTGATTGCTGTCCATCGATGCAGCAGGCTGGTTGACGGAGTAAAAATTCCTACTGAGTTTGTCATTGCCACACTTGTAGGAATATTTTGTCCGTCAGAGATTAAGGTGTGGCCATTGGTTTTTCGAGTAGATGCCTTTAACTCTCGGCCCCTTCAGTGTCAAAACTGCTGGCGATTTGGTCACAGCGGCAAAGCCTGCAAATCGGCCTTACGCTGCTGTGCCTGTGGGGAACGTCATGAGAGAGAAATGTCCTGAACAGCAAGAGAAGTGTTGTTTGTGTAGCGGTGCTCATCCTGCTGATTCGCCTGACCGTCCTGCACGAGCACAAGAAGTTCAGGTGCTCGAGCTTATAGACAAGCGCAGATGCACGCGGAGAGAGGCTTTTGCCGCAGTCAAGGAGAGAGCCTCAGCCTACTCTAGTGTGGCCGCCAAATTCCCACCCATAATGGATTCTAGTTTGTCCCAGGCTATTACAGCGGCAGTTGAGAAAGCTGTGGCAAATGCAATGGATCGCATTATGGAAACCATGTCCACGTGTATTTCGCAGGTCATAGCTGCTCAGATGACCAATCTTCTGCAGGCGTCCACCACTCCGCTCTTGTCTTCTTTGGCTTCGGAAGCTACCCCTCCTTCTGTAGTAATCGATTCCGCTCCACAGGGCCAAAAACAATGTGAGCAACAAAAGACCTCTCAGCCCTCTCCTTCGAATAGCGTTATGGACGCATCCTCTATGGATTGTATTGATATGGAGTCTGATCTCCGCGCCCAGAAACGAAGTGGGTCTCCTCTGAATATTGCAGGTCCATCTTGCCCCCAGTCAAAGACAAAGAAAAGTAACGCAAGTCAAAACGCTAAGACCAGTATTCTAGAAAAGGCAGTCGCGGCTGCGGCACTTCCGCCAAGATAGGGTTCTTAAGTGTACTCCAGTGGAATTGTCGATCAATATTCTCAGCTTCAATAGATTTAAATTGCCTATGCAATCAGCTTCTACCAGATTTAGTTGGTTTACAGGAAACATGGCTAACTCCAAATTTCAATTATCATCTCAAGGATTACCATTTGTTCCGGCTTGACCGGTCATCACGAGGGGGAGGGTTGTTAGTGCTCATATCTACAAAGTTTTGCCACAGGGCATGCATTTCTTTTCAATATGCGGACAATGAATGTGAAATCCTTGCGGTTGACCTCAGTGTCCCAGGTCAACAGCCCTTTACGGTAGCTAATGCATATTTCCCGTCTGGTGTGCGTGACACTCGGCCCCTTGACTCACTCATGTCTAGTAGCCGATCTCAGGTTCTATTACTTGGCGACTTCAATTCGCACCATGTGACTTGGGGGTTTAAAACAGACAGCTTTGGTTCTAGGCTATTTGATTGGGCTTCTGGCAACAACTTGATCTGCAACAATTCCGGATTGCCTACGTTTGTTCGCAGTCAATGCCGCTCTGCCTTGGATTTAACTTTTTCCTCCCCAGGAGTCTCCGTTATGTCTTGGACGCCTGTTGACTGTGCAACAAACAGTGATCACCTACCGATTAGTTTCAAGTTTGCGTGTAAATTAACTCTTCCTGAGCGACATCAGCGCACGTTAATTAATTACAATTGCTTTAAAGACACTCTAAAATCAGCCCTCCAAATCACTTCAGACACTCGCGCTCAGATAAGTGCCGAAAGCAAGGCTGCACGTCTATGTTCAGTACTGGACCACGCAAGGCAAACGTCTGAATTTTTGGTTAAGAGAACAAAGTGTGCAATCGCGAACAAGTGGTGGAATGCTGAGTGCACGCGTGCATATAGACGACGGAAAGCCGCTTGGAAGAAACTTCTCAGCAATCAATGCCCAAAAAATTGGCTGGATTATAAGTATGTTGCAGCAACATTTAAGCGCACTGTCGCCCGTGCAAAGGAGAAGTATAATACAAATCATTATGATTTCCTTTCCCAATCAGGAAGTAAACGAGCTTTGTTTAATTTCATGAGGCGCAACAAGGTGATTCCTCCGACTGCCAACATTGAATCCCTCGTTCAGTCCCCTGCTGACATCGCAAAGGCCTTAGAAGATATTGCGTGTGGCCTAGAGCTTCGCTTTACATCTGCTTTACCTTCTCCTACTATATTTACATGCACCTCAAGTGATTTCACTGAGGTCTCTATGCCTGAGCTGTCGCAAATTGTTCTGCGCTTATCCCCAGCGGCTCCTGGCCCCGATAAGGTCACTTCATCTATGATCAAAATTTTGTTCAATGAATCTCCTGCAGACCTGTTGGCTCTAATTAACCATTCTATTAAAGGTCCTTGGATACCGCATGAGTGGCGTCTTGCTGAAATAGTTCCATTGCTTAAAAACCAAGGGTAGGGCTTAACTTTAGACAATATACGCCCTATTTCGTTAACATCGAACTTAGTGAAATTGGTGGAAAGGGTCCTTCTCAGCCGTGTCATGTCATTCATTTCAGAAAATGCTGTATTGAATCCATGTCAAATTGGTTTCAGGCCGGGTTGTTCAATTTGGTGTGCTCATACTGACCTTGAGAGTCGTATTAAATTAGCTCGCAATAGAAAACAGTTTGTTGCGCTTGTCACCTTGGATGTCAGTAAAGCATACGACAGCGTGGAGCACTCGACTCTATTACTAAGATTACAGGAACTCAACTTCCCAAGCTATTTTGTAGCCTGGATTTCTGTGTAGAATTTAACTGCTGCCAAAATGGTGTTTCCTCAAGGAGATTTCCACAGACAAGAGGTGCTCCGCAAGGATCAGTTCTCTCACCTGTTCTTTTTAACATTTTTTTAAGCTCAATTCCATGCATTCAAAATGTGAAAACTTATGTGTACGCCGACGATATTGCATTTTTTGCATCAGAAGGTGACATTCACACTCTTTATCGAACCCTGCAAAATTACCTCAATGTTCTTGACAACTGGCTAGGAAGAATTCATCTGTCCCTTAATGTGAAGAAATGCGCATTGTTAGTATTTCCCGTTTCTGTTCCTGTAAACATCTGCCTGGTCTATAGAAATAACATAATACCTCAAGTTCAGACGGTGAAGTATCTCGGTGTCATATACGACTCTACTCTCTCCTGGCGGCCACACATTGAGCAAGTTTCTGCAAAAGGAGTTCGGGCCATTGGCATCCTGCGCAGGCTTTGTAGTGCTAGGTCAGGCATGAGAAGGCATACGCTTCTGATGATTTATAAAATGTACGTCCGCCCAATTTTGGAGTTCGGGTGTGTTTTATTCTCAGGAGTTCCTGCCTATAAACTTCGCCCTCTTGTGCTTTTGGAGCGTGAGGCGTTGCGCCTTTGTATGGGGCTTCCAAAATATGTCGCCAATGCTGTTCTGCACCTTGAGGCGCGAATGCCTTCGTTATCAGCTAGGTTTCGACTTTTAACAGTTCAAACATTTTTAAAATTGTGCGACTCACCTCTTCAAGCTTCCAGTATAATATTTCTTAGTCAACCTTCCGCCTTTTTTAGTGCTGCCTGGTCTCGATTTCATACCCCGCAGATATGTTACGTGCAGTCTCTCCTTGATCGCATAAATATTCATTTCACTGATGTCCGCCAAATATATAACAACTCCTCATCTGTCCAGATTGAATTCGATGACATTTTTCCATCGAATGCAAAGCTGCAGCCCTTTCCGCTTCTTCAGGGTCTATTGCAGGACCACCTAAGGTCCTTTCCCTCTCATGTTCTTATTGCTACCGATGCCTCGCAGGATCGCGAGAAGGCAGGTGTGGGAATTTTTTCACCTTCACTGGATTGGTCTTTTTCTCTCCGTCTTCCTGATTTCACTCCAATTTTTCTGGCTGAATTATTAGCAGTAATCTTAGCCTTACGAAAATTAGAATCTACCGTTTCCCAGGTAGTGGTTATGACAAACTCTCTGTCCATTTGCTCTTCCTTATCCTCACCCACTGACTCTCGGCCATTACGCCTCTTTAAGTTCCTTATTCCGCTGCATCTAAATTCGGTAAGGTTGCTTTGGGTACCAGGTCACATGGGCTTTCACTTAAATGAGGTTGCAGATTCCTTAGCAAGAGCCTCTCTCAGCGGCCCAATTGTTGCTGTCCTACCATCGTGTGCATATACAGCTGCGATGAGGTTTCGCAGCTACACAATATTTCAGGAATTTGCTGCCTCGGCTCATACATCATCTCCCGAATATCAGCATCTTCTGCATCCTTGGAGTAGCAAAGACTGGCGCTCACGCAGACTAGAGGTCTCTTTCACGCGCTTGCGTTGCCGGGTTCCCCTTCTAAATTTCTACCTTCACAGATCTGGCCTGGCAGCTTCCCCACTGTGCCCTTTTTGTGCCGAACCTGAGACAATAGATCACTTCCTGCTGTTCTGCCGCCGCTTTTCTCATTTGAGGAAGCGTCTTTTGCAAATTCCATTTCATCAACTGGGCTTGCCTGTGTCTTCCGCGGTTGTTCTTTCCATTGGCGCTTCTTTGCTTGGACGAAGCGACAGGAGTGTGCGCTCTGCTGTGCAAAATTTTCTTCAAGAAACGCAGCGACTCCCATTCTAATTTCTTTTTCCCGATCTCAGTCAGTAAGACATTGTAACTTTACAGGCATTGTGTACTATTATGCACATTAAGCAATTGTCCCGTCTTCGATCTCCAAGTTAACTGGACCGCTTTCCTTCCCTCTTCCAATCTATCAGACTACATACTATTTCCACTGCTTTTCCCGTCAAAAATTTCCTGTATCCAGTAATTAACCGCCTGTGTCTTGGCCACTCCCCCGTAGTGGGTATGTGCCAGCAAAGTCTGAGGCCTTCCTTCCTTCCTTCTTCGAGCGACTGCTCGACAACGGACTCAAGTTGAACCTTGACAAATGCAGGTTCCGCTAGAAGCAAGTTACGTTCTTTGGCCACAAGATCGACGCAACTGGCTTGCACCCTCCTCAGAATATGGAAGCCATCACCGCCGCACCAAGACCAGAGACGGTGAGCCAGCTAAAATCTTTTTTGGGTTTGATCACATATTACGCAAAGTTTTTGCCGAATCTTGCAACCACGTTGGCTCCACTCTATAGGCTGTTGGCGAAAGGAGCACGGTGGCAATGGGCAGCCGAGCACGAAAAATCCTTTCAGGCAGCCAAGCGCGCTATGGGGGAAGCGGAACTTCTCGTCCACTACGACCCCGAAAAGCCGTTGCGGCTTGAATGCGACGCTTCACCAGTGGGGGTCGGCGCGGTGCTGTCACACCGAATCGGGAACAAGGACCACCCCATATCGTTCCGTTCGAGAGCTCTGACGCCGGCTGAGCGGAATTATTCGCAACTGGAAAAAGAAGCGTTGGCCTTGGTGTTCGGCGTTACCAAGTTTCGAGATTACTTGTTGGCAAATCATTTCACTCTCGTGACGGATCACAAGCCACTGACCGGGCTGTTTCACCGGGAACGGCCAATTCCGCACATGGCCGCGGGAAGAATCCAGCGCTGGGACCTGTTGCTGTCGGCTTACCATTATGATCTCGAGTACCGCCCAGGACACCTAAATGCTAAAGCAGACGCGCTCAGTCGCCTACCCTTGCCGTGCTTTTGTGAACGACAAGGGCAAGAATCAATGGAATACGTGCTTTATACACGGGGCCTAAATTCCATGGCCCTTTCCGCTCGGCAACTAGCGGACCTAAGCCGCTCGGACGATAAGCTTCAGCGGATCAGGGGGTGGATCTCACGCGGCTGGCCACGGCACTTATCGGCAGCACAGCAACACCTGATGCCATACTTTTCTCGCCGTAACGAGCTCGCCACCAGCCACGACCTGGTATACTGGGGCCATCAAGTAGTGTTGCCGGAGGCGGCGCAGCGATGCATGCTAAAGGAACTGCACAACAGTCACCCCGGTATCACAGCCATGAAGCGCACAGCTCGAGCGCTATTTTGGTATCCTGGACTAGATAGGGACATCGAATTGTTAGTTCAACGTTGCCCTAAATGTGTTCAATGCTGGCCCATGCCAGCTGCTGAGGTTCCGTCTCCATGGCCAGGAGCAACAAGCCATGGTACAGGTTGCATATGGATTTTGCAGGCCCCATCAATGGCTACCAAATTTTCGTTTTGGTTGACGCCGAGACAAAGTGGATGGAGGCCATACCTTTAAAAACCGCCACAGCAGAGACCACCATTCAAGTACTTGAGGGTATTTTCGCACGGTTTGGCCTACCATACTGCTTGGTATCGGATAACGGACCACAGTTCACAAGTGCCACCATGTCTAGTTTCTTGCAGGAAAGCCATGTGAAACACGTCCGAACAGCCCCATACCATCCTCAGTCAAATGGGTTGGCGGAGCGGGCCGTGCGGACGGTAACAGGGCTTCGAAAGAATTCAGCAGGGACTTTCCTAGAACGACTAATCAAGTTTTTATTCCGTTATAGAACGACACCTTTGGAGCGAGGGAAATCGCCAGCGGAACTGCTGTTTGGTTTCAGTCCCAGAACCAGGCTGACGGCTTCACTCACGGACATCAAGGTCACAGAAAATGATTCCGGTGAACCTGTGCCAGCAGTGACAAAATCACCAACACGTTATCAACCAGGAAAGCCTGTATGGTCGCGCCAGTTTCGGTCTGCTCAGAAATGGATGCCTGCGACTGTGGTGTCCACGACGGGAGCGCGCATGGTTACTATAGAAACACCGGAGGGATCGCAGCGCCGCCACGTGGACCAACTCAGGCCTCGGCTCGACGTGGGGTCGTCCCCTAGCAAGCCGAGCCCAGTCCGGACCCCTGACGACGCTCAAAGTAGCTCTGAGGAGGCAGAAGATCATCAAGGTACGGAGACACGGGAAGTCCGCTCTCAAGCTGAAGACCAACCACCACGTCGCTCGACACGCCCACGGAAGCCACCGGATCGTCTCACTTACTTCAGCTTAGGGGGAAGGAATGTAGTATTATCAAGTACGCGTGATAAGTTATCAAGCACGCAGGCTGATGTATAGCTTGAGCCAAGACTGTTTCACACGTGCCGCGTATCATGCCAGTCATGTGTCATGTGACCTTTCCGGTCTTTATAAGCCAGCAACACCCGGCAATAAACGTTCTTTGTTCTGCCACTACCCACCGGCTACGTTCCGTTACTTCACCTTCAATATCTGAATTTTGTTGCTTCATCTGGATGATGACCTCATCATATTTTGAAGACATTTCTTGCATGGACAGTTCAACGCTTGCCATGGTTTCTTTGATTTGCTCCAGTGCATCTACCTTAACTTTCATTTGTAGCAGGATAGAAATATTACGGTGAATCTGATATTTTATCCGGAAGGCTAAGGTCACCTATGTCTTCATCGCTTGTTGAACTTTGACCACTCCGGGCTTTGGCTGTTTTGCAAGTGACACAATTCCAGGATTTAAGGCAGCCTTTGACTTTCTTCAGTGCGCACATAGAGTTACCCCAGAACATTTGCCCACATGATAACTGAATTGTCATTCAGAACAAGAGAAGTGTATTTCGACGTCTGTAAAAGAGTTGCCGCAGACAAGGCAGTCAGACATGATTCTAAAGAACACGATCGCTCCGCAGTAGCGGTAGCCACACAGCCGATAAGTACAAGTTCAAAAGAATCAACCTGTAACATATGAACGATGAAGGTCTGGCTTAGACGAACGCCAGGAACATACGGCACGCTGCTGCTGAGTGCGTGGGGAAAACTGTTGTCGATGTGCGTGACTTTTGTAGTCTTCTTGAGGTGACGTAGTGGTGATGTAGCGGTGACGCGGTGTTGAACGGCGCAGAGGCGTTTTATGCTGATGGTCAACTGGTGTTGGTTTGTGGAAAGGACAGCGCACGTGCAAGTGGCGGGATGAAACCTGTAACATATGAACTGTGAAGGTCTGGCTTAGATGAACGCCAGGAACATTCGGTACGCTGCTGCTGAGTGCGTGTGGAAAACTGCTGTCGATGGGCGTGCCTTTTGTAGTCGTCTTGAGGTGACGTAGTGGTGATGTAGTGGTGACGCGGTGAATAACGGCGCAGAGGCGTTGTCTGCTGCTGGTCAACTGGAGCTGGTTTGCGGAAAAGACAGGGGTCGTGCAAGTGACGCGATGAATCCTGTAACATATGAACGATGAAGGTCTGGTTTAGACAAACGCCAGGAACATTCCCCACCGCTGCTGCTGAGTGTGTGTGCCGTCGCGTATCGTCGAATCAATGCAGTTTTGACTCGTTAATTGAAATATGTACGTACACACTAATGCTTCACGGTATTCTGCAGGATACTTTGTTCGTCCAGGATTGTATATTCTCGAAGCGCGGTTCGATAGCAGAGTACGGCTCTACCGCCGCTGGTTACAGTGGGATGGGTAGAGAAGCGGAAGAGCTCTGGCACGGTCGGCGGCATTTTCCTGCAAGGTCTTCATTTGTACAGGTCCGTAGTTTACAGCTTTCCCATTCGAGGACTCCACGGGCCTGTGCTGCTGTGACTTTCGAAACAGCCTGAGTTTCAACTGCGCATTTAGCGAGGGAAAGGCCGGTTACGTTGACAGAAGCAAGCTTACTTAGAACATCACTTGACAACAGTTGATGACATGTTCTATATAATATTCCACGTGTCTCAGCTAACTGTAGCTAAGATCTTAAGATGTCTGTATTATTGTGGTGTCCGTGGGTTTGTGCCAAGTGAAATTAATAACCAAAAATAAATTCAAATTAATATCCACGACGGGGATTCGAACCCACTGGGGCGCGAACAGATCAGTTGCATAGACCTCTGCGCGAAGGTACTAAACTATCGCGGCATTTTTTTTCTTTATTGCCTGTAGCGGCAGGTACAGCCCGACCCAACCTTGATGAATAGTGTGATGCAAAAAGTTATGACTTTCATTTTAACGAGATCATCCATGACTTCAATGACTTAATTCAGCATAGAAACATTGCTTCGTGAGGATATCATGCAGGTTACATACATTGTGAACAAAATAACAGCACCCAGAGTGGCCGTCGGGATCCCTATTTCGGACTGCCATTCGAGACCGCCAGGTCGAATGCAAGCCAAGACGATACAGCCCATCATACGGAATCTGTTCCTTGTTAAGTGTGAAACTGATTACCCGTGAAACGAGCGAGATGTCTCTTTTAATGGCACGTTGCAGGAGGCCCCAGAAGGATACAGCGCCGACGAATCAAGAAATAAATGTTGACATTCTCTGGGTTTCTACATAAGAGTCAACTAGTCCCCCATTACAGAAACACACCTCTCTCTTGTAGGCACGTTTTGACAGGCAACGCATTGGTACAATGTTTGAAGAAGACGGCTTTAACTCTCGCTGTGACCATCATTTTCATAGCCCGTTTTAGGACATCTTTATGCCTACCTTGGCCTAGCTCCGCTGTACAGGAACCTATATGTCGGTTTTGGAAACATGGTGTCTACTATGCCAGGATTCAACTGCTAGTGTTTCACAATGGTTGATGTACTGCACTCAAAATCGCACTGACAGAAATCTACAGGCGCATTGGCAACGTATCTCAGACCGTATTTAGAAGAAACGACTTTGTTTGGAAGAGCAGATGAGAGGCGCAGGAGCAGAAATCTTAGAATAAAACGGTCGCGTTGCTCTCTGAGAAACAAAAACCACGAGACCAATTGTTTCGCAGTCAGATTAGGTAGAGCCAGGCCTCCACCGGCCAAAAAGTTGGAAAAGGTTCCAATGAGAAGATAAGCTACAACTACTTCGCAAATATGAACACATTGTCAATGACCGCCCGCGCAAATATCGATATATCTCCATCTCCCCACGTATTCGACTGCTCTAGTAGTTGCCTCGTTTTCGCGTTCCAGTACAGCGCATTATCTGGATATTGAGCCAAGGGAATTCGAATATAAGACCACGGAGTACGTGAAAACGTTACTCTTATGTAAACATCAGGAGGGGAGCTCAAGTCAACTTGCCATAACTGAACAGATTTGCGCATATTAACGCAACAACTTACCACATCACAGAAACTATGGTACAGTGTCATTGCATTGTTAACGCTGTCCTCATCGACACAAAAAACAGCCAAGTCATTTGCGTTGCCTAAAATTTTTACTTGGAACGACTGTAGTTTAACATTTTTCTCGTATGTTTTCGCTCGCAATTAGGTTCGCACAGAGCGGTTTCGAAGTACAAGGCAAACAGAAGTGGGGAGAGTGGGAATCCCTGCCTCACTCACAAGCTGACTGGGATATTCTCAGTTAAGTTCTTGTTAGTAATTAACATCGCGGTGCATCCGTTATGTGCCATGCTAACTACTTCTAACTTCTAAAATAACACCAACTACACCTATGTTTTCCAAAATCAAGAAAAAAATATTGTGGGAAACATCAAATGCTTTTTGCAAGTCTATCCGCATGCGCCGTGACCACTAGCCGGTAATCAGCGTCGCAATATTCTTCCAAAGCACGCCTAGTGGTGAATTGAAACACACACTCATGCTGAGCATGGCACATCGTCTCCTTAATCCACTAATACTACTATAAAACTAATATCTGCGCTGTGAGCGTTTTGTCGGTAGTAACATAGCGATGTGAGCTGAATGCGTTGGCGTGGACAACGTTGTGGAAGAAACACGGGATTAGAGCAATACGCGTTGGCGTTGACAACGCCGCTGCAGAAACGCGGCACTGGAAGTAGGCCGCCGGAGTACATTGGGTAAATTGGCATTGACGATGGAAAAGTCGAATGGCTCCCTGGGTGAGTGGAAACCTCAATCGTGCTTGCAGGTTCGTGATGGTGGTGCCCATCAGCAAAGCTTTCTTCGCACAATATTTCGTCCTTAAGGATGCCAGCAATTTATGTTCTATCTTGAATTCAATATTTTGAATAAATTGAAGAATTAACTTCCTTTCTATTGTATTTCCGGCGCAAAATTTAGCCCCGAATTGTTGAGTGTTCCAAAAAACGTCCGGCGTCGTCCGGGGGTGTATTCTTGTGTACACTTGGCACGTGCCACCTGCCTTGGTCGGTACACGAAAGTGCCAACGACCCGCTGCCACGTTTGGCAGGTGACAAATTAGAGAAAGGGAATCTCCCTCTCCAATTTTAGGAGAGAGGAAGGAGTCGCTGGAAGGCGTCTGCCACTGGAAGGACGAGGAGGAGGAGGAGGAGGAGAAAAGGCAGGGAGGTTAACCAGAAGAATAACCGGTTTTGCTCTCCTGCACGGGTGGAAAGGTGTGAGGGGATAAGAAGATGAAAGAGAAAATTGAGTAGCAGGAAATTAAAGTCAATATGCAAAGTCACACCGTTCGGTAAAGCCACAGCCTACAGCTCAGGCCAGAAGTCCTCAAGAAGCAAAGCAGTGCCTTGGAGGTATTCATCGCCGGTGATCGTCGCGGCCAGTGGCCGAGAATCTTCATTTCCGTCAGTGGGCGCGGATCTAGACGCTCCAGTGCTCGGCAGCGGGACTGCCTTTCGGCGCTGTATGCAGGGTATTCACAAAGAATGGGGGCGATAGTCTCATCACACCCGCAGATGGCACATTCATGGCTATAAGCCATACCGATAAAGAAGGAGTAATGATTGGTGAAAGCTACACCAAGCCACAGGAGACACAACAAATTTGCTTCACGTCGTGGTAAGCAGGATGGAAGCCGGAGCTTCAGATCTGGGTTATGTCCTTGTGTTGTGAAATTTTCTATGCTGTGTATGATGCTGCCTACTAAAAGTCAAACTGCATTGCTTGACTGCAGAGCTGTGCGTAGGCTCAGGCAATCGGTGTATATTATACTGTTTTTAATGTTCTCATGTACTATTTTTACCACAGCCATACACATTGCATAACGTTCGGCAGTCGAAATTGATACATAACTTGACAAACTTACTATTTTTCCCATTCAACCTGTACTACGGCGCTTCCAACAAACATCGCTGTCTTCGAGCCATCTGTGTAAAACTCCATGTAGCTTGAATATTTCTCTTTCAAAGCCAAGTATTTTTATAGTAGGTGGTCATGTGGTGTTTGTATTTTACGAAACTGTGTTAGACTCAAGTCACACTTAGCGGGAAAGCAGTACCATGATGGCAATGGATTGTGTCTCGGGGCAATTTTAGGTAGAGCATCTTATATTCCCAGTTCGTGACACGCATCTTCAAAGCTGAATAACAAAGGTCTGATTGATTTCGGTTTATTATTGAATAGCCTTTAGCCTTCTAGATGTGCACTTGGTAACTACGGGGTAACAAAGGTGTTTTGGTAAGGATCTTATTTTCAGTACATATGCACAGGTAAGCATTAGTCTTCTGTTTGCAAGGGATGGTTCATTTGTTTCTACATACAGACTGATTACGGGGGATGCTCTGCATATACCAGTTGATAGACGAAAAGCCACGTTTTGTAGGGGATTCAGTTTTATGAGGTATGATGGCCTTGCAAACCCATACACAATGCATCCATAGTCCAAAGTGGACCGTACTACGGAGCGGCAGATCACTAAAACACATAACCTATCGGTCCCCCAGTGTTTCCGTGAGAGCACCTTCATTTTTTTGAGATCGGGAAGCTTTCTTTTTGAGGGTGTTTATGGGGGGGGGGGGGGGGGGGGGGGTAAGAATGTGAGCTTTCTTTCAAAAGTTATGCCTAGGAATTAATGCTCTTGTTTTACTTGTAGGACAATTTCATTCAAGTTCAGGCTGGGATCAGTCTGCACGCCCCTTTTCAGTGAGAAAAGGACGGCAACTGTTTTTTTGTGGAGAGAACTTAAATCCATTTTGGTCTGTCCAAGTCGCTAGTTTGTTCAGTGTAAGCTGTATCTGTCTTTCTCATATTGGTAAGCTGGAAGATGTGCATGAAATTTGAAGGTTGTCAACATATACGGAATACATGATGGACATTGGAATTATTTGCGATATTGAGTTCATTTTTCTAATAAAGAGTGTGGTACTTAGAAGGTACCCCTACGGTACGCCGTTTTCCTGGATGAATTTTTTCGAAAGCGTGCAGTCTAGACATACGCAAAAGGAACGGTCAGAAAGAAAGTCTTTTAGGCAGTTCAGCATCCCATACCTCCAGGTGGTATCATAAGCTTTTTCCAGGTCAAAAAATACTGCCAAACAGTGCTGTTTGTGTATGAATGCTTCACAGACTGTGTTTTCAAGACGGACGAGATGGCCATTTGTACAGCATGCTTTTTTAAATCCACATAGGTGGTTATCAACAAGTTTGCGCGATTCAAGGATGAACATTAATCTAATACTTAGCACACTTTCAAAAATTTTAGCAAGACAACTAGTAAGTGCTATTGAACTGTAACTTCCAGCCGAAGTTGGTGGTTTTCCAGGTTTCATGCAGGATTGGCACAACCACGGCCTTTTTCCACGACTCTGATATTTTCCCAGACTGCCATATTTTATTGAAGAATTTCAGAAGAGCTTCTACAGCGCCTTCGGAGAGGTGAGCAAGCATTTCATAATGGATTTCATCTGGGCCTCGTGCTGTCTGTTTGCCCGCCCACTGTACTGTACGGATTTCTTTTAGTGTGATTAATTTATTGTAATGTTCATTTGCACTGCCACTTGTCGGCAGTCATTGCTTTTCTGTTGTGTTCTTGTACTTTATAAAGAATTGTGTGTAGTGTGAGGAACTAGAAACTGTGGCTAAGTGTTCCCCTTGTTTGTAGGCCTGTTCGCTAATGCTTTTTTTGTGTATCCGAAGGTGTTAGGAAATGAATCGTAAAAAAGAGCAAAGCTGCCATTAAGTTTGCGCACTTGTTCCCGCGTTTGTTTTGCTGTAACTGAACTATTTATGGGCGACACATAGTTTTCCATGAAGTTTTCTCAGCATTGGGAGGTATGTACCGTGCTTTTGCTCTCGCCTTTTTAAAATTTATGAGGTGGTCGTGTGTGAATTATCTTCGGAAAGTTCCCCAGGCTTTGTTTTTTTTTTTTGTTTCTCTGCTCTTGTGTATACCGGAGCTTAATATTTTTTCGTACAGCTCCTGAAGATTGAGGAATGGCTACGCGTGTTTCCGCAATGATACATGTTGTAAAAAATTCATTTAGTTCTCGAACGCTAAGATATCAGAAAATATTTTCTCCAGACAGGCCTTTTCTTGAAATAGTGGCCAGTCCACTAAGTGCAGCTTCGAACGGTGTGGCTTTGTTGGGATTATTGGTGGTGGTGATGCAAAGTTAATTACCACTGGAAAGCGATAACTTCCGTACGGATTATCAAGAATATCCCACTTAAAATCGGTAAATGTGGATGGAGATCTAAAAGACAAGTCTATGCAACTCATCTTTCCTGAGGATGAAGAGCAATATGTGGGCTTGTCTGTATTGGGCAAGCAGACGTTGTTGCACAGAATAAAATCTTCTGAAACCCGACCTCTGGTGTCTGTCCACTCCCCCAAAACGAGGAGCGCGCGTTAAAATCTCCGACTACCACATATGGCTCCGGTAGCTGCCTAAAAAGCCCCTCTAGATCTTGTAGTGTTACAGTGAGTTGTGGTGGAAGATATATAGAGCATAAGGTAATTGTTTTAAAGCTCAGGGAAGTGACTGAAACGGCTTCATAATTCGTCTGGAGCTTTATTTCATAGGTTGCAACGCCGCTCTGAACTACAACAGCAACGCCTCCAGAGAGCCTATTTGCTTGCTCATGGTAACGGCGAAAGACTTTATACTGTTAAAAATATTTTTACGAGAAGGTCCCAAGTTGGCCTCCTGCAGACACAGCGCTACAAGAGATAGAGAATTTAAGATATCTGTTGCGTCACTATAGTTATTTAGAATTCCATGGCAGTTCCAGTGGATAAAGAACGCCATGATGATTGGGGGGGGGGGGGGGGTGATTGTATTGAGACCTTAGGTTCCTCCATGCTGAGGGCCTGTCATTACAGTTTTTTTTTTCTTGCGATCAAGAGAGTTCCACCTCCACTGAGGTGGAGGTGAGCTCTGACTTGTGTCTATCGCCTCACTGGAGGCGTTCGAGTTTCACGGGAAGCCCCCGGGCAGGGAGGTTTTGGGCTTCTCCCGAACGGCGGAAGCCTTGCGGGCTGCCAACTTGGTGGCCAGCGGGCCCTTTTCGGGGGTGGCATAGAAGCTTTCGCTGCATCTGCCAGGGGCGCGGATGGCTCTGCCTCAGCCTCACTAGGCGTGAGCTGGGCAGGTGCGAAAGGCCGCTGTGGTGTGCCGCGCCCTCGCACCACATCGGCGAAGTTTGTACGTGCAGTGAAAGAGAATGTGTTCTGAGTCGTTGCATAACGCTGTCTTGCCTCTTTAAATGTTATATTTTGTTTGGTATTTAATGTAATTATTTCCTTTTCTTTTTCCCAAGCAGCGCACGACCATGAATAAGCGGCGTGGTCGCCTTCGCAGTTTGCGCAGCGCGGCGCAGCATCGTAGTCGTTTGATTGATGATCATTGGAGGCACATTTGGCGCAGGTATCGCGGCGGCGGCAGCTTTGGAAGCCGTGGCCAAACCTCTGGTATTTGAAGCAGCGTCGAGGGTTATGTATATACGAACGGACGGAGATCTTTGCATATCCTACTTCGATTGACTCGGGCAGGGTGCAGGAGGCGAAGGTTAGAATCAGGTGCATTGTCGGAATTTCTCATCTTTACGGACTTTGATTCCGTGTACATTAATCATATTCTGATTGGACAATCCTTCGATCATTTCTTCTTCGGTTAGTTGCAAGAAGTTATGGTCAGAAATGACACCGCGCACTGTGCTTAGAGATCTATGTGCGATCACGGAGACAGAGATATCACCAAAAGTTTCTATGCTTGCCAGCTTTGAAATCTGAATGATATCGATCACTTCGAGCAAAAGGTCACCACTAGCTAGTTTTGTCACTTTATACTTAGGCCCAGGGATTCTGTGAGAAATTTGGATACTAGAAACGGGGACATAAGTCTGGCTGGCTTTTCTTTTTGTTTGCTATGAACGATGTGGTACTTTGAAAGCGTAGTTTTTTTTTTGCTGAAAAACTGAGAGGTGACATCGGTCCGCCCACTTTCCAGAGGGCGATCATTTCAAAGGAAAGAGGCAGCCGTAAAAAAGTGTGTTCTTTGGCCATGGTGCCAGCCACTCACCATGGAGCCCAACAAGGGGACGGGACAGGAAATATGGCCAGCTCAGGGTAGTTACGCCACAGAAAATTAACCCTTGCCGCCTGGGAAGTATATAAGAAAAAAAACTAGAAGAGAGGAGAAGACAGGAAAGTTGTGAGAAAGAAGATAGGAAAGTAAAATATGGAGAGGAGGACAGTAAAAGGCGACTGCCGATTTCCCCCGGTCGGGTAAGGCCGGAGGTGTCGTATACACGGAACTGGTTCCAAAGTGGTGTGTTGCCTCCGCCGAGGGGCCTTAAAGGTCCAAACGCTCGGCATCCGCTCTACCACCAGGAGCCCCTTTTCCCCGGAAACGGCGATGCTACGCACGGCTGGGCGCGGGTGCTCGGGTCCACTGTGATGCACTCTTCACCATCATCCGCTTGTGGGAATGTCCCTGCGGATGCTCGGGAACCTGTGGTGTCGCCACTCACCAACGCCTCCAAGCTGCAGACGCCCCCCTGCGGGGGTTTTTCAACATGATAATGATGTCTAAAAGCATCGAGTTTATTGACCTTTCTAGCACACTCCTGGCGGCTCTTCATTTTAATTCGAATGGCAACAGAGAACAGGCAGTAACAAGCGATGGCACACCAACGTAGCACGTAAAAACAGTAAAAGCGAGGCACGGTGCTACATTCGTCACCCAATAGAAGAGAGCGCCAACAATTGGCAAGTCGCTGTGATTTGCATATTATATTCCTGTGTAGTTCTTGGTTGCGTATAAAAGTTCATAGGAAGCAACCAGTGCTGGTTCACAGTCCTTAATAAAACTACCAGCAGTCTTCATCTTGTAAAAAAATGCACAGTACCATTGTTTTTATCAAAGTAAAGATGATTATCTGGTGAAGCGGTGATCTCTGAAGATGGGTCAGAGTGATGCCTGTGTAAGGAAAGGAGAAAAGTTTTTTTTCACGTTAAGCGACATAAGTCAATTCTGACAGCAACGTAATATGCAATCTATGTCGGATTGAAGGAGCTGGTGATCATTGTTAGTGAGTATAGGACGGTAAACAACACAATCATCAGTGAAGAAGCGTATGTTAGAGCGTATGTCAGTTGATAGGTCGTTTATATAAATGTGAAAAAAAGGGGCCCGAGGATCGTGCCTTGGGGTACCCCAAAAATAACAGAGGAGCGGGAGGATGAACATTTATTACCAAAAACAATCTGTTGTCGGTTAGTTAGAAAGTTACGAATCCAGGCAAGAACAAGAGAATGGAGATGAAAATGTGAGAGTTTAAAAAAAAAGCCGCTTGTGTGGAACTTTGTCAAAAGTTTTGTCGAAGTCTAAAAAGACGTGTCACGTAAGCAGCACAGGGGCTGCATGTTAGCCCAGGCAAGATGTTATACCGAGATGTACTGAAGACTTTAGCAACCTGATAGTAGCAGCAAGCACAAAGCCTTCAGAGCCTTTTAAAACAACTCCAGCAGACAATTAGGCAATTCTAGAGCACTTGAACTTATGTTTTCCTTCCCATAAGTGTGCGATCACACAGCGGCACATACCAACACACATGCCAATGCACTAACAACCGCTAAACAACCACTTTTCCCCGTCCCCCTTTCGTTGTCATTTCTAGTTTCATTTGGCAGACTCTTCAATTTATTTCTGTACATTTTGAAGATTTTTAAGAGGGTTTGGTCATTGTTTTAGTCGTATGTAGACAGCTTGGCTTGTATTTTACACGCGAACTGCGTAATGGTAGCTTTTTACAGTTTTTAGATTTGAACATTGAGTTCTATACAAATTGGGTGTGCTGGTGTTGTGGGACGCGTTAAAAAAAGGGGGCTTCTGCCATGCGACTCCTCACGTTCAAAATTATTTTTAAAAAAGCGGGTTGCGGAACCAAGCGTGGGTGACTTTTTATGAGGTGCAGCATTGGGACACTACATGAAATTGCCCTCTCAAGCAATTTTTCATACATATAATAAACCGGGCACTATGTAGATGAGCAAATCTCAGGGATCATGAACAAAACATTGTACAAAATAAAGAAGGAAAATGTAACAAAGAGCCGCCGCAGTGGCTCAGTGGTTATGGCGCTCAACTGCTGACCTGAAAGACATAGGTTCGATTCTGGCCGCGGTGGTCAAATTTCGATGGAGACGAAATTCTAGTGGCATCTGCACTGTGCGATGTCAGTGCAGGTTAAAGAACCCCAGGTGGTCGAAGTTTCGGGAGCCCTTCACTACGGCGTGCTTCATAGCCTGAATCACTTTGCGAAGTTAAATCCGCATAAAGCAAACCAAACCAAAATTTACCAAAGCACATCAGAGCTTGCCCTTCACACTCTTGTGAGCCATGCTTTGCTGGAATGCGATTTCTAACCAGAAGTAAGAAATCAATAGCCAAAGAACTTATTGAAGCAATCTACTTCAAAATGAAAGGTAGCTCGTGCATCAAAGAACATTTCATAACATTGTATAAGCCCGAGAAAGCATCGTTTATCACATCGCACTTGATCGAAAATAGTGTCAGGACAACATTAGACTTCAATTAACCAAATGACCAGGCAGGCTTTCATAAAGGCTGCTCGACAATAGACCATATTCACACTATCAATCAGGTTATATAGAAATGCGCAGAATAGAACCAAGCACTATATGTAGCCTTAATAGATTACGAGCAAGATCTGACTCAGTAAAAACCTTAGTAGTCACGCAAGCATTACGGAATCGGAGTGTAGATGTGCCTTTAGTAGAAATACTGGAAGATATCTATAGCAACTGCACAGCTACCGTAGTCCCGCATAAAGTCAGCAATAAAACTCCAATAAGGAAGGGTGTCAGGCAGGAAGATATGATCTCGCCAATGCTTTTCACCGCATATTTACAGGATGCAGTCAGATGCTTGGATTGGGTACAGCTGGGGATAGGAATTAATGGAGAATACATTAGTAATCTGCGATTTGCTGATGACATTGCCTTACTAAGTCATCCAACAGACGAAGTGCAAGGCATTATCAATGATTTGACAGGCAGAATAGAACGGGGAGTCTAAAAGTTAACATGCAGAAAACCAAAATAATGTTCAACAGTCTTGCAAGGGAGTAGCAGTTTACAGCTGGCCCCAAAGTGCTGGAAGTGGTAAGGGAATAGGTCTGCTTAGGGCATGTAGTGACTGCAGATCTGGATCATGAGAGGGAACTAAATAGAAGAATAAGACTGGGGTGGAGCGCATTTGGCACGTTCTCTCAGATCATGAATGACAATCATGAATGACAAAGAGAAATTTATATAAAACTGTATCTTGCTGGTACTCGCCCATAGGGCAACAACATGGAGGCCAACGAAAAGGGTTGAACTTAAAATGAGAACAACGCGGGAAACTATAGAAAGGAAAATTATAGGTGTAACGTTAAGGGACAGAGAGAGGGCAGAGTAGATGAGAGAACAAACGTGGTTAATGAGATTCTAGTCAAAATCAACAAGAAATAGGCTTGGGCACAGCAATTAATGCGAAGTTGGTCGTCATATTGACGAATTTAATGCCAAGAAAAGGCAAGCGCCGAGCGGAACAAAGTTAGGTGGGTGGATGAGTTTAAGAAGTTTGCAGGGATAGGTTGGCCATAGCTGGCACAGGCCAGGTTTAATTGGAGAATTATGGCAGAGGCCTCATGGTCAGGCTGATGATGATGATGAACTGATGCATGAATGTGTTCTTTAAGCAACTGACGACTGAGGATACACATGCACGTGTTCTCTGTGAAATAAAGCAGCTGTGATTGGTGCTCTGTCCTGTTGTCCTCTATAGTGGGATGTGTAGTTGGTTTTGTGCCTTTAAATGGCAATTAACAACTACCAACCCACCAAATAAGAAGCGCTCTTGAGATGTAAGGAGAACCACGTTTCTCGGCTCTTACCTTTAGGAGCCTGGAATCTAGTCCACACTACAAGAACCTCATAAATTGTCTATACTTCTCACCTAATACTCAACGTATCAAAACTCTGTCGATGTGTCTGCCGCGAATGGTGCCCTTATCTTCGACATAACAAAGGCTGGCGAGATGAAGCGATGTTTTTTTCCCAGGCGACACCAGAGCTACCGAACATACTGCCGGTATCCTGTGTACCGGCACCTTCTAGAAATAAACAGCAAAACCACTGAGTAAATCATGCCCTGTGATGGCAATACACACATGCATACATGTTAGATGACAACCAAGGATGAATAGAGACACATAGTGCCATAAAGTCACAAGATGCTACAAGAATTATTCATATGCAATGCAGTGCACAGAAAACAAACTTTTTGCAGTGCATGCAGAATGTAACGCTTACGCATAACAAACATAACTCTACTATGACCTACTGTTAAATAGGAACATTCAGGGTTGAATGCCCTGAAATGCTAAGTAGACTTTTTCATGCGCAGTGCAGTGGACTGGAAAATTACTTTTTTACAGTGCGGTAGCATGAAACATTTACGCAGAAAAAATAACTGCGCTATGGTCTAGAGTAAAATAAGAATATTCCGGGATGGACACTCTGGAATGATAAGTTGTACCGTATGCGCAGCCTAACGCAGCATCAAACGAGAACAGAACTTCACTTGTGGATATCGTCGCTCATAGTTTCCCGCTGTGCGTGTAGCTCGAAGTAAGCAACGCGGTGCATAGCGATGTTCAGGCCTAAAAGCCTGACTTCCAGGTGGTCCGTGATGCAGCCCTCCGGATGAGCCTCGACGAAGCGGCCTTTCTCGCGGCAGTAAACACAGTCTAGCTCCTATA
This sequence comes from Amblyomma americanum, assembly GCF_052857255.1. Classification (NCBI taxonomy): domain Eukaryota; kingdom Metazoa; phylum Arthropoda; class Arachnida; order Ixodida; family Ixodidae; genus Amblyomma; species Amblyomma americanum. The sequence goes on from NC_135498.1 coordinate 106,135,619, forward strand.
AGGTGTACAGAACTTGTCACTGTGCACAGCTGCACCTGAAACAACCGCAGAGTCACTGCGCAAAAAGAGAAGACAATGGCAAACTGGATACGCATATCTGCAGCAGCAATGGAAATTTCACTCGTGAGCCTATAGCATTCAGCCAGTAAATGAATAAGAGGATTTATTTTCGCAGCTCCTCGTGACGGTAGGTGACATAGCTGCTGCCAGCTTTTAAATGTGTCTTTCTTGCACCTTGCAGTCATATGCTTCGGAGAAGGAAGATAAAAACTCCTCTGACTAGCTAATGTTGCATGACCCTCCATATTAGGAAATGCAATGCTCGGCACGTTAGTAAACAACCAAGACGCTGGGGAGGACTACGTTCTATGAGGACTATTATTACGTAGTTTACATATGTCCGCACGTACAGGTCTCAACTCATCAGTCGTGATAGTGGCTCGGCGATGACTGCTCGCGCACTTGCTGCTGACGCTTGGATGCCGACGGCTCCTCGGCGCTTGGACATTCTTGATGTCCGGCCTCACGAGCCGCTTCCTCCCTCCAAAGCATCGCACGCTCTGTGGTGTTGAGGTCGCTGAATTGCAAGCTAGAGTTCTCTGCAAGAACTTCGTTGTCGGGTTTAGGAACGGGATCCATCGTAACGCTGGCAAGACGACGGTGTACACGTCAACGAAGCGACGGCAGCGACCCCCGATAGATGCCTTCAACGTGCGACCGGCGGTGCTAGACCGCGCCGCTTGCCTCCAGAAATCACAGATTCAGCGTTTTCCTCATGTTTCACGTCACTCGGGCCTATGACGTCATAAGAGAGTCGCGAGTTAGAAGCAGAGCAGCGGAAAGATTTTTTCAACTTCGAAGTGAACTATGTTTGAAATAAATGCATATTTCGCTCCCGGTCAAGCGGGAACTAAGCCATGATATGCCGAACTATCGGATTTTGGGAACAAAAAAAATGATACAGTTCTCTTCGCTGTCCCTTTAAAACCTATTACTCCTAGCTAAGTAAACTCCTCATCATGCAATCAGGGAAAGAGAGTTAGGCGCGTGTAATATTTTGTACAATTATTTCTCCCTCTACAGACCGCCATAGCATATATGCTGCTCACATTATTCTGTTACTTTTTACTTGTCAGGCACATTGAGCGCACGTGCAAAAACGCTCGAACTTACCCGAATACCAGCGCTACTAGGCTGATAATGGCGTACCTTGAAATACTTTGACCAGACCGTTTTTGCGGTTATAATTACTTTCTGGGCGTCATTTGAGCCCTCAAGCGTTTTCTCTGTTCTCTAAATGACTCACTCACTCACTGCTGTGATGTGACGCATGCGCCGCTTAAAGTTTACAGCAATAAAGAATATAGAAACGCCTTACATGTGCCTTTCCATTTGGTTTTGGTTCCCCAAAACAACTCAGGCTATGAGGGACGCCGTGGGGAGGGGCTTTGGAAATTCGGCCGCTTGGGGTTCTTTAACGTGCACTGACGTCGCACAGTACAAGCGCCTCTATCATTTCGCCTCCATCTAAATTCGACCGCCGCGGCCGGGATCGAACCCGCGTCTTCCGGTAAGCAGCTAAGCGCCACAAACACTGAACCACCGCAGCGGGCCACATGTGCTTTCAATATGATTAACACAGAGAGCAGAAAATACTCAAACTTCACCATACAGGTAGAGTGCCCAAAATGGCCCGTTCAGACTGCTTTCCGCTTGGCAGCATTCCGCAAGCAAACTCATGTGTCAGCACCTGTGGAATCCCATACGTAACTCACGGGTATGCACAAACGCTGGGCGGCTCTCTTCAGTTGTATGGATGGTAGCGACATATTCGTGTTGCTTAGACACGGCCCCTAACGCCGTCGTCAGTGTGTTGAAGACGCCGCCCGCCAAAGAACGTGAGGCACGACGACCGACGGAGGATGTCACGATTTAGTGTGGGTGTGGACAATTGTTGTCTTCATTGCAGCGATGGATGATAGCGTGTTGGCATTTATTCTGTGGGCGGAGGACAAGTAAATGGAGCACACTGAAACCACGAAACAAAGGACAACATTAGTTGAATGCGTACCTTATGTGCGCACGTTAACACTACTGCGGGTGCCCAAACTTGTGTCGCTGCTGCGCCACAAGGTGGAGCCTGTGCTCGATCTTGCAGATGGATGGCTGAAGTTCGCGATTCAACTAAAGGTAAGCCAAGGAAATTTCGGAATTATATAAGCTGTATGGGTGCAAAGAGACAAAGAAAGAGAAAACAAATTCAAGGTGATGAGGGAAAGTGTTTAGAGAGAGAAACCGCTGTGGAATACATTGCATTAGTTGTAGCTGAGTCACCTCTAACTCAGTTATAGCTCAGTTATGGCTGACGACATGCCAACGTACCGGAAAGGAGCTTAGAAATGATTGATCTTAATTAGATAAAGGGAGAGGCAAATATACACAATTGCGCTGAAATAGCTATGGCGGAAAACAGGCCTCTTTAGCTTTCCTGGACATAACCAGTGCGTATACGAGGACGTAAATAGGAAACTCTTGTGGAACATACTGAAAGATGGAGTACTGGCCATGAGAGTATTGATTTCCTTTAAGTAAATATACAGAAATTAAAAAAGGAAATTTCGTATCCCCAGTTTGTTTTTCCACAGTTATGTGCAAAGGAATAGCCGGCACCATAATCAGGCACAAACGGCTCCTTTTACGTCCATGTCAATAAAGAAAGTGATTACATGGAAAGAGATTACAAGTACGACAAGTTTCGAGGTACGAAAGGATTAATGCAGAGTTGTCCTCTATCAGCACTGTTCTTCATGATTTATATGATAAATATGGAAAGAAGGCTACAAGGAAGTAATAGTCTGTAATCTACCTATAATCTATATTACACATTAGGCGGAACGCTAGTAGAGCAGCGGCATTTGGAAAAAGAGGAGAATGGCTCCATTGGCAAAGCGAAGGTCTGTTTCTATAAAACGCGTGCGAAAAAATTACGAGCAATTTAGCATACGTAGTTAGGCCAAACGCAAATTAGGTGCGCCAGCACTTCGGCTTTCACTCCGCTTTCGGTTCGAGGCTCGGTGTTCAAGGTCAAGCAGGCTTCAGACAAAGATCAGCGAAATGGGCGAGGGGGCGCTTTACCACTAGTGCACTAAACTTGAAGGGGTCACTAAGCTCCGTTTTAAGGGCATGTCACGATAGCTTAATGGGTAAATGCCCATACATGTGGAGTCGGTTATTCTCTGCATTCATAGATCACTGAGAGTCCTCAAGCCAACGCTGGCGCAGCGGTGCATTTGTGCAACGGCTAAGAGACGCGGCACTGCCCGATCTCTTCCAGAGGAACCTCTAGTGACTAATAATTATTTGAACATCCACCTGCCACTGTACGCGGCTTGCTCGCAACTGGGCGGGGGGAGGGGGGATTGTTTTGATGTCGTCTCATGCCACGCGATATAGGTGGACCACCTCCTACCCAGTGTGTGGTACCCGGTCACCCAGCTCCACGCAGTCGCATAAAGACAGGATAAACATCGGTGAAGTCGGCGAGTTCTAACGCAATAAAATTATGTGCCTGACTGGCACGAATCATCACTGAACATTTCATTATTATCGAGAACACACCACCTCGCTGTTTGGCTGTGTTTGCGCTTTGGATGTTGGCATAGTTTCTTTGAGCGTGAAGCTGTTTCTGGGCTTCGAGGGTTGCAAGAGAAAGATATATGAACTTTCTGCAGCTCACAGTCGAGTCTCCGTCTCATCCCGTGGTTCGGAGCGCAACAGACCGTAAACCGACCACGGCCGAATTTATTCTCTCATCTTAGAAGCACAACTCTGCTTGCCAGCAGAGACGTTGCCGAATCGGCTGCACACAATATCTGGATGACACTGCCACAGTGGCTCTGACTCACTCATGCCTAATAATATTTGCATTCTGAATTTATTTTACATTTTTTCGCTTGCCTTGATGCTTGGTTGCTGGTAATGGACTTGCATACACTCCACGAACAGTGAGAGCTAATGACGTAGTAGAAGGTAAAGCTAGCCTTCAAGCTACCAAGGTGCCCTCCCAAGCGCATTCGTGAGGAGGGTAGTCAGACAGCAGTCAACGTGCAGTTCGATGTTTTGCTTCTTGCAGCTGCTCACGACAGGAACCACATATGTTGCGAATGTCCAAGTGACACTGCCAGGTGAGAATGGGACTTGGATGTCCAAATGGTTGTCGAATATTGCAGCTCTTACGACCACCAAGATATGAACTGGCAGAAAAATAACCGACGAACGGAGAGCTGGCTTAGAGCCGAGTTCGCACTTGTAACTCAGCAGAGGCTGCGCAGTGGTGACCAAGTGATTAAACATTCGCCTCGTTTGCTGAAGGTGTTGGAACCACACCGAGGGAAGGCGCAATCAACAGCGTAACTGTTTAGTTGATATAGTTATTAGATAGTGTCTTATTGTTAGATATGTCGGTGGAGTTCAGGGACCATATTCTATTAGCTTCCCATTTTAAAATAGAAAATTCCCGTCCATCTCGTCCTCCGTCATTGATCACTCAAATATACTCGCGGCTTTTAAGTGTCTGTGGAAAGCGATTCGGCTATTTGATGGTTGGCGAATGGACCTCACCACCTGTTACGATATGCAACCACTGTTGAGGTGCATCGCAGCGCTCTGTCAGCAGCAGGCGACCGGACCTACCCGCTGGCTGCCGTTGGCTGCGATATTCAGCCAACGGGGAGGTTCGGTTGCTTTCTATCCGATGGCTGGGTCGCTTTCCAGAGACGCTTGAAAGCCGCGAGTATGTCTGAGTGACCAATGACAGACCGCCAGAAGAACGGGAAATTGCCACTGTAAAACGGACAGCTTGTAGAATACGGCCCTAGGTCGGCGGCCAACCTGAAGGTCATGTCATGCGGCACATATCGGAAGATAATAGGGAATCTGTGCACTCGGCAGGAGTGGTGTGAGCAGCACTGTCCACGTCCCACGTCTCGGAGGTTGGTGATTTTGCATTCATGATTGCTGTAACTGTGAATTTTCGAAGTCTAGCACACTGCTACTGCTACTGCGATTTTCTGTTCTGGTCTCATAAATAATGCCAAAAATGAACAAAGAACTGGCCTTTGCTCTAGAAGACGTTAACAAGAAAATTAAAGCGGTATTAAAGACTTTCAAGAATTCTTTTCTGAGTGATATTCGCAGTGAACTCCGAGACATTAAGGCTAGCCTACCTTCATAAATGACAACTATAAAGAAATTAGGGGTAACCTTCAGAAGACCCTAAACGAAAAATCATCACGGAGAGAAAAAAATGCCAAATTAAAGCAATGATGTGAGTCGCTTGCTGCTGAAGCAAAAATGTATGAAGAGCGGATAGTACAATGTGAGCAGTGTTCGCGAAACGCGAATTTAATCAAAGGCATACATGTGCATGCAAAAAAAAAATCAGCGAAAGGCCGCCACCATCTGGAAGACGTTGAAGTAATGAGCGTTAGCTGTTTCGTTTACTAGATGAAGAAAGCGAAGAAGAACGCGCCGCTCGTCTCGAGAAACGGAACGTAATACCCTTTGAAATGGGGTGGGTTGCCACCATGCTCGGCTACGCGTGCACGCACGCCGCCTAGCGCCATCTATCAGAGAAATTACGATGCACGTCTACCCATTGTCGAGTTGCACCCTCAAGATACGTCCCAAACGGAGTTTGCTTCGTTTGGGGGAGGCAAGGTGGGCCTAGAATTCGGCTTGCGGTGCGATATGGTAACGCTTCAATTAGTAATTTCATGTATACAGTGGATACCCATTGTTATATTGTTGTGTTATTTCTCTACAACAATCTTTAGGGTTTTATTTGCCTACCAAATGAGGTATACAACTGTCCCCGGATGAGTGCTCGTTGTCGGAGTATATATAGCGGAATAATGCATATTTGCGCACCTGTCCCGTAACGGCAAAAAAGAAAAAAGCGGTCCCGCAACGGGGCAGTTCTACCCGTTTTAGGATATTTTTTGGTGAGGGGGTGAAGGGTAAGAGGGCACAACCAATTTTAATGTCCGCCATCTTGGTTTTGAGAAGCCGAAACTACGCCGCCATTTCGCCCCCTGACGTCATACTCACATAGTTCCACCGTAATAGACCGTGACGTCATCACTGGCACGCGGCAGGTGGTTTTTTCTAAAATGCTATTGTAGATGGCGCTACAGGTTTCAATGAGAGATGCGCTGTTTACTAGTTGCAGCCACAGATGGCGCTTTGATCTCAGGGGAGTAGGAGTCCTCACGAAATCTCGGAACTGTGAAGAGTAGTGGCTGCCACAGATGGCGCTATGATCAAGGGTCGTAGCAGACCCCACCAAATCTCAAAACGTGATGAGTAAGAGCTAACTTTCTTAAAAATCTAGAAGCAATCATGTTAACACTGCGAAATAAGCTCGCGAAAGCATTTCTCCTGATATCGACGTGCTACACAGAACATTCGTGCCGAACAATGAATCTGATGAAAACATTGTCGCATAATTCACAAGCCGGCGCTGACAAGGCCCCGTCCTGGAGATGGCGCGGAAGTCAGGCTGACTTGCGAAGATTTTGGCTTTGAAACGGAAAACTCGGCTTTTGTGAGTGAGTGTTTATGTCCAGACCGGAAGCGACTACTTGGCAAAACCATTGGCATAAAAAAAAGAAATGGGTACGCAATAGCCGGGTCTATGCGCGTCGTTACGAGAACAGTACGTTGCTCAAAATTAATACTGTGGATGAGGTTGCTAATATTAACTGAACTAGGAATCCGTAAATATATTTCCTACTGTTAGATTCGGAATGGCTTCTCATAACCCTCTTACCTCTTCAGCCTTAAATGTTCTAGCTTTCAACAATGACCAGAGTTGCACGAAAGTATTCCATTTAAACTGACGTTCTGCAATTAAAAAAAAGTGCAGCAATAGGAGCATTGGGTCGTATAAAATATTCTTTAGTTTGATCATGTTCACGGAAACGTGGTACCCCGATGATTTCAGTTATCTTGCTGACTTTAGTCAATTTGTTCTTAACAGGTGTGGTCGTAGGGCGGTGGTGTTTCAATACAGGCTCTGAAAATGCGCAATGTAGACGTAAATAACAGATTTACAGAATCTAATTGACAAGCGTGTAAACTTGGGCGAGTCGGTATCGATTACCTATGACAAAAGGAGCGCGAAAACAAGCCGACGGACGAAGACAGAACAGACACACGGAAGTCAGCGCTCGTGGTTTGTGTTCTGTCTTCGTCTTTCGTCTTGTTTTCGCGTTCTTTTTCTCGTGGACGACACAATCTACTCCAAACTACGAGCTATAAACGGTTAAAGGCGGGAAATAGATGTGTAATGTGCTTTACCATGCACCGAATAGAAGTTTTGATGCATTGCTTCCTGTAATAGAAATTCTTTTGGACCATACATGTATTATTGAATGAGAATACATTTTTCTTTCTGGTGATATCAATGTTGATGTGATCCCTGCTTCTGCGTCGGAAGAACTCAAAAAGCTAGACAGTTAGTATTTTTTTAAGTGAAAGCTTTACTAGCCTAGCGGCGCCGATTTCACTACGGGCTGCAGTTTGACCTTCATTTGACCAAAGCTACTTCACCGCCTTGGCGCATGCGCTCGTCGCTTGCGGAGCTTGGCGCATGCGCTCTCTGCTGCTGAGTCGCCGCCCGACTACGTCACTCGCCGCTCGCCTGGTTAAGAGGACCACCGTGCTGACCTAGTCAGTGCGAGCTTGTCCATTCATGCGAGCGAGGCCGGGCCATCTTCTCCGAGCTTTGTGTGCAGGAGCGGAAGACTTTGCGCCGTCGTCGGAAAGCGGCATCTGACCACCCTGCGGATATCGCCCGGCGAGCTGCTTCGCTGGAGGGGGTCCGGAATACCAAGCGCGCGAAGCTAGCGTCAGAGACTGAAGAGGAAGAGTGAGTTGGCGCGCCGGGACGTGCGAGCACAGACACAATTGGGGAGAACGCCAAGGAGCCTGCGTGCAGTGCGCGCGGGCAGTACTATCGGAACCAGGCAGAATCTGATCATTCAGCCGACAAAGCTCGATACTGCGTAACAAAACCGTAGGTAGCGGCGAACTACTTCACCAACCTTAGGCAGTCTTTGAAGCAATAAAGAGCAAAAATAAAAAGTGATACCACAGCTCAACGACTCTAACTCTCTGTGAACAATACTCTTGCAACTGTGATTAACCAAGTTTAACCACATCATAAATAAAGCTTTAGCTTGTATATCCACGTTTAGCCACATTTAAGCCACAGCCATTTTCTGTCTCAATGATGTGCCAGAGCATATCACCTGTTCTACTGCAACATCAGTTCACCTCATCATCACTGACGTTGACAAAAGCAACACACATACTGAAACAATTCTGTCTGACGTCAGCGAAAACCTTCCCGAGTTTTCCTTCCTTTCAGACCACAGTTCCAACCTTATACCAGAAACGACCGCCATAGTAAGGACGAATAGACAACACAACTCTTGAGCGGTTCTATGCGGCCGTCAAGGTAATAACGTGGGAGGATACTGAATGTCTCAAGAACTTAACGAAGTGTATGATAGCCCAATAACTAAATTAAAGACAGTTTACGCTAAGTGTTTCCCATTAGTATGAAGCCGTAAACGTAAATACAGCTTGGATCACAGAAGAGTTACTGCATAAAATAAAGAAAAAAACTTTACGGGCCGTTTCTGAAGTCTAGGAGTCCCTTAAAGCTGGAACATTATAACAAATTTCGCAACCAGCTCAACAAGGAGCTTCGCAACGCAAAGCTTGCATATTTTACCGAAGTATTTTCTGGATCGCGTAGCGAAACTGTTTTTAAACCTTGAATCAGCTGAATAAAATTTTGAATCTTAATGCAATGACCACTATCGAGAGCATCATAAAGGATGGCAAACTTATTAAGGGCGAAGAGCTTTTGAGTACAATAAACAGCTTTTTTTAATGTTGTGAAGGTGCTTTGCGGCTATTTCACTGGTACAGTAGGGAATGACTATCAAACGCCAAGTGTTCCTGAGTTGATGTTTTTAGAGCCTGTAAAGAAGCACGGAATAATAATTGTTTTCACAAACCTAAACACTAGTAATGCAGAGGACAAAGACGGTTTTCAAATGAGACATCTTAAGTTCGTGGATAATGAACACGCACCGCTACTAGTGGGCCATTACAATATATTTCTTTCCACCGGAACTTTTCTAGGCCAAATGAAAATTGCAAATGCTATTGTTCTTATGAAGGCGGCGCAAAAAACAGAATTATCAAATTGTAGACCAGTTTCAGTTCTTCTTGTGCTGGCGAAGAGCTTAGAAAAGATATGTATATAAGATTGACCGGATTTGTAGCAAAAAGAGCTTGGAGCTTTCTGACGCCCTGGCCGCTTCAGAGAGGGGGGGGGGGGGGGTCAAAAGAAATCGCGCTTAAAAAACAGAAAGAGTTGCTTGTAGATTCTTTTAGGGCCCGGAAATTTGGTCTCGCAATTTGTATTGACTTTACGAAGGCATTTGATTTAGTTTACCGTCCTCTGCCACTGCATAAGATACACCATTATGAAATTAGAGGGATAGGTCAGTCATTAATTCAATCCTATCTAGAAAACTGCAAGCAAACGGTAGTTAATGACCACAGTTCATCAGCATTGAAACTTCTTTATTGTGGAGTACCACAGTGCAGCATTTTAGGCCCTTTACTCTTTAATATCTACTTTAAGGATATATTTTACAAACTCTCACTTCTGACTTTAACAGCTTACGCCGAGGATATCACAATGCTATTTACTGGTGATAACAAAAAGGACTTTATTAATGCGTGGAAACAATTTTAGAATATTTCCGCGAACGATCTTAAAAAATTGCTTAAAAGCAAATGCATAGAAAACTAATGCAGCCATATGCCGTGAAAAAAACAAACCTATCACTACGAGTTTCCAACTTATGGTCGGCAGCACTAGAATTGAAGTCGTATCGACCATAAGATGCGAAGGTATGGTGTTCACGGAATCCCTCAGTTGGGACAAACATATAGACACTATCCGCAAGAAAATGAACGGAATCAATGGTGTCCCGTGTCGACACAGACATACATTGCCAACAAGGATAAAGATTCTTGTTTATAATGCATATTTACTGCATAATATTGCCTACTATATAACTCTGTGAGGTACAGCAACAAAACACAACAAACAGAAGCTACTAGTTATGCAGAAACGTGCAGTGAGATTGATTGCAAACATACCATGGCATTCCCATGCGTTGCCGTTCTTCAAGCAATATGGTATTCTATGTACTGATATTTTGAATATTGATATTTTGTACGTACAAAAATGCAGTTAAGACAAATATTGAACTCATCCTTTAATATTCATCAGCACACGCCAGTGCACAATACACGACGTCACTTGCCCTAGTTTTTGCCTTTTTGCCGTACCTCATATGGTAAACATTCCTTATCCTATATCACAGCACATTACCTTAACATTCTTGCAGAAAATAACATATGCATAAAAGTTACTGTCAGTCATGTGCGTTTTCGAATCTTTTGTGGGAGCAATGCAGATAAGTGTGCTGTTCGGTAATGTGTGTTGTTTTTATGTCTTATGATGTCCACTCTCTTTTGTTGTGTGTGCGATAGGCGTTATACTGTTTTCTCTCGTTTATTCCTTTTTTACTCTATTGTTTTGAGGGGGAATTATATTGTACAAAGCCTTCTGTACGCGGACATACTGCTGTACATGTATACTTGGGGCACTGGGGATACTTCAGGCTGTCTTAGGCAGCTTTTTTTGCCTAGTGTCCCTTCTTCTCGCTGTAATGTGTGTAAAAGAAGTAAACTTTCAATTTCGATCGCAACATGAGAATACAGGTCGCGAGTCGATGGCTCATCATCCTTCACCGCTGATAATGGATGGCCACGACGGAGAGCCAGCCATATCAGGCCCTCCCGACTCTAGAGCATCAGCTCCGCACAGGGAGGGTGTAGAAGTTCGTTGGGGCCGCAACTTTAGCAAACATCAAATATGCGAGTTCACCATCTGTGCTCACAATCTTCCGGCAAAGATTCAATCACCGGGATAGAAGTACTGCTCACGTTGCTGTTTCTGGGGTTGGACCGCCTCCCCATTCGCTTCCCGGGAGGGTCTCTTGTAGGAATAACGTCTCAGTATGCAACTCTGAGTGGCCCAGTGGGGTCGGCAGGCTGAAGCGGGAAGAATTAACGGGAGGTTGATTGACAGGAATTCTTCTCAGCAATGCTTCCCTTCGGAGGAGGCCATGTAACATGACCGCAGTCGTTCTGCCCCCAGAGACCCCACCAGGGTTCCTAAGAAAAACAGCAGCAGAGGCCGCGCTTTCGGGTCACTCGAGAAGCACAATATCTACACAGCATCACCACACAGCTTCATGTCATTACTCTCGATCCCAGGTCTGGCGCCAAAGTTGCTCAAAAACACCAATGGGTGGGGGAGGGGGTGAAGTGCCCTGCACATGTACACGGAGCTCATGCAGGTAAATATCTCTCCAGGCGGCAGAGCGACAGCAGAATCTACTTTAATCACCATCTACTGAATTTATCTGGTGATATGAGTGTTTTGCGCAGTAGAATATGAACCTTTATTCTACACATGTCACGATTTACAGGCAGCATTTGACGATGCTTGGAACCGTGAATTCCACGCATTTTTCAGAGCATATAGCTACCATATAGAGCCTATAGCTGTCATTGGGGTCTTAGACTGATGACTCCCTCAGGGAATCATAACACTTCAAATTTTTTGCAATAAAGTTGTTTCCTCCACACCCAAACAATGTATCCCCTTACGTACGTCAATAAAGGCAAGCAGTTTGAAGATTGAAACAGTTGTACTTAAGTGCACCATGAGTAAGTATTGTGTAGCATTTTTTGCACAAAAATAGAAAACAGTGAAGAATGGTCTGCCGTTCGGCTTTGCACAGAAGACAAAAAGGTGTGTGGTCGGAAAGGATGCAGCACCAACTTCACGAAGACAGGTCAAAGCGCAATGCCGTGGAGGCGCACGTGCATAACCCAAAACAGCAAAGGCTGGAGATGCAGGCGAAGTGACAGGGCAAGTGAATCGTCGAGACATTTTATTTTTTCGACCTACGTTACAACACATGTGAAGCCTTGTCCAGAGCAAATGTGTCCGGAAAAAAGTGCTGATGATCTCATAGGAATCCATGTTTATGTCCCATGCATACACCATTCTGGCAAATCCCTTTGGTGAGTAGGCGCTACATATTGTTGAGAACAGAATTGAGAACAGTAAAAGGCCGCAATTTGAAGCCATTGCATGACCCAAGAAAGTCAGCATTGATTGACATAGACATCTGGACAGCAAAAAAAAAACGCAGAAAGAGAAAAGAAGCAGCAATAGCTAATGGGTTTCAGTGTAACAATCAGCTGTCGGCCTACCAAGGAGAATGCTGTCAAAAAAGTCTTGTATTTTGATGCGAATGAAAGAAATACGCGTCAACATTGCTCATGGTGTTGCAAGCTTCCTTGGCGCTGACGCAGTACGAAAAACCAGTTTATAGGAGCAGTTTAGAGGAACACAAATTCAGGCTAAACGTAGCTGATGCAGAATTTCAATTGTGCTGTGTGAAATTAACCCTTACGCAAAGCAGGAGACTATGGATCATCATCATCATCATCATCAACCTGACTACACCTAATACAGGGCAAAGGCCTCTCCTATGTCTCTCCAATTTACCCTGTCCTTTGCCAGCAGCGCCCACCCTATGCCTGCAACCTTCTAAATCTCATCCGCCCGCCTAACCTTCTGCCGCCCCCTGCTACACTTGCCTTCTCTTGGAATCCACTCCGTTACCCTTAAGGACCAGCGGTTATCTTCCTTTTGCATTACATGCCCTGCCCAAGCCCATTTTTTCCTCTTGATTTCAACTAGGATATCATTAACCCGCGTTTGTTCTCTCAGCCACTCTGCCCACTTCTGGTCTCTTAACGTTACACCTATCATTTTTCTTTCTATGGCTCGCTGCATTTTCTTTAACTTAAGCTGAACCCTTTTCGTTAAACTCCAAGTTTCTGCCCTGTAGGTAAGTATCGGTAAGATACAGTTGTTGTACACTTTTCTCTTGAGGAATATTGGTAAACTGCCATTCACGATCTGAGAGAACATGCCATATGCGCTCCACCCGATTCTTATCCTTCTAGTTACTTCCCTCCCGTGGTCCGAATCAGCTGTCACTACCTGCCCTAAGTAGACGTACTACTTTACCACTTTCAGCACCTCGTTGCCATTTGCTAGCTGATGTTTTCTTACTAGACTTTTGAACATTAGTTTCGTTTTCTGCATGTTCTGCTCTGGCGGTTCGACTCATTGATCATTATTTGTTGTTAACCTCCTGAGTTACTCAGCAAGGCAATGTCATCAGCACATCGCAGATTATTTAGGTATTAGCCATTAACTCTTACCTATTGATGGGACAAAGACAAATGATAGGACAAACAGTGGAAGTCCAGATAAGCCTTTACCAAAGCTATGTTATTTGGATGACTCAGTGACATTGGCTCGGGTATAAGACACACCTACCCAGCATGGAGTTCCGTCAGCCTCGAACTCAAATTTTACACGCTTGCCGGAACAAAGGTAGATGCAGGATAACGATCGATGAAACAGTCGTGTCTGTGAAGAGGATTCCACAAGAGAAAATAGAAAGGGACGCCTCAGGCGATGAAACAATATTTAACACTTGCACGGATTACACTGACAAGACGTTCACTCACCGCTGATTCCGATACGCGTCTCTCACATTTTTTAGTGTCCTTTTGTCCTTTATTATTTTGAAACTCTGAAACGCCAGAGAGCAGAACTTTACACGACGATAATGCACCATCACCCCTTAACAGCTTGGGAATCGGGTGAAAACGTCATGACGATGTATAAATAGGGCTCATGCGTACCCAATAATTACGGACAAATGCGTTTTTTCGGGGGAAACGTTTTATGAACGCAATTTTGTCATATAATGTAAGGTTTCACAATAACAATAAATATATCCGCAGGTTACTACAGTCGCATATTTTTTTCAATTAACTTTTTTGTCAAAAGCATTCCCCATTGGTTTTCAATGGTAGTCATAACTGAGGATGCGATCAATGGAAACACTTGAAAATAAAGATTTTGCTACATATCAGAAGAACAGACCATTACCTTCAATATCTTTATAACAGTATCTTACAATTTTCTAATTTTCAAAACTTTTGCCCCAGCATGTTGGACATGAATTGGGCACAGAATTTCGAGGAAAGGGTGTGGATCAAATACGCTAATAATTGGACATTTGTTAACCGGAGTATTTACATTCAGCACACTGTACTCGCGATATTACCAGTTTTTTTACTTTTATTTTCGGCCATCATAATAAATCTCAGACTGCCCTAAATATAGCTATCGTGCACGGGACTGCGGCCTGGAGAACAATTATTACTTCACCCAGCACGACTTCAGTACAAAGTCTTGTTGCACGACTACTTTCCAACTGCCATCATACCAACGCAGCATTAAGTAAATAAAAATAATAGGAGTGCCATGAATAAATTCCATAAAGTGGTCCTATTCGGAACATGCTAAAGGCTGGCCCTGTACGCAGCACGTCTTCTCTAGCGCGCATGGTTTTTCACAGTCTCCTCTTACAGGATTCAGTGGAGAGAGAGAGAGAGATTTGCTGTGGATGCCGAAGCTGTCTTCAACAACGGCACTGGTGATACTTGTATCTCTTCTACCCTGAACGCTTTCTCGATTACCGCACTGCGCTCATGACAGGCCCAGCTTTCTATGACATCCCTTTCAAACTAAGGCATATGTTGAATATTGTAAAGTACTGTTATGAACGTATTGGCGCGAATATTGTAGGCTTCCGATTCGCAGTTAATTCTTGCTTTTGAAATTTGTCCTGCGCTTGCACCGATTTGTTAAGTCTGCTATAAAAAGCCCATTAGATGCATTTTTGAGAACAAATAGAACGCCGCTAGGGTCTCGACGTGAATCGATGGATATTGTGATTGCTATGGGGCAGTGTTACGAAATGCGAAAAGTGCGTTCGTAAGCAACTTCTCGTTGGAGAGTGTGTTTGTATATAATTTTCGGTATGTTTACACCGACCGAAGCGGCTTGGGAAATCTTTATGTTTGTGGTCATTGTTGGGGGGCAGCGCACTGGCAGCATGACATTGGGCAAGATAAGCGCTAACAACTGACTTTATTGAAGGACGGAAAGATGGATATATGCGGGTGATAACAACAATCATAAAGATGCGGAAAACAGATTTTAAAAACGCAGGCTAACATATAGTATCTATGTCAAGTGGGAGGCAAAATATCCTACTTTCTTGTCATTTAATGTGACGGAAGGATTACTGACGCATTTTACGCCGGGATTATGGATATAAAATGCTTCCATGATTTCGGGCATGACCTTGTTCTAATGTCGGAAAAGCAGCGCCGTCTTTATGTAGATCGGTGAACATTTTAATTTCTTGCAACGAAAGTTTATGGTGGGTGTCTTATCTTTTTCCCGCCGCTGTTGCGCTGGTCCTCTTCACTGAAAGCATACCGATTCGCCCAAATTTCAGTTTGCAGTCGTTTAAAATATATATATATATATATATATATATATATATATATATATATATATATATATATATATATATATATATATATATATATATATATATATATATATATATATATATATATATATATATTAAACGACTGCGAACTGAAATTTGGGAAATATGAATTCTTGTGTCCGTTCTTGGCATTCTCCGGACACTATGACTGATGCCATTGTCGTTTATTTGAAACCCATCTTTATATCTAGTCAGCGTATTATTCATTCTCGAGAACGGAATTTTTAATCGATTGCAACACATTTTTCTAATATTTTTTATTTCGTATTTACAGCTAGAATACATGGTTACAGGATGTTTTCACTGCAGGAGGCCGATAGGTGGAAACTGCGACTAGGACTGTCTATAACTACATGAACAGAATATTTTAACCAAGCTCAAGCGCAACAATCCGAAGTGCAAAGCGAAGAAAAAAACAGAGAGAAAAAGAAAACAAGCAAAGACACAAACGTGTGCAATAATAGGTTGCAGTAGAGAATGTCCAAAAAAGAAAGCATACCAAATTCCTTGAGAGTTCAAACATGTTCTGTTTTATCATTTCTGTAAACTTATACACATGTATTGTTGTTTTCAGTAAATTAAGAAGGAAACCATACTGTTTGGATACCTCAAACAAATCAGCACACATATTCAGTTCAGCATCATGACAGAGTTTCGACATCGGTAGAGCTCGACAGAAAGGAGAAGAAAAAAAAACGGAATAAGAAGCGATACACAGAAGTGCTCTCTGGCAAAGTCAAGGAAAGAAAAAAGCAAACTCACAAATAAGACGCCGCGTTTTTGAGACGCAAAATAAGTGAACGAGGGACGCGACATGCATGTTTCGTTTCCTGGAGATGACCAGCCTGGGTGCAGCTAAATAGCTGTGATAGATACCGAAGTAACCATCCTTTCAATATATCAAAATATGCGGGCTCCGATTCATGGACTCTGTCTCTGATCTGCGTCTGTCATTGGTCTGTAGTCTGTGTTGAAGAGCGATGAGATGTAACAAAGACGGTGATTTGTTTCCTGCTCATAAGCCAACAGCGGATATGATGTGTCTAATTCTCGATAAAACCTCCGCATCGCCCAATAAATGCAGCTTTGTACCCCTTAGGGTGGACTTACCATGGCTTGTCTCGGAGGTCACGTGACAGGTTTGAATCGATTTGCTACGCTTCCTTCCCGCTTTCCTAGTGCCTCGGAAACGGTAACTATAACGGACCGAAATCGGGCGCGCGACGTTTGGGACTCACCAGTGTGAATCCACACGAAGCACGAAGAGCGAGTGCTGTGTGAACACCTAGTCTGGAAACGGAGAATGTTATTGTTGCCGCGTGGCACTGCTGTCGTGTGGGTGGTAATGAGAGGCTGCAACCATTGATGCAAGGTAGGCAATATCTCAAGAGAAGACAAAGGACAAGGCACCACAAGGACGATCGCTAACTCGCAACTGAAGGATTATTTCTGTACGCGCAGGTATTAAAAGGACAAAATGTTGACAGAATAGAACAAAAGCACAAAACCGGCTCACAGCACCAATCGTCAGCAACCTTCGGTTATCGCTCGTACATGTGATGTCTTGTCCTTCGTGTTTTCATGCGCTATTAACTACCATGCATTTCAACCCTCTTGCCCAACTTTCTGCTCTTACCATTGAAGTGGCCGCTTCTGTGCCGAGCAATGCATAAGTAGTGCGTCCGCAGTGTTTGCATAGTTACTGATACGGCCGTTTCTCTTAACCGAGTTACTTTCTTTTAGGATGATTGCGCTTATATATCTAGAGATCAGTTTGAACATACGTGCGAGAAAAAGTCATGGAATCATGCGCTGTTCCTCAGGGTGAAGAAACTAAACCGATTGTTGCGGGACACCCTTCTTTTCTGCTTCATAAAGTTCATAACTAAATCTGAGTTTGGGCTAGTTGGTTCATACCTGAAACATTAGAGTGCAGTGGAAAAGAACGGCACATAAAATAGCAGAAACAAAAACACAGGACGGGCGCTCACAACCAACTGGCTATTGCGAAGCCACCCCGCAGATTATAAAATCCTAATAAGCCACGTGACAGCTTGGGAGCCTATGCAGAACGATGAAAAAAAGGAAAAAGATGTGGGGGGGGGGGGGGGGGCGGCTGCGGTTGGTTATTTCATTCACACGGCCAAAGGGGCATGTCCAAAACAAAAGTCACGGCAGGTGATCACGCAAGGAGCACTACAAAAATCGAAGCAAAACCAGAGTCATATTATCAAGCTTATGCGATACCAAACAGGCCAACAAGCAACGCGGCTAAACAATAGAAGCAACAAACAAGCAACAAAAAGGCAGAATAGAAGAAAGAAACAAAACAAAAAGAGAATAAAGACTTCAATTAGAGGAAGGCGAGCGTGCACCAAGCACTAAAAAGCAACGAAGCAAGTGCTGCGTCACCTTATAAAAAACGACAACAGCTTATATATATATTTTTTGGACAATACATAACGCGGCTAACGACTAAAAAGCATAATCAGGAGGAAAATCAGAAAAGTGCTAAAATTTGCTAAACGTATCGCAGCTAAGGCAGAGTCAAACAGGTAAAAGCTTTAAAGTGGCCATGAAGATGAAACTTCGGAAAGAATGTAAGTGGATTGACTTATGAGTGCGCAACATAGAGGCAACAGAAGGTTTTAAGCACGATCAAGGAAACACATTTATTTTTCGTGCAATGAAACTGACGGTGTGCTGACCCACGAGTCACCTGCCATCCCAATGTGATACGACTGAAGTCACTTCCCTTTCAATTTTAGTTTTCGCCGTCGGCAGGAACCTCGTACTCGCTAATAAAGGCTTACAGATGTGGTTAGGCTGGTTGCAGTGATCTGAAAAATGTCCTCCGGATCTGTTTTTTACTTTGAGGAAGTGCTCTTTAGCCCCCATATTAAAGCATCGTCCCGTCTGGCCTATGTAGACTTTGTCACAGGTTAGTGGAATCCCATACACTACCCCGGTTCGGCAGTTCATGTACCGGTACGCATGTCTCGTTGTGCAAGACGGCTGTCTTAGTCTGTTAAATAGGGCCCATATTTTTGCCAGCTTGCACGGAGCGGAGAACATGACCCCTACATTGCACCTTCCTGCTATCTTTTTATGCTGTGCGAGATCATGTGGAGGTAGGGGATGCTAGCTACACGGCTCTTCTCTCTTTCGTTCGCAGCCTTCGCCTGGTTTTTTTTTTATCCTTTGAAGCCAAGTATCGCACAGATTGGAGACCAAGGAAGGCGAGTAGCCGGCAGAGTAGAGGCGCTGTTACCTGCTTTCCAAAGCTGGAGGAGGGCATGTGCTCGAAGCTCTGGTTTAACGCGGCCTGAAGTGCGCTTCTCCCTGTCGCGTTTTCAACAGGTTCTGAGTGGGCACTGCCGAAAGGAAGCAGGCTTTTTCGGAAGCGGACGTTATAGAAACGTGTGGGTCGCTAAACTGGAGCCGCATATCTAGAAGCTGAAATTCGTTGTCAACTGGAATTTCCAAACTGAAGTTTAGGCCACCGGATGACGTTTTGAGCAGGTCAGCAATGTCGTTAGCTGTTTCAAGCAAGCGATCAGCGGCAACCTCTTCTAAAACTATCAGGAAATTTTCTATGTATCTATAGACCTAACGACATGTTTGTTATGAAGGAATTCTTGTATTTTTCTGTCCATCGCTGCCATGCAGATAGCACATAAAGCTGGGGCCACCGACGAGCCGGTACAGATGGCGGATTTTTGTACTATGATTTGGTCATTGAATGACACAACAGTAGGCGTGAGGTAAAATTCAAGAAGCTTCGAAAACCTGTCAGCCCTTATGCCAATCGAATTCTAGTGTCATCTATCCTCTGGCGAACTGCTTTAAAAAGGCCGTCGTGTGGAATTGAATAAAAGAGGTCCTTGATATCACGCAAGAAGGCAGTGGCAGCCCGATTCAGGCCAATGCACAAGTCATTCACAACTTCTATCGAACTGCGAACCTGGAAGGGATCAGCTCCGGCAAGGCATTTCAGGTTGTCGCGCAGGTAGTGCCCGACGTACAGCTGCCATGTGCCTTTCTCTGAAACCATGGTTCCGAGAGGGCATTCAGGTTTGCGTATCTTTCCTGTGAAAAATATTTCCAGGCGGCAACCTTTTGCCCCATCTGCACTCTTCACTAAAGAATTCGAGTGGAACAGATCTAACAGGACACGTGACACGGCTTTTGCTTCGTTGTTCTTTGGTGCTTGGTGCACGCTCGAATGCCTTCTGATCGATGTCTCTCCTTTTTGTTTTTCTCCTTTTCTTGTTTTTTGTTGTTCTTTGTTTGTTTGTTTTTATTGTTTAGCCGCGTTTCTGGTTGGCCTGCCTGGTATTCGATAAGCTTGATCTGCTTTTATAATACGATTCTGCTTTGGCTTCGATGTTTTTAGGGCTTCTTGCGTGATCACCTACTCTGACTTTTGTTTTGGACATGTCCCTTTGGCCGTGTGAATGAAAGAACCGTAGTCTCCTCCCCCCTCTTTTTTTTCCTTTTTGCTTCGTGCTACATTGGCTCCCAGGCTGTCACGTGGTTTATTATGGCTTTATAATCTTCGGGGTGGCTTCACCATTAACAGTTGGTAGTCAGCGCCCGTCCTGTGCTTCTTTGTTTCTTCTGTGTTCTGCGCCATTATCTTTCGCTGCTCTCTAATGTTTCATAATGTTCCCAATGGCAGGCCCCACAGGATGCCGCCACTCCCGGGCTTGCCGGTTACCGCTTGCGACGTAGTAGGGCGACATAGCTGACACCACCATAAACGCGAGAGAATGTCCTTCAAACAAAGAGTTCTTTAACAATAGAACGCTTGCCCCGTGGTCAGAGTCTCTTTGTCGAACAAGCCAACTTCAAATAATATCACGGGATTTCATTATCTTCCGTGTATGCTATTCAGAAGCCCCTCCTCCCCGCTCCCCTAGCCCCACGTTCTCTCCGTTCCCGTCCCTTTCGCCAGTTACAATTGCCTGTTACAAAATTCCAGTCAAAACACCGACAGTTACAAAACCCACAAGGCCCAGGAGGACCGAAACTTACAGGGCGCATTTCAAGCATAGTGCATCTTTTTTCGGTATATTCATAGACAACATGCTTATAGAACATCCCATTTGTACAGGTGTTTTCGGTTGGGACAGCCCATAACGCCGACACTGTTGGCGTGAGACGAAATCGCCTGTAGTACGATTCTCGAACTTCTGACAGACTTCTCAGCGTCACCCGTGGAAAATGAAAGGAAAGCGACAGCTATGCCTCTCCGAGACAAGTTGGGAATGCGCAATGGATGCAAGTTGCAGACGCTGCCAGCACTTTCTTCGTTGCCCTTATTCGGACCACTCACCGACTGCTCCGTCGCCCAGGCAAGAGGTCGCTACCAGCAGCAATAAAGCCAAAGTAACTACTTCCTCCATGTTGCTGCAGTTCAAAGAAGAGCTGCATGTAGTTGATGTTTTCTTTTCGGATGATTTTATAGCACCTTTGCTCGCTGCTTACATACAATGAGCGCGACGGTTCTTGATACGTGTATGTCTACCACTACATTTTTAAAACATGTCTATAAAGCGTCAGGAGGCTCGCACTCGAAAGAGATCTGAAGTTCCTTTCAGTGACTTATTTCAATAGCGATGAGTGCTAGAAAGCAGGTCGGCTAATCAATTCTTGTTCTGAGTCGTTCACAAAGATGTACGGACCCACTGGAGCTGAACGGTATACCGCAGGATGCGTTATTAGTCGCGGATTGCATATGCTTGGAGCGTAATCATACAGCAAAGGGTGGTGCTAGCGCAGCCGGTGACAAAAGGAGGCGAAGAGGGGTGGACGAACATGTGAAAGGAAGAAACTGACACGGCCGGCGGCTGTTGATAACAAAGCCGCCATTGTACACCCTCGTAACAGCCCGCTCTGTGGTTTACGGCTTTCCTATTTGACGGCTCCGCGCACCCGTACTGCTGCGGCTTTTGAAGCAGCTGGGAAGTTGCAACTGTGCATTGAAAGACTGGTTATGTCGACAGAGGCAAGGTTTCCTCCGATAAAACTTGTTGGCAATGAATGTCACCCTCTCAAAAATACTACGCGTCCTAGATAATTTTAGTCAAGGTTTAAAAATGCTCCGTGGCATAATATAGGTGCTGGAAATTTCAACCATACTGTTGACCATTGTATATAATAGGCCGCAGCGCTTCTCATTGTCAACTGAATATTAAATTAATTGAGATAATAAAATTTTTGTCTATTTGGTTTCCGGCGAAAATCCCATTGCCAAATTTTTGTGCGTTCCAGGAAAACGTCCAATTCATGAGGTTTCTTTGGATGGGCGCTTTAGATTACTTTTTCTGTGTCGGAAACAAAGCACGCAAGATATGACCAAATACTCTGTGACTATGGCTCGCGCACCACGACCATTTAGACAATTGTTATCTTAGGTGCAGAATCAAATTGGCGGTCTCATAGAAGAAGTGCACACTCTCGGAGTGTTGGGCATGTACTGTGCATCCTCAAGAAAGGTTTAAATGTTTCCCAATACAGAAATTGCACTCTACATGCGAACAAGTAACCAGTATGATTGCCAGAATCACGGCAAAGAGGACGGGGGGGAAGGGAAGGGGCACTTTTCGCCTAGTGCAAGACTTCGTCATCAGCCGAGTGGTATATGCTATATGATACCTAAAGCACAGGAGATCAAACACTAAGAATCTCGTTGTCATAATGAGAATGGCATACAAGATGACAGTACTAAGGCGGGACGTTTTAATCACATACTTCAGCTTTGTCTCCACCTGGATAATGGCAGACGAGAACAGACCGGTCCTCCACGTGCGATATGCGAAATGGAAAACGTTAGCATGTTCACGCTTGGCAATGAGGTGGTGTTACGAGGGTTAAATGTGTCAAGAACTTACTGCCCTGATGGCGAGCCAAACAGCCTTTCTCAACTTTGTGAAAGATGAGTAGCGCCATATATCAAGATAATTTATGATAAATCTGTGGAACAGCTCTTTCTTCCGGATGAGCGTGAAGTTGGCAGCGTTGTACCAAACTACAGATCGGGTGGCGGCAGTGAGGTCCCTAACTATCAATCAGCGTGTTTGACATGTGTTGCCTGTAAGGTTTAGGAGAGTGGCTTCCTTATTAAATTGCGGGGTTTTAACGTATCGAAGCGACTAAGGTAATGAAGAGCACCGTAATATATGGCTTCGGATAAATGTGGACCACCTGAGTTTTTAGTCGTGCGCTGATATTCAGAGCACACCGCGTATGTTGCATTTTCGCGCAAGGCAAAGCTATAGGTATAAATCACGAATCTCAAGGTACAGAAAGAGCCTTCTTAAACCGGGCTGAATCTCGGATCGCGAGTGTCACGTCTGGTGTACCTCGAAGATAGGCATTGGATCTACATCTATTTTTTTAATGCATAAATCATACAACTGATGGTATCTAATCTCGAATGCATTTATTTGCCGACGACGGCGCACTATACAAGGAAACAAAAGGCGTGAATGTCACGCACGTGCTCCGACAAAACCAAGGCATCATCATAGAATGGTGTATAAAATGGCATATCACTTTCAACTGAAATAAAATAGTTTGCTTGAAATCTAGCAGCAATAAGAATCCATACGTCAGTAGCAATATTTTGGATGGTATAACTTTATAGCAGGTTTCAGAGCACAAATACTATAGTTTGTTTTGTGTCTGAGCTACGGTGGCAGTGACACATTGTTTGCTCTCATAACAGAAAGGAGTAAAAAGGAAGAAACTGTTCTCTAGCACCCACCCTTTTATAAAAGGGCGTATCCTAGAGGATGGCTTACTCCCGTTTTTACTCCTATATATAGGCGCATTACTGTTGACAGTTTCTTCTGCAGCGGGAGCTGGGAAACTTTAGACCATTTTCGTCGAAGTGCCGGAAGTTTTCTTTGCCTACTAAAAATTGTTGTGGAAAGCAATTGTTAGACGGATTCTTATATGTGCCTGCATAGTTCGGGACCCTCGTGCGCAGCGACAGAAATAGAAACGGGCAAGGGTTCAAATTTTAGCTGCTTGGCTTGGACAGGGGTTAAACGGAGAGATATTCGTTCGGAGAGTTCGAAAGAAAACTGCATTGGGAGCAGCTGCAAAACTGTCGACATAAGTTGAAATGGAAGCTTGTTATACAGTTTATCATTGTGGTGTAGGTATTGAAAAAAAAAAGATATATCTACTTAACCTCACTATATTTCAGGCAGCGTAGACGATGCACGTCTTCAAACAACCGGAGATAGCATGCAAAATTGTCATTGTCTTTTTTCTAACAACTATATGCAAAGTGAGAACATTGCATTCGAACACTGCCTATATTATGTCCGATTATGTTTTCTTTTCTGTGTTGCAATGAGCACTTTCTAGTTTTCCAGTGCAATGTGTACTTTTGTGACTGCTGTATTCGTTCTTGTTTTATTAATCAATCATGTCTGGGAGTTCACAGGCATCTCATTTCTCTTGTATTTTAAGTACCCTCGCCCTATTATAATGCTTATTAACGCTGTGGGTATACAAAAAATAAACATCAAAGCTCTCAAACAAGCAATCCGTGAATGTAGTCCCTTCCATGATGCTGTGGACGTGACGGGGCGAGCTCAAAACAGTAAGCAAAGCGTGTGACACGGCCGCATTCAATCCAGAAGAGAGGGGGTGTGTTGGATCATGGCAGCACTAAGCAAACACAAAAATTATACCGCGTTCCTGGTTGGCGGAAGGCACATCCCGTCTAACGTTGCGCATGTGGTGTCATAGCGTTCCGACTCATTTCTCCGACTACTTCGTCATTTTTTTTCTGGCTCGAGTCCCGACTGCCCAAATGCCCAAAAGACGGCTACGGACCATGCTTAGACTAAATGCAAAAATAGCTAACTGATGTCTAACATACGTCTTCGAAAAAAAGTTTAAATTTCTAAAAGAAGTTCCACGCCGGAGGTTCTGTGGACATGGACGTCCTACAAGCCGTTCTGCAGCTGTGCTAATGCTCTGTCAACAGACAGTAGCCACAAAACGTCCTGGTTCGAATATTTCCAGAACTTTCTTAGATGCTCCTTTTACGGCGATATAAGTATTGCGAGGTATTTCAAGGAAGGCTAATTAATTTCCAAAATTAGGCTTTTTTGGGTAAAAATATGGCTTTTGCGGCATAGTATCGCCAGTATTGGCGAACAAGAGAAAACCGGTGTATTGTCTTTAGTAGTAAGCTTGGTAACTAAATTTTAATAATTAGCTTTCTAACTATTACAGATATGCGTGAAGTTAAAATTATAGATTTGTAGCCGGTCGTTAGTAATACAGATTTCAGTTTTTAGATTTCCAAAACGCGATTACCCTTGGCATGGTGTCTCGAGAAAATTTTACATGCACTGGAAAGGCTGCTTTGCCTACATGCTTTTCGATATCTCATGTGTTTTGACATAATGTAGCCATATTTTGTCGAGCCACAGCACCAACTGCTGATCCACAGTTTCGAGCTACAGTTCCCCCGAGTGGACGAGAAGGCGACCAAACTGCGTGATGTCACGTTGCTATGCTGGAAGGGCTGCGTCGTTATGAGGTAACGTGCCCAAACATTAAGAGGAAATTTTGTACTTATGCGCACGGCTACAAGCACCTGCATAAAGACGAAGCTCTGGACAGCACTCGCAAAACATTGGCATGCCAAGAAAGCCTTCAGATAGGAAGATCTTACTCTCCGGGGACCTAGAACCTAAGCATAATCACCATCGAGCAAAGATTTATTTGCTCCCGTAATAATGTGCGTCGTGGATTCAAACAAGCCCTGCCTTTTGTGAATAGGTGAGCGAAAATTTATTCAGCAGCTAGGTATGCTGTCGCGTAACGTGTCTGTAGTACCGTGAAATTGTTGCTGTAACATTATTGAGAAAGAAGCGTGAGAAAATGAGGGCAGTATCTGCTTTACACTTTGAGAGCTTTAAGACCAGAATCTCCTTTGCTCACAATATATCCCATTTTATTTTAGTTTATTTATTTTATAAATGTGCACTTTATGGCATTGCCCGTGGGGAATGACAAAAGGAGGCAACCAGCCTCCTGACGAGGCCCTGGCCTTAGTGGGCGCCACAGCAGCGTGTACAAAATACGTGTACTTAGTAAGTTTACAACTAGATACAACAATATTCACCATACAAACCATGGGGACCACACCGCTGACCATGAACTTCCTTTTCGCTGTACAGGTGCTCCTGTCAGTGATCGCCGGATCATCAACCTGCATAGACACGTGCTGTGGACCAGCGGTTATCAACGCTATCCATGACACGTACTTTGAAGCGCCATCTCCATTCCCGGAAAGCAAGATTCTCCCCCTTCTGCATGACCTGCGCATGACCATGACATCACCGATGCAGTTTGCTATAAAGGACTACCCACAGCGCTATTTCTTCAGTGGGCTCGGCGAAACCATGGGGACCACACCACTGACCATGAACTTCCTTTTCGCTGTACAGGTTAGTTGCACCTATTCTAAAGTAAGGGCTGGTGATGAAGTCCTACTAGTCGTTGTGCCGAGCCCACACACCTGTCTAACCTTAGCTTACGACTGTTTCCTTGCATGTAAAATGTTGCTCTGCGGTGATGTTGAGCAGAACCCTGGTCCTTCTGTTGAAGATCTGTGCCGCGCGATTTTCGATGGACAGGCTGAAATACGTAGTCAAATTCTAGAAATGAAAAACCGTATCAAGGATACCGAGCAACTATCACATGGTTTTAATTCACAGCTATGCTCTTTAACCGAACATCTGAAATAATTGTCATCTAATCCCCCACACGTGGCTTTTCTCGTAGATTCAACCGCTGCCATGAAAGACATGATGACATGGCAGAAGAACAAACTGGTTGATCTCGAAGATCGTAGCCGACGCTCAAACGTTATCATATATGGTATTGATGACCATTCTGATGAAAACGAAGACATTTTAAGAAATGCAGTTATAACTGGGATCTTTGAAACAAAATTTGGTATAAAATGCAAATCTGTTGCACGCATACATCGTCTTGGACGACAAGGGAACCGAAGACGCGTGATCGCGTATTTTCAAGACTTCACGAAAAAGCAGGCTGTGTTACAAAATTCTAAAGAACTCAAGGGGTCGAATACTTATGTCCAAAATGACTATAGCAAATGCACGCTGCGCAAACGTAAACTGTTGTGGGAAAGTTCAAAGATAGAACGTGATGCCAAGAAACGCGTGAGCCTTGTTCACGATAAGCTGAAAGTTGACGGCGTGTTGTATGTCTGGGATGACGGACGAAATGAGCGTGTGGTTCTTCCATCGCGAAATGAAACAAAATATGAGCGCTCGATTCCTTCAGCAGCAAATTCCACGAATGACTGACAGAAAGCAGGCGAAAATACTCAAGAACTGAGAGTGTTAAATGTGAATGCCCAGAGTCTCCTTAATAAGACAGATAAGCTTGAGTACCTTCTCTTAGTGCATGACCCTCACATAACAGTCATCACTGAGACTTGGTTGCATGATGCTGTAAGTGATTCCGTCCTGATACCCAGCTCCCACCAAATATTTCGTCGCGACCGACCTTCACGGGGCGGTGGCGTAGCAGTGGTATTAAAAAAACCCCTAAACGGCATAGTCCTTAATAAAATCCCAGATCATCAAAAGCCTAATTATCCAAGTAAATTGTTGGGGCCATTTATTCACAGTGTGTGCTGTTTACAGAGCACCGTCGTGCTCTACTGATTATTTGTTTAGGCTTTACGATCACTTATGCCTGCTTAAAAAAGACCGCGTCATTCTTGCTGGTGATTTTAATCTTCCCGAAATCAATTGGAGTAACCCAAAATCTGTTTTTGATGTTATTGAAAACCCTCTGACTGATATTATGCTCGCGTGCGATATTGTGCAAACGGTAACTGATTATACTCGGGAAATTGGAAATGCCCGTTCTACTCTTGATTTAATCTTTGCCAACAGGAATGTGTCTGACTATACGGTATCGGTAGACGCTGGCATTTCTGATCATCATGTCGTAAACTTGTCCTTTCGAATAGCAAATTGACAAGGCCATAAGCAACAACCTGTTCGTACTGTCAAAAACTTTTTACGAGCCAATGACCAAGCCATTTTGGACACCCTGTGGCATTTTTCTGATAATCTATGTGGTGATGTGAAATCATTATGGAAGTCTTTCATGAAAAACTGTACAGTTTTTCCTCGAAACTCATGTACCAAACAGACGTGTACAAACTAACAAAAAGAACCCATGGATGACACGAGAAATTATTCATATCCATCGCAAGCTAAAACGTGCTAAACGTAGCGGTCATTTCAATAGCACCCATCAATCCCTTAAAACTGCGCTAGCCTCTCACTTATCCGAAGCAAAAGCAAAATACTTCACTCACTCACTCCCGAGGTTTTTAAAGGATAGACCTGAGAAGTTCTGGCGGTACCTCAGCGAAACTAAAAAAGAGCCGAGTCAATTATCTGTTAATAATTCCATTTCACATGACCCGTCCGTTATTTTCAACTGCTTTAATCAGTGCCTTCACTCTGTTTTCACCATGGCACACGATGACGTCCAGTTTGATTATTCGCTCCTGGATCTATCCCCCGATTTCATTACGTACGAAGGCATTTTTAACATGCTCCTCAACCTTAAAGTGAAGAACTCTGTCGGCCCTGATAATGTACCTAACGTATTCCTACGTCGCTATGCGGAACCCCTGGCCCATATTCTTACTCATCTGTTCCAGTTATCATTTCGAAACAATGTTCTTCCTGACGATTGGCGAATGGCTCGAGTGATTCCGGTTTTCAAAAAAGGTGACCGTCTTGATGTTGGAAACTATCGTCCAATTTCGTTAACCTCAAGCATATGTAAACTCATGGAACATATCATGTCTAACTTCATAATTGCATTTCTCGAAAAACACAATATTTTGTCGTGTTTCCAGCATGGATTTCGGAAAGGTCTTTCAACTGTTACTCAACTGGTAACTACCATTCACGAAGTGGCATCCTCTCTTGATAAGGCCGAGCAAATAGATATGATATTCCTAGACTTCAGCAAAGCGTTTGATCGTGTCTCGCATTGCAAACTATTCCTAAAACTTCAGAACATTGGTCTTCCTCTACCGATAGTGAAATGGATTCAAGCCTACCTCAGTAACCGAAAACACTTCGTCCACGTCAATGGCTGCTCCTCTGAAATTTTACCGGTTGGCTCTAGGGTCCCTCAGGGTAGTGTCCTTGGCCCTGTTTTATTCTTAATATATATTAATGACATCGTTGCCTCTGTTGACATCGCATCTGTTAGTATCAGGCTATTTGCAGATGACTGCGTTCTGTTCAAAACTATTCGTTGTACCGATGACCAAATTGCTTTGAACAATAACCTTAATGCTGTACACCAGTGGTGTAGCGTTTGGTCTATGGAATTAAACCGAGAAAAATCCGTCTTTCTTCAGGTAACTAACAAGAAAACCCCGTTTCAGTTTTTGTACAAAATCAACGAATATCCTATAGTTCAGGTCGACGAGTATAAATACCTATGTGTGACGATAACTAATCGCTTGAATTGGACGAGCCACATTAATAAAACCTGTGCATCAGCCTTTAAGAAACTAGGTTTTCTTCATTTTAAATTAAGATCAGCCCCTTCCCATGTTAAGCTGCTTGCATTCAATACCCTAATAAGACCTCAGCTGGAGTATGCTTGTGTAGTATGGGACCCTTACTTGAAGAAAAACGTAACCAAACTAGAAATGGTACAGAGAAAAGCCGTCCGTTTCATATTCAATTCGTATGGCCGATTAGATTCACCATCGTCTCTGATGAGTGCTAACAACATTTTGACGTCATAAAGCCGACGAATGATTTCCAGGCTGCGGTTTCTGTATCTGCTCAACAATCACCAACTTGGCATCAATCCACAATTGTTCATTCATCCACGTGTGAGTCGTCAAACTCGGCACTCCCACCGTCACAACCTGGAACCAATCTTTGCACGTACTAACAGATTTAAAAATTCTTTTTTTCCACGCACTGTCACCCAGTGGAATGCTCTTCCAAGAGATGTTTTTTCCGCTGATAATGTAACAGTTTTTGAAGCAAGTGTACGAAAAACCCTGTGCTGATTTTTTCCTGTGATTTTTTTTAATGGTTGCCGATTCATTTTCCCCTTTTCTACTTTATATCATGTGTTTGCACTGCACCCTGTTCGTTTTATATTTTGTGATTGCTTCCCAATGGTGGCGCTGAATTGCATTTTTTGTGACCGGTATTGCCCTTCCTGCTTGGTCTTCAATGACTGCAGTATGTTATAAATAAATAAAAATAAATACACATGACACTTTGTACACAAAGAATTCAGAACACAATAACATTGCAATTGAATTCCTGGGTTAATCATCATCTGCATATTATATCAAGTAAAAAGAGACTGCACTTTGTACACCAGTAAAGAAATCGGCGTACAATATTGGTTGAGTAAAACATACACTTGCCAAAAAAAAAGTGGCCAGTGTATGTTTTATTCAACCACTATGCTTCCCCCTCGCCAGACAGGATTCTGTCGAACCCTTGACGGCATACAATATTACTTTGCAACTACATATCTGGGTGAGGCATCATATGCATATTATTTGAAGTAAAAAAAAGATTGTATACTGCGTTTGAAAGTTCGCAGATTGCTACATGTTTAGCGATTTCGAGAATGTGTCGTTAATTATTACATAATTGCATAAATTTGTGATCAAGTTTTTGTTTCGCATATTTTGTCCCTGGTTTGTATATAACAGTGAAACTGCTACGCAAATTATGGCAGTCACTTTATTAAAATAATGATCAGCGAATATACTGTAGTTTCTTGATATTTCAGAAAATATATGCACACACAATTTCTATTATATGTATATGTATATTGTATATGTCGTGAAAAGGTAGGATACTATAAGTTGTCATGAACGTTACAGTGTCCAAGTTTTCTTCGTATAATATTCTAAATCTTTATCGCTGCAGTGCCAATAGTCTATCGTTATCAGTCTTAATTCCGCTTCCCCTTAGTAAGGAACAGTAATAAACGTGTGAGAGTACAAGTGAGAAATAAAGCTGCTTATTGAGCCTGGCAGGTACAAGATTTCGAAGGCGGCTTAACATTCCAATACACATTGCTACTTTCATTCTTACTTTTTTCACTTGCAAAGACCAAGTTAGGTTCGACATAGAAGTAGCACCTAAGAACGAATGGTGGCCTATGCACTCAAGCAATGCATCATAAATGAGCAGGTTAACATTGACCACAATAGACTTGTATTTTTTTGCAGAAAATATCATGTATTTCGTTTTGTTTGTATTTATTTGAAGCTTGATTGCAGATACCCATAAACTTAGCCCATGCAGACACGCGTTTGACATGGCCTAAAGTTCCTCAGACTTCCTCCGGAAAAAGACACTTGTAGCGTCAGCGTACAGCAACACCTCAACCCCTTTAAAAATAAACAACTTTCCGGGCATAGAGCATTGAGGAATGCCGTATTTGATGTTACATTTCACCGACACAGTGCCATGTATGGAAGTGAACTGAGACCTCGAATGTAGATAGCTTTCTCCTGAGCCTCTAAAACCATATGATTCAAACTTACTCAACGAGATTTTATGAGGTAAAATCAGCATTTTTCAGAAATAAGTATGGACCATTATTCTATGTGTATTACAATCAGTAGACAAGTTCTGACGCTGTCTGTGACATAGAATGCCATGTGTTTTTTTCCAAACCTGGCTGTCATTGACACTGGGGTCTTGGACTGTTGACTCCTGCAGCCCCAGGAAGTGATGACACTTTACATCTGTTGCAACAATGTTGTTTCTTCCTCTACTATGTCCAACATTCCTGGACAACAGTTTTGAATATTGAAATACTGTAAGGTTCTCATATAGAGATATTAAAGTTAATGGCCCATTCTTGCGATATGTAGGAAAATTTTTTTGATATGTTTCCATCCATCACATCGAGCAGATAAGACCTATAATGAAACCTTACATTATATGAAAAAAGTACACCCATAAAATCTTTCCCGCTCTAATATGCTTTTGTTCACAATTTTTGAGTATGATAAAGTAACCTGTATTGATATCATTACAGGCATAGAGTTTGAATATTGAAACAGTTGTACTAAAACGCACCAAGAGTAAGTATTGTGTAACATCTTTTGCATAAATACAGGAAACGGTGAAGAATGGCCTGACCTTCAGCTTTACCACAGACAAGGAAAAGGTATATGATCGGAAAGGATGCAGCACCAACTTCACGAAGACGGCTCAAGGCGCAATGCCGTGGAGGCGCACATGTATGACCCAAAACAAGACAGACTAGCTATGCAGGCAAAGTGACAGGGCAAGTGAATCGTCGTCGAGTCATTTTATTTCTTCAGCCTACGTTACAACAAGTATGAAGCACTGAAGAGGGAAAATGTGTCCAGAAAGAAGTGCAGGTTTCTTATAGAAGTCCATGTCACACACAAGAACCTTTCAGGCATTTCCCTCTGAATAGGAAGCGCTGGATATTGCGAAAAATGAGAACAGAAAAAGAAGCAATTTGAAGCTATTAGATATAACGTGAAAGTCACCATTGCTAGAAATTTACACTCCAGCAAAACACACAAAAAAAGCAGAAAGACCAATAAGAAGCAAAACTGTGTTTCAGTGTAACAAAATCAGCGCTCAGCCTAAAGAGCAGAATGCTGTCAATAAAGAGTGATGTATTTTGATAGAAATTAAATGAATGTGGGCGAACTTTGCACGTGGTTTCGAAGCTTCTTTGGCGCTGATTCAGTACGAAAAGCCAGTTAGAGCAGCAGCATTCAGGCTAGATGCGATCAAAGCTTTAGATTGTGCTATGTGAAATTAACCGCAACCCAAGGCAGGAGACCATTCATGGGACGAAGACAAATGATAGGATGAACAGTGGAGGTTCCCAGAAGCCTCTAAGATAGCTACGGCATTTGGATGCCTCACTGACAGTAGACGGCGTGCAGGATGCACTTACCCAGCAAAGAGTTCCGTCAGCCTCGTAGCCTAATTTTACATGCCGGCCGGCGCAAGGATAGAGGCAGGATAACGAGCGTCCAAATACTCGCGTCTGTGAAAGAAATTTCATAGAAAAAAATTGAAAAGGGGATCCTCAGGCAACGAAACAATAGTTAAGACTAACGCGGATTACATGGACGCGACGTTCACTCACCCTTTTTATCGGCAACTGTCTCACACACTTTTCGGGCTCCTTTTTCTGGTTATTTTGAAGCTCTGGAACGGCAGAGAGCACAGCGGAGATAATTCTCGATCGCTCACCAGCTTCTGGCAAATCGGGCGAAAACGTCATCGCTGAGAGGAAATAGGGCTCACAAATACGGCACAGAATTTCGAACGAATGGTAAGGGTCAAGGACGGTGGTAATTCGACATTTGTTAACCCGAGCATTGACATTCAGCGCAGTGTACTCGCAATATTACAATTTTTCTTTTCATTTTTATTTTCGGCCTTCATGATAAATCTAAGACTGCCCTATATATAGCTATCGTGCACGGGACTGCTGCCTGGAGACCAATTATTGCTTCACCCAGCACGACTTCAGCACACAGTTGTGTTGCAAGGTTACTTTCCAACTGCCATCATACCAAAGCAGGAATAAGTAAATAAAAATAACAGCAGTGCCATAAATATAACCGAAGAAGTCGTTTCATTCGAAACTTGCACAAGGCTAGACTTGTATGTAGCACATCATCTCTACCGCACATGGCGTTTCACAGTTTCCGCTTATCTGGATTCTATGAAGAGAGAGAGAGAGCTGCTGTGGATGCCTAAGCCCTCTCCGACAAGGCGAGGGTGACCCGAACGCTTTCTTTACTGTTTTCTGCTTGATTACCGCGCTGTGCTCATGGCAAGCGGAGCCTTCTTGGGCATCACTTTAAATTGTGAGGAAAATGTTGAATATTTTAAGGCGCTGTTATGAACATACTTATGAGAATGGCCCGACCTATGATGCATAGCAACATTTTGCTTTTAAAGTGTGTCCTCCACTCTCCCGAGTATTTAAGACTGCCATAGAATGACAATGGTACAAGTTTTTGACATCAAATAGCAGAAATCTAGAAGCGTCTCGATGTGAATCGGCGAATATATTGATCGATATAGGGCAGGCTTAAGGTATGCCAAAAATTTTGTTCATAAACAACAGCCTGTTGAAAAGTGCGCTGTTGCAGAATTTCGGGGTATGTTTACACAAACTGAAGCGGCTTAGGAAACATGAATTTGTAGTCGTTTAATATAGACATGAATTCATGTGTCCGTTCTTGTCACTTTACCGACACTATAACTGGTGCCATTAATCGTCAGTGATTTAAAACCGGTCTTAATATCTACTCAGTGCATTATTAATTACGAAAGTCATAATTCTAAATCCTTTGTATCATTGCGCTTACAATATTTTTATTTCGTATTTAGAGCTACATCACATGGTAAAAGATATTTTGACCGCAGGAATCGCAAAGGCCGAAAATGCAAACCGGGCTGCCTATACCTACATGAAAAGAATATAATAAACCAGCGCAAACACAACAATCCTATGTGAAAAGCAAAGAAATAATCGAAAATAGAAAAAAAGGAGCAACCAATTATAATCAAATGGAGAATCATAAGTTGTAGTATATAATGGCTAAGAAAAGAACCCAATCAAAATTTCTGAGGATTCAAACTTGTGCAGTTTCAACATTTTTTTAAAATGTATACGAATGTATTGGTGATTTCACTAAAGGGAGCGGGAGAGCGTTCTTTTTGGCTACCTCCAACAAATCGGCACCCCTACTAAATTCAGCATTTTCAGCATCGGGAGAGCAAGACAGGAAGCAAAGTAAAAAATGAAACAGTAAGCCTGGTGAAGTCAGTGCATGAACAGAAGCGAACTCACAAATAAGACAGCGCGTTTTACAGACGCAAAAAAAGTGAAAGCGGGATCCTCCGTTTTCTGGAGATGACCGGCCTGGATGCAGCGAAGTGACAAAGTGCCTATAGTAACTAAAACTTCAATAAATAAAAATGTGTGAGCTACGAGTAGTGGTCACTCTGTCCTTGGTCTGCCTCGTCCCTAACGCTTAAACGACGATGAGATTAAAAAAGACGGTGAATTGCTTCCTCATCACTTTTAAAGAGGAGATATGATGTGTCTAATTCTCGATGAAACCTACGCATCGCGCAATAAACAGAACTTTGTACCTCTTAGTCCAAAGGGCGAGTGCTGTGTGAACACTGATTGGAAAAGGAGGAGGGTATGGATGCCAAGCAACATTGCTCTTGTGGGGGTGATAGTGAGAGGCTGCAGCCATTGATGCGAGCGTGCCTAAGCAGCAGAAAGCATGAATATCGCGCCAGCAGTGTTTTTGGAGCTACTAATGTGGGCATGTCGCTTGATCTACTTACTTTTTTCGTCTGCTATGTTTGCACTCGTATGTCTGTAGGGATCTGCGCGAATATACGTGCAAGCAAAACTCATGGAATCCGGCACCGTTACTAGGGGCGAATAACTTAAACCGATGGCTGCTGGACACACCCCTCTCAATAAAATTCCCAATGGTAGGTCCTGCAGGATCCCGTCACACTCGTACCGGCTGATCTCCGGTTGTAGCATAACAGGGCGACAACGCCGACACCACCATGAGTGCGAGAGAATGTCCTTCAAACAACTTCTCTAGACAACATGGACAACATGCAGGGAGAATCAGAAAGTATTTGTCCTTATTTTTTTCTAGCCAAGTTACGGCTGTAAATGCAAAGCCAACATGTGCATTCCCAGCGGTGGGCCTTTCTTGGACCTGCCGGTAGCTCCCTGGCACGGCGTTTTTGTCAGTTGCTGAGGATGGCTGCTGTGCTTCACACGTCCACGGCATACGAGCAATGAAGTGTGATTCATTTTCTATGGTGCAAGGGACGAACGCCCATCGAAATCCACTGAGAAATGCAGCCAACGTATGGGGAAATGTGTCTCGCTTTGAGAAGTGTTAGGTGGTAATGTTTTCAGTTCGCAAAAGGCCGTGACGACTTGCAGGACAATGAGCGTTCCGGGAGGCCACGTGCGTCGCCGACTAAAGAGAACATTTGCCGCGTGGATGCAATGGTGAAAGCGGAACGGCGCGTGCACCTCAAGGACATTTACCGGAAGCTGGGCATTTCGTATGGGACTGTTTACATCTCTCACGGGTCCTTAGATTACCGGACGGTTAAATGTCGGTGCGTGCCTAAGGACCTAGATGACACGATGAAAGCCATGCGAATGATTGCTTCACTGAACCATCTGCAATGGTACGCCGAGGAGGGTGAAAATTTCTCGGACCGCATTGTTACTGGCGATTAAACGTGGAAACTGCATTTCCCACCTAAATCGAATCAGCTGAACATGGTGTGGAAACATCCGGGTTCGCCTGTGACCAAAAAATCCCGTTCAGCGCCATCTGCTAGGAAAGCGATGTTAACGGTCTTCTGGGATCGCCGAGGGCCACTATGAAGGATTTCATGCCGCAAGGTGCAACCATCAAAGTCGACCGTTATTGTTCCACGCGGTCACGTCTGCTGGCTGCCATCAGGCGAAAACGCCCTAGATTCTCGATGTGTAGAATGCGGTATCCTGCACGACAATGCGAGGCCACATTTTGCAATTATAACTGCCGAAAAGCTCTGGTCATTTCACTGGGAGAGTCTGGACCAGCCACCATACAGTCTGGACATCGGCCTAGTGATTTCTCGTTTTTAGTTCGCTGAAGAAATTGCTGGCAGGACAGTGATTCAAGTGCAACGATGAAGCCAAGACAGCAGTCTGACGGTGGTTCCACAGTGAGCCGGACGCATTCTAACCATGGGACACCTCAAATTTAGTGCTGCGAAGGGAAAAATGTCTGGAGCTGTGTGAATAGTGCAAGGTACTTTGAATAGTGCGTACATTTGCAATTACGGGTAGGTACCTTATTTAGCCCGATAAAAGATAGGAGCAAAGACTTTCTCATCCGCCCTTGAGAACATCCCATTAGTGCAGGTGTTTTTGGTTGGGACAGCCCATAACGCCGACACCGTTGGAGTAGAACGAAATCTCTTGTAGTACGATTCTCGATCTTCTGTCAAACTTCTCACCCTCTCCAGCGGAAAAAGAAAGGAAAGCGACAGCTGCTTCTCCGAGACAAGTTATGAATGACGAGTTGAGGACAGGGGGCAAGTTGCGGACGCTGTCAGCGCTGCCGTCGCCCTTGTTCGGGCCGCTCACCGTCTTCTCCGTCGCCCAGGCAAGATGTCGCTACCAGCAGCAATAAAGCCAGGATGACAAATTTCTCCATGTTGCTGCTGATCGAAGAAGACCTGCGTGTGGTCGATGTTTTTTCTTCGGGTGATTTTATACCACCTTTCCTCACCGCCTACAAAAAAAGAGCGCAACGGATATTGATACGTATGTGTCTACCAATGCATTCCTAAAATACATTTATAAAGCGTCAGGAGGCTCGCACCTGAAAGACGACGCAAGATCCTTTCAGTGACTTCTTCGATGGCGATGACTGCGAGAAATCATGTCGCCGAATCAATGCTTCTTCGCACTCGTTTATGAAATATGTGCGGGCCCTCTTATGCCTAACGGTGTGCTACATGGTACTTTATTAGTCGCAGATTGCATATGCTTGGAGCGTAGTTAGACAGCAGAATACTGTTCTAGCGCCGCCGGTGACACGAGGAGGGGAAGAGAAGCGGACAAACTTGAGGAAGGGAGAAACTCTCCTACAGCCGTCTGCATTTCTCGGCAAGGTCACCTTTGTACTGTTCCCGGCAGCTCGCTTCGTAGTTTACGGCCTTCCAATTCGACGACGCTGCGCGCTCGTACTCATGGGGCCTTTGCAACAGCCTACAAGGTTCATCTGCGCATTCCGAGAAAGCACAGTTGTTTCTCCAGAAAAAGCAAGCTTTCGTTCGGCAAAATTTGTCGATAATAATTTTGATGCTAATTACCACGCGCCTCAGCTATATCAAGCCAAGTTTGAAAAATACTCCGCTGAATAATAGCTACAGGCATCATTCATTACGCTGATAACTATTGCTTGTAATTAGTCAGAGTATTTTTGTGTGCTGTTCAAATGAACTGTTAAATAAACTGAAAAAAGTTAACATTGTTAGCTAGTGTGTTTCGGGCAAACGTTCCAGTGCGAAATTGTTGAGAGCCTCAAAAAACGTCTAATTTATCAGCTTTTATTTTCATGTGCGCTATGCGACCACAGCGATGGGCAAGTGGTTGAGCATCCGCCTCGCATGCGGGAGGTGCGGGCTTCAAGCCTCAGTGCTGCCGGGTACCCACCGGTGATACAAGGGTACAAGCTTTCCCCTGGTCTGGTGCTCGGCATATTTAGGGTGCAATGCTTGGGAAATGGGTCTTTGACCCCACCGTGAGAATTCCAACTTACCTTGTGCCATAGTGCTCTTTAGCCATAGATGCCCTTGCGCCATAAAAATCCATCATCATCATCATCATCATCATCATGTACGCTATAGCTAATTTTTTCGGTGTTGAAAACAAAGCCCACGAAATATGACCAAAATCCTACGTGACTGCGCTTACGCACCCTAAGCCTACTTAAATGCTATTGTAGGGACAGAATCGTGGTTAGAGGGACACATTGATAAGATCTGTGTATTTATTGACACTTTTACTGCCTATGGAAAGGACATCAGTTCTCACGGTGGCGGTGTGTTCATTTTGTATACAGGAGTATTTCGTCGCACCGGCTCATCCTTATAATATGGAGTCGCCTTAGAGGCAGTGTTCTGACAGCTAATGCGGGCTAATAACAAAGTGTTCAGGGTATGCAGTTTTTACCCACCACTGGACTTTCCCGTCAGCGAATTGTGACAGCTTATACAAGCACTTGTCCTCTTTTGACTGGCACCAATAGCTAATACCATCAGCATTGCAGATAACTGTAGTTAAGAAATTAAAAACTTCATCAGTTTTTCTCGCGCTTCACGAAACTGTGTTCGAACCAACAAGCGGAGAGAATATCTTAGATTTAATGCTGACAGGACAACCTGGACAAGTTTTCTCCAATCTTGTGCCTAGTATAAGCGATCATAGCACTCTTGTGTGCGAGGTAACACTGACCATGTAGCAACAATAAACGTTGCAAATAGGCGAAATTACACTTTGGAAAGCCTAAGGCGGCTGTGGTTAACGGAGCTTGAAATGTCTACTTAACAGTTTTTGAGACTCAACCCGAGACCAGAAGTGTAGCTCAGCTGTGGAGGAAAATAACAGCAGACAAAAGAAGACACACAGGAAAATTGGAAGACGAGAGGAAAGCGACTGGACTGTCAACTGTTTATTTACCAGAACGGGGCTGAAATATATAGAGTGCCTCAGCCAAATGCTCATCGCACAATCACCATTCGATTAACCCATTCGTTGTGGAATAAATAAAAAATTGCCAAAACCACATTCACCTTCTATCTTTTATGAGTACCTCACACTTATAGTTGCCTAACCTCAGTGCAGAAAATCATGTCAAAAACCGGCAATCATTGCAAAAGCATAGTCAAAAACAATAGAACGACAAAAACAAAAATGAATACTTTCTTTTTGCTAGACCGTTAAAGCATGACGCAAAGAGCTCTCTGATGAACGCTCTGTCGTTGAGCGCTTGCTTGCCCGCCGGATTCCCCGAAGCTTGCTGCATGCACGGTGCAAGGCGCGTGCTGAGGCTTATTAACGAGGCACGCTACTCCTAACCAGTGATTATGGTGAACATCGTGTCAGCAGCTGCACTTTCTTTCCTCTGATCTTCGCGGCGCTGGCGCGAGCTGCGAGCAGCAAACTCAAATATCAGGCGTGATGTCAAATTACAGGGCGAAATTATGAAGAAAGTCTGCAA
This sequence comes from Amblyomma americanum, assembly GCF_052857255.1. Taxonomy (NCBI): domain Eukaryota; kingdom Metazoa; phylum Arthropoda; class Arachnida; order Ixodida; family Ixodidae; genus Amblyomma; species Amblyomma americanum. The sequence continues at coordinate 106,175,240 of NC_135498.1, forward strand.
TGTTAAGGTACTAGAAGAAGAAGCAAGAATCAAGGTATCATTTCAATTTCGTTTTCGCTTTCAAGTTTTTTATGAGGTGAATAGCGCATGGATATATATCTACTGAGGCTACAGACAAAACGTACGAATACGCAAGCGTAAATGAAATACTCTGTTAAGTTAAAAGTCACGCGCATGATCATTTCGTCGTGAGAGCCGCTTCGCAGTAAGGCCCTTGCCGTTCAGTTCTAGAACAATTTAAACGCGGCCGTTTTTAGAGAGCCGGCGTCCAAGAAACAGCACCGGTGGTAGAGAACAGCCGCGAGGGCCGTCAGTGGACTTCAGATTGCAAAAAAAAAAAAAATTGAAGTAGACCCTTAAGCTCCGCATTAAGGGTATGGCGCGGTAGCTGTATTGGGTTAATGTCCATATATGGAGAATGGGTCATTCTCTACTTTACATTCGTAGATCCCTGGGAGTCGCCATAACACTTCGGGTGCAGAGGTACTGCTGCGCAGCGGTTAAGCGATGCGCCACTACCCTGTGGTAACAGGTGCTCCCACCGTTGAGGCTTGTTGCCAGGCTGCTCTTGTCGAGCAACGTCTCGACAGCAGTCATTCATTTAACTGCCATATGCCACGGTGGTCATTTCGCTCACAATACGGTGTGCAGGTTGCGATGATGCCAGGAGGTTACATGACCTAGGTGGCCCATCTGCATCATAGGTTGCCTCTGCGGGAATTTTTTGCTAATTTTCAATAAGGCCGACACCGAAGACGACGCCGGATTTCCTGCGACACGAGCTCCTCAGCACTATCACGTTAAAACCATCGTCGCGACATAAAGACGCGCCCTGCTCATCTGCTCGACGGCTGCGTCGAATGCAATCCAGCCGCGCCGGCCGCTGGCGTAAGCGGCGCTGAACGCTACGCACCCGTGGCGCCGCCTGGCCTTTGCAGGTAGAGCGACGACCCTATATAACTGTAGTGGGTGAAAGAGGCGCGCGAGGGCGCTGCGCCGCCTCGGGCAGTTCGCTTCCCGCTCCATCCCCGGCCGAAAAAGAAGGGTGCATTCCGCATGAGAAATCCGAAAGGAGTCTAAAACCTTTTGTAATAGGCGCAGGACCAGTGACAAAACCGAGCCCCATCCTCTGCTCTTGCTCACCTTATCGTCACTCTGCCAAGAAACATCCAACCCCCCCCCCCCCCCCCCCCTCCCAGCCCCCTTTACGCCAGGCTTCTACTGAAGCAAACGCTACGCACCACGTTGTTCATGTTACAGATCCGGGAAGGGCTAGCGCCGTCTATATCGCCACATCTCGTTTGATGAGCCGCACCAACACGAGTCCCAATTTAAGCTAATAATTAAACTAGGTCCGTATTCCGAGTTTCTGTCATAATAAAGTGTCAATCTGCCCCAGCGGCTACACCTGATTGGTCGACACACCAAGCGGTTGTGGTGGTTCGGATGCAGCGAAAAGGGTCGCAGACATCGACGGTGACATCAAACACAGCGTGAGCCCCTCTATCAGCAGATGCTGAAGGACAGCCAACATGGAGGCCCCATCTGAAGTGGAGCCTCTCGCTGCGAAGTAAACTCGTCGGTGTTACTGCGTTTTTTCGGCACGTGAACTGGCTATAAAAAGGGTACGGGACTTAAGCTTCGTCATATCCTGCCTATAATAAATTGGATGGATGATAAATTGGACCTGTTTTTTATTTACCTGGACGATTCGGTAGCTTCTGTGCCAAACGAGCACCGGTTTGTCGTAGAAATTGTTCTCTTCATTCAAACCGAATGGCGCCACTATCACCGGAGTTATTTCGTCTGCGTATGTTGATTGATGTAACATAAAGCATAACGACCCGCAAAATACATGCGTTTACTGCGCGCAAACGTGCATTTCCTATTATAGAACTCTCTATTAGCTTTTGAAGCATCCTGAACCATTATCGTGTGTAATGTCTGCCAGAATGAAACCGCTCATGTGCAGGGATGGTCAGTCGCCAGCGATGCGGTTCTACGCCGACGCGTTTGACATGCCAGAGGTGGTTTTTCGGCGTCCCTTACGGTTCTCGATATCCGTGGTGTATTGGCTCTGCCTTAAGCTCGCGAGTTAGCTTGCAAGTTATTTTCAGGCGTCAGTGTGGGCATGCCTGCGCTTCGCACCGTGGCGAACCTATAAAAACTTCGTCTGCGAAGTCTCCCAACTCATCTATGAAGAGAAACACAGCAAGAAGATTTTGTTAGCTCATCCATTTTATTTATTTGCGGCATAAAAATTAAAAACCTATTAGCGGCATCTCGCCGTTCTTCCAGTGCCTGCATAAAAGGAATGAAAAACGTAAATTACCATCTGCACAAACATTCGAAAACAAGCTCTAAATTACGTTCAGCGATGTTGCAGACGGCAATTCTTCACGGCGTCTTGGTTTACCACGGCACGGAGAGCGCATTGTGCACTGAGTGAGTGCATGCCACAAATTTTCCTATCCGTTCCCTTTTACCCTCAAGATGAATGTGAAACGCCGTGTTGTGCGAACAAGCTAGCTACCTTTTATTTACCATAGGCAATTGACGGCTGTAGCGGCCGCCATCTGTCACTCAAAAGGCATGCGTATTGTGTACAATATTTTCTCCTTTAAATACACCTGCGGCCTTCATAGTGCAGAAAAGAGTATCTAAACTATTGTTTGTATTTGTCGAAGTCAATTGGGCAAATAAAGCAGCTTTCATATTACCCCTTTAGAGTGAAATCCGATGGGCAACTAAACTGGTGGCTGAATGTTTTTTCTCTCGCATTGACCGCGTTCCATTTGTAGGCAAAGAGCAAAAGCCCCGCTGGACGTTTCCCTGCGGCAACCGCAACGCGGTGACATCCTGCCGCCGCTCAAAGTCGCAACCGAACAGACATCCGCTTCCGTCGTTTTGACCAAGCAGGTGCGGCCGCTGCGGCAGATTATGACGCTTTTTGTTATGACACAAACTCTGAATATGGCGCCTGGTTCTTCTTGTTTCCGGGTTTTGTGTCTCAATTTCTCTCAACTCTATGTGGACCCGAGTGAACGTTGAAAGCATGATGAAGTCCAAGTGAGGGGACGTCAGATACCTGAGTTTAAACAGAATAGGTCACTCTGAAGCAAGCTGGGCAACATCGTGACCACATATCATGACCCGTCATGTTGGTAGAGTTACCACAGCTTGATAAAGGCTTTGTAAATAAATCAGTACTCGTATAACGAGAGCTGCGAAGTGCAAACGCGCCGTTTTATTCAGTAAAGTCCAGCGTAACACCTTGATGCGTAAACCACTGCCTGGTATTGATCTGATACCTTTAAAACCACCCACTGTAGTGGCACAATAGACAAGCGCTCAATCAGGCACACTAAATGTTTGGTCGCAATAATCTGTTTCATTTTTCATCTACGAAAGAGAAGTGGGAGGCGTCTTAATTTAGCGGAAAACCAGGTTCCATTTCCATGCAGCGTGCACGCATAGCAAAAGTGTGCGCACGAAAGCTGCCAACCACAGCGTGTAGCGACAAAAAGAGCACAGAAGTGTTCAGTCGCAAAGAAAACCTATACATATTTCGCGTCGAGGTTTGGGAGGAACTAATTGCGAAGTTTTGCGCAGGCAGAATTTGTCCGGAAACCAACAGCGGTTTTCCAAAAGGCTCATCGGTCTATTTCATTGACAACCATGTTCCACTGTTGTATTTTCCTCCATTCATATATATTCGCGATATACGGAGGTAGTGGGTTCGGATATCAACGGCGGCATGGTTGTTTTATCTGCTGCTTTAAAATGAATTTCCTTTAAGCGACAGATTAACTGAAGTATTATTCTCCCATTGGTACAGCCCTACACATAAAAAAATAGAAACGTTCCCATATGCACCTTGGTTTCGGTGACTGTTGGCTTCACACACACACACACACACACACACACACACACACACACACGGTTTCGAGTCTGAGTCTATCAAAAAAATGCGTTTAACATTCAAGTCATTTCTGCAGTACCCGTTCCAAATAGTCTCCCTTGCAGTATATACTGTTGTGCCTGGACAACCAGCCCGGATTCCGAATCTACAAGATGCAGAATTTACCCTGCGAACGCCCTCGGACAAGCCCGGTGCTGCGCCGCAAAGCAAAAGCGGCCTGGCGCTCCCTTGACAAGCTAAGATGCTGCGCCGCCAGGCAGTGTCGTCCTATGGAGAAGCATCGGCGAGCGACATGTCCAAACTTGCAGCAAATTGCTAAACAGCCAGGCGCCGGTTCCCCTTTCCGCCTGGAAGTCACCGCGCACGCCAAACTTGAAGCGGGTGACCGGCGTAGTCGCTGGTTGGACCTCTCGGACGGCCGTCAAGTGCTGGCTTTGTACGGTTTGAGTGACAATCATTTCTCGCGGCTTTATAAGCCCCAACGCTACCGCCTGGAGAGCACCTCCGATCCACCGAGCCCGACCTACAGAGATATCATCCCACCGTGAGCCGAGTGCCGCTCACGAGGGGAGTGAGATGTGTGACGCGTTGGAGCCTCGCCGGACGTCGCCGTGCGAGAACAGTCGCGTTTGCTGTTAGCTCTCGGCCCCCGAGCCGATTTTGTCCTGTATAATGAGCTTTACATAGCGTATAAAATCCATTTTGTTATTCTCACCGACGCCTGACTCGGAGCCTTCCCTACCAACTAGAGAGCTGGCAACGCTCTGTCAAAAAACTGGTGGTGAGCGTAACGGGACCACCTCAAAGTAGCAACAGTGGATGGCAGCTAAGGGATTGACCGGCATCAGCTACCTCGGCGCGGTGAGTGCCTGTTTACCTCAAGCGCCATACGTTCTGTGACAAAGGTTATAGTAGCTTAGGGAAGGATTTATTGTAGCATTGTGTTAACCTTGTGTGTGGCAAGCTTATTTAGAGTTTTTAAAACCAGGGGATGCCGAGGGGGTAATACGGCAGTGTGTGAAATACTTGCGGATGTCTTACTAGCAGCGATGTAGTAGCGTACAACAAGTATGTTCAAAAAGGGTAAACAGCAAGAGAACAGTGTGAACGATGGGGAAGTACAAGCTGAAAGAACTCCAAATTTGTGAGGAGCCATCTTCCCGGTAACGCTGGCATTGAATTACGCTCAACAAAAGGAAAGAATGCTATCCTTGAGGTCATAAGGACTGTGGACTTAACGGTTGAGGAAGCCGAAGAGGCCTGGGCTGATGTCAAAGAGAAGGAACGTCGCGAGGAGGAAAAGAAAGAGAAGGAACGTTGCGAGGAGTGAAAGAAAGAGAAGGAACGTCGGGAGCACGTGATTAAAATGAAAGAGTTGGAGACCCGAAATAGCTCGCCGGCGACTAGTCTCGCTTCTAACTGTCCAAGAATACGCGATCAACTTCCGCCCTTTGTCGTCGGAGAGGATATGGCCAAATACCTCGTGAAATTTGAGCACGTGTGCGAACGGAATAGCACTTAGCGGTCCCTCTGGGCACAGAATCTGTTAGCCTTGCTACCCGGGGAGGCATCGCACGTAATAACTTGCTTATCGAAAGAGGCGTTTGAGAGCTACAGTGACGTGAAGGAAGAGCTACTGCGGAAGTACAAATTGTCGCCCGAAGCTTTCCGGCAGAGGTTCCGGTATGCAAAAAAGGGCAGGGAGTCGAATGTTGACTTCGCGTTTCGTCTAAAAGCCGACCTGGTGGAATGGCTGAAGGGCGAAGAGGTTTACGACGACCGCGATAAAATCGTCGAATGCAGCACGTTAGAACAGTTCTACCGTTGCATTGATGAGGATGTCAGGCTCTGGCTGCAAGATAGGTTAAAGGAGGTTAAGCTAAACAAGGCAGCAGAGTTAGCGGAAGAGTATTTCACCCGCCGCAACTTGCACAGCAGGGCAGTGCGCGTAGAAAAAGCAGATAGGAAAGGTTGTTTTTCAAGGAAGCCCGAAGAACGGAAGCAAATCACGCGTCGCGAGTTTCGGAAAGACGATTTCTTTACCAAAGAAACTGTAAGGGAAGGACAAATGCATCTCAGAAGGCTAACGATGGTCCCAAGCAGCGAAACGATGCGACGCGTTCTTTGGAAAAACGGAAGCCGTTGACCTGTTACAACTGCCAAAAACAAGGGCACATCGCGGCCAACTGCCAAGAGAATATTGCTTTTGCAACAATGCGGGAAACAAACAAAAACATGCGACAATTGGAGTCATATATGCAGGAAATTAAGGTAAACGGCAAAAGTGCAGAGCACTTCGGGACTCGGCAGCAGCTATGGACGTTGTCCACCCGTCTTTCGTCTCTTTGAGTGGTTTTACAGGATAATGCGCTTGGATACGGCAAGGGGCCGACGAGGAGAGTGTCTGTTTACCGATCGCAACCGTTATCGTTGAAGGAGAGTATGGGAAACTTAACACAGAAGCCGCTGTCTCTGCCGCCCTCCCGGAGCGCTTTCCCTACCTCTTCTGAAATAGCTCGGAGCAGCTGCTGAAGGATCAGGGCAAATTATTCTTTGCCGACGTGGGGGCACATGGCCCTCGCGCGATCCAAAGCGCGCCAGCTGTCGAAGGAACTTGACTTTGCGTCGGTGAGCGAACAGCGGTGCGGCACACGGACCGATCAAGGTAACTTGAGTGGCGAGCAGGCATGAGAGATGCACAGCTCGGAGGCTGGCCTGGGCGAGCGTGGCCTGGAAGTGACTAGGAGTGACACGTGCAGTGCTAGCCGCGATGTAGACACGACGCCGCAGTTAAGCGACGCGGTCTCCACACTCGCTCCGGTTTCCGCCAGCTGGCAGGAGCTGGCTGCAGTTGAAAGGGAAACGCTGATTCGCGAGGAAAGGAAGACTGTTCAATAGCCGATCTGGTGAAGAGCACCAAACTGGTAGTGTAAAAAAAGAGGGTTTCATTTTACGAGGAATCTCACTTAATGTACCGCCGCTACACGGATATGCAGGGTCGCAAAGATGAGCAGCTTCTGATTCCCCGAAAATATCGCCCTCAGTTACTGGAACTCGTGCACGAAAATGCGTGGGATGGGCACCTTGGCTTAAAAAGTTCGAGGCTAGAATGGCTCAGGAGTTTTACTGGCCGTATTGTTGGAAGGATGTCGAACAATTCGTGCGCTCTTGCGACACCTGCCACATAGTCGGCAAATCTACTGACAAGTGGAAGGCACCGATGAAGTTGGTGCCAGTCATAACTGAACCTTTTCGACGACTGGTAATCGATATTGTAGGTCCTCTGCCAGAATCAACGAACTGTTGTAGGTATGTTCTGACCGCCCTCTGTGTCGCGACCAAGTTCCCCGAGGCGGTACCTCTTAAGGAGCTAAATTTCTCCCAGGTCGAAGATTGAAGAAGGAAACCAGCGCAAAAGACGAAGACACAGGAACAAGAAACACAGGACGACGCTGGACTATCGATATTCCAGCGTCGTCCTGTGTTTCTTGTTCCTGTGTCTTCGTCTTTTGCGCTGATTTCCTTCTTCAATCATGTACCGACTCGCCCAGCTCTCCACTCTACTTCTCCGAGGTCGTAGACGCTCTGCTCTCCATGTTCGCACGCGTCGGGTTATCTTCCGAGATTCAGTGGGACAATGGCAGCGTCTTCACCAGCTGCCTAACTTCGACTTTTTTAGAAAGATGCGGCATCAAAAGTGGTGCACAGTTCCATCCATCACCTGCAATCTAACCCAGTAGAGCGGATGCACTCGGTACTGAAGCGTATATTGAGAGCCGTGTGCTTTGAGCGTCACAGTGTCTGGGAGGCCTGCATTCCCGCCGCTATGTTCGCCTTGAGATCTGCTCCCCATGAGAGCACAGGCTTTAGCCTCGCGGAGCTTGTATATGGCCGGAGCCTAAGAACTCCGTTGCACATGCTACGAGAGTCTTGGGAAGGCAGTGACGACGACACAAATTTAGTCTCCTACGTCCTCGACCTCCTCCAGAGGCTCGGGAAGACAAATGATATTGTAGAGAACCACATAAAGGCGGCCCAAACCTTGTCACAGGAATACTACGATAAGTCAGCAAAAAACGCACCTTCGAAGTAGATACCCAAGTGATGTTGCTGCGACCGTCGAAGAAAAACAAGCTCGAAGTTCATTGGGAGGAGCCCGCAAAGGTAGTAGCCAAGCTTTCCGATACCAACTACGAAAATTAGAGAGACGGCCCAACAAAATTTCCCATGGCAACTTGGTGAAACCCTACGTTCAGCGTCACGCGATTGTAAGCATGCCGGTAAGTGCTGCCGATGAGGAAGGGGCCGAAATCCTGACGACGGCTGACGTAAAGGAATGTGGTTTAGAGCTAATGCTGGAACAGCTGACGTTGGACGTGCGTCTAAGTGGTGCCCAAAAGGAGGAGATAAAGGAAATCATTTCAGAGTGTAAGGAGGTTTTTTCGAACCATCCCGGAAGGACCACGGTACTAGAGCACGACATCTAATTAACATCTGAGCAACCGATCTGCAGTAAACCGTATCGTTGTTCACCCGTGCAAAAAAAAATCATGGCTGAGGAGATTCAGCGCATGCGTGACTTGGGAGTTATAGTCCAAACTGAGAGCGACTACACATGAGCTCCTGATACTAGTCCAGGTTCCGGGAATAGATCCGAGGCCGTGCGTCGGTTATCGTCGTCTGAACACGATAACCCGAGACCAGACATATCCGATACTGAACCTGGAAGAAAGGGTAGAGATGGTGTCGAAGTCAAATTACACTGGACCTCGCGCCAGCCTATTGGCAAGTACCCCTTAGGAACGGGCTAGCCGCTGCGCCGCCTTCGTTTCCCCGCTTGGAACGTTCCGCCAACTCATGTTCAGCTTCGGACTCAAAAACGCGCTGTACTGTTTCTCTAGCCTGATAGACAGAGTGCTTGAAGGTTTGGGTGAGTTCGCATTGCCGTGCCTCGATGATGTTGCCATATTTTCGGACACTTGGAGATCACATCTGGAGCACTTGCGAGTCATGTTGAGCAGGTTGAAAGAGGCAGGCCTTACTGTGAAACCAGCTAAATGTCACAAAGGTTGCGGTGAAGTGACTTATTTGGGCCATGCGGAGGGCGCGGCTAAATCATGAGGGATTCAAGGAATAAGTAATCCTTGTATGTACTGTTTACTTTTCATTTTTTTCTCAGCGGTAGATGGATGAGGGCGAACCAGGTTTTGATTATTTTTCCTGAGTGTATTTCGTACTTTTCGTGGAACTTTCACGTCGAAGATGCAGCTTTTCAAATCGTGTAACTGTAATTCAATATGACCAGTGTATGGCGCAATTCCTTGTAGCGGTAACGATTTCTTTTGTGAAATATACTCTCACCCACGCAATTATTCTCTAATGTCTTGTTTTTTTCCTGGCGTCGCTTATGCTGAAGTTCAATGTAAATTCGGTTCCAGCATGCAGTTGCTGTGCATAAGTTTAGATGCGCTGCTCATAGTGAGAGTGTCCGCTGAAGCGGGGAAGTATAGCGAAGTAACTCATGGGCCATAGGGCGTAGTCTCTCTCATGGAAGCCTCGTGTATACGTTGGGTTACTTATGTGAGCTTTGTTATGTAGTTTTGCAAGTGAACTTACTTGCCGTATTTGTTAGGTGCTACAATCCGCAGACATTGAAACGTGGGCGAAGCCTCTGTTGGGCACTCTAGCTTAGGTAACTGGCGTAAACTCCCAGATATGCGACCTTTTCACCTGCATTAAGTATTGTAGTATGTTGCTGCCTCTGCATTGTTCTGGGGTGCAAGTTTGGCGCATTTACAAAAGCTGTCGCGGTGTCTACTGCTATGCAAAACGGAAAGGAAGAACGCATGGTCAGCTGTGCTAGTTGCGAACAGGGAGTAGCTTGGGGCAAAATTGAATGACCTCTTTTGATTCCTCAGTAGGTTGTTTTCGGTCCAAGCAATTTAAAGGGGACCATTCTATTTTCATTATTATTGCTGATTATAATGGTTCCTGATATTTTGATGTCTTCTTAATATAAAAAATCATTGTTTGAATCTTGTGTACCAGATCGTACACCTGTCTCTTGTTGAAGCGGGAGCAAAACGGGGGGGGGGGGGCAGCATTTTGTTAGGTTGATTTGGATTATGGCCTTGTCTGGTGTTTGACTGGAGACAGAAGGCGCTTGCTCGTATTGGGTGTTGCGTTTTGCCGGTCGGTTTTGCAAGCTGCAGAACGACCAACCATGACCAGCGGCGAGAGGCAAGGGCATCGGAACAACCCGAGCGGAGATGGTCGAGCTGCCTTGGCGACAACGCTGGGAACAGAGATCCTGGCCCGGCGAGTGGGACCTGGGCACGTGAAGTTACCTGGCGTCCGGACACTGGACGTGAACTTGGAAGAGCCTGACGAAAGTGCGCGCCTGGCATCCGAGCCACGTGGAAGCAGCTCGTCTTCCCGGCACCTTATCTGATGGCGGGGATGCTGTTGTGCCCGGACAACCAGCCCGGATTCCGAATCTACAAGATGCAGAATTTATCCTGCGAACGCCCTTGGACAAGCCCGGTGCTGCGCCGCAAGGCCACAGCGCCCTAACGCTCCCTTGACAAGCTAAGATGCTGCGTCGCTAGGCAGCAGCGCTCTATGGAGAAGCATCAGCGAGCGACATGTCCAAACGTGCAGCAAATTGCTAGACAGCCAGGCGCCGGTTCCCCTTTCCCCTGGAAGTCACCGCGCGCTGCAAACTGACCAGCGTAGTCGCTGGTTGGACCTCTCGGACGGCCGTCAAGTGCTGGCTTTGTATTGGACCGTTGGAGTGACAACCGTTTCTCGGGGATTATAAGCCCCAACGCTGCCGCCGGGAGAGCCCCTCCGATCCACCGAGCCCGACCTACAGAAAGACCGACCCACCGTGAGCCGAGTGCCGCTCACGAGGGAAGTGAGATGTGTGACGCGTTGTAGCCTCGCCGGACGTCGCCGTGCGAGAACAGTCGCGTTTGCTGTTAGCTCTCGGCCCTCGAGCCGATCTTGTCCTGTATAATGAGTTGTACATAGTGTATAAAATCCCTTTTCTTATTCTCACCGACGCCTGACTCCGAGTCTTTGCTACCGACTTGAGAACTGGCAAAGCTCTGTCACAAAACTGGTGACAAGAGCAACGGGACCACCTCAAAGTCACAACAATACACAGCTTCCAACGACTCTTGAGGTCTTGGAAACAGTGGAAAAACGCAGCTTTTTGCAGGGATAGCAGCTCCTTTGTCGTCGCGTCTTAAATGGTTTCCACGCTCCCCATCCAGATACCTTTTAGGGCTCTCATCACACGAGGAAACAGGAAAAAATCGCATGGGGAGATGTCAGGCGAGTATGGCGGATCTGGAAGTACAGTAATGCTGTGCTTGGCTGGAAATTTTGTCACGCCTAGAGCAGTGTGCAGCCTGCCGTTATCGTGGAGAAGGTTCCATTGTCCAGATGACCATACGTCAGGCCGACAGCGTCGCAGTGCATCACGCATGTGTTGGAGCACGCGGATATAAAACTCCTGATTCACAGTCTGACCTTGTGGGACGAACTCGTGGAGTGTGACACCTCTGGCATCGAAAAATACTATAAGCATCGTCTTTGTTTTTTTCTTCTGTCGCCGCACCTTTCTCGACGCCAGGGAGCCTGTGGACTGTCATTCGGCGCTCTGCCTCTTTGCTTGAGGATCGTATTGAAAACACCATGTCTCGTCTTCAGCAATGATGCTGTCTACAAATGAAGCATCCTTCTCTGTCTCGGAGAGCACATCAGCGCTCACTGCTGACCGCGTGTCATTAGCGTCCTGTGTGAGGGAGTGCAGCACAAGTCTGGCATTCAGGTTTCGTTTCCCCAAGTTGTCACGCAAAATTTGGTGGCATGTTGTCTTACTAATGTCGACAGCATCTGATAGCATGCGGACTGTAATGATGCAGTCTTGCTGTACGATTTCCCTGATCCGAGCCACGTTGTTTTCATTTCGTGAGGTTGAAGGGGCGTCCCTGCCTTGTGTCGTCTTCCACCGACGTTCTTCACGAAACGAACCTCTTGTGCCACTCGAAAACTCGAACCCGCGATAATGTCTCGTTGCCGTACGCGTCACGAAGGAGCTCATACATGTGAGTGGCTGTCTCGCCGTGTCTGCAGGTGCCACCAAACCCCTGTGCTTGTGCGATGTCGGTGCACGTCAAAGATCGCCTAGGTGATCGCAATCACTCCTGAGTTCTCCTCTACTTTACCTATTTCTCTCTTACTTCATTCACTCCTACCTTCCACACTTCCCTCCGTGCGGGGTTGAGGTATTCACCAAGAAGTGAGGCGGTTACTGCACCATTTCCTTTCTTCAAAAACCGCCAAAAATTTGAAAGGACACTTTAGCTCCGCCACCACGGTGGCTCAGTGGTTACGGCGCTCGGCTGCTGGCCCGTAACACGCGTGTTCAACCCCAGCCGCGGTGGTCGAATTTTGATGGAGGAAAAATTCTAGAGGCCTGTGCACTTTAAAGAAGCCCAGGAGGTCGAAATTTGCGGAGCCCTTCACAACGGCGTCCCTGAGTTACTCTGGGAAGTTAAACCCCCTTAAACCAAATGAAACTGTGGAGGTCGCCCAGGAAGGCGACCGCGGCGACATTTATTGAGGGCTGCCGAAGAGGAAACGGCAGCGGAGCGGCGGCGTTGGCGTCCGGCCCTGGCCAAGGTCCCGAGGGTTCTCCCCAGCGCGTGCTGGGAAAACTTCGACCTCTTCGACATTGCTCTAGTGCCGGCCGCGTGGGTCGCTACAAAACCAAACTTTAGCTTCGCATTAAAAGTACGACGCCGTAGCGTTAATGAGCCAACGCTTATATTGTTGTAATTGGTCATTGGTAGCTCCCTAGGAGTCCTCTTACCCACGTACTCCTTGCACCATGGCGCTACGGTTAAATTATGCACCACTGCGCTGCGATGGCAGGTGCTTCCACCGGTGTTGTGCGAGACAAGTTAATCTTCCCGAGTGGTCTCTCGCGGTTAAACATTAATTTAAGTGCCACCAGCCAGCGTGGTTAGTTTGCTCACAGTCCGGTGGGCAGGTTGTTATGGCGCCACAAGGTCACGTGACCTGGGTAGCGCACCTTGGTTGCTTCTGCGGGGCTGGCCACCTGGGCTACGCTACGCCACCCTGTTTATCGCTCACAACGCCGACGGTGCTGGATTTTCTGCACAACGGGAGCCTTAACACTGTAGCGCCAAAATGCGCCTGGCCGCCTGGCGCGTTCATCTCTCGGCTTTCCTTGCTTGAATACTTTATTGGTCTACAGGGTTGTTACACCCTATGGATATACACTCTTCCTGGAGGAGTGGCTTTCAGACCAGGGCTCAATGGACTCGACTGCTCAGTGCCCTCGGGCGATAAGCCATCACTGGCCCTCGCGGCAAGTGCTGCCGAGTGCTCTTTTCCAGGAGACTCCTTTGGGGTGTAAGGTCGGGCGCGTGGTATGAGGCGTGGGTTTTTAACAGCGAAGCTGTTCCTGGTTGAGGCTTTTTTAGGACAAGGCGTAGTAACGCCGGCGCAGAGATGTGGAGAGGGCATAGCCTAGCTAGGGGGAGAGCAAGCGCCCAGCACAGGTGCAGCGTAGTGGAGAAAGGCGGAGAGAGCGTCAGATGCAGGTGGTCGAAGCCAAGGCGCGGGTGAGGGCACGCGCCGAGCACAGGTAGGCGGACACAAGGAGAGGAGAGGAGTCGGCCAATTGGAGAGCGCGGGCACAACAGATGGTTCGGATAAAGCCCCTTGATAATATAAACTGCCGACACTCTCCTTCGTGCGGCGCTTTCCTCCTCGTTTCTCCTCACATACTGAAATGTGATGGTACCATCCCGATGTCGATGCAGGCACAGCGACTCTTCCTGTGGCCCTAGGGTTGAGAGACAACATTGGTTATGTAAGCAAATCTGCGGTGGAAATTAGCGAAAAGCGATTGGAAGATTGGAGGCTCAAAAGCAGAGAGGTGGCATAAGGTTAAAAGTGTATGAAGACATATTTAAAGAAAATGGCGAATGTTAATAACTTACTACGCAGTTAAACGAAAATAAAGGGAAAAAATGCTGGGCATGGTGGCTACTGCCATCACCTCGTTTCAAAGGGGACGCTCATACCTTCCATCCATCCATCCTCCTCACGCGCCGGCTCCCAACGCTCCACACAGCACGCTTTTTCGTACAGGCGCCCGAAGGCCATCCGCAGCATTGAATGCTGGCGCATGTTTTAGGGCTGGCTGGGGCCTCACCGAGTTAGCAAATCTTCACGGATGGTGGTAAAAGAATTGGTAACGCTGAAAGTTACCGTGTGGGTAGTTTTGGCTACTGTTTATGCCGTCTGAATAGGGCGTTCTGATGCCTTACAATTTTTGGGGGGATTTGAAGCTTCATAAACTTGCTGCGTCATGAAATAAGATGTTGGAGTCCGTGTATCAAACCTAGTATTGCCGTTGGCAATATTTATGTGTGTTAAGGCTTGTTCAGTCCGTGCGCGTAAATAAAGCGCTTGTAATATGTTTGGCAGGCCTTATGATAAAATAGTCTCGAATGCACAGCAAGACCAAGTGTTCGGTTTCCTAATGTGAACATGGCTCTAGTGAATTATATCTGAGCTATACGACAAAGTGTCATATTGTACAGTGCCAGCGGTACCGACAACCGCTCATCGACCGCAATAATAGGAGCTGGCACACATGACCTGGTGCATTTTAATGCGAAATCGTTTTATGAATCGTTGAGTAGAAAAACCGGCGCCGTGCGTCCGATGGCGTTGGTTGCGTGCGGTGGTACCATTGCGAGTGTGTTTTGGTGCATATGAGAGAATAATAAGAGCCGTACTGACCAACACTTCTTAGGTAACGAATGGGTGAATAGTGACTGCCAATTAGTGGCAGTTAATTTCTTAAGTCTAAATGATGAACAAAAACGGTGACAACGCCAGAAATGAACTTAATGTAAATGAAATTGCTAGTACTTGAGTTGGGGAAAGCAAAGTTGTGACTGACCCCTAATTAGTGAATAAAAGGGATAAAAATGCTCTGAAATAAATAAAAAATGGTGGTACCAAATTACCGACCCCTATTTACTTATAATTAATTAGTTAGTTTAATATCCAAAGTGCTCCCAATATAATCAAATGAACCGTAGCTGAACTTGAGCTAGTAAAGGACTAAATAGTAACAACTAGCTACCGATCCCTAATTAAATGTAATTACTTAATAAAGTAGCTAAAATGACCCGAATGTAATGAAATGAACAGTACCTGAACTGGATGTAGTGAAGGACTAAATACTGACACCTAATTACTGGCTCTTAATTAGTGAATAAAGTTACCAAAAATGCTCCAAATGTAAAATTAACAGTACTTGAGCTCGACGTAATAAATGACCAAGTAGTAGTACCTAATTAGGGACCGCTAAATTTTATTAGTAATAAATACTGTTAATAATAATAATGTAGTAATAAATAAAAGATTAACTTAGTTACTTAAATGACCGAAATCCTCCGATTGTAATCAAATTAACAGTACTTGAACTGGAGGTAGTAAAGGACTAAATAGTGACACGTAATTACCAACTCCTTATTAGTGAAAAGTACCTAATGAATGAGTGGATTAACTGCAAGCCCCATTGCACTGATGACTGACTTTTGGGAGTGGCCCGGCCCAAATTTAGGTGCGGCGATCGTACTGGCCGTGGTCCATCATATTTCGCTATTAATTTTGGTTCAATTTTGCCTAAGTCAATGTTTGGGCGACTGGTGCCAAATTCTGGGGATGGCCCGGTTCAAATTTCGGTGCGACCATCAAGCTTGGCGTGTTTTATTACTCGTGTGTATCAATTTTGGTTCAATTAGGCCAAGGTCAATATATGGGTGAACCGCGCCGAATTTTGAGGGTGGCCCGGACCGCCAAAGTTCAAATTCAAGTCACAGTCAGGTCATGACTGACCTTGGTTGTGTCTATCATGTATAGGCAAAGTGTCATTAATATGGTTGGCTAAATGTTATAGTGTTTTATTCAACTGCTGCTGTGCAGCTGCTTTACAAGTAAGCAAGACAAGATTTTGGTGGCAGCCTCAGGATTAGTGCTTTCGCACAAAAAAAAAACGACAGAATTGCTTTCACAAACTGAGCATAGGGCTCCCGACCACTCCGTAGTAGTACATATCAACTTAAAGCATCCGCGATCACTTTGCAACTCTGTCAACCGAGCCTGTAACTCAGCCTAAAGCAAACTGTAATCACCACCCACTTAAGCATGGCCGCAGTGTTCAAAGCAAATATAACAATAGAAGTACAACGTGGAATAGGTAGCGCTGATCATCACTTTACAACACGTGAGGTATGCAGATGTCAGGCAACAAGCTTGAATTAGCAACTCCTCTGTAAGGCACTGTTTGAGTTCCAGTAAAAAAAAAAACGGCTTCTAGCATGTTCAGGAAAGGTGTGCTCAAGCTCATGTACTCAAATGCGTGCTGTTCACAGTACAAATCAGTATCTACGGTGCTGCTAAGCTGTTTGTTGTCGGAACGAAGTCCTTTCTGCGACTGTTGTGAAGCCGCTGCATCCTCCGAAAGTCATCGCGCTTTCTTTGAGGGATCATAAAAACTGCGAAGCCATCCTCACGCCTCATACTGCAGTTTAATGTGCAGTAGCGCGGCATAACGCGAGCGCGCAGCACAGAAAACAATTAGTGCTACATCCGCTGCGCCCAGGCACGGCGAAAAATGGCGTGAACCGAGAAGAAAATCACAAGCAAAAACACAAGCGGCGCGCGTTTCCATTGACAACGGCGTGGAGACAAATAGGCGTGAAGCAAAACGGCGTGCAGCCAATGCCTGCGGCCTGGCAATGCGGAGACGAGGAGGAAGCGAGCACGTCGCGCGGTGGCCGCGAAGTTCTAAGAGTGGCGATACTTTGAAATTATCGAGGGACTTTAGGTTCGGAGGAACACGATTGCGCTGGGCGGCCGTTTCTCGAATGTTCGCAAATAGGTTAAGTCGCGCGCTCTACGGAAGAAGCCGCGCCGTCATGAGCGCCAGCGAGAGTTGGTGCGCGAACGGGCTAGGCGTCGTCAAACGAATCCAGAAGCCCGCGCGAGGGATACTGGAGCCATGCGCCAGCGGAGGGCGGAAGGTCCTGAGCGAGAGAAACCAAACGCCAGGCAGCCTCGCTGTTGGCATCAGCATTCGCGATGTTAAGTCAATGGAGCTGGGCTAATTATTTTGGAAGTTACTCGAATTGTTATCAGGTGGGATCGAAGAGGTGGCGTTGGAGGAAATGCGGAAAAATGAAAGCTCATACAGGGCTCCAGGTGAAAATGTCCTCTTGGGAGAGAGCCGGGTGAGTAGGATACGGGTATCTGCGGGCTCTGTGGTAGGCGAGGTGCGATGCTGCCTCTTCGCATACAATAGCCAGCAATGCTCTCTCCGCGATTGCTTCATTCCGTGGCTCGTGCAGCTCGCGCCATCTGTGGAAGCTTCTTGCAACAAGAATGACTAGCAAATTCGTTGTTATAAAAAAAGAACTGCTTTTCCTTCACTCGTTACTGATTACAGTTGGTGCAGGTGGCAATGCAGAGAGGGTGGCAGCATGCCCACCGGGTGGCGGGCAACCTGCACAAGATGGCACGTGGCAATGATATTATAAAAAATAAATTTAATTCAACTGCCATCTGCCCACTGTCGCACTGCGTCCATTGTTCGAGAGGTTTACAGCCTCCCGAGGAAATGTCTGTAGAAAAATTAGCCTTAGAGAGACGAGAGCTTGGTTGGGGTTCGTGAGCTGGGTCTCCCAACACGCGGCGGCCGAGTTAATACACAGATAGAGCGCCTGCACTGAGGTGATTATTTACGGAGACAACACAATAATGTTGTATGCTGCACACAACCTGCGGTAACTCAAGTAACTCCTATATACCGTATGAACCTTATTAATCGTCGGTGAATATTGTTTGCCTGCTGTGGCTAGCCGCGGAGGAACCAGACAGGGAAGGATAAGGGCTAGCACGCCTCTTTCCCCGTCGGTGACGTGCTGATGGAGCTTTCAAGAAGATGCAGTGCCCAGCATATGTCCCATAGTTCCACGATGGCCGCTGAGGTCAGTATTTGCCACGTTTTGTGAACATGCCTCCTAGGAACGCCGTACTCAAGAAGACGATTACTTGCAGTTGGATTTAAGGGTACCAGGAAAGAAAACCTTTCCTAGCGGCTAGCGGACAACACTAAGAGCAGGAGGCTGCTCAGGTTTCTGGAAGAGAACAGCCTCCACGACCTACTTTAGCTTATTGACAGCCTTTTTTATGGAACATCGCTAGTCTTCGAATTGAAAAAAAAACCCCAGACAGTGAGGGATCCATAAAAGAGCTCTACCCGTAAAAATAAATGACTTCCGGATTTATTTCCTCAAGATAACGGAAGAACTGATTTTTTCCTCTTTTGATGTGTGACAAACCGATTTCTTCAGGCGTGCACGACGACAGCCTTTTGTCGCCCTCTTGCTAACTTGTGTAGTGGTACGTGTCTACTTGCACACAATTCGCCTCTGGCGCTGCGGCCGAGAACAGGCCCGGGCTGGGTATCATGCCGAGTTTGGCGGGCGTGGAAGGGGTGAGTAAAGCAATAATTTAGAAAACCTGTGCCAGTCTAAACCTTTAAGCCACGGGCCTGGGCTGAGCAAGTAGATACCAGTGCGAACAAGTAGATACCACGCGGCTCTTTCATTTTTATTTTGCATGCAACTGATGTCACGCTTTAAAAAAAATTAGCCGACGATTACATTTCTCACTAATGAGATTTTCGTGCGCAGCTGCTGTGGTACTCGAACCCTAAGCTGTCGCATACAAACACGCAATGCCGAAAAGAGGTGGCTCTGGGTTTCGACATGGGCAGAGCGCAGAGCGTTCCCCGCCTGTGAGTTTCGCCTCGGTCGAACAGCCAGCAAGCTTACAGCGCGCTACTCTCGCGCCATTCTTGGATAGCTTCGCGTACCTTACTGCGTACGTCATCGGCGAGCTGGTGATCGCGGGCGCTACTCTGGTGCTGCGGGCCACCGCCGCACAACCTGCCTTCATGCTACCCCCATGCCCTCCTCCTCCGCTTTCCTCCTCGCGCTCTTTTCACTATGGCTGTCTTTCATCCTCCGCACTCGATTACCCTGGTGGCGAGGAACGCTGGTCAACCCGAAAACGGGCGCCTGAGAGCGGCGCTCTAAAATGGTTCCTTTTGTACTACCGGCATCGGCATCTGCCCAAACAAGTGGAGTACCCGCAGTCTCCCTGCCACAGAAGCGTAAAGGATTGGACAAGTTGGTCAGACATGCGTAACGGAAAAATGGTGCAGATCAAATGACAGGACAGCAGGAGAGCACACGCACACACACAAGCGCCAACTTACAACTTAATTGTTTGGCTGCCAATATGCCGAATTTATACCAAGCAACACGCCCAACCTGTGAACAACAAACAGTGACGCACATGGACGCGATGTTCGAAGCGGCAAATCATAATATCGCACAAGGCAAACAACTTGACGAGTGCACTAAGCTCTACCGCAGTACGTGGAACATCCCTGTCTCAGATGACTAACTGAAAAAAAAAAGAGGTAAAAAACGGGATGACACAAGCTAAAACCTAAACTACTAACGAACATATCACCGAAGAAAAATTATGACGGAAGGCCTCGTCACAAAACCAGGGAAATGACAAAGGAGGACTAAAAGGGCTAGAACCATGAGAATGAAACCTGAAACGTCAAAAAAACATGGCAAAGACTCAGTGTAAAACAAGACGCATAAAACAAAATTACAAAGCCTACAAAAACACGGCTAATTCGATGAAAATGAATAACAAGAAATCTGGTATAAAAGCGCTAAAAACACACTAAGCATGCTGACACGACCTCGGGGCCCCGTATGGCGAGTAAAGGACAACAAAATCAAAACCCTTCAATTAGGTCTGCCACCTCCAGAGCGCTCTCGTTCGGTGGCGAACGTTAATTCTTTTTTCGTTACACTAAAGTTGTACGTTGGCGCTTGTGTGTGTTTGTGCTCTCCTGCTGTCCTGTCACTTGATCTGCGCCATTATTCCGTTAAGCTTACCACAGAAAACTGGTTGAAAATTACCAGAAAACTTAAATTGATAAACCGCGGCTAGTAGTGTAGTCGTTTACAGCCCTCTAATCCCCACAAGCATTGTAACTGACGGACTCCGATTATTTGGATGACCGCTAGAATGCACACTCCTACATACTATCGTATACACAGTCGAATACACCACCCATCAATCAATCACTACGCACGTCAGCGGTTCACAGTGACCGGTAATTGCTCCCTTATCTCCTCCTATCATTTTCAAATGAATGCAGAGTCATTTAGCGGTAGAAAAAACAGTTGTGAGCAAAATTCTTTCAGTGTACGATTTCTTTATTTGTCCTGCATTGAATCCTACTTTGAAGCAGCTCACTTGCGGCCAGAAAGGTTTCTCTGTACTCATTTCGTCGTTGCTGTGGCGTCTATCTGTTACGCAGCAATAATTTTAGTTCCGAAACAGTGTGAAAGCGCTACACGGAGCGCAGTCGTTATCGATTACTCCAAGCGTGTCTGTTGCGTGAGCGGAACAGCGCCTTACATCGAGTGCCTTTGGTGACAAGGCCGGCGAAGCGATGGGTCACGCTCGTAAGATTCGCCGCTTTAGTAACAGTCCATACGCCGCTGCACATCAAGCTCCTGATCGTGCACTGTCTCGTCCAAACTGAAATACTTTTCGGACAGATCGTTGGGTAACAAAAAGCTTCGGCTGCGTGGGGTGACGAGTCCGTTGTGACAATGCCGAGTGTTCGCCACAATCGCAGGCGCCCGCATATCGCCCGGAACACCCATTGGCAAAATTCAACAAGTCTATGTTGTAGCAATATTGCACGGTGTCTCAAGGAAGGAGGTTCTCGATTCCGCCGAGCGATTACCGTTGGCCCATTCCGCTGGGGCATACATTTGGAAAATGTGCTGTTATCCAAGCGGAAACGCGTAAGTGCTTGTCGTGAACACAGAAACACAGAATGAGGGTATTAAACAATGTCGGGTCAGGAGAACATTCTTGGTTCCCAATATAGCATATCACTCTTGGATATTCTATCTCATGTTGGTATCTTAACAGTTATGTTAGATTCCTATTCGAAAACTTTCGTTACACTTATATCCCTAGGTTCTAGCAGTCCGAGTGACAGATGTACTTTTTCATGGTGTAATGTGAAACGGCCTATACGGCGAGAATATTAACATATGGCCTGTTAGGGAGTATACCAGCAGAGTAATTTTTAAATTAACTAAAGTCTACAGGTAAAAGAGCATTGAAACTGAGCACTCCCAGGAACAGGTCAAGGATTGTATCTGATATATTAAGCAGTGCAGTGTCAGTTCATAGCCTGCTGATTACTGCCTGAAAACGCAACAGAAATTCTGAAATTGCGGTCATTATTTTGCCGATTTATTCCCAACCATCTTTTCATCAGGATAACCAAATATGAAAACTCTAGCGCGTTATAGAATGCAGAAAATTTTAATGATATTTAAAACTTCAATAAGTGGTATTTTGCCCACCCCATTGGACAAAATGACAGTAAATTTCACGGTGCCAAAGGAGGCACTTTTATAAAATGAGCATATTAATTTTCGTTGCAATAAATGCGCACGAAGATGCCTCCATGGACATCTCGGCAATCTTTCAGCGCCTACTCGAATTGCAGACACTGTACTAAATCCGCACCCGCCAGAGTTTTGTTCGATGGCACGCTACACTTTACTATAATCCACAAGTGGTCTCTGCGTGTAGCCTGGCTGCGCTGTTGTTTTTAACTTCCTTTCTTCATCTCAATTTTCTTGCATTTTTGTGTGCCAGTTGTTGCTCAATCGCTCAGCCCTGTTGAATTACCTGCGATTGTGATCAGTTTGTGGCGCCTGAACACGAGAGGTCAACTCAAGCCTTCGTTCGTCCAGACCGATCATAGCTTGCTTCATTGCCAGAATGTTTTGCGAAAACTCGTCGTCCCGCCGGACAGAGCGCGACGCTTACGCAAGTTCCGAAGTGTTTTTATACGTTTTTTAGAGGTGTTGAAACACGCGGCGGCTAAACCCACTAACATATAAGGAAGAAAAACCTACAGACAAGGACAAATACTTACCTTTTTCCTATGTGTTACCGGTTTTCGCGCGGCAGTTATGTCTCAAGATAGTAACCAACTTGCGCAAAAGCTCGCTCTGCTGTCTTTATGCAGATTTTGCATTTCAGATTCTCTCAATACATTTGCTTTTCTGTGCTGGGCGCCTATAAGAACACCATAACGCTCGATGGTACCGAAGCTTTCGTCTCTGCAGATCTTTCTTCGTGTTTTCTGTGCGCTAGTCGGTATTTAATGGCTTCCTTTTGCACGTTCAGGCTACCCTAAATAGTGGAAAAATGAGGGTAGAGCTTTAGAGCAAGCAAAAAAACAATTACATTTACTTGAGCTTCACCAGACCACCACAACGTAGTTTTTTGTCCCGCATGCAGCCTGATGCAAAAATAGATTTTTCTTCATTACCCGAAGTGCAAGAATTCGTCGACTTTGCACAAGATAAGACCAATAACCATTCGTAATAACCAAACCCTTGCGTGAGGCTGACTGAGCCGCACAGTTTTGAAAAATGCTGCGTGCAGGACTTCGTGCCTTTTTGACCGCTTTCTGGTTCACAAAGCCTCCACTCTCAATTGTTTTTCTCCTGGTTGAAGTGAGAGAAACTGGTCAACATTCAACTCGTATATAGCGGACCAGAGGCAGATAATAACATACAAATATCAAGATAATATGATGACTCATTTAAAAGTTATTGGGTGCTAGGACACATAATATCGTGTTTTGCCCCAAGTCGCTTTTGTCACTCTCCCGTATGTTTATCTTTTGGCATATGAATGAAATGTTACTTAACGTTGACCTCTGGCGAGGGGCAAGTTAGTGTTGCGACATATGCTACAGGAACACTGAGGTAAAGCAGGCAGCTCCTGTCGCTTGCTGTAGAGAAATCGTACGCATCTCAACGCCCCACTCCGACTCTGGTTATTGCAGTCGCGCCGTTGAGAGAGTAAAGGTTTAACACTCTACGTGGAACACTGATAGCAGCCCAGAGGGCAAAACCTGAGTTCGGCTCTGCAAGAGATATGAGTCGAAGGCCTACTTGGCACTTAATACTCTTAGTTCTTTAGGCCTTAATGTCCGAAGGCAAAGGAAACGGTTGAAAACCCCCGGATCTTTTCCGACCCTCGACTGTAAGGTCACAATTCCCCATGTGAGCGCAAAGTGCAGCTCTCTTTTGGTATCAAAGCATTCGCTCGTACTTGAATATTTGGAAACGGAGTATGCCCGCCATCTTAAAATTTTCACGGATGGTTCTGTGGACAAGGTCAAACAAGCTAGCGCAGGGGCTTTTTAGATTCCTTATTTGGACTGTAAGTGGTCTGTACGCTTAACAGCTGTCGCATCCTCCACAACGGCCAAAAGTGTTGCTATTGACCAACTTTACAGAAGTTAGGGTCTTGTCCGGCTCAACCTGTTGTCATACTACCTGATTCAAAATCTGCCCTACAGAGGTTAGAGCGCGGATTCCCTACTGATGCCTTGTCTATAAGCTCTCTACGCTTGGTGCAGAATCTGCACAGCAGAGGCTTTACTCTATATTTCCAACGGGTGCCCTCTCACATAGGAGTCAGTGACAGGCAGTCTCACCCATAAAGCTCTGTCAAGGAATCCACCAAAAAAGTATCTCAAGATGGAAAAAGTCTCTACAGGAAAATGGTGCTCGATCATTTCAGTACCCTATGAAGTGCACCCCACAAGTCATTTGTGACCAATGGACTGAGAAGATCCCAGGCGACTCTATTACATCGAATTCGCACGGCCTCTGCTCGCACTCCTGCCTGGATGCATAAGACGGGCATGGCATCGTCTCCGCTATGTTTTTTATGTCGTGTGTGCGGAGATATCGAACATTATATTATGTACTGTCCAGAGTACAACGCGGAATGGTATGTGACGTTCGCTTCCTTCAAGAAGACAGGGTTCTTTCACAGTATAGTTCAGGACATGGTCTACCCGAGTGGAAACCAGACGTGCAGAACAGAGGCTGCAGGCTTTCTTTTAACATCTCTGCAGGACACTGATCTTGTTTCTAAGTGGTGACAGCAGGAACGGACTATGGTCTACTGTGATTGAATGTGTGCGTGGATGGCGTCTTCTGGAGTGGACTATGTTATTCTGTGAGTGGATGTGTGCATAGATTGTGGCACTGCAATGGATTGTGTTTCTACTGTGTCTGAACATGTGCATAGATGGTGACTTCTGGAGTGGAGTGTGATGCGGACTGTGTGGAGTGAATGAGTGCATAGATGGTGACTGCGGGAGGGGAATATGTGTTATTATAGGTGACTGTGCGCATAGTGTGGTACATCCGACTGGCTTTAGGACATTATTAACATAGAAGTGACGCTACGGTGGAGCAATTGCCGGCAGAATAAGCAAGGCTAATCCCACCTGTAGCATTCAACACCTCAATTCAACTCCGCTGATGCATGAGAATCTATTTTAATACAGCCGCCAGACATATCCCGTTCAGTTTATCTCTCCACAAGGTTGTTTTTTTTTACCAGAGAAAGATGTTCTTCCACTATAAACTTATAAGCACTACCCCTTTTGAGATACTTGATCACAGAGTTTTGATTCTTTGCAGCGGAATGCCGATGCTAGAGTGCAGCCTACCTGTTTGCTCTGTATGCATATTAATGGTGACTCAGTAGACCTCTTGGTGCGCAGGACTTCTCTGGTGGTTCCCACCTTTCCAGCCGACAGCCTTCTTATAAAGTTCACTGGCCGCTGACCATGGTCAAAACAAATGACGTTTTGGGAGCGCTTCGGCTCCCTTGTTCACAATGAGGCAACCGGCTGGACGTCTCCGGTTTTTGTAAAACTAAGAAGCGTTTTTAGTGGTTTGGCATAGATGGGATACAGGTAGCCAGCATTCTTGTTTAGTCTGTTAGGCGTTTCTTATTTTTTTTACCACAGGGCTTCATGTACGCAGACACTGTGTGAGATACGCCGAAATGTCTATATCCGGACAGCTGGTAGAGACAGAATTTCATCATAAGGATAATACAAATAAAAATGCATTGGGTTATTAGGTTTGGTTTGGTGTAAGGGGGTTTAACGTCCCAAAGCGACTCAGGCTATGAGAGACGCCGTAGTGAAGGGCCCCGGAAATTTCGACCACCTGGGGTCCTTTAACGTGCACTGACATTGCATAGTACACGGGCCTCTAGAATTTCGCCTCCATCGAAATTCTTCCACCGCGGCCGCCGTGGCCGCACTGGGATATTAAGGCGCCGCCAGTGTGGGATTTCATCCGCCATGGAAACTTTGAGAAGTACACGTGTCGTAATAAAGTCTAATGCCCGTATTACTATGCCTACTCAGCTTTGTTTTTCAATTTATCCCCAAGACATCCGCGTTTACCGAAAACTAACTTTTCAGCATGCGCATACTAAACTTTATTGCTTTCATGATTGCAATGAAATATCCGCCTTGTGCGAAGTTCTGCTGCAGAAAGTTACGGAAGGCGACATAGTGTTTACGAGTGCACTAACCCGTACTATATAACCACTGTCATTATGTTTTGCGTATATTTTATGCACTTGTAGCCCAAAACAATTTTTCACTAATAAGAACTACATAGGAGCACTGCTTCTCTATGGTACTGAACCACTGTGTTGCCTTTTAAATCCGCCAGTTCTGATTACCCTCAGATTCTGCAAAGGAATCGATGTCTCACAGAAATCTAGTGGTTCTACTTCTCTTTGAAGGCTTAGAGAACTGGAAACGCATCAAGACACGCAAGGTTACCAGAACAGAGCGAACCTGCTCAGAGAAAAACTGGCTTAATGACGGGTGACAAAGTTGATGACACTGATATACTTCTCTTTTTAAGGATGCCTTTTTAGTCTGAAAATGAAAATTAGAGGAGACACTTAAGGTCCGCCCTGAGGGGATGGCGCAATAGATTTAGTGGGTTAACCCCCACATATGCGGAATTGCTCATTTTACTCTTTACATCCATCGATCCCTGGGTGTCTTCATACCACTCCTGGCGCATTGGTGCAGTGATAAGCGATGGCCCGGCGATAGCATGTCATGCCATCGATGGAGCATGTGCAACCCAGGTTACTCCTCATGGGCAGCTTATATCGACCAATCATTAATTTAACTGCCACCTGCCACTGTGGTTAGTTCGCTTACTATCCGGTGCACAGATTTTTAAGACGCCACGAGGTCATGTGACTAAGGTCGCCCCCCTAGGTTGCCTCTCCTGGGATTTTTCGCTCACAACACCGACGAAGACTCCGGATTTTCTGCACGACGAGAGACTTGACGCTGTCGCGTTCATAAACTGCGGGGGCTTTAGATGCTCTCTCCACATGTTGCGCGTAAACGAGTGCATAAAGTGCGGGCTCTGGAGAGTTTTTTTCCCCCTAAGATTTATTAGATCAAAGAGCGTCGCATACTAGAAATATCTAATGCACATTATGCTTCAATTAAATCAACGCACACTTGATCGCTGCTCGCATTTTATGATGCCGGCAGCAGGAATAAAACGTGCACGCCACCAAACACAAACTAAACTGCCGAAAGAAAGGATTAGGCCCCAAGCCGCGGCGCCGCTGCGCCAGGAGTGGTATAGGGACTCCAAGGGATCTTTGAATGTAAAGTCGAGATCATCATTCGGCATATGTAAGCGTTAAGGCCGTCGTACGATCGCTTTTGTGCGGATTCCGCAAGCATGCGGTTCACACATTTTCAGTCTGCGTGCAGACGTGGGGCGGAAAGGTGTTTTACAACCACTCTGCTGCTTTCAGGTGAGCCGGACAGTTCCAGCGTTCCGATTGCCGCGCCCGGCAGTGCCTCCCATTTAATCGCGTGCGGCGGTACAGGAATGTGTTTGTAGCAAAACACGCAGACATCTTGCGGCAGAAATTACCCGCATTAATGGCGGCGTACAAGAGACGGCCTTAGCGTCAACGTTCTTTTGCTGCGAGATTTTCGTCGAAGGTAAAATCGTGGTCCACTGTGGTGGTATGGATCTCGATGCGGCCGACCCTGACGGCCGCGAACGATAAAACAGCTACATCGCAGGGGAGGCTGATCCCCAGAAGCGGTGTCGGAGGAAACGATACGTGTTTGAACCATTTGTATCCAGAAGACTGCAAAACGCGTCACATCGTAATCGCGCACTCCTCCTCATTCAACCGTTTTGTTCTCACAATGGTCTACGATTTCTGCCCCAAAATAACAGAAAGGCTTTCCACTCTGAAAGTTACGCGGCCCCTCACGATTTCAGAACGACGACGCGATTCTTATTGCGAATTCTCGATCGCGCCAGGCTGCAGTACAGGCTGCTAACAACCATGAGTAAAAACAGTCAGGATAGTCACATTTTTCAGTTATTTAAGATTGCACACCTAAAGTTTTTGGTCAGTTATTCAAATAGCACACTGCAACGTTTTTTGCATTGCTAACAGAGGAAATAATAATTGCACTTGCAGCCTTTACCGAGCATTTGCCCAGTAGTTGTCAAGGTTATATGTTAACGGCCTCCTGCCTGGGTCCCTACTGACTGTTATTGAAAACTATTTGTTCAATGTCTGTATGCATAAGGTGTATGTGACTCAATTGTGCATGATTTAAAAATTCGCATTTTAACACACTGCTGTCAAACGCAAATGTAAATGCACATGAAAAAGTATGACGTTTCCGACCATTTGGAACAGGTAAAATCTGTAGTAATTAATGCAGTTCTGCATTTCACACAAAAGTGACAAAGCAGCATTAGTGATTTATTTTTGTCATGTTTATTAGCTCATTATGAAATGTTAAAAAAGAAATAGCACTGCGTGGCTGCAAAGGGGCTTAGACGTGCATCACTCGGCTAGAGTGCACGGCTTTGTCCTGCAAAGTGACAGCGGGCCATCAGGTGGTCCTTTAGCATTCTTTCCTCAGCTCATATTGCAGTTCCACAAGATAGAATGCAGCGTTGAAAACAAGTATGGGAAGTTCCGCTGAAGGCCATGTCATTGTTGTCATATACAAAACAAGCGGGCATATACTCTGAGCACCTTCAAAGCATTCGCAAATGTCGCTTTAAATGCAAAACAGAGTGAGTGCCTTTGTATTGCATAAAAGCCTATACATGCCATTCTAATTGTTATAAGCCTAATAAGTTGTGGGAGCCAGCAAACTGAATTACAGGTACAGGAAATGCAAAAACCAATTTGGATGGTTTACATGGCGATGGCTTCTGGCTTAGACTGGGAAGAATACTTCGTATAGTCAGGGAAACAGGATACGATGACCTATTATCTGGTTATCTCGAAACACTAACATCGCAAGAAAAATTTTAAAATTGAATTTCCAGTATGAGAGCTATGATGTCGCACAATAAAATGAAATTCAAAATAAGCCATTTAAGTATGTGATAGGTCCAAAACTTTGGTCCCAGGTTCAGAGCTTTTGCTGCTTCTGCATGTACTTCCGTGGAATCAAAAATATGCACTGTTTAGTGACCAGTGGAACGTGGGTGTTTTGTGTGGAACCTCGCCTCGATAAATTCGAGCCTTTCTCTATTGATACAAGGTGCTGCAAAAGCACACCCAGAAGATGCAGAAAGATGTATCAGGGAAGGCGTCGACATCCTAAAGAATGCCCCTGAGAAGAAGGCTCGGATAAATCGCTCTAAAGTAGCAGCAAGCCTAAAAAATGACCTTCGGCTGATGACTTCCGATCAGGAGGGTGGATTTCTAGATTTGCCTACTGCTACGTTTTGGGGAAAAATTCAGGAGGCCATCAAGGCAAATTTTCGAAGAGTGGAAAAAGTAAAGCCTGAACCTGTGAAGAAAAAGGCAAGAAAGCTTTGTCACGAATGTGGCTAAACTAAGATTGGGCAGGCTATAATCAAGGCCAAGGATGCGAGCTTGAATGCTTTCTTCAAGATGAAGGCCCACACAGACGGCTGGCTTTTGAGAACAATTGTGTTGGAACGAGGAAGCTGGCAACATGCTTTGGGGCGGTTCCTTCAAGACTCCCCCTTCTTGTTACCTCTGATGGACCCCTACCTGATCAAAAAGTCAGAGCAGGTTTCAAAGTACCTACAAGAACAGTGCCTGGAAGGAGCAAGCCTCTTCTCGATCGACCTAAAAGACCTATACTATTCTCTACCCTACTAACGCTTGTTTGAAGCAGTTAAGAAAAGATTAATGCTATGGGAGTTGTAAGATTTCAAAATGCCTACGGAGTAAGCTGTGACAACTTTCTTGAAGTTTTGAGGTTATACCTTAACTCAACATTCATATCTTTCCAAGATGGGCTTTACATCCAGAAAGAAGGGGTCTGCATAGGCTCGTGCGTAGCGCCAATTCTTAGTTATCTGCTACTTGGCCGCTATGACAATCACTGGAAAAAGATCTGGAAAACAGCAGCGTGGTAAGTGTTTTTCGCTACGTGGACGATTTTTTGGTAGTTTACAAAGCATCTGCTGCAAGTTCGCAGAATGATGTAGAGAATATTTACAAGATCTTAGACACGCTAACAGATTTCACTTTGACGAAGGAATTGACGAACGAAAGCCAGCTTGAGTTCCTAGATTTGCGACTTTTTATACGCCCAAAGCACATCTGTTGCAGCTATTCTCCGCGCTCAAAAAAAGGCCTGATGCCTTACAGTTCAGCTCACTCGAAGCTCGCTAAGAGATCAGTGGCCACAAGTGCATTGAAGAATGCCCTTAATCGGTCATGCAATCATCGTATCGAGGAGGGCTTCAAGGGCCAACTGCAAAGACTTCGCGTTGCGGGGTTCCTGGACACTGTTCTACGGAGTATGTGCGACAAGTTGTTAAAAGATTTAAGTCGACCATTCACAGTAACCCAGAAGCAAGGAGACCAAGCAAGCACTGTAGTGATTTCCAACGTGCGTGGAGTAAGCCATCCTTTGAAAAAAGTCATAGGCCTGCCCCCCCCCCCCCCCCCCCCATGTGAAGCTCGTCTTTCCTGCCCCCATCAAGCTGGAAAACCTTTGCAAGTTATTAAACAAGGATCGCCCATCGTCAAAACTATGCGAAAAGAAACATGAAAAGTTCGCTGACTGCAAAAAAGGAGAAGCGTATGAGATACCATTATCATGTGGGTCATCTTACATTGGGCAGACAGGACGTTGCCTTAACGATGGGCTACGGGAGCAAAACAAATACTTAAAAGAAGGCGCAAGAAAAACCTTACCTGACCACATGGCCACACGCAAATGCACGGCAAACATTCACAAAAGCACGGCTCTCACAAAGTACCAGCATCAGCGTGTGCGCGAAATGTATGAAGCCTATTTTATTCATTGCAAGAGAAAAACCTGTGTCAGCGCGTCCCCCTTAACGCTGAAAAGAAACGAGATTAGATTCCTCGATGGTTGAGCATGCGCGGAAGCTTGCTATTGTTTTTATCTTTTTATGTTTTTATGCTGTGAGCGTTGCCCATGGGTATATATTGCTCTTGTCGCAATAAACTTTTTTCGGTTGTTAGTAGCGCTGGCGTGTGTGTCACCTTTCACTTTGTCTCGTCCTTAGCGCTTTGAATTTTTCTTGTTCTCACCTTTTTTATCTCTCTTCTATATTGATGTGAATTGCCGTTCCTCGCTGTAATGTACCCTGTGTCCTGAAAGTAAAATAAATATCTCTTGCCAAGGACCATGCCAGAGGAGGGCGGGGAGGGGGGGTGATTAAAAAAGAGAGAGGGTGCTAACTGGGCCCCAGCCCTCCCCCGGGAGACTGATAACTCGGTGCCTATGTCTCTGTGAACTCCATCAGCGTAGATGATTACAGTATTCTACTAGGGGAACTTCGCTCACCACTGTTGCACGCAGCGAAGTTCGCAGTCGCTCTGAACACTTGTAATATAAACATGTAGCCAATATAATACGCTTCACGGCATAGCTGCCACCGCCTATGCCTCGCTTCCCGGCTCAATCGAACGACGGCCATCTTTCCCAGGCAGAAGCGAGGTGGAGGGGCCGAGACGTTGTGTAAAAAGCAGCCAATAGCTGCAATCCGGTTTCAAGCCGGACCCACACACTGGCACATAAGTAGAAGTTGGTCAACTTTTCCTCCGGCGATTATATGGACAGTGCGGTCGCTCGTCCGCATGCCGCGCGGAACGCGCAAAAAACCGATCGCACAACAGACCTTAACCCCATAAATCTATAGCGTCAACAGCTTAAGGCTAGGCTTAAGTGCCTCCTCGAGTTTTTTTATTTATTCAATAGCTGTACGGCGTAATATCGAATTTGTTGAGGCTGAACTTGACATATTCACCTCTGAATGTTGTCTAATGACTGTAAAAAAAGTCACGACATGCAGTGATTTGTCAGCAGCAATGCTAATCATAATTAGAAAATTTTGTCACAAGTCTCACCTTTCCTAATGGAAAAAATATATTCCCTCTCTGAATGCGCAGTGAAAAACTTCCAGGCTGTTTCAAAAGACGCAGTTGTGTGGGTGCGCGATGCGGTCGTTCAATGGGAGAGCCATAAACCACACAGTTAGTGGATGTGCTCAGGGTAAGAGCAGGAAAAGCGACTTTGTTGATAACTTTTGGCGGCCGTCGCAGAGCTTGGCTGCTTGAAACGTTCGTTCTCATCTTTCTTTTCCCACTTTCGTCGGCAGCGGTAATAATGCAACATAATTTAAGGAGTGCGCGATCTAAGCGCGGTCTTTCTCCATACAATCTCCGACAAATAAATTCTCGCCCGCCATACCGGTGACGGTTCTTCGTAGTATACATCCGTTGCGTGCTAGAAAGAGCAATTTAGGTTAGATCACGGGCTTTCTGAAGCCCATCGCTTTTAATGGAAGTCATCGAGAGCAGCTTTTGACTTTGTTTTCCAGACAGGAGCAAACGATCAGGAGCCTCCAGACGCCTCGCAGACAGTTGACACTAGCGACTGGCTTGTATATAAATGCCTGACACAGGCCACGCTATTATCAGACGTTCAGCTAATGTGCTCCACCTCAAGCTAAAAAACTCATCCACCGTACAGAGGCTATCGCAGATCTATAGGAACATGGCGAAAGTCGTTATTTTGGCTTTCTTGTTGCTGTTAGCGACCTCCTGCCTTTGCCAGGACGACAGCAATGGTGAGTGGTCCGAACAAAGGCGGCACAAGCACCTCTAGGGCTTGCTCACCTAAACCCCTGTTCCCGTCATCGTAGTGTTCGTACTAGGATTGAAGCCTAAAAAATGCATTCAAGGGCTTGCGGGGCACATTTTCACCAACTCTGTAAACTGTTTTTTGCAATAACCATTTGGAGTCCAAGGTCGAAGACCGCAAATATCAGCCATATCCTTACAAGCGTACCATGTATAAACGACCATCAGTAGCCGCGTTAATAGAAGGATAGGAGGAGGAGGTTACTGCAGTAGCAGTATCCCCCAGTGCTTATCCAATATAGGACAGTGTAGCGTTTAGCAAAAGCATTGCGCTCCC
Organism: Amblyomma americanum; assembly: GCF_052857255.1. Taxonomy (NCBI): domain Eukaryota; kingdom Metazoa; phylum Arthropoda; class Arachnida; order Ixodida; family Ixodidae; genus Amblyomma; species Amblyomma americanum. Next base: position 106,207,762 of record NC_135498.1, read on the forward strand.
CCTGTTCGAACCGAGTTCTCCGAACAGCACTTGTCAAGTTCGTCTTCGCGCTGTAAGCACGTGGCGTCAAAAATTCGAACGAAAGGTATCGGCTGTGCGCTATCATAAATAGAAAAATGCTTTATTTGTGAGAACACCTAATAGCCGTGTAGAAACTTAAAATTCGTCTTTACATTTATTCAAAAGCTACGCGGCAGCCCACTGCCTCTTGTTGTCAGTGGTAGCAAGATCAGAATAGCGAAAGACTGAGCTCGGCATATAAACTAAGCCGCGTACCTTCAGCGCCATCTTCATGACAACTTGGGAAACTGGCATCACTCAATAAGCGATATACTGAGAGTACTTTCTCAGTGGGCACTGGGAAAGGCGCCATTCGGTAGTTACAGTGTGCCATGTACAAACTATTCAGCATGTAAATGCAGAATGCTAAGATTCCGTGAGAAATTTCGCAAGGAAGTTCTTTCTATATATTTCACAGAGTATTCTGTCATGACTGTTGGCAGAGCGAGTAATAAGTTGCAAAAAATTGGAGATATGATGAGTTTGATGTGCCGATTACCAACGTTAGCGTTAACAGATGTCTGGTACTAAGTCGGTTGATATTCTTGGGCCCACAGCACGAAATTAACATCGCTGAGCGCAGCTCGCGGAGAAGAAACCTAAGTGGGTAAACTAGGAGTGCGGCTCAGTGACGATAATTTCGTATATTTCGGCTTGCTTGTAATGAGAATTTATATCTTGCCATTTTTTACTCTCTGACAGAAATCGAGGGTAGGGGAATCGGATGCATAAGGATCATACCGAAGGAGAAGGTGAGTGACTAATATTAGCTTTAAGTTCGGATTCATTGCTTCAGCTGCATTTGTAATTTTTCTTCCCTCGCAGTCGAAGATTGGTGGTCGAGTGATATCGTGCACGTACCCTTGCGTCGGTATCCCTCCTCAAGCTGCAAAGGAGCGTGACGGAACGCCGTGCTGGGTAGGCGTACATTGCCGTTTCCTTTCTTTGTTAAACTATTTCATGCTATGAAATGTGTTGACTTTCACATAGCTGAGCCCACGCATTTTGTTATTAGCATGTATTACCGAATTGTGATTGTTTAATTTCACTACTTTATCTGGTGTTTTCCCGCTGTACCAATGCCAAGTGAAAAAGCCGAGTCACACCGTATGTGCACGTATATTTCATTTATTCTCTGTGTTTCCCGCCTTCCGAAGTGACTGCGAGTAACGCGATGGTGAAATATTCTTGCACCTTTGACATGACGTCACAGCTTCCTTGGGTCGATGCCAGCTAAACCGTCAGATACGCGATCCCATGGCATAGTGCAAACTCATTTGCACCTACAACATCTTAGGGCCACAGGACACCTATTCCCAAATACAATCATTAATTCATTGGTATCACGAACCTTGACCTGTGTTTTATATGATTATTCTAGGAAGACTCGCAGCTGATTCTATGTATTACATTCCACATCTTCGTTCTTTTTTTTTTTGTGATCCTGTTTTACTCTCTTTTTGCTGCAGCTGGAATAGCCACTGTGTAATAATGGTTTTTTAAATACCAATGAAATATTTCAGATTCGTTCCTTATGATTCTTTCTTTCTTTCCTTATGATTTTTGGAAACATCTAGAACTCGTTCTGGAAAGGCAAATGCAAGAACGGTTCATGCATGCAAAAATAGCCATCTGGTTTACGGCCTAAGTCTGACTGGGCGAGACTTGAGAACTTTTTCGCACCAATACTCCGTCATCTGAAGGGACCCAATGAATTACTTGCGACGACTTCAACTGCATCGTCAGTTTTTTTTTTTCCTTTTGGAATAATAAACTTGTTTCCCGCATGACTGTGCTGCATGCGTCTTCTTGAAGTTACAGCTGCATTTGTACTCACATTTCTTTCTGCTTTGTGGAAGGCTGCAGTCCCTTCACCTTTGTGGCGCAGGCTGAGGTTCACAAAGATTCTTCTGCACATCGCACAAATCCTGCACAAACTTCATAATTATTGACGTGTTCTTATATTGACCAGCAGACACGTTTTCTGCACGCTTTGTTGGAATAAAGTTTGGTGTTATCTAATTTCATTTTATTGGTGGCCTTCCCATGTGGTTTCTGCTCGCTTGAGCACACTCCAAAGTTTCCTTGCACACAGTGATGTTCCAGTCGGATAAAGTTTTCTCGTCTCACGGAAATTATTGAGTAAAATTCAAGAAAAAGAGAACCTTAACGTATTTTAAGGAATTTTTTGAGCCGGATGGTCTCGTTTTTAATATGGGTATATTTTTCGAAGAACTACAGGAAGAATGAGAAAACGGGGCCTTATAAATATAATTCTCACTTACGACACGGAACATCTAAGATTTCACCGCCATGTTACGGCACTCGAGTTTTCTCTTATTAATTTTTGGCGCCTATCACATTTGGATACTTTATCTCATGTTAGAATCTTACAGGTTATATTATATACCTATTCCAAAACTTTGTTACTATTAAATCTCTTGGTTCAAGCATCCAAGTGACAGATGTACTCTTTCATGGTGTAATGTGAAATGGCCTGTGCGGGGAGAACATTAACATATGACCTGTTAATGTGTTGTATTCCAACAGAGTAATTCTTAAATTTGGTAAAGTCCACAAGCAAAATGGCCTTGAAATTGAGCATGAGAAGTCCCGAGAATAGGTCAATGATTCTTTCTGATATACTAAGCAGAGCGGCGCCAGTCCATGGCGTGCTGAATGCGGCCTGAAAACGCGACAGAAATTCCGAAATTGATGTCATTATTTTTCCATCTACATATATAAAAACAAACAGCGCCGAATTATTCCCCACCAACCTTGCATCAAGTTTACCAAATATGAAAACTCCAGCGCGCTATAGAATAAAGAAAAATTTAATAATATTTAAAACTTCAAAAAGTGGCATTTTGCCCACCCCATTGGACAAAATGACAGTAAATTTCGCGGTGCCAAAGGAGGCACTTTTCAAAAATGAGGATATTACTTTTCGTTGCAATAAATGGCACGAAGTTGGCGCCATGGACTCCTCAGCAATCTTTGAGTTTTGTTCAATGGCACGCTACACTTTACTATGTTCGACAGGTGGTCTCTGCGTGTAGCCTGGCTGCGCTGTTGTTTTGAACTTCCTGCCTTCATCGCAGTTTTCTTGCGGTTTTGTGTACCAGTTGATGCTCATTCGCTCGGCCCTGTTGAATTACCTGCGACTGCGATCGATTTGTGGAGCGTGAACACGAGAGGTCAACTCGAGCCTCCGTTCGGCCAGAGCAAACATAGCTTGCTTCACTGACAGAATGTTTTGCGAGAACTGTGCCTGCCCGTCGCACAGAGCATGACACTCAGGCAAGTTCCGAAGATCTTTTATACGTTTTTGAGAGGTGTTCAAGCACGCAGTGGCGAAACCCACTAACATATAAGGAAGAAAAACCTACAGACATGGACAAATCCTTATGTTTTTCTGCCCTATATGTAAGCTTTCACTCTGCAGTTATGTCTCAAGAAAGTAAGCAACTTGCCGAAAAGCTCCGTTTGCTGCTTTTATGCGCATTTTGCTTTTTAGATTCTCTCATCGCCTTTGCATTTCTGTGATGGGCGCCTTGAAGAACACTATAAACCGAAGCATGCGTCACTTGTGAGCTTTCTTCATGTTTTCTGTCCGCAAGCTGGTATTGCATGGTTTCCATTTGTACGTTCAGACTACCCTAAATAGCGGTAAATCAAATAATAGGGCTTTAGAGCGAGCAATAAAACAATTAGATTCACTTGAGCTCCACCAGACCATCACAACATCGTGCTTTGTCCCGCATGCAGCCTGTTTCAAAAACAGATCTATCTTAATTACCCGAAGGGCAAGAATTCATCAACTTTGCATAAGATAAGACCAATAACCATTTGTAATAACCAAACCCTTGCGTGAGGCTGACTGCGCCGCACAGTTGTGAAAAAGTTTGCGTGCAGGACTTCGTGCCTTTTCGGCCGCTTTCTGGTTCACCAAGTGCCCCCTTTCAATTGTTTTCCTCAGCTTGAAATGAGCCAAACTGGGGAACAATCAGTCATTTATAGCGGACCAGCGGCCGGTCATAGTATGCAAATATCAAGATAATATGTGTTATTCTTGGATTTCCGCAAAGCATTTGATAAGGTGTCGCATAACATATTAATTAATAAATTAAAGTATTATATTAAAAACGACCGGATACTTACGTGGATTACAGCTTACCTCTCAGACAGGTGCCAATTCGTAACTCTAAACAATATATCTTCTAGCGATGTCCGGTTTATGTCTGGCGTCCCCCAGGGATCCGTTTTGAAACCACTCTTATTTCTATTGTTTATTAATGACATTGTGGCAGATATTTCAGTCTGCGTGAAGCTGTACGCGAATGACTGTATTTTATATCAAGTGGTGTCTTCAGTTGATCACCAGGTACGTCTAAATAATGACCTAGCCAGGGTTGTTGCATGGTGCAACAAATGGCAGATGTGCATTAATTTTGAAAAAAACGTTTTTATGAAAATTACACACAAGAAAATACCTCTTCATTTTCTGTACGGTACTAACAACATATCATTATTAGAGGTGACAGAGTATAAATATTAAGGCCTATGGATTACTAACAACCTTTCGTGGTCAAAACACATAGACGCTGTTGTAGGAAATTCAATGCGGAAACTCTTCTTGAAGCGCTCATTAAAGTAATCCCTACCTAGTGTTCGTCTATTGGCATACCTTTCCCTCATCCCTACGTTACTAGAGTATGCTGTAATCATCTGGGACCCTTTCACGGTAACAAACATTCAGAAATTAGAGCGAATACAGCATAAAAAAGTTACATTTATTTTTAACTCATATGGCCATGCATCTGGAAGTGAGCTCGTGAGGCGAAGTGGGTTACCCTCAGTTGTGGAGCGCAATCGTGTTTGTCGATTAAAGATTTTCTTCCAGCTCATAAAAGGTCATTATAAAGTTAATACTTCTAATTATTTTGCTTACTCCTCAGGTCAGAACACGAGAGAAAGGCATGCTCTAACAATAACACCTTTGAACGCACAAAATAACTGCTTTAAATATTCTTTTTTTCCGAGGACAATTACTGAATGGAATAAACTTAATAGCGAGACTGTTAATCATAATTCTGTGGAGATGTTTAAAAAGTGCCTGCAAATGTTATGAATTTGAGTGTTTATATGCTTGTATTTTGTTGTTTTTTTCCCACCCTGCTATGATCTGTACTAGATCGCAGTATCTATAAATAAATAAATAAAAATAAAGTTTGGTTTTATCTAATGTCATTTTATTCGTGGCTTTCCCATTTGGTTTCTGCTCGTTTGAGCTCACTCCAATGTTTCCTTGCACACAGTGGTGTTCCAGTCGGAAAGCTTTTTCTCGTTCACGGAAATTGATGTGTAAAATTTGGGGAAAAGAGAACCTTTACGTATTTCAAGGAATTTTAGGAGCCGGATTGTCTCGCTTTTTAGGTGGGTATATTTTTCGAAGAACTACACGAAAAAATGAGAAAACGGGTTCTTATAAAGGTAATTCTCGCTTACGACACGGAACAGCTAAGATTTCACCGCCATGCTACGGCACTCGAGTTTTTCCTTACAAATTTTTGGCGCCTATCACATTTGGATATTTTATCTCATGTTGGAATCTTACAGGTTATATTAGATTCCTATTCCAAAACTTTGTTACTATCAAATCTCTTGGTTCAAGCATCCCAGTGACAGATGTACTTTTTCATGGTGTAATGTGAAATGGCCTATGCGGGGAGAACATTAACATATGACCTGTTAATGTGTATTTCAACAGAGTAATTCTTAAAAATTTGGTAAAGTCCACAAGCAAAATGGCCCTGAAACTGAGCATGAGAAGTCCCGAGAATAGGTCAATGAGTCTTTCTGATATATTAAGCAGAGCGGCGCCAGTCCATGGCGTGCTGAATGCGGCCTGAAAACGCGACGGAAATTCCGAAATTGCTGTCATTATTTTTCCATCTACATATATAAAAAACAAACAGCGCCGAATTATTCCCCACCATCCTTGCATCACGTTTACCAAATATCGAAACTCCAGCGTGCTATAGAATAAAGAAAAATTTAATGATATTTAAAACTTCAAAAAGCGGCATTTTGCCAACTTAATCGGACAAAATGACAGTAAATTTCGCGGTGCCAAAGGAGGCACTTTTCAAAAATGAGGATATTACTTTTCGTTGCAATAAATGGCACGAAGTTGGAGCCATGGACTCCTTAGCAATCTTTTAGTTTTGTTCAATGGCACGCTACACTTTACTATGTTCCACAGGTGGTCTCTGCGTGTAGCCTAGCTGCGCTGTTGTTTTGAACTTCCTGCCTTCATCGCAGTTTTCTTGCGATTTTGTGTACCAGTTGATGCTCATTCGCTCAGCCCTGTAGAATTACCTGCAACTGCGATCGATTTGTGGGGCTTGAACACGGGAGGTCAACTCGAGCCTCCGTTCGGCCAGAACCAACATAGCTTGCTTCACTGACAATGTTTTGCGAGAACTGTGCCTGACCGCCCGACAGAGCATGACACTTAGGCAAGTTCCGAAGTGATTTTATACGTTTTTGAGAGGTGTTCAAGCACGCAGTGGCCAAAACCCACTAACATATAAGGAAGAAAAACCTACAGACATGGACAAATCCTTACGTTTTCCTGCATTATGTGTAAGCTTTCACTCTGCAGTTATGTCTCAAGAAAGTAACCAACTTGCCGAAAAGCTCGCTTTGCTGTTTTTATGCGCATTTTGCTTTTTAGATTCTCTCATCGCCTTTGCATTTCTGTGATGGGCGCCTTGAAGAACACTATAAACCGAAGCATGCGTCACTTGTGAGCTTTCTTCATGTTTTCTGTCCGCAAGCTGGTATTGAATGGTTTCCGTTTGGACGTTCAGACTACCCTAAATAACGGTAAAACAAATAATAGGGCTTTAGAGCGAGCAATAAAACAATTAGATTCACTTGAGCTCCACCAGACCATCACAACATCGTGTTTTGTCCCGCATGCAGCCTGTTGCAAAAACAGGTCTATCTTAATTACCCGAAGGGCAAGAATTCATCAGCTTTGCATAAGATAAGACCAATAACCATTTGTAATAACAAAATCCTTCCGTGAGGCAGACTGAGCCGCTCAGTTTTAAAAAAAATTTGCGTGCAGGCCTTTTCGACCGCTTTCTGGTTCACCAAGCCGCCCCGCTCAATCGTTTTCCTCTGCTTGAAATGAGCCAAACTGGGGAACAATCAGTCATTTATAGCGGACCAGTGGCAGGTTATAGCATTTAAATATCGAGATAATATGTGACTCATTTAAAAGCCAATGGGTTGTAAGACCCATAATATTGCGTTTTGCGCCATGCCGCTTTTGTAACTCTCCCGTACGCTTATCTTTTGGAATATGAATGAAATGCTACTTAACGTTAACCTCTGGCGAGGGGCAAGTTAGTGTTGCGGCATATGCTAAAGGAACACTAATGTAGAGTAGGCAGCTCCTGCTACTTGGAATAGAAAAATCGAACGCATCTCAACGCTCCACTCTGGCTCTGGTTATTGTAGTCACATCATTGAGAGAGTACAGGTTTAACACTCTTACGTAGAACACTTATAGCAGCCCAGAGGGCAGCACAAGGCAGTCCACTGGTGCAAGAGAATTTATTTTAACCCAGTCGTCACACGTATCTCGTTCATTTTATCTCCCCACTAAGTTTGTTTTTTTTTCCTTGAAGACAGAAAGATGTTCTCTAACTATAAACTTATGAGCACTACCCCTTGTGAGATACTTGATCACAAAGTTTTGATTCTTTGTAGGGGAATGCCAGCGCTAGAGTAGAGTCTACCTTTTTGTTGTGATTGCGTATTAATGGTGACGGAGTATATCTCTTTGTGTGCAGGACATTTCTGGCGGTTCCCACCTTTCCAGCCGGTAGCCTCCTTATAAAGTTCACTGGCCACTGACCATGGTGAAAACAAATGACGTTTGGAAGCGCTTTCGGCTCCCGTGTTCACAATGAGGCAACCGGCTTGACGTCTCCGGTTTTTGTAACACTGAGTAGAGTTTTTAGTGGTTCGGCATAGAGAGAATGCATGGTGTCATCATTCTTGTTTTGCGCGTTTGACGTTTCTTTTTTTTTAACACAGCGCTTCATGTACGCAGACGCTGTTTGAGATACGCCGAAACGTCTGTACCCCGACCGGTCTTAGAGGCAGAATTTCATGATAGGAATAAAAGAAAAAAAATGAACCGGGATATTCAGGTACCAACAGTGTGAGAGTTCATCCGGCATGGGTATTTTGGGAAGTATGTGTGTCGTAATAAAGTCGAATGTCCATATTACTAAGTATACTCAGCTTGTATATGCCAATTTATCCCCACGACGTGAACGTTTACCAAAAACTAACTTTTAGCATGCGCATACCACACTTTATTCATTTCATGCTTGCAATGAACTCTCCGCCATTCCAGTATTAGATTCTGTGTCATGCTCCGCTGCTGAAAGCTACGGAAGGCGTCATATTTACGAGTGCACAAACCCACACTTTAGAAGCACTGTCACTATGCTTTGTGTATATTTCATGCACTTGTAGCCCAAAACAACTTTTGACTAATAAAAACTGCTTAGGACCACTGCTTCTCTATGGAACTGAACCACAGTGGTGCTTTTTAAATACGCCAATTCTGATTACCCTCCGCTGCTGCAAAGAGATCGATGTCTCACAGAAATCTAGTGGTTCTACTTCTCTTTGAAGGCTTAGAGAACTGGAAACGCATCAAGACACGGAAGTTTACCAGAACAGAGCGAACCTGCTCAGAGAAAAACTGGCTGCGTGACGGGTGACAAAGTTGATGACACTGATATATTTCTCTTTTTGGGATGTCTTTCTTACTTAAAGTAGGGAATTGCGCGAGTTTGCGCCCGTCCTTGTCTTTTCTCGTCTGTGTCTTTTTTAGCGCAATTCCCTTCTTTAAGTATGTACGACCGACTCGCCCAACAACGTGCTCTCCTGAAAAATGTCTTTCTTAGTCTGAAAAAAATCTGAGTGGACACTTAAGCTTCGCCCTCAGGGTATGACGCAATAGATTTACATATGCTTCCGGGAATTGGTCATTCTCCTCTTTACATTCATCGATCCCTGGGGGACCTCATACCACTCCTGGCGCTCTGGAGCAGCGGTTAAGCGATCGTCCTGCGAGAGCAGCTGATGCTATCGATGAGTCATGTGCGACAAGGGCTACTCTCATCGGCGGCTTCTAGCAACCAATCATTAATTTAACTGCCACCAGCTACTGTTGTCAGTTTGCTGACTATTCGGTGGACAGGTTGTGAAGACGCCACGAGGTCATCAGACTAAGATCGCCCACCTAGATTGCCTCTAAGTCGATTTCTCGCTCACAATGCCGACGAACACACCGGATTTTTTGCACGACAAAAGCCTTGACGCTGTCGCGTTTATAATCTGCGTGGGCTTTAGATGCTCTCTCCATATGTTGCGCGTAAACGAGTGCATAAACTGCGGGCTCTGGAGAGGTTTCTTTTCCCCCTTGTAATCTACTATAGCAAAGAGTATTACATACTAGAAACATCTATTATCTCCTATCAAGTCAACGCATATTTGATCGCGGCTCACATTTCATGATACCGGCAGCTGAAATAAAACTTCCGCGCAGCCAAAAACAAACTAAAGTGCCGAATGAAAAGGTTAAGCCCCAACTTATCTGACACAGGACGTAATAGGTCTCGTTTGTTTCATTAACTGGTTGGCTTAGGTTAAGAGGTTTAACACCCGAAAGCGACTTAGGCTACGACGGACGCCGTAGTGCCCGGCGCCGGTCATTTCAACCAGCTTGGGTGCTTTAATGCGCACTGACATCGCGCAGTACAAAGGCCTCTAATATTTCGCCTTAATCGAAATGTGACCGCCACGGCCGGGATTGAACCCGCGCCTTTCGGCTCAGCAGCCGAGCACCATTACCACAGAGCCACCGCGGATGAGTGTTCCTATAATATTTTTTTCTTTATTGCCTGGCTTTGACTCATAAAATTTAACCAAAAAAACACTCAACAAAAACCACACAAAACACTATGTACATAAGACACTGTCGTGGTCAGCCAGCATGAGTCTGGCTTCGTCATTATAAAATTCACGAAGCATACAGAGAGGCTCTAGCCTCGAGAGCCACTCGGAAGGCTCCGCAGCTGCTTTCTGGATGGCCAGAAAGCAGTCCATTCTTTCCCGAAAATAAATTCGGGCAGGTCGTGCGTCTTTGTCACAATAATAGCCTGCCATTCTGGAGCGCCATATACAGTGGAGGCCCAAGAGCATTATGAGATCAAATGGTACCCCATCCTTCACTTGTCCTTGTGGCGTCATTAAACCCGCCCGCTGGATTGCAAGCAAACTGCGCGCCGTAGCAAGTGGCGGTTAAACTAATGGTCATTTGCGAGAACTTGCCCATGAGGAGCAACCTGGATCGCATAAGCCCCATCGATGGCAGCAGCGGCTATCGCAGGGCCTTCGCTTACCCGCTGCACCACGGCGCCTGGAGTGGTATAGGGACTCCAAGGGATCTTTGAATGTAAAGTCGAGATCACCATTCGGCATATATGGGCGTTAAACCAGTAAAGCAATCGCGTCAGACGCTTAAGTCGGAGCTTAAGTGCCTCCTAAATTTTTTTATTTATGCAATCGTTGTACAGCGCAATATTGAATCCGTTGAGGCTCATCTAGGTAGACTTGGCAACCTGACATATCCACCTGATAAAGTTATCTAATGACTGCAAAAACCGTGACGATATGCGGTAACTTGTGAGCTAGCATACTGATCATTATTAGAAGATTTTCTAAAAACGAGCCTTCGCCTTTTCCAATGGAACCAATATATTCTTTCTTTGGATTTGCAGTGGAAAAACCTCCGGTCTCTTTCAAAGACTAAGTATTGTGGGTGCGCGATGTGGTCGGTCAGCAGGAGAGCCATAAACCACACAGCTAGAGAATGGGCTTACGGTTAACAGCAGAAAAAGCGACTTTGTCGAGAACTTTTAGCGGCAGTCGCAGACCTTCGCACGTTCGTCCGCATCTTTCCTTTTACCACCTATAGGGACTCCAAGGGATCTTTGAATGTAAAGTCGAGATCACCATTCGGCATATATGGGCGTTAAACCAGTAAAGCAATCGCGTCAGACGCTTAAGTCGGAGCTTAAGTGCCTCCTAAATTTTTTTATTTATGCAATCGTTGTACAGCGCAATATTGAATCCGTTGAGGCTCATCTAGGTAGACTTGGCAACCTGACATATCCACCTGATAAAGTTATCTAATGACTGCAAAAACCGTGACGATATGCGGTAACTTGTGAGCTAGCATGCTGATCATTATTAGAAGATTTTCTAAAAACGAGCCTTCGCCTTTTCCAATGGAACCAATATATTCTTTCTTTGGATTTGCAGTGGAAAAACCTCCGGTCTCTTTCAAAGACTAAGTATTGTGGGTGCGCGATGTGGTCGGTCAGCAGGAGAGCCATAAACCACACAGCTAGAGAATGGGCTTACGGTTAACAGCAGAAAAAGCGACTTTGTCGAGAACTTTTAGCGGCAGTCGCAGACCTTCGCACGTTCGTCCGCATCTTTCCTTTTCCCGCGTTCGTCGCTGACACTAATAATGAAACATAATTAAAGAAGTGCGCAGCCTAAGCGTGGTCTGTGTCCATTCACTCTCCGACTAATAACTTCTCGCCCGCCACACCTTTAACGCTGCTTCGTAGCATACATCTGTTGCGTGTAAGAAAGAGCACTTTAGGTTAGATGACAGGCTTTCAATGCAAATCATCGAGAGCAGCTTTTGACTTTGTTTTCCAGACAGGGGCAAACGATCAGAAGCCTCCAGACGCCTCGCAGACAGTTGACACCAGCGACTGGCTTGTATATAAATGCCTGACACAGGCCACGCTATTATCAGACGTTCAGCTAATGTGCTCTACCTTAAGCTAAAAAACTCATCCAACGTACAGAGCTTATCGCAGATCTATACGAACATGACGAAAGTCGTTATTTCGGCTCTCTTGTTGCTGGTAGCGACCTCCTGCCTTTGCCAGGATGACAGCGATGGTGAGTAGTCCGAACAAGAGTGGTAAAAGTACCTCTAGGGCATGCTCACCTAAGCTCCTGTTCCCGCCATCGTAGTGTTCGTACTAGGATTGAAGGGACCGAATTCTGCAATATTTTGGTTTATATATGCATTCAAGGGCTTGCGGGGCACATTTTCATCAACTCTCTGACCTTTTTTTTTTTTTTGCAATAACACTTTAGCGTCCAATGTCGAAGACCGCGAATGTCACCCATGTGCTTACAAGCGCACTATGGATAAGTGACCTTCAGTATCATGTTGGGAACAGCGCTAATACAGGACGGAGAGAGAACACAACACAGGCGCTGACTAGCAACTGCCGTTTATTTCAGAAATACAGATATGTATTCATACCACAACTCCGCAGTCAAGAAAAACGAATTCAACTTGCTGCGCGAAAAGATTCTGAAAAAAAAAGGCACGTGTTCTTCGCCATCTTTTCGCACAGCAAGTTTAATTTGTTTTTCCTGACTTCGGGGTTGCGGTATGTGTGTATATATATATATATATATATATATATATATATATATATATATATATATATATGAAATAAACGGCACGTGCTAATCAACGCATGTGTTGTGTTCTCGCTCTGTCCTGTGTTAGCGCCGTTCCCAGCATGATCGTAAACCAACAAGCCCAACTCTCCACTCTTCTGGCCATCAGTAGCCGCCTTAATAGACAGATAGGAGGAGAAGGTTCGGAAGATGAAGAGGCAGTTGTAGTAGACGACAAAGAACGATGTAGTCGTGAAAAGGTACAGCGGCTTCTATGAAGAACTGATGGGAGTGTTTTAAACCTTTTTTCTTGCCTAATTGTACTGCTACCTCTCGAAATAAATGTGCTTGAAAGAGCCATGATTTTTGTAATTGAAGGGATAAGTAGCTTATGTGTAAAAGTTCATCGATTACTCCGGTAATTTGGTAATGTTATAGGCGCTGTCTACTCTTTTTGCTCTTTCGGCCTAGTCACCGCATTAGCAGTATCCCCCAGTGCTTATTCAATATACGACAGTATAGAGTTTCGCAACAGCACTGCGCTCCCCCTGTTTGAGCCGAAGTCTCCGCGCAGCACTTGGCAAATTTGTCTTCGAGCGGTGTGCACGTGGCGTCAAAAATTAGAACGAAAGGTATCGGCTGCGCGCTATCATAAATAGAAAAATGCTTATTTGTGAGAACTCCTGATAACCGTCTACAAACTGACAACCCGTATTTCCATTTACTCAAAAGCTTCGCGGCCGCCCACTGCCTCCTGTCGTCAGTGGTAGCAAGCACAGAACAGTGAAAGACTGAACTTAGCCTGGAAACTAAGCCGCGTATCATAAGCGCCTTCTACATGACCACTTGGGAAACTGTGAGTCAACAAGCGAAATACTGACAGGCCTTTCTTAGTTGGCGTAGTTAAAGGCGCCATTCGGCAGTTACAGTGTGCCATTTACAAATCATTCAGTGTGTTAATGCGGAATGTTAAGATTCCATGACAAATTTCGAAGGGAAGTTCTTTCTACATGTTTTACAAAATATTCTGTGATGAATTTTGGTAGGACGAGTAATAAGTTGAAACAAAGTGGAAATATAACGGTTTTTACGTGCCGATTACCAACTTTAGCGTTAACAGATGCCTGGTACTAAGTCGGTTCCAATCCTTGGGTCAACAGCGCGAAATTAACGTCGCTGAGCGCAGCTGAGTGAGAGCAGCCTAAGTGACCAAACTAGGGGCGCAGCTCAGAGAGGATAATTTCGTATAATTCAGCCTGCTTGAAAAGTTAATGAGCATTTTTATCTTGCCATATTTTACAGAAATCGAGCAGAGTGCAAGCGGGTGTAAGAGGATCATACCAAAGGAGAGGGTGAGTGACTCATATTAGCTTTAAATATGGATTCGTCGCTTCAGCTGCATTTTGTAATTCTTCTTCCCCCACAGTCGATGATTGGTGGTCGAGTGATAACGTGCTTGTACCCTTGCCTCAGCATCCCTCCTAAAGCTGCAAAGGAGCGGGACGGAACGCCGTGCTGGGTAGGCGTGCTTTGCCTATTCATTTCTTTGTTTAGCTACCTCCTATTATGGAATGTCTTCACTTGCACATACCTGAAGCCACCTATTTGTTATTACTATATATTATCGAATTTTGCTTGTTTAGTTTCGCTGCTTTAATTGATGTTTTCCTGCTGCTCCAAAACCAAGTCAAGAGGCCGAGTCACACCGTAGGTGCACGTATATTTCATTTATTCTCTGTGTTTCCGGCCTTCAAATGTGAAATGTGAATAACGCGATGGTGAAAAATTCTTGCACCATTGACATGACGTCACACCTTCCTTGGGCCGATGCAAGCTAAACGGTCAGATATGGAATCCCATGGCATAGTGCAAACTCATTTTCACCTGCCACATCTGATGGCCTGGGCCACCTATTCCCAAATGCAATCATTAATTCATTGGTATCACGAAACTTGACTCGTTTTTGACATGATTATTCTCGGAAGGCTCGCAGCTGATTCTATGTATTACATTCCACATCTACGTTCTTTTTTTACAATCCTGCTTTCCTATCTCTCTTTGCTGCAGCTGGAATAACCACTGTGTGGCAAGGCTTTCGTTAAATGTCACTTAAAGATTTCAGATTCTTTCCTTATGATTCTTTCTTTCTTTCCTTATGATTTTTGGAAACATCTAGAACTCGCTCTGGAAAGGCAAATGCAAGAATGGTTCATGCATGCAATAACAGCTGTGTGGTTTCTGGCCGGAGTCTGACTGTGCAAGACTGGAAAACTTTTTCGCACCAAAACTCCGTCATCTGAGGGGACCCAACGAATTACTTGTTCTGCGACTTCGACTGCATCGCCAGTTTTTTTCCTGTTTGGAATAATAAATTTATGTGCCCGCACGACTATGCTTCATGCGTCTTCTTGAAGTTACCGCTGCCTTTCTACTCACATTTGTTTGTGGTGTGTGGAAGCCAGCAGTCCCTTCTCCCTTTTGACGCAGGCTGAGTTAAATGCCTGGTTCACCAAGGCTCTTCTGCACATCGCACAAATCCTGTTCAAACTTCAGCATTATTGACGTGGGCTTAGATTGACCAGCAGACACTTTTTCTGCGCACCTTGTTGAAATGAAGTGTGCTTTTATCTAATGTAAGTTTATTCGCGGCCTTCCCATGTGGTTTCTGCTCGCTTAAGCTCACCCCGATGTCTCCTTGCACACAGTCATTTTCTAGACGCATAACATCTTCTCGTTCACGGAATTTGAAGAGTAAAATTTGGGAAAACGAGAATCTTTACGTATTTTAAGGAATTTTAGGAGCCGAATTGCCTTGGTTTTTAGATGGGCACATTTTTCGAAATACTTCAGGGAAAATGAGAAAACGGGGCCTGATCACGGAAATTCTCGCTAATTACACGGATCCTCTATGATTTCACCGCCATGCTACGGCACTCTAGCTTTTTTCTTATTTATTTTTGGCGCTTTGCGTGCCTAGTAGCTACCGTCGCTTACGTATCCTAGGGGCTCCCTTCGATTGTAGTCAAGTTCCTCAAAAACACTGAATGGTTTGTAGCAGACGCGTAGTGAAGCAAATTGACTTCTACCATTTTTAACTCCAAACTGACAGCCTACCGGTTTTTACAGCCTGGAAAGATTGCGAGATTGACACCGAGGGGGCGGGAGGCAAAGAAGTCATGAAGCCATTCTATCGAGTGCAATGCCGGCAAACTGCTGTAGCGATGTGACATCAGTGATTTACGCTTTAACGTTAGACGCCAAGTGTAGCCCTAGTCGTTCAGCCATGAAGGGACCAAGAGTCCCTCCTAGTTTCCTAGTTTAATTTGTTGTCACTTTACATCACATCGCTCGTGTATCTGAGACCACCTTCGCGCTTGGCAAGGATAAAACCGCTTCACAAGCGTAAGTTATGATACTACATAAAAGATTTGCGGAAATGGCTGTAAGCAATTAATCTGTGTGCGTCATTATAAGGAGTCATCCCAAATTTATCAAGGAATGAACAAATAGCAAGTGTGGCTGTGACCTCAATTACAGGCACCTACATTTTTGGCCGAATCGATTGAGAGGGGCTCAGTGGTTAGGGCGCTCGGTTACTGAGCTGGAGCTCCCGGGTTCGAACTCGGTCGCGGCGGCCGTTCTTCGATAGGGGCGAAGCGCAAAAAACGCCCGTGGGCTGTGCAATGTCAGTGCACGTTAAAGATTGCCAAGAAGTCGGAATTATTCCGCAGCCCTTCACAGCAACACCTTTTTCTCCCTTTCTTCTTTAACTTCTATTTTCCTCTCTTCCCTCCCTAACGACGAGGTTGAGGTCTCCAACGAGAAGCAAGCCATTTACTGCCCCATTTTATTTCCTTAAAAACCACTAACAAGGGAGGGTGGAGCGAGAAAAATCATAGGGAACTTAAGACTGCTTACTTGCTTTGAAGGCGAAAGCATTAGTTTGTCATCGTGAGCGTATGACCTCGGCACGGGTTGTGGACTGAGAAATCAAACAAAGGCGCGCCTCCGAACGCTGATTCCACAAACGCTGGATCCAGAAATGGTGGTGGTGGTAGTGGTTTTATTAAAAATAATAGTAAAATGGAAGGAAAAGATTTTTGCTAGCCCCGGCATCTGCCATCGATACTGAAGCACCTGAGCTGGGGCAGCGGAAATAAAGGATAGCAGGCAGAATGGAGAAATGAAATGAAAGAGTTGAGGGGACAGGAAGAGAGGTTAGGGGGAGAAGTAATATGTACAAACTATTTACACAATAAGAAATGTGTCCAGGTTGTGCGCGTGATTAGTTCATTTTAGAGGAATTAAATCACACGCGCACAGCACTGTGTTGGTTACAACTGGAGTGGGGCGTCCAATTATTAATCGTTCAAGGTAGAACTCGCGGAGCGTTCGGTCACTGCGTGTAACTACCTGACCTCCAGAAATGTCCGAGTGACACTTTCGGACACTCGATTCGACAGCATTTCGATGAGCTAGCCTCCAGTCTGAATAAGAGATGTATGCTCTAGGAGACGAGATATCATGCGACACCACCAGCAACGGTGTAAGGTCCCAATTCTGATACGACTATTGATTTTCGATAAAAGTAATCGCGCAGTAGCTGTCTGTCATTAAGGTAGACACCTCAACCGACGTGGTAAAGAGTCTGGGAAGGCATCCAATTGAAAGTACATATGTCATCGGTTCGAATCCCTGTCGCAAGCCATGTAGCTTGACAAAACGTGTAAGGTATATTCAACAAGAAATCGTATGACACCATCCGGAACGCAGTGCGACGAACGATTGCTCACAGTTTTAGTACGAATATGTAATCGGGAAAACTGGCGCCACATTGAAGTTAGCGAGTGCAGTATTCATAGAAGAACGCCATGTATATGACTGTCTGAATGGCACTGCTCGGCTTGCTGTGTGCATCCAACGGCGGTTTGATAACGTCACCCTATTAATGCGAAAGCATTTCTCGCCTCATGAGTGACGTTGACAGGATGTGTCACCATGGGCTGTGGACAGAGCGTGTCCTCATTAACAGTAGACCATCCAGTAAGAGTATAATTATCATCTGTAATGAATAATAATGATTGAATGGAAATTTTGAATGACCGAATTAGTGAATAAAAATTTATCATAATGCAATTATTTCGCTAATTACTCCGAATATTTCAAGAAATTTGCGAATTATTAGTAATTCCTCTGAAATTAAAAACAATGATAACATTATAATCACCGAACAAATTTTGTATTTATCAACAGTAATAATGATGTAATGTGTATTAATTAATAAATCGATAGTGATAAAGCACCTAATTTAATTGATTTTTTTTTATCTCATAAAACAATGATAATCAATGATGAATGACATTAGCAAGCGACACAGAAGGCAACGGAACTCCAAATGCTTTCGCGTTTCCGCACGGAAGGAGGCTCAAGTGCACCTTTATTTTTTTTTCGTTCCATCGCTGGGACTTACTGTACCATCTGTGAGTACGCACAATAACATACTAACCCATCAACACATGCCGCCATCTTTACTCGTAGAGGTTGGTTCAGACGAGCGGACCGGATCGCGGATGATCCGGGCACTTCCGCGCGATCCTCGTGCCACGTGACGTGAACGCCACATATTTCAGCGACATTGAGCGGATGGCGCGGATTTCCTCAAGCCCGCGGAACCGGTGAAAAGGCCAGCGCCTTATTCAGTCCGTGCAATACCGTGGTCCGTGGCTAAGCCGGCGGACCAAGATTGTTTTTGCTCTTTTTTGCTTCATCGTTGTTAGGTCTGTCAACTTGGGCTCGCTCGTCTGGCTATCTACCCGTAATAAAGTCAGGTTTGCTTCATGTGAGTGCCTTTCGTTTTGGAGCGGTTTTCGTCGCATTTGCAGTTGGAGCGTAACATTGTGCCTCCTCCTTGTCGTGTGTTTTGTTCACTGCGTTGTTCGCCCCGCGTTTGCTCCACTGCGTCGTTCTTGCGCGTGTTTGTGCCTTTACGTGAGTGCCTGCTTTCGTCTGTCGTTTTTGCTTATTATAAGTGAAGTTGGAAATAAAGCCCTCAGTGACAAAGCGACCGTCAAGTTTTTGGCTCTTCTTGAGAGCTGTCAACCGATATGGAACATTGGACCCGCTGACCACCTCAACGTGGCGCTGAGAAGTATGTTATGGCAAAAGATCGGCACAGAAATAGAGGTTCGTAATCCCCAGTCGGCGCCGAAAGCAGTCGGTAAGTAACGTTTTTTTCTTTTGTCCTTCTGAAACATTCGTGCGATGGGACTTTCGTCGCTGCTCTTGAAGCCGCCGCGGTGGCTCAATGGTTAAGGCTATCGGCTGCTGACCCGAAAGATGCGGGTTCGATCCTGGCCGCGGCGCTCACATTTCGATGGAGGTGAAATGCTAGACGACCCTGTATTGTCGTTGTCAGTGCATGCTGAAGAACCCCAGATGGTCGAAATTTCCGGAGCCCTTCAGTACGTCGTCCCTTATAGCCTGAGCCACTTTGGGACGCTAAAACACCCTAGACGAAACCAAACTTACCCTTGCGATTCATTTTATTTTGTTACGATTCCCTACTCAAGGTTCTTGAAGGTACTGTTTGGAAATAACCGCCAGACATTTCGTTAAGAAATGGCGCGTGACGAAGAGCGGCCAGGGCAGCGAAATTTTGCACTGGCGTGTGGCGATTCTAGTCGTGCTTGGTGTTCTTGGATGCTGCAAAGAAGAACGAATCAAGATTTGTCACTGAAGGGTTTGGAGAAGTGTAAAATGTGAGGAACTTCTCCGGTTTATCTAGCACGAAGTTAGCGAGAAAACTATTGGGCTTTTTTAAGTAATTATTGAAGAAGTAATGCGATAGCCATGAGCTACAGTACACGGGTTTTTTCTGGCGGGTTATGTGCATCGGCTACCTATACACCTACACTGTTTGTAACTGTTTTAAACTGTTTATTCATTTTTTTTCTTGGGTCCTCCTACCCATTCCGTCCCCTAAGAGTGAAGTTTTGGGGGTGGGCAAACCCAAAGTTTTCGGGTCCTTGAAGTCTTAAAATTTGGCGGTACTGATGACGTAATCTCCCTCTCGACCGAGCTGAGTATTTCGTTACACAGAAGCCGCAAAATTTTTGGGTGACGACAACCTAAGCGTTAGAGCAGTAAAATAGCGGCTGAAACTATATAAAATATACACGTTCAATTCCGCTACTGCGATACTGATAATGAAGATAAACTGCAAAATAGCGCACGCACTGCGCTTGCGCTCATTGCTTTTCAAACTTGCTTTCCTTGCTAAACAACTACCTGAGAGTCAGCGCTGAACTCAGCCTTTCAAATTTCTTATCAGAGCCACCAAGTCAAGCCACTCGCTACACCGGTTGCGAGACGATGACTGAAGTGGAGCGCTCCCAAGCGTCACATAGGCAAAAGTGACTCCAAGTTGAACGACAGGTGGCAGCCATGGTATCTTGGCAGGGGACTGCAGCTCAACAGGAGCTTGGTCGTACGTCATCTGCTCATCCGCATTGCCAAGCTGACCAACCAACTCGGCCACTCAGGGCTTCTGCCTCCAAGAACTGAAAAAAGTAGCTTGCTTAAGTTGACAGAGAAGATTCCGCCGGAACGTTCAGCAAGATGGTTCCGTGTTACTTTCGGAAATTAAACGGCAAGAAGAGGTAGCTATGTCAGCCAGATATCACTGACGCTGTTTTGCCGCATTGCTGCGAAACAGAAAGCAACGACCAAGCAGAGTCTGCAGATGGGTGGGAGTATACAGTGCTCGAATAAATAAATGTTCAACTCATTGTCGTGCTTTATTTCTGAACGATGAAGATACCGCGCAAGTACGAGCGCTGCTTCCTGCAAGTGAAATACATGTGAAGAATAGTGTGCAAGCTACTCATTACAACCATTGCAACATGTCCACAGAGAGAAGACAATTTTCCTATATGCAACTTCATTCACTGCTAAAAGAAAACTAAGCCTTAGTGAGATTGTGAACCCAAGCCAGCTAACATGAAGGAATTTCCCATAATAAAATGGAATGCTGGTGATACTCAAAAACCGCCAGAATCTGAATACACGCTTGCGCTAAACGTATATTTTGTACTTCAACATATGTTGCGCATATGATAGAGGGTGGAGTAGCAGCGGAAAGTTTTAATTAGACTCTGAAAAGTGTTTGTGACAAAGCAAACGCGCATCACTCATACAAAATTAAGAAATCAAAAGGACTCTGCATAAAATTTTTCTTTTTAAACTAATAACTACACAAAAGACATACCACCAACTGGAATATGAAAAGCATTGCAAGTCAGTGTACAGTTAAGCAGATCGAGTCACCCAAACAGTGAGAGTAGGAAAATCACCGAGCAGTCTTTTCTGCTAGTGAATTAGCATAAGCTTTGTACCTCTGCCATGGCACTTTTCCTTGACCACTAAAGTAGTTCGAAAGGTCATCACATAGCGAACCTGCTACAGCCTAAGCCGACCCCGGATGTTTCAACACAAAAAGAAAGTGTCCACTCTACTCTCAGGAGCTGCATCGGCTCGTTGTACCTGCTCAACAGCCAGAAAGTTGTGAAGCACACAAACTGTTCCAACGTGCAGATTGGTTCTGCTCGCAATACAGTGTGTAGAAACCAAAACGCTTTGAGAGAATCCCGAATTCATTTTCGACGACGCGACAGGCTCTGGATGGTCTGCAAAAGCAGGTAACACTCATTTGCAAAGTCACCGTTTTCAGGAATTAGTTAAGAAAATGGAGCGGCCTGACTTCTACGGGCGTTCACACTTGCAAGAGCGAACCTCTAGTCGCATTCCCGGATTGTTCTCGTCCGGATCGAGAGTTGTGTACCCTGAAACAAATTTCCGTTCACTTCCACGGCGCCGGTGATTGGTTAGCGGATGGCGACTTGCAGGCGCCAAACTAGAAAATCTATCGTCGTGAGACTGGCCGGCGACTGTCTGTTTTCGACGAGCGCGACCATTTATATACGGTTCCGTTGTGCCTCTTGCGGTGCTGGCCGAGCAATTTTCTTTGTAGTTCTTTTTAACTGTCTGTTGCACTCTTTGGCGCTTTTCGACCGAAACGGTCGAACAACCCCTGCCACTCGCAGGGCAGGGGTTAAGGCACATAAGGCGCGTCATAACGAAGAATGGGAAGCAAAAACACATAGAACAACGTACGTAATGCAAACGCTACGTAACCAACTACCTACGATACCGAATAACTTACAGGGGGATCAAATATCTGTTCAGAATATCTCTTTCAGAAAATAAAACACGGTTTATGACTTGAATATTTTTTGTGTTGTCCGCTCACTTGCCTTGTGCCCAGATCACACTAGTGCCTTGTGTTTCCTATTTTACTCACTCAATTAATTCTTGTATTAGTAATTGTGCGGCATCGATCATTGTGTAATGAATGCTGCGCTATGCAGTTTACTACTTCTGTTTTTGTATCATGTCGCTGAGAAAATGTTTATTAGTCTGGATTTACTTCGTCATGACTTCTGTTTTAGCAACTCTATAAAGTGAACAGTGTGTAGGGGACCTGCGGCCTCGTCAGCGGTATTCATGATAGCTTTTTCTGCAGGCCTCCTGCATCCTGTATGTTGTACTTGATTTATATAAACATTACTATTACTATTGTCAACGATGCGTCTGGTCTGGCGGCTGCTGCTTGTTTTCCCCTGTCTCGCAAACAAAGTAAAAAATTGCTCTCGGTGACTTACATAGATAACGATGGCCTCAGAAGCCTCTCATTAATCGAAATTTCTCTTACTGGCGCGCGGAAAATGTATGCCACTAAACGCTCCTCACCGGTATGCTGCGAGAGTCATAGATTGTATGTATTCAGAACTCAGTGAGACAGCTCCTTTCTTTCATTGTGCTGTGTTATTCGCACCGGCGGTGAAACCTCAAAGAGAAGAGACGCGGCCAGACAAGGGTAAGGGGAACTCTGCGACAGCCGACGGAAGTTTTGGTCTAAGTCGGTCTTTCTGCTCTTTGCCTTTTCCCATCAGCACGCTCCGTGTTTTACGGCTCTCACATTCAGGAACCGTAGAGCAGCTGCTTTTGAAATAGGCTGGAAGTTTTTCACTGCGCATTCAGTGAGGCTGAGATTGGTTCCTTCCGCGAAAGCAAGACTCGTTTAGACTAAACGCACTTATGATGCGTATCGCACTCACTGGCACGTCTGCACAGAAGACGTGACTATTCTTTTACTCATTGGTTTATTTGCACAGCTAATATTATCAAGCCACCTTAATTCTTTTGTCACCGAATCATTATTAGGCTGCCCTGTGGTGCCGTAATAAAAGAAGAGTATTCATTCATATATTGAAATCACTACCGTACATGAAACATCGCAAAAACTTCTAAGGATGATAACCAGACTACCTAATGCGAAATTTTAGCGCAGCTCTCTCAAGTTAGGCTCTTTGTCTTGCTTTGCTGGGTCGTTGATACGTCTGGCGATGATGTTAGTTCGATGTTAGTATTTGTTGATGAAGACGATGTGCAATCCACAGCGTGCGAGAATGTGTAGTTCGATAGCATTATTAAGAGATGAATGCAACCATGTTCAATGCAATGCGCGAGTGTCTTGCAGTTTTATACGAAGCGTGATCGACTGCAGCGACAGCCCACTGCTCTCAGCATCTGTTGACTCATTGTTTTGATTTGCTGGGTCGTCGGCCCGTCTGGCGACAATATTAGTTGAATAGAAGTATTAGTTGATGAAGACGACGATGTGCAAAGCACGGCCCAAGCAAAGCTTACACCGATGGCAGCGACGCGGCTCAACCACGAATGGGATCTTAAGAGTTGCGCTGTAAAGATGAGCAGTAGTAATCAAATGTAATCGCTAATGTCTTTTTTTGTATTTTTATCATTTTCGCCCATCTTCAAATCCATCAATTTGGATTAACTTAGATCACAAACCGAAACAGGCGAACCTGATAGCGCCCGCCGCGGTGGCTCAGTGGTTAGGGCGCTCGACTACTGATCCGGAGTTCCCGGGTTCGAACCCGACCGTGGCGGCTGCGTTTTTATGGAGGAAAAACGCGAAGGCGCCCGTGTGCTGTGCGATGTCAGTGCACGTTAAAGATCCCCAGGTGGTCGAAATTATTCCGGAGCCCTCCGCTACGGCACCTATTTCTTCCTTTCTTCTTTCACTCCGTCCTTTATCCCTTCCCTTACGGCGCTGTTCAGGTGTCCAACGATATATGAGTCAGATACTGCGCCATTTCCTTTCCACAGAAACCAATTATTATTAACCAACCTGATAGCTACTCTCGCATATATTGTCTTAGAAATTAGCAGCCGGCATAAAACTGTGCACCGTCTGGGCCTGGAACCTCATCAGTATTCTATTCGGATAAATCCTTGCAATGACATTATTACATCGTGCATTTAATGGAACGTAACTGCTGTGAAAACATGCTCGAAGAATTTGCTCAGCTCTTCGACTGGCGCATAAAGTCCCTTTATAACGCAATTAGATAGGTATGCTGTGTCACGTTAGAAACGTTCATGGAACATTACATCAAGCGAAAGCATTCCTCAACGCCAGAAAATAAAGTGGGGCGGTTTTACACCGAAAAGGATTATATAACTTAGAACCCTTCTAGAAGCTTGTTTCATGCCAGTGCGAATTTCAGTTTAAGCCGTTGTCTGTGCTCCGGTTATGCGGTATTAGCATAAACGTTTATGTTGTCGCTGCGGGCCGCTGACGGCGTCCACTCGGGAGTGAGCCGGGTGATGAGGAGGAAGATGTCGGTATCCACGGGCTCTGTGGTAGGTGAGGCGCGATGTTGTATCTTCCGACAACCCATCGCATACAACTGCTCTCTCCGATATTGCTTCAGTCTATCGCTGGCGTAGCTGGCGCCATCTGTGGAAGATTCTTGTAACAATACGTGGCAAGCAAATTTGTTGCAAGCAAGAACACTGCTTTTCTTCACTTTTTAACGGTGAAAGTTGGTGCGGGTGGCCATGAATAGTGGGTGCCAGCCTGCTCACCACATTGTGAGAAACTTGCCCATCATGACTGGTGACGATGAAATAATGAAAATAAATTCAATGCAATATTCATCAGCCCACGGTAACTCATTGGCGGAGATAGAGAGCCTCCCAAAAATGATCGGTGCCAAAATGAGCCTTACAGAAAGGAGAGACTGGATGGAGCTCGTGAGCTGGGTCCCATAGGAGGCACCGATGGCTGTGTTTGAAACAGCTTCCCGCAGGGGCAGTGGCGCAGCGCTTAACCGCTGTAACAGTGCGCCAGCAGCGCCGTGAACGATGGACAAGAGGTGATTTAATGGCCGCCGGCCTACCGCGAGCGGTCCGTCCCGCGCTAGCTTCGTCTTCTTGGTCACATTGCCTGCGGCCACCAAGCAATCGCCTCGGTCGTGAATGAAAGACACCGACGAAGATGGGCGCGAAATGGTGATGGGCTTGAGATGACGGTACAACAGAGATGGCAAAGGGGTGTGCTGCGGGTGACCACGATGAAAGAGATGAGGGAATGAGTACTTGTCCACGTAGCTTTCGAGCCGCTGGTCACCAGGAGGCGACGGCCTAGTTCCTTGGACATGCAGAACCGCAAATGCAGGGGGGCATTGTATTCACATGTGAGCGGCGTCTCGGGTCGGTGGATCGGTAGGTCGGGTCGGTCATGGCGTCGGTTCCAGTTCGTCGTTTCGAATGGTCGGGTTGAGGGACGGGGCGGGGGAGCAAGAGCGAGATTGGTTCGGATCTGGTGGGCTGGGGCACGGCCGGCCGACGCGGGCGAGGAACCTTTCACCAAAGGAAGGAGGCAGACACATGGCTCCGAAGAACGATGACCAGAACGAGAAGATTTGGTGGTACCCGGCAAGCTCCACCAAATGTTACGTGGTGGCCAGCCGAAGAATGAAGCCGGATGAGCGATGGAGAAGAGATGATTTAATGGCCGCCAGCCTAGCGCAAGCTCTCCGTCCCGCGCCACTGCCAGCTTCGTCTTCTTGGTCACAATATGTTAGGCGCCGTTCATGTTTTGTTTTGTGGAAAATTTTTCTCTGCAGTTGCAGGACTTATTGCGGCATGTGTGTTGATGATATGGCGCTTTGTTATCCACAAAATAGGAAGGGGGCGATTTTCCGACGGATAACACGCGCAACGATAATGTGAGCGAAGTATCTCGGCGGTGCGCATGCTCACTGCCCTGTGCTGCGTTGTGCTCCAGTCGATCTAGCGTCTTCCTCGCCTTGGGCCGAGTGACGTGTTTGGTGGATGCACAGGGGTACGCCCGTCACACCATAGAGCTTCGGAATGGTCGTCAAGGCTGCCACTATGGCTCAAGCCGGCGAGTCTCGGAGCAATGCTACCGCACCTTTAGTGGTCATGACTCCTCTTCGCGACCCCGGAGCGTTTTCCGGCGCTGATGGTACTCACGTTGAAGACTGCGATGGTAGTGATGTTGAAGATTGCCCCAACAGATCCATTTTGTTTGTTCATTAACATTGTTTTTTTTTTAACGATTTGCATGGCCTACTTCACAACCCACAGGTTTCTTTAGTATGCTACGCGGACGGCACAAGTTTACTGATCACAGACAAGAAAACACATTAAATATAAAAAATGTTTGTGATCAGTCTCTGCGGCAATTCACAGTACGGTCAAAACAAAACTCGCTAATAATAAATGCAGAAAGAACCAAAACCGCCTTATATCGACCTAAAAACGTATGTTTGATCACTTATAGATGTACTCTATAAGCGCCAGGTCGAGATATTAGATAGTATGAAAGTTCTTGGAGTTTAAAAATCTAGTCACTTGAGCTTGGATTACAACATTAGTGAAACCTGGAAAAAAATGTGTCGAGCTGTCGGCGTAATGAAGAAATGTAGCCATTCTTCCTCATCTCATATACGCTTAGTTGAGATGGGGTACCAAAAAACACTTAAACAAATTGTTTATTTTACAAACGAAAGCAGTAAGAATAATAACTAGCATATCGTATGACTCTCACACAAAAAAGTCTTTAAAAATCTGGCAATCATTACTATTTGCGAATGTTACAACCACCGTCTGACTGCATTGTATCACGACGTAGTAAGAAATAAGAACTCCTTATTTGTAAATATTTCATCACTAAAGAAAATGTAATCACATATCACACACTTCGTCCGGATGTATGGTACTTACTAACTCCCAGCAAAAGCTGTGTCTTGAATCAGTAACCTCTGCGCTTCCAGTCTACCGCAATAATATGCTCGCCAGTCTTTCTGTTACCAAACTGGCGATAAAATACTTTAAACAAATATTTTGTGAAGTAATTTATTTTATTATCTCATGCCGCGTTTGCTGCATGCCACTTCTTTGCGACCTTTTTTATATAGCCGTTGATATCTTTTTTGTGCATTTCAGATTAGTTCTGGGAACGAAGCAATGTATAAAAGGCCAATGCTGCGGTTACTAGTGAGGCAGTCGCCTCGTCAAACTGCTGGTAGCAAAAGCTTTTTGTGGCTGCCCCATCCTTGTACTTTGTACAAAGGAAAATCGAATTTCATTTGATTTGATTAGTAACGACACTCTATCGCCTGTTTGTGATCCTCTTGTGCCAGTTGTTATTTGGCACGTGCCTTTTTGTTGTTCTTTTTTCTTCCAAGGCCTGTGCTTGTAAAATTCCTAGATCGTCGCCTGCCCCGATTATGCCAAGAAGAATTTTTTATGACTTTATGAACATAAGCGCAGAAATTGCCCCCGTACCATTGTAACAGATTGCTCGAACGATGTAGCAGTCGCCCGATTGACACGCTTCGTCAAGGAGGCGATTGATCCTTTTTTTTCAGCGAAAGGAGCACAGAACATCAAAATACCTTTTCCGGTTTTCCCCCGAACTGAGGCGCTATACGCTCAGGCAGCTTCACCTACACATGCGTGCAAAAAAGCACACGGACAACGGCGTAAAAGCTGAGTTCAAGGCCTGCAAGAGCCGAACTAAAAGGCTGCTCAGACGTGACAAAGATTATTATCATAAGTCTATTGAGAAGAGCGTCACTCGACACTCGCCGAAAATCTGGCACTTTGCTATCGCTAGAGCCAGGTAAACCCCCCCCCCCCCCTCCACTAACGCCGGCTATGTTACTTACGCTTCAGATATTTGTAAGATGTTTTCATCGTACTTCTCTTCTGTGTTGAGAGGAAATCGCCTTTGCGCCGCTGCTCTGAAAAAGAAACGCTCGTACACTGCGATACAGTCAAGAATTATTCCAGAAGATGTTAATGGCGCCATCCGTCAGCCACCGTCTAAAACATCCTGCGGCGTTGGTGGCATCCCTCCTTTCATCGTTAAGGGTTGTTATGATGTCCTGGCAACACTTCTACTGGAGATATTTGCGTCAGGTCTTAGCCCGTTAACTTTTCTCGCTGCTTGCAAAGAAGCTCTCGTAGCACCAGTTTTTTAGGCCGAGGCGCGCATACCCAGCAATTCTGAACAAAAGCATTTTTGAACGGGAAGCCATTTATTAACGCTATTTTTTCATATAATGTAATGTTTCACATAACAATCAACATAGCTTCAGATCATCCGACGGCAGTATTCAACTTTTGTTTCTATTAACGTTTTCGCTATGGTCAAAAGCTTTGCCCATGGTTTTTTTGGCAGTCTTAACTGTTCGATGTGTCGCCCACGGGGGGTGACGATTGCGCTGTGAAAATACCGAGTGTTCGCACCAATCGCAGGCATCTGAATATCTCCAGGAATTCTCGTAGGCGAAATTCGACAAGTTTATGTTGTAGCAATATTGTGCGTTGCCTCAAGCAAAGAATCTTCCTCTGCCTCCGAGCGCTTACCGTCGGCCAATCCCGCTGGGGGAGCCGTTCTGCATATGTGCTCTCATCAAACCGGAGTTGAGTAAGTGCTTGTAGGGAACAGGACCAGTACTGGTCCCGTGCTCGAGATGAACGTTTTCACGATAGCGCCACTTAGGCGTTTGAGATCGAGCTCAACGCCAGCCTGTCCGGTATTGCCTGGGACATACCCTCAAAGATGTCGCGAATTTCGATAATCGTTTTACGCCTAACCACGTTGTACGCCTAATCGAGATGCCTAGTTATTGTACGACTAAGCACCTCAGGGATACCGGCTTAAGCGCAAAGCTAGTATGCAAATTCACAGCACCTTTCATAGTGTCATGTTAATTTACTCGGAGAATTTATCGCCTTGATTACGCTTGGATAAACGCATGATGCGCTTAATACTCGAGGGAAGGAAACTTTGTTGTATGCAGTATTGTTTCAGCTACAGTGGGCACCGTGGAAGAATAATTCTTTGTTGCTAAACTGGTAGGACTTTAAGCAGCGAGTGAAGAAAACTTTAGAACCTTGCTTGACCTTGAGAGTTCCACTATTTGTAGCTTGGGATATGTTTAAATTGGAAGTTTGTGGCATAGCTATTCAGATCGGTTCCATGAGGTCTTAATTTAAGTATGGTGAGGAGAAGCGGTTTCCTTAGAGACATAATTTACACGAACTAGAATGCGAGGCAGCAGGATTGTACACAGAGGAACTTCCAACTGTGAAATGTCGCCTTCAAAAGTTCGATGAAGAATGCTTTCGGGCAGCTCGTGTATGAACCCGCAGTCATCGTGGGTTGCACTCTGAGAAACCAAGCAGACAGTTCTTGCTTGATGGGCGTCGCCACTTGGGTACCAAGTGGGTCTCTGAGCTCTACTGTGGTAGCGCCTTGGTCATAAGTACAGATGAGATAGTCACTGATTTTTTAAATAACTACACTTTTCTTTTCCTGCCACTTTAACCATTGCTGATGATGATCATGTAGCGCGCTAGATGTCTATGATTTTGCCTCTTTCTGAGGATGAGTGCGTGGTATTAAGTGCTCCTTTAACCTCCGGTGAATTGGAAGATGCACCTGATTCACTGCCATTTCATAGTACCCCGGGACATGAAGTCCTCTTAGGGGAATTTTTCAAGACATTTAATTCTGTTTTATCCTTGTCTTGCTTCAAATTTTTGGGGCCAGCGTTGACGTTGGATGTTTTAAACAGCCATTTTCCAAAAGTCATATTGTCTTAATACCAAAAGCTGACGATAATAGAAAGCTGCGATTTGTTGATGTTAAACATCTACACGGTTTCTAATGAATGGTCATTATAGTATTTACGCTAAAGTCATTCAAAACGGCTACAGCTCGCATCGTCTACTTTTATTGGCACCGTATCAAAGATGTGGCTTGAAGGGATGGTCAGTACAATGTAATCTAAATATAGCGCGCACGGTGCCGCAGTATTGCTGTGACGCTTATAAACAATTAGCGCTGCTGTAAATTGATCTGACACAAGCGTTCTTTCGAGAGTCACATTCACTCATTTTTTCTTCTCTTTTAAACCACATCAGTCTTAGTTCAATTGTTCCTACTAGGATACGCCTTTGTTAAAAAACTGTTCGACGCGGTTGATAGTAAATGGCTGCCTTTCACAATCAGTCCGTTTTGAGTCCTCGATGAAACAGGGCTGCCCACTGACCCCGCTGCTCTTCGCACTATGCTTAGAGCAACTTTTCATAAGTGTTATGAACATTCGAGCCATCAGTATAGTTCGTATTATTGGTCACGAACTGAACGTATCAGCTCAACAGATTACCTCGTGTTTTACTGCTTTGTTAAGCCAAGCTCCGATCAGGTTATTCGTTTAATGGAGGACTTCAGCTCAGTGTAGGGATCTCGTATTAATCGTTCTAGGAGATGCGGTCTCTCGTTTTATATGTGGGGAGCGACACCTGCGAAATATTCTTGTATGCAATGGATGCGTAGGCCACCGAAGCGCCTTTGTATTCCTTTCGAGTGCCATAAGCACAGTGCACATTACTCGAAAGACCGTGTGCCAACTCTTCAGCTCAATGCTCAGGCTTTTATCCCGCGTGGCCTCACGATTTTTGGCATGGTGACCACATCTAATCTGTTTCTTGTCACAGAAATTGATCATGTAATTGAAATTATTCATTGCACAACATTTTAAATGCAGCGTTTCACGGAGTTTTTGCTGTTTTTGTATGGTATTCGTCTTTTTAATCAATCAGGCGTGATAACCTTTTCCAGCCTGTTAATTCTGGCTGACTTAATTGTTTTAGTCCAGCTATACATCGGATAGTTTTTCCAGAGCACTACACACCCAATAGTGCATGCATTTTTGCGAGTCAATTTATTCTGTGTTTTTCCGAGCCTCATTGTGTCTTCTAAAGTTCTTGATCATCCGTTTTTCTGGGGATCATTGCATGAAGTGTATTTGGCTTTTCATTTCCCACTTGTTAGTCCCCCCCCCCCCCCCCCCCCAGCTCCTGTTTTCAATCCCGATGAAACGTTGTACAAGGAGGATTTAATTTGCATGCTCTTCCCTGTGCCCATGTGCCTGTCTGTGTATTTTGGTTTACCGGGGCATGACGTACTCAAGAGGGTACGTACTGCAATGCTTCTTTTGCCATGTACAAGGACATTTTTCTTCAAGCTACGCACCGAGACATTCCCTGTTAAAACATGGTTGGGGAGAAAGGGTATTTTTCTGTCTGCATTAAATTGCCGCCTTTGTGATGCTTCCGAAAAGATTGAGCATTGTTTTATCAATAAAGCCATTAGATTTACTTTAGCTTCACCGGAACATGATACGTCGTGGTTTGTCCCAGATGCGGCCTACTGCTAAAATAATTCTAACTACCCGAAGAGCATGAATTCTTAAACTATGCATAAGACAAGACTAATAAGCGTTTGTTATAACTAAATACTTGCGTTAAGCTATGGCGCCAGAGAGAGCGAGAAAAACGTTTTAATGGCTATGGTACCAGGTTGATTTAGGTACAGTCTCGAAAACTGATACGTGGAAGGTATCGCTGCTTTTCAACTGCGTTCTGGCTTATCATGGATATTTCGCAATTTTTTCTCCTTTCAAGAAGCCAACCTGCTCAACCTTCAACTCAATTACAGTAGACTTATCGCAGATCATAGCATAAAAATATCAAACTAGTATGATAGGTTGCTTAACATAACTAAAACCCCAAATGTCGCGCTTTGCCCCACTCTCACATATGTTTGTGTTTTGGCATATAAATTAAATGTTATTGAACGGTAGCCTCCGGTAGTAACCTTAAGAACACTAAGGTGAATGAGGTAGGTCGCGCCACCTGCCGTATAAAAACTCAACACATCGCAACGCTCCACTGTGTCTCTGGCTACTGGAGGAGCGCCATCGAAAGAGTCAACGTTTAAACCCTTTACGTGGTAGGTAGGTACTTTAATAAAATCACAGGAAAGTTCCTTGAGGCTTGTAGGTGGGGTCCTCATTCCAGGTCTCCACTTGCTTGAGCTGTCAGGCAGACCTGTTTTATGAGGACTCTTTGGTCCTTGATACGATCGCTGGTCACCATCGCCTCCCACCGCTCAAATGACGTTTACTGCGTCTGTAAGTGGTTCGGTTTCGCCCCGCATCCCCACGAAATGTGAATACTGTTGGGCGGGCCTGGCCCCATGGGCATGTGTCAGGGTATACTGTTGGGAGCATGAGGTGAAGTTTGTGGAGATCAGGGAAAGTGTTCGTGGAACATTTACTGCAGGCCAAATGGTTGTAGGGAATGAAGGGGGGGGGGGGGGGGGGAGAAAATCATTTTAACCTTGGCGCTGCACATATATCGTTCAGAGTATCACTCCCAAAACTTAATACGATGAGAGAAAGATCTTCTCTAACCATACAGCTACGAGAACTATCTCTCGTGACATTCTTCAGAGTACATAGGTATTTGTAGTTGAGCGCCAGCGCTACAGTCGAGTTTTCTCTTCTTTTTGTCTGCGCATATTAACGGCGCGTAAGTCGAGCTCTTCGTACGTTGGAGCTCGCTGGAGGTTCGAACCTTTCCAGCCACCGGAGTCTTAGTTGAGAAATCTCAAAAGGCTCGGGTCTTTCTTTTAAACCCGCTTGCAGGGCTGAGACTCGCATTTTTTTTTACCACATCCCTTGAAGTATGTAGGCGCTTTGTGAGATGCGCCGATGTGTCTGTGCCGCGATAGGTGTTAAACGCGTAAAGTTTCATATTAAGAATAAGGGAAGAAAAAAGAACAGCTACTGCGGTATTCAGGCACTGCCAGTCTGAGCGTTCATCCGTCATTGAAATTTTGGGAAGTACACGTGTCCAAATAAAGTCGAATGTACATATGGCTACGTCTACAAAGGTTTTGTAGCGATAGCTACACTACGTTAACACTTCGAGCCTTCAGCGTGGCACCCCTTGAGCTGCGTGGCCGCCCTTGAGCTCCGTGGCGGCGCCGTGGCTGGTCACGTAGTTGGTCACGTGGTGAATAGCAGCTGCCGGGGGCGCGGCGCGTCGGCGAAACCGAGGTGGGGGAGAGGAGAGGGGAGAGAGCGTATCCACGTCCAGGGACGAAGGTGAAGAAGGAACGCCCAGCAAAACGGAGCGGCGAAAGGCTCTTTCCAATTCGACTGAGCGAGTTCCACTCGGCCAGATGAAGCTATCGCGTCACTCCAGGTTTAACCTGAGCTAAACCACAGCCATTTAACCACAGCGATTTTTTTTTCATTTTATGCCCACGACATAAACGTTTACCAAAACTCATTTTTTAGCATGTGCGCATTATACTTTATTACTTTCAAGCTTGTAATCAAATATCCGCCTTTCTATTATAAAACTTGTGTATCACGGTCCGCTGTAGAAAGCTACAGAAGGCGTTATCGTATTTACGAGTGCACTAAGCCGTACTATAGAGCAAAAAAGAAGAACTGCGCAACAAGAACACGGACGAAAGGGAGGCAGACACACACTAACGCAGTGTCTGCCTCCCTTTCGTCCGTGTTCTTGTTGCGCAGTTCGTCTTTTTTGCATTATGATCAACCAACTAGCCCGACAAGTCCTGTCGTACTATAGAGCCACCATCATCATCCTTTGTGTATGTTTCATGCACTTCTTACATGAACACAAACTTTTGAACGCTAAGAACTATTTCGGACTATTGCTGCTGCATGGTACTGAACCACTGTAGCTCTTTTAATAGCCGCCATGCTTACTTACCTCAGATTCTTCATATCAATCGATCCTTCACCCGATTCTTGTGATGCTTCTTCTTCAGTTCGAACAGTTAACGAACTGGAAACACATCAAGAAATGGAAGTTTACCTGAACAGAGCCAACCAGCTGAGAGAAAGCTGGCAGCCTGACGGGATAAAATGGAAGACACCGGCATGGTTCCCTTTTTAGGAAACCATAGATAGTTCAGTCAAAAAATAAACTAAGCAACCTTTCGATGCTCTCTGCGAATGTTCCGCCTAAATGCCTGCATAGAATGCGGGCACTCAATAGTTTTTTTTTTCTTCTTGCGGTTCACTAGAACAAAGAGCGTCACATAGCAGAAATACGGAATAAACAATAAGTTTCCTTGAAATAAAAGCACATTTGATCGCTGCAGGAATATCACGATACCACCAGCTCAAAAAAAAAAAAACATGCGCGCCGCAAAAACAATCTAAAGTGGTGAAAGAAAGAATTTCAACCTCAACTTGATTGACACAGGCAGTAATTGGTCATGTTTGTTCTACTCTAATGATTATGGTTTGTGTGTATTCTCACAAATGCCCAAACGAAGGAAGGAACGATTGAATGAAAAAATAATTAATATTTTACTCCTTCAATCGCTGTGCAGTGTAATATTGAATCCGTCATCCCTGAGTTGGGCTATCTTGGTAACTTGACATATTTACCTGTGAAAATTTCCTAATGGCTGTAAACATAGTCGTGACATGCCAAAACATGTGAGCAAGCATGCTCATCATCATAGGCAAATTCTGTCGCAACAAGCCCCGCCTGTGCCACCGAAACCAGTATATTGCCTCCTTGAATGCGCAGTGAAAATCTTCCACGCTATATCAAAAGACACAGTAGTGCGTGAGCGGTCGTTCAATAGGACAGCCAAAAACAGCAACTTTGTTGAGAACTTTTCGTGGCGGTCGCAGAGCTTGGCCCCTTGACACGTTCGTCCACATCTTTCTCTTCGCACTTTCGTCAGCGCAGGTAATAATGCAACATAACTAAAGAAGTGCGCTATCTAAGCGCGGTCTGTATCCATGCAATCTCTGACCAATCAATTCTCGCCCGCCATACCGTTGAGGCTGCTTCGTAGCAAACATCTGTTGCGTACTAGAAAGAGCAATTTAGGTTACATGACGGGCTTTCTAACACCCATCGCTTTCAATGCAAGTCACCGAGAGCAGCTTTTGACTTTGTTTTCCAGACAGGAGCAAACGATCAGGAGCCTCCAGACGCCTCGCAGACTGCAGTTGACACTAGCGACTGACTTGTATATAAATGCCTGGCACTGGCCCCGCTAATTGTTAGCAGAGGTTAAGCTAATGTGCCCAGCCTTGTGCTAAAAAAACTCATCCACCATACAGAGCTTATCCCACATCTGTAGAAACATGGCGACAGTCGCTGTTTTGGCTTTCTTCTTGCTGTTAGCGACTTCCTGCCTTTGCCGGGAAGATAGAAATGGTGAGTGAGCCGAACAAGGCCGGAAAAAGCACCTGCAAAACGTGCGCACCTTGCCTCCTGTTCCTGCCATCGTAGTGTTCTTGCTGCGATGGAAGGTGCAGAATTCTGCGAGGTTTCGGCTTAAGCACGCATTCGTGGGATTCTGGTGCACATATTCGCCAGCTCTCGGACCTGTTTTTTGTTATTTCACTTTAGCGTCCAAGGTCGAAAACCATGAATATCATCCGTGTCCTTACAAGCGCACTGTGCATAAGTGGCCTTCAATACCTGCGTTAATAGAAAGATAGCAAGAGAAGGTTCGGGAGACCAAGAGGCAGTTGTAGTAGACGACAGAATGATGTAGCCGCGAAAGAGTACAGCGGGTTCTATGAGCAACGGATGGAAGCATTTTGCACATTTTTTCATGCCTAATTGTACTGGTACCTTTTGAGATAAAAGTGCTTGAAAGAGTAATATTTTTTTTTGTAGTTGAAGAGATAAGTAGCTTATGTGTAAGAGCTAATCGATTAGCCTGGTAATTTTGTTGGCGCACTGTTTACTCTTTTTGCTCTTTCGGCCTAGACACCCAGCAGTAGCAGTATTCCCCAGTGCTCATATAATCAACTACAGTACAGCGTTTTGCAGCAGCACTGCGCTCCTGCTCTCCCAGCCATGTTCTCCGCAGAGCACTTGTCCCGTTATTCTCTGCTCGACGTGCACTTGTGTCGCAAAAATTAGAACGACCATATCCACTGCGCGCTGGCAGAAATAGAAACACGCTAATTTGTTATGACGCCTCATAGCCGTTGTCGTGTCGATATATCGCAGAAGAAAAACGTTAACCTCGAAGCCGTAATGTCATAATTATATGTATTGAGGGCAGTGCGGTAGCGCACGTCTCTTTTCGTCAGTGGTTCCAAGCAAAGAACAGTTAAAATGGGTGCTCGGCTTGCAATCTAAGTCGCGTACCATTAGTTCCATCTTCATGACAGCATGAGAATCTGGCATCCACTCCCTTGAGGAATATTTAAAAGCCACTCTATATGGGCGCTATGAAAGGCGACATTCAGCAGTTGTAGTGTGGTCTTTACAAGCCATTAAGCATGCAAATATGCAATATTAAGACAACGGGGCCAATTTCGCGGTGAAATCCCTTTCATCGTCAATTTTGTTTTCTCAAGAGGACAAAATATTTAATCTCGACGCGGCAGATGTGACCATCAATATGCGTAGGGCGGAATCAAAAGGTCCAGTAAAGTGGCAATACGATGCGCCAATTGCCAAAGTTAAGTTTCACAAATGTCTCATATTAATTCAGTTCGTACTCATTTCTACCAATATTTTCGCAAAATTTGGCCGTGTTTCCGATCGAATCTGCATATTTATCTTCCCATCCTGTACTCTGTGGCATTCCAGGTGTCCAAAGTAGAGGAAGCTGGTTTTGTATCAGGCTCTTACCGGATGGCTCAGTGAGTGACTCATATGACTTTGAAACATTGTTTCATCGCTTGAGGTGCTTTTGTAATTTTTTTGTTCGCCCACAGTCGCGTCTCACTGGTGGTCGAGTGATATCATGCGTCTATCCCTGCCTTGGTATTCCTCCGTCAGATGAAAAGGAGCCTGACGGAACGCCGTGCTGGGTAGGCATACTTTGCCTTCTCCTTTCTTTGTTTAATTACTTTATGTTATGAAATGCTGCAGCTGGAATAACCGCTGTATAGCAATGATTTTTTTCTTTTCATTAGGCTGCTTGAAATAGCTACTTTTTCGCTTATTATGTTTCCCCATATCTAGGACACTTTCCGGAAAGGAAAATGCAAGAATGGTTCATGCGAATCATAAGAGCCTTGCGGTTTCCGGCCGAAGTTTGACTGGGCAAGGAATGAGAACTTTTTCGCACCACAACGCCGTCATCTGAAGCGACCCAACGAACTATTTGGTCTGCCACTGTGGACTGCATTGCAAGTTTTTGTGCTTTAAAAAATAAATTATTGTTCCTGCACGGCTATGCTGCATTCGTATTCTTGAAGTTACCGCTGCCTTTCTATTCACATTTGTTTGTGGTGTACGGGCCCCTGCACACCAGGCTTTGAAAGTGAAGGAAGGGGAAAACAAACTGGCTCGAGGTCTCTCTTTCCGAGCCGGCTCCCATACCCCCTCAAACGAACAAAATTCGGACATAGACAGGCTGATAGGATACGAAGATAGAGTTCAGCTCTATAGATGAAACCGGAAGCTGATCACAAGCTCAGCTGAAATGAGGATGCAACTTGGGGGGGTTACAGACGGTCACATACCCGAATCCATACATATTAAACAAATTGTTCCCGGGGCAATAGACGGCGAATGCAAACTTTGCAAGAGACAGGCAAACATGATCCAAATAATATGGACATGCACACGCTCAGAAAACAATTCAGGGACAATTAGAAATGAAGAAACATGGAAGGCCCTGATGCACAGCTCTGACCCAGATACGCAAAAAGAAGCCATCAATCAAGCCCAGACAGCCGGCAGTTCCCACAGGATCGTGGCCGACGAATAGCCTTGGAGGTTGAGACCTCCTCGAATTTCATTGAAGAAATAAATTTCTCTCTCTCTCTTTGTTGTACGAAGGGCAGCCGTCCCTTCTCTCTTTTAACGCAGATTAAGCTGTATGGATGCTTCACAAAGGTTCGTCTTCACGTTGCAGAAATCCTTCGAAAACCTGACGAGAATAAAAGACAAAGCGTCGTATCAGTAGGGGTCGAACACACGCTTACCTAGCTCTCCAGGACCGAAAACGGGTGTCGTAATGACTATGCCACGTGCGCTAAGAGAGCATTCTGAGAACAATTATGGACACATTGTCGCATTGCCATCTGCCTCACCACGCGCCAAACGCTAAATTTTTTAAATTCTCATTTGCAAATTCACGCGCGCTGCATGCACGTTGCCACCGAAATTGACGTTGCCATGTTGCCACATTGCCACAATGCCATTTTGCCACGTTGCCACGATGCCACGATGCCACGATGCCACGTTGCCACGTTCCCACGATGCCACGTTGCCACGATGCAACGTCGCCATGTTGCCACGTTGCCACGTTGCCACGATGCCGCGTTGCCACGATGCCACGATGCCACGTTGCCACGATGCCTCGTTGCCACGATGCCACGTTGTCACGCGTACCATCCTGGGACTCGATAGGAGTAAGGCCTTTGAAACGTGTCACACGCTTCCATCCTCTCTCACCTGTCACTGAGGAACGTAGGCAAACAGACATACGACTACATTGCCACCTTTGTAAACGAGCGCACGGCTATGCTGCATTTAAGGGGAAAAAGCAGCGATAAGGTTACACTAGGTACCAGAGGAACCCCGCAAGCTGCTATACTTTCAACTTTTGACTTCAGCATTAGTATAAGTGGCCTCACGCGTCTTTTAGATGCCATCCCACATATAGATCATTCTATATACGCCGACGACATCACCATATATGGACCAACTCCAGATCCAATGAGAGATTTCCGAGTCATTGCAGCGAGCTATCGACACGGTACACGCTTTCATGGAAGGGAACAGCCTTGCGTGTTCACCGGCTAAATCAGAACACTTAGTTATCAGGTACAAACAACCCTCACAGCCAGCACCAGACCTTCGGGTACCCATCGAGTTGCACATTGACAACCGTCCAATACCCCCGACAGCCACGATCAGGGTTCTTGGCATCTTGATTCAGAATGATACTCACAACACGGAAGTGATCCGTCGGCTACCCGTCACGGCGCACCAGATAGATGGGCTGGTGAGGCGCATTGCTATCCGTCGCAGGGGCATGCGAGAAGCCCACCTAGGCAGGATCATGCAATCATTCATGATAAGTCGAATCACGTACGCCTGCCCGCAGCTTTATCTCCATCACAGGGACGAAGAGGCTCTTAATAGCACCATTAGAACAGCATACAAGGTGGCCCTTGGCCTGCCGGCACACGCCAACTCAGATCGACTGCTGCAGTTTAGATTGTTTAACACGCTCGCTGAACTAATCGAAGCCCATAAGACGGCGCAAGTGACCCGATAATCACACACTGTTGCGGAACGCGTAATTCTCGGCAAACTCCATATCCACCACGTTGAAGAGGCATGTGCAGCATCACATTTATCGGTCGACGTTACTAGTAGACTAGTTGTTAAACCAGTAGCCAAGAACAACCTGCGAGGCAAACACGACGCCCGCAGTAAAGCAAAGGCGCAGGCCCTTGAGAAGCAGTACGAGAACGAACCACGAGCAGTGTACGTGGATGCAGCTCAATACATTAAAGGCGAAACATACGTGGCATGTATGGCCGCCCCAAAGTCAGCCCTCGTTAACGCCACAACCTTTCACGCTAGCTGTATACGCGAGGCAGAGGAAGTAGCTATAGCACTGGCCATCGTGGATATCTGCAATAAAACTTCTGAGTGGCTTTAAGAGCGCCATTCAAACTTTCGCGAAAAACTCGGCAAGTGCGCTCACTATGCGAATTCGGCGCAACCGAACTCTTGATCACAACATCAATCTCGTGTGGGTTCCGGCTCACGCGGGTAACTCCGGAAACGAACGGGTCGACCATCTAGCCCAAGGTTTAACCAACAGGAGGCGGGAGACCTATCAGGAATGAACCCGACGAGGCGCCTCGCTCGTACGCTGAGATTGCAAACATTTATCGCGAGCTAAGATGCACGTATCTCGCCCATAACCCGGTCTGGACAGGGCTCAAGCCACGACACTATGATGCCTACAAACAAAAGCCATTATTCGCCCCTACCGATTATGTTTAATCACAAACGGCGAATATGACCCTGCATGCCCGCACTGCGGTGACGGGACGCACGCCACCCAAGACCATATATTATGGGAATGCGCTAGCAAACCCCGTCCGACGACACTCTTGCCAGCTCCCTCGGCGGAGAAATGGGACAAGATCTCGGCCAGTTCAAGAAAAACTACGCAGCTGGCCCTCCTCCTCAAGAGGTCGCCCCCGACTGGAGGCCGCCCTGGACTCGCCCTAGCCCCAACTAATCCCTTCCATTTTCTGGCAGTAAAGTTTTAACCACCACCACCTTAGTGCTAAGAACACTGAGCTGCGGGAGGCACCTTGCGCACCTGCCGTGGAAAAAGTTAACTCATCGCAACGCTCCACTGTGTCTCTAGCTATTGGAGGAGCGTCATTGAAAGACTCAACGTTTAAAGACTCTACGTAGAACACTTATTGCAGCACAGATGTTTGTACCGAATGCACGGGGGGGGGGGGGGGGGGGCAAGAAAATGTTTTTAAACCTGGTCGCCGCGCGTATGTCGTTCAATGTGTCGCTCCCCAAACATTTTTCAACGGGAGGAAGATCTTTAGCCATACAGGCACGAGCACTATCCCCCGAGACATTCTTCAGAGAACAGTGGTTCTCTGCAGTTGATCGCCAGAGCTACAATTTACCCTGCCTTCTTTTTGTCTACGCATACTAATGGCGCGTGAGTCGAGCTCATCGTACGCTGAAGCTCACTGGCGGTTCGAACCTTTCCACCCAACAGCGTCTGAGTTGAGCAATCTACAAAGGCTCGGAACTTTATTTTAAATCCGCTCGCAGGGCTGAGATGTCGCATTTTTTACCACATCCCTTGAAGTATGTAGGAGCTTTGTGAGAGGCGCCGATGTGTCTGTGTCGCGACAGGTGTTAAAAGCATAAAGTTTCGTGGTAAGAATAAAGAAAGGCGTCCCTCATAGCCTGAGTCACTTTGGGACGTTCAATCTCTATACACCAAACCAAGAATAAGGGAAGAAAAAAAACGCGTACTAGAGTATTAAGTAACTACCAGTGTGAGAGTTCATCCATCATTGAAGTTTTGAGAAGTACACGCGTCACAATAAAGTCGAATGTCGATGTTGCTACGTCTACTCATTTACCTAATTTTTAATTTTCAGCCCACAACCTAAATGTTTACCGAAGACTCGTTTTTTTAGCAAGTGGATACTATACTTCATTACTATCATGTTTGCAATCAAATCTCTGCCTTTCCGTTATAGCAGTTTTTGTGTGTCACGCTCCGTAGAAGGAAGCAATAGACGGCGTCATCATGTTTACGAATGCAGTAACCCGTGCTATAGAACTACCGTCATCATGTTTTGCATATGTTTCATGCACTTCTTGCACAGAGCAACTTCTGAACGCCAAGGACTGCATCGGGCCATTGCTGCTGTATAGTACTAAACCACTGTAGTTCATTTAATAGCAGCTATGATTATTTATCCTAAAATTCTTCGTATCAATCGATGCTTCACAGAAATTTTGTGCTACTTCCTCTTCACTTTGAAAAGTTAACGAACTCGAAACGCATCAAGACACGGAAGTTTACCCGAACAGAGCAAACCTGTTTAGAGAAAACTGGCACCTGACGGAACAAAATGGAAGACGCCGGCATTGCTCCCTCTTTAGGGTGTCATAGATGATTTAGTAAAAAAAAAATAAACTGGGTACGCTTTCGATGCTCTTTACGAATGTTGCGTGTAAATGCGTGCATAAAATTCGGGCTCTCGAGAGTTTTTTTTCTTTTTGCGGTTCACAAGAAAAAAAAGCGTCATATACTGGAAATACCTATTACACAATATGCTTCCTTGAACTCAACGCACATTTTATCGCAGCAGGAACTTCACGATACCACCAGCTCAAACAAAAGATGCGCGCAGCAAAATAAAAAAAAAAGTGCTGAAAGAAAACTTCAACCTCAACATGACAGACAAAGACAGCAATTGGTCACGTTTCTTCTACTCTAATGATTATGGTTTGGGCGTATTCTCCCAACTGACCAAATGAAAG
This sequence comes from Amblyomma americanum, assembly GCF_052857255.1. Lineage (NCBI taxonomy): Eukaryota > Metazoa > Arthropoda > Arachnida > Ixodida > Ixodidae > Amblyomma > Amblyomma americanum. Next base: position 106,249,762 of record NC_135498.1, read on the forward strand.
AAGAAACGATTGAATGAATGAAATAATAAATATTTTACTTACGCAATCACTGTACAGCGTAATAATGAATCTTTCGACCCCTGATTTGGGCTAGCTTGGTAACTTGACGTAATTACCTGTGAAAGTTTTCTAGTGGCTCTAAAAATTGTCGCGTCATGGCGCCACATGTGGAAAAGCATGCTAATCATTATAGGCAAATTTTGTCGCAACAAGCCTCGCTTTTGTTAACAAAATGAGTATATTAACTGCCAAAATGCGCTGTGAAAATCTTCCGCACTACATCAAAAGACACAGTAGTGCGTGGGGCAGTCGTTCAAAAGGAGAGCCAACAAAAGCGACTTCGTTGAGAACTTTTGGCGGCCGTCACAGAGCTTGGCTCCTTGACACGTTCGTCCAAATCTTTCTCTTCCCACTTTCGTCGGCGCAGGTAATAATGCTACACAATTAAAGAAGTGCGCTATCTAAGCGCGGTCTTTCTCCAAACAATCTCCAACCAATAAATTCTCGCCCGCCACACCGTTGACGCTGCTTCGTTGCGTCTGTTGCGGGCTAGAAAAAGCAATTTAGGTCAGACGACGGGCTTCCTGACGCCCATCGCTTTCAATGTAAGTAACCGAGAGCAGCTTTTTGACTTTGTTTTCCAGACAGGAGCAAACGATCAGAAGACTCCAGACGCCTCGCAGACGGTTGACACTAGAGACTGGCTTGTATATAAATGCCTGACACCGGCCACGCTGGTTGTTAGCAGATGTTCAGCTAATGTGCTCAACCTTAGACTAACAAACTCATCCACCGTACAGAGCTTATCGCACATCTGTAGGAATATGATGAAATTCGTTATTTTGACTTTCTTCTTGCTGGTAGCGACCACTTGTCTTTGCCAGGATGACAACAATGGTGAGTGGTCCGAACAAGGGCGGCAAAAGCATCTGCAGAACGTGGGCACCTTGCCTCCTGTTCCTACCATCGTAGTGTTCTTGCTGCGATGGAAGGCGCAGAATTCTGCGAAGTTTCGGCTTAAGCACGCATTCGAGGGATTGTGGTGCACATATTCGCCAGCTGTCGGGCCTGTATTTTGCTATTTCACTTTAGCTTCCAAGGTCGCAGACCACGAATATCATCCATGTCCTTACAAGCGCTATATGCATAAGTGGCCTTCAGTAGCTGCGTTAATAAAAAGATAGCAGGAGAAGGTTCGGGAGACGAAGAGGCAGTTTTAGTAGACTGCAAAAGATGGTGCAGCCGCGCAAGAGTGCAGCGGGTTCTATGAACAACGTATGGGAGCGTTTTGCACATTTTTTTTCATGTCTAATTGTACTGGTACCTCTCGAGATAAATGAGCTTGAAAGAGCAATCCTCTTGTGGTTGGCCAACAGACAAGCAGCTAATGCATAAAGGCTCATCGATTACTCTGGTAATTTTATTGGCGCACTGTTCGCACATCTTGCCGTTTCAGCCTAGTCACCCAGCAGTAGCAGTATTCCCCAGTGCTCATTTAATCAACTACAGTACAGCGTTTCGCAGCAGCACTGTGCTCTTGCTCTCCCAGCCGAGTTCTCCGCAGACCACTTGTCCCGTTCTTCTCTGCGCGACGTGCACTTGGTTGCGAAAATTCGAACGACTATATCCACTGTGCAGAAAAAGGCTGATTTGTTAGAATGCCTCATAACAGTTTCGTGTCGAAAGATCGCAGAAGAAAAACGTTGACATCGAAGTCGGAATGTCATAGTGATATTTATTGAAAGCAGTGCGGTAGCGCTTGTCTCTTGTCATCAGTGGTGCCAAGCAAAGAACAGTTCAAATGCGTACTCGGCTTGCAATCTAAGTCGCGTACCATTAGTGCCATCTTCATGACAGCATGGGAAACTGGCACCACTCACTTGGGGAAGCGGCCACTCTATGTGGGCGCTATGAAAGGCGACATCCATCAGTTGTAGTGTGCCCTTTAAAAGCCTATAAACATTCAAATGTGCAATATTAGGACACAAGGGCCAATATCTTAGTGAAATTCCTTTCATAGTCAATATTTTTTTCTCAACAGGACAAAGTATTTAGTCTCAACGCTGTAGATGTCATCTCCAATATGCGTAAAGCGAAATCAAAAGGTGCAGTAAAGTGGCAAGAAGATGCGCCGATTGCAAAAGTTAGGTTTAACAAATGTCCTATAATAATTCAGTTCCTACTCATTTCTACCAATATTTTCGCAAAATTCCACTTTGTTGAGAGCAAATAAGCATATTTATCTTGTCATCCTGCACTCTCTTACATTCCAGGTGTCCATAGTAGAACAGGCTGGTTCTGTATCAGGTTGATACCGGAGGGCCCAGTGAGTGATTCATATGACTTTTAGATATAATTTCATCGCTTGAGGTGCTTTTGTAATTTTTTGTGCCCCCACAGTCGCGTTTCATTGGTGGTCGAGTGATATCATGCGTCTACCCTTGCGTCGGTATCCCTCCATACTATGAAGAGGAGGATAACGGAACGCCGTGCTGGGTAGGCGCACTTTGCCTTTTCCTTTTTTTGTTTAATTACTTTATGTTATGAAATGCTGCTGCGGACCACCTGCTTTGTGGTAATGCTTTTCTTTATTTCATTTCGTTAAACTGCTGGAAATAGCGACTTTTTTGCTGATACTTTTTGATAATATCTAGGACACATTCCGGAAAGGCAAATGCCAGGATGGTTCATGCAAGTCCTAACAGCCTTGCGGTTTCCGGCCGAAGACTGACTGGGCAAGAATTGAGAACTTTTACGCAACAAAATGCCATCAATTGAAGCGACCCAACGAACTACTTGCTCTTCCACTTTCGACTACATTGCAGTTCCTTTCTGGTTAAAAAATAAATTTTTTCCGCCCGCACGGCTATGCTGCATGCGTCTTGAACTTACCGGTGCCTTTCTACTCACATTTGTTAGTCGTGCACGGGGCCCGCGAATCTATGTAGTGCTTGTTCATTCTTCAAACTTCTGGCACGCGCTTTATCGCTTTGTTTGCAATGCGAGAGGGAACCAGATTTATCTCGATTGCTCGCACCCAGGCGAGGCCGATTCTAGGTTGTTCCAGCGTGTTGTAGCTTTGCACGGCGTATCTCGAAAGTTCACTGCCGGCTGTAAATTAAGCACGGCCGAGAGCTACGGGCATTCTGTTCGACGACCGCCAAGCACGCTTTATGCTATGAGGAACTTGCGCTGAAGTTTGCGGTGCCCATTGCAGCGCCATAACCCACTGCCTAGAGAAAAGAGCAAGCAGTTTTGGGTAGAACTCTTAGTACTTTTCTGCGCCACCTTCAGGCGCTTATTGGGGTAAGCCTCCGCGCTCTGTCGAAGGCACACGTGCCATCCGTCAGCTATCTGGGCTACGCCGAGAGAAGCTAGGTAATGAATGCTGTAAGCCAAACGCGGGCATCTAATCGCGCAGAATGTGTTATCGCGTTTGCAGCGGCCCAAGCGGCTGACAAAAGCAGTTTTGAGTCACCGAATGGAACAATTGCAGTAACACCTTAGCCGCGCAGGTTCCCCATGCCGCCGCCGAGTGATTCAGTCCGTTGTCGGCGAAGGTCAGCACAAATTAAGAGTTTTGTTTAGACGCCATTTCCTCTGTCGTTCTGCTCCTCGGATTGCAGTCACCACTTCGTGACATGCGGGGGAGGTGCTGAGTCGCCTTCCATGTTCCGGACGCCCCCTTCAAGTCGCGACGCTAGCCTCCTGCTCTTCGCATCGGAGGACGAGCCCCCAGTTAACCGAACCAGCCGACATCTCCAGGGAAAGCATCCTGAGTTCGGACCCTGTTGGACCGCACCCGACAACGAAAAGACGCGGATACGAGCACCACAAACTCGCCAAAGATGTCGACCCCGATCATGCTCCAGCAGCCGCGGGTGCCGCCAACTTTCAGTGGATTCCCAGGCGAAGGCCTCGAAGAATGTTTGGACCAATTTGAGCGCGTGGCATCATTAAAGAAGTGGGATGATGCGGCACAAATTGGACACGCATTTTTCTAACTGGAGGGCTCAGCTCGTACGTGCTACGAAAACCACGAGTCGTCCCTAACGGCGTAGAAGCTATTCAAGAAGGTACTTTTGCAGGTATTCACCAGTGTCGTGAGGAAAGAAAGAGCCGAACGACTCCTCGAGTCCAGTATCCAGCTTCCAAACGAGCCCGTCCGCGGTTACGTTGAAGAGATGAAGCGCCTCTTTCGCCGCACCGAACCCGAGATGACCGAGGAAAAGAAACTTCAGTTTTTAATGCGCGCTGTAAAGGAACAACTCTTTGGTGGCCTCGCCCGCCAGCCGCCAAAAACAGTCGACGAATTCATGCAAGAAGCCTGCACGATCGAGAAGACCCTCGACGTCCGGACTCAGCAGTACTACCGCCCTTCCTATGTCTGTGCAATCCGTCCGCACACGACGACCACCACAAGCGAGAACTTGCGGAAAGTTATCAGCAAAATCGTCCGTTAGGTCTGCGCCGATTACTGCCTACCTCTCCACAGCCGCAAGCAGCAAATCTCATGCATTCGGTATGGGAAGAAATGCTACGGGCACTTGGCACACCGACGGCCACAGAGGCACAGGCCATGACTTACGCCACTCCAGTATGCACTCCTCAGCCCCAACGACAAACCCTACGCCCTTTCTGACATGAACAACTTGCTCCCGAACGCCACATCCCCGCCCCCACCCGGCCAGCCTGCAAGCGACGCTCATGCACCAGAAAATGCCACGTCTGGGGGACTTCCGACAACCCGCCGTTGTGCTTCCATTGTGGTGAGGCCGGCCATATTCTTCATCACTGCCCGTACCGACGTATCTGTCTTCGAGGATTTACCGTTGACGCCCCACGACCACGCTTCGGCCAACGTCCGCAGGAAATCGACGAGTGCCTGCTTCGAGAGGAGTACACGCCGAATCGCCTTTCGCGCTCACCATCGCAGCCAACCTCGCTCTTTGCGTCGCCACGGCGCAGCTACGCAGCCGCGGTACGAGGAAGGTCTCCCAGCCCCCGCAGGGGAAACTAAACACAGCAACCTCGGGAGGTGAGGTTTATCAAGAGCGAAACGGCGAAGATCCTCCACCGACCACGCCCTATGAAGACGCTGCACCCGTTACGCCGCATGAGGACGCTACACTCGCTGCACCGACGCCGCACAAAATGCCAACCCTGACCACGACGTGAAGTGCCTTCAAAACGACCCCGCCACCCAGAAAAGCTTCGACGACACGCACCACCCGCGATTCGCACACGCGACGAGGCCGTGACCCGACGCCGAGAGTGACGTGCAATGCAAGAGCCAGGACTTCCGACTTAGTAGTGACTATCGACGGCCAGAAAGTTACTGCTCTAGTCTACACGGGTGCCGGTTATTTGATGATGAATGGAACATTCGCGGCGCTGTTGAGGAAAGTCATGTCTGATCATCGCAACTGGGACGCAGTGCTACCATATGTGACGTACGCTTATAACACTGCCAATCATGAGGTCACCGGGTATTCTCCCTTCTATTTACTCTATGCCAGAACTCCCTGCGTTTTTCTCGATACCGTCTTCCCGTTTTCCCCCAACGAAAACGCGTCCGTTGGCCAGATACTATGTCGTGCCGAAGAATCCCGTCGAATAGCCCGCTTACGTACCCTGGCCTCACAACGCCGTTCGAAAGCATATTACGACCTGCGTCATCGTGCGGTGACTTACGGTGTTGAGGAGAGTTACGGCCCACAAGTTCGCACCGACCAGCACAACCGAACTCTCCGCCAAAGCCCCTAACGTGTGTCGGCGCGAGAACGAGAAGCCACCCAGGACAAAGTGGAATAAATGCTTCGCGACACGTCATCCGGCCTTCAAACAGACCATGGGCAGCACCGGTCGTTCTTGTGAGGACGAAAGACGGCGCACTTGGATTTTTCGTAGATTATCGCCGCTTGAACAACATAACAAAGGACGTGTACTCCATCCCCCGCATCGATGACACACTGGATCGGCTCTGCAACGCCAAGAATTTATCATCGATGGCCCTCATGAGCGGGCCTCAAGAGATCCCGAGAAGACCGCATTCATTACTCCGGATGGGCTCTGAGTTCAAGGCGATGCCATTTCGTCTCTGTTCCGCGCCAGTGACGTTTCAGCAAGTAATGGATACAGTGCTGGCAAGCCTGAAGTGGCAAATTTGTCTGACATATTAAGATGACGTCGTTGTCTTCGCCTCGAACATTGAAGACTACCTCAAAATACTTCGAACAGTAGTAGACGCCATCAAGTCGTCTCGCCTAACCTTGAAAGCACAGAAGTGCCACTTTGCCTATGAAGAGCTGCTGTTTCTAGGCCACATCGTTAGCAAGGAGGGGGTGCGCCCAGGCCCACAGAAAACAGCTGCTATCGCACTGTTTCCAACGCTGGTCGATAAGAAAGTTCACAGATTCCTCGGTCTGTGCGCGTATTGCCGACGATTTGTCAAAAACTTTTTGCGCATCGCGGAGCCTCTGACCCAACTCACAAAGGCAGCCAGAGGTTTAATTTAAATGCGAACCGCCGCGAGAAGAAGCATTCAAGGAACTTCAGCGTCGTTTACAGTCCCCCACCGATCCTCGCGCATCTTGATGCAAACACCAAGACTGAAATTCATACCGTCGCAAGTAGCGAGGGCCTAGGCGCCGTCCTGGTTCAGAAAACTGACGGAGTCGCGAAAGTAATCTCATACGCTAGCCGATCTCTGTCCAAACAGGGACTAACTATTCGACAACTGAAAAGGAGTGCCTTGCTGTCATCTGGATTGCGTCGAAATTTCACCCTCATCTGTACGGGCGGCAGTTCAAGGTGGTCAGCGATCAGCACACACTGTGCTGGCTTGCTAGTTTGAAGGATTCCTCCGGCCGCCTCGCTCGATGAAGCCTTCGTCTCCAGAAGTTTAACGTCACCGTCGCTTACAAGTCTTGACGCAAGCGCTCCGATGCCGACCGCCTGTCACGACCCCCTATAGATGTACCACCGCCGGGCGACGATGAGGACGCCTTCCTGGGACCTATCAACTCCAGCTCCTTTGCACAGCAGCAACGCTCGGACCTCGACCTAAAGCGCCTCATCGACTACTTAGAAGGCAAGGTTTCTTCACCCCCTGCTTCGTTCAAACGAGGATTGTCTTAGTTCTGTGCACAAAATGGGGTCCTCGTGAAGAACTTCGCGGCGAAAAAAACAGCTTACCTTCTTGTTGTAGCAACAAGTTGGCGCGAAGTTCTTCAGGCTTCACGCGAAGATACGACAGCTGGACATCTCGGGTTCCCTCGAACCCTCCGCCGAATTCCAGACGAGTATCACTGGCCCCGACTGTCTGCCTATGTAGCACATTGTGTGAAAACCTACCGAAGTTGTCAGCGACGAAACACCCCTCCCAATCGACCGGCAGGATTTCTGACCCCCACTGAGCCCCTCAAGGCCCTTTAAGCAGGTCGGCATAGATTTGCTTGGTCATTTCCCAAAGTCAACGTCTGGAAATAAGTGGATCATCATAGTCGCCAAATTTTTCGTGGAGTCCATTCTTCTGCGACACGGTATCCACGATGTGCTCATCACAGACAGAGAAACAGCATTCACGGCGAATCTGGCGCAAGCCATCCTGCGTTGCTGCGAAACCGGCCACCGGGGGACAATTGCATACCATCTGCAGACCTACAGACTGAGCGAGCGCCTGAACAAAACCATCGCCATATGCTCGCCATGTATGTCGACGCCGAACACAAGACCTGGGACATCATTCTGCCTTACATCGTCTTCGCCTACAAAACCACAGTGCAGGAGGCCGCCCAGATGATGCAGGCTCGTCCATGGCAAGGAGGCAACCACCACGCTAGACGCTATGCTGCCCAACGTTACAGAAGAAGATAACGTCGACGTCGCCGCCTACCTTCAAAACGCAGAAGCCCGAAGACTTGCCCGATTACGGGTCAAAGACCAGCAGCGGACCGAGGCCAGACGTTACAACTTACGAAGACGGAACGCGGAATGCAAGCCAGAAGACCAAGTATAGGTTTCGATGCCCATTCGTCGGCGCGGCTTGAGGGAAAAGCTTTTGCGCCGCTATTTCGGCCTGTACAAGGTTCTTCATCTGCTAGGCGAACTGGACAATGAAGTCGTCCTTCATGAAATGGCTGCATCCCAGATACGCCGCATGCGACCAGAAGTTGTTGATGTCGTCCGTATCAAGCCCTATTATGTGCGCTAACCGACGCTGTGTTTCCACACTCGGTGCTTATTCTTGCACAATCCGCTTTATTCTAGCCAACTTATTTGTTTTAAAGAATCGGGTCGATACTCCTTTGAAAAGGGAGTAATGCCGTGAATCTTTGTAGTGCTTGTTCATTCTAGAAAGCTGCCAGCCTACCGCTTTTTCGCTTTGTTTGCGATACAAGACGCGACCAGATTTATGTCGATTTTTCGCGCCCAGGCGGAGCCGATTTTAGGTTGCTCCAGAATGTTGTAGTAGCTTTGCACGCCTTATCTCGAAAGTTCGCTGCCACCTTTAAATTGAGCACGGCCGAGAGTGGCGGGCATTCTGTTCGACGACCGCCGAGCACGCCTTTTGCTACGCCGCCGCCGAGTGATTCACTCAATCGTGGGCGCAACTCAGCCCAAATAAAGAGTTTTGTTTAGTCCCTGCAGGGCGGCGTCTGCAGCCTGCAGACGTTGGTGAGCGGCGACGCCACGTGTTCCCGAGCATCCGCAGGGACATCCCCGCAGGGGAATGGTGGTGAGCAGTGCGTCACCACGGACCCGAGCACCCTCGCTTAGCCGTGAGTGGCATCGCCGTGTCCGGGGAAAAGGGGATCCTGGTGGTTGAGCCGATACCGAGCGTCTGGACCTAAAAGGCCTCTCGGCGGAGGCAAAACACCACTTTGGCCCCAGCTTCCTGTAGACAGCACTTCTGGCCTGACCCGACCAGGGGAATCGGCAGTCGCCTTTTCCTGTCTTCCCCTTCATCTCTCGCTTTCCTATGTTCTGTCTCACAACTGCCCTGTCTCCTCTTCTTTTCTCTGTTTACTCACTTTTCATTGGTGGCTAGGGTTAAATTTGTGTGGTCTAACTACCCTGTGTTGCCTATATAAGGCTATAGCAGTGGTGTATAGCTGGCGAGGGCAGGACGTTTTCAGGTTCCTGTCCAGTCCCCTTGTTGGACTCTATGGTAGGTGGCTGGCACTACAGCCGAACAATACAATTTTTTTATGCCTCCCCTTCCCACACAAACTGATCGCGCTCCAGAGTGTGGACCGATCTCACAGGAAAATTCGTTCAGAAAACAAGAGAAACTTTTCCAAGATACCACACGGTACACAGTAAAGTAGCAGACAAGCAATCAAAAATCAACTCTCTCTTCATTGTTTCCAAATCTCTGACTGACGCATCAGGCCTTGGTTACAAGGTGACAAAGCTGGCCAACGGTGACTTACTTCTCCAGATCCGAGACAAAGTGCAATTTTCTAAGCTCTCAGGTATAGAAATATTTGGAGGGAGACCTGTTTTTATTACTGCCCATATATCACTCAATACTCTCAAGGGCATTATTTCCGAACATGATTTCTTCACCCTGACTGAACAAAAAATGTTGGATGGCCTCAAAGACCGGAATGTCACCGATGTCTATTGTATACAAATCTGTAAAGACGACAAAGCAATACCGACAAAACACTTAGTTTTGACATTTGCCTCCAGCCAACTCCTAGAAAACATAGAAGTAGGGTATATGAAAATAACTGTAAGACCATACATCTCTAACCCCCGACGGCGCTTCAAGTGTGAAAAAATCGGCCATGGCTCCAGAGCTGTCGCGGCCGCCAAACTTGTGCCAAATGTGCATGCAATGAACAACATTCTGATGTCTGGAACGCGGTGCCAAATGGTGCATAGTGTTAAGGAGACCACCCCGTGTACTCAAGATCATGCCCATCCTGGAAGAAAGAGAAAGAGATAATAACTATTAAAACTAAGGAAAACATAACATTTCAAGGAGCCCGAAAACGATTTGCACAGACACAAGGAAGGTTCTTCTTCACGTTTAAAACAGACTTTGCTAATGTGGTGCGACGGGGCGGGATACCACTTCAGGCTTCGGCACCTGCCCAGGCCACACACAGTAAGTCTGAGGAAGGGCCATCCGCGCCCCCGGCAGATGCAGCAAATGCTGCCCTACCACCTCGATCAAAGGGCTCGTCGGCTTCTGGGTCGACAGCCCGCAAGGCTTCTCCCAATCGGGAGAGGTATAAAGTCCTTCGGCGTGACCAATAGCAAGCGAGTATGCTGTCTGGAGGGGCTGCTATTGTGGTCCAGAGCTGTTTGGCAGGCCTCGAAATAAATCTTAACACCAAATATGAAGATGTAGCAGTCACCCTACTTCAGTTTAAAAAATAGCAATATGCTCAGTGTACCTCCAACCGCATCTATCAGTAACACTACATGTCCTAGAAGCACTTTTTAAACAGCTGCCGGAGCCATATCTAGTAGTGGGAGATTTTAACGTACAGTCCTCTTTTTGCGGTATTTAAGAAACTAACAGTAGAGGCCGTATTTAGAAGATTTTATTACCTGCAATATTGTGTGCCTACTAAATACGAGAAAGCACAACTACTGCTCTCCGAGCAGCGGAAAAATTAGCTGCCTGGTGTTATCTCTTAGTTCGCATCTGTTTTCACCGATTTTAAGTAGGTTGTTATAGATAACCCCCACGGAAGTGATCATTTGCCTGTTAGTATAAGCCTGTCATCCTCACCGTCAATTATCCCGACCATACCTCGCCGTTGGAAGTTGCACTTAGCCGACTGGGCACTTTTTGAAGAAAAAGCAAGTGTGGAGAAATTTTTTCAGATGATCGCGGTATAGATGAACTAAATGTTCATAATGTCCATAACCTATATAATTAATGCTGCACGACAGCCTATTCGTCAATCGTCGGGACTGGTGCGACCAAATCATAAAGTTTGGTACACGCAAGAATGATGTGAAGCGAAAAAGAAACAAAACAGAGTCTGGGGCATTTTCCATAAGTACCCAACACACGAAAACCTTATTATTTTGAAAAATGCGAGAGCAAAAGCACGGTATATTCGGTGTAATGCCGAGAAAACATCATGGGAAGCCTATGTGTCTTCCGTAAGCTGCTAAACCCTTTCGAAAAAAATGTGGGAGCAAGTCAGAAAACTAAGTGGTAGCTACTCACCCTTCACAGTTCCTTTTATGACAACACCTGGTACAGAAACAAATATAGGGGAATAGGCAAACATACTGGGCGACACTTTGCTGCGGTTTCAAGTTATGCACACTATAGCAAGTCATTTGTAAAATACAAAACCACAGCTGAAGAACACAGGCTCCCAACAAGTGGCGCAGTAAATGAAGAATACAATAGTGTAATTACCCTCCAAGAAATACAGCACTGTCTGCCGTCAAAAGAAACTGCTCCCGGACACGACGAGATACACTACCAAATGCTTGCCCATCTTTCCAAGCCTGCCATAGAAGCACTCTTGAATTTTTTAATAAAACATTCACAGAAGGAAAAATACCAAACGAATGGAAAAGAGCCATTATAGTGCCATTTCTGAAACTTGGAAAGCTGACAACCTCCCGTAGCACCTATAGGCCAATAGCACTTAAAAGCTGTCCCGCCAAATCTTTTGAAAGTGTTCTAAATATCAGATTAACTTTTGTGCTTGAAGCTCGTAAACTTCTTGACATCGATCTATGCGGTTTTAAAATGACTTTCTCAGCAACTGACCATCTAGTTCGCCTCGAAAGCACAATCAGAAAAGCTTTTATGCATAAACAGCACTGCCTTGCTGTTCTTTTTCGATGAGGAGAAAGCATACGACACAACGTGAAGATAAGGCATTCTTCGCGCCCTTGCAGAACTTGGCAACCGCGGCAGGATGTTAAACTACCTAAATGATTTCCTGCCAAACCACTCATTTCAACGGCGTCTAGGATCAACCCTGTCCAGGAGCTTCGTTCAAGAGAACGAGGTTCCTCAGCGGTGCATTTCAAGCACAACACTGTTTATTGTAAAGATGAATTCCAGTTAGAAAGTAATGCCGAAGTTTCACTGTCGTTCTGCTCCCCGGATTGTGTGTCGCCGCTTCTAGACAATATTAAGAGACAGGGGCCAATTTCTCGATAAATTCTTTTCATCATCAATTTTTTTCAACAGGACAAAATATTGGTCTTAGCGCGGCAGATCTGATCAGCAGTACGCATATGGCGAAATCAAAAGGTGCAGTAAAGTGGCAATACGATTGGCTGATTGCCAAAGTTTGGTTTAACAAATGTCCTATATTAATTCAGTTCCTACACATTTCTGCCCTTGGCGTGAACTTCCGTGCAGTGTTTCCTTAGTCGTATTGCGCAGCTCAGCGATAATACTGTAACGGGATAGAGCCTCCGGTAGACATCCTTCCGCCTTCCGAGTACCCTGCATCGACGAAGAGGAGAGGCGGAGGGAGTGCGGGGAGCGAGCGCGAGAGAGAGAGAGCAATAAAGAATCACCGCGGCCGGTCGTCTTTCTCCTGGTCTCTTGTGCCCTCCTGTGGATTTACCTGGACGGGCCCACCATCCCGCGACATATTTTGGTGGCAGTGGTGGGATAGCGCTCACCCGAGCCGGGAAACAGTGCGGGCGCGGCCAAGGACCATGGGCCACCACCGGCTGACGCGGTACAGAGACGCTGATCTCGGCCGTTCGGACGGCCTGCCCGTTTCCTCGATGCTGGAGGCCATCCTCGAGCGCTTCGACTGGCGACTGGACCATCTGACGGCTAATTTGATGAGTTCGAGCGCCGGGTACCTCATAATATGCCGACCAACCCGAACTGCGGCGGGCCGGTGCCTTCCATCAACACCATGGAATCCGCGCCCGCCGGGCCGGCCTCGCAGTCCGACCTTGGTGTGCACGGCGCAGGTGCGTCCCATTCGTCCTGCCCGCTGGACATGGCGGCGGAGTTACCAACTTCCGATGGCACTGCACCTTGGGAGGCTTACCAGCTCCAGCTGGACACCATCGCAGAGGCGCAGGGATGAGACGGTCGGACGAAAGCCGTGATGATCGTCTCTAAGCTGCGGTGCCGAGCGGCGGGGCTGCTCCCGAACGTGCCCCGCGCAGATCTAGGCCGGTACGACGCCATCGCAGGTCTCCTCGCCGACCATTACGGGTCGGGCCAACGCAGGATCCAATACTAGCGCCTGCGTGCTCACCGGCAGGGGCTCGGGGAAAGCTACCAGGACCTCTCCGCGGCTGTCCAGCGGTTGGCGTCGCTGTCGCTGCCGGCTGCGCCACCGACCACCGTAGCTCTGGTCGGCACTGAAGCTTTTTTGGACGCTATCCGAGATCCCGAGGTCCAGCGCCATGTCCGCCTCGGGCGCCTTGAGTCCATCCGCGTCACTGTGAACCTCGCTGGCGAGGCTGATATGATCTTGCAGGCCACACGCGCGCCACGAGCTGCTGTTCGTACTTCCACGGAATGGGTTTCTCGGTCCGCTGCCACCACTACGGCTCCTGCCCGAAGAGGGCGTACCAGCCAGACTTTGACCTGCTTCCGATGCGGTCAACGGGGCGACTATTCGAGGGACTGTGTCGATCCTTCACCGTCGGGAAACGCGGAACTCCGGGGGCCCCAACACTGTGTAAGCCGGGAACAGGCACTTCAGCGGAAAACCTCGTCAGTCCCCACGCTTCTATCTGTACATTCCCCCCGCTCGTCGCTTTTGAGTTCCCGTGATGCGCCTTAAGTATTTTTAGACGTTGCTCTACTCGGCCTATCCGCCGCGGTGGCTCAGTGGTTAGGGCACTCGGTTACTGATCCGGAGTTCCCGGTTTCGAACCCGACCACGGCGGCTACGTTTCGATGGAGGTGAAACGCTAAAGCGCCCGTGTGCTGTGTGATGTCAGCGCATGTTGAAGATCCCCAGGTGGCCGAAATTATTCCGAAGCCTTCCACTACGGCACCTCTCTCTTCCTTTCTTCTTTCACTCCCTCCTTTATCCCTTCCCTTACGGCGCAGTTCAGGTGTCCGCCGATATGTGAGACAGATACTGCGCCATTTCCTTTCCCTAACAACCAACCAACCAACTACGCGGCCAGCACGTCAATGCCCTGGTTGACACGGGGACTGCTGTGAACGTATTAGACAAGTCGCTCGTGATCGGCGTGCAACACTTGCTTCCACCGGCCCCTGAAATCGAGCTTTTAACATTCAACGGCGCCTTGGTCAACCAACTCGGGCGTGTCATCGCGGATGTGCCTGCTTTAGGCACGACCTTCTTTACTGAGTTTGTGGTCGCCGAAAGCCCACTTTGGCCGGCGGTTCTTGGGTGCGGCTGGTGCCAGCAAGCGGGGATCGTTGTGGACTTCGCGACCCGCAGTAGCAAGCGTACCGACCTCCCCGTCGTGGAGTTCGTCGCCTTTTTCACTTCGGTATGGACCTATACCTCTTCCTGGTGCCGATTACCAAACGTGTCTCCGCTTTTCTACGCGGTGTCGCCCCGAAGCTTCGACGGTACATCCCGCTGTCTGTTTTGTGCACAGTTTCTGGGGCCTTCTGACGTGACTCTACCACCGGGAGCGGCAACTTGGGTACGGGGTCAGCTTGATGGCCAGATAACCGCCGACGTGCTCTTCAAACCGATGCGCTGCGCAGCACCAGCCCGCGAGACGACCTCACCTCGGAGCCTTCTGTAAGTGATAGACGGAAAGGCTGACGTGCTGGTACTTAACTTCGGTGGTCACCATCTTGTAGTTCGTCATGGTTCAAACCTGGGTACTGCGCACGTTTTATGCTCAGGCTTACCAGTCACCTCTCTGCAGCCTGCGGCTCCGGCGCCGCCCCCCCCCCCCTCAACACCTGATGCCTTACCGTGGGAGTCCTTCAATTTTAGCCCAAACCTGACCTCTGGAGCTCGCCGCACTGATGGCCCTACTGCGCCAACACCGCAGTCGTCTCGCTCTTCGTACCGAAGCACTCGGGTACACTTCCTCGACACTGCCGGTCACAGGCACATCCACCACCAACCTCGTCGTGTCGCACTAGCCGAACGGCGCGTTATTCAGCAGCACGTGGCCGTCATGCTCGACAAGGGCATCATTTCCCCATCGTGTAGCCCCTGGTCTTTTCCCGTCGTCCTCGTGCGGAAATATGGGACGATCCGCTTCTGCGTGGACTGCCGCAAACATAATGCCGTCACCCATCTCATTGTCTATTCGCTACCTTGCCTTGACGAAGCACTCGACCGGCTGAAGGGGTCGCAATACTTCACCACCTTTGCTCTTCTTTCGGGCTACTGGCAGGTACCACTTCATCCCGAAGACGCGAAAAAGACGGCTTTTTTCGACTGTTCGCTGATGAGCAGCCGCATACCAGCACCTCATCGCTGGCAGCAGCGTGCTGTGCGGAACAGGCTCAGCAGGCAGAATCTTCTGGTCAGCAGGAAGTCTCAGAGAAAGTGCCGGATGTGACAGACGACGAACCCTGTGAACTGCGGCCCCATAGGAGGACATGGTTGTTAATCTCTCAATACGAAGAAAAGAAAGAACTTCTTGGAAAGGAAGGTGACTTCAGGTAAGCTTTTTTCTTGCAAGAAGGCAGTGTTGTTGAGGTTCGACCATGTAAAAAAACTGTGTCGAGTAAGATATTTTTCATGCCTCTTGCTAGTTCTTACTAGAGGCCATAAAATCAGTGCAGGGGCCCCTAAATGTCCTCAGTGGTCTTTGCACGTAGGTCTACAGACATTTTCAGAACCCTTGACACAGAGCAGTTATTTCTTTAAATGAAAATTCGTCACTTTTTTATGATTCCTATCTGTGTACGACACAGAGAGCACTGTGGCAAGCCCTTGCCGAGGCAGTAAACAAGGAGTTCAATTGCAGCGTCTGCCCAGTACAAGCAGAAAGTAAGTGGAAATGCTTTCAAGGGGCCTATAAAACAACAAAAGCGAAAAATAACTCGTCTGGCCATGTAAGAGTTTCTTGCAACTATTAAGTGTGAGCACATTATTTAAATCTAAGCCATAGCAAATTGAACTACAAGAACAGGAGAATTAGTTTCCTTGCCAAACTTTCCACAAACGGACTTGCGGTTGCCCAGGGGAAGGCAAGTAAACTTCTCGAAACATTGGCTAGAGGTTTGAGGCTTGCTTTAAACAATTTGTTCAGTTAATTTTTTGTGATGCATTATCCCATGTACTGAAGTAACACAGTGGTTTGGGCTAGTCGGGTTCTATTCATAATGCAGACAAGTCTCGCAGCATCAATAAAACGCACACAGAAGACAAGGAACAAACAAGACAGGACTGTGCTGCACTTCCAACTGATTTTATTTGAAAAAGCTCGACGTTTAAATACATTCAGTTATCATGAGGTGAAGCCTAATCACAATCATCCAAAAAAGCCATTTCATTCTCCAGCAATGACAGTGAAGGCGTGCTGACGCAATTGTCACCAGCTTTCCTAATAAAAAAGGCTTCGATAATTTCACGCTGAAGCTTCTCCTTGGCGTGACCCAGAAATTGCGCCTTCTTAAAGAGAGGTTTGCATTTTCAAGACCGGCAGTGTACGGCATGATGGCCGCTGATACCATCCTTGATGCAATTCATGACAATCCCGCGTTTAATTATCTTTGAATGAGCGCTGTTAAAAGAGAGAAGGGACTTTTGTGACCTAGGGTTATATTTCCAACATATATGGTTCGTTCTGAAAGTAATTCTGAGGTCTAAAAACTGTATGTTGTGTGCACAGGGAAGTTCGTACGTAAATTTAAACCTCTTGCTGCAGCTTTAAAAGCCGTGATAATCTCTGCCACTGCATCGTCAAGGGATGAAATATGCGAATTGTCAAGAATCACCAAGTAATCGACATATCTAAAAATTCTTTTAACATGAAGGCCCTTTAATGAATTGCTAACTTGCATGGCGCGGAAAATACAACGTCAACGTTGTATCGGCTGGCGAACTTCTTCAGATGGTGAGATATCTTATGTAGGTACGGTATTACCTGATTGTTATTGTGCTTCTTTCCTTTATCATCCATTCCTTTACTTCTCTTTCTTTTCTGCATTAGGCTCTCACAGACAGCTGAAATACCATCATCAAGGAAACCGGACATGCGTAGCCGCTCGAATTGCTGATTGACACTATCGTTAATTTGATGCCGGCAGGTTTTTTCTAGGGCAGCATTGATGCAATTCATGGCAATACCGCGTTTAATTATCTTTTAATGAGCCCTATTAAAAGAGAGAAGGGAGTTTTGTGACCTAGGGTTATATTTCCAACATATGTAGTTCGTTCTGAAAGTAATTCTGAGGTCTAAAAACAGTATGTTGTGTGCGCTGGGAAGTTCGTACGTAACTTTTAAACCTCTTGCTGCAGCTTTAAAAGCCGTGATAATCTCTGCCACTGCATCGTCAAGGGATGAAATATGCGAATTGTCAAGAATCACCAAGATCGTCAACATATCTAAAACTTCCTTCAACATGAAGGCCCTTTAGTGAATTGTTAACGCGCTTATCAACAAAATAAAGAAAGATGTCACAAAGTATGGGAGCTACTGAAGAACCTATGCAAATGCCAGCCTTTTGGGTATAAAAACAATCATTAAAATTGATGACCGTTGTTTGAAAATAAAATTCAAATAGCGTTAAAAAGTTATCACTGCTGACACCTGATAAATTACGAAAATACACATCTCCCGTCTCTTCACTCAACTGTCTCACTGATTTAAACAATTCATCATGCGGTACTGAGTAATCAAGTTCCTCAACGTCTACGGAGAAACCGATGGTATGAGAATGAATCAGGTTTTGCTCTTGGCTGAGTTCTTGGACGATCTCCTGCGATCCTCGATCCAGGAAAGGATATTCAAACTTCAAGCTTGTTAACTGCCTTTGCAGGTATTGTCCATCAGCAGACAACCAACAGTTCTTTTCCAAGACAATGACTCGAAACGGAAATTCCGGCTTGTGTGTTTTACAAGAGAAGAATGGTTCTAGGCTTCCGTTTTCAGATTTCTTGACTAGACTTGCGACGGAATCGAGACGCATTTCTTGTAGGAGACGAACTGCAGTGGTCTTCGGGGATTTATTTTTGAATTTCGTTTCGTTGAAGTTCTTCTGTATAGCTTGAATAGCCTTTTCTTGGTACATGCCTTTTGGGCAAAACTACAAATCCTCCCTCTTTATCGTATTGAAGTACGATTAGGACATGCTCCTTTAAATATGCGACAACTTTCTGATGTTGAGGAGGGCGAGTTGAAATGCGACTCACATTTTTTATCACGGAATCGGCTCCTTCCCAGGTGGTTCGGTCTTTGTCGCGCTCCTTTGTTCTTCCAGCGATGCTACGTGCCATGGCAAGGAGTTCGTGCTTTTTTGAAACAGGATCAAAACAAACCTATGTTTAAGAAGCCGCAGTTTCTGGGTCACGCCAACGACAAGCTTCAGCGTGAAATTATCGAAGCCTTTTTTATTAGGAAAGCCGGTGACAATTGCGTCAGCACGCTTTCACTGTCATTGCTGGAGAATGAAATGGGCTTTTTGGATGATTGTGATTAGGTTTCACCTCATGATAACTGAATGTATTTAAACGTCGAGCTTTTTCAAATAAAATCAGTTGGAAGTGCAGCACAGTCCTGTCTTGTTTGTTCCTTGTCTTCTGTGTGCGTTTTATTGATGCTGCGAGACTTGTCTGCATTATGAATAGCAAAAAACTAGCCCAAGCCACCGTGTTACTTCAACGTATTTCTTCTACACTGGGCCCTTTTTTACCTGTCCAAGCAAAACGGTCTCCAGTTTTCACGTGTGTGAATCTAATTGTAGTCACCACTTGCCAGTCCCGAATTCTGTCTTTCTGTATCAAGCAAGGCTTGGTTCCCCTAGAGGTTCAGGCCCTCTTGGGAGTTGTGTCGCCGTCCATCGGCCATGCGAGACGACTGTGCAAGGTCCTCAAGTCTGAATACTGGCGCCAAGTTCGACGCTACGAAGATTGGCTACATGTACTCGTCCAAGACCCGCGCACAGCAAGCGATCCTTGCGCAAGCTCTAGGAATTATGCCGACTGCAAGAAGTCGGCCGCACAGAGCGCAGAGTTCTTATGGCAGAAGGCCCGTCATCTTCTTCCGCCAAGAAAAAGAACCCACATTGCTCCTAGCAAGGTCACCGTACTTGGCGACGCCCAACTGACTGACAAGGTTCGCGAGATCCTGGAAAAAGGGCCAAAGTTTTGTTTTGAGCCTGTTTCAAAAAATCACGAACTCCTGGCCATGGTCCGTAGCATCGCTGGAAGAACAAAGGAGCGCGACAAAGCCCGATCCACCTGGGAAGGAGCAGAATCGGTGATAAAAAATGAGAGTCGCAGTTCAAATCGCTCTCCTCAACATCAGAAAGTTGTCACATATTTATAGGAGCATGACCTAATGGTACTTCAATCCAATAATGAGGGAGGATTTGTAGTTTTGCCCAAAGGCATGTACCAAGAAAAGGCTATTCAAGCTATACAGAAGAACCTCAACGAAACAAAATTCAACAAGAAATCCCAGAAGACCATTGCAGTTCGTCTCCTACAAGAAAGGCGTCTCAATGCCGTCGCAAGTCTAGTCAAGAAATCTGAAAACGGAAGCCTAGAACCATTCTTCTCTTGTAAAACACACAAGCTGGAATTTCCGTTTCGAGTCATTATCTCTGAAAAGAACTGTCGGCAGTCTGCTGTTGGACAATACCTGCAAAGGCAGTTAATTGAAGACAGTTGATTGAAGAGACGGGAGATGTGTCTTTTCGTAATTTATCAGGTGTCAGCAGTGATAACTTTTTAAAACTTATAGAGCTTTATCTTCAAACAACGACCATTAATTTTAATGATCGTTTTTAGACCCAAAAGGCTAGCATTTGCATAGGTTCTTCAGTAGCTCCCATACTTTGTGACATCAATCTTTGTTTTGATCATAAGCGCGTTAACAATTCACTAAAGGGCCTTCATGCTAAAAGCATTTTAGATATGTCGATGATTACTTGGCGATTCTTGACAATTCGCATATTTCGTCCCATGACGACGCAGTTGCAGAAACTATCACGGCTTTTAAAGCTGCAGAAAGAGGTTTAAAATTCACGTACGAACTTCCCTGCGCACACAACATACAGCTTTTAGACCTCAGAATTACTTTCGGAACGAACCACATATGTTGGAAATATAGCCCTAGGTCACAAAAGTCCCTTCTCCCTTTTAACAGCGCTCATTCAAAGATAATTAAACGCGGAATCGCCATGAACTGTATCAATGCTGCCCTAGAAAAAACCTGCCGGCATCAAATGACAGATAGTGTCAATCAGCAAGTCGAGTGGCTACGCATGTCCGGCTTCCCTGATAATGGTATTTCAGCTGTTTGTGACAGCCTAATGCAGAAAAGAAAGAAAAGTAAAGGAACGGATGATAAAGGAAAGAAACACAATAACACTCAGGTAATACCGTACCTACATAAGATATATCACAATCTGAAGAAGATCGCCAGCCGATACAACGTTAGCGTTGTATTTTCCGCACCATGCAAGTTGTTAAAATATCTGCCCAATGATAACGAGAAAGAAGAAGGTGCTGTGTAGTATTAAGCACGTCACAAAGTTCATAAAATGTGTAACGAAGGTCGTTTATAGCATTCGTCTTACGTGTAAAAAAAGTGTACATTGGCCAAACAGGGCGTTTTTTAATGAAAGAGTGCTAGAACACTTCAATCTAGTAAAAGATGGTATCAGCGGCCATCTTGCCGTACACTGCCGGTCTTGCAAAAGCAAACCTATGTTTAAGAAGGCGCAGTTTCTGGGTCACGCCAAGGACAACCTTCAGCGTGAAATTATCGAAGCCTTTTTTATTAGGAAAGCTGGTGACAATTGCGTCAGCACGCCTTCACTGTCACTGCTGGAGAATGAAATGGCTTTTTTGGGTGATTGTGATTAGGTTTCACCTCGTGATAACTGAATGTATTTAAACGTCGAGTTTTTTCAAATAAAAGCAGTTGGAAGAGCAGCACAGTCCTGTCTTGTTTGTTCCTTGTCGTCTGTGTGCGTTTTACTCATGCTGCGAGACTTGTCTGCCCATGTACTGATCTTCTCGCTACTGTGGATTTACTTGATCTGCCATTCATCAATTTCCCAACATTCTTTTTAGGGAGCTACGTCAGGTGCTGGTACGCGGACACCATATTACGCCCACGTTTCTCATAGCATCGGGAAAAGTGTTGCAGAGTAAAATTTCCGGGTAAGGCTGATCATATTTCATTGTTGAGATATTTCAGAAAACGGTGGTTTCAACATAAAGTGATTGTTTAAGCACACCTACTGGCACAGAAGCCAGCTTCCACCACGAGGCAGAACCCTCACAAGAGCCTCTTGAGACCCCACGCTACAAGAGACGGCGCAAGCATACTTCTGTTGGCACCCTCCTGAATATTCTTCAGGTAGTCCAAAAAGGACAGGGCTGAACACTTCAGCAAAAAGATGGTTTTACTGGAGCGTCTTGTAGCAGCAGGACGGCAAAGTCAACGCAGAAGAAATAAAGCGTTGAAAACATTAAATGTCGTGTTGCTATCTCACAAGCTACCAAGATTACATGGTCAAAGCATGCTTACGATAGTGTAGGTGTTTACAGCGGTGCTCAAGCCTCTAAACACATCGAACATTCACTTAACAAGGGTATACTAATGATCAATATGACTTGTATTAGACCTGAAGTTAACCCATACAGGTTTCTGCCTTATAGCTAGTGCATTTTTGGGTCTTTGTTCATTGCATCGCTGGCTAATTGCATGAAATTCAAGCAACACTCTGACTGCGTTGAGAAAACTCCGGTCAACGGTCAGCGAAGCTGTCAGTGACCTCATCATTGCCGGCTTCTTGCTGAGGCAGGTACTGCAGTTCATCAAAGTCTCTCTCTGCATTGCACAGCTTGTTCAGAACACACGCACCCATGATGATTAAGGCGCACTGCTTTATGCTGACAGTATCGACAAGATACAACTGCCTGAAGCGCTGCTTCAACAATCCAAATACATTTTCGATTACAACCCTTTACTGAGAGTGCACTTTATTATACTTCATCCACCACGAGAAAGTTTGCTCGTTATCCCAGTATGGTGTCAAAAGCCACGGCAGCAGAGTGTAAGCTGAATCTGCAAAGAGATAGCCATTGCTGAACTTGGCCAGGGCCACTTCAAAAAATTTGCTTACACGCAGCACTCTTGCATCGTGCGCAGAGCCAGGGAACCCAATGAACACGTCTAAAATCTTGTTCCTATCATTGACAATAGCTTGTAGGACAATGAACGGCAATTTCTTACGATTCTAGTAAATGTGGGGCGACTCCGTCGGCTTGTTGATTTCAACATGGAAACCATCGATGCTTCCGATGGTGTTCTGAGGCCCCTTGCCGGCGCTTTTTGCCAAAAAGCCGGTCTTGCTGCGCTCCTGTCTATTTAACCAGGCAATCACTTCTGCGCTCATGCTGTTGAGAAATCCAGCATTCGTTCCACACAACTGTGTATGGTCGACACGGCAAGGTCGAAGTGGTTGGCCAAGGAGTAAATGCTGCAGTGTCCACCCAGGTAGCATAAAACCAGCAAGCATGTGTTTTCGGCACTAACCATTCGACACCCTCTTGTGACGTTAGAGGAAAACGGTGGCATGTATCCTACAACAAGTCTATCAAATGTCTCACGCGATGGACGAAAAAGCCTATTATAATCAAAATCTAAGTACCAACTAACGAATTCAAAGTACTTTGGAATTCTGTTACGTCGCAACCTAGTTAGCTTCAGCGCTAGAATTGTGACACCATCATCGAACTCTTCATCTTTGCTGTAGGAGTCCATCAGTTTGACAATTGTTTAAACAATAGCTGCAGTTGAAGCAGCGCAATCTGTAGCTCTCTGCACCAGATTAGCCATATTTCGCACCACAGGCACCACATTCGCTCAAGCGCAGGCCGGCAGGGAACAACAGGCGAAATGGCGAGGCGATGCGCCGAAGACTAGCAGAAGGCCTGCACCGCCTGCACTTCGGCATTCGTTTTAGTTTGGCGCTAGTGTCGAGCTACGCCTGCACAGCTGAACTGGCGCTGCATGCCTGCAGGACTTATTTTAATTGCCTGGAACTAGTTCACGTAGTGCAAAGTAAATCGAACAGACCTATAGCTGCGAGCAGGGGAAAACAGGTTGGACGAAATGAGTAAGTAAAATCACAAATTAAAAATAGCTCTTCTCCAGGTGGGGGCTAGCACCGTACCTTGAAAAGGGCGCGGCTGGGAGAGTAGGTAGGGAGCTATGGGACATGAGAGTGGGAAGGGGACG
Organism: Amblyomma americanum; assembly: GCF_052857255.1. Lineage (NCBI taxonomy): Eukaryota > Metazoa > Arthropoda > Arachnida > Ixodida > Ixodidae > Amblyomma > Amblyomma americanum. Next base: position 106,273,111 of record NC_135498.1, read on the forward strand.
CATCATGTGAAATGGATTTGGAATTCTCGGAGAATGCGTCATAGGTAGTTCAAAAGGCCACAGATGCTTTGCAGCGCGAGAGCAGTCGGTGAAAATTGCAGACGGTAGCGCCCATTCCTCTTTCAGTTACGTTCATAGTGAATGGTTTACGAGTTATCTCTATGACAACGGACGACCGAAACACGCTGTCGCGGGGGGTCTTCGCATGCATCTGCTTCATGCGTGGACTGGTCCAAAATCGGGCCCCCTAGAGGAGGTGGGGAATGTAACGTTGGCCGCGTGCCGCGCTTACTTGGGTTTGCGTAAACACCCTCTCTTTCTTTTCTGTCGTTGCGTGTTAAAACTGTTTGCGCTGCTGGTCAGGAAAGGTAACCGCAGCGCTGGGCCAATGCGTTGAGAACAGAGAACATATTTTTCATTTATTTATTTACACATATCTCCTTCCCGTTACTTTCTGTCCAGAAGAGATATTTCTCGAAATACACTATATGTCTACGTTACAGTATTCTGTACAATACAGATAATGTGTGTCGACGCACCAGAGGTGTTATTCCAAATGGCGCAGCTGCCATTTTCTGTACATCATTTCGTTCATCATTCACGAAATACATGTGCGATTATTCCTGCCTAATATTCGTCTGTGCACAATGTGTGCTCGCTATTTAATGCATGCGCAATGTACGTTACAATCGTAGATAGCTGCAAAAAAAGACGTGGTCATGTAAACGCGTGAAAGCAAACCCCTATCACGCAATGGCCTTCACTGTCCATGCTCACATATATGAAACACTAATAAATTCAGTTAACATACAGTTACATAAGTTCCCAGAATGTACCGGCCCTTCTCTGACCAAACCCGATGACTGCTTCGTCAACAGCAGTGACTAAATCATTGTTCATGATCCCCGGTGCCGAAATGAGCGTTGGCTCCCGAGTAGTCAAGCGCAGGTACCTCTGTTCCCATCGTATCCGTGCAGGTCCCGCTGAGCTGTTCGCAGTTTCGAAGGTCACGAGCACAAAACCAAACACCCCCGTAATTATGGCAGCACCGAGGTCGCAACACATCAAGGAACACGACGCCAAAAGTGTCTGGGACCGGCGCCGGAAAGCAGGCGACAGCGCCCGCGATAGCGCGACTGACTGAGTTCACGAAACACGCAAACGGTGCGCGGCGGTAGCAACGGCCGCGCGGGTCAGAAATTCAAAAGAGATAGAGAGTGAGAATGCGAGAGCGAGACACCTTTTCTCTTTTCAGAACCTTCCAGTGGGTAGATCTTGTTCTTTACTACAGACTCTAGCGCCAATTCATCCGTCAGTTACGTTCGCAACGGGTGGTGTACGGAGTTACGGCGTCAGCGGAGCCGGGAATCAAGTGGCCCGCTCTTTCCTCTCACTGGCGCGAGAATGGGCGCTGCCATATTTGGTCACGGGACCATTTCGCCATCGCCGGCCTTCGGACCTTCGCGTTTCGACGCCAGCCGGCGCGCTTGTGCCTGGCTATGGCCCGGCTGCAAGGCGCTTCCCCGGATCCCGCTGTGGATAAAGAGCTGTCGGATGGCACAAAAACTTTTTGAGTGCACATCGAACGTGTTGGTGCAAGAAAATATTTGGTTCAGCCATCTCATTTGCACCCAAGCAGCAGTGGCAGGGGACTTATCATTGTACCCGTCTTTTAATCCTCTCGATGGCCATCATACTTGGCCAGCACCATGCTTCCTTGATAGGAACTAGCTTGGATACCATGCTGAATGCAATTAAATAGGACGACCATTGGTCATATGGCTTGACAACTCTTTGCCCACAGGCGCTCGAAACAAGCCAACGAGGTACTGAAGGAACTATTAATATTAGCGTGTGTGCCAGTGGACAAAATGAAAGATTGACCTGCACATTGCTTTTCTGAACCTTAGAATTTACACTCCGCACTCAGAACACGTGCTTTTCGGACTTAAGCGCGCATGTGCTGAAAGATCGCTCTATGCCACTTGGATTCATGCTTCCTGCAAGTGCATGCATATAGCGGCGCACCGAAACTTTTTCGCCGTCCTATTACTTTTCATGTTTATGTACAGGATTTTAAAAAATTCCTGTCTTTCGGACTAATCGAGAGCAAACATCGGCGTCAAGGTAACACTTTATGGCCAGCGTTCTTTGAGACGAAAAAAACATCTTTTATTGTATCTCATGTGCTTTTGCTTTTATGCTGCAAGTAAAAACAGATATGCACACAAGAGCCATGCTATTAAAAATGAGTAAACATAGGAAAGCCCTCATATGCAGTTCTTGTGTTATACCCGTGCCACATGTTGAAATGTAATGTCATTGAGTGCGTATTGCCTTACGTTTCTGTGCTATTCGCGTGTTTCCACACGCATAAATTTAATGGCATTAGCCTTACTGCCATTCCCAACCTACTGAATTGGCCGCAACTCCTTCGCCCGAGCTGTGCGTTCTCTCGTTCCCATTACATACGCAAGGAAAGCATGTGACTTTGCTAGTAACGACTTTCTAACCAGTAGCAAATGGTTAATTAATAACTTTCAGTCAGTTGAAGCATCTCTACTGCGCTTTTGATGACAAGGGTGCCATTTTTACCAACACTTCGGACAGATACACCACGCTTGTATGCTGACACGCGAGTTTATGAAAAATTTTTCGATTTTTCAAGCAAGAGCAGTGGTATTTTCTGCAAAATAATTTTTATGTTTCGTTTTAACAATCACGGGACAACTCAATAGCAATTGATTATATTGGGGTAAAATTCTTGACTGCCTTGCAAGCGTTTTCGTCCTCATGACTTTCGTAAATTTATATCAAATGTGGACGTGTAGCACCAACTCTGAAAATAAAGGCATTAGTAACCTTAACGCCTTAAGCGTTTACTAGCGTTTCTTCTGCACGCATGGCACGGATATTAAAATAGGGCTAGTAATACAGTAAAACAGAAGAAAAATGATTGCATGTTATTAGAGGTTAGAGAATTATAGAAGTCAGCTTCTCTACAAAAGAGAAAACCTCACTGTGGCGGTGTGGATCTTCTCGCGGCTAGAAGTTTGATGCACCGCTGAAGATTTTCGTTGTAAGCCTTATGCGCATGCACTACCCACGTCACTGAGCAGTCGGTCTCACCTTTACTGCCTAGCCTTAGCTGCAAATTCATAGAATGCTTGGCACAGCTTTGTTTCATCCCCTGTCGTAAAGTAACGGCTTGGGTGAACTGTGCTTAATATTTTAAACGCAACGGCGGCACAATGCATCAACATGAAGGAGAATCTCGCGTTTCTCAAACTGTAGAACTCTCCGGCGATGTAACTAATTTCTTCTCCAAGAACAGGTCCGATGCCCATGGTGAATGAGTTTACTGGCGCAAGGAAGCTGGCTTCCAGATTTCTGCAACTCTGTTGCCTTGTCAGTCTTGCTGCACTGTTTTAACGCCAGAAAGATGTCGGCACTGACCTGTCCATGTCTCGGTCAGAATCATGGTATTTTGTACACTAGCTGAAGTGGATAGTGCGGACTTTTTCTTCTAATTGTACGTTAGAATTGTTCGTGGCACTTTCCTTTGTTACCAAACTGAGTCTCGAAAACTCGGATCCAGCTGCTGGATTTTGAGGTTCAGTAGTCGCAAGTAGCTAGTATCCACAAACAATACGATCAGGTGTTCTGACGCAGAACGCTAACGGAAAAGGCAAACGAGGGAAATCAGTGAAGGTAAAGCATATCTCGTATTGAGAAGTTTGCCAATAACAGTACTGCTAGTAAATGTCATGTACAGCAGGAAGAGCACACAAAAGAAACTGAAGTACTAGTACCAGAACGTGCGTCCAATGAACCGCAAACTTTCAAGATGCGGTATATAGTCCAGGTCACAGTTTGTCCTCTTATGATGATGACCAGGCAGCTACCGACATTGACAACCAACCTGAAGAGGTAGCTATCGACGTTGACAATCAACCTGAAGATATATTCTCTTCTCTGAGGAGGTGGGCTGTAGAGAACATGACTCATGCAAGCATCGACAGCTTGCTCCAAATCCTAAAATCTTAATTGCCACAGTTCTCAGGTTCTGCTCGGGCGCTTCTTGCCACACCATCAGTTGTACACATAGATCGTTTGAGCAATGGGCAGTACTTCCATTTCGGCTTGAAAATGAGGATGTCCACTAATCTCGACAGAATGCAGCCACTACCAGGCGTTGTTTACCAAATAAGCTTTATGTAGACGGCCTTCCGCTGTTCAAAAGGAGTGGAAAAGAATTTTGGTGCATTCTAGTGGAGTTGCACCATCCACTACACCGCAGGCATTACAGCGTTTGTTTCTTTGGGGCATTTTGTGAAGCCAGCAAACCCCTGCTTATTGAATTTGTCAGCCATTCGCGGAGGATCTGTCTGAGGTCCTCAGCACTGGAACATGGCACAGCAGCAAGCATTTTAATGTCTCATTGCGAGCATTTATATGATGCCTCTACCAGAGCATTTCTGAACACAACTAAAGCTCACAATGCTTGGTCAGCGTGCGCACGTCGGAGGGTGTTTTTCGTGGACGCATGAAATTTCTAGACACTAGGGCATTTCCTCGTACTGATTCTGCCTTTGCACAGCAGGAAGGCGAAGACCACCACAAAAGCCAATGGTGACAGCTTTTCCGCTTGATTATACGCATCTTGCGGCTTTAGTTGTCACAAGAAGACTTGCTAATTTGACTAAACGGAGATCTGTCAGTGCGATTGAATTGAACTCGTGTGGGTAGTGTGGGTGTGAAGTTCCAAAAGACTTCCCCAGAAAATGTCAAGGTGTCGATAAAGTTATCTGGTGGAAGGCTATAGAGTTTCATTTTTTTGTTGTCTATGACGGCCCACTTGTGCTGAAAGACGCTCTGCCGGAAGAGCTGCATGAGCACTTCCTGACTCTTCATGCAGCGGTAGCTCTCCTCTTGTGTCCGTCTCTACAGGGTCATATCCAGTATGCAGAACAGTTGATTCACTATTTTGTAGAATGTAGAATTTCTCTTTATGGGAATGAGTTTCCTGTGCACAGTATCCATAGCCTGGTGCATTTGATTAGCGACAGCCTACATTTTGTTCCACTGGAGATATTTAGTGCCTTCCCTTTTCAAAATTACTTGCAAAATGTAAAGCGACTTGTGCGGACAGGCAGAAAGCTTCCTGAAAAACTCGCCAAGCGGGTTCAGGAAATCCGCACCCTTTCCCCTAAGAATTTTCCAATCTCTATCATGAGTAACACCTGCCAAATATTTCTATCATTTCGTAATTTTGATGTCCCTAATTGTAATTCAGTTCCATGCACAGTTACTAACAGCAAGCTTTGCACTTTTGAAATATGGTCGTATTATAGGCATCAGCAACATTTTGCAGTGTGAAACTGAGGTTATTTTTATAGTTAAAGAGCTTGAGCATGTTGCAAGCCTGCAGAACCATCTTTGTGATCGATCCACTGTTTCTTCTTTTGGTGGTGATGGGCTTTGTCAGCAGCTCTTGCATGACGCCTCTTCTGACATAGCCTGCAAATGTATGGTCATCACGTTTGGAAGAAGGTTAGCTTTCTTCCCACTTTTTCATAAGTTTCCAGCCCAACTTATGTCATATTTTCTACAGCTAAACTTCCGTTATGATCTCATTTGCGAAATGTCTCTCCAGGTTTCAGACTTCGAGTAACGGGAGCTTACTGTGAACGTTTACTAGGCCATTTCATCTACATTTTTTTGTTTTAGTTTCCGTTCTGCACAGTAGTTTTGAGATTTCACGCGAAAACTGCACGTAACAAAAACTTGCAGTTGCAAAAAAAAAAACTTGCAAAAAAAGCAGCCTTTTCTCGATATTGTTATATCCATATTTAACATTGTTTTCCCTAGGTGTCTTTTGGTTGAATTTTTGGACGAGAAAAGCACATGTGATTCCATCCGCATGGTTTTCAAAGGATAGCAAATCGACGTTTGCATTTTGGCCTCCGGTCAAAACAAAGTTGGACGCCATCAAGGCAATGACTTCAAAGCAGCTGATACGTGAAAAGTGGAACCTTTATGAAGTTAGAATTCTCGCCACAAAGGTAATGTTCATTCTTAGCAAAATAACAGGACTGATGACTGAGGTTTGCAGATTCATTTAGATACCCTCAAGGAGGCCCTTGGCAGGCTGACTGACGCCAAAAATACGTCGAACCTGGACTTAGACACAGACTATGCGAAGCAATCTCGTAAAGTTCGGAAGCGGCGCTTCCTTTCAAGCAGAGATGAAGACGGCCTGGAGGTAGAGCCGCCACACAAACCAAAAGTTGCACAACCTGCAGTGTTTTCATTCTACATGGAAAATTCAAGAGCTGACTTGTACTGTTCACTACTTTTTGCCCCGGTTATTCTTGCACTTTTCCTGCATGCATGTTTGCAGCATTTATTGTTTACTTCTTAAAAATATTCACTAGTTCAATTCCTAGGCCTTCGTGTCAACACTGTTATGAAAAACAGTTCGCAGTCTCCCACCGCCGGCAACACCGCCAGTGTCCGCCAGACCACATGTGCGGCCGTCGTTGAGCCCAATGCTGATCCAGTCGTAGGTTCATTGTCATGAGTTGGCAAGTATGGCTACTAGAAATTGGCAACCGGATTTAAAATGCATCATGAATATATAAAAGCAGAAACAACTCACATCTCTTACCTCAATAAGTAATCGTACTTAAATTTAAACTATAGGAACAGTTTTATGCCAAAGTTTATCTGTTGTTTCTGCGTAGGTGCTATGAAGAACCATGAAAACAAAGTTCACTCACAACTTTTTTTACTGTGGTCTATAGTATTTGAATACCAGCACTTTAAATTTGTATGAAGCTGACAAGATTATTACGAGAAGTTCTCATGGATGCAGTACACGTAGCTGTTGTATTTTGTAACAGCCCGCACGGATCCATAATCCCTTTCCATTCTGCTGTCCAGCATGGAAACCAGCGAGGCTGTAATTGCTTGGCAGTCGGCACCCCCAGTTCAACCGCTGCATGCTGTGTCTCCATCAGAAACACCGGCACCAAAACATCAGCAGCACAAGTACTTTCTAGGCTATCTGTACTGGTAATTATTATTAATAATACTAATACTCCTATACTACTAAGTTTTTTTTTTATTACCGTACCGTAACACAACACATGCGTTAAATGGAAATATCAATTTGCCTGCCTATCACAATGTTTACGGGGAGCTCTTAGCTCAGTTTTACCGGCGCAAAAGTCTGGAACTCTTCATCTAGATATCTCAACGGAAGAGCAAGTAGACATTCTTCTGCGGTGCTCTCAGATCGGTGGCATACGAGTTCAAGCCCGGTTGCCACACTCCTACATGACTAACACATGTGTTATAAGGGGAGTACCAGTGTGGTATTCGGAAAGTGCCCTTCTTGACTACTTGAAACCGCAAGGAGTTCTGCACGTGCGACGGTTAATGTGCCGGGTGTAGCCTGGAGAACAACAATGGGCAGCGAAGCCTACAAACTCTATTGTGCTAACGTTTGCTCCCAACACCGAGCGCCCTGGAATAATTGACCTTGGTTTCACCAAACATGCAGTCCACGAGTTCGTTGAAACTCCTCCCCAGTGCTTCAGGTGCCAACGCTTTGGACATGTAGCGAGAGTTTGCACCAAATATCAACGTTGCAAGCGGTGTGGTGGTGGCCATGATTACAAAGAGTGCAAGGCAGATTTTGCTTGCGCTAATTGTGGAGGTGACCATCCAGCGAGTTTCAGTGGCTGCACATTCCGTGTAAGCGCCTTAAACCGTCGCAAGTCCTTCATTAGTGGCCCCAAACCACAACCTACTGAGAAGCCGATACATGGAAGTGAAGAGTTCCCTGCGCTCGAGTCGGAAGCTCGGGACGTTGTAGCAAGCGACGTCGCTGCACGACCTGATCCGAGCAAGTCGGCAACGGCCTCCAAGGGTGAGCTGTCTGTTCGATCTGCTTCTGCCAAAAGAGTCCATGTTCCTCAGCGACCAGATCACAGCAAGACTCGACAACATGGAGGACATCCCCTTGCCTTAAAAGAGATGCAGACACCAGCTACCGTGGCCAAGAGTGGGTCTCAGTCCCCGTCTTTTGTCGAAGTGGTGCGCCAGTGCGTGCAGCAAAATAAGAAGCTCAAGAGCCGGAATCTCTCCGACCTTCTACGCGTTTTGTTTGATGTCCTGCGTTCATATAGCCAAGCCATGCAGCCTGGCACTTTGAAGAACTTCATACAGCTGGTGCTTTCCTTTGAGACCTTGATCACCGCCTTCGCAGAGAACTTCAACTCCTAGATGGCTAGTTTTCTTCAACCTGTTGCAACTAAAAACCCTAGAAAAGTGCCGTTTATCATGCAATGGAACTGCGCTGGGATTATAAGTCGATTAGAGAACTAAAATTGTTCTTGAAAGAGACCTGTGTTCCAGTACTGGCCCTCTCGGTGGCTGGCTTGCCGAGCGGGAGGTCTTTGCCGAGATACGTCGCCCACAAGAATTGCAGCATAAAGTCTTCCCGCAGGAAGTGCCGCCCTTTACATACGAAGGGAGATCCCTCATGTGGCTTTGAACGTCACCGATCTTTGCACCGACAGTATTGAGGTAGTGGCTGTGAGGATTCGGCTCGCCTTTCGATCTCTGTCCATTGCATCAGTATACGTGTCCCCGCGGAAGAAGGTCGATATGGCTTTGTTCCTCCAGCAACTTTGTGACCGCTGCCCAGCACCCAGAATGATCTGCGGTGACTTCAACGCCCACCACCCTGCCTGGGGTGACAGGAACACAGATCCTAGCGGACGCCAACTCGTAGAAGTCATCAACAGTTTGGACCTGTGCGTGGCCAATGACGGAAGTCCCACTTTCTTTCGGCCTCCAACCTCAACCACATCTATAGACCTAACCTTATATTCACCTGACGTCCGTGTGCAGTGGTCAACCAGAGCTGACCGAATGGGAAGTGATCACTACCCGATATTTGTGTTTACTGCCGACTTCCATCTGCGTGGTCCTAAAATTTGCCATGTTGTTAATTGGGACAAATACAGTAAGCACTTAGCCTGTGTTTCCGGTGATGTGACAGACAAAATGATTTATGCTAAGATGGCTGCTACCACGGCGCTCAAGCCACATGATCATTTTCCGACTCCGGATTTAAAACTCAGGAACCTCTGCGCAGCGCGCAGAAGGGCGGAGCGACAACTGTTGCGGAAGAAGGACGACAGAGCCTTGAAGACAACTTTCAACAGGCTCAAATCTGCCATTAGACGTCATGCGAACAAGCTCTGTAAGTCCCAGTGGGCATCCTTTTGCGCTAGTTTGACTGTTTTCTCACCGATAACGAGAATTTGGCGTGTCGTTGGCCGTCTTGCTCGTGGCTCTCGTCCGAGTAAACCTTTCGAGGCGCTTGCATTGCGCACGCAGAAATATCTCGTGTGCTTGTCAGAGGAATTTGCGGATGCATTTGTAAATTCCAGACCAGGCATTCATCCCTGCGCTCTGCCTGCTACGTCTCCGTCTGTTATAGACGCCCCGTTCACACTTCGAGAACTACAGACAGCGCTCCGCAGCCTGCGGCGTCGCTGTGCACCAGGTCCTGACGGCATTACCAATCAAATGTTACAGAACCTGCCTCTGGAACACCGGAAGATGCTACTAACCTATCTCAATCGAGTGTGGGAGTCTGGTGACGTTCCCCCTTCATGGAAGGTGGCTTGTGTAGTCCCACTGCTGAAGGCCAGCAAGAGATGACAGACGCGGCCTCGTATCGTCCTGTATCGCTGACGTCGTGTGTGGCTAAGCTCATGGAGAAGATGGCAAGTAAGCGTTTGTCTTGGTGGCTTGAGGATAGAAGGGCACTACCAACATGCATGACTGGACTCCGCACAGGTTTAAGCGCGCAAGATGGCGTCCTGGGATTGATAAGCCACATTGAACATCACAGTGCTTTTGGACTTTCAACACTAGCTATTTTCCTAGACGTATCAAAGGCTTATGATAGCGTCCTCCAGAGCTCAATACTGAATAGTCTGCAGGTCATAGGCGTACAGGGCTATCTTCTGCGATTCATTCACTCATTTCTCAGTGATCGTAAATTTCGAGTGCGGTTAGGCAGTACAATGAGCTCTGAAAGGGCGGTATTGCGAGGGGCGCCTCAGGGTAGTGTCCTGTCCCCAACGCTCTTTAATGTCATAGCTGGTCTTCCCGCAAAAGCGCAAAGACATTGTATGCATGTCCATATGTCGATATAAGCAGACGACATTTGTCTTTGGTTAACCGGATATCAACACAAACGCTTAGCTCTATTAGCGCGACAGGCCGTGCTTTCAGTTCAAAGTTACCTTCAAGGTGTTGGGTTGACTCTCTCGGTGGAAAAGTCTGGCTTCGTCCTGTTTCCAGGTAGGGGACGACGGTATGCGCGGCTGAGCATAGACCTTGATCAGTCTTGCCTTCGTCAGGTTAACCACTTACGTTTTTTGGCGTCACTATTGACTCACGTCTACAGTGGCGACGAGCTGTGGACTCGATTGTGGCTTCACTATCTTCGCGTCTCAATGTGCTTCGTAGAGTTGCTAGTGAGCAATGGGGAAACCATCCTGCTTCAATAATAAGGCTTCACGATGCCCTGGTGACAAGTCGCATAATGTACCAGCTCCCTTTAATTTCCCCCTCGGTATCGCAGCTGGAACGCCTTGAGGTTTTGCACAGAATGAGACTAAGGAGGGCTCTCGGCGTTCCGCAGGCTGCTCCAAACAATGCAGTACTGTATGAGTCTCAATCGAAACATCTTCGGCTAGCCGCTTCACAAAGACTTTTGCTGCAAATTGGCCGCCTCAGAGAGACTGTTGCCGGGAGAGCGCTCCTACAGCGCCTTAGAAAGAGATCTGAGTCCCGGGCGTACTTGGCTTTAAATACTCTTCGTTCTCTGGGTCTCGACCTTCCAGATCGACATAAGACGTTGAAGCCACCTTGGTCCTTTCCGAGCCTCGATTGTTCCCTGACAATTCCCCACGTTCGCGCTAAGCGGAATTCTCCTTTAGTGGCAATGCGTTCGCTCATACTGGAACATCTTGAGACCGAATATGCCAGTCATCTTCAAATTTTTACAGACGGCTCTGTGGACAAGGTCAGAGGATCTAGTACAGCTGCTTTTCATATTCTGTCTTTGAAGTATGATTGGTCTGTTCGTTTTACTAAAGTCGTGTCCTCCACAATGGCCGAAAGTGTTGCCATTGAGGCAGCTCTAAAGAAGCTACGGTGTTGTACGCCTCAACCTGCTGTCATAATTACGGATTCAAAATCTGCCCTTCAAAGGTTAGAGTACGTGTTCCCCACTGATGCCTTGAGTCTTAGATCCCTACGTTTGGTGCAGAATCTACATAGCAAAGGCTTCTCTATACGTTTTCAATGGGTGCCCTCGCACATAGGTGTCTTGGGCAATGAGATAGCAGACAACCTCGCGCATACAGCTCTCTCCGGGATTCCAGTACATGGAGTCCCTCATGAAGTCAAGCAAATGTTCAGAGATGTGGTGTTGTGCCACTTCAGTTCTTTGTGGAGCTCTCCTCATCAGCCATGTGTGACCAACGGTCTCAAAAGGTACCAAGCCACTTTGCTGCACCGCGTTCGCACGGATTCTGCTCGTACGCCGGCGTGGATGTATAAGACTGGCCTAGCGTTGTCACCATTGTGTTCAACGTGTGGTGTGTGTGGTGACATGGAACATTACCTTTTGTGCTGTACTTTGTACAACGCGGAACGGGCTGTGTTATTCGGATCCCTCAAGAAGGCAGGAGTTCCTCACAGTTCTCTTCAGGACATTGTTTTCCCGCGCGGGAGCCAGTCGAGTAGAAGATATGCTTCTCGCCTTCTACTTTACCTGCAGGACACGGATTTGGCCTCCACATGGTGACCTCAGGAGTGTCTATTTGGGTTTTTGCGGACAGGGTTTCTGTGATTTCTATTTAAGTGTCGCTACGGTGGAGCAATTGCCGGCAGCAAGTGCAAGGCTAATCCTACCGGTAGTTTACAACCACTCAACTCAACTCAACTGGAACTCAGTGCCTATCAAGAATGCCGCCAGTTGTCCCCGGGTGGTGCCTTGAGGACAAAGAAGTGAGTCGCGCGTGCTCTTGGCAGCTGGTACACTGCTTGATTCCTTGCAGCCTGTGCCTAGCCTCTTGATTCTACAACCCATTTGTGTCATTTTGTGGTGGAGGTGCTGGGTAAATAGCTCTGGAATATGTCACACAACCCTCCGAACACCGAGGACCCCAGACCTCTCCCTGTCGACACGCCAGTGCACCGGGTCAGCAGCCGAAATCTTGGACTGCCCCCTGAGCATGGGCTTTTGTAAACAACCTCGCCGCCTGGCCGGCTGCCTCCTGTACTCAGGCCATTCGACTCTTCCTCGGCGCCTACTCCTCAACCGGTCATACAAGGCGCCGCGTAATACACCCTCCAGAACCCACCGCTACCAAAGTCCTTTCACGGGACTCAACTGGAGGACGTGGAAGATTGGCTCCTCCAGTTTGAACGTGTCGCCGCATTTAACCAATGGGATGACGCCGCCAAGCTGAGGAACGTTTTCTTCAGATTGGAGGACGGTGCTCCTACGAGGTACAAAAACCGTGAGGACACTCTTTCATCATGGCTTGAGTTCCGACGTCAACTGCTCTCCGCGTATGTCAGCGCTGATCGTCGGGAGCGAGCTGAACGAGCATTGCAGTCCCGTATGCAAATGCCCAACGAAACTGTTACCATGTACAGTACTCACGGATTGAAATAGGACATTCGGAGCGCGTGGCCGTCGCTTCATGGAGCGCCGCCCGTAGACGCTCATGGAACCAAGGTGGTGCATTGTGGTATGGCGTGAGAGGGAGAACATCTACAAAGCAGAATTGTTCCTTCCGGTAGCCAATCAGCCGGCCTGTGGTTTACCACATGCCTGCGTGGCACTGCAAGGCTAGCGCTCCGAATGTCCGATTTCAATCCGTGAGTACTGTACGTCGAAGACATGACGCGGTTCTTCCGACGGGCTGACCCAGCCATGTCGGAAACCAAAAAGCTGCGCCACCTAATGCGCGGTGTTAAAGAACAGCTTTTCGCCGGCCTCATGCGCAGCCCCCCCCCCCCCCCCCCACCCCCCCTACCCAGCACTGTTGCCGAGTTTCTAGCGGAGGCAGTCGCGATGGAGCAGGTCCTCCGGCAGCGTTCCACCGCGTACGACCGGCCAGTCCTTGCTGCTTTTGTTACGGAGTCCCTGCCGTTTTTGAACAGCAATACCGACTTTCTCCGCGACATGATCCGTGCTGTTGTCCGTGAGGATCTAGAGCAGATTTATGGTATGTCGCAGCCAGCGGTCAGCTCCCTCATGAGTGTTATCCGCGAAGAGGTGCAGCAAGCTATCAGGCCTCCGTTACTACACGCCGAACCACAGCCTACCCAGACATACTACTGCCGCCCGACATACGCTGAATTTCTGCGACGCCCCGCCCCAAATCCACCGGCACTTCCATCGCCCAACCAGACCGACTACTGCCGCCCGACCTGCGCTGACGCGCTGCGACGCCCTACCCCGAATCCAGCGGCAGTTTTTCCCAACCATCACGGCGTCCTGCTACCCTCCGTACAGCCAAGGCAGCACCGCATCCCGAGTGATCGAGAATCCCTGCGCAGAGCGGACGTCTGGCGCGGCCCTGACCGCCGGCGTTCGTGCTTCCACAGTGGGGAGCCCGGTCACCTGTTCTGCCGGTGCCCATATCGAGAGCTTGGCCTGCAGGGTTTTCCCTCCGATGCGCCAAGGCCCTGGTTTGGCCAACGGCCCCGTGAGATTGATGAGTACCTTACCCAGCAACCTCAGTGGTCCATGGCGCGCCGTCAGTCCCGATCACGGTCACCTCGCCGTCCATCGTTTTCACCGAATGTGCAGAACTCCTCGCGAGCGACGGCGGACCGCTCGCCCAGCCCTCGCCGGGAAAACTGAGGACAGCGACCTCCGGGGGCGTGGTCGCTGGATATCGACGCTGTAAAGACCCCCTGACGATGCAGACGACGCAGACATTCGATGATAGAGCTTTGACGACGTCGACGACAGCAGCTGAAATAAAGGACCGCTTCTCCCTCGACATACCCGTGCATCTCGATGGTCACAGCATTAGCGCGTTGGTGGACACAGGAGCGGAGTTTTCAATTATCAGTGGCAAATTGGCAGCGCTTCTAAAGAAAGTTACAACCCCTTGCTCTGGCGTGCAGATCCGGACAGCGGGGGGCCATATCATTACTCCGCTTGGACAGTGCGCGGCCAGGATCCGGATCAGCGACTCGACATTCATAGTTAGCTGCTTGGTGCTCCGCGACTGTTCTCGTGACCTGATTTTGGGCGTAGATTTTCTCCGTGAGAATGGGGTTGTTATTGACCTGCGGCACAGAACCGTTACGTTTTCGACAGCGGAAGCCGACGACACCTCCGACGTTCGGCAACGCATCTCCGCCCTTCGTATTTCCACTGAAGGTGTCTTGATCCCGCCGCGCTCGAGTGTTTTTGCAAGCGTCGAATGCGATGATGGGCTACGTGATGGACCTGCTGTTGCCGAGGGCAACCTTTCCTTGCTGCTGACGCAAGGCATTTGTGCGGTCCGAAGTGTCGTCCACCTCCGTGACGGTCGGTCGGAACTCCTTATTACTAATTTTACGAGCGAACCTCGTAACCTTGTCGGAGCTACTGCCGTCGCGTGGGCCGACCAATTGGCCGATGTTACTGAGTGCTTTGCGTCCGAGGCTATGGACCGTCAAGAGACGTCCCTGGATCGCATCGATATTAGCCCCGGGCTCTCAGCGACTCAACGGCGCGACCTCCGCGCCCTACTGCTCCAGTACAAAACCTGCTTCGCATCCTCCTCGAAAGTGCGGCAAACGACGATCACGAAGCATCGGATCATCACTTCCGATGACGCTCGCCCCATACAACAGCAGCCGTACCGCATTTCCCCGAAGGAACGCGACGCTATCCAAACGCAGGTGAAGGAGATGCTGACAGACGGCATTATTCAGCCCTCTAAGAGCCCGTGGTCGTCGCCCGTAGTGCTTGTTAATAAGAAGGATGGGACACTGCGCTTTTGCGTGGATTACCGTAAGCTGAACGCCATAACGAAAAAGGACGTGTACCCGCTGCCCCGCATCGGCGACTCGCTCGACAGACTTCGCCGCTCCAAGTATTTTTCGTCAATCGACCTAAAGACCGGATAATGGCAGATTGAGGTTGATGAACGGGACCGCGAAAAAACGGCCTTCATCACACCCTACGGCCTATATTAATTTAAAGTGTTGCCCTTTGGCCTTTTCTCTGCGCCAGCGACGTTTCGGCGCATGATGGATACTGTCCTGGCTGGCCTCAAATGGCAAACCTGTTTAGTTTACCTAGATGACGCGGTGGTGTTCTCAGAAACCTTCGACCAACACCTTGAACGCCTGCGGACCGTGTTGGATGCCCTGCGGTTGGCCGACTTGACACTCAAACCCGAGAAATGCCACTTTGGCTACAAAGAGCTCAAGTATCTCGGCCATGTTGTGAGCGCCGACGGCATACGGCCCGAACCCGATAAAACTGCCGCCGTAGCCAAGTTTCCCCGTCCTACTACAAAGAAAACGCTCAAGTGCTTCTTAGGTTTGTGCGCCTACTACTGTCGTTTTATCGCCGACTTCTCCAAGATCGCTGAACCCCTCACCCGTTTAACACGTGACGATACACCGTTCGTCTGGACTGCCGAGCAACAGACTGCTTTCACAGAGCTGCGCCAACGGCTGCACACAACCCCTGTGCTGGCTCACTTCGATGAGGAGGCTGCTACCGAGATACACACCGACGCTAGCAACATCGGGCTTGGTGCCGTCCTCGTTCAACATCAAGAAGGCGTGGAACGTACGTGTGATCGCCTATGCCAGTCGCACACTCTCGCGCTCCGAAATCAACTACTCCACCTCGGAAAAGGAATGCCTCGCTGTCGTCTGGGCCATGATGAAATTTCGGCCTTATATCTATGGCCGTCACTTTAAATTGGTCACCGACCACCATTCCTTGTACTGGCTTACCAATCTCCGGGACCCATCAGGCCGCCTAGCACGCTGGAGCCTTCGCCTTCAAGAATTTGATTACACAATTGCCTAGAAGTCCGGACGTAAACACGAAGACGCCGACACGCTCTCACGCGCACATGTCTAGCAAGCTGATGACAGCGCAGAAGATGACAATCGTTTTCTAGGTGCGATCAGCAGTTCGGACTTAGTGGCAAAGCAGCGTGCTTACGCTGACCTGCGGTCTGTCATGGATCACCTGGAGGGCCATGCTTTTAACGTACCTCGACACTTTTGCCGCCACTTGGCCTCTTTTTGCATTCGCAATGACGTACTGTTCAAGAAAAACTCCAGCAGCGGTGACCGGCCCTACCTCCTAGTCGTGCCATCAGACCTCCGCGACGACATCCTTTCGGCGTGTCATGATGAGCCCACCTCTGGCCATTTGGGATTTGCACTCACGCTCGCTCGAGTGCGTCAGGGCTATTATTGGCCTAAACTTGCAAAAACCATCCACCGCTACGTCAGAGGTTGCCGTGAGTGCCAGCGTCGTAAGTCACCACCGCTCAAGCCCGCAGGTTTGCTCCAACCAATTTCTCCACCTCGCAAACCTTTTGACCAAGTCGGCATTGATCTTCTGGGCCCATTCCCTGTGTCGTCTTCTGGCAATAAGTGGATTATAGTTGCGCCTGATTATTTGACGCGCTATGTGGAAACCCAGGCGGTGCCGCGCAGTACATCCTCTGAAATCGCGCGCTTCTTCATACACCACATTGTTTTACGACATGGCGCCCCGTCCTCCGTCATCACTGATTGGGGCACCGCGTTTACAGCCCAGCTCATGCACGAGGTGTTCCAGCTGAGTCACACGAACCACCGCAAGACTACTGCATACCACCTGCAGTCGAACGGGCTCACGGAACCCCTCAACAAAACAGACACGCTCGCAATGTACGTCGACGTGCAGCACCAGACTTGGGACGAAATCCTCCCATATGTGACGTTTCCCTACAACACGGCGATTCAGGAAACGACTCGATTTAGGCCGTTTCGCCTCGTCTACGGTCGTGATGTCCAAACGATGCTCGACTCCATGCTTCCGTGTCCCCCTGACGACCAGGCGCTCACGCCAGACGCCGAAGAATTTACCCGGCACGCAGAGGAAGCCCACCAACTGGCCCGTATGCACATCCGCCGGCAGCAGGCAACGGATGCAAAACGCTACAACCAACGACGTCGCCACGTCGAGTACCACCCCGACGACAAAGTGTGGGTATGGACCCCGTTACGGCCCCGGCCTGTCGGAGAAGCTTCTGAGCCGCTACTTTGGACCCTACACAGTGCTGCGACGCATCACGGATGTGACGTATGAAGTCCTCCCCGATGGCACTCTGCCCAGTTCGCGCCGTCGACCGCAGCCTGAGGTCGTGCACGTACTGCGTATGAAGCCGTACGTTACGCAGTAACGGGCACCTCGTTCGCTCCAAGTGCGCCCACGTATTTGCTTTCTTTTTTTTTTGGATGGGGAGGGGGAATAATGCCGCCAGGTGTCCCCGGGCGGCGCCTTGAGGACAAAGAAGTAAGTCGCACGTGCTCTTGGCAGCTGGGACACTGCTTGATTCCTTGCGGCCTGTGCCTAGCCTCTTGATTCTACAACCCATTTGTGACAATATTGTCACGTAGTGGTGACGGCAGTCGAAGCAGCGATGAAGACGGACGAAAGGGGTCTTCTAAAAGAACTGTTTATTGGGCTGACTTGCACCCAAAATGGACTGAATCACTCGGCGGCGGCGAAGCGACAAGCGTGCTCGGCGGTCGTCGAACAGAATGCCCGCCGCTGTCGGCCGTGCTCAATTTAAAGCTGATAGCGAACATTCGAGATAAAGGGCGCAAAGTTACTAGAACATTCCGGAACAACGTAGAATCAGCTTTGCCTGGCTGCGATCAATCGAGATAAATCTAGTCGCGTCTTGCGTCGCAAACAAAGCGATAAGGTGGTGTCGCGGCAGATTTGAAAAACGAACAAACACTGCAAATATTGGCGGCATTACTCCCCTCTCAAAGAAGCATCGACCCGATGCATTAAAACAAATAATGCGACTAGTAAGGGAAAAAAACAGATCTTGCGAAAATAGAGCATGGAAATGCAGCGGCCTTTAGCGCGCATAATACGGCTTCAGACGGACTACATGGACAACTTCTGGTCGTACGCGGCGTCGATGGGATGCAGTCATTGCGTCAGGGATGACTTCATAATCCCGTTCACCCAGCCGACGAAGAACCTTGTACGGGCCGAAATAGCGGCGCAAAAGCTTTTCACTCAATCCACGGCGGCGAATGGGCGTCCACACCCAGACTTGGTCTCCTGGCTTGTATTCCGCGTTGCGTCTTCGTAGGTTGTAGCGTCTGGCGTCGGACCGCTGCTGATCTTTGATCCGTAATCGGGCAAGCCTTCGAGCTTCTTCTGCGCGTTGAAGGTAGGCGGCAACGTCGACGTTCTCTTCTTCTGTAACGTTGGGCAGCATGGCGTCTAGCGTGGTCGTGGCCTCCCTGCCATGGACGAGCCTAAAAGGCGTCATCTGGGTGGTCTCCTGCACTGCGGTGTTGTAGGCGAAGACGACGTAAGGCAGGATGACATCCCAGGTTTTATGTTCGGCATCGACATACATAGCGAGCATATCGGCGATGGTTTTGTTCAGGCGCTCGGTCAGTCCGTTGGTCTGCGGATGGTATGCAGTTGTCCTCCGGTGGCTGGTTTGGCTGTAGCGCAGGATGGCTTGCGTGAGTTCCGCCGTAAATGCTGTTCCTCTGTCCGTGATGAGCACATCGGGGGCGCCGTGTCGAAGAAGAATGCACTCCACGAAAAATTTGGCCACTTCTGCTGCTGTTACGTTCGGTAGGGCTTTCGCCTCGGCGTAGCGGGTCAGGTAGTCGGTCGCTATGATGATCCACTTATTTCCAGATGTTGACGTTGGAAAAGCGCCAAGCAAGTCCATGCCAATCTGCTGAAAGGGTCTTGAGGGAGGTTCAATGGGGTTCAGAAATCCTGCTGGTCGTGTGGGAGGAGTCTTTCGTCGCTGACAATCTCGGCATGTTTTCACATAGTGTGCGACATCGGCAGACAGTCGGGGCCAGTAATACTTGTCTTGAATGCGGCGGAGGGTGCGAGTAAACCCGAGATGTCCAGCTGTCGGCTCGTCGTGTGAAGCCTGTAGAACTTCTTCGCGGAGACAAGTAGGCACAACAAGGAGGTAGGCTGTTTTGTTCGCTGTAAAGTTCTTCTTCACAAGGACCTCATTCTGCACGCAGAAAGAAGACAGTCCTCGCTTGAATGAAGTGGGGGGTGAAGAAACCTTGCCTTCCAGGTACTGGATGAGGCCTTTTAGGTTGGGGTCCGAGCGTTGCTGCTGAGCAAAAGAGCTTGCGCTGATGGGTTCCAGGAAGGCGTCCTCATCGTCGTCCAGCAGCGGTGCATCTACAGGGGCTCGTGAGAGGCAATCGGCGTCAGTGTGCTTGCGTCCGGACTTGTAAACGACGGTGACGTCAAACTCCTGGAGACGCAGACTCCATCGAGTGAGTCGGCCAGAGGGATCCTTCAAATTGGCAAGCCAGCAGAGCGCGTGGTGGTCGCTGACCACCTTGAACGGCCGTCCGTAGAGGTAGGGGCGGAATTTCGACGTAGCCCAGATGATGGCAAGGCACTCCTTCTCAGTGGTCGAATAGTTAGCCTCGGCCTTGGAAAGGGAACGGCTAGCGTATGCGATGACCTTCTCCAGCCCGTCACGTTTTTGAACGAGAACGGCGCCCAGTCCCACGCTGCTTGCGTCGGTATGAACTTCAGTATCGGCGTTTTCATCAAAATGCGCAAGGATCGGTGGGGACTGTAAACGACGCTGAAGTTCCTTGAAGGCTTCTGCTTGCGGCGCTTCCCATTTAAACGGCACGTCTGCCTTCGTCAGTTGGGTCAGGGGCTCGGCGATGCGCGAAAAGTTTTTCACAAATCGTCGGTAATATGCGCATAGTCCGAGAAATCTGCGCACTGCTTTCTTATCGGCCGGCGGTTGAAACTGTTCAATAGCAGCTGTTTTCTGCGGGTCTGGGCGTACTCCTTCCTTGCTAACGATGTGGCCTAGAAACAGCAGCTCTTCGTAGGCAAAGTGGCATTTCTCTGCTTTCAAGGTTAGGCCAGACGACTTGATTGCGTCTAGTACTGTTCGAAGTCTTTTGAGGTGCTCTTCAAAGTTCGAGGCGAAGACAACGACGTCATCTAAATATACCAGACAAATCTGCCACTTCAGGCCTGCCAGCACTGTATCCATTACTCGCTGAAACGTCGCTGGTGCGGAACAGAGACCAAATGGCATCACCTTGAACTCAAACAGCCCATCCGGAGTTATGAATGCTGTCTTCTCGCGATCTCTTTCATCGACCTCAATTTGCCAGTAGCCGCTCTTGAGGTCCATCGATGAGAAATATTTGGCGTTGCAGAGGCGGTCCAGTGTGTCGTCGATGCGGGGGAGGGGGTAGACGTCCTTCTGTGTTATGTTGTTCAAGCGGCGGTAATCTACGCAGAATCGAAGTGTGCCGTCTTTCTCACTAGAACAACCGGTGCCGCCCATGGGCTGTTTGAAGGCTGGATGACGTCGTCGCGAAGCATTTCTTCGACTTGGTCCCGGATGGCTTGTCGTTCTCGCGGAGACACACGGTAGGGGCTTTGACGGAGAGGTCGGACGTGTTGATCCGTTATAATGCGATGCTTGGAAATTGGCGTCTGTCGCACCTTCGGCGATGTCGAAAAGCACTCACTGTAGTTTTGAAGCAGATTGCGGATCTGGTCTTGTCTGTTCCGGTGCAGGACTGGGTTGATGTCGAAAGTGGGCGAGTTCTCTTGGTCAGGCGGGTCTTCTGCGGAGGGGTCGGAGAGGGCGAAGGAATCTCGTACGTCAGATATTTCGTCGTAGAAAGCAATCGTCGTTCCTCTGTTAATATGCCGGTATTCTTCGCTGAAGTTAGTCAGCAGTACTTCGGCCTGGCCATTGCGGAAATGTGCGATGCCTCTTGCGATGCTGATTCCTCGGTCTAGGAGCAACTGCATGTTCCCCTCGATGATGGCTTCAGTGTTTATGGCTTTCGTGGCGCCTACGGTCACGATAACGCTTGAACGGGGTGGGACGCTCACTTCTTCCTCCAGGACACTTAGGGCAACGTGATTTTCCCGAGTTTTCATCGAAGCGATGGCTTCGTCCGTCGAAAGCGTGATCAGCTTGGATCGCAGGTCGATGATCGCCTGATGCTCA
This sequence comes from Amblyomma americanum, assembly GCF_052857255.1. Taxonomy (NCBI): domain Eukaryota; kingdom Metazoa; phylum Arthropoda; class Arachnida; order Ixodida; family Ixodidae; genus Amblyomma; species Amblyomma americanum. Next base: position 106,294,470 of record NC_135498.1, read on the forward strand.
TTAAGGAAATCCATACCCAAGATCACTTCGCGGGAGCATTGCGGTAGCACAACAAAGATCGCAGGATAGGTATGTCCTTTGACAGTCACTCGCGCTGTGCATCGTCCTGATGGCGTAATGAGGTGGCCCCCAGCGGTGCGAACTTGTGGGCCGTCCCAAGCCGTTGTGACTTTTCTGAGCTGCGCAGCGAATGTTCCATTCATCACCGAGTAATCGGCTCCTGTGTCGACTAGAGCGGTAACTTTCCGGCCGTCGATAGTCACTTCTAGGTCGGAGGTCCTGGCTCTTGCATTGCATGTCGCTCTCGGCGTCGGGTCACGGCTTCGTCGCGTATGCGAGTCACGGGTTGGGCGTGTGGTCGAAGCTCCTCTGGGTGGCGGCGTCGATTTCAAGGTAGCTTGCGTCGTGGTCGAGGTTCTCATTGTGTGCGGCGTCGGTGCAGCGAGTGTCGTTTCTTCATGCGGCGTCGCGGGTGCAGCGTCTTCATGGGGCGTGGTCGGTGGAGGATCTTCGGCGTTTAGCTCGTGAGCAACCTCACCTCCAGAGGTTGCTGCCTTTAGTTTCCCCTACGGGGGCTGGGCGACCTTCCTCGTACCGCGGCTGCGTAGCTGCGGCGTGGCGACGCAAAGCGCGTGGTTGACGGCGTTGGTGAGCGCGAAAAGCGGTTCGGCGTGTACTCTTCTCGACGCAGGTACTCGTCGATTTCGTGCGGACGTTGTCCGAAGCGTGGTCGTGGGGCATTAACGGCAAATCCTCGAAGACCGAGACGTCGGTACGGGCAGTGACGAAGAATATGGCCGGCCTCACCGCAATGGAAGCACAACGGCCGGTTGTCGGAAGTCCTCCAGGCGTCGCATTTCCTGGGGCTTGAGCGTCGGTCATAGGCTGGGCGGGCGGGGGCTGGGAGGCGCCGTTGTGGAACGATTGGCTCATCTCGGGGAGGACGGGGGGGTTGTCGCTGGGGCTGAGCAGTACTTACTGCAGCGGCGTAGGTCATGGCCTGGGGTTCTGTGGCCGTCGGGGTGCCAAGTGCCTGTTGCACTTCTTCCCGTACCACATCCATCAGAGTCGCTGCTTGTGGCTGTGGGGAAGATGGCAGTAATCGGCGTAGCTCCTCTCGGACGATTTCGCGGATAACATCCCGCAAGCTGTCGCTGGTGGTGGCCGGCGTGTCCGAACGGATTGCACAGGCAGAGGAAGGGCGATTGTACTGCAGAGCTCGAACGTCGAGGGTCTTCTCAATCGTGCAGGCTTCTTGCATAAACTCCTCGACTGTTTTTGGCGGCTGGCGGACGAGGCTTGCAAAGAGTTGTTCTTTTACGCCGCGCATTAAAAACTGAACTTTCTTTTCTTCGGTCATCCCGGGATCGGCGTGGCGAAATAGGCGCTTCATCTCCTCGACGTAACTGCGGACGGGCTCATTCGGAAGCTGGATCCTGGACTCGAGGAGTCGTTCGGCTCTTTCTTTCCTCACGACAGTGGTGAATACCTTCAATAGTTCTCTCTTGAATAGCTCCCATGTCGTAAGGGACGACTCGTAGTTTTCGTACCACGTGCGTGCGGAGCCATCCAATGAGAAAAAAACGTGTCCAATCTTTGCCGCATCATCCCACTTGTTGAATGACGCCACGCGCTCAAATTGATCCAACCATTCTTCAGGGTCTTCGCCTAGGGATCCATTGAAAGTTGGCGGCACCCGCGGCTGCTGCAGTATGATCGGTGTCGACATCTTCGACGAGATTGCGGTGCTCGTAGCCGCGTCTTTTCGCTTTCTTGTGCGGTCCGGCAGTTTCCCGAACTCAGGCTCCTCTCCCTGGAGACGTCGGCTGGCTCGCTGAGCTGCTGGCTCGTCCTCGGGTGCGAAGCGCTCAGGGCTGGCTTCACGACTTGAAGGGGGCGTCCGGAACATGGAAGGCTACCCCGCACCTCCACCAGATGTCACGTAGTGGTGACGGCAGTCGAAGCAGCGATGAAGACGGACGAAAGGGGTCTTCTAAAAGAACTGTTTATTGGGCTGACTTGCACCCAAAATGGACTGAATCACTCGGCGGCGGCGAAGCGACAAGCGTGCTCGGCGGTCGTCGAACAGAATGCCCGCCGCTGTCGGCCGTGCTCAATTTAAGGCTGATAGCGAACATTCGAGATAAAGGGCGCAAAGTTACTAGAACATTCCGGAACAACGTAGAATCAGCTTTGCCTGGCTGCGATCAATCGAGATAAATCTAGTCGCGTCTTGCGTCGCAAACAAAGCGATAAGGTGGTGTCGCGGCAGATTTGAAAAACGAACAAACACTGCAAATATTGGCGGCAATATGAAGCTTTGGAAATAACTTTAAGCTGTTCTGCAAGTTTTTTTTTTTTATTAGCAACCAGGAAGGGCCCTGACCTCCACCCTTTTTAACGGTTTTTTGACATTTATGAACTTTTATTTCGTGTTCCATATCACTCTGTGTTTTTTTTAAGTGTTACTTCAAGTGCGCATTTTATTCGAAGTCATTCTTTATTCCTGTACGTGTTTTTTTCTATTTTTGCTCATTACAGCTGTCTGGAGTATTTTTTTATTTTATTTTGTACTTGACCGTGTCACTAGTCGCACGGCTATCGGTCCTGACATTTTTTTACCTAATGCCTTCTACTTTCAAACTAAAGAATGCTTTGACTTTGACTTTGAACATGGTTTGTTAGGCTACTTTTATTGTAGAGAATGGCCAATTGCAGAATCTACATTAAAATTATTTTCATTGTGATTCAGCTTTTTGTCTTGGCACGCTAAAACCAAACCATACTTCAGCATTTATGAAATCTATACTCAACAATCTCTACTCCAAAAAGCAACCAAGCACACTTGGAGAAGCTTCACCTCAGTCATAGATAAAGAGGGCTGCTAGCAGACTAGAGTACTGGGGTGGGGGCTTGTTATATTACTCACATGAAAGAAGATGACAGTGTTTGTAACCAGGAGAAGCATAGGAAACCATTTTTATGGTGGTTTCAATCATTGCGAAATTATTAGTATAAGCATTTAAAAGATGGGATAAATTGCAGCAAAAAAAATAAAACACCGCATAATGCTGGTAAGATCTGAATGTCTGACCACCGCGTATCGCGTACTGTGCTTTGCCAGTCGCTGCTGTAGTCGTCCAGATACGCATGAAAGCAGAAGGTTAGAGATGTGATTGTCTTCTCGTCTATTTTGTTGAAATATCTTCCATCTAAAGGAATATTGCACCACTAGCTGTGGACTGATGAACACGATCATGGACAGACAAAATTTCTCCTATGCTTTAGTTTGTTTCAATCACTGTTTGGGTCTTTCATATGCTGACAATGTGCGTATTCAACGGCAGGGCTGAGAAGTTTGGCAAATTTTGGTGGGAGTGCATTGCTTGGGCGACGCCTCGCAACAACCGCAGCATGACAAGTTATCGACGAGAAAGTGATCACAGAGCCCTTTCTCTATGTGGGGATTTTATGGGAGCAGAATCATGGTTACACTAGGTTACTGATTTAATTGCAGTGGAAGCAAGCTAACCCGCGACATCACAAGCAATTTTTGGGCTCAGTTCAAGAGCTCCTCTGGCGTCAGATCTGTAAGAACAGCAAGCATATATTTCAGTTGACAGTTTTATCGCAATATAAACGCATCTGTTTTGTTTTGCGATTCTGATAAAGATGACAGATCACGAGTTCGTTTTCCACAGAGGCAATGTTGTATAAAAAATACCTCTTCAATCTCTTCAAAAAAAAAAAGTTTAAGAACAACCCTTTTCAACTGGAATAGACCATGCCACAATGCTGTCAACGATATAATGGTTGTACATGTAAAGTACGATGATGACAGCTCGGAGTAGCTTGCATGGCTTATTGAGATACCGGTAGTGTGGCACTGTGACTTTAGGGGTTTACAATTATATTTAGTGAAGTTCAGTGGCAGCAACATGAAACAGCAGCAATGAAGATTCTCGGGATGCGAAGTGTCGAGAGATTAGTTTTCTTTACGTATGTTGCTCAAAGATGATTTTAAACAGAAAAATGCTTAATAATATCTCTCTTTAATACTTTCTCGGCTTTGAAAAAGAAGTGCTAAAGGAGCTAGCAGATTTCCTAGTGCCAGTGAATGACCTACGCAAAGAACAACGGAGCAGGTCAAACCAAGCTTCTGTAGGGCTGCCAGTAGACTGTGGTGTCGCTGGAGGGACTTATTTCTTTTGATGCTTATCTGCAAGATGAGCCGCTCACACTGTCTTTGGTATGTAGTTAGTCCTTCAGAGCATTTTACTTGAGAGATCTAGCTTATAAATATTCATGCAGAAACCCAACTTTTCAAAGAACTTTTATGCCTGAGGCAATGTGATCTGTAATTAAATTTTGGTGAAAAAAAGTGAAGTTGGGGAAAACTTCTTTTCCCTTCCTCTAGGCATTCTAATATACAAACCTCCGCTAATAGTTTCAAGTATTGTTAAAGGACGATAGAGACCTAAGTTTAGTTTCGTCTTCTTCTTTCAAATAATGCGTTAGACTATAAATACATGAATGACTGCATGGTATTCGCCTACGTCAACTAAATAATTTATAACTGAATTTCTTCTTTCATGCTGCTTTGGTTTCATGAACCGTACAATAGCTGTGACGTGTAGTAGAACTGCATGTTGCGAGAGGCATGAAGAAACCTGCAATTAACGCTGATACATAGTTTTAATTGATTATAACACTTAAATCAGCCTGCTTCAAGAGCTTCAAGAACAAATGGCGCATCAGCAATCATATTGCCATTTTCTGCGCCTCACATGACCTGAACTGAACGGTACATGTCACCGCCATTGTTTTGTTGTGAAACCGAAACATCGCCAAGAAGAAATACAATGATAATTTATTTAGCGATCGTATATGCGAATACCACGTGTTTATCCATGTATATTAAGGTGTAACGTACCAGTTGAAAGAAAAGCGCTTGAGCAAAAATTTGGTGTGTATGGTACCTTAATTTGTGTTCCAGAGCTGTGCCTGAAGATACAGACTAAAGGAGACGTGCAGGCATTTCAAGAGTGTGAACTTAGAAAAATCTGTGCACATAACCTTCCCTGGCGTTGAGGCACTTGCCAGGAGCGCACGTCTACATGATCAGAATGGGCTTGAACTTCAGTGCAGGCTTCGTTTTTTTCATGTAGCTTATTTTACACTGAAATGGGTCACGGATGCTAAAGATGCTGCGCGGAGAATTTTGAAGGCAATAGTGAGCAGACCTGTTGCTCTGCGATGCAGCTGGGCAGGCTCGAGGGGCCTGAAGCATAGTTTGAAGAGAATGAGCAATATTCTGAGCCTGTAATAGCACGGAGAGATGAATGAGCCATGCAGTTGTTGCAACATTCATAAACACAGCGCAACGAACAAATGACAAGAGAGTAGACTGGAGAGTGCTGACTATCAACATCTTGATTTATTGGAGTAGCACGCACATATACAAAAAATGTACCAATAACCAAGTGCGTATGTCTGCAAATAAAAACATTCAAATCAACCAGCTTCGTCAAGATAAGCGATTTCGCTGGAATGAATGACAGCCGAAGGGGTGTTCGCGCACGTGCCATAATTCTTGTGAATGAGGTAGGCTTCTTTTAATTATGTCGTTAATTTTTCTGTGTGCTTGCACTGCGCTGATGCATCATTGAATAATGGCATGCAAGGAGTGTGCAAAGTGGGCTTGTGGTTGCAATCTTTGTGGTGTAGTGCTAGGTTAGCGGACAGGGCTTTGCGTAAGCAGTTTTTGTGAAACTTCTAGCCCCCTCTGCGCCCCCCTTGCACGCCATTGTTCAATTATGCATCAGCGTTCTACAAGCAGTGAGAAAAATTAACAAGAGAATTAAAACAAACCTATCTCAGTAACAAGATTTCTGGCACGTGCGCAAGTACCCCTTTGGTTATCAGTAATTCCCGCGAAATCACATATGTTGACGAGTCTGTTTGATGTGAATGTTTTTATCTGCGAACATGCGCCCCTGGTCGTCGGAATATTTTTTGTACATATACGTGTTACTCCAATAAATCAAACATTTGCTAGCGCTTTCCTGTCAACTCGCTTGTCCTTTGTTCGTGGCGCTGTGTTTAATAATTCTGAGCCTGCTTCTTGGTACGTGTTGCCATCCATAAACTGGAGTAGTATGCAGTGGTGGGAATGTACAGTCTAGGTACCACAGGTGCTTCTACCGCATGAACTATGTGCAGCATTCCTCAGTTTGGCCAAACCAGTCATTCATATTGAGCATAGCGACGGGATAGGCTCGAAGTAAGGCGTGGAAAGAGGGTCAGGCATGTGCAAGTGCGAGCCTTTCAGTCTCTATACCACTGGGAAAACCCTGCAGTGACTGCTTAAGGCTCCGTGCAGGTACAGGGCCCTCTAGATTATATCAGCCTTTTGGCGGGCATATGGTCGGAAATGGAAGGGCTTGGTGCGAAAAGACGTAGCTCACCACACAGCCAAGAGTGGAAGTGAGCTTAAATATCACTCGCAGGCAGCAACGTATGCAGCAGAGAGGAAGTGTAGTGCTTGGGACGCTGGACGTAACGCACGTCAACGTGAGGCCAAAGACCGCTACTGCGTGGCTGGTGTATAGTGAACATATGCGCTTGGAAAAAGATCTACATGTACCTTGATCGAATTGTGTGTGTGTTGTCAATGTAGAGACAAAACGACATAGTCTCAAACGTTCAGTACTGCATTATGCCAAAGCTATTGCTGAAGTTTGCATTGAAGGTGATTACTGTCTTGAGAGTTCTTATAACTTTTTACCCAGCGAGTAGGTCTAGAAATAATGTAAATTTCATGCGTACTTTGATAAAATTTCACGCATAAAAATTTGCTAATGGGGTGCAATGATTATTTCTTTTATTAGTAATTATCATGGTAGGCTCATAAATGTGTTCTACTTCGACATGAAGTGGACAAGACAAAGAAGTAGAAAAAGGCTCTGAAGATTTAGCACTTGTGTCTTTGGGCTTTTCGGCCTGTTCCTTAATCTCAATTTCTGCGACATGCTGGCTAACCCTACCTCAGGTGTCAGTTTAAGTGTTGTGGCATCAAGTGTATCTCCATGTAGAAGTACATGTCTACTGATTTAGTGGTATTGATTTCTAAAGGAGAACGTGAAGGTCTGTCACTTGCACACTGATTTTTCTTTCAGTGCTTAACATGAGCAACAGTTCAGTATGTGTCCTGCAGCCACATTTTGTGTTCTCAGCTTTTTTTGTAGTGAAGCATTTTGTACAGTTGGCAGTGTGTCTCTTTCTTCTGAAAGGTTATTTATTGCTGATTGGTTTTGGTGTCTGTATTTCTTCATTTTACGGCATTGGTGTTGATGTATTCTGTCTTTGCAGGTGCAAAACACAGGCTTTCTGATACCACGGAAGCATACGTCGCAGATGCCACCAAAAGGTGGCTTATGTTCGCGGGGGACCAAGAAGGGGGCCGAACCGCAAGATGTCGCGCAGCCACAATGGCTACATCAAGCGCATGGAATGGCTCTTATTTGTAGAAAGATAAACGCATGAAGTGAAAGTACTACCTGAATGTTGCTTTGCATTTTGGTGTACCACCAATACTTGCATAGCCACCCCGTTACAAGTCAACAATGGCCCTCGTTGTCTAATGTTTGCCCAGCATTGGCAGCGCCATTGGAACAGCCTGGCCAAAATAGGCACTGTTTGCCACTAGCGCTCTCACATACAAGGTGCTTCACGTAACTGAACCAAGGGTTCAAAAAAGTGGCGTGCCGGAGCTGCGTGACGCCAACGACATATTGTTTCCTGCCGAGCGACGCTCTTCGGAGTATTTTTAAAGTTCTGATTAATAAGCTAATTTGGTAAGATTAATTATACAGAATTTCAAATATTCTCTGCACGATCACGTGCTTTTTAGGTTGTAGAGGCGACTAAACCGGTCCTGTTTTTGTAGCAACGTACTTCCTACGTGTGCCTTTTTTTTCTAGAACATAAAAAAAGCCTGCGAAATATGAAAAAGTAACGTGACTGCGCTCATGCGCTTCCATATTTCACCGCACCCCAGCGCGTTTTGAACGAAAAAATCGTGCGCGCTGACCGTGCCCAAGTGATGGGCCGCTGGTGAGTTCGGCGGGCTGCAAAACGATAAAAACTTTAAAAAACGGAAGATACCATTAAATACGTGACGTCACTGCGTTTTTACAGCGAAGTGGTATACCTCTACCGTGCAAGGAAATTTTCGTGTCGTCGGCGCCGCCAGCAAAAAAACGCCAGGCTAAAAATTGAATGCTACTGGAGTGGAATAGTTCCGATATGACGTTTGAGTTGACTGGAGGACAGCTCCAATAAACACTTTATGGATTCTTTAGCCGTGCCACATCACCTTGCCAAGCTGCGTTGCCCAATTTGAATCATCAGAACGGCAGCAAACTAGACATTAAATTATTCTTCAATAAAATATGTCGGGTAGGATTGTTTGAATATTCCTAATTGTTGTGAAGTGAAAATACATTCCATGAAACGAATGCTTACAGTCTTGCTGGAAAGTTTCATGAGAGTTAAAACAAATTACACATTATACAGCAAAAGGCCACATGGCTTTTTATAAAGCACATACGATTATCTTGCCACTTGGGATCCTTCCCTTCTGAAGGCTAGGACTTCCACTAACGGTACAGGATCCCAATACAGGGCTTAGAAGGAAATCCCCCTGGGTTGTAAACTTTGACAAACGCTGTGTTCAAATGAACTCAAGAGGACATGCGCGTCATGCCACATGAGGATGACATTGTGGGCTTCTTACAGATTTCACTGTACTGAGAGAAACCAACCACTGCTCATTTACTCACTATAAAGTTCAAGTGCCATCACGGATGAGGTCAGTTAGAAGAGAGCACAAACACTGCTAAGCATCTGGGAGTTATCAAGCAGCGGGGTTCTATGGATTGATCAAAGAAATCACAGATCCATTTATTACACATGACAAAGAGTTTGCCCCGAATAGTGGGTGTTTATTCTCGACAATTCGTGCCTTTTTTTCTCGACAGTTATACTCATCAATTAAAACATCACGCTCAGGCAAGTCCAATGCGCTTCCGCCGTTTAATTTTTCCCTTTCTTTTCGGCTTTGCAATGTCCGTTGTCACATTTACCTTTCATGGACGACTTTTGAGACTGAAAGCAAAAAACCGAAATATAAAAGAAAGCACTCGCTAAACTGCCTGCAAACTAACAGGTGTTCACATCATCAAAAAATTACTGTCTCAGCAGCACAGGCACACAGACGCGGAATAAAAGAATGTTAGAATACCTTGTCCAAATCAAGAATGCCGTCAGCATGCAACATAACAAAAAAGAATAATTCAGACTTTTTTGTTCGTTTTCTAGGTCAGAGCCTTGCGTTCGCAAGAAACTCCGCGAAGGGTGCATAGGGAAGTAACAAGCTGCAATTATATACCTTTTTAAAAGCACAGCTGTTGCGTGTCTACCTTAGAGCGACGGTATCATCCTGGCCTGTTCGTCCGAGCGGCACAGTTCACATGAAGAATTATTTGTAAACAAAGGCCCTATTAGCTGCCGTGTTGGCTTAGTGGTTACGGTGCGCGGCTGCTGACCCGAGAGACGTGGCTTCGATCGCGGCCGCGGCGGTCGCATTTCTATGGAGGCGAAATGCTGGAGGTCCGCGTGCGGTGCGATATCAGCGCCCTTTAAAGAACCCCGGGTGGTCGAGATTACCCAGAGCCCTCCACTACGGCGTCTCGCATAGCCCGAGTCGCTTTGGGATGTTAAACACCATAAACCGGAATACGGGCAAAATGGCCTGACACAAGCTTGATTTAAAACACTATGCGCCCTTTCCAGCGCTTCATGGGGGATCGATGCGGCATGGGTGGACAGAAAAGGACTCAGCAGGGAAATGAAGCCTCTCCTCTCCTGAGCGCAAAATTTCTCGCAGAAAAATCGTGTTATGTCTCACGTTTTTATTTACGGAGAAATTTTGATAAATTTTCTGTTAAAAAACAACTACGACACTTCCCTCACCCCCTTGATCGCCTCCCTAGTACTGCCCTTACCAAGAGCGCCTTATAATTTCGCCCCCGCGGAGTCGTACGTCATGTGGAGGAAACATCTGAACGCCAAGAATAATGAGCAAGCAATACGTTTCACTGTTTGTTTAGATTATGGAAGGTTATTTCTTACTGGCTGCTGATGAACGAACACTGTGTACCTACCCAGCAAGGTGTTCCATCCTCTTCATGCTCGAATTTCAAAGAGAATCCGGAGCACGTGTAGCGACAAGTCACAATCAGGCCATTGTGTCTGTTGAAGAAAACATGCAAGCGATAGGAGGCATCAAAAAATAGCTACTAAAATTGCCTCAATTTACCGAAGCAACGCAGTATTGTAAAGATTTTCGTACAAATATATACGTTTTTCGCATCAGGCTGACTCACTTTTGCTGCTCGACAAGCCTCGGACACTTGCTACGTGCTCCATCTGAAAAGTTAGAAAATCATCAACAAAGTCTTTACAGATTCTACATTTACGAACACGGCACATCCTGTAAAAAGAACAAAAAAAATAATACAGACTACCTTGTGGTCCAGAATAGATGTAATCGTGAAATACGCTGCAGGAAAGGCGTAGTGCATTCTGGGACGCCTCACAGATACTGACAGCAGCAGGCAAGGGCAGGGCCTTTTATGTAACGGTATTAGATATCGCTGTACGGAGATGAAAGTACCAGAGTACCGGTATCGAAAATACATTTATTGCATATCGTGTATTTTAATGATACAGATACTCGAAAAAAGAAGTGTGTCGCAGATTTTAAGGCTGCTGTAAGTCACACCTTGGGCTGGGGGTGCCCGCTCCGGAGGTACCGCGATGAATGAAGGACAAAATTATAGGAAAAGACGATGCCAATGTCATTACCCCCAACAGCCGTCTTTGTTTCTACGTTCGCTGGTTGGCAGATAGACCATGTATATGTAGCGCTTCTACACTTTCAGTGACAGAAGGGGCGAGGGAGCAGGCTCACCGTTATGGTAGAAGCAACACCCATTTATCCTTATTTCAAGTTGCATTGATTACAAAGAGAACTCGAATACTCCCGCCTTCATGCTATGGGTTTCAGATAGGATAGATGAATACGTTTTCCCCGTTTAATCGCGGCTGACACAGTTCAGAACAACCGGACTGCACCCCGCGATCGCGTACGCTACCGAGCGCACACCGACAACGGCGTGCCTTGCTCTGAGGGAACAAAGGAATGGCACTCTGGATGGCACAAACAAGCATTTATTGCTACAGCGAAAATAACGCCAGCTTGCTACCAAATACACTAGGGAATCGAGATCGTCCGCCTCACCAGGAAGGGAACGAGCAAATGCTCTCCCAGGCAATGTTTGCCCAATGAAAAATTTTAGCCATTTTATTCTTTGTTGTCATTCATACTAGCGATAACTAAGAATGTTCAGCTTCAAACGTCTGTTAAACATAGTGCCCGAGAAAACAACTGTGTGACTTTTCCGAGCGCATGGAGTTTGCACATTTCAGTACAGGGAAAGTGCAAGGGCACCAGTCAAATACTGCAATAACAAACGAAGAGAATCACAAGCAGCTTGAGGTTTATTTATAAGAAGTTAAATACTCAAATACAGGTTCGCATGAATAACATTCGCTTTAAAGAAAAATTTTGCTTGGCTACTTTTGAAAAGGGATCGTCTCAACGTCCCCATGCCTTAGTTCCGACGGCCAATTTTAAACCAAACTAGCTGCGCCGATAGCGGAGAATAAAAAAATTGAAGCCTAAAGAAATCCATGCGGCCGGATTCGTTTAAACCTTTGCAAGAAAGTAAAGTGCGCTATATCAGTGCACTAAAAATTTGTGACACCGCGGAGAAATTTCTTATCCTTGCAAATCATATTACAAAATTTGTTATTATAGGCGATTTCAGTGGTGTATCAAAGTATCGACTACACAGTACCGATTGTCTGTATCGAAAATCAATTTTGGTTCGGTATCTTGTTTCGGTAGCGGGAAAAGTATTATGAGGGTAGCGAATATCGGTATCGAAGATGCTGTTTCCAAGTATCGTGCCCAGCCTTGGATAGCAGCACTCGAGTCTTGAGGAGCGTCCCATATGAGCCGCTTTTCTTTCATAAACGTTCCATGGCAAGCGACAGTGCTGTCGTCTTTCTTTGCCGCTCTTTAGGTATGGCGACCCGCGCAACAAGAGCTCGTTAGTGGCCGTGCTGACAGATGGCGCTGCGGGGCCCCTGTCTCCGGCGCGGGCATTGCGTAAGTAATGACGGCAACTCAAGCGGTGCTGCCGCATTGCTTATCAAGTTCCACAAATGTGTGGACGCCTGCAGGGCTCCAGTACAGAACTTGGGCTCCATTCGTGCCACGCGCTGGCTTTTACCACGACGGGACCATAGAGACGTTGTTGAGGCATGCGCTGCTTCGGAGGCGGCACAGCACTTAGGCACCAGGGGCGGGTGAATTGAAAGTTTTGCCGATGTTCATTTAGGTTCTCCTCCGTGTTCTCTTCTGATCTGGCTCCAAATTCACTGGCGGCGCGCCGACAACGTGTGCTAACAGCATTTCATGCCTAAACAACAGTTCCAGTCTAACATCAGTAGCATATAACTTGATGTGCTCTACAAGAGAATAGAAAAAAAAACTCTTAGGCGAGCCTCGTTGAATCGTCGGAAAGTGTTACAAGCCAAAAATTCGTTATATCCAAGATTTACACAGTAAAGTTCGTTGTACGGAAGGTAGTACACATAGGATCGCTACATACGAGGCTCCCACACTCGGTTCGTTTCATCCGAGGACCAGAGACGAAAGTTTGCTACATCGGTGGTTAACACACGAATATCGTTATATCCGAGGTGACGTACTGAGGTTCGTTATATCCGAGGTAGTATATTAAGCTCGTTTAGGTAGTATACTATAGGTAGCATAGGTAGCATATAAGCAACCTTTGTCTTTCATTTGGCGCATGAAACTTTATTGCCTTCTGTGCTAACATTCCTTGCATATAGTCTAACTAGGTGCCAAATTCATTCATGCTCGCTAACCACTATACGTGCACTATATACAGGAAAGCCACTTCCGCCCTCTCCGCAAATACTGCGTAGGCTACGTAATAACCGTCTCTGATTCAAGGACTGTCCGTCCGGGTGTCCAAATTATCGCTTTCCTTTGCCGACCCTTTTTCCATGCTTCAGCATGAACTCTACCACATGAGAGGACTTTTGCCAACTTCGTTTCTCCACACTAAGTTCTGGTTAAGAACAATCGGGATCATAACCTTGTGACCCTGCCGCCAAGTTCTGAAATGTGCCGCGCTGCTTACGGGCACCATCTGACAATGCACTGCTAGTGTCGAGACCGGCGAAGTTGGAGTCAGAGTCAGAGACTTCTTGACCCCGACTTCACTTCAGTGCAATTGTGGTTTATTTACAGACACCGCGCAGCATTTCGAACCCGCCATAGTTTTGTCGCCGAAAATTTTTTTTTTTTCTGCCGACTGTGTCTGTCACATTTGTGAGGCTGTGGCGCTGCACTTAACGTCATAGCGCTTACTTGAGCTAGAGCTAGCTAAGGTGCGAGTCAAGCCAAAAGGCAAAAGACGCAAACCCGACTTGGTGGGAAGAGGAGTTCAAGAAGGCGATAGAGAAACGTCAGGAAGCGCCCAGAGAACACAGATATTCCAAGAAGGGGGAAGTTGAAGTCGACAAAAAATGGGATACCTTCATAAAGTCTAGAAGGGAAGTATCCTATTGATTAATGAGAAAATTAAAAGAAAGGGTGCCCAATGAATATCAAAAGAAAACAAAAAGGAGCGACAAGCCGCTCAGAAATTCTGGAAACATCTAAATGCAATGAGTAAAAAGACTAAGCTAGAGCAAAGGTTTATTGTTACAGATCAGGGTATTCGACTAGAAGGGGATGGAGCAATATAACGCATAGGAACAAGGATGACAGAAACATTTAAAGAAAGAAATATGAAACAATTTATCGAAGGATAATAGACCGGCTACTGCACTTTCTTCACATGGGCAAACAGAGTGGGAAAGGGCCGAGAAGTAGGTTCCTAGTGGCTTGTCGACAGGACCAGGTGGTATTAAAATTATGTTAATAAAGCAGCTAGGACCAACATCCAAGCAAATATTATTAGAGGTAGCGAACAAAATGATAATGAATGGTAAAGCCCCCGATGAATGGCGATTGAGTAGAATGAACATGATATATAAGGGTAAAGGGGACAAAGGTGACATCAGAAACTACTGTCCCATAACAGTGGCGTCTGTGCTTTACAGGATGGTGATGCAGATTATAAAGGACAGTTTGCAGGATTGGGTGGAGAACGAAAAGGTGCTAGGGGAGCTACAAAATGGGTTCCGGAAACAAAGGAGGTTAGAGGACAATCTGTTTTCATTGAAAATGTATAGAAATTTCTGAAAAGGAACACAGGCCCCTATGGCTAGCATTTCTGGGTATCAAGGGAGACTACGACAACGTTATTCAAGAGGATTTGTGGCACATAGTGGGCGCATTGGATGTGGAAGATGGAGTAATTAATATTTTAACATATATATTAAAAGTAACAGAGTGCTTATAAAATAGTAAATAATGTATCAGAGCCTGTGAAGATGCAGTGGAGCCTTAAGCAAGGATGTCCTCTGTCTCCTTTGTTGTTCATGTTGTACCTGCAACGGTTAGAGACCAAACTAGAGGGGAGCGGACTAGGCTTCAACCTTCCTTTTTTTCAAGCAAAGAGAATGGATTAAACAGTCATTACCGGGACTAATGTACGTGGATGATATAGTGCTGATGGCTGACAACAAGGAAGATTTGCAGAAGTTCATAGACTTCTGTGGTGCAGAGAGAGATAGATTAGGTTTCAAGTTTAGTAAGGAAAATCTGCAGTCATGATAATAATGATGAGGGCGGCGAACATAGAACACAGGAGTTCACGCTAGAAGTAGTGGATGAGTGCAAGTCTCTTGGGGTGTGGATAAATAACGGTGCCTAGTATCTGACAGAGCATGAAAAATATGTAATGAATATAGCTAGTTGGAATGCAGCTGTCATGAAAAAAATAGGGCACGGTGGAATTACAATAGGCATGAAGTGGTAAGAAGGGTCTGGTAACGGGTTATGGTTCCTAGCCTGACTTTCGGCAATGCGGTCCTGTGCATGAGACCAGATAGATGTACAAGCAACGTTAGAAATCAAACAACGTGGCGTAGGGAAGCTAGCTTTGGGAGCACATGGCAATACACCACATCAGGGGGCATAGGGTGATATGGGATGGGCGTCGTTCGAGAGCAGAGAAGCTAGCAGTAAGATAACATTTGAGGAGCTATTGAGAAAAATGGGGGAAAAGCAGTGGGCTAGGGAAGTTTTCAGATGCCTGTACATAAGGAATGTTGACACGAATTGGAGAAAGCAAACTAAAAAACTGACAAGCAAATATCCAGACAGCAGTCGGGGTTAAGATCAGCAATTATCAGTTAAGAAAAAGGTTAAAGAAACTGAGAGAGCTCTGTGGAAAATAGCGTTGCTGACGAAATTTGGCTCTCGGAACATACAGGATATTTAAGCAGGAAATTGCCAAAGCAAATATCCATGATAATTGTAGGGGATGCTCTTTGTTGGTTGAGACCAGGACGGGAGTTTTGCGGACTAAGACATATAGAGTTAAATACCACGAGATAGACACGTTGTGCGGTGTTTGTGGAGAGGAGGAGAAAACGGTTATACAGTTGATACTTTTCTGTAAAGAGCCTAACCCTGCACCGGAAAGCCGCAGGGCTGATTTATTCAAAGCATTTGAGTTTAAGGACAGTGAAGGGAAAGTAGATTTTAAGCGGGTAAAAGCAACCAAGCGAAGGTTATCTTATTGGTGGCTAAAATCAAGAGAAGAGTAAAATTTCACAAGTCACGGCTAGGTGGCTTGAACCACCGCTCAATTTAAAGGGATCAGCCTTATCCATCCATCCATTCATCCATCCTTCCATCCATTCATTCATCCGTCCGTCCGTCCATCCATCCATCCATCCATCCATCCATCCATCCATCCATCCATCCGTCCGTCCGTCCGTCCGTCCGTCCGTCCGTCCGTCCGTCCGTCCGTCCGTCCGTCCGTCCATCCATCCATCCATCCATCCATCCATCCATCCATCCATCCATCCATCCATCCATCCATCTATACATTCATCCGTCCGTCCGTCCGTCCGTCCGTCCGTCCGTCCGTCCGTCCGTCCGTCCGTCCGTCCGTCCGTCCATCCATCCATCCGTCCATCCATCCATTCAATCGCTTGCGGGGTGGCGTGGTGCTCGGCTTTCGGTGCTGTTCAAGGCTTTGGTTGACGATGTTGTGTGCTGCCAGAATGCATCACAAGGTGTGTTATTTAGTTATTAGTGCCGCATTGAGTGGATGCATCTTTCTGGGATGTCAACGTATTCATCGTCCAAGGAGAGAGATGCTGCGATTATCAGAGCTGCTGCCACGGTCTGACCTCCTGTTTACCGGCAAATAGCCCATCAAGCTCCGACTAAATGTTTTTTGTGCCTAATTTCGTGAATTCACGAAATAACCTCTCTTAGCAAGGCTTTTTGTTATGCCAGCCTGCCCTGTTGTAATTAGCCAGTGTTCTGTGCCAGCTGCGGCATACCGTTCGCTGCAGTTAACCTGATCTCTCTAACAGACCCTCGAAACCCCTGGCTCCGCTTCCTTCAAATCCAGTGTCTTTCCCTTATAGACACGAAATTTTATATTTGCCACATTGCAATTCCTTCCGAAGGCTGTTTCCTGCTCCTGATTTCAGCTAGGAAATCTTCAGCTTGCCCTGCAGTCGATGTAACCAAGCAGATCATGTTGATGATAAAAAATAATTTGTTCATAAGTCATTGTATTTCCTTTCTGTCTCATAACATTACCCTTATCATCACCATACTCACAGCTCGGTTCATTTTTTTACCTAGCTTTGATATTTATTAATAGCCTGCTGGCCCCAGCCCTATAAGCCAGTACCGGGAGTATTCAACTATAGCATGCTTTCTATTTCAGGAATATCGAAATGCTGGCGTTTATAACTGGAGGGCGCATGAGTAATGCACCATGTCCAGCTTTCTTGAACAAAAATTTTGAATACTGGAATATCGTCGGGTACTGTTATAAAAATATTGAAGGTAATCGTCCAATATTCTTATGTGCAGCAAAATCTTTCTTTTAATTAAAGGTTTTCCATCTCTCGCATCGAGTAGCTAAGACTGCCATAAAAAAAAAAGATGAGGAACTTATCGGACGGTAGAGAAAAAATACAAGCTTGCCGAGGAAAGATCTGCGGATATATTGATTGTTGTAGTGAATTCTTACAATATATGAAAACATTCTTTCATAAACTTTTTCCACTTGAAAAATGATTTTGTCCAGAATTATTGCGTATGTCCTGCCCATTGTCAATGCCGTGTTAATGCTTTTTCTCATCTTCAGCATCTGCGGTCACTGCTTGATCTGTATGAATTTATCTCACAATCTTTAGTGTCTCATTGCTTACTCTGCATGCTTTTTTCGTCTCTCCGGTAGTCAAGACTAGTTTTCTTTTCTTCGTAATCATTTTGAATGCTATCGGTGAATTTTGATCGTTTAAGCCCTCAGTCATCCGCCGCGATTCATGACCTGGAGTTACTTAGGGATACAACGTCATCAGCAGATCGGCGGTTATTTAGGCCCTGTATGAACCTTATACAAATGCTCCTTTGGAATACAACCTACTGGACACTTCTGTAGTCATGCGGTTAATAGCAACAGAGTGAACGCGAGTGCCAACTTGCCATGCTTTCCCATTGGCATACATAGGCGACACACGAAGCAAAGAACTGCAGCTGCACATGTGTAGGTAGCCTAGACTAAGTAAGAGCGACATCTGCACGTCCACTCACTCGAGGAATGCCAGATCATCAAGAACCCGACAGCGAACAGTGTAATCGCTGCAGCGATCGTCGTCCTCATGGTTCACTCGATACAGAAGAGTGCCTGGCACCGATGGCATCAAGAACGTGGCCATTGCGCTCATTTCCCACAAACACGCAAGGTGTGGATTGCCCTTTTTCACGCCTGCTTTGCGATCCTGCCGCTTCCCCTATGGCACGCTGAATCAGGCTTTTTTTTCTGCCATGACAGCTTCTAGAATGCTGGGCCGGAGACGGAGAGGATCCCGTTCAGCGATTTACTGAGCAGGTGGAGTGTTTTCATTGAATACGATGATATATGCCACCTGTCGAGCATATCGAGAATGTTTTGCGGTGGAACTTTTTGCGTCTTTTTTTTTAATGTGTCTTGTCATACTTGTAGTCTTCATGCGTGTATGCCAAAAGCGTTCGTTCCACGATATGTGCTTTCTATTTCGTGTACCCGCTGAATGGCGTGAGTCACAACGTAGCTGCCGTAGATTGCAAGTAATGACAAAAAGCACAACGCAAAAGCAAGGGTCCATTGCACGCGCTACTTTAAGGCTTGTAAACGCTACGACTCTATCTCCGTTTGATTTCCTTATGTGTCGTTTTTTTTTCTCCCCGCAAAGTCAAAGAAGTTGCATACGGCGGGAAATAGCCTTGAATAGAGGACGGACGGAACCGCTGACCACGGTAAGTGTAGCTCCTCTTGCGCAAATACTGTGCTTTGGATCGTTTCCCGAGGCAGAGTATTCGCTCAAGAGGAGCTACACATAGCGCACTTTTCCTGCTCCGACTGAAATTTGGGCATTGCTTGTACAAGGCGGCACCGGACTTTAATTGTACTCACATACTCTTCAGGGTGCTCTTGTCGCTTCAGATATATTGTGCACCATGTAATCGCGGTACGCCCTCCATGAGAGCGCGGAATGCGGCTTTTGACGCTTCTTTGGCGCGATTCGAGATGAACCTTAGAAGAGTATACTGAGGGGCCAATTGGTGAGGCATTATGCTCAACTAAAATCTTAGTGTTTCGACAGTACAAAAAAGGCGAGGTCAGGACGGGTGCTACACTTGCAACTTAATGAAAACAAACAGCCAAAAAACGTCCCGTCACTACGAAACAGCATGCATGCGCAAATCTTCAAACAATGCAAAACACCAACAATAATAACTTAAAAAAACAGCGAGTAAAAGCAAAACAAAGCAAAGATAAAAGACAAAGCCGATCGAAAGCTCATGAAGACTTGTGCAAGGTTAAGTGCGTTTTGAAAGCTTTCGACCTTTGTCCAAAGATAAACAGAAGGTGCGCAAATGCAGGCGTCTCTACTGCATTTCGCAATTTCATGGGCTTCCATGGTTTTCCTTGAATAGGGCAGGAAAAAGCTTAGAAGAGAGGAAGGAGAGAACTACAAGGTATGAGCATGCTTGTTGTTGCTTAGTGATCGGTCGTTTTTTCGTTGTTCGTTTTCATTCACTTCTAAATGGGGCCCCGCCCTGTCCTCACGATTCGTTGTCCTGTCAAAACGCTACGGTTTTCTTTGACGGATTACAGAGCAGGCCACTTCACAGGGCCTTGTACGGGGCTTGTGGCCGGAGGCTTCGAAAGCTCTCCAGGCAACTCGGACGTTCCTTCATTTTTTTGCGCAACGTGAATCTCGACTCGCGGTTGCGCATAAGCGGGCTCTTGAAGAGCTTGCATACAGTCGCATCTCTCTTCAGTCCCCTTCGTTACCAGTCGTAATCCTCTTTCTTCTCCCCTTTCTCGTCCCAAGGGCAGAGTAACAGGTCATGTGAAGGTCCTTCAGCCGGTTTCTCTGCCTTGCTCTCAACTAAACTTCTCTGTTTCTCTCTTTTTTCTTCCGACGTCCCGACGTTCTTCTCCGGGGAGGTTCCACAGAAGCCCACGCTTGCAAACGAGGCTGCTACATTCGTCCGTCTTTTGCACTGCTTACCTCTATCTTGTCCTTCCAAGCCAACATAAATAGCGTCGACAACATGTATTTTTACCTTTCATTATGGTTTTTAATACTGTCTTTGTCATAAAATGCCCATTTTGAATGTAATGTCTCATACTGAGACCTATGAGGAAATAAATAAATTAACATGGGAGCGAATATGCATGCAATGTTCATATGCTCTAGCTGACCATGGGAGCAGTGTTGGGCGCTTATTAATTCAGACTGAGTGCTAGTCCCCCAATCTTGGCGTACTAACACTCTTGTGTTGGGAGAGAACCACGCATGTTGCTGATGCCTAAAACAGAGAACGTTGACGTTAAATGCATTCTCGAATTAAAAAAAAGGAAATGAAATAGATACATCTGAACGTTAATTCTGCGTCTGAGAGAGCATCTCAGAAGCACAGGGGTTTCCTTTGCAGAGTGTAGCTCGTCACAGAACAGAGTATCGTTCACTGGGTGCTGCAATACTCTAGAGTATACATTTGCGCTACGCGGAACACTTTCATTCTCTCCGACAAGACATCTGTTTCACTACCCAGGTGCATTCGCGGTCACGCCCCATAACACACCCATTTAAGTTCTGCATAAGGCGAGTAACATTTGCTCGAAGCGGCGAAGAACGCAGTTGGGAAATTAGGAGGCAAAAATTATCTCAATAAGAACCCATTATTTCTTTTCCGCAAGCATCGAAACGTTTATGTTACTTAAAAGCTGATTTTTCATATAATTTTTATATCAACTACCTTATTCAAGCATTCAATTGCTCCTCATTTCAGCATCAAATACATCGATGCTGATAAAAGCCACACAAACGGCTTGGCAAGGTCGAAGGCCCCATGCGCTTGGCAGAGGCTGACACAGCAAGAAACCGTATGCACTGTAGGAATTTATACGCATTGCGGCCATGCGAGTAAGAAAACAAAACTGAAAAATAAAAAGTGAAAGATAACACTTATACAAAACTTTAATTAAATGGGAAGAAGGAAACGTAGGATATGCTTTCCGTAGTTCGAGTGCGTGGGACTTCCCACTTTTCCAACACGCGAGTGCTAGGCACTTTTGTTCTTTTTGCGTGATGCGAAACTGTACTAAAGAATCTTTTATTATATTTAATGGCGACTTTATAGTTCTTAACAAGTGTCGTCTCTTGAAGCTGGTGTAGTGGGGGTAAATTGAGGTCATTAAAGAGCCGTTCGGTATATGGAAACCCTGTGGAGTTACAGAACGGATACCTTTCTTTAGAAACTATAAAGTTTGTTGCTGCTGGGTAAAGTGCTGGTTGCCCACACTAAACAGCAAAATTTAAAGTGGTACACGAACTAACCATTGTATGTTATGAGTTTAGGGCTTCTTGGTAAATGATATTGTACTTTATTGACTATGCCGCACACTCGCGAATTCCTGGATGCGACCAAATCTATGTGCACGTTCCGGGTCATATGTTCTTCAAAGAAAACGCTGGGACATTTAATTTGAGAGACAATTTCAATTTGTGATGTTCCATATTTCAATTCTAAATTAGCCTTTATTTTGTGATTTTTCAGTAGAAACATCACGGCTTTTATTTTTATTGTGTTAATGATAAGATATCAGTGCACCACAAAAAGTCTTGCCAACACAAGGTTAGTATCGTTAATCATTTATCAGAATATCTCCCTGTGAAAAGCAATGTGATGTCATTCGTGTAAATGCTGAATTTATTGGTATCACCTATGTTAACTAAATCGTTTATATAAAGACAGAAGTAGTAGGGGCCCCAATATGCTTCTTTCTGGCACAACTGCTGTTATTTTGCTGAAATGTGAGACATCCTTGTTAATGCGTAGCAGCAGTTGGTAGTATAGGACACGTGATTACAATAATTTAGTAAATATCCCTCCAAAACCATTATTCAGTTTTTTGGAAAGGTATTGCGATTATTGATTTCTTCAAATTTTTGTATTGTCGACCTCCAGACTCAGAGCGTACTGCTCACGCTCAACTGTTTCCAATATTTCTTCTTTCTGCAGCAATTTGCGTGTTATGTTGAAAGTACTATCATAAATCCAAAAGGTTCGCTTGGAATTATAAGAGGTGCTTACTGATAAAAAAGTCATGCATTTATGTATTAGCTTTTCTCAACTTTTTTAAAGTACCGGAAGTATAGATATTGGTCGATAACTAGAAAATAAATTTTTGTCGCCATCTTCGCATTTATCACTTTGTATGTGCCGACAACTGTAGTGTTATCGAATTAAAATACTAAATAAAATACCATTAGCTCAGCACAGCTTACATTTGGCAAGTGAAAGGGGAAAATGAAGGACACAGTAGCACAGGTCGCAAAACATACGCTCGAAAATGCAACTTCAGGCTTTGTGCGCCACATCTTATATGTTCATGCGGTTTTGAAGTGACAGCCTCGAAGCACACTGGCGAAATTTGTGCTCTGACTGTGAAGTTAAGCATAATGTTAAGCATACGGTTGAGGAAAGCAGAGGTGGGCACCCTGCGCGTGTTGTAGGCCTACGCACCCGTGGGAGCACCGTAGTAAGAGCCGCTGAAAGGAAATTGTTAGATGCTTTTATTGGAATGAAATGTGGCTTCCTAACTCGTCACCGATAGTGACAGAAAGAGAGATGACGAAGTTCTTTGTTCCAACTTTAAAATCAGCGTCTTACAGCCCAGTAGTCTCGTACCGGTAAGTTTTGTGGACGTAGGTTGTCAGGAACCCCGCTGAATTCCTCCACTCCCTTTAAGTGCAGGCGCCAGATCTGCAGGTTCCCTTGAGCAGCAACCTCTGAAGATTGAGAGAAAAAAGGTGGAAGGTTAAAAATACAGCTGTGTGAAAAATAATTATTAACATTCATTCACAAGTCCGAAGTTGTTTTCAGCTCGAATAAAATGAGTTTTTTTTAAGGAACCGACCGCTGAAAATTTGATGCACCCATAATTAGGCATAGAAATGAACTCGGAACCGCTTGCTTAATGGTCAGAAAGGCAAGCGCCGTTCAAGCATTTGAGAGCTTCACTCTATTGGTAAAGCGACGCCTCAGTTCATTTGAGGACTGTTTGTTTGTTTGATTGTTTGTTTGTTTGTTGGTTTGTTACTGCCAAGAAGAAAGAAAGGAAAGTGCACAGGCCTGCTCACTGGCTCAAGCCGAGCCACAATCGCTACCACGTGCACATAGAAGGAGAGTTGAACGACGGGATAGAAAGACAGGATAGTAAAGACGCGCTAAAGACAAAGCCGATCCCGGAGGTAGTGCAATACCGGGCCAACCGGTTGCGGGTGTGAAGCATCCTTCAAACTCTCCGCCACATTTCCAAAAATAAGTCCAACTTGGACCCGTAACAGATACTCCACGGGTCCGGACAATCGCCCAGCTAACATTTGATGACTACTAAAGAAGTTTCTAAATCTACAGACAACCGCTCAGGCAGACGCGCACAGACGGCTCAGACAGACGTGGCTCATACAACCTGCTTTGTGCGTCAGTTCCATCGTTGCACTCAACACAGACTTCCAGTGGACAATTTCTACCAGGTTAGCGACTAGTTCTTAGCCCGTTGCTCAAAAATGTGGCGTTTGCGGCGTCCGCAAGCCCATTGCCCCGGTGGAGAACGCTGTCATCTGCACGCCCATAGGCTGCACACACCGGAGCAGCCCACCGAAACCCAGCACCTCTCAGATACGAGGGGGATGCTCCGAGGCTTGCCCTACGGAGGCAAAGTGGTTAGCAACATGCACACTATAATGTCAGCAGCTATATATCTCCACTTCTTTAAAGACACTGACCTCCAATGACTGTGGCTCATCTGTTATGGTCCTACTGCTATGCCATGCAGGAAGCCGCCCGCACAGCTCATTGGTGAAAATGCAACACCCGCCAACAGTAAACATGCCTCTACCACCAGAGCTCAGCACCGGCAGGTAAAATTCTACCTTCGGGCACCCGATGCTACAAAATTCTAAGCGCAGATCCGACATACACATCAAGCACCACTCACGGAGCGCCTCCTGCACCTCCCGAATACGCGGCACATGCTCTGACCACTGAGCCACCACTGCTATGCTTTATAAGAGTTATTCAATCTAATAAATCAACTCTATTATATCTCCGTTTCTTTGCGATCACAAACTAACCCACGCTGCTTTTCATCCGCGTTACAAATGTAACCGTCCTGTGATTTCTTTTTTCCTACAATTTGTGGGCGGAAACACACTCACGAAAACATTTGCCGACGCACTCTCTGAACTTTGAGTGCAACTGCTGCGAGAGCTCCCAACTTTTTACCACAGAAGCCCCTATACCCTATGGAGGTTGTCTTCTTCGTCTACTATACTTATATTAGCCGCCGTGGTGGCTGAGTGGTTATGGCACTCGGCTGTTGACCCGAAAGGCGAGGATTCGATTCCGGCCACGGTGGCCGAATTTCGATGGAGGCGAAATTCTAGAGGTTCTCTCCGGGCCTCTAGAAGCGAAATTGCTAGATTCGAAACTCTAGAGGCGAGATTTCCGAAGCCCTCCACTACGGCGTCCCTCATATACTGAGTTGCTTTGAGACGATAAACCCCCATAAACGAAACCAAACTAATCTACTACTTAGTTTTCTTCATTTAACGTCATCCAAAGCTGAAAAGGAGCGATTTGGTACCTCACGTTAAGTACAATGTCTGAACTCATAACGTTTTCGGGATGGCACTACTTACTCACAAAGAACAACTTCACTGCACGAACCGCAACTATCAACTTCCTTATTTCGACCTTGACTAAATTCTTGATAAGCTTGACGTGATGCCTATCACAGGTGCGCATGCGCGTTCTGTCGCTGTACCCACCCAGCACGGCGTTCCATCTTCTTCCATTTGCTTTCTTAAGGTAGTGCTTTTGCAGATGTAACTGCATGTTGTCGCACGACCAAGAATATTTGTCTGAAAGAGGACAACGATTTAGTTGCAGGGGATCGAGGAGCATGACAGTTTGTAGAAATAGAAAGCCTCTTATATACTGAGTCTTGGACGCCAAGACTACTTTTGTCTGCTTACCTTGACCAGCGGTACAAGCCTCGGACACCTCGAACTTCCCGCTGAAAATGCAAAGGTACACAAGAAAAACGCTGACGTTGTGTTTTAATTTCTTTTCATCGCTCTACGACCGAATCACGAAGTCACACGATATGTCCCCGAGTAAAGCGAAATTGCTTCGTTTGAACTTATTAGAATCCTGCTGTGACCATTAACGGGCCAGCTAGCATGCGTCCCCAGAGTTCTCATAGAAGCTCCCTAAGAGGGCAGACCTGCGCATTCGCTTCGCACATACTACTTGCACACCTATTGACGAAGAGCGATCGCGTGGTTCTGTGGATCACGTGGATTACGTTCTCAGTATAGAACCCCGTTGGCCTTGCCCGACAAGCGCCTTAGTTGGATGAGCACTCTCTGGTTCTCCGAGGTGACGCTCGTCAGCTGTTTCTCCGTCTACTCTGTTGGCGTGTCCGGGGGCTGTAAGTGTCGCACTTCAGCCTAGCACCTCCATGATATATAAAAGATTGTTGCACTAGCGCTGCATCTAGGGAAGGTGTTTTTGTATTGAGTGGCACAGATTTTCTTCAATCTTGAAAGGGTTGGAAAGGTTTGTTTTTATTTGACGCCAGACGCAGCGTTCCTACGAGGTGGGGCCTTTTTGTGGTGGTGAATAATTCGTCTCTGGGTCTCTAGGCTTTCTGAATACGCGGGGGTAGAGAGAAGAGGTGGCGCGTAGGCAGCTCCACTCGGTTGGTAAAATCGCGAGCTAAAGCGTTAAACAGCTTCCCGCTTACCTCGAGGCCCTCGTGAGCTGGCGTCCACGTAATGTGATGATATTTGGTGAGCCGGAAGCCCAGATGCTCACCGTTGTAGTGGGTCTTGGCCTCGTGCCATCCCCATCAAAAAGGTGCTTGAAATTGAACAGTCTGCCAGTTGTGTAATCGCGGCAGGCTAGTTGCGAGTCGGTGACGATGTGAGAAGGGGCATCGATGTCATCAAACTGTTTGATTGCATGTGCCATTGCACTCTCCTAAGCTCTTGCTGGACTCTGGGCTTGTATAAAGACCGTTATATCAAAAACAATCCACCATGTATAACTAACTTCTTATGATCTGGACTGTACCAGAAGCTTGGAAGAACGCAATTATAATCTTAAATCAAAAGAAAGGGGACGCCAAGGACTTTAAAAATTACAGACTGATCAGCTTACTGTCCGTTGCCCGCAAGGTATTTACTAAGGTAATCGTTACTAGTGTCAGGGCAACCTTAGACTTTAATCAACGAGATGATCAGGCAGGCTTTCGTAAAGGATATTCCAAAGCAGATCTTATTCACACTACCAATCTGGTGGTAGAAAAATGCGCAGAATATAGCCAACCCCTATATGTATAGCCTTCATTGATTATGAGAAAGAATTTGGCTCAGTAGAAACCTCAGCACTCATACAGGCATTGTGGAATTAGGGTGTAGATGAGCCTTATGTTGTAATACTGGAATATATATATATAGAAATTGTACAGCTACCATAGTACTCTGTAAAGTCCGCAATAAAATTTCCAATAAGGAAGGGCGTCAGGCAAGGAGACACGATCTCGCCAATGCTATTCACCGCCTGTTTACAGGAGGTGTTCCGAGGCCTGAATTGGGAACAGTTGGGAATAAGAGTTACTGGAGAATACCTAAATAATGTACGATTCGCTGATGACATTGCCTTGCTGAGTCACTCAGGGAATGAACTGCAAATCATGAACAATGAGTTAGACAGGCAGAGCAGTACGGTGTGTCTAAATATTAACATGCAGAAAACAAAAGTAATGTTCAACAGTCTAGCAATTGGGACCACCAGTTCACAATTGGCAATGAGGTGCTGTAAGTGGTAAAGGAATACATCTACTTAGGGCAGGTAGTGACAGCTGATCCGGATCATAAGAGGGAAGTAAATAGAAGGATAAGAATGGGGTGGAGCGCATATCGCAGGTTTTCTAAGATCGTGAATAGCAGGTTACCAATATCCCTCAAGATAAAAGTGTACAACAGCTCTATCTTACCGGTACTCACCTACGGGGCAGAAGCGCGGAGGCTAACGAAAAGGGCTCAGCTTAAGGACAACACAGCGAGCCATGGAAAGGAAAATGATATATGTAACGTTAAGAGACCGGAAGAGGACAGAGTGGGTGAGGGAAGAAACGCGTGTTAGTGACATCCTAATCTAAATCAAGAGGAATAAATGGGCATGGGCAGGACATGTACAGCGAAGGCAAGATAACCGCTGATCCTTAAGGGTAACGGAGTGGATTCCAAGAGAAGGCAAGCGTAGCAGGGGCCGGCAGAAAATGAGGTGGGCGGATTAGATTAGGAAGTTTGTAAGCATAGGGTGGGAGCAGTTGGCAAAGGACAGGGTTAATTGGAGGGACATAAAATAGGCCTTTGCCCTAGAGTGGGTGTATTCAGGATGATGATGATGATGATGATGATGAGCAGGGTTAAAACTGTGGTCCAGGGCAGCTACCGCGATAATGTCGCCGTTCAGGTAGGCTGCCAGGTCTACATGCACTACTTCAGTGTCTCTTTCGAGTTTTTTTTTTTGCGTAGGCGCAGAACCCAGGTCAGGCGGCGGCCTGCGTGCAGCTCGTAGTGCATGTGCTTTGGTATTAGGAACACCTGCATATATATGCAAGAGCGACTTTGGATACCAGTGCTTGCAGGTCTTCCGGAGTGCCAATCCGTCTGAGGATTTCTCTGCCCACCATGTTTTACTGGAACCTGGTCGTCTGGGATGTGAGGACCGCATAACTTAATTCGTCAAAAATATGACTGAGGGCCTTTCATTGGAGGTACTGGTGGGTAGGCCTGAACCCGTCCGGTACGCTGTCTGAATGATCGGATAGATCCGCTTCTCTTCGTTTTGTGTATATGCTGGTGTCGTTTTCGCTAGTTACGAACCATTTGAGATAACTGCAGGCTAACGGCATTGTCTCCATCACACATTTTGAGATAGCGAAAAGCTTAGAAAAAAATGAATAAATTCGGGTTTTAAATTACCGCTTTGTTGTTAGTCATGCACTTACAGTAACGAATTCTATTGGTTCCCTTCAACACTTTCCCATCGTCTGCATCTTGTACCCACGGCTTTCACGTTTTCTAAACCGGCCGCAATTACGTAACTTCAGGTTCTTGCTTCTTCGTAAGCGCCACCTACTGCCATTCTCATTCTGCTCTTCGTTTCCAACATATCAGACAATTAAGCATACCCAAACCTTACCTTTTTTATCAGTTCAAGACGCAAGCAAATTGCTCCGACTGTGAGCCGACCCCTCCTTCGTGCAGGAGCGTTAAGTGTCACCAATCCAGTTCTCAAAAGCATGTACGCGTGACGGAGAAGGAAGAAGAGGAGCAAGCACCAGCGGCATGTTTCTGCCGGTGGTTAACAAGTGACCTCGTTCTCAAAATTGTTTTATAAATTCTCGAGCGAGGAAGCTGGTCAAGATGGCGGCGGTAAAAGCTCCGAAATTCTGGGACCCGCTCGAGTACATGAACGAGGAGGCATCTCCGCAAAGCCTGCCGCGGGCGAAGACAGACATCGCCGATTTCAACGAGCAATGTTCGCAGCGAGTCTTCATATCGCCGGAGAAGCGCAACATCACCAAGGTCCGCACCATGCTGGTGGGAGCCCCCGGTACGCCGCACGAGGGCGCCTTGTTCCAATTTCCCCTCAAGTGCCCGCCGACCTACCCCCTGAATCCACCGCGAGTGCGCTTCATGACCACGAAAGCATAACGAGTGCGCTTTCATGTACGCCTCTACGAACAGGTATGGTATGCCTCGGCATCCTCAGCACAGCGTGTGGACCCGGCGGGACTCCGGCTGATAACCTGTCGAACCTCCTGGCCTGCATCCACTCGTTGATGGTCGATGGGGGATTACCCTTATTTATGATGGGAAGGTGGATGCCATGCAGAAGTATTTCGTGCAGCATGTACGAATACGCGTTCAAGGCCAGCCGCCACATGACAAACAAGCACCTGACTGACCTAGTCGTGTTCAGTCGGACCACGAGGCTACAGTTAGAAACACTGCTGATGCGATTGCAGGACCTGAAGATGCGAGTGAAAAAAAAATGAGCGCTTCGAATGAAGAACGTCTTTAATGTGCCGAAGAGCTGAATGTTGTTGAGATCTCCCACACCGTGGCAGGTAACTCTCCATCAGAGTACAAACAGTTCAGCGAACCAGTAATTTTCCGTGAGACCAAGACGCGGAGTACTACCCGCTGCTCATGCAACTGCGGGACCAGCAGCTGTTTTCAGAGAGCTGTGACTCTCCTGCGCCAACTGATGGACTCTCTTTGAGACAACACACACATCTTTAATAGGTAGAACGACACACGTGTTGATAACAACTACGGAATTAAAAGGTGATGCCAGCATATGCTTCGTTCCTGGTGCATTCTCATGTAAAAGCACACCCTTGTCATGCACAATGTTTATTAACCATTCATACAAGAAATATTAGCACCCATCAAAACAAATTTTTTTCTGTTTTAGCTGCGTATCCCAGTGCCTGTATTTTCTCATGCACTACAAAGGCATTTATGTTATCCTGTTAACGACCAAGACTCCAGGTGATGCCTCCTTAAAATGAAAGCCTCCCAGCCCACCACCTTTCCTGGGCCGAGCAAACGAGATTTCCGTAACAAAGTACGAATCCAAAACGCGATTATGCAGCACGTTTTCCTCAAATGGCAAATGCTTCTTGCGCTCTTATACGCTTTCGAAAAGATCAAAACCCGTCCCGCCATTCGCCCAATGCTCCCTGAGTCAACAGAACAGCCCGGACATCGTGCACCTGGACTGAAGTTGTATGGCCTCAATGCGGCACAAACCCGTCACCGACCACCGCACGTGAGCGCTGCTAAAAATGTTTATTCCCTGCACAAGACCAGTCCCACTCCCTCAGCTGCCTCTGGAATTTGGAATGTAAGCTCCATCTCCTCACGTAAATGCCGTGTGCGTACGTGCGTGCGCGCGTGCGTATGTGTGCCACATACAATACGAGTTTCCTATCATAGCGAGCAATATAGATGAATGTGACGCACCTACTACGCTTACCAGCACAAGCAGCAATTATCTTTGTGGCTTTTAATTGGCACTTAGAGAGTTCAGGGTGACATTTGACACAAAGTTATTGAAAATGGCTCGGTTCGCTTTATGCAGGTAACAGTGATATTCAGTACCACAGCACGCAACAACCCTTTATAAAGACTATGGCACTCCTGATGCTTTATTTGTTGTTTTTTTCGTCTACACCGTGCCCTCCCCCACTCACCACCTTGGCACCCTGTGCAAGTGTTCTAAAGCACTTAGCCAATGTTCTCGAAGATCATTCAGAAACACAATCCTCAGCGTACTGCTAGCTTTGACCCTCAGTGGAGAAAGAATGGAAAGGGGGTCGGGTTTGACAGAACACCCTGTAAACTAAACGCCCCCGGAAAAGTAAAAAATAGAATCATTCACTCTCTCCAAATATCTGGATGGCACGCTTTCTCCAAATGTCTGTCACTAAACATGTCGACAGACAAACCTGTTCTCCCAGGACTTTTGGCCAAAACAATTCTCGTGACACGCCTACACTTACCTGAGCACGGCCAGATAGGGCAGCAGGTAACTGTTAGCAGCAGCGCTGTCACGGCTACCACGTTGCTCATGTTTTTGGCCGGCTGCGGCAAGCCTGGTTGAGAACAGACCATTTCTCTATCTCGCGCTGTAGCCCTTTTCATGACTCGTGAGGAACATAGTTTTTGGACTGTCGTAATCGCAAGCAGAAACTTTCTACGTCAATTCTTGGGAGTTCTTGGAGAGCGTGCATTCCATAGCCCAGTTCACAACACGGCGTCGGTCCTCGAGCCGTTCCCGGGAAAAGTGCATAGGCGCTTGTTACAAGGCGCACTTGTGTCCTTCAGGACCTCTTGAGTGTACCGTCGGCTTCCGTGCGCGCACACGCGATTCTTGGGAACCATGACTGTCACGGCGTTGGGTCCGTGAAATATTGGGTGCTGTCATTTGAAAGGAATCGGTGATAATGGGGCGAACTGCGGTTGAACAGCGGTCTCACCGGCGGGAACCTACGTGCACATTCACAAAACAGCGAGAAGTTTTCTAGCCCTGTGTTGAGTGGTGCCGCCATTTTTTATGTTCAGTTTGACACAGCCTCAATTTTCAGGTGCGCTAGCTTTTATAATGACCATTCCCCTCACTTACTATTCGTGTGTTCGTGTGTTTGTCTGAAGCCAATTTTGTGTCCTTAAGGGTAACGGAGTGGATTCCAAGGTAAGGCAAGCGTAGCAGGGGCGGCAGAAAGATAGGTGGGCGAGTGAGATTAGGGAGTTTGCGGGGACAGTGTGGCTGCAGATGGCACACGACAGGGTTAATTGGAGAGACATGGGAGAGGAATTTGCCTTGCAGTGGGCGTAATTAGGCTCATTATGATGATGGTGATGATGATAATGATACGTACGTGCACTCGGTGGGAAGGTAAGCAGCCTGCCCACCGTGTTAGGCGGCAGCTCAATTAATAGTGACAAGTTGCTCAAGTTGCTCGGGAAGAGTGACCTGTATCGCAACCCAACCTAAGCAACCGAAGTCCCACCAATGACAGCACCTGCCGTACGAGAGCAGTGGCGCATCGCTTGACCGCTGCATAACTGCGCCAGGACAGGTAGAAAGATTTCCACGGATCTATGAATGTTTAATAATTGGTTTTTTGGGAAAGGAAATGGCGCAGTATCTGTCTCATATATCGTTGGACACCTGAACCGCGCCGTAAGGGAAGGGACAAGGGAGGGAGTGAAAGAAGAAGGGAAGAAGGAGGTGCCGTAGTGGAGGGCTCAGGAATAATTTCGATTACCTGGGGATCTTTATCGTGCACTGACATCGCACAGCACACGGGCGCCTTAGCGTTTTTCCTCCATAAAAACGCAGCCGCCGCGGAACCCGACCGCGGCTGCTGCGTTTTTATGGAGGAAAAACCGCTAAGGCGCCCGTGTGCTGTGCGATAGACAATGACCAATTCCGCACGATTGACTATTAAACTATTATAGCTAGCCATAAAACTGCCATCCGTGAACACTGGATCTGAACATCAGAACCGAAGTCAAAACCGAACTGCTAGCGCGCCTAATTTGCATTTGGCCTAACTAGGCCAATCAGCCATCATATTTTTGTTTTATTTCGTGCTCTCAAATTACTGGAGTAATATCTTGTCACATGTGTCTGAAGAAAATATTAGGCATAAGTTGCCTTGTGCAAAAAGTTACATATTTGTTGTTTCGATTGCATTTTCCTTCCGCTCAAAAAAATAACTACGTTTCTATCATGAAATACGTTATTGGGCCATTATAATTCTGTGTGAGCAGTACAAATAATACTTTCATGACAACCCCTCCCCCAACCAAGCAAAAATGAGCTACCAATTGGTGTTGTCGTTATTATTGTTACTAATAATATTGTTATATTGTGTTAATATTGGTCATATTCTTTCTTTCAAATCTTCCTTCGGGGTACGTTCATGAACATCAGCGTTGGTAAAATTTTACGCATTGTTTCTCTTCCATAATATCCGTTGACAGTGCCATATATTCTGTGCAAAATGTGCCAGTTATCATTTAAAATACACTGCAGGGATGGAGTCGAATTCTTAATGGAGCTTCAATAACAGCCCGTGTGTTCTGTTTCTTTCTATTTAAATGCCTTTTCTTTCTATTATAGGTCGTCCGAAACCACCTGATTGGCATCGTATTCTGTCTCCTCGTTCTTTTTCAGGTCCTATGTAGACCCTGTAAATGTTTAAGCACTGACAGAAAGCCACGATGTGACATACTCGAGATCTGCAAATGAAGACAAAGGACACTCAGGGCTGACTGAATTTGGCCTGTACCGGTGAAGTAGCGTGATCTAATCACTAAAAAGACCACTATCACTGAAAATTGGCTATCTTATCACTTTTAAAATGCCAAAACTAACATTCAGATGTCGCCATCACCAGCTGAATTTGCAAGTAAAATGCGTACGTGAACACCGGCTTTTCAAGCGCCTATACCGGAGGCTAGGTTACAGCGCCATTCACTTCAAACCGGTGGCAACCCGTCAGTTTGGGTAAGGACGCCATGAATTTGAATCCACTGGTGGGACGATATTAAACCAAATTTTCTCGACAAAAAGCGCGTATTTTTCTAGCCCACAAGCGTCAGCAAAGCCAGAAAGAGGCAAAGAAACAATATTTATTGCGAGCAAACATTTCGTGGCGCTCTCTTCAGTGCCCCCTTAATTAAATGCATTCCTGCATTATGGATTTTTTTTTCGGTGGGATATAAATGGAGAGAAAGGTAACTTCCGTTGTTACGCACGGGCTAAATTGGATAGCATAAAAGGAGCACCGTTCTACTGTTCTAGTTCCAGTGAAGGAATATTTCGATGCAAGAATCCTATATGGGGGCAGCGTGCTCGGTTATAGAAAGTAACCTGATAAATTTTCACAAAATATACTTTAAAGGAGTACATAAATACCGTAAATGCGCGTATGTAGCTCAGCACACGGTTAGCCGTGTCAATGCATCACTTGACACGCGCGTCCAAGTGAAGTTAGACGGCATCTGAAACGCAGGTATTTTTACGTAGCGACAACTCAAGTTGTAATGTAACTGACAAAGTATACAGGCAGAGTGCTAGCACATCTAGATACGCGCGTAATCATTTACTTTCACGCACCATTTGTTTCTTTATATAAATATGTTGGAAGGCCACCTTGAAAATTGATAACATCGCTCAGCGATTTTATTTGGCGAAAAGAACGCAATCATCTGCAAAAACAAGTGAACGTCACATGATACGACTCATGCGAGAGTGTTGATCGAAGTGAATGAGCAGAAAGGGTTCGAGCACTAACCGTTGTGGAGTACTTTAGTAAACTTCACTAAACTAGTAATTCTCATCGTTAGTTAAAACCAACTGCGTAGGCTGCAAAGAGTGCTCGACGTCTAGCTCTATCGGAGGGAGCTCTCTAGAATTCGAGCATACAGAGAGAGAGAAAGTGACTGGCAGTCTGTTTTACGCATCGGTTTATATCAGGATGATAAATAATTTTGGAAGGTCGTTTGCTGAGCTTAAGTCACAGACCTGACTAAAACGATCCCTACGCTCTGCCAGTGCGCTCGTTGTTGTGTAGCCTTTGAGCTGAGCAGCAAGCTGTGAACTTACTCGCGGTGTGAGGGCACGGGTTTTCCCTTTTCTTCTGTAATTTCTGCAGTGCATGGTGCATACTTTGTATTTTTCTACGTCTCGGGTTTAGAAAACATATTAATGATTATTGCTAACAATCGCAAAAAATTTCGAAATGATATACAAGAAATATTTCGTCCACCATTGAAAATAAGGATAAAAAAGCTCGAGGGGACATTTAGCAGGGGGCGACAGAAGGTTTGGTGGGCAGATGAGATTAGGAAGTTTGCAGGCATAGGATGAACGCAGCTGGCAAAGAACAGGGTTAATTGGAGAGACATGGGAGAGGCCTTTGCCCTGCAGTGGGTGTAGCCAGGCTGATGATGATGATGATGATGCAGAATTGGTAACTTTCTACTTAACATTCATAGATCGCTGGGAGTCCTCGTATCACTCCTGGCGCAATAGATGCGCCAGTGACCTGCGATGGCTGGTGCTGCCACCGGTGAGGTTTGTGAGACCCTACCCTCTCACAGGAGAACCTCTCACAGCCAATCATTAATTTACTGCCTCCTGCCATGGTCGTCAGTTTGCTCACAATCCGGTGAGCAGGTTGTGATGTCGCCACAGGGTCACGTGATATAGTTGGTCTACCACACCTCCGAGCGCTCCGGCCGCGAGGCTTCAAACGGTCGACGCCACCGCTGACGCCGACACCGGACAATTTTTTTCCGACATGAGGGTACTACCTCTCTGGCGTTGAAATGGTTGCTTTCTTCCGATTCATGCAGTCTCTACATTCTATGACTCACCTGACGTCCTGGTGAAGTGGTCAACTGCACCTAACTGCATAGGATCTCGCCATTACCAGAGTTTTGTGTTTGCGGCCGACTTCCATATGGGTGACTCTAGAATCTGTCATGTCAAATTGGGTCACTGCAGAGAGCATCTAGCATGTATATCTGGCGTTGTTATTGACCAAATTATTTCTAGTAAAATGGCCCCAACTTTGGTGGTCGAGTTGCCTGATTATTTTCCAGCCCCGGATTTAAAACTTAAGAACCTTTGCGCAGCAACGCAGCAAGCAGAAGGATGGAGCGACAACTCATGCGAAAAAAAGGACAGAACCTTGAAGACTGCCTTTAGTACGCTGAATTCTGGCATTCGACGACACACAGTCAAGCTCTGCAGGTCGCAATGGGCCTCCTTGTGTGCTAATTTGACTGTATTCGCACCGATGACGAGAATATGGCGAATCATTGGCAGTCTTACTGGATAATGCCGCCCTTGGAAACCTTCCGAAAATCTTGCAATACGCAACCAGGAACCTCTTGCGTGCTTGGCTGAAGGATTTGCAGATGTGTTAGCACGTTAAAATTCTGGAATTGACATCTGTTATCACCTGCTTCCTGCAATAGGCCATGGACTCTCCGTTCACGCTTAGAGAGCTCCAGGCAGTGCTCAGCGGCCTGCGCCGCAGATGCACACCAGGTCCCGATGGCATCACCAACCAAATGCTGCAGAACTTGCCTCTGGAACACAGGAAGGCACTCTTAAACTACTTAATTGACTTTGGGACACTAGCGACGTTCCTTCATCATGAAAGGTGGCTTGTCATGTTCCAGTGCTGAAGCCTGCCAAAGAGACGACGGAGCTGGCTTCGTACCGTCCTGCGTCACTGACGTCCTGTGTGGCTAAGCTGGTGGAGAAGCTTGCAAGTAAACGGTTATCGTCGTGGATCGAGGACAGCAGGACACTACCGTCATGTATGAATGGTTTCTGCCGAGGTTTAAGTGAGCAGGATAGCGTCTTCGACTTGATAAGCCACATTGCACATCATACTGCTTTCGGCCTTTTCACATTAGCCATTTTTCTTATCGTCGCAATGGGTTATATGTTCTTCAATGCTCAATACAGAAAAGTTTTCAAGACATAGGCGTACAGGGCCGCCTGATCCGATTCATTCATTCATTTGTCTGTGATCGTGCAATTCGGCTGCGGTTAAGACGTACCATCAGCACCGAAAGGGCTTTATGGCAAGATGTGCTACAGGGAAGCGTTCTTTCCTCCACGCTTTTAACGTTGTAATGGCTGGTCTCCCTGATTCAGTGCAGAAAAATTGCAGGCATGTGCGTATATTCATATATGCAGACGTCATTTGTCTTTGATTTACCGGGTATACAAACACAAGCGATTAGCCGTGAAATCTAGACAGGCCAACCTTCGGTACAAGATTACCTTCAAGGTGTGGGATTGTCTCTATCAGTAGAAAAATCCGGGCTCGTCCTGTTTCCAGGTACAGTGAGACGTTATGCACAGTTGAAGATAGACCTGGGTCACTCTTGCATTCAGCAGTTCAGCCACATGCGTTTTTTGGCGTCATTATTGACTCCCGGCCACAGTGGCGACGAGCTGTGGACTCCATTGGAAACCACCCTTCCTCAATGGTCACACTTCACGAAGCACTGGTGATTAGTCGTATAATGTACCAACTGCTTTTCATTTCCTCCTCGGTACCACAGCTTGACCACCTCAAAATTTTGCGTAGAAAGGGCCTTAAGAGCCTTTGGAGTTCAGCAGGCGGTAGCAAACAGCGCAGTTCTTCATGAGTCACTATCGAAACCTCTTGTCCGTATAGCTTGACAAAGGTTATTAATGTAACCTGACCTCCTTGTAGCGATGGTAGCTGGGCGTGCCTTTCTGCAGCTGCTTCGAAAGAGATCTGAGACATGAACCTACTTGACACTTAATATTCTTAGTTCCCTAAGCCTTGACGTTCAAAGACAAAGCAAGCAATTGAAACCACCCTGGTCATTTGCTAGTCCCGACTGTGCGGTCTCTATTGATAACGTGCGGGCTAAGCGCAGTTCTCTTTTCGCGGCGACGCGTTCGCTCGTACTCGAACATTTAGAAACAAAGTATGCCCATCATCTTCATGTTTTCACTAATGGTTCTGTGGATAAGGCCAGAGGAGCTAGCACAGCAGCTTTTAACATTCCTTCTTTGAATACTCCCTGGTTTGTACGCTTTAATGAAGTCGTGCCCTCCACATTGGCCGGAAGCGTTGCAATTAAGGCGGCTTTACGGAACCTAAGGTCTTGTCCGCCTCAACTTGTTGTGATCCTGACGGATTCAAAATCTGCACTTTAAAGGTTAGAGCGCGGGTTTCCTATTTATGCCTTGTGTTTTAGCTCTCTACGCATGGTGCATAATCTGAATAGCAGAGGCTTAGCCATACGATTCCAATATGTGCTCTCACATATAAGTGTCATAGGCAACGAGGTGGCGGGCAGTCCGCCCATAAAGTGCTGTCAGGTAAACCATCAACAAAAGTCTTTCAAAATGCCGTGCACTTGCGGGTTGAGTTATATTGGCCAGACAGGACGTTGCATCAACGCTCGTCTTAGTGAGCACCACAGGTCCCGAGATAATGGGTCTTCTTGTAACCTTGCCCGCCACTGGAGAGAAGGTACTTGCATTCCTCTGTTGTCTAACACCGTCATCCTAGGAAAACATAATGACAGCCTAACGCGGGAAATTTTGGAGGCTTTTCACATCCGCTTGGAACCTGATAGCTGCATTAGTGATCCTTCTGTCACACTAACTGATAAAGAGATGATGTTTTTATCCGGCCAAGATGTGTAGTCTCGCGCTCGTGCTGATTGTCACCTTTGTGGGCATGATTAGCAGCTTTGTGTCGTTTTTGTTTTGGTTTTTTCCCTCTTGTTTGTGTTTGGCGTTCTCAGTATTTAAGATGCTTGGACGTGAATTAAAAATCTAGTTGCGAGTCAGCGCTTTAGCAAAATGGTGGTTTGAGCTAGTTGGTACATATTCAAAATTTCACCAGCGCTGCGACTAGGAACAAGAACAGAGAGGGAAGACAAGGACAAGCGCTTGTCCTTGTCTTCCCTCTCTGTTCTTGTTCCTAGTCGCAGCGCTGGTGAAATTGTGAGTCAGCGCTTGTGGTGTCCTTTCTTCGTTGTGTCCCGTTGTTTTATTGCGCTGTTCAAATATGGATGCCAAGAGACTCTTCAGAGAAACGGCGTTCAGCCATTTAAGTATCCTGGGGAGTTCGCCCAATAAGCCGTGTGTGACCAAAGGAATAAAAAAATCCCAGGTCACATTGCTACATCGCATTCGCCCGGGCTCTGCTCATACCCCTGCGTTGATGTACAAGACGGGTCTGACATCTCCTCCGCTGTATTTCACAAGTGGCGAGTGCGGTGATATACAACATTATCTTATGTGCTGTCCAGTGTCCATAGCGGAAGGGTGTGGGTTGTTTGCTTCCCTCAAGAATATAGCAGCCCCTCAAAGTTTCCTTCAGGACATTGTCTACCCGCGCGGAATACTGTCGTCTAGAAAGGAAGCTTCACGCCTTCTTTTAAAGTTCCTCCACGACTCTGATTTGGACTCCACATAGTGACAGCAGGACTTAACTATTGACTATTATAGATTATTATATTTAGAGCTATGTAGATCAGTCAGGTCTGAGGTATGTGCCTAATTTGTGGGCCTTGTTTAGCATTTAAGTGTCGCTACGGCGGAGTAATTTCTGGCAGAATCCACAAGGCTAACCCTACGAGTGGCTTGCAACGACCTCAACCTCTAACAAACAGTATACAATAATGTTAAGACATTTTTTAGGCTTCGTTTGTGCACCAGAAACAAAATGTGTGAAATTTGTGTTGATTTTCTTTGTTAAACTCTCTGAGCACTACCTGCTTTATGCATTCAAAGGCGATGCAAGCATCTTATAGGCCAATAAATGGTCTTCATTAAATATTTTGAGAATATTGACATGTAACCTAACTTTACCATATTTCGTTGCACAATAGGATGCACTAAAACGAATAACTTTTTGTTAACTCGAGAAGTAGCGCATTTCCTCGTAAACATCGAGTGACAAAAATGACGAAGGGTGAATCCGAAAAAAAAAACAAAGTTTTCAAGGTCGGAGGCCACTAGATGAAAACAGGTTGTCGCAAACCCATATTTCTTGGACATCTCTTTGTGAGGCAGCTATGGATAATTTTACGTTACTCTTACTAAAATATGCGTGGGAATGTTCCAATCTTTTGATTAGTTACAAAATCTTGATTTTAAAGTTTGCCCTGCGCTCACACAAAGCAGTCAAGGCTGCCATAGAAAACCTAAGGGGGAATGTTTTGAATATCAATACTGCGGATATACTGATTGTTATGGTGCATTCTTACGATATGAGAAATAATTGCGTTAGTAAACAACTTCTCGATGGAAAAATTCTCATGCGCAGTATTTGTGGGTTAGCTTTTGGATGAGGAGGTATTGTATGCGACTTAACATTGCAAGTCCTTTAGGATATGGGTCATTGCCAGCACGCAAGCAAAGAGAAAACACATTAGTCCAAGTGTTTATTCATAATACTTCTGGTGAAGGCATACACAGCTAATAAGCTATAGCATGGTGAATGGAAAATGCTACTCTTGCATTCATAGGAAACAACGCGTAAAATGATGGGCCAAGATCTCAGCTTACACTCTGCCTCGCGGCTATACTTCCTGAACGCTATCGGACGAGACGCGAGCTATTTCCGCACTCAATTACAGTTTGCGTCCCTCGCACCCCACCACTAAAAATGTGCCGCGAATTCATCGGAAGCGGAGTAAACTACAGCTTATATTTGTTACACAATGACGCCCTGCCATCCAAAGTAGATAACCGCACTACGAGGCAGGCAAACAAAACCAAGCATGCATTACAATAGTTCCTTGGTTTGCCAGTTCATTCGAAGATCTCAACTTGCGCGGCTGAGAACAAGACGATCCACAGTAAA
The DNA here is from genome assembly GCF_052857255.1 of Amblyomma americanum. NCBI lineage: Eukaryota > Metazoa > Arthropoda > Arachnida > Ixodida > Ixodidae > Amblyomma > Amblyomma americanum. The sequence continues at coordinate 106,334,438 of NC_135498.1, forward strand.
TTGATAAAGCACATACATTCCATGAGCCTAGAAAATGAACAGCTAGTGCAGTCCAGACCTGATATAAGCGCACCGGTGTCACGCTGTTTAACACAAACATCTGGTAAAGTCAGAAAGGTTCCTTTAAACGTTTGCCACAAGACCACTTCACAACACGTGCGTTCCGCACCCGGTTATCACATAAAAGAGCACTGCTATTTTGAACACGCAGGAATGGCTCCACAGGACGAAAAGAATGTTACATTGGACGGGCAATAGGAGCACCATGATATTTTGTAAACCTTGGGCTGAGCACTCAGCCGTTGCACAAAATGCACACGTTCTATCCTAAAACTAAACCTGTATGTATGCCTTACATTAATTACTCGTAAACCAGGAACCGACCCATACATATTTTTCAAGCATCAATTACTCAACCGCTAAAATGTATATATTTACATAAGCAGCACCTGTCTCAGAATATTTTATAGGTAGGTTCACCGACAACTTGCAAATAAACCATTGTCATATCCGAGACGAGCGCGCCCGACTGTTCTGCTTTTTCTCCTTGTGCTTCTCTTCTGGGGCGTTGGTGGACTTCCGGCGGCGCTTCTCTTGCGGGGCGTTGGTGGGCTTCTGGCGGCGCTTCGCTTTTGTCCTTCGCGGCTGTAGCGTGTTCTGCATCATGTCCAGGAGGTCCCTGGCTTCCTTGGCATCGGAAGACGCCGAAAACGCGGTAGAACGTCCGACGCTCGTCTCGGGCAGGCTCATCAAGACAGGCAGACCGGCGAAGACGATCACGGCCACGACCGCGAACGCGACGTCCTCACGCCCAGCTTGCTGTAACAGGGACAGCGCCGCCGCAAACACGGCCCCAATACGGCCGCACGTGTAGGCGGAGCATATGACGGCGCTGCGCACAGAGCTTGAGAACATCTCGGCCATAAAAAGGTAGTTCGTCGGAACCAGAGCGCTCGCCACACACTTGGCCGCAATCCCCAAAGCGTAGGACAACTCGGAAGGCTTGGCATAGGTGACGATGCCGAACATTGCCGAGGCCCCGCCAAGCATAGCGAAGAGAACGAGCATGAGCTGCAGGCGACCCAGAGTGTTAAGAGCGAGGTACATCACCAGATAGGTGGGCGGCAGAAGGATCGTCGAGATAATCCTCACCAGGAGGCTGCCGCCTACCTTAGGGTTCCATATCACAGAGTAGTACGTGAGCATGACGGTAAACGTAGTGGCGAAGACGGCGGCAGCCCTGCCGCGCAGCGACCCGGGGCCCAGTAATGAGGAAGGCCCCGCCGGTGCGAAGGGCACGTTTGCCTTGTTCATCTCGAACTTGATCCGCTCGAGGGCCTGCTTGGCCTGGATGCGCGACACGCCGTTCATCTTGGCCGCCGCGTAGATGACTTCCTCCGCCTCCTTCAGTTTGGACATTGTGAGCAGCCATAGCGGCGACTCGTGCACAGCGAACGTGGCCGAGAGGAGCAGGAGCGTGGGCGCCATGACGAAGAGCTGGAGCAGGAACCAGTCAAGCCGGATGGCGGTAACGACTGCAAACAGCAGCTCGCCGAAGAATGCACCTACGGAGCTGCCGAAGCCCGTGTAGAACGTGCGGTACTCCTGCGGCGCCACTTCGAAGAGGAGGATCACGGTGACAATGTGTACGGTGCTGGCACAGGCTGAGTTGATGAATTTCAGCGCCAGGTAGACAGGGAAGGCCTCGGTGAAGCAGCTGGCGACAGCGGACAGCAACAGAAGGAAAGATGCGCCCACGATAACTGGTCTGCGCCCCTCGGTGTCGGCGAGATAACCCATGAAGGGGACCACGAGAAGCGCACCACTCATGAAGACCCCTTTGCCGAGATACAGGAGCCAGGTACGATGGCACACTAGATTCCAGAAGCTTCGGGCGCTTTTCAGCTCTTGGTCCAGATTGTAGTCCCAAGTGTTGCACGGGATGGTCTCCGTGTCGTTGGGGCCGCCTCCGGGCCGGACGTACATTCTGCACTGGCTGTAGCGGCCCAATGCGTCGACGGGTATACCGACGTTCTTCCAGAGCACAGTTGGCATGTCGGCGAACTCTGGTGGCGGCCTACACCAGTGATCGACTGGGTTGGTGATGAGCGCCAGTACGTTGGTGTGGCAGAGCAGGACCATCTGGGCCACGATGGTGAAGCCAAAGATGAGCCGCTGAAAGTCACCGTGCCCGATAGCGTTGGTGCCCTGCTGAGCCTCTTCCCGGTCCAAATCGCTGACCTGGTACAAGGAGCCACTGCCCAGTGATCGCCATGTTGAATCGGCGGCCTTGCTTTTGCTGCGCTCCTTCTCCACGCGCTTGTCCGGCGCCGTCGTAGTCACCTTTAACGCCATGTCTGTCGTCCAGATGGAAAACAATGCGTGAACTGGCAGGTCGTCGTGTTCAGGGCGCTCTCAGAGCTGCGGAGCTCGGGGCGCGGGTGCTGGTTTCGATCGTACGCATGAGTGCACGCGATACACCCGAGCCTCTTTTTCGCTTCTTATTTTTTCATCCTCCTCTTCCTTCTTGCCACCTGAATTTTCAAAGCGGCAATGCATTTTATATGAAATAAGAGAAAGACACGACATGAACTTACTGGCTGAACTCTGAGCAGTTTTTGGCGAAACATTACAGTTCATTCAGTCGAGACGTATTTAAACAAGCACTATGAGTATGGAAACGGTGTGGACCCACGGGCAGCGGCTCGCGCGGAATTCGAAGGGGTTACAGCTAATTTTGAGAAATTACCGCACCCTCTTCGTAAAGTGGTAAATCGTGAAATAATGATTTAGCTACATGCACAGAATTAGTAATGCTTCATTTCACGCACGAAGCAGCAATGCAGCTTTGATGCCATACATATTCCATGCGTAAACAACAAACATTTATTTCACATTGAAATTTCAACTGCATTGCTTTGAATGCCGCTACCACGATAATCTTTACCGTGCAGCGCATTTGCGATCAACGTCCCGGGAGCATTCGTACTGTGCGTAGAGGTCGCTGAGGGCCTCCCACCTCCGGTCTATAGGGCAGTGCCCTCTATGTGTATCCTGTATGTTATCGTGCTAGTGTGCAAATAAACTCACTTGTTTTCCGTCACTCGATCAGAGAGTCGTCTCCTTGTAGCCTCCTCACATCCAGTCCACTAGTTCTAACTAACCGGGCCTCGACATGGCGTCAGAAGTTGTGAGGTAACGGCGTCGGGGAGCAGTGTGCTCCAGCCAGTGGCACAGACTTCCACCATGGCTAGAGAGGGAGATTCCGGCAAGGACGCAGCATCTATAGCGACAAGCTTGAACGCCACTATCAGTGATGGCGAGGCATCATGGAGCGGCGTTGCTCTGCGCCAGCCTGAGACTTTCGACTTCTCCGACGCGGAATTGGGGCCTTCCCGGCTAGCCCAATATGAGGACTACGCCTTCCCTTCTAGAATTTCCGCCACAACCGAGGATGTCAAGGTACGCCTGCTCCTTTTGCTGCATGGGTACCGAGGCGAGTCGTCTCATGCATTCGTTTTCGCTTACCTCAGATGTGCCCAGTTCCGATGTCTTGCGCCAGTTTACGGACCACTTTGTACACCCAGTGAACGAAGTATACGAGTCCAACAAGTTGCACCGTCGAATACAGCACCCGGGGGAGTCCGTCGCCGCATTTTATGCTTAGCTAGCTCATGCGTTTCGTTAAGCGCTGCAAATACGGCTCTCCGGCGGTCGAGGAGGGTCTCGTCAAGTATTGCTTTGTGGTAGGCCTAACGAACACGCACCTCTCGGACGAGCTCGCACGATTGGCGAAGCTGTCGCTCAAAGAACCATGGGTACATGCACGGCAAGCAGAAGACGCGGACAGAAAACGCGCTTCAATTTCAAGTCAGGCAACCAAGCCAACAGATGTGTAATTTGGATGCTGCGAAGTTCTTTGGCACACACAAACAACTTGGGGCCAGGCCTAGTGTCCCAGCCATGTCTACAGCCACTGGGAAACGCGGTCAGGCATTTCGCATTGCCAAATCTTACGCATGCTTCTTCTGCAATCGCACTTCTATCCTGAGGTGGAAGAAGTAGTTCTGTATCGGAACACTGCCTTGAGAACAACTTCATGCCTGAAACGATCCATCCGCTCCGTCAGCTGTCTTCGTCACCGCCTGCCTGCTTCGTTTCCTGATGGTGCCGGGCGTTTCTTTTGGTGGGGCCGTTCCACGTTCATGGGATTTTGGCCAGGGTTCAGGGTAGCTCTGCTGAATCGGGTGATGTAAGGTTGTCGGCGCACTGTTTGTAGGCATGTCTTTCACCACCCCGGGAGGATGCTCGGCAGCCTGGTTCGCCAGCCTGCCGGTCGAAAGCTTGCTTTTGAACTCATTTAAAAAAAATTATGTTGATTCAACTCCCGTGGCGCTTCTGCTTTTAGGAGATGGAATTCTGAAAATGAAGAATCCGAAAACAATACAGCCACAACTGAAAAGTCTAACCAGTCCCTATCTCTGCATCTCCGAAGTGCGACCATTCGGGAGGCATGTCATTGTTTGTAAGCCAGCAAACATTGAGTGTGTGTCGGATCTGCTCCGGTGTAATACCTTCACTTCTCTGCCGGTTAAAGCCTTCATTTCTGAGCAGCTTGCGTGCACTAAGGGCATTGTACATGGAGTGGACCCGTCATCTTCAATTCAAGAAATTTTAGAGGAGTTCCAGGATGCCGGGGCGGGAATTATTTCTGTATACCGCTCCTCTCTCGAGATGGCTAGAGGGCGTGTTGCAATGTAGTCAGTCATAACTTTTGGTGGTCGCACATGCCCCTCGGAGTGAGAAAATTCGGCCAATTGTCTACCGCGTGGACCCGCTGCATCCTCGACCCCTGCAATGCACCAAATGTTGTAGATTAGAACATAGTGGTAGAGCCTGTAAGTCGACGACCAGATGCCGGGTGTGTGGTGAAGGCCACTCTTCCGGCAGCTGCGCCGCTGAACAACCAAGCTGTTGTCTATGCAGTAACAGTCACTGCGCCGATGATGCCACTTGTGAAAGTCGGTCACAGGAGCAAAGTTTATTTGAATTAATTGAGCAGAATCGCTACTCACGAGCAGACGCTTATGCACTCCTTAACCGCGAAGTACATTCTTACGCCAGCCTTGTGCGTTCCTCTAATCCTGACCTCGAGGCCACATTGTCTGCCTCAGAAGTGTCAATCGTCGAAACAAAGCACTCTCAGTTGCGGTCGAGCGCATGCTCAGCAGATCCACGCAAGCGTTGTCTAATATAGTTGCAAATCAGGCTGTTTCTCAACCTCAGCCTGTAGTTACACCAGCATCAGCATCACGGCAAGCCTGTGCTCAAACTTTCATTGCCACGTCATCACCCAAGGTGCCGTCTCACGTGCCGCCTCTCGACAGCGTCCCTGTAACTTTTTCTCGCAACACTGATTGTACTAATGATCGATGTAGAAATGGCTTGTCATAGGCAGAAGCGTCGTGCTTCCACCTCTCCTTCTAAGTCCTACGTTCCGAAGGTCAAGACAAAAAAGGGCCTTCTAGAGTGTCTTTCAAGTCAAATATGCTACAAGTAGCTGTTTCAGCCTCTATTCTCGAATAGGCATCATCGCGGGTGTAAAGGTTCCCCAAGGTTCCCCAACTGGAGTATGCAGAACAGACCACCTAGACATAGAAAGCTTACTTGCAAATTCTAGCAGGGTAATCAATGCAGGAGACTTCAACTCACATTACGTCGCCTGGGGTTTCTATACTGATTCACACGGACATATGTTATGGGCATGGATGTCAGCAAATGATGTGCGGTGCTGCAATTCTCGGACCATAACCTTCATCCGCAGACTCGCGCTTAGTTCTCGATTTGTCCTTGGCAGCAGGTGCAGTAGGTATAGGGGCGTGGTCCACAATTGACTGCGGCACATCTAGTGACAACCTGCCAATTACTTTCACCATATTGGTGAGCCCCCTCCGAGGCCATGGTTCTGCCCGAAAATTAGTTAATCTTGCAGCCTACAAATGATCTTTGCGCGTCTCCATTACATCTGATCCTTGTTCATGCAGGACGGACAGGGCTCAGCGTGTGTTTTCTTCAGTTTTAAAGGCTAAGGAGAGCTCCCAGTTCACTGTGCGTTCTGCTATTTGAAATAAATCACCAACCGCATGGTGGAATGACGCTGTGAGACAGCTTTCCGCCGCAGGAAAGCAGCGTGGAGGAGCCTTTCGCATAATCAGAGCCCGGCAAATTGGATCAACCGCAAATTTTTATCGGCCTCGTTTAAACGAACTATAGCAAAGGCAAAGGATGGCTGCAATGAAAATTTGAACACATATTTGTCAAACCCAAAAAATAGGAAGGCTTTGTATCGTTTTATGGAAAGCAACGTGAACTCCTCCGCCATGCAGTTCACCAGCTCGCTTGTGCTCTCGCCGCATGAGGCGAAAGATGAGTTAGAGCGAATCGCACAAGGGCTTGCATCACGTTTTCAGGAGCAGCGTAGAGTCCCTCTGTTCGCCCCCGACCCCTGCTCAGACTATGTTGCGGTTGACAAGTCAGAGCTACTATCTACAGTTTCTTTAATGCAATCCTCAGCTCCGGTTTGGGATGGTGCCACGGTCTGTACGTTGAAAATCTTAGCGCAAGACTTCACTCAGGACCTCCTCGATCTGGTCAATACATCATTGGAAACTGCATGCTTGCCGCACTCGTGGAAGGTAGCGAAAATAATATTGCTCTTAAAAGATACAAAGAAAGGCTTCCATATTGATAAAATTTGGCCGATAGCTCTAACATCCAATTTGGTAAAGCTCATAGAACGAATTGTGCACAGCCGCCTATCAGCGCATGTTTCAGAAGTCAACGCATTGAGCTCTGCCAGCCCAGATTGGCTAATCGCCGCCCGCTGCACTGGTTGTGGTTTTATGCTTCTAGCAGACAGCCGTGCGGTGCGGACGCATGTTTCGGTGCTCCTGGGATTGCGCGTGGTGACCAGGAACGGACGGACTGATGACTGCGAGAGCGTTGTGACTCCGTCAAAGAGATGAGTTGTTTTCTTTAATATTTTGAAAGTTTAGATTTAGGCTAGTTTACAGATTTAACTAGTTAGGTGAACTGCAGGCTAAAGAGCAGAATTTGGGTCAGTGACCTAACTGCCGGGTCTAGATCTGGCCGGCAGCTATAGATTTTCAACCCTCATTTTTGAGTTAACTGTTTCGCAAAGGTAGTTATTCGTTTTCTAGGTGATCGGCTTTTGAGGTAGGAAGAATTTCATTTGAGCACGTGCTTGCGGGTGGTTTTTATTTTTTAGACTTCAGATACAATAGCGATTTCGGGTAGCAATAATCGAGTGCTGCTAAAATAGTCAAGCAACTGAAGGTTAAATGCAAGGAGTGTGAGGCGTCAATGAATTTGAACGAAACGCGGTTCGAATCGGTAGAGGGGCCTAAGGAACGAATTTTATGTGCAAATAGTGCGTTTCAAGTGCACGCCTGGACAGAGCTGACCACGCGAACCCAAACATAGCGTTGCGTATGGATGCTGTTGAAAGAGAGCTACAGGTAGAAAGAGAAGAGAAGCGCAAACTTCAAGAACAGCTTGGTTAATTGGAAGCAAAAATGGCTGACACCGCCATCCGTAGCCACATTGGCGGACATTCCAGCGCCAGCCACGTGTGTGGGGCCAGCGCTGACATGGACAGTGATAAGAAAGTAAGTCAGACAGGTGCAGACAGGAGTAGCTGCGCACAGCTGGCAGCTAGGAAGTCTGGAGGCGATGGCGAGAAAGGAAGTTAGAAGGGAGTTAAAATCCGGAAGTTAGGAAGGAAGGAGAGTAGCATAGTGCTTATAGCTGGTGGCTCAATCATTGCGTAGCCCGAGACAGTATGGCGACAACTCCCCCCTGTTGGCTCTCGTACATCTCATCCTGCTGTCACTGCTGCGCAGAGCTTAGCAATGAAGCTGTAAAGGCGACGGTGAGTTAACGAATCATGTATATACTGTACATACTACGGCGTTACACAGTCGGCACAGAAGCCGAGAGCCCAACGGGCTCCCACAGAGATACGCGGCGATGACCCGGGAAAAGTTTCTCTTCGCTTGCCGTCTCCGTCTTCCCACTGAGCTCAGCTCGGTTTTTATACCCTCGGCAACGCTGCAGCAGCCAGTAGTTCGAACCCTCTAATCAGGACACGCCGCTCGTAGCTGTTTTAACTGAACGAATGGACGTGAGTGCTCTGCCCTTCAAAGTTTCCAGCTGGGAAAGAGCTGCCGGCGAAGCATCGGTCGAGTCTCGAGCCGGCCCCACCGAGCGAGCCTGGTTGAGTCATTCTGCAAGCCGCGACTTGTCCAAGACTTGTTTCACGAGAGGACTTGCTTTGCGCGATGCCAGGCACAAGGCGCTGGTTTCCAGATGATGCAATCTGAATGCGTGCTCTGGCAGACAATGCGACAGGCAATGCGACACGAAGATGCTTCCACGTGGCTCGAATGCGGGGCGCGCTCGTAAGCCCGGCACCTCCAAGTTCTCATCCGGAGTTCAGCCGCAGGTGGCTCCACGCTGATTTCCGTTAACATAGTCCACCCATCAGGCCAGGATCACTGCGTCACCGCCTTGTAGCCCAGGGTCTCGACTAGCTTCGCTCGGTTCTTCTCAACCCCGGACGTTGATCGTTCTGCATTTTGCCAAGAACGGTCTGGGAGGTCGATTGATCCTACCTCTCAGGTTAGCCTAGAAGTGAGGTCCATAAGCCACGCTGTTGTTTCGGCCTCTGGTTCAATCACTCCTTCTTTTATTAGGAACCGAATAGCTGGCGGGGCTTCCCGGAAAAGCTGGACACCGACTCCGACTTTCATCTTGGTGAAGTGTCCACCACTAATGTGGATTTCTGATAAATTTGATGCTACCTTAAGTTCATTGAAAGCGTCATAGTCCAAGACGGCCTGTGCATGCTCTAGTTTCACCTTCGAGGAAGTCAATCCGTACTTGCTTACTGTATCATCACTGAGCTTGAAAACTTTACAGCTTAGAACCTATCCTTTCAGGTTCTTAAGTACATGTGCTGGGTCAAAGATGAAAAAAAGTTCCTTCCCGTCTAAGGTTGGGTGGGGGATTGAGCACGAAGTTGTAGAATAGCGGTGACTCGAAAAGCCAAATTCTCTCCACATAGCGCGGTCTGCTGCACCCATGTCACAGGTGACTACCCGTACTCAGAGAAATCCGGCTGCATATCTGGACTATTTCCAGGACATATGTCTTTAGTACAGAGCCGTCCACGTGCCTACCAGTAAATTCATAGGCTATCATTTGCTTCCATCTTTGTTTTACCCCACCTAGCATAAACACCAAAGCATGGTTGGCTGCCTATTCAGGCTTAGATGGCAAGGTCGTTCCTCCCAAAAGCACGTCTTCTCCACAGTCGAGTTCAAATCCCGGTGCTATCTCCATTTCATCTAGAAAGAGAACACAAACTTTTTCCGCGTCCTCCATACCTTCTGCTTTCGACCTCATTAGGTCGATCACTTCATGCAAGATACCTGGCAGAAACTTCAGGCTCTGAATTCTTGCTAACGTTCTCCTTGATGGGAGAGGGTAGCAAATCTTTCTGAGCGTTTCATACCAAGTGGTTCCACAAGCAAATTTAATTTTTAGGCCTTGCTTTACTGTTTGCGCTGACCATGAATTGCCACGATTGTTGTTCCGAGAAAGGGCACGAATTTGGTCTTGATTTAAAAACTTCATATTTCGTGAGAAATTAGCTGCCTCTTTCTGCAGCTTGCGATTCTGCTTCTTAAGTTTTTTGACATGGTTCTTAGATCCTTTGTGGTGTTGTTTCAGTTTATTATTGGCTGCTGTGAGATCAACTATCTCCTTCCTCAGCTCTGCTACCTCAGAATCAAAAGGTTGGGTCGCACAAACCACTGCAGTTTCTTGAGGCCGTACATCCGTGGTGGTCGAAGTAAGTTGCTCACTAGAATTGCTGCTTGCTGTACCCACCAATGTCTCATTTATCACTCCGTCAGACGATGAATCTGCTGGAAGATATCCTTGCGTGTTTAAGGGAAGGACGTTTTTCACTTCTGGGGAATTAAGAACCTTGTGCGGCAGCGTCATCACTGAGTAATGCAGGCACATGCACACTTCGGTCCCTTGGTGGCCTTCGCTCTTTAGCAAGTTCTGGAAGCAGATAAATAAGCGAAAATAGCACATTACATATTTAAAATAGTTGTCCTTTTGCAAAACTTCCAAAGTAAACTTTTCTGCATTGAAAAGCACCCTTCACCATGGCGGCCCATCCTAAACGTCACGTGCAGCTGTTTTTCACCCCCTTCAACCAAAGGAGTGGCTAGGCAAAGCTGGTGCCAATCCCTTTATTTCGACAGCGTGTCGTGTAAAGGAAAGGGACACGGCATTGTTCAGGCTATATATGTCGGCAGCATTGTACCTTTTTTTACCCCGAAGCTGGTTTGGCGGCCAGGGTGAAGGAACTTTGTTGTGCCAAGAAGCTGACCTCCAAAGTTTTGAAAAGGGTCCATAGAAGACGCGCCAGAAAATTTAATATGCATGCACACCCATCACTTCTTCACTCAACATTTTCAAATGTAGATGACGAGGCGATAAGCAACATGGCAACGAACACCAAGGTTAACAGGTATCTGACCTCTGAATGGGAACACCGTTAGGACAGCATTAGGCTTGAGCTTCCATCCGCCCGCGCGGTTTTGTTCGAAGCTCTTGTCTTCGAAATGAGCCTGCAGATGAATTTTTTATTGGAATTAGCCCCACATTTCCTGCACGAGAATGAAAACAATGAACAAATCACGCAAGAAAACAAAGTAGTCCAAATATATAAGTCGAATTACTCTAATGAGCGCCTCAATCTGCACATAATATATTCTGTTAATCTCATTTACTGACCTAATGCGGTGTCGCTGGACGAAGCATCGGGATAACAGTCAGCGCATGCCACCCAACGCAGCATAGGTGTCAAAAAATAAAAAAATCGTAAGTAAATTAATCCATATTGGCTCCAAGACGACCCAGATGCACAGTTTTTGCAACAGCGTATGGGCCCTCGCTTGTTCTCGTCCTCTGTGCCTTGATTCGTGCCGGCCGCGGTTCGCTGACAAGTGCCTCGTAAAGGCAATTATTTTGTAATTGACAGAAGCGGCGAAGGCACGTTTGGTACGCAATCACGAGCGAAAACATTGTGACATGCAATTTCGGATGCAAACATGCAAGTGACAGGCAATGACCTGTTCGGCGCTGAAGCGTGCCTTTTTTTTTTACGCCGAGGAAAAAGGATAGTGCGGAATTGACATCTGACCAATAAAAATGTTGTGCTACACTTAGCTGGCTAAACGCAAAAGCGGTGAATCTCAGCAAAAACAGCATTGAACCAACATGCGGCACTTACGCTACAGACACATGGAGTTCGTCGGTTGCCACTTGCCACGCTTGTTCTGGACCAGCCACAGAAGCCTACTTTTTGGGTCTCTTGGAAAGTGGAACATCCTCCAACCATTTCTCGAAGCACTGAGGAACACAACATCCAGGCATTGCACGGCGATGAAAGGCGCGCGAACGCAGACGCGCAGCAGTGACGCCCGCACGACAGTAGAGCGGCGAGGTCGACCCGGGAAACGCATATGGCGGAGGGAGCGCGCGAAAACCGGTTTAGGCGGCGTCGAGGGGCTCAAAGGCTGACTTCACCCTAAGCGGGGACGCGCGCATCGAAGAATCCTATCAGCGGCCGGCGCGGAACACTTTGGACCTATGCTCAGCTCTGCATCTTCTTGAGAGCCACATCGGTAAGTCACCGACTGGATAAGAGCCACCCCAGCCCTTATCCTTCTAAGGGATTCCTCCTCCAATTTTGTTATGAGGGAGGGGCAAGTGCACGGGGGAATCAAAGCACGTGTACTTACAGAGAACCACAAGATGTGAAAAGGGGAGCGGGGATCAAAAGGGAGGCTAGAGGGCGAGGCATTCGTACTTCGGGTTAGGTGTGTAATGACGTCTACGTTTCTCTGGAGAACAATCTGAATATCTTCTTGTGTCCAGCGTATCTGGATGTGTTTATTCTCGTGTTAAGAGCATGTATCCCCCGCGTGATTCCTAGTGTCTTTGCAACTCATTTATGTTGCTTAATAGCCGCCAAAGAGTGCGTGTAGCTATGGGCTTCTCTTACAGACGTTATGTATTTAACCGACTCCATTGCATCACGGATACTGTAGAGCTCCATCACAAGCGGGTTCGGGTGGTCGGAGACGTAATCCCGATGTCTGATTAACTCAGAACGCGTAGGGCTTGTAGAAGCCGTTCTTCCGCCCTTTTCTATGCCCTATGGGTTCGTATAGGCTATACACGTTAATGAACTTATATCAACCACCGTTCGATTCGTGGGCTTTGCTTTTCAATGGAACTTGGTCGTCTTGTTTGTGGCTATTGTAGTGTTTGCCCACGGAGGGGGTCGGTCTTTTTCTGTGACCGGGCTCTCACCTCAGTCTATAAAGATGCAACGAATGTAAAATACTTTCTTTTCAGGTCTCTTGTTGCCTCTCGCTGTCCAATAAGTTCAGTCGGTTCGTGTTCAGTTGTGCGTATTCCCGGACAATCGGGATGAGTGTAAGTTTTGCCAATTCCCCTCAGTGCGTTGCTATTTATTGTTTCTAGTGCTGCCCGCGGTCGACGTGGCAGTCGTTGGAACTGAGCCTGGTATAGTATCCTCAGTTGAAGTACTGAACGTACAAGAAAACTGGTAATCTCGGTCCATGCCCCTCCCCCTTTAGACGAGATGCGTTTGAGCAAATGCAGCGTAGTCGCTGATTCCTTTGTCCTGTAGTGCCATTGTGTTATTTTGCCTGACTGGTGTATGTGGCGCTGGTGAACAGTCTCAAAGTTTGGTTACACTCACATAAATACCCCCAAAAGCAGAAGACTGGACAGCTGTCACCGTAGCTAAGTTTGTAGACCTTCGGACTCGAAATTCGAAGGTCGTGGGTTCGGATCCCACAAGTGGCATGTGGTTGTTTTCTGTTCTGCTTTCTGAACAATTATCTTAAAAATATCTAACCAATTATTCTTCCATTGCTGAACACCACAAATTAATAACAATGAAAAAAAGTCCCCTATGCTCTTTGGTTTCGGTGACTGTTGGCTTCCGTAATGTGTGTTATAACGAGCACCTCTTTTCCTTCCCTTTGTCTGCTCAATACTTGGCGGGGGCCTCGATTCTAGCAGTCTTGATGCCGTACGTAGTCTAAGAGCGTTCTCGCGCAGCTTCTGCCCTCACCGTTCCACCACGTTCCTAAGTGGTACTCACGATGATGCAGGAGGTTCTACATACGCCGCAATAGACGAGGGTGGCACTGGTGAAAACTCTCACGGTTCGGTGTCACAACACGTAAATACCCTCAAAAGAAGAAGATTGGAGAGCCGTCGCAGTGGCTGCTTCGATAAAGCAGCAGACGCGAAATTCGGAGGTCGTGGGTACAGATCCCGCCGCCGGAGTTTGGTTGTTTTTTATGCTTTCTGATAATTGTCTTTAAAAACGTACCCAATTATTCTCCCACTGATAAATACCAAAAATTAATCTTAAAAACATCACCTAAGCTCGTTCGCTTCGGTGACGGTTGGCTCCCATCAAGGACTCTCAGTCCATTCACATCTTATAATGTCTGGTTACCAATTTTAAGCGTGGATCTTGTAGCTTGCAATTTATTTCTTCCGTTAATGTTAGTCACGTGAATGTAGCTGGACTTCTGTGGCAACAGTTCCAAGCCCGCTTCGCGGACGTACTCCTCCAGTGTGTTTAAGGTCTGTTGTAGATGTTCTGCGTCTCAATATGTTTGAGTCAACAATATCTTTAGATCTGCATAAATCATGAATAGCATGTGCAGCATTTCTCCCAATATTGCATGCCAGTGCGATGAAAGCTTTATTAAAGAGCAGAGGGACTACGCTGAGCCTTGTGGCACTCCACTGGTGTATTTACCCATGTGTTTACCATTAAGTTAAATACAGAACGTCTTGCCCTTAAACAGGTTGTCTACTACTTGTGTAATCAGCAAAGGAATGCCCAGATCCTCCATGCTCTCAAAGATCTCCCCGTGGGACAAGTTATCATACGCTATCGCCACGTCCGTAGCCACCACCGTGCATACCAAGTGCCGATGAGGCGACACATGTAGGATGTCTTAGCCGGTAGCCAATCCTGTTTCTGTACCGAGGTTCGCCCTTAACCCAGTTTGTAAAGGATGGTACTTTTGCTCATTTTCAAGCCGCCCCTCTACCATGCCTCTGAAAGCCTTCCAGAGGGGTCTGTTATCTTTTCTTGTGCCCAAACTATTGCACTAGTCAGTCCACCTCTTATGCGCCACGTGCTTCCACCGCGGCGTACCTGAGCTGTCAGTCAAATGACCGCTATCTTTCTGTCAATGTCTTCAGGGTGCCGAATATTCTGTATCTCTGCTTGTTTTCTATGCGCCCATAGTTGTGGAAGGTGGGGGTCGGGAGTTCGCTAATCTTCGTTTACTGTTGTACTGATTGTGTCATTGTTGATAACCGCATGTAATGTTGGCGCAATCATGTCTGGACTTACATTTTCGATCCGAGTATCCTGCCGAACACAATCCCAATGTGTTAAGAAAACTTCTCTTTGGGTTTTTCTTCATTTGTATTGAAAGCTATGTGTTTGGGGGTGTGGTCGTTACGACGCTACCCCATGCATCTAATTCTGCCGTACATCCCAGTGCACCGTGACACTTCCACCACATCAGATCTGGAATACGCATTACTCCAATGTTCTTAGGTAGTACACAGGTAGAGTGTCAATAATTTAATCTCAAAATCATTCAGTTCCACGCGCCATTCATTGCATTACATAGATATGTTAGAAAGGTCACCTTGAAAATTGATACCATCGTCAAGCGATTTTATTTCGCGGAAAAGAACAAAATCGTCCGAAAAAAAGGTGAACGTCACATGAGGCGACTCATGCGAGAGTATTGATGGAAATGGATGAACAGAAAGAGTTCGAGCACTAACCCTTGCGGAATACTTATGTGCACTCAACTAGTAATTCTAGTCATCAGTTGAAGCAATCTGTCATCGGCTATAGAGTACTCAATCGATTTCAAAACGCTGTAGCAAAGGTTGAGTTGGTTAAGCTATGAATAACGATGGTGACGTGATGATTTTATTGCCAGTGCCAACAAATGCACACTGATAGAAACAGCTAGTAAGGAGGTTGGTATCACTTGACTCGCCAACATTGGAGAACGACAAATAATGGCAATACAACTGCTGAGCAGATTATACAAAATCATGAAAATCATTAGTAAACACTCAATTCAAACTAAGTGAGCACAGAGAAAGTACGCAAACTATACAGCAGTACAGCAACAAAGAGAGCGAAAGATGAACGGAAAGGCAGGGAGGTTAACTAGACGATGCCCAGTAAGCTACCCTACATGTGGGAAGGAGAACGGGTGGAGAGATAGAAGGGGAGAGATGAATGGAAGAACACTTTTTCACCTGTCCGTAAGCCATCACTAACAGGTTACACAGGCCACACACTGAAAGTTTACAACGTTGAACTCAATATTGAGCCCTTCAAGAACTTAAAGAGCGCCTTCACAGCTGTCCTCTGAGAGGAAGGTTTAGTCCAAGGATCCATAATCTTGAATTCTTTGAGAGGGCAAGAATCTAAGCACCGTAGCGTTGCAGCCAGGACACGCTCAAACAAACAAAGAGTAACAACAAGGAACAAAGAGTTTAGAATACTCTTAATGCACTTTTTAAGCTTCGTTTCTTGCTCCAAGAAAAAAAAATGTGTGAACTTTGTGTGCAGTGTTTTGTTAGCCTCTCTGAACCCCACCTGCTGTAATTTCCTGCAAAGGCGATGCAAGTGTCTAATGAATAAATAACTAAATAGTGTTCATTAAATATGTTAAGAAAATATATTCTAGCTTTAGCGTATGTTGCAGAATGGGATACTTTGAAACGGGTAACTTTCGATGCTCCTGACGTAGCACATTTATTCGCTAAATTACAAAAATGACGCAGGGCCAGTCCACAACAAAAGCAGATCGCCGCAAATCCAGCTTTCTTGCACATTACTTTGTGAGGCAGCTGTAGAATATTGCGGCATACTGCTATGGAAATATTGATGGGAATAGTCTGACCTTCCCATGTGTAGTGAAATTTTGCTATTAATTTTTTTTTCCTGCGGTCGCACAGAGCACTTAAGACTGCCATAGAAAACCTAAAGGGGAAGTTTTTAATATTAATGGCAGGAAACTACAAGCGTCCAGCGTGATCCGCGGATATGTTGATTGGTAATGTGCAAACTTACGATATGAGAAATACTTTTGGAAAAATGCTTTTGGTACGCTCTGGGCTCAGCACGATTTGTATACGACATTTTTGCACGTCTTTCAAGATGCTATCAATGCGACGATTGTACCCCGCAGGCAAAATGCACACGCAGTAATTCAAGTGCTTATTCATAGCACTTCTAGTGTTGGCGTACGCAGCTGATACGCTAGAGAGCGATGAATGGTTATCGCCACTCTTTCTAGCCTAGGAAACAACACGTCTACAGTTATGTGCGAAAATCTCGACTTACACTATGCTTCGCGGCTGGACTTCCTAAACGCTATCGGACAAAACGGCGCCTCCTGCCGCACTCAAGTGCTGCTTACATCCCCGAGCTTCAACTAAAAATATCACCCGAACTGATTGAAACCAGCGTAAACTACGGCTTATCTTTGTTATACGATGACGCCCTGACATTCAAAGTAGATAACCACACTGCTAAACAGGCAAACAAAACCAAGCATGCACTACAATAGTGCCTAGATTTGCGAGTTCGTTCGAGGATGGGAACTCGAAATTCTGATATGATCTGCGGTAATTCGGTAAGACACATTTACATTCCTTGAACAAATAAACCCAGAAGTTAGTGTAGTCCAGACGCTGAAGTTAGCAATGAGGCGTCGTGCTAGTTGTTTAATACCATCTTTCACAGCCAGAAAGATTCCTGACAAGGTGTGTGCCCCCCCCCCCCCCCCCCCGAACGTTTCACACCACGTTTATTCCGCACCCCATCACCACATAACTGATTAACGGCTGCTCCCAGCACGTAGAAGAAGCGGTTCAGGGCGTACAAAAACGTTGCAACGGACGGACAAAACATTACATGATATTTTGAAACTCTTTTGATGAGATCTCTGCCGTTGCGCACAGTGCGCACGTGCTAACGTAATAATAAACTTGTATATATACCTTACGTTAATTACCCATAAAACGGAAACCAAGCCAAACATTTTTTGCCCGAGTCAATCAGTCAAGCCATTGAGTCGTTTCTATTTACATATGGAGTACATGTCCCGGAGTATTTTCTCAGTAAATTCACCGAGAACTTACAAATAAACCAATGATGTCACATCCGGAATGAGCGCACACGACTGTCTGGCTTTTTCACCCTGCGTTTCTCGTCTGGAGAGTTGGTGGGCTTCTGGCGGCACTTCGTTTTTGTCCTTCGTGGCTGTAGCGTGTTCTGCATCATGTCCAGGAGGTCCCTGGCTTCCTTGGCATCGGACGACGCCGAAAACGCGGTAGAACGTCCGACGCTCGTCTCGAGCAGGCTCATCAAGACAGGCAGACCGGCGAAAACGATCACGGCCACGACCGCGAACGCGACGTCCTCTCGCCCAGCTTGCTGTAACAGGGACAGCGCTGAAGCAAACACGGCTCCAATACGGCCGCACGTGTAGGCGCCGCATATGACGGCGCTGCGAACAGAGCTTGAGAATATCCCGGCCATAAAAAGGTAGTTCGTCGGAACCAGAGCGCTCGCCACGCACGGCCGCACGTGTAGGCGCCGCATATGACGGCGCTGCGAACAGAGCTTGAGAATATCCCGGCCATAAAAAGGTAGTTCGTCGGAACCAGAGCGCTCGCCACGCACTTGGCCGCGATCCCCAGAGCATAGGACAACTCGGAAGGCTTGGAGTACGTGACGACGCCGAACATTGTCGAGGCCTCTCCAAGCATAGCGAAGAGAACGAGCATAAGCTGCAGGCGACCCAGAATATTGAGAGCGAGGTACATTACCAGATAGGGGGGTGGCAGGGAGATCGTCGAGACAATCCTCGCCAAGAGGCTGCCGCCTAGCTTAGGGTTCCATATGACAGGGTAGTACGTGAGCATGACGGTAAACGTTGTGGCGAAGACAGAGGCATCCCTGGCGCGCTGCGACCCGGGGCCCAGCAGAGAAGAAGGCCCCGCTGGTGCGAAGGGCACGCTCGCCTTGTTCATCTCGAACTTGATCCGGTCGAGAGCCACCTGCTTGGCCTGGATGAGCGACACGCCATTCATCTTGGCCGCCGCGTAGATGTCTTCCTCCGCCTCCTTCACTTTGGACATTGTGAGCAGCCATAGCGGAGACTTGTGCTCGGCGAACGTGGCCGAGAGGAGCAGGAGCGTGGGTGTCATGACGAGGAGCTGGAGCAAGAACCAGTCAAGCCGGATGGCGGTGACGACGGCAAACAGCAGCTCGCCGAAGAACGCGCCCACGGAGCTACCGAAGCTCATGTAGAACATGCGGTACTCCTGCGGGGCCACTTCGAAGAGGAGGATCACAG
Source organism: Amblyomma americanum (assembly GCF_052857255.1). Taxonomy (NCBI): domain Eukaryota; kingdom Metazoa; phylum Arthropoda; class Arachnida; order Ixodida; family Ixodidae; genus Amblyomma; species Amblyomma americanum. The sequence goes on from NC_135498.1 coordinate 106,353,064, forward strand.
TGACAATGTGTACGGTGCTGGCACAGGCGGAGTTGACGAATATCAGCGCCAGGTAGACCAGGAACGCCTGTGTGAAGGAGCTGGCGACAGCGGTCAGCAAGAGAATGAAAGATGCGCCCACGATGACTGGTTTGCGGCCCTCGGTGTCGGCGAGATAACCCATGAAGGGGACCACGAATAGCGCGCCACTCATAAAGACGCCTTTGCCGAGATACAGAAGCCAGGTACGATGGCACACGAGGTTCCAGAAGCTCCGGGCACTTCTCAGTGCTTGGTCGGGATCGTAGTCCCACACCTTGCACAGGGCTGTCTCCGTGTCGATGGGGCCGCCTCCGGGCCGGACGTACACTCGGCATTGGCTGTAGTGGCCCACTTCATCCACGGGTATACCGACATTCTTCCAGAGTGCAGTTGACATGTTGGCGAACTGTGGTAGCGGCTTGCACCAGTGGTCCACTGGGTTGGTGATGAGCGCCAGGACGTTGGTGCGGCAGAGCAGGACCATCTGGGCCACAATAGTGAAACCGAAGGTGAGCCGCTGGAAGTCGCCATGCCTGATGACGTTGGTGCCTTGCTGAGCCTGTTCCAGGTCCAAATCGCTGACCTGGTAAGAGGAGCCACGGCCCAGTGATCGCCATGTTAATTCGGCTGCCTTGCTTTTGCTGGACCCTTTCTCCACGTGCTTGTTTGGAGCCATCGTAGCAACCTTTAACGCGATGTACTCCAGGTAGAAACCAATGCGTAGACCGGCAGGCTGTCGTGTTCAGGGCGCTCTCAGAGGTACTGAGCCCGGAGCACGGCTGCTGGTTTTGAGCGGGCGCACGATGGCACGCGATGCAGGAGCCTCTTTTTCGCCTCTTATCTCTTCATCCTCCTCTTCTTTCTTACCCAGCGCACGTTAATAAATTACAATTGCTTTAAAGACACTCTAAAATCAGCCCTCCAAATCACTTCAGACACTCGCGCTCAGATAAGTGCCGAAAGCAAGGCTGCACATCTATGTTCAGTACTGGACCATGCAAGGCAAAAGTCTGAATTTTTGGTTAAGAGAACAAAGGGTGCAATCGCGAACAATTGGTGGAATTCTGAGTGCACGCGTGCATATAGGCGACGGAAAGCAGCTTGGAAGAAACTTCTCATCAATCAATGCCCAAAAAATTGGCTGGATTATAAGTATGTTGCAGCAACATTTAAGCGCACTGTCGCCCGTGCAAAGCAGGAGTATAATACAAATCATTATGATTTCATTTCCCAATCGGGAAGTAAACGAGCCTTGTTTAGTTTCATGAGGCGAAACAAGGTGATTCCTCCGACTGCCAACGTTGAATCCCTCGTTCAGTCCCCTGCTGACATCGCAAAGGCCTTAGAAGATATTGCGTGTGGCCTAGAGCTTCGCTTTACATCTGCTTTACCTTCTCCTACTATATTCACATGTACCTCAAGTGATTTCACTGAGGTCTCTATGCCTGAGCTGTCGCAAATTGTTCTGCGCTTATCCCCAGCGGCTCCTGGCCCCGATAAGGTCACTTCATCTATGATCAAAATTTTGTTCAATGAATCTCCTGCAGACCTGTTGGCTCTAATTAACCATTCTATTAAAGATCCTTGGATACCGCATGAGTGGCGTCTTGCTGAAATAGTTCCATTGCTTAAAAAGCAAGGGGAGGGCTTAACTTTAGACAATATACGCCCTATTTCGTTAACATCGAACCTAGTGAAATTGGTGGAAAGGGTCCTTCTCGGCCGTGTCATGTCATTCATTTCAGAAAATGCTGTATTGAATCCATGTCAAATTGGTTTCAGGCCGGGTTGTTCAATTTGGTGTGCTCATACTGATCTTGAGAGTCGTATTAAATTAGCTCGCAATAGAAAACAGTTTGCTGCGCTTGTCACCTTGGATATCAGTAAAGCATACGACAGCGTGGAGCACTCGACTCTAATACTAAGATTACAGGAACTCAACTTCCCAAGCTATTTTGTAGCCTGGATTTCTGTTTTTTTAGAAAATAGAGAATTTTACTGCTGCCAAAATGGTATTTCCTCAAGGAGATTTCCACAGACAAGAGGTGTTCCGCAAGGATCAGTTCTCTCCCCTGTTCTTTTTAACATTTTTCTAAGCTCAATTCCATGCATTCAAAATGTGAAAACTTATGTGTACGCCGACGATATTGCATTTTTTGCATCAGCAGGTGACATTCACACTCTTTATCGAACCCTGCAAAATTACCTCAATGTTCTTGACAACTGGCTAGGAAGAATTCATCTGTCCCTTAATGTGAAGAAATGCGCATTGTTAGTATTTCCAGTTTCTGTTCCTGTAAGCATCTGCCTGGTCTATAGAAATAACATAATACCTCAATTTCAGACGGTGAAGTATCTCGGTGTAATATACGACTCTACTCTCTCCTGGCGGCCACACATTGAGCAAGTTTCTGCAAAAGGAGTTCGGGCCATTGGCATCCTGCGCAGGCTTTGTAGTGCTAGGTCAGGCATGAGAAGGCATACGCTTCTGATGATTTATAAAATGTACGTCCGCCCAATTTTGGAGTTCGGGTGTGTTTTATTCTCAGGAGCTCCTGCCTATAAACTTCGCCCTCTTGTGCTTTTGGAGCGTGAGGCGTTGCGCCTTTGTCTGGGGCTTCCAAAATATGTCGCCAATGCTGTTCTGCACCTTGAGGCGCGAATGCCTTCGTTATCAGCTAGGTTTCGCCTTTTAACAGTTCAAACATTTTTAAAATTGTGCGACTCCCCTCTTCACGCTTCCAGTATAATATTTCTTAGTCAACCTTCCGCCTTTTTTAGTGCTGCCTGGTCTCGATTTCATACCCCGCAGATATGTTACGTGCAGTCCCTCCTTGATCGCATAAATATTCATTTCACCGATGTCCGCCAAATATATAACAACTCCTCATCTGTCCAGATTGAATTCGATGACATTTTCCCATCGAATGCAAAGCTGCAACCCTTCCCGCTTCTTCAGGGTCTATTGCAGGACCACCTAAGGTCCTTTCCCTCTCATGTTCTTATTGCTACCGATGCCTCGCAGGATCGCGAAAAGGCAGGTGTGGGAATTTTTTCACCTTCACTGGATTGGTCTTTTTCTCTCCGTCTTCCTGACTTCACTCCAATTTTTCTGGCTGAATTATTAGCAGTAATCTTAGCCTTACGAAAATTAGAATCTACCGTTTCCCAGGTCGTGGTTATGACAGACTCTCTGTCCATTTGCTCTTCCTTATCCTCGCCCACTGACTCTCGGCCATTACGCCTCTTTTAAGTTCCTGATTCCGCTGCATCTAAATTCGGTAAGGTTGCTTTGGGTACCAGGTCACATGGGCTTTCACTTAAATGAGGTTGCAGATTCCTTATCAAGAGCCTCTCTCAGCGGCCCAATTGTTGCTGTCCTACCATCGTGTGCATATACAGCTGCGGTGAGGTTTCGCAGCTACACAATATTTCAGGAATTTGCTGCCTCGGCTCTTACATCGTCTCCCGAATATCAGCATCTTCTGCATCCTTGGAGTAGCAAAGACTGGCGCTCACGCAGACTAGAGGTCTCTTTCACGCGCTTGCGTTGCCGGGTTCCCCTTCTAAATTTCTACCTTCACAGATCTGGCCCGGCAGCTTCCCCACTGTGCCCTTTTTGTGCCGAACCTGAGACAATAGATCACTTCCTGCTGTTCTGCCGCCGCTTTTCTCATTTGAGGAAGCGTCTTTTGCAAATTCCATTTCATCAACTGGGCTTGCCTGTGTCTTCCGCGGTTGTTCTTTCCATTGGCGCTTCTTTGCTTGGACGAAGCGACAGGAGTGTGCGCTCTGCTGTGCAAAATTTTCTTCAAGAAACGCAGCGACTCCCATTCTAATTTCTTTTTCCTGATCTCTGTCAGTAAGACATTGCAACATTACAGGCATTGTGTACTATTATGCACATTAAGCAATTGTCCCGTCTTCGATCTCCAAGTTAACTGGACCCCTTTCCTTCCCTCTTCCAATCTATCAGACTACATACTATTTCCACTGCTTTTCCCGTCAAAAATTTTCTGTATCCAGTAATTAACCGCCTGTGTCTTGGCCACTCCCCCGTAGTGGGTATGTGCCAGCAACGTCTGAGGCCTTCCTTCCTTCCTTCCATGTGCGTTTCCAGAAAGGCCATGCACTATGAGAAAAGCAGCGCGAAAACAAGACGACGGACGAAGACAGAACACACAGCACGAGCGCTGTCTTCGTCCATTGTCTTGTTTTCGCGCTCCTTTTCTCATGGATCTATACCGACCCGCCCAACTTTACACCCTTGCCATGCACTCTACATTGCCGCATCTCTAGCAGTAGTGTACAAAGGCAACCCTGCCGTGAGGATGTCACCTTATGGCCTCTGTATTTGTAGGTTTGCGCATCGATTCTGCTTCTTGTCTCGGGCACACCACCAGTTAAAGACGACGCTGGGCTGCAAAACTTCGATTCCCATTCTTGGAGCGACGCATCGCAGTGGCAGCTTCCTGGATTCACCTTCGATGCCCTTCAACTTGCATCAAAAAAGACACATCAGTGCCTCGTGGATAACATCCTCTGTGCAACTTCAATGTGCACAATGAAGCCACGTCAAAGCCACACGTCATGAAGCCTGCCCGCTGTAAATCTGCTCCTTCGACCGCCGATCTTCAGTGGACCCGGCAACCCTGCCGTAACGACGTCGCCTTATGTGCCTCTGTATAGGCTGGTTAGTACATAAAGATATGATTTTCGTAGCGATCACCTCTGTTTAGTTGTGTTGCCCTGTCCACATGTACTGCTCAGTTGTATCAGCGACTGTTTTTCAGTGGCATTTCTGTTACTGATGCTTTCAGGAGACGTTTAGGAAAACACTGGGCCTAATTCAGAATCTGTCCTAAACAAAATTTGCCAAACGCAGAAATACATTTTGGCTAAAGTTGCAATATATTCCAGAAAAATAAGCATGATATGAGGCCGATATGATGACTATGCAAACTATACTTTAAGCTATTGAAACGAAGCTCATGGTTCAGGTTGAATCCCAGATAAAGGCAGCAGCGGGGACACAGATAAAGGCAGCAGCGGGGACACAGATAAAGGCAGCAGCGGGGACACGTCGACATTCCTTCTGAACCTCTGGTTTCAATTCGCAGTTCCCTGTTCGTGCCGCGGCAACGATACATCGGACCACGCCATAGCACCGATCTTCAGGGAACGTGCGGTTCAAGCAAGTCGTCTACGTGAACACCACTACAAGGAAATCACCGCGGCATACGACGCTTATCTTGGTGACGTCACTTACTACAGCGCTGGAGTGGCCGGACTGCCTATAAAAGCAAGACGAAAATCCTGCGGCGCTCATTTTGGCAGCAGCGGGGACACGTCGACATTCCTTCTGAACCTCTGGTTTCAATTCGCAGTTCCCTGTTCGTGCCGCGGCAACGATACATCGGACCACGCCATAGCACCGATCTTCAGGGAACGTGCGGTTCAAGCAAGTCGTCTACGTGAACACCACTACAAGGAAATCACCGCGGCATACGACGCTTATCTTGGTGACGTCACTTACTACAGCGCTGGAGTGGCCGGACTGCCTATAAAAGCAAGACGAAAATCCTGCGGCGCTCATTTTGGCAGCAGCGGGGACACGTCGACATTCCTTCTGAACCTCTGGTTTCAATTCGCAGTTCCCTGTTCGTGCCGCGGCAACGATACATCGGACCACGCCATAGCACCGATCTTCAGGGAACGTGCGGTTCAAGCAAGTCGTCTACGTGAACACCACTACAAGGAAATCACCGCGGCATACGACGCTTATCTTGGTGACGTCACTTACTACAGCGCTGGAGTGGCCGGACTGCCTATAAAAGCAAGACGAAAATCCTGCGGCGCTCATTTTGGCAGCAGCGGGGACACGTCGACATTCCTTCTGAACCTCTGGTTTCAATTCGCAGTTCCCTGTTCGTGCCGCGGCAACGATACATCGGACCACGCCATAGCACCGATCTTCAGGGAACGTGCGGTTCAAGCAAGTCGTCTACGTGAACACCACTACAAGGAAATCACCGCGGCATACGACGCTTATCTTGGTGACGTCACTTACTACAGCGCTGGAGTGGCCGGACTGCCTATAAAAGCAAGACGAAAATCCTGCGGCGCTCATTTTGGCAGCAGCGGGGACACGTCGACATTCCTTCTGAACCTCTGGTTTCAATTCGCAGTTCCCTGTTCGTGCCGCGGCAACGATACATCGGACCACGCCATAGCACCGATCTTCAGGGAACGTGCGGTTCAAGCAAGTCGTCTACGTGAACACCACTACAAGGAAATCACCGCGGCATACGACGCTTATCTTGGTGACGTCACTTACTACAGCGCTGGAGTGGCCGGACTGCCTATAAAAGCAAGACGAAAATCCTGCGGCGCTCATTTTGGCAGCAGCGGGGACACGTCGACATTCCTTCTGAACCTCTGGTTTCAATTCGCAGGTTAGTCTTTGGAAATTATTTCTGCAATTTCGCTTGTAACCCACTGTCCTTGCTGCTGCCAAGTGAGTGTCCAATGAGTGTCTAGTGAACATGAGTGACAGTGACGGTGTCTCAGAGTGTCTAGTTTGTGCATCTGAAATAGATGCCGGCGATATATATCTGAGTTGTAGTGAATGTAATTTCAGATATCATATAGGAAAATGCTCTGGTATGCCCGAATCTCAGTTTACTTCTATGAGAGAAACAACTAAGAAAGCATGGCGTTGCCAAACGTGCCGTGTCGGTAAGACTCGAGGTGGGCAGAAAGAAAAGCCTAAATCGGATGTTTCATCGAATACAGCTGGCAAGTGTAGTGTGGAAACGGCTAAATTTGCCATCGCACTTGCAGACATTCAGGCGAAACTTTCAGTCCTTCTAAGTCTAAAGGACACTGTTGACAACATTGACCAGGCCATTCAACTAATGTCTGAGAAGTATGACAAAGTCCTTGCTAACACGGCACGCCACGAAGAAGAAATTAAAGGGCTGAAAAAGAAAGTGCACAAACTTGAGCTTCAAGATCACACAGGGCTGGACTTGGTGAAAGAACAACTAAATGACCTAGAATGGCGCAACCGAAAGCTAAATCTCGAATTCCATGGGATCGAACAAACGGACCAAGAAAATTTATTGCAAAAAGTAAACGATGTGGCGAACACGCTAAAGGTACCAGCACTTGATAAAGATGACCTACTTGCTATTCACCGCCTCCCGACGAAACCCGATAAGATTCCTGGCATCATAGTCCGCTTTGCTAGGCAAGAAACAAGAGACGTCTGGTTTGAAAAGCGAAAGGTTCTTCGTGATGCTGAAACTGCTGTCTATCTTCAAGAAAACATAACCAAACAGTGCAGGGAACTACTCATGGCAACAAAAAAATGGGCAAAAGACCACAACTTCAAGTTTGTTTGGCACCGTAATGCAAAAATCTACGTCCGGCGGAAAGAGGGGGACAGCGCTTTGCGTATCAAGTCTCAGAATGACCTGCATATGATAGAATCTGCCACAGAGTAAAAGGCCCATTAGCGATGTATTCTAGTTTCTTCGCTTATGCACTATGGCTCGTCACAGTTACATTTTGCCCAATGAGGCAATCAAGTTCATTGGTTCTGATTTTAAATCGTCTTTCAAGGTGTTTCATGCAAATTTGCAGTCCGCCAGAAATAAGAGCACTTCTCTAGAATCCCTCTTGAGTCAAATAAATGTTCAGTTTGATGTACTCATGTTAACAGAAACATGGTATGACACTGCAGATTACCCTTTTTGCTTGCCCGAGTATGACTCTTGTACTCTCAATCGAGAGTACGGCCGAGGAGGTGGTGTTATGATGTTAATAAGAAAGGATATAAAGTATGAAAGACTACCTGTATATACACGTTCTTCAAGCGAATTTGAAGTTTTGTCTGTTCTCTCGCACCGTAAACTTTTTGTTACGATATATCGCCCACCTGCAGGCAACCTTGACACATTCTTCAACTTCCTGGAGTCCCTTTTTTCATACACAAATGACAACGACCTAAGTCTCGTTTGCGGAGGAGATTTTAACATAAACTTGCTTGACTCGTCTAGTCCTGTTAAACACTTTAAGCTAATGCTAGAAATGTACTATATTAGAAATACGATCAGTTTGCCAACAAGAGTCACGTTACAGTCATCTACACTAATTGATATTTTTCTAACTAATTACCAGTCGAATGAGCTTAAATCTGGTGTCTTAGCTTACGATATTAGCGACCACCTGCCGATTATTCTATGTGTCAAATCTCCAAATAAAGAAAAATTAGCACAGCGTAAAGTTACGTTCCAACGGATTTTGCCCAACCAGCTGGAAGCATTTCGCAGGGATGTCATGAGAGTTGACTGGTCGGATGTTTTTAACAGCTCGGATGTAAATTCTGCTTATGATTGTTTCATTCAAAAGTTCACTGACATTTATATATCTTGTTTTCCTTTTGTTACTATTAATTTATCCAGAAAAATAAGAAAGTCATGGATTAATGGCGATCTAATGGCAAGAATAAAAATAAAGAACGACATGTTCCACAGGTTCATTCAGACCAAAGATATCATCCTCCTGAGAGAATTCAAGAAGTATCGGAATAAGCTAAATAAAGATATTAAGAAAGCTAAAGCACATTACCTAGAAAAGTCTTTTAGTGCAGTTAAAAATAATAGCAAATCAACATGGAGGAAACTAAATGAAGTTCTGTGCCGCTCACAAAGAACTAGCCCAGTGGAAGAACTTTTGATAAATGGAATAATAGTTAATGGGGCTTCCCTAGCCGACGCATTTAATGATCACTTCGCTAGCCTCCCAACCCCTCAGCTATCTAGACATACAAAGCTCTCTAATAATCCTCCTTGCCCTTACAGCTTATTTCTTAAACCTACTTCAGACGAAGAAATTTCTTCTATATTCTTGAATCTCAAGAATTCACGCAGCTGTGACACTCAAGGTATGCAAATCGAGCCATTAAAATACGTTATTGATTGTATAGCACCTGTACTAACTCACATTTTCAATCTGAGTTTTACGACAGGTACCTTCCCGAAACAGCTTCAAGTAGCGAAAGTGAAACCAATTTATAAAAAAGGAGATCACAATGACCTCGGCAATTACCGTCCCATATCAATTCTGCCAGCGTTCTCTAAAGGATTAGAAAAACTTCTTCTGGTTCGCCTCGTTTCCTTTTTAGATACATTAGACGCATTGTCGAGCGCACAGTACGGGTTTCGGAAACATCGGTCTACCCAATTAGCTCTACTTGATCAAAAGGAGTATATTTTACATAATATCGAAGCAAAAAAACTTGTGTTGGGTGTGTTCATTGATTTCACTAAAGCTTTTGATTACCTGAACAGAACCTTACTCCTCGAAAAGTTGGAATCTTATGGCATTCGCGGAAATGCATGGGAATTAATTAAATCATACCTCTCTCATCGTTGTCAATTTGTTGAGGTCAATGGTCACCCTTCACATTTAATACAAACTCACACTGGAGTTCCTCAAGGGAGTATTCTTGGCCCCCTTTTGTTTATTCTATACTTAAATGATATTGACAGTCTTGATGATCGAGCTAAGTTTGTAATTTACGCCGATGATACTAGCATATTGTTTTCTTCCGATGACAGCACTGAATTGTTTATGATAGCCAACTCTGTACTCGCTAAGGTAGCTGCTTGGGCAGAGGAAAATGGCTTGGTAATCAGCATTCCTAAAACAAAAGCGATTGTTTTCCGTCCTAAGACACGACAGATTCCACCTAATTTAACGCTTAGTTTAAATAATACGGAGATAGAAATAGTGAGTGAATTTAAAACGTTGGGAGTGATCTTCACGGAACATATGTCCTGGGACAGACACGTCGATTACATCTCAAGTAAGCTCGCCTCGATTAACGGCATTTTGTACAGACATAGAGATTTCCTCCCTAAAAATATTTTGTTACTCCTATATAATTCCTTGTTTGTCTCTCATTTACAATATTGTAGTCTGGTCTGGGGTACTACTACCCTAACTAACATAAACAAGTTGAGTATATTACAGCGAAGGGTTCTTAGAATTATTACACGCTCTCAATACGATTGTGATATATACTCTGTAATGCAAAACCTTGGCATAATACGTTTTGAAAACATGTACAATTATCACCTGTGCCTTGGGCTTATCAGGGAAAAGAAAGCTAAATGCAATAGTTTAATAAGGTTTGCCGAATTAGCCATAAAAGGTCCATCACGCTACCCCACACGCCATCTCGAGTTTTGGAAAGTGCATTCCTTCCGGACTAATTATGGATTTCAGACACTAAAATATCGAATTCCTAATATACTAAACACATACCTAAAGGATAACATTCATATTCTTGATCTTAAGCCACATGAACTGAAATATTTATTCCTGTAATGTTACCTTTGTGTGTCCTATATATTTTTTACTTATACTTAAGCTTTGCCTAATTCAGTTGTCATGAATGCATACATTTGTGAATGCTTTCTTTGTTATGAACTATCAAACAATGTCGCCTTTATGTTGCTGTATTACATTTGTGCGCTCATTTTTACCATTACATTTTTCTTAGATATTAGTATCTAATCTTCCTCCCACTTAGAAACTTGTATTCACTTTTTGTACGAGCAGTACATCCCATACTTTATTATGTATTATTATGTTTTTCATGTACGAGTAGTGCATTCTGTACTTTATTATGTATTATTATGTTTTTCTTCGATGAAAGATATGTCGGGTTGTCGGCGTGTACTGCTGCTGCTTTGTAGGGGACGAGGACTTGTCAAGCTGCTATCGCAGCTTTTTGCCTCGCCTCCCCCATCTTTGATGGAAATAAATGGAATATATATATCTGAAACTACTGTGAGCGACTGTCAGGCGGAAATCACTGTACTAGCTAGGCGACTTGATGGTTTGATAAATCAGTCCCGACGTAACAGCTTGATTGTAAGAATACGAGAAGAGAATTTAAGCGAAGATACATTGCTGAGAAAAGTAAATGATGTTTTTTGGGCAATACTTTGAAAAAATCTAAGTACTACGGAAAGAATTCACCGTCTAGGAAAAGTGGCTCCGGATAAACATCACCGAGTTGTCATTAGAATAGGAGATTTCTGAGAAAACATGAAGATAATGAAGAACTGCTCATAGCTTAAGGATGGTGAAATAAGCATTTCAGAGGATTACTCTAAATGAATGCAAGAAATTCTGAAAAACCTCTGGAATTCCACTGTAGACGAAATGAAAAATGGAGCCAAGGTAAAACTGGTATTCGATAAGATGAGGGTTAACAAAATCCTATACGCCTGGAACGAAACAACTAATCAGAGTCACATATATGCAACACCCTTCTGAGAATAGTGATTGACATCTGAAACCTCGGTAAAATTTTTTCAAAATCATAAACGTTAACGACCGAAGCATGCTAAACAAACTTGCCGAATAAGATAACTATAATCCTTGATTATGATCCTCACCGAACAGTGGTCACTGAAACGTGGCTTCATATGGATATACTAGATGCTGATGTTACTCCTCCTAACAATAAAATAGTAAGAAGGATCGCGAAGACAGAGGTGGGGGAGTTGCCATAGTTATCAAGGATAACATATCATTTTCTATTCTTCCAAGTGTAAACGGCGTCGAAGCACTGTGGTTTATGACCAAATTAGATCACCAAGCAGTCTTCACTGGGAGTGTTTGCAGAGCCATAATGCTTCGGTGGACGTACTGGTTAAGCTACGAAGCTTATGGATTCCTGACTACCTCCCAATAGCAAATCCCTTTTGGGGATTTTAACCTCGCTGGCATTGACTGGCATTCACAATTATCTGGTAGACGAGATGTCCATAGCTGTGAACGTACTTACTTGATCTGGCTTTCTCCCATAATTTGGTTAAAGCCACGCTGGTGGCTTTTGAGAGGAAACACGTTCCACTCCGGTCGCCTCTCTGTGCTGCTGCAGCTTCTCAGAGCTTCTCGGTGTTGGCGTTTCTCTGCCGTCCAAAGGAGCGAGTTGCGGTCGTCAACGTGACTGTACAAAGGAAAAAGAGGAGTACGTTGCGGCTTGTATCACGAAGTGGCTGGTTGCATCGCTTCTTGCCTAGCGTGACCAATCACGCATCCGAGCAATTTTTTTTGCTTTTGGAAGCACACGCCAGCGATGTGTTAATTAAATCCTGTTTTCTACTCTCTGCCCACTCCCATGTCTGATCGGCACCCGCGCTTTTGTCATGTTTTCACGCAACTAGTTTTCTCTTTGAAACCACTGGCGGCGACTCAAAAGACTGGTCAATAGCTTGAGCATTCAGCCGTTCCCCCGGGGAGAAACACTTCGCTTTTCCCAAGCCAGAGTATGGATTGCAGCGAACCGACGATGAAATGAGCAAACTTATTCTTTCGAGACCCCCGCGCCGTAATTTTGGCGCCGGGTGTATTTTGGCTCGAGCGTATAGATGTCGCCCAACCTAGACTAACATGTAGACCCAGCAGCAAGCTCCTGAATGCTGGGGACCGCCCACTGTAAATGTTTCAACGCGGAATCGTTAAGGCTCCCGCTTTACAGGAAATCCGGTGTCGTCGTCGTCAGCCTCGTCGGCGATGCGAGCGAAAAATCCCCGAAAAAGCAACCTGGTGGGCCACCTCGGTCACGTGACCTTCTGGCGTCATAGAAAACCTTCCCATAACATTCTGATCAAACTGACCACCGTGGCAGGTGGCGGTCAAATTAATCACTGGTCACCAGAGGTCGCTCGGGAAGAGCAACCTGGGTCGCACAGGCCCCACTCGTGGCAGCATCTGCCATCGCAGGGCAGTGGCGCGACGCTTGCCCATCTGTGCGAAACCGGTCATTCTCGACTTTGCATTTGTACACTGGTGGCGCTCCTCAGGCCAGCGATGCGCCACTAGTGGCCTGAGGGCTGCCAGCGATCTAAGAATGTAAATTCGAGAATGACCGATTCCGCATATATCGGCATGAACCCATTAACGCTATCGCGCCATACTATTAAGGTGGAGCTTAAATGACCTCTCCATTAGCCGCCGCGGTGGCAGAGTGATTACGGCGCTCGGCTGCTAGCCGGAAAGACGCGGGTTCGATCCTGGCCGCGGCGGTCGAATTTCGATGGAGGCGAAATTCCAGAGGCCCGTGTACTGTGCGATGTCAGTGCACGTTAAAGAATCCCAGGAGGTCGAAATTTCCGGAGCCCTTCACTACGGCGTCTCTCATAGCCTGAGTCGCTTTGGGACATTAAACCCCTATAAACCAAACCGTATGACCTCTCCCATTTTTTCCTTTCACAATCTGCCGTCAGAATTTGCTGCTTCCACTGCAAATACTGTGTACGTGCGTCAGGGACTGTACTGCACTAGGTAAAAAATTGACAGACGATTAAGATAGTCGGTGACGCGAAATTGGAACGCAGCTCTTCACATGCCACCTGCCACCGCTGGCACGTGGCGTGTTACGCTCCTAGCCGCCTCTGGGAGCTTGTCGTAGAAGCCACGCTCCAGTTGTCCATTCCTCCGATCTGTTCGTGGCGAGTGGCGTTTCGCTCTGCTCCTACCTGCCAACATGCCACATGACAGGTGGGCAGCGATCCACCTGAAAGGTGGCGTGTTGACACCTGGATTGTTGGCGTAACACGCCACCTGAACGCCGACGGCGACGCGGAACGCAGGAACGGTCGCCTTTGCTGCGCTCTAAAAGGCAGAACAGAATACAGCATTGGCACAATGATCAGCATGTGCACGGTTCTTGCACCACATCTGATGCCTGAATGCACAGCTCTTGCACAGCGCACGACGACAATGTCAACGCTGTCACCACGCAGCGTATCGTGTGGCCAGCCTTTACCATTTCTTCGCGTTCTGCAAAAGTCGACGAATTTGCAACTCTCTCCCTCCAGGGGGACATGATGCAGCCAAGCTCAAACTGCTTCCTGAGCTGCACAAGCATCGCGAACAAAAACATTCAAAGCAGAGCTGAGATACACAGACCGACACCGAGGCGGCTGCACGATTCCCTAAGGGGCAGCTATATTGGATTATCAATTTCGACAGTACACTTGTTCCGTATTCCCTCATACCATGACTGAGAGCAGAGAGAAACAGCGACCGTGACGGTCACGCAACGAGCCTGCAAGAGCCTTCTTGCATGGTCGCGTAGACCCCTGCTCTGAGCGCACGCTCGCACCCATCTCATCTCACGCTCTCTTCCCCCCCCCCCTCCTCCTGACATCGTAAATACGCACCGTTTGGGCCTCTGAGGTCATGCATCTCTCCACGGAAGCGCGCTAACGCGTTATCCCGGCTGCTCTTTCGACGTGCCACGATGCAATATATGAAAAACCCAGGCCAGCCGGCACGTTTTGCGCAAACTTTTCCGAATACCTCTCCAGAAAGAACGTGTTACGTCTATAAGGCGATAACCGTTGCACCCCCCCCCCCTCGTCGCAAACGTAATGAGTGGCGAATGGTGCAGACAGATTCTTACCCCAAACTGCACCTTTGGCACACGATCCCCCCCCCCCCCCCCCCACCCCAGCCGGCACTCGCTACCTCTCCCGCATGTGGAGAGCAACCCACCTTTCCATCGGGCGATCAGGATGTTGAGGCGCCCGCTCTCTGGGTTGCTGCCCACTGGTTCCGCTGCCGCTTCCATCACGCTAAAGCGGGGTGCACACAACTAGTGTTCGTGTATGTGGGAGCATATGTAGGAACAATACACACAACAGCCCAGCGAGGAATATGGCCATGGTCAGGGAGCCCTCAATGGAAAAGCTCCTCTGGGCAAGCCCGCACCCACTGGACAGTGCTCCATGCCTTGCTGAGCCCACACAAGGCTCGTCTGATCAGCACGGCTCTCGAAAAATAGCAAGAACTTATCACGAGTGCACATCTGATCGCCAACGCCACTTGGATCCTAGACTAAGGACTTCACCTAGGACTTCGAAGAAATCACCTCTCTGAATTTTTAATAAAGCTGTTCACACCTCCTTGAACAAGGGTGGTGAGGGGGTGGGGGGTGGGGGGGTTAGAAGTGGTCAGCCAGTTGTACATTGCGTTCATCTCTCTAAGGGCGATAGTTCCCGTGTTGTAAAAACACTGACAAACCATTGTTGAAGGGAGTGGCAGGTGAGAGGTGACAGTCGCCTCCCTTCATAGCTCGGGGACAGTCCCCTCTCTGCACAGCCACTCTAGCAGGGTCATGAGAATCGGCTGACACCACTGGCTGAAGGAGGAAAAGACGCGTCGTTCTCGAATTGTATCCGACTGTATAAATGCTGAGATTTTGGTTACACATGTCCTTTCGGGACGCCACTAGGCTTTGGGGGATCTCTCAGATACTTTGTTATTGGTCCTGTTGCTCCCGCGGCTTTCCCATCATTTTATCCCCCTGTCTGCCTCTTTCTCCGCCTCCTTCCACTCTGCTCCGATCGTTAGCAGCGAGCTGCGAGGACGTCCAAAGTGTAAAGGATAGCAGAATATTTCGGGAAGGGGACGAACGCTGGAGGGTGTTGTGTTTTAGGGCCGAAATTGCGTGCAGCTTTTACCGGTGTCTACTGCGTTACGCTTCTGAGTATATAGATATATGTAATGTATATTGGAAAAACCAAGTTCGCTAAGTCTTCATAACTGGAAACGCAGTTGCACACCAATACGACGGAACTGTGTAGTGACAGACGGCGAGCCTTTCCCTTCGCCACAGTCAAAAAATGTGTCATGCATGAACATGGCTCACGGTTACACGTAGCGTTTGGATGGGGACCCTTTTGCTTTCATTTGACTAGCCAACACCCATGCGGCGCCCAATAACATGCGCTTCTGTGTGTGTGTGAGTTGCAGTACCCGGTCCTTGATGCACACGCATCAGCAGACACATGTGCGGAAGAGTTCTACATTAGAGAGTTATAGCATATCGTTAGCGTGTTCACGTTACCGTTTACCCTGTTACCGGACGCCGGACATTCCGGTTAGCGCGGCGCACGCCAGAAGACGTTTTAGCCTACCGTCTCTCCCGTAACGAGTTACCGTAAAGCTAAAACGACTGATGATGATGCCAGATGCCCATCTTTTATTGCAAGCAAAAATACGGATGCATTGCAATCATTTCTATGAAGTGGTACGCTACATGCACATTAATAATCTTTTTTTTTTTCTGCATATAAAGACGTACCGACTGCACTTCAGCTAACAGCCGACTCAGCGGCTTTTCAAATGTGCCCCTGAAGCTAGACACCTTTGTTTGCCCTGGCCGGTTGACAATTTCACTACATAGACCTCAGTAAGCTTGCATACGCAGCGCACGTTGCGTTGCGAGTGCTGTAAAAAAGAGCAACTCGACACCTGTTTGCCGTGCCGCATCGTCGCTTCTTTGTGTGTTTGTATGTGAACACTGTGGCGCCATCTGGTGACAGTGAGTTAAAACGCGCCAACTACGGGCTGGAGAAACTTTATTTTCTG
Source organism: Amblyomma americanum (assembly GCF_052857255.1). Lineage (NCBI taxonomy): Eukaryota > Metazoa > Arthropoda > Arachnida > Ixodida > Ixodidae > Amblyomma > Amblyomma americanum. The sequence continues at coordinate 106,369,549 of NC_135498.1, forward strand.
CAATTACTAATGAATACAGCAATGAAGCTACCAGTCTTTTTTTTTTCTAGGAAAAAATCATGAAAATAAAGAAAAATATTAAATCGGGCACAAAACTGAAGAGCTGCAGTATAATTATTGCTATTTGGCAACGTACACGACATATAGTTAGGCCCAACTGCTCAAAAATCGGCAAATTATCTCAAAAATATGACCTAGTTGTTACTCAAACCTCGACGTCTGGGTGAGAGTCTGCAAATTAAAAGTGGATGCCTTCATTTATAGCGAGAAATGGCGCCGAAGAACGCGGCGGCGGTGCTGTATTTGGTCCGAAGCGGCAGTGCAGGGCGCCGCCATGTTTGTTTACGAGCGAACGCTAACTCTTCTCAGCGCTAAAAGAGATTCCGTGAAGTGCTAGCGGACCGGTAAGTGGCAGCGCATGCGCAGGTGTCGCTAGCCGGGCCCGGTAAACGGTAACGTAAACACGGTAACGATATGCTATAACTCTCTATTATACTTTAAATTTGCGCTCTACGACATCTCTGAAAATCACGGGGATTTTTTCCGGACCAAAGACGCTAAGGATTAAACGAACTCGTCAGGAATTCTTGTTCATGCATAAGCAGCTCGACGTAACTTGCGCTACTTGTAACTCGTCGCACAGCGATTCCTTAGGGACTCGCGTTGTAATATGTGGCATCGAGTTCCTTCAATGGAGATGGAATTCTTTCGTTCGGTGAAGTTCGGCATCTCATACTCAGGTCCTCGGCACTATATTAGCAGATACTATTACGGTGTCTTCGACTGGTCGCTTTAGATCACTCTAGAGAGCTCTGAGAGGCGACCGCACATTCGGCTGGTCGAAACCGGCCGCTCTGACTACATTCGGCTGGTTCTTTACGAGCGCTCGCCTCCAGCTCAGAGTGCTCCGACGCGTTCCTAGAAAATAGTCGGAGCGACTCCGAGATGAGTCCACGTGACAGAGCCACTTCCGCCATTTCACGGAAACGGTGCGAGGCCTCGGCGTTCCCTACGCGTAGGCCGAAGCAAGCGTAGGCTTTTGACGCAGTCACGCTTGCTGCGTTGCGTTTTGCGGGTGTCGCGCTGTGTGAGGCAAAATATAGAGTTATAGCATATCGTTACCGTGTTTACGTTACCGTTTACCGGGACCGGCTAGCGACATCTGCTCATGCGCCGCCACTTACCGGTCCGCTAGCACTTCACGGAATCTCTTAATCGAGAGTTATAGCATATCGTTACTGTGTTTACGTTACCGTTTACCGTGTTACCGGACGCCGGATTTTCCGGTTAGCGCGGCGCATGCCAGAAGACGTTTTAGCGTACCGTCTCGCCTGTAACAAGTTACTGTAGGGCTAAAACGAGTGATGATGATGGCAGATGCCCAGCTTTTAATGATTAAAAAACGGATGCATTGCAATCATTTCTATGAAGTGAAATGCTACACTTTAATAATCCTTTTATCTGCATATAAAGACGTACCGACTACACTTCAGCTAACAGCCGACTCAGCGGCTTTTCAAATGTGCCCGTGAAGCTAGACACTTTGCCTACCCTGGCCAGTAGACAATTTCACTACGTAGACCTCAGTAAGCTTGCATACACAGCGCACGTTACGTTGCGAGCGCTGTAAAAAAAAGCACGACACCTGTTCGCCGTGCCGCAACGTCGCTTCTTTATGTGTTTGGATGTGAACACTCTGGCGCCATCTAGTGACAGTGAGTTAAAGTGCGCCAACACCGGGCTGGAGAAACTTTTTTTTATTTTCTAAAATTACTGATGAATATGCATAGAGAATAACCAGTCTTTTCTTTTTCGAGGAAAAAAATCATGAAAATATAGAAAAATGTTAAATCGGGCACGAAACTGAAGAGCTGCAGTGTAGTCGTTGCTATTTGGCTATGTACACGACATATAGTCAGGCTTAACTGCTCAAAAATTGGCAAATAATCTCAGAAACATGGCCTAGTTGTTACTCAAACCTCAACATATGAGTGAGAGTTAGCAAATTAAAAGCGAATGCCTTCATGTATAGTGAGCAATGGCGCCGAAGAACGCGGCGGCGGGGCTGTATTTGGTCCGAAGCGGCCGTGCAGGGCGCCGTCATGTTTGTTTACAAGCGAACGCTAACTCTCCGCAACGCTAAAAGGGATTCCGTAAAATGTTTGCGGACCGGTAAGTGGCGGCGCATGCGCAGACGTCGCTTGCCGGGCCCGGTAAACGGTAACGTAAACACGGTAACGATATGCTATAACTCTCCAGCGTTGAGGTTAGCGTTCGCTCTTAAACAAACATGGCGGCGCCCTGCACGGCTGCTTCGGACCCAATACAGCACCACCGCCGGGTTCATCGGCGCCATTTCTCGCTATAAGTGAAGGCATTCGCTTTTAATTTGCAGACTCTCACCCATACGTCGAGGTTTGAGTAACAAATAGGCCATATTATTGAAATAATTTTCCGCTTTTTGAGCAGTTAAGCCTAACTATATGTCGTGCACATAGCCAAATAGCAACGACTACACTGCAGCTCTTCAGTTTTGTGCCTGATTTAACATTTTTCTTTATTTTCATGATTTTTCCTAGAAAAAAAGACTGGTAATTCCATTGCTATATTCATCAGTAATTGCAGAAAATAAAAAAGTTTCTCCAGCCCGGAGTTGGCGAGCTTTAACTCACTGTCACTAGATGGCGCCACAGTTTACATCCAAACACACAAAGAAGCGACGATGCGGCACGGCAAACAGGTGTCGAGTTGCTCTTTTTTACAGCACTCGCAACGCAACGTGCGCTGCGTATGCAAGCTTACTGAGGTCTATGTAGTGAAATTGTCAACCGGCCAGGGCAAACAAAGGTGTCTAGCTTCACGGGCACATTTGAAAAGCCGCTGAGTCGGCTGTTAGCTGAAGTGCAGTCGGTACGTCTATATATGCAGAGAAAAACATTATTAATGTGCATGTAGCGTACCACTTCATAGAAATGATTGCAATGCATCCGTATTTTTGTTTGCAATAAAAGATGGGCATCTGCCGTCATTATCAGTCGTTCTAGCCTTACGGTAACTCGTTACGGGAGAGACGGTAGGCTAAAACATCTTCTGGAGTGCGCCGCGCTAACCGGAATGTCCGGCGTCCGGTAACACGGTAGACGGTAACGTAAACACGGTAACGATATGCTATAACTCTCTAATGTTCAAGAAACGCCGGATAAGCATATACGCTAGGAACGCGGTATGTGTTGCTGTCGCAAGACAACAGCGATTCCAGCAGCAGCTCAGACGAGGACGGCAGTGCTATCCAGAAGGCGATGTTCGAAAAATGAGCGTACCGTGGGACGAAAAGCCGGTGTAGCGATCGATGCAGGCTAAGCGGTGACCGCGATGCAAACTGTGTGCGGCGACGTGCGGCTAAAGGTAATCAAGGGACCTTACGTGCGGCTACTGCTGACATCAGTAGCGGTGCCGCGTAGTGGTTCCTGAAGTTACGTCCCCCTCCTGCCTCCTGCGCTTCCGCCCTAAAAGCTCACTGACCATTCGGCTTGACTAGTCTCGCTATGCGCTCAGAGCGAGAGCGGCTCCCACTCTGCCAGAGCCTAACCAGATCGCAGGAGCGTCCAGTCGAAGACACCATTAGATCTCCGTAAAAACTATAGGTTGGTCCTCTAACCTTGAACACGTGCTACTAGTGTTTATGGTCACGCAAAATATAGGTAAAGGAGGATAGGCACCAAAATTTTTGTTGCAAGCTTTCTTCTCTACAGTGATGCGGAAGACATTATTATGCGTGACTCGCCATGTGATATTCGCCTCGACCGCTGAATAATTTATAATCACATTTTTTGTCATGATGTTTTGGTTTCGGTTTCAACAGCCTAACGATGGCTGTGACGTCAAAAATTGGTTATATGTCACCTGAAACATAGAAAAATTGATATAATCGCTGTTTTATCGTTTTAATTTACTACAGTGCTGAAGCCAGCCTTCCTCAACAGCCGAAATGACAATGAATTCAGAAGCAGCGATTATATTGCAGTTTTTTCATGCCCCTCGTCACTTATAACCACACTCTGTCGTCACAGTCACTGTTCATCTGTTGAAACCAAACAGCACTCGAATAAAATTCATTATAAATAATTTAGCGCTCGTAGGAGAACACCACATGGTAATGCAAGTATAATGATGCCTTACGCATCATTACAAAGGAAAAAACGCGCGCCCAAAAGTTAGGGGTCCATGTCCCTTTAAGTCCTCGGCGAAACAGGTCTACGTCTCTCCGGGTGCACCTATACTGTTGTGACATGTGGTCGTCACGGTACAGTGCCCGAGTTTTCCCGTCAATCGGCGCGGCGTCCCCACCAGGGAAGGTCAGCCGAAAAATGTCGACTGCGGAGCAAACGAAAGAATCTTTTACATACAATACTTGCATGACAGAACAGAAGTTCGACGAGGGGGCCGACAGAATAACGGCTTCTCGAGATGGTTTCACTCGAACCACTGAGACATGATCGCTGCATCTCTCGGCTCTCCATCTGGCCTCATTTTTTCTTTTTACCCACGAGACCCGCTTCGCCGGGTGGGTGACTCACCTGACAGCATCACGGTAATTTACGCTGGCCCCGGGCAATCCGGTCGCGCCCAAACGAGTTGCCGCCGGGGCGAAGGACAGCTAGGTGAGCTTCCGTCGCGCCGATTAGCCCGGCCCTTACCTTCAGATGGATTCCAGTGGAAGGAACTTTTGCTGAAAAGCTCTGGCACAACAGTACTAAGGGGCTTCATAATAAACTTCACGTCTCCAACCAAAGACTCAAGCATTCAAACTCATGCATGCATGCAATTTTCACCCAACGATTCGAAGCCGACTCGGCTCCTTCATCAGGGGTTACTGAGGGCAATAGCCAGCGTCTTTAAGTATCGAGGGGAGGAAGGGTTCGTTCAAAGGAACGAAAGCTGTGATGCGAAAGGCTTGGGGGGGGGGGGGGGGGGTTAAGGCTGTTAGTCACGTTGTCGCACTGTGGGGAGGCGGTCAATGGTGACTTTTTTTTGTTGAGTTGAAGAGCGAAGTACCTGGGCATATACTTGGGGCAGGTTTCCTTTTGTGCGGTTGATGTTGTTCGGGGTGGTTTGGATATGCCAGGATTAATAATAATAATAATTGGTTTTGGGGGGGAAAGGAAATGGCGCAGTATCTGTCTCATATATCGTTGGACACCTGAACCGCGCCGTAAGGGAAGGGTAAAGGAGAAGGAGCCTTTTTTGGCAATTTGTTTCGGTTCCGAGGATGCGGGTTTCTTCGAAGTTTTCGGGCCTAGAAACATTGGTGCCACTGAGAATCAAGGTCTTTTTTTTTTGTTTGCTGCGGGAATTCGCCCTTAGGCATAAATTAAACGCCATGGTTGGTTTCCTTATTGAGTGCTAGCAGAGCTCGATGCTAAGGCGCGCATGTGAACATGCGTGTGTCTGGCGGGCGGCTTGGGTTGTGGTCTTGGCTACGTAGATGACGGCCGCGAGCTGCTCGAAGCATGAGGCAAGTTTCTAAAGTGCTTGCCTCCGTGGCGGGAGCCGGGTAGAAGTTGTTTGTCGGTTGAGTTCGCGAACTTTGGCCGCGCATACATCCTAATCAGGTTGTACAGAAGGACTTGTATATTTCAATATTTACAGCTTATTGGTAATTATCGAGCCAGAAATTGCTCATTTTATAATCGACTATAATATTCTTTTCTGCTGGTTTAAGAGAGGCAGTGTTAAGGCTGAAAGGGAGTGGAGAGGGACCGCTTAAGGGAATGAAATAATGGAGGGTGAACATAAAATTAGTCCAATTGGCTTTCCAATCGAATATGATCTATGCCGTCTACGCGCCACAGTCTCCGCGCCAGCTCCAACGCATTTCAATAGAATGTTTATTTTAGAGTGGCTACAAGAATGCCACCTCCCAACAGCGCACAGACCTTTCGTCTTCGAGCTGGTGTTGCACCTAAGCCTTGTACGGGTAAGTCGTGGCGATATATTGTGAAAACTTGCGGCTTATGAAATATTCTCTATCAGAACTTGTGATAAAATTCAAGTTCCAGGTAATGTTATGATACGCGCGCAGGAGATATAGATTGCATAATAAAAGAGAGTGTTTATTGAGAACACTTCTGATGTTGGCATGCACAGCTGATACACTAGCTAGCATTGAGTGACAACTGTCTCTCTTGCGCCCTGGAACGCAACAGTTGGTGATGTTCCAAAATCTTGAAATACGCGCTGTCTCGCGGCTTGACTTCCTGGACGCTATCGGACGTAACGCGACCCCTTTCCGCGTTCAAGTACTGTTTACATACTTCTCACCCCACCACTAAGAACGTTTCGCTTGAACTGATATGTAGAGCGTTGCTATTCCGCCAAGCGTCATGAAACTACGACGCATATTTTCTACACAAAGACGCCCTACCATCCAAAGTGGGTCCCGCACAATGAAGCAAGCAAACAAAATGAAGCATGCTCTCATACTGCGTCAGTTTTGCAAGTTTCTTTGAAAATGGACATCCGGACAACGTAAAGCAAGGCAATCCACAGTAATTCGGCAACGCGTATGTACACCCTGCGTCAAAAGCTCACGGGGCAAGCGAGTTGCGATAAACGTAATTTTTGTGAAAACCTGAAACCTGTGCGGGAAGTGTGCAGAGCGCCTGCATTTTCAGGCTTTCTGGCCTAACTACAGGGAAAAAGCATTTTTCGGCTACACGTGTCCCCTGTAAACTTTTGACGCCGGGTGCTCATACAGTCTAGCGTTGTTTCAAGGTTATCACGTTCGTTTCAGCTGAAACAGTGCGAAATTTCTTCTCTTTTTTTCGGCGTGGCGGTCACTTGCACTGCGATAGGCATGATGGTGCAGGATAGAGGAATCCTTCAGCTAGCTAAGCTCATCCATTTGTTGCAGCCTTCTTCCGAAAATCAATCGTGTAAGAGAATTTATCCGAGCAGGTTAGCACTGCAGAAATCACCTTCAAATCGCATTAAACTGTACTGTCGAGGACAGCTGTGCCCAAAACGCTTGAGCACTCGCAAAAAACATTTCGCTGCCGCCGGTATGTTTTTCTTTATCATCGTGTCCATTCCTGCTAGAACAGGAGGGCTTCCGAAAATGACCACGGAATGGTATTCCAAACCTTCAGCTTGATACGCGATCAATGCTCCGGTGAAAACTAATAATAATCATCATCATAGCATCATAATAATAATCATCATCATTATATTAATGAAATTTGTTAATAACGAGTGCAATGCATATAAGCAATTAGCTGTAAATAAATTCGGAGCCCTCCTCTACGTCGCCTCTCATAGACCATGTTTCGCATCGAACGTTAACCCCACAATTTTCGAAGAAGGATGAAGGGATAGAGAGAAAACATTCATCTTCCGGCCGTCGTCCGAGTCGCCGTCTCACGTCGGAGCCTATGGGCTCCGTGCGTTGGTATGGTGGCGCCAGCAGCGACCACATCGCCAGCGCCGCCTCGTGGCACTCGCCGCGTTAACCGGACGCTCAGTCACGGCCGGTCTCTCGAAGGGAGAGCGCGCGCGCCCCCCTCGAGACTGGCCGTGGTGGCCCTGCGCCTTCCTACATGCCCGATGTGTTCGCGCCAGCCCGGCCGCATAGCAGACGCGCACTGACCGCGATGCCATTCAAAGTCAACGCATTGAAAGCCTTGATGCCACCACTGCTGCATTTCGTATCAATTGCTTTCAGGTTGGGCTGATCACCGATTCCGAGCAACCATGATTGTGTTGCAGTCCCGACGGCACTGCAATATCTGGCAGCGCAGTTGAGCTTATTTAGATTAATTAAGTACCTTTACAGTTTGAGAAACAAGGCTTTGACCCAAATAATAAAATCAGCTATGTAATTTACATCCACTGTGACATCGACTATGTGAATCGTCGGCTAGAAATGCGAAAAACGCAAACTTACTACACATATAATGTTCGTTGGCGCACGCGCGCAGCCTGAACAATTGAATTATAATTTGTAAATAGTGTATATATGCCCTCACCCCTATCTCTTTCCTACTATACCCTCACCTCTTTCGTTTCACTTCTTCAAACTGCCTGCTACCCCAGCTCAGGTGCCACCGATTAGTGATGGCAGATGCCGGGGGGAGCAAACATCTTTTACCTTCCTTTTGTTATTTTTTTTAAATAAATAATCACTTACTACTACACATATATATCAGATGATAGTGCTCTACATCCTGCAGGATCGACATTTCTTTGCTTTGTGTATTCCTCTCAGAGAAGCATAGCTCTAAGCATACAAAAAGACGATGGGTTTCTTGCTAAGTATCTTCCACAGGACTTTCATTTCAGGAATTTCATGAAGACACCAATTACATGAATTATTTTGGTCGTATTTCTCTTTTGGTAAATACTTAACTATAGAAAGGCCGCCGCGGTAGCTCAGTGGTTATGGTGCTTAGCTGCTGACCCAAATGACTCGTGTTCGATCCTGGTTGCGGCGGTCGCATTTCGGTGAAGGGAAAATTATAGAGGCCCGCGTACTGCGCGATGTCAATGCACGTTAAAGAACTCCAAGTGGTTGCAATTATCTGGAACGTCCTACTATGGCGCCCCTTATAGTCTTCGTTGCATTGGGACGATAAACCTAATTAAAATCAAAAGATTAATTCCCGAAATTAAGGGTTTAGATGATGTTGTGAAATCCAAGAAATATATATATATAGAAATTTGAACCACTCTCTATTTTTCTTTTTATTCGTCTAGAACAGGATTCGAGATCTCATAAATGCAACAAATAAGGATACAAAATTTTAAACCACTGAAGGAAATAAAATGATGCAAATAAATACACAAAAGCTTAGGTGAAATAATGTGAAAAACGACATAAGCACTCTCAGAAGTACGACGTCGCTCCCACTGCATACACACATGTGTTACGTACGGGAGTCACGGACACAACATGCACGAAAAAAAAAACTAGAAACAAAATTGGCACGCTGAACCACAGATGAGCATAACAAACGAAGACTTAAACTTCAGATGCTAGCTCCAAGAACTTCACCGTAGACCATTTCCTGTGACTGACTGAGCGCATTCCTTCGCTCTACATAAAGACATAAAGCAGCTCCTACCAATGATGTCACGTTCGAAACACCCCAGTCAATGTAAACCCTTTCCCAGTTCACTCTCATGAATTTAATTCCACAGTGCACTCATTTTCCAGCATACCCTCTGTGCATGACCTAGCATGCACGATGTCCAAGAAAAGCGTTTAAATACATTCGGTACCTTGACTGCAGTGTTTTATAGCTGTTCTGACATTGGGTAAACACAGCAGTAGGTAGAGCACCCATAATTATCCAAGTTTGTTTTCGCCTTCGGACGAAACACCTCACCGCTCGCCTCGCTCTCTGCAAACTGAACCAGAGAGCTGTGTTGGCTGCGTCCGCCTTTCGCCACCGCTGTTAACCAGGTGGCGCCACTCGCGCGCGCCAAACTGCAGCGCACGGAGCCCATAGCTCTCAACAAGTGGGAGTTATGGGCAAGAGCAGTGGCAGACGAAAGCATAAAAGCAACGGTATCGTCGTTTCCGCAAATGTTCATAGTCCGAATTGAGTATGAACCCCGTAGTTCGAGTACCTTTTCAGGATTACATAGATCGAAGCTGGCCTTGTTTAGCTTGTTTAGAAGACATTTTTCGCCCTCAGGCCTGCGTTGACTATGGCGGCCTCCCACTATTTAAGGGTTGGGTAAGGATGGGGAACATGGAGTGACCCAGTATTCAGTGTTGGTGAAGACGACGAGAGGATGAGGTGAGGATGAGCGAGAACTGAGGAAGATGGCGTTAGATGATTGAGGTCAAAGCCAGATAGCTTCCTGTGTCTTGTGAGGTCTCGATGTATGGCAGAAACAAAGGCGGCGCGCTGATCCACTCCTCTTGGCCAGACAGAATTGCAGCTGGCCCGATAACCACATGCGAGCAAAGTTTAAGTGTCAGGACAGAGTATACGTTAGAAAACTTCCATAAAACGCATTAAAAGTTTCATTGAAGTTAAAACCATTTCCGCGCCCCGAATCTTAGACGCCGAGCCTAAAAGCATCATACAATTGCTTCCATACCTGTCAGCGTACTCCTAACTTATCGAGAGAGCAGTGGATACGTGCATGTCTAAAATTCTCAAAAAATCATGTCAACACTGCATCCACGCAAGCTTCACAGTGCAGGCTGACTTCCCGCGTTTATGTGCTGCATACGCGGAGGACTTTATTCAATTTGTAGTAGAAATATTAATCATGAGAGCCATGAAATCGCAGGATGTAAAGAAACAAAAACCAGAATAGGAAATAAAGTTGAAGTAATCCCTTTTCTCGGTGATATTTCCCATCGACTGAAGAAGATCGCTCTGTGTGCTGACGCCGCGCAGGCGACTTCGGCCCTAACAGAAAGCAGTCCTTCTGAGAAATACAAAGGAGTTTAGGATGCACCACACTGACCACCGTGAACAGTTGATGTACTGCACTGTCGGCGTTCACAAAAATTCAGGAAGGGCACTTTGTTGACATATAGTGCGGTCAGGCGAAAGCCTTTAGCGCGGTATTGCTGTATTTGTCACTGATGTGTGCTTAAAATGTTGATTAAGTACACAATTGTTTTTGAATCTTAAATGCTGGAGACACTGGAGGGCGTTTGGGAGGCATCCGTCTGATTGGACGCCTTTCCGCAAACACTGCCCAGCGTCCTAGACAAGAACTACGTATGCGTTGGCAGGAAGTAGCTTAGTCGTTAGCACGCTCAGCTGCGGAACGGAACGGTTTTGGTTCAAATCCCATCGTGCGTCAAGGTTTTTTGTTTTGTTTTGTTTTCATATCGGGTTGCAGAAGAGTATAACGGAAGGACGCACGGGCGGACATGGTCGCGAGCATGAGCAATTAAAGGCTTTCGCCTTAATATCAGTGTTGTAGGCATTACCGAAAAAAAAGTAACTAAATACGTTACTCGTTACGTTAAAGAAAAGGAACGCGTTACCGCCCTACGTTACCAACAAAAAGGTAACGCGTTATCGTCACCGTTACCGAAAAAAAGTACCGCACGTTACTTTGCCGTTACTTCATGGCCATAAATATTAAGTCTTCGTCACCTTAAGAACTTAGGATAACAATTTTATAAAGCTCCCATTTCACATATAACATCTTGCCCAAACAACGATTTTACGCGATATCCTGATTTAACTAGAATACTTTGCACAAATGTGCAGGAGCTTAGCAATGTTATAGTGGCCTAAAGTTGCCTGTATTGCTACATGTGTTGGATTACATGTGTGTTGCATGTGTTGTATTGTTAACTGTGTGGCATATGATGAAACCATCTTCTGAATGTGGCATTAAACACAAATGACACTCCATCATCAATTCTAACTTCGCAAAGAAAACTTCGCTGAGCTCTCAACAAATTCATAGTAATTGACCATTTGCGGAAAAGCGAGCGCCGCCTGTCGTGCAAACCGAGAAGCTCCGCCGGTACCTTTGGTTGGAAAGGGGCTCTCGAGCAAGCATGCGCAAGGCAGCGTTCAGCAGCTCACGTGCGCTTGTTTTGTTGTTTCAGTGTTGTTTATTGGCCGGAAACGTGTGTCAGCTAACGAAAGAGTATGATGGAAGAGGAGAACATCCCATTTCCGTTTTTAGAAAGAGGGTGTAGCGAATTATTTTCGCGTTGTAGCCTGAAAAACGACATTGTGGGGCAATACCTGCACTCTGCTACCTCAACGGAGCGCCGAATGACCAAGTGAAAATGTGCGTGAATGTGCGCCTATGCGCGGGCGAGTGTGACAGTATAATGGGATGCACTTTCCTAATGCACACAGACGTTTACGTTTGCGCTTCCTTGATAGGGCCGGAGTTTCTGCTAACTTAGCACAACACCTTTTGCCTCAGGGCACACTTAGCTGATTATTAAGGGACCCGTTGTACTATCTCAATCCCGGCTCGTGCTGATACGGCAGAGCGTTGCTTTGCGTGCTAACGGGCCGCGGGAGCGTTAGATTGCGCGGATATGCGCGAGGCTGCGCTCGGCCGTGCTCCCGCTGTTCAGGAAGCACATTGTAGCATTAATGGTGAATGTTCATCATTCGGTTTTCCTGCGTCGGTGGCAAAACTCTTCTAGAACGACCGAGCAGTGTGTTGTTGCATTTGGGTTGCAAGCCCCAAGGGTAGCGTTGGCCTGGCGGCCTGGGGCAAAGCTGGAAACATCCGAAGGTCCCGCAAAAAAATGAGTCGACTGGCAACAGAACAACTTGTTTATTCTGGCATCGCATAAGAGCAGCCGGTCAGGGCGACCACGTTACTCGAAGGAAGAAATCGAAGTCTCTCCTCGGCGTCCGGGGCAGCGGCGTTTTATACCATCGGAGTCGAGGGCAAGAGGGAACGAGTTGGGAAGAGTCATCCGATACGGCGTCGCTTCGACATGTCCAGACGTGACGGGCGCGTCCGCCAGGCCGGCGCCGGTCAGACCTCCTCGCCTCCCAGTTGGGGAGCTCCTCTCTCCGGCTGCCGCGCTTTGACAAGCGTGGGCAAAACATGCACACACACACACACGCACGCACGACGACACGTGGCACTGAAACCTGCCTGGACACGCTTGGCGGGAGGCGTTGCGGCCGCGATGAACGAAGCCGCGGCGTCCGTTGCATCCGCGCCGGCTATACCGCGCGTTGTAGGCGAGACGTAACAGACCGCCCCGCCGGGAGAAGGAGATCCCGATGGTCAGGGGACTGCATCCGCTGTCCAGAGGGATGTCGCTCGATGATGCTCGTAATCGAAACCGATCGTCCCTCGACGTTGCTTGAGCGCAGCGCACAGAGAAGGCCTCGTTCTCGGGTTCAGGATCACATAGGACACTGCAAAGTCACTTCGGGAGAGTTGCCATTTTTGTGCTCGTTCCCAGCAAGCGTTAGAACTACGCCGAAACGCAACCGCTCAGTCAGCAAGCACGAGACAACCCTCACTAAGCTCTGCCAGGCTCTTTCCCCTTTTATACTACTGCCTAGTTCCTTACAGTAGTCAAGCAGCACTCAGAACGCGTCCACAAATTGGAAAATTGCACTAGAAAGCACATAATCACTTTGAAACACTAAACAAAAGCAATATGTTAAAAATCCTGCCTCAGGAAGAAAACATCAGTAACCAACAACTTTGAGGCGGATTCCTACGTTAGGGGCTTCGACTTAAGCCATCGGCGTTACCGTTGAGACTCCCCTTTTTGTAACGCACCTCAAAGGAATATTGTTGCAAAGCGAGGCTCCAGCGCAGGAGGCGGCCATTTTTGGGAGATATGGTCTGCAGCCATTGGAGAGGGCAGTGATCCGTCTCAATGATAAACCTCGAGCCGGCTAGGTAGCATGACAATTTCTGAACGGCCCACACGAGACACGCACACTCTTTCTCGGTGGCGCTGTACGCCTGCTCACGACAGGTCAGCTTACGACTAGCATACAGGACGGGGTGTTCCACTTCTCCATTGTCCCTTTGGCACAGTACAACGCCCATGCCTCGCTCACTAGCATCGCACTGAACAACGAACCCTTTTGTGTAGTCTGGCGATCGTAGCACAGGCTGGCTTGTTAGGGCGCTCTTTAAGGCGCTAAAAGCTCTTTCCTTTGTCTCGCCCCAGACGACTGTTTGGGGCTCTGTTTTTCTTAGAGCATCCGTCAGGGGAGCCGCGATATCGGAGTACCTGGGGATGTACCTCTGATAGTAGCCGGCGACACCTAAGAACGACTGAATATCGGTCTTCGTGCGCGGTTGCGGGAAGTCTCGCACAGCGGCCACCTTTATTTCAGAGGGGCGGCGACGACCCTGTCCAATCACGTGACCGAGGTATACAACCTCGGCCTGTGCTAATTGGCACTTGGGAGCTTTGACTGTCAAGCCCGCTTCGCGCAGGCGGGTTAGCACTGCCCGCAAGTGTGCCATATGCTCAGACCAGGATGCGGAGAATATCGCTACGTCGTCTAAATACGGTAAAGCGAATTCTTCCTGTCCTCGCAACACTTTGTCCATGAGGCTTGAAAAGCAGTATGGCGCGTTCTTCAAACCAAAACTCAAAACTTTAGGACGGAATGTTCCCATTGGTGAAATGAACGCCGCATACCTACTAGCCTCTTCTGTAAGTGGAACCTGCCAATAACCCCTGACAAGATCTAGGGTGGAAATAAACTGAGCGCTACTAACTTTCTCAAGGCGCTCCTCGATGTTAGGGATCGGATAAATTTGATCCTTAGTAATGGAATTAAGCCTGCGGTAGTCGACGCAAGGACGAGGTTCCTTGCCCGGTACCTCAACTAAAATCAAAGGGGAGGTATAATCACTCTCACCCGCCTCAATAACACCGAGCTGTAGCATTTTCTTTACCTCAGCCTCCATAATATCGCGCTGGCGGGGTGACACCCGGTACGCCTTGGATCGTACTGGCTCTGGGGAGGTAAGTTCTATGTCATGAGTAAGGACAGAAGTCCTACCAGGCCTCTCAGAGAACTGACCTTGAAACTCTTGTAAGAGTTGGTGTAGTTCGGTTTTCTGCTCAGGCGACAGCGGTGCTTTACTGAGTAAGTCACTAATGACCTGATCAGTGTCTTCCCTGTTCGTAACTGAGCCTAGTCCCGGAAGCTCGACCGGAAGCTCTTCTAACTTTCCCGTGTCGTGCATTTCATCTCCAGTACCTGGTGCCTTCAACGCTACAGGCTCAATTTTATCCAGTTCTGACGTGCTCGGAATATCAGCTTGCTGCGCCTCCGACCCTTTTGCATTGTTCGACAACGTCGGCCCCGCAACTACCGCCTTTGCAGCGAGCTCCCGAACTCCCGGTCTGGTTAAGGCCTGAACGCTAGCCTCACCAAACAAAAGCCCCTTCTCGCGCAGGAGGTGATCGGACCTGTTCGAAAAAAGATACGGGTACTGGGGGGGCAGCCTAGATGACACTACGGCCTCCGTCTCAAGTGCTCCGAAAGGTCCTTCAATAAGCACTTTTGCTACGGGCAGACACACGCTATGAGCTTCCAAGGCTTGCTTGATCCATGCGCACTCGCCCGTGAACATATCGGGTTCTACGTAAGAGGGGTGAACTACATCCATTGTAGCTGCGGAATCACGAAGCACTCGGCACTCTTTCCCGTTCACGAGGAAGTCTCGCATGTAAGGCTCGAGAAGCTTCATGTTCTCGTCAGTGCTACATAATGACAAACACACGACTTCTCTTTTTGTTTCTGGACACTGCGCCGAAAAGTGACCCGGCTTCAGGCACGTATAACACACGCGCGCTTGCCTCGCCTCGAACCGCTTTCTGCGTTCGGCTTCGGCTGCCGCCGTCTCCTTACGTTCGGTCGGACTGCTTTCACTCGCATCCGCACTACGCGTGTCCCCCCTTGCTCTCATGGGTGTGAACTTCGGCCTCTCAGACTTGGAGCCAAATTCACCCTTTTGACCGTCCTTAGCTCCGCGAGCCCGACGCGTCACAAACTCCTCGGCTAGCTCGGCGGCTTTAGCCACTGTACTAACGTCTGGCCTATCCAAGACCCAGTACCGCACGTTCTCAGGTAACCGACTATAAAACTGTTCCAGCCCGAAACACTGCAGAATTTTCTCGTGGTCACCAAACGCTTTCTCTTCTTTGAGCCACTCCTGCATGTTTGACATAAGCCTGTAGGCAAACTCTGTATATGACTCATTTCTGCCTTTTTCATTTTCCCGAAACTTCCGACGGAACGCCTCCGCTGACAGCCTGTACTTTTTTAGCAGACTCGATTTCACTTGGTCGAAATCCTCTGCCTCCTCTCTCTTCAAGCGAGCGACTACGTCGGCCGCCTCGCCGGGTAACAAAGTGAGCAAGCGCTGTGGCCACGTTTCCCGAGAGAACCCCTGCTTCTCGCACGTTCGCTCAAAGTTAACCAGGAACAAACCAATGTCCTCTCCAAGCTTAAACGGCCGCATCAGGTCAGTCATTTTGAACGATACCCGTTCTCCTGCACCGTGTGCCTGACTTCCATTACGAGCGCGTTCCATCTCTACCTCGAGACGCTTCATTTCCAAAGCGTGTTGACGGTCGCGCTCTTCTTTCTCTTTATCTTTTTGCTCTTTACGTTCGCGCTCCTCTTTCTCTTTTTGTTCTTTACGTTCGCGCTCGTTTTTCTCTTTTTCTTTTTGTTCCCTCTCCTCAATCGTCTCAAGGCATTCTGACAGCTCGTCATCCTCAGCCTCCAACTCAAGAATAGCCCTTAGCAGTTCTGGTTTTCTGAGTTTGTCTGAGACATCCAGACCCAACTCTCTTGCAAGCTCCAGCAATTTCGGTTTGCGCAACGACTTCAAATCCATGGCTGCTCCGAATGCTGCTTTCTCTACTGCCTACTATTGTCTTGCCGCAAACTAACCCGGCAGCAACGACAACACAATTACCAGCTCTGTTTCTGACACTAACAAAAGCCTGGCAAAACTCAGAAGAAGAAAGTCCCGCACTCACCAAACCTCGCAGCCAAGAATTCAGCGCAGTCGTTCCGCTGCAGGCAACCAGTCATCACACAGGGCTCGATGCACTGCTCCCGGATGGTCGTTGAGCTGCTCAGCATACAGTTGACCGCATATCTTCGCTGCTGGCCTCCGTTGTCGGGATCCCACCGCTGGCAACCAGTTGTTGCATTTGGGTTGCAAGCCCCAAGGGTAGCGTTGGCCTGGCGGCCTGGGGCAAAGCTGGAAACATCCGAAGGTCCCGCAAAAAAATGAGTCGACTGGCAACAGAACAACTTGTTTATTCTGGCATCGCATAAGAGCAGCCGGTCAGGGCGACCACGTTACTCGAAGGAAGAAATCGAAGTCTCTCCTCGGCGTCCGGGGCAGCGGCGTTTTATACCATCGGAGTCGAGGGCAAGAGGGAACGAGTTGGGAAGAGTCATCCGATACGGCGTCGCTTCAACATGTCCAGACGTGACGGGCGCGTCCGCCAGGCCGGCGCCGGTCAGACCTCCTCGCCTCCCAGTTGGGGAGCTCCTCTCTCCGGCTGCCGCGCTTTGACAAGCGTGGGCAAAACATGCACACACACACACACGCACGCACGACGACACGTGGCACTGAAACCTGCCTGGACACGCTTGGCGGGAGGCGTTGCGGCCGCGATGAACGAAGCCGCGGCGTCCGTTGCATCCGCGCCGGCTATACCGCGCGTTGTAGGCGAGACGTAACAGTGTACTCGGCAGTAAGCGCGAAATAAAGCAGCAACACCCGTTTCGAAACGTGCTGGATGTGCGCATTACTGGCCCCATCAACGGGTTCGTCTTTTGCGCCTTGTATGTCGTCGCAGCCTTTATTACGTACAAGTCTCGCTGTTGCAAAACACGTGGTTAGCTTAGATAAATCGCGTTGCAGTTACATGTCAGTTCCGTGGAAGTTACAGCTCACATCAGTCGTCGCACTACAGCGCCGGAATGCACGGCTGGCTCATGTTTTCCAACCAAAAACCAAACCGCCCAGAGAGGGCGCTGCCTGCGCCTTCACCACGCATGCGCAGAAACTTCTCCGCAAATGGTCAATTCTGAAAAATGTGATGTTCCAAAAGGCTCGGCATGCTTCCACTCCGTAGAGAGTGAGTGTGAGTGGTTTGGGAAGGGGAGGTAGGTGAAGGCAAGTGTGTGAATGCGTGTTCGTGCAGGTGTTTCGTGCTTTATGGCTTTTCTGTCTTTTTTTTAGTTGTGTGCGTTGTCAAGGGCAGCTGTTTTCTGGCATGCATGCGAGCCCCAACAAGGTTGTCGGGAGCACCTGTACATTTTGTTTATTTACACCACTTCAGGTGCTCTGCGCTTTTTTTTCTAAAAAAGGGGCGGAGTGGGTCACAACTGGAACAAAAAGTAACTAGTAACGTGACACCTCACGTTACCGAAAAATGTTAACGTAAGTACGTTACCCGTTACAGTTTCGAATTGGTAATGAGTGTTACTAAGTTACCGAAAAAAGTAACGCGTTACCGACAACACCGCTTAATATCCCGCTGTCGTATGGAAGCAGCTACATTCGCCAGACAGGCAGATGCCTGAGTGACAGGCTACGGAAGCGTCAGATTCTAATCAACAACCATGGCAAGAGCAGTGTTTCTCCGCACTGTAAGAGCTGGAGGCGCCTGCTTCCTTACGACAGTGTCAGCGCACTTGGCCGTAGAGGTGAATGGACGGGCGATATGGTCGGGGAAGCGGGCATTCGGTCTGACAAAGAGCGATGCGTCACCATGCCGTCATTACGTTTATTGCGAGAAGGGAAGGTTTTTTTGGACATGTCGAGCGGCGATTACCTTGCAAGTCCTTGAATGGATTCTTGGTTTTGCTTTTACTGCTGTCAATTTTTCTCTCTTTATGAGTGTTGTGCCTTCTGTCTTCTCTCCTCCTCTCACCTAAGCAGCGTAAAAGTCCGTATCGAAGTCTCCGCTTTGCTAAAATGCAACACAGACTCACCCAAGCATTCAGAATGTTAACTTGGCGACGTACATATATTCGTGCGGTATACGTTCCTGTCCATATCTAGCAATTCTGGACGAGCGCATCTTTCAAAGGGAAGTTGTTTATGAGCGCAATTTTTCCGCATATTGTAATATTCCACTAGAACAATCGACATATCCGGATACCTCCAAACGGGAGGCTGGTAGTTTTTTGCTAATAACGTTTATGATATCACCGAAGACGTTCCCCATTCATTTCATATGGCAACTCTATGCGAGCGAAGGGCAAATTTTAAAATAAAGATTTGGTTAAGCATGTAAGAATGAACCATTACCTTCAATATCTCCATAACAGTACCTTACAATAATTCACAGTTGTCCAGGTATCCTCGATTTGTATAAGTTTACAATTTGCACACACAGTCAACTCTTTTCTAAAATAAGGTGGTTTAGTCTTTCAATCATTTATTATTTAGGCATCAAAACATAATTCCATGTTTTATCGGATGACCTTTGGTCGTCCTTCAGCAGAAGAGAGAAGAATATATATGCGTATCTGCGTCAAAAGCCCCAGGATGACAACCAATGGAATGCAGGATTTTACACTTCACAGAACCAGTCCGTGTGATAACCAGCTTCTGTCACCAGCGTCGCCACATGTATTCTTTATTTCTGTAGAAAGGCCAAACAGCCACCCGTGGCCCACCCTACCGTATAGAAATTAGTTAAACTAGTTTTGTAGTCTCTTTAATATTCACTCGAGCAATGGCGCTACCGTATAAGCTGCGGACGTCGTCACACGTCTGGCCGAGTTAGGTACCAATTTTTTGCAGGTGTTAGAAAATTATAACTTTTATTAAGAAGCGAAACGAGTGCTACATTGGTGAGTTATTCCTACGAACTCATCATTTTTTGCTTACTTCTGTTGTTAAAATAATAACGACAGTAAAAATGTTGATGACTCTCCAGCAACCACCTGGGCCACCAGCTGGAAAGTGGTGAACGCTTCAGACTTTTCGGCTCAATACTGGATGTAAAATAAAGGCCAGGAACAAGTTCAAGCTTATGACACATTTGTGCTAAGATATTTTCGACAGCACTTCCTTTGCTAATATCATTTCCTCCCTCCATTTTTCTTCTATTTACGGAACCTCTCTCGGTGCGGTGAAACCTTGCTGACAGCAGGAACTGCAGAGATATGAAAATCAGCGCATTTCTTTTGACTCAGAACCGGTTCCCGATTCACCACAGCGTATACGCTTTTAAGAAAGGGCGCAGTAGATTAGTATGAAGCTCTGTGACTACGCTAGCGGAGCTTTATCAGCTGAGGCACTGGAGCGACGTCCTTGAAGATGGCGGATTGCCTTCGGAGCAGACCTCGGTTACTATCCAGCCACCATTTCCAAGGCAGCCAACACTCAAGTACAAAGAATCGATAAGGCCGATAAACGTTTCGTCTCGCGCTTGCAAACTCGTCGACACAGATAATGACAGTTCCAACTTCCTCGTTGCAAATGGCTGGTGGGGCTCGTATAACCAGCTTTACCGACAAAAATATAGACAATAAAGGAAAAAGACTCTTCAGTAGCTGTGAGAAAGGAGAAAGGAGAGATAAGGTATGCATTTATTGGTCCGGATGTCGACGGCATTAGCGAAAATTTTTTCTCTGGCGTTAAGAAACATGTGTTTGTCAACATGGACAGCATGGTGCGCAAAACTGCTGACTGACTATGGGTGTCCTTTGGGCTACGGTCCAAAGGGCGACACGGGCATGTTTAATGCTACGAACTTATGTTTGATTCCATTTTTCGTTCATTTTATCCCTCTCCGCACGTGTATGTCAACCGAGTTTTTCTGGTTTACCTCCCTACATTTCCTTTCTTCTGTCTGTCTCTCGCCATGCGTGTAAAAATTACTTAGAATTAGAATAGCCTCGTTCAGTATTCTACGGCTAGAAGGAGGCACACACAGCCCGAGCTGAAATCTCGAATAGGTGTGAAGCACAGCAACTTTGAAGAAAAGAGCCCTATGTCAATAGCTGATCAACATTCTTCACACAAACATCATAATTTCGTGCATATTTCACCTGTCTCGTTCCGTTTACTAAATGGGGGGATCTGGAACAAATGTTAGTACCTGGAGTGAATAAACTTGGTGGCGCGATCCCTCTTATTTGGGCAGATATGCAGCTCGAAGGAAATGAAGTTTCGAAAAAGCTTTTATACAGCGTGATACACGAAATCGAACTTCCTGCGCCGCACGATTAAAAAAATGACTTTACGTGATTGAATTTTTACAGCGACAGCTGTACGGTTTCTGGGAAATCGTATCGTCGTCGTCCGCCCCCCTTATGCCACTACACTCATATATGATACGACGCATACAGTCGCCGCATCAAAATGCAAGGCAAATTTTGGTCTCAACTTCTACTTACGAGCCTTACAGATACAACCCCGGTAGGCCCAACCCTACACCACTAATACCCACACCTACACCCTTTGACTCGCTGCACCCGACCACTCCAACCCTGCCACCCCCACACCTCCACACCCGCCTTATCTCGACTCTATATGGATGGATGACGTCCGTTACGCACGGTCGCAACCGTGTACACCCCTACCCTGTATACACCCCTACCCACAGTCACTAAAAACTACTACTGGTGTCAACATTTCGCACAACCTCGCCTGCCGCTGAAATTCCCACTTCCACCCGGGAAACTTTTTGTTCATGTGAACACGGAATTTTTGCATCGTGTTATCATGGGCGCCTGCGGCGTTAAAATGTATTTCTATGGCATTCAGTGATATATGCTTGTCGACATAGATAACACAAGCATGAAACGAGAGCATAGGGTGTTATCGAGCAGCAGTCGCAGATCCAGCAATCATACCCGAACCCACTCTATCCGTCGCATCTTGGTATTGGCCACTAAAAGCGTCCTGTTTTATTTATTGCACATGGGCGTCACGACACTGCCGTGTAGCTGTAGCTACCTACGCATATCGCAATGTCCGAGAAAACTGCACGTTGCAAGCAGGTAGAGGCAGAAAAATACAGTGCGGGTGTTCTTTGTCCTCACGCGAGTACTGCACAGATATGGGCGCACTTGAGATGTCACGGGGACATACGATCTCATTACTGTGCCCGTCGTCGTCGATAAGAATGTCGGACGGTTTATTGATACGGTGCTTTTCTGTTGGTTCCTTGTTGTTGAATAGGGGTGTGGGTGGCGGTTCACGCCGAGATTCCAGGTTCGTGATTGCCGTTATCTTGCGCCTATTGAAAAGGGCGCCGCTGCGCTTTGGAGAAATCTCTTCTCTATCCGTTTCTCTTCTATCGTTTCCTTCGCTGTAAATATTATTTTTAAGTATATATATATATATATATATATATATATATATATATATATATATATATATATATATATATATATATATATATATATATATATATATATATATATATATATTAAGGAAGCCAACAGTCAACGAAACTAAGGTGCATAGGGGAATGTTTTCTATTTTTTAATTAATTTTAATGCCAATCAATTGGTTTTTTTAAAGAAAATTACTTATAAACCAGCAGAAAAAACAACCATGCCGCCGGTGGGATCCGAACCCACGACCTCCGAATATCGCGTCCGGTGCTCTTACCAACTGAGCTACGGCGACGGCTGTCCAATCTGCTGCTTTCGTGGGTATTTATGTTTTGCGTGTAAGCGAACCTTGAGAGTGTTCACCAGCGCCACCCTCGTCCATAGCGGTGGACGTAGCACGTCCTGTAATACCGCAACTGTGACGTAGAACGTCATCTAACGGTGAGGGCGGAAACTGTGCGAGAGCCCTCTTATACTACCTATGGCATCAAGACTGCCAGAACCGAGACCCCCGTTAAGCTATTAGCAGACAAGGCAAGTGAAATAAGGGGCTCGTTTATCAAACATATTAAGGAAGCCAACAGTCAACGAAACTAAGGTGCATAGGGGAATGTTTTCTATTTTTTAATTAATTTTAATGCCAATCAATTGGTTTTTTTAAAGAAAATTACTTATAAACCAGCAGAAAAAACAACCATGCCGCCGGTGGGATCCGAACCCACGACCTCCGAATATCGCGTCCGGTGCTCTTACCAACTGAGCTACGGCGACGGCTGTCCAATCTGCTGCTTTCGTGGGTATTTATGTTTTGCGTGTAAGCGAACCTTGAGAGTGTTCACCAGCGCCACCCTCGTCCATAGCGGTGGACGTAGCACGTCCTGTAATACCGCAACTGTGACGTAGAACGTCATCTAACGGTGAGGGCGGAAACTGTGCGAGAGCCCTCTTATACTACCTATGGCATCAAGACTGCCAGAACCGAGACCCCCGTTAAGCTATTAGCAGACAAGGCAAGTGAAATAAGGGGCTCGTTTATCAAACATATTAAGGAAGCCAACAGTCAACGAAACTAAGGTGCATAGGGGAATGTTTTCTATTTTTTAATTAATTTTAATGCCAATCAATTGGTTTTTTTAAAGAAAATTACTTATAAACCAGCAGAAAAAACAACCATGCCGCCGGTGGGATCCGAACCCACGACCTCCGAATATCGCGTCCGGTGCTCTTACCAACTGAGCTACGGCGACGGCTGTCCAATCTGCTGCTTTCGTGGGTATTTATGTTTTGCGTGTAAGCGAACCTTGAGAGTGTTCACCAGCGCCACCCTCGTCCATAGCGGTGGACGTAGCACGTCCTGTAATACCGCAACTGTGACGTAGAACGTCATCTAACGGTGAGGGCGGAAACTGTGCGAGAGCCCTCTTATACTACCTATGGCATCAAGACTGCCAGAACCGAGACCCCCGTTAAGCTATTAGCAGACAAGGCAAGTGAAATAAGGGGCTCGTTTATCAAACATATTAAGGAAGCCAACAGTCAACGAAACTAAGGTGCATAGGGGAATGTTTTCTATTTTTTAATTAATTTTAATGCCAATCAATTGGTTTTTTTAAAGAAAATTACTTATAAACCAGCAGAAAAAACAACCATGCCGCCGGTGGGATCCGAACCCACGACCTCCGAATATCGCGTCCGGTGCTCATACACTCTCTGGTGAACACACTCTCTGGTGAACACTCTCAAGGTTCGCTTACACGCAAAACATAAATACCCACGAAAGCAGCAGATTGGACAGCCGTCGCCGTAGCTCAGTTGGTAAGAGCACCGGACGCGATATTCGGAGGTCGTGGGTTCGGATCCCACCGGCGGCATGGTTGTTTTTTCTGCTGGTTTATAAGTAATTTTCTTTAAAAAAACCAATTGATTGGCATTAAAATTAATTAAAAAATAGAAAACATTCCCCTATGCACCTTAGTTTCGTTGACTGTTGGCTTCCTTAATATGTTTGATAAACGAGCCCCTTATTTCACTTGCCTTGTCTGCTAATAGCTTAACGGGGGTCTCGGTTCTGGCAGTCTTGATGCCATAGGTAGTATAAGAGGGCTCTCGCACAGTTTCCGCCCTCACCGTTAGATGACGTTCTACGTCACAGTTGCGGTATTACAGGACGTGCTACGTCCACCGCTATGGACGAGGGTGGCGCTGGTGAACACTCTCAAGGTTCGCTTACACGCAAAACATAAATACCCACGAAAGCAGCAGATTGGACAGCCGTCGCCGTAGCTCAGTTGGTAAGAGCACCGGACGCGATATTCGGAGGTCGTGGGTTCGGATCCCACCGGCGGCATGGTTGTTTTTTCTGCTGGTTTATAAGTAATTTTCTTTAAAAAAACCAATTGATTGGCATTAAAATTAATTAAAAAATAGAAAACATTCCCCTATGCACCTTAGTTTCGTTGACTGTTGGCTTCCTTAATATGTTTGATAAACGAGCCCCTTATTTCACTTGCCTTGTCTGCTAATATATATATATATATATATATATATATATATATATATATATATATATATATATATATATATATATATATATATATACTGCTAATTCCATTTAGGATTGTTGCAGATGAGCAAAATAGGGTTAGTAATAACAGTTCAAAAAATACATCATTTTGGTGAAGATCGTAAAATAGACAACTAATAGTAAGGGTAAAGCAAAGGCACTGCAATTAACTATAGAAATACAACCAAAAATACAACAACGCAGAATAACAATACAACGAACTGTATCATAACCATATCGAAACAAGGCAAATTAATCTCACAATAGGCGTCATGAAAGAAGTTGCATCGCAATAGTTCCGAAAACAACACTGATAGTCTCTGTATACCTGAACAAAGTTAACATTAAAAAGGCACACAGAATAGGAAGCAATATTAGCAACACAGAAAACACACAAAAAAATATTTGCTAATTAAGTACCGAGCTGTTGATAGCAGCGCTGAACTTTCCTAACGATGAGCTGTTAGTGATTGAATGGTTTAGACTGTTCCATTCACGAGTGGCAAACGGAAAAAATGAGTATTTGAAGCAGTCAGTATGGAAAGGGTGCTCGTTAAGTGTATTAGAACGTTTGTGACGCGTCGATCTTGCTATAGTAAGCATATTCAGTAAGTAATAATATATATAATATTTTCAGTAAGTAGTAAATATATTCAGTGTATATATATATATATATATATATATATATATATATATATATATATATATATATATATATATATATATATATATATATATATATATATATATATATATATATATATATATATCACCAGAAATTGAAAAGCATAACAGGATTTAATTCACGACGTTTCGGCTCGAGGACCAGCCTTTTTCGAGTATTCTACAGCATTTGAAACACGCAGCTTTTATAAAGCGTGCGCGAGGTACAAAAGTAGCGTAAAGCACGAGTACAAACAAGTGGAGGGGGGGAAGACCAGGAAGAAAAAAATAAAAAGGAAAGAGAGAATTGATGACAATTTAAAAAGATAAAAAATGAAAAAATATAAAAAACAAAAAGGCATGAGAATAGATTTAAAGCCCGCCACATCACACTTGTCTACCCCTCTATAAACGCATTAGCAGCTAGGACATATATTCCAGAAAGCGTCAGGAGAACTTCTGGATAATGTAATCGAACCTGATAAGGCTTGTCTGGACGCTTTAAGGCTCAAGGAAGCTCAGCTACGCAAAAAAGTTCTTCTGACTTATCTCGAAAACGCACTTTTAGAGCTGTTTCTAAACAAGAAACAGCGTTCACACCTAATTCAGAGGGAGAAGAACTTCCTTCGAAATGGGGTTCCCCTGCCGCCCTATTCATCAGATTTATAAATTTGTCCGCTTCTTTCAACCTGTAGTCCAACCTCTGCATCAGATATAAAAATCAGTTCACCCGCTTCAGGCTGATGCCAAACAACCTTAACAGTCACCAAATTTACACAGAACAATGTTGTAAATCTCTCGTCGGTATCTTTTTCACACGATGAGTACATGGAGCTGTCGAAGGGCCCCAACTTCTGCCCTACCATCGCTATAATTAATGAACTTCAACTTTATAAAGCTCTGGATAATTTCTCCCGAAACCATAGGCTGAGGGAATACTACCACGATCGCCACCAAAAATCAGATCCTGGTCCAAAACATCAATCTATTACTCATTGGACACCGCCTCCGCAGCGCGATAAGTGACTAGATTTATACATAAAGGCGATACAAAAGGATATCCTTTCCGAATTTCAAAAACGACGCTCATACCACCCGAATCTTACAATGCTTGAACGCAATGCGTTGCAGGCTCTCAGCAGCCGATCTGACATTGTAATAAAACCAGCGGATAAAGGTGGAGCCACCGTAGTTATGGATGAAAAGGACTACCTTGATGAGGCCCAAAGGCAATTAAGCAATTCCTCATTTTGCAAGGCTCTTCCTATTTATCCCACGCCAGAGCATAATAAGAAGCTTTCAGAATCTATTTTAAGTCTGGCAAAAAAAGAAGAAAACTCGGGACAAGATCGCACAAGCTCTAACTCCGTTACTTTCAAGTCCTCGACGTTTTTATCTTCTTCCAAAAATTCATAAAGAAAGCAATCCGGAATGCAATTGGAACCGTTACTGAAAACATTTCGAGTTATGTCGACAGGCTCATCAGGGATATCCATTCCTTATATCCTTCCTATGTTAAGGACATCACCCATTCTTTGAGTGAAATTCTCGACTTATTCATTCCAGATGATTCCCTACTACTCACCCTGGACGTCGCTTCGCTGTAGACCAACATACCGCATGGTGATGGCCAAACAAACGTTTGACAGCAGCACACTTGCAGAGCTGTTGTAACTGATACTTCAGTTAAGCAACTTTGAGTTTAATGGCCAGCACTACGTGCAATTCAGCTGAACGTCAATGGGAACAAATATTGGACCAAATTACGCTAATATATTCATGGCTGTACATGAGACGAAATGCCTCAACTGTTCTCCATATGAACCAGTATTTTACAGAAGATTCATCGATGACATATTTATGGTCTGGACACAAGGTGAAGAAAAACTCACTGAGTTTATTTCCGACTTCAACAGCGCTCACCCTAACATATCGTTTTCCTCGTCGCATTCAGCCTCGACAATGAATTTTCTTGATGTCCAGGTGACCGTCACAGAAAACAAACTTGAGACAACAGTCTACAGAAAACCCACAGACCGGCCCCAGTACTCACACTATCAGAGCAGTCACACTCGACACTGTAAAACCTCCATCGCTACGTTTCCGTAGGATTTGCTCTAAAGAAGGCGACTTTGAATCAAACTGCGAGCAACTCCGTGTGGACCTAGCACGACAGAGGCACCCATTGTCAGTCATCGACGATTCAGTCAAGAATGCTTTAAAGCATGACCGGTGCGAACTCATAAATGGCAAAAAGCAGCCACGCCCGGACTATCAAGTCAATCTTGTCCTTACACATTCGGCATCAATGCCCAATGCTAACGCAGTTCGTAAGAAACGCCACAACATCCTTCTACAGAGCGAAATGATGAAAGAAGTTATTCTTGCTCCCCCACGTGTTGTGTATAGGCGTGCAAGGAACATCTGTGATATGATAACATCGTCTACAATCGGCAACCGCAGCTTCAGAGGATCCGCGCCATGCAATAAACCTAGGTGCAAACTCTGTCCGATGATGACAACAACTGCTAGTGCTAAAAGCACAGCGTCATCATTCTCATTTCACATAAAAGGTAACTTCTCATGCGACAGCGCTAATGTGCACCTACTGGAATGTGGCACCTGTAAAGCTCAGTACGTGGGGAAAACAGTAACACGTACCGTTCAGAATTCGCATCAACAACCAAAGATCACATGTGAGGACGCAGTCAAATCTCCTACTTTCAAAACACGCCAACAACCTTGGGCACCCATTCGATAACTTTGCAGCTATTGTACGCCAATCGGGGTTCAAAACACATTATGACCGCAAGAGCAGTGAATCGTACCTGATTCACAAATTTAACACACTCTCGAGCGGTATTAACGAAACAGTAGGCCGGCTATCATGCTTACACACTTAATAGATGCAACTAAATAATCATCAAAGACATGTTGGGAGCAGCGACAGACAGAACGGGCGTCAGAATGCATAGCAAGCATAGCTTCCGACGTGTTTTCTTTCTTTTTGCTATGTCACTCGCATTGTCCCGCAAATACTGTTAGTTTATTTTTCTCTTCTTTATTTATTGTAATATTGTATTGTCACGCATTGTATTATAATGTCACACATTTACTGTTAATTTTTCCCGCCCCTTCTTTTGCCACCTTTTTATTGTCATTTTTGCTTCATGTCCGTCTTCACTTCATACATTGAAGAACTGTCATGCTGTTCCGCGCGTGGTCACGGCAGTGACCATTACATTTGTTTTTTACCCTGAATATTATTGCAGTTTCATTTGTCTTGCGGTAGATTGTGCTTGTGACTCATTGCAGTTCGTTTCTGGTGTTGGATTTATTGTTAGACTTGTGTCATTGTGTCCTTATGTTTCATCTTTCCTCTGCTTGTTCTGTGTTATAAGTCGCACTGCTCTGAGCAGTTCCCTATCCTGGGGGTGGGGGGGGGGGGGGGGGGGGGGTGTTTCCTATCCTTCTGTAGCCCAGTCTTGTGTCGCAATTTTCCCTTTCCTGTATTTCCTTGTGTCTCTCTTCATCCTTCTTCCTCCCTTTTCCGGTCATTCCGATCTTTAGCGGTGTGTGGTGAGGACGCCCAGAGTATCAGTAAACCGTAAATAACAACAAAATACATCGGAGGGGAAGCAGAAAGCGTTGGGATGCTGTATGCGTTTCCGTTTTTGGGGCGAAATCACGTGCAAGTTTTGTCGGTGCCTAGCGACGCTACTGAGTACATATAAAACATACGATAACCCAGTATTTCAGGTCTTCATAACCGGAAGGGCATTTGCACACCAACCAGGCAAAACTGCGCAGTTGACGGACGGCGCGCGTGACCCGTCGCGACAGTCATTAAGCCTGTCATGCGTAATTTTGGTTCATGGCTATCCACTGACCCTTTACAGGGGCTCTTTGGCTTTGGGGCTGGCCAGCCCCTACGCAGCGTCCTATTATGTAGCGCTTCTGCGCGTGAGAGCTTCAGTACACGGCCTTTTTTGTGTTGTAATTGTTTTGCTTTACGCCCCTGTAAGGTACTGCATTGACCAAGAAGTTTGGCAGAAGAGCTCTACATTGTACTCCACAGTTGCCTTCCACGACGTCTCTCGACGACGACGGACGAAAAAAGTTGGCGGTGCTTTAGCTCTGGTTTAACCTGGAGTGACGCGATAGCTACAGCTGGCCAAGTGGAACTCGCCCAGTTGAATTGCAAAGTCAGTCTTTCGCCGCTCCGTTTCTCTGGGCGTTCCTTCTTCATCTTCGTCCCACTTGACACGGCGCATGCGCACAGCTGTTGCAGCTCGGTTTCGTCGGCGTGCCGCGCCGCCGGCAGGAGCAGCTGCTCCGCATCACGTGACGTGGCTGCTCACGTGACCAAGCACTTGAAGAACCACGTGACCAGACACGGCGCCGCCCTGCTGGCAGCTGCTCCACACCACGCCACCAACCAGGTGACAGCGTGGCGGCTACGGCGCCGCCACCTCCACGTCGAAGGCTCGAAATGCTACCGTAATGTAGCTATCGCTACAAAAGGCTAAAAACAATATGAACTTCGACCGGAATTTTAGCGCATGCGTAAGCAGCTTGACGTATTCTGCACTTCTGTCAAAAGCAACGCATGACACGGCGATCACGCTGAGACGCCCGTTGTGTACATTAAATGGCATCGGTGCAGTCTCCAATAGGGACTGCAATTATTGGTTCGGTGAAGGGTGGCATCTCATCCTTGGCACTATGTTAGCGCGGACCTGGACCTCCGAAAGAACTATAAGCTTGGCCTCTAACCTTAGTACATGCTAGCAGTGGTTATGGTGACATTAAAAAATTTTACGCCTCGGCGAAGCAGGTGCCTTTACTCTTTTACTGCACCAGGTGAAGTCACGTTCCCCTGGGCTCCCCCGCAAAGCAAAACACTTCACTACGGCGGCTGGCGGAAGTTGGGTGCAGCGCTGATGAACTTCATTGTAGACCTTATGCCCTGCATTCGACCCGACACAATCACCAGCTCTTCACGGCACGGAGACAAAGGTCTTTCTCCTTCCCTTTCCTGTCTAGCCTTGGCTACACAGCTACAGAAAGCTTGATACGGCTGCTTTTCATCCCCCGTCGCGAAGAAGTAGCTTAGGAAAACTCCAGCAGCGCAATGCAGGAGCGAGACTTGTGGCATTATCCAGACTGCACAACTCTCCAGCGCTGCACCTAATTTCTTAAAAAAAAAAAAAAACGGTACGGCGGCCATGGCGAAGGAGTTCACTCGTGCAGAGAAGCTGGCTCCCAGATTTCTGCAACACACCTGTTCCGTTCCGCGGGCAAGTTTGGTTAGCAACAAATACTTCGAGTGGACAACTCTCGTTTCAAAGATTTGGGCTTTTGCTACCTGGACGAAGAAGGCGAAGTTATTTACACAAAACTGGGCTTGTGGTGAACTTCCATTATCAAAAATATGAACACAGCAAAACCAGGTGATATGCTTTCAGAAGTCACCTACACGCCAAAAGAAAAATTTTTTTGCTGGTTTTGTTGCGCTTGCTAGATGCGGTTTCAATGCGTCTTGCGATAAATTCAAATCTCCAGGTGTAAAAAATCAATTCTTATTTCATTAGAATCACTAAGCCAAAACACAGAAAACAACTCAATGACAGAATAAAAACTGCGAGTTTAATAACAACAAAGCCAACGAGCATACGCAACGATTCTGTACAAAACCATTTTCGAACAG
Source organism: Amblyomma americanum (assembly GCF_052857255.1). Lineage (NCBI taxonomy): Eukaryota > Metazoa > Arthropoda > Arachnida > Ixodida > Ixodidae > Amblyomma > Amblyomma americanum. Next base: position 106,400,318 of record NC_135498.1, read on the forward strand.
AAAAGTTTATAACGCATTGTTTTTTCATATATTGTAATATTTCACTATAAGAATCAATATATCCGCGGATCTGCCTACTACAGGCTTGCATTTTTTTTTTTGGTATTAACGTTTTTGCTCTCTTCATAAGCGTTCCCCATTGGTTTTCTATGGCAGCCTTAACTGCTCGGTGTGAGCCATGGGAAAAAAAATTTAAAGAAAGGTTTTGCTACGCAGCTGAAGAATGGACCATTACCTTCAACATTTCAATAGCAGTACCTTACAATATTCCAATACTCAAAATTTTTGTCCCAAAATGTTGGACATGGACTTCTGAGAGAATCTCCGCATCTGATGTTATTCGTTTTTACTTATTCAGTTGAAATAATGAACATCAGGTTTGCATTGTGAAATGTCTTTCAGGCGCTATAGCCTTTGTGTGCAAGGTGAAAAGGAAAAGAATGGGAATCAAGAAAGTGGCGTTACATTAATTGGGGGCGTGTGTGTGTTCTAACCACGGCCGGCTTTATTGCTGGTTCTAACCAAGCACTATGTATGCCGTAGACAAAGACCGCATGAGCGACCTAGTTTTTTTGTATTTTTTTACTACACGTTATGAGCTTATATACTAAAAAAGCCTTTACGGCACGCAGTACATAAGGGTTAAGGGAGCATTACCAGTTCATCTCAAGAGAGAAGGTGAGCATTAAAGCATAAACTAATTTCTGAGCCCGCGCGTCGCAGAACAGCGCATAGCAAGAGGTCGATAAATAGTTCCCTATCCCACACTCCTTTATTCAACACTGCCCTCTCGTTACAACGAAAAAAAGTCGCAAAAAATGTCGAGCAGGAATAGAAAACTCGTAACTTAGTCAAGGGTTTGACAGAATCCTGTGTGAGGGGAAGCATGGTGATTCATGAAAACATACGCTCGTCAAAATGAAGGTTTTAAAACATGATATTTATGATTGTATTACGATTATATTACGTCAGACCTTAGCTGGCATGCGCACATTCAGCACATCACTAACAAAGCTAATCGCATGCTCGGATATCTGAGATGTAACTTTTACGCAGCCGCAACTAACATCAAACTTCTACTCTATACGACACTCGTACGTTCACAACTAGAATATGCTTCATCAATCTGCGACCCTGGTGTTAAGAGTTTGAGCGACCTACTGGAGATGGTACAACACAAATCAGCACGGTTTATTCTCTCTGACTCTCGGCGTACATCAAGCGTAACCGATATGAAAACAACCCTAGGCCTATCTTCACTTGCATCACGACGGAAAATTGCACGCCTGTGCCTTTTTCACAAAATATTTCATCATGAGTCTATTCGCTACGCGTTACTTCTTCCCCCTTCATATATTTCACGCCGCACAGAACACATGCATAAGGTAGGCATTTCTATATGCAAAACTAAAAACATTCTCGGATTCTTTTATTCCTCGCACGTCATATGACTGGAACCACCTTCCTTCCTCAGTTGCCACAATTCCTGACCCTGTATTGTTTAGGTCTGCTGTTACCGCTTCTATTGAATGATATATTGTGTTGATCACTTATTCTAACTTATCTATGTTGTGATAATTTATTTTTCTCTCCTGTTGTTTGTATTTTAAGTGTTATGTATTACCCACTCCCCTCCTTAATGCTTTGTCCTGAGGGTAAAATAAATAAATAAATAAATAAATAAATAAATAAAATCATACGGAACAAGGGAACCAAAATGTTACGTTTTAAAGCATTTCATTTCGGCGAATAAATGTTTTCTTGAATCACAAAACTCGCAACCCAGTATGCAGCTCAACGTGGCACACATATGTACACAAAAACAGCCTCAGTCGCATGCGCACGGCTCCGTCCTTGTCGCCTTCCAGACGCGGCGATGAAACTGAGGCCAAAAACAGCGAGGAGGCGGAACATATAGTAGCACACTCGAGTTTCACACAATCGCTGCCCCCTTCCACGGCTTCAAGTGCTTTCGAGTAGATACGGGCTGACGCTCCTCTGTGGCGACCGGCAAAGAGGCAGCAGCACCGATAGGCGATACACTCACACTGGACACTTGTTTACCGCCAGATTAGAGCAGAAGACGCCCCCCTCGACCGCGAATGCATGGCGCGTCGTCTGTGCAGCTCGTGAGAGATACACATTCGGCGCTCTCGACGAGCCCACACCACTGTGTAAAGGCACCGCTCTTGCTTCACGGTCCAGCGTCAGTAAAGAAAGAGGTGTGTGCGCGACGTCGATGAGGGAAACCCTGCCGATAACGGTCGACGCGTATCGAGCACGTATGCTCGTATTTACAATTGCGCTGAAGAGTGTACTTGACGCAGTAGATCTACTGCGTGCTGTTTTTGTGGCGATAGCTACATTACGCTAGCGATTACGATAGCGATGGCATTTCGAGCTTTCAGCGGGGCCACCCCGTGGCCACCGTGGCGGCGCCGTTGGTCACGTGGGTTGATCACGTGGTGCGGCCGTTGGTCACGTGGTGCGGAGCAGCTGCTGCTGCCGGCGGCGCGGCGCGCAACAGCTGCAACATCTGTGCGCATGCGCCGTGTCAAGTGGGACGAAGATGATGGAACGCCAAGCGAAACGAAGCGGTGAAAGACTGACAGTTTGCAATTCGGCTGAGCGAGTTCCACTCGGCCAGCTGTGGCTATCGCGTCACTCCAGGTTTAACCAGAGCTAAACCTCCGCCAATTTTGTTATTTTGGTGCGGCTTGTTTGCATAGCGCGATTAGCCGGGAAAGAATGTGGAATTATCGCGTCGAGAATCCAACCCCGTCTCAATCTGTTCAGTGCGGTAGACTAAATTCTTTCAGACAATGCGTACGCTGCACTGTATCATTCTTGTCATTTTACATATCTGTTTGTTCGCATGAAATGCAGCTAGCATTCCATATATTCTTTAATGTGTTGCACCGAACCCTTTGCTGTAAAAAGTTATTTTGTCTACACATTGTTTTGAAAAGCTGTACAGTCAGCTTCAATGCGGCCAAAAAAAAAGAAAAAGGGCTGAACGAAGTACTGCATGGGGCCTTCAAGAGGGCAGATTTTAGCGGAAAGTTCCATTTTATGCGAGCGCGACCTATTTAACAGAATTCGGGGACATGCTTCAAGAATGCATCTTATGCACAAATACGCCATAACGCTTAAATCTATTTAAGCTTCGCTTTCGTGGTTTACTTCATTGTTATATCCATGGCACCAAAAACCGCACTTGCACACGGGTAAAAGGCGTACGGAATATTGGTTGCATACGGCTCATTACAACAGGTTGTTGGCAGCCTTCCTCGTATGCAAGACGCGCGGGGCTCGACCCTCGGCGCCACTATAGGTGCCCATTGGTTCGCCTGGACTTCTCAGGGCGGAAATGCTCACCAACTCGGGCAAACGAGAATTCTGATCTTGCAAAATTTGTCTTGGACCTCACCTTTCGTAGACCAAAATACCTTGTCCATGGCGCTCTTTGGACAAAGCTGTCCTGACATCATTAAAACTCATTATCATCTTGGAAGTCTATAATGAAGTGATTCGCGAGCGATGTTTCACAAATCGTAACTAAGTCCGAATCTATAGACATTTGCAATATGAGGGCTCCCTGGGCGCTGCCATATTGTTCATTGAGCTGTCCTGAGCACCTCGCGCTAGCACGGTGGAAGTGGCGGTGGAACCGGTTTCGGACAGTCCAGAGAGGAGGCGTTTCGGCTACCCCCTCGCTCGATGCAAAGGTCTGTAGGCATAGCAAGCCTTGGATCGGTGACTTATAGGAGGGGTGCAGCCTTATATCCACAATGGCATTTTTTTACTTTATTCGCAGACGAAAAGATGGTCAGTTTAGCCTTGTTGTTTAATAACTTATTTTACGGTAGTGAGGCCGGGCCCTCGCCCCCCTTAAGAGTTTGCGCCAGGCCTCCTCGGGTATTGGAGGCCTTTTGCTTGACCGGCACAAAAGATCTCCCGGTTGCGGTAATTTCTTCGCACAGCTGGCAACTTCTTGGTGGGGTGGGGGCATATGAGAACAATTGGCTATTTTAGGAAATAGACCTCTCCAAGCCTCCGTCATCAGCGCACGAGCCCGATGGGCAAAACATGCGCGCACCGGGAGAAGAAAGGCCGCAAGGCATCTCGAATCGCGGAGCAAAGGCGGCTGCGGAGCGCTGGACAGCAGCAAGAAACCGGTTCAGAACCGAAAGTGAAAAACAGATCACGACAGGTGCGGTCATAGATAGGGGGCAATGCCATGTGAATCATATGAGAGCACGAAGCACTTCGAGGAGACCGGGCGCGGAAGCCAGTGGGGACACGTTCCCGTCGGCGCGCCCGGAACCACTTTCGTCTGGCACATGTATGTTATTCTTACACCGTGGTCTGGCACCAGTGACATATCCCTCTCGGACTTCGCCTCCCGTGTGAATGCGGGGAGGGGGGACTTCGCCAACACCCTGTAGAGAATTTTAGAGGGTGTTGGCTTCGCCGACCATTGCTGTCATGCACTCCCTCTCGTCTCCAAGTCCCCCATATGAATCCTGCTCACGGAGAATAGCGTGGCGCCAGTGCGCAGGAGCAGGACAATGTTTTAAGGGGTGAGAACTAAAGCCCCTCCATAGACTAATTAGTCTATGGAGGGGCTTTAGTAAGAACGGGTGCTGCATGGTCGATTGCTCACCCCTCCCCTCCAACCCTTCTCCCTGGGGGACTGGAGAATAGATAGTGGATGACGCGGCACTTTGTCACCTTGCGGATGATGATGGCATGCGCCCCGCTATGGTACACGCTTGCGCTGTTGTCAAAAGTAAAGTTGTTAGTACCCGTGGGCAACTTCCTTGTACTACTGCACATATCATTGGGCACCCGCAGGTGGTGGACCGTCCTTCATCAGGGTTAAGTCGACTTAACCCTGATGAAGGACGGTCCACCGTCTGAAACCGTTGGTGAATAAACCTAGATAACCGAATCAGTTGTGAGACAGAGAGAGAGAGACCGGACGCGTTCGGAGGTCGTGGGTGTTCGGATCCCACCTGCGGCATGGTTGTTTTTACTGCTGCTTTACAAGTAATTTTCTTTAAGCGATAGATTAAGTATTATTATCCCAGTGATAAGCAAAACACATAAAAAAACTAAACATTCCCCTATGCACCTTGCTTTCGGTGAAACGTCATCACAAATAAACGTCATCACATCCGCGCATACTTGACGGGACACGCGGAAGCTATGGAAGCTCAAGCCACGAAACATTACCGCGGGAGGTTATCCACGTGGTGCATTGATTTGAGCCCGCGGGAGAAGTGAAAGCTAAACATTTTGACAGACTTGCCTGTCTGGTTGGGTTTGAAGACTTATAATAAACTGCACATCTCCAACCAAAATTTTAACTTTAACCCAACGTTTCGAAGCCGACTCGGTTCCTTCATCAGGGGTGACTGAGGGCAGTAGCTAGAGTCTTAAGTATGGAGGGGAGGGGAGGGGGGCTGAAAAGAACGACAGCTGTGTCGCGAAAGGCGCGGGGGAGGGGAGCTTAGGCTGTTAGTCACGCTGGCGCACTGCAGGGAGGTGCTGAATGGCGACTTTTTTTCGTTGCGTTGAAGAGCGAAGTCGCTGGGCATATACTGGGGGCAGGTTTCCTTTTGTGCGGTTGATATTGTTCGGGGTTGGTTTGGATTAGAGTCACTATTTTTTATTAGAGTCACTAAGTCTTTATTTAGTGACTCTAGTTTGGATATGCCAGGATTCCAGAAGGAGCCTCTTGTGGTAATTTGTTTCGGTTCCGAGGGTGCGGGTTTCTTCGAAGTTGATTCTATGGTCTGAGTCCTCGGAATGTTCGGCTACTGGATTGCGCTCTCCTGCGAATTTGCGGATGCCGTTCTTATGTTGCCGAATTCTTTCTTTGAAATTTTTGGTTTCGCCGATGTAGCTTGCGTCGCAGTCGGCGCATGGAATTTGGTAGACAATGCCTTTGGCTCTTTCTCTCGGCGGCCGGCCTTTGGGAACAGGTAGGCAAGGCGCAACAGTGTTTGTGGGCTTGCGCGCAACCTGGAGACCGGAGTGGTAGCGGAGCAAGAGCAATGCTGACGCCCTTGGAGTTGGGCTGCAGTAAAGCTTTCGGTCGCTTCTGACCGTCTTCGTAAGCCAGGAAACCCACGGCACCGTTTCATGTGCAGCTTACAGACTCCTCAGATATTCATGAGCCTCCTCGCCCGAGGCACGCTTGCGGAAAACACCAAATCAGCTTCCCCGCACGGGAAGAAGGTTCTTCGCCATGGCTGAAAGGGCCGCCTTCTAAATAGAAATTATAAGTGCAGAGCTGATGTTCCATCGCACCAAGTATACCTATGTACGCCGAGCTTGTGCCAAGGGCAATGGACCACTCTTGGGAGGGTTGGTTTCACTGGAAGCATGAATTTTCTCTGATTTTTTTCATTGAAAAATGCGGATCAGTATAGTTTCATATGCAAAATGTCCCGCTAGGGGGGAGGGGAGGGGGACCGCCCTCTCTGTTGCGCCTTAAATCTGCCCTGGTGTATGCGAACTTGTTGTGTGGCAGTATGTCAGTGCTGCCCTTAATCTTCGGCCCAAGGATGCCGTCGTACCGGCCTGTGTGATATAGTGCGAGGCAAGGACGCGGAGAGTCCGCGTGCAGATATGCTTGCAGCCAGAATACTGAACCATTGCTCCTCATTCCGTCCCAAGAACACGCCCTTCTCCATGGGTGGGGGGTGGGGGGAGCTTCTCGTGGTACAAAGGAAACCGACTTGGAAGGTTTTCAGCAGTAGAGTAAACACGGGCCGTGCGCATATAACTGTTAACGGAATTCGGATGTGGCGACTAAATGAATGATTACATCTGCCCTAAATGGCCGGGTAGCGCTCCGTCGAATGTACAGTCGGCTACAAAAGTTTACGAGATGCTTGATCGCTGCTGTATATTTGTTGTTGCTCTGCTCTACAACCCAGCCGTAATTAGAATACTGGCACCAGCGGATGGAGTGCCCTTATGCTTGCAGGCTTTCCAAGAGGTTAGTTGGCGTGGCACTGGAAGGTTTTTTTTCTGCACGACTGCGTCCCACAAACTTTTGCGGCCGAGATTACATGAACCTTCGATACTATGTTTAAAATAATAGTTTAGATGGCCTGTGTCTGCATCGAGTTCCGCGTAGAGATTGCATCCATGATAGAGTTTTTATCGTATCCTGCATAATAAGGCAGTTCGCACTTACATCGAACACGCCGGCCCTCCATTCTCCGGTTTGTTGAACAAGTGTTCTCGTGTTTGACTCTGTGTGCGCAACGCTTGGACGACCAAACCATAAGGGTGGCATTCTTTTCTTTTAGTGAAGTCCCTGCCTCTCGAAATACCTGCGTCAGTTCTGTCGCTCTATTCTAAAGGTCACGAAACTCACTCTATCTGTCTGCAAGGCGCTCCCTTGACGGTAAATAAAGGTGCTCATGTTTCACAGAGCAAAAGTTGTGGTGAAGCGGCAACCTATTTTGATTCGGCAAATCTATATGAATTTCATGAGGTCGTGCGCAATTTCTTGGTGGAAATTTCTTAGCGCGCCAAAAGTTGAAAGAAGGAATGTAATATGTGACTTTCAGAATAGAAGCATTCCTGTGAGGACGCACAATAGCGAAAATTTTACTAACTTAGCATAATTATTAAACGCTGTTTCGACATACAGGTATAGGATTTTACTACTTAATTCAAGCGAATTTTAAATACTTATCGATTAACTTTCGAATCATTTTGCAATGATATACTTCGAGGAAGTCGAAATATGAGTCGCCGTTTTCTGCAACAAAATTCATACTATCAGCGCTCGTGATTTCTGCAAAAATACAAATTCCCTGCTCCGGGTTATTAGACGTCTCAATTTTAAAACCTGCACATATTATTCGGCTCCTTTGCAACGCAGTGTTTATGCGAGATATATAAAAATTTGGAGGTATTTTGTACAAAAAAAATTGCAGAGCTAAATGAGAGCTTCCTAATTTCCAGCTTGCCGTAATATATTCCGTGCTTTCGACAACCTCACAAATGCCGTCACTTCAAAACCACTCACAGAGCGATCGGCAGAATGTTACTTTTCGCTAAGATGCTCGGAAGGAGTGCGACAGCAAGAACCTGTTTTTAGTCAGGGTTTCTTTATTCTGCCGCTTCGTCGCCGCCTTGCTTCTGGCGTTCTACCAGTTTTTATATATATAAAGTTCTTCACTGAAAGAGTCCAGCCGTCTGGAGATATATCCTTCATCATCGTGCTTTAAGATATATATTATTTTGTTTCCTTCGAAGGAAACTTTCTCAGCATCCGCGGTGTGAATTCAGAGCATCTAAAGTTAGCTAGAACACTTGTTTATGCTTGTCTCTCTATAATCTTGCCGTTTTATTTTATACAGCGGCAGCTAAATATGGCACATTCGGTGAAAGCTCGCGTCATCAGGTACATCTGATAGTCTAGCTCCATTGAAGGGGGTCTCAAGAGATTCGAGCAAAGGGGGGAGAGGGAAAGCGACAGGCGGCCTGCTTTACACATCGATTTATACAAAGGAGATAACTCATTTTTTAAAGGTCGTTGTTCAGTTTATGACACATGCACGAAACAAGAGATCTCCACGCTCTGCCACGGAGCTCGTTGTCTGTTGTAGCCTTGGAGCTGAGTGGCCAGCTCTGGACTGACTCATGGCGGGAGGGCGCGGGTTTCTATTTTTCTTCCAGGCTTTGTGTAGTGCTGCAAGCTTTTTATTTTTTTCCGTCCCGGGTTTTCTAAAACATGTTAATCCTCCGCACCAAAAATCATGTTGACGTTTTTAAATGACAGAGAAGAAATGTCCCCACCACTCAAGTCAATAAGAATAAAAAATGGGTGCCTGTTTCGGGTTCATGCAGTCCCTACATTCTAGCGCGCGTGAGGGGGGGGTCTGAGATCTCCTGTCTATACAGGTAGGGAGGTCTGAGACCCGCCGAGACCCACCTGGCTTTAAGAACTGCATGCATCCACGAGGGGTGGTGTCGCTCCCCTTGATGGTGCGGCACCATCCCTCGTTCGCACTGTTTGCATTTCATCCCTCACTGGTATTTCGCAGCAGCCCGGCTTTCACTGGAATTCGCATTGCGACAAGGGTAAATGTCCCGTGAGAATTTTTTTTTCCCTTAGTCCTGTGTATGTGGGCATCCAAAACAATGTCCGAAATGAGAGATGAGCGACTGACACATAGCGTTTTTAGCGCGAGTCACAGCTGCGCGGCCAGATCGAGCATGCGCTGCGAGTGGCTTCGGCAAAACGCGAAAGCCTGTGCCTGGACATAAGCAGCTGCCGGAATCCTTTCAATGTGCGCAGCCTTGAGATTCTAGTTACGCGAACCGCACGGACCTCCGGGCAGGAAATGAAAGAGCCGGTTTGTCGCTTGCTCACAGCTGACAAGGCATTGTTGAATACACGCGCATGAGAATGCTGTATCCATACGCACACAGCTCTGTGAAACCACGCGGCCCTTTGTATTTCGTAACTGGCGGGATTTCTCCAAATCCAGGAAAAGAGAACCATGTGAAAGGTTAGCTTGCTGCAGGAAACTCGATCGGGTGTTTCTGAACGTGCTCAACGCTCATTGTTGTACTCTCGAATCATATACTTCTTTGAAATAAATATTAAACGAGTGGACACAGATGAAGTGGACGCAAAGGACGCCAAGTTTCGCAACACAGCTGCTAACTATACATGTGTCGTTGATTTCATCCTTTGCGATGTGCCCACTTTTTTTTTTACGCTTACTTGTTGAAGTTATGTGAAATGCCTGGTAGGTATCTCTGCTCTTAATTATATTTTTTAATTAAACGTTATGCTTATACTTAGACCACGAACGCTTAACAAGGGGGCACAAAATTCTGCATGGTTCGAGCTCGAACAGTATGAATGATAATTCAGCAGCGCACAACTGAAGCAGCAGTAGTTCTTCAGTATTTGATCACCTGACTTTCCTTCCACTCATTGTTCTCGCGCATCAGAATGATATGTGGTGCGTCGATTACTAGTGTCTCAGTGGCTATTTCGTTCTGCTACTGAGCACAAAGTCGCTGGTTCGAAACCCATCGAGGAGGCATGCGATATGGAAAAAAGTTCCTGAAATTGCAGTTGAAATAACCTCTGGATGGCGGAATTTATCCGAAACTGTCCACATCAGCATAGCTTCTCCTTCGTCTTTGGTCTTTTTGATTCATTCATTAGTTATACTGTAGTCGACTCCAGTCCGCGAGTAGATGGGTAGGAAAAATATTCAGTGAAATATTTACTGCGAGTTTTTCGAGCATTTCATTGCTGCTTATTAGCTAAGAACTAATTACACTAGCGAGATAGTATGGGATATTAAGCTAGCTGCCTCGTAAAAGCCTCATTTTAACCGCAGCTGTGAATAACTGCAGTAGACGCTTCTATTAGTTACATCCGCCACCGCATCATTTAATCTGCAGCTATGTGCAGCTCTATACAGCTTCAGTAAATGTACGAGCGAGCTATGATCTGGCTAGCGCTTGTGCGTGACGTCACTTTAAAAGACAGGCCAAGAGGATCAAACATGGTCGCATACAAGCGAAGAACAAATAGTGCGAAATCGCTCTTTCTGAGTGCACTAAGGAATGTGTTTTAAAACGCGCGGGCCAACGGCCGATAAACCACGACTACAAATGCAGCCGGCCAGCAACACACGGTAGTCCGTTTAAGTGGCGAAGTGATACTGCGGAAACGACCTTGGCATGGAAAAGTTCAAACAATTTTTTTGCTGCCTACATAAGTTCCTAACGCTATAACCATTCTAATTAAAATTTGTATTGCGAATTTTTAAGGATAAATTTGGTGAATTTTGTAGTCACAAAGCGCGATTCGTTTATTTAACGTACTACTTTCTTACGCGCATGACACTCTTGAGCCGCGACGAGGCTTGCTCTAAAAGCAGACGAATTTGTGCCTTCGCTAGACGTGCAGTAGACGGCAAGCGTGTGACGGAACATTTCCGCTCTTTCAACACTGGCTCGCTTCGACTCGCTCCTCTAATATGGCATCCAGCGTTCTCCACCGATGCCGGATTCACCGGCTAACGAAGGTGCAGAAGCGGCTTCAACTAGTCTGCGCATCGAGGTGAGGTGGCATCGGGCAAGCCCGCCGTGCTTTAAAGAAACATTTAAGCCTACGCGCACGATTTTGCTAGTCGAAGCTGGTGTGTTGCGGAATCCTTTGTATTACGCTCTTTGCGGATGGACGGGGGGGGCCTTTTCGTTTCCGATTTTTTTCTCTGTTATTGCCAAAATTCGGTTTATGTGAATGCTCAACGGGCCAGCCCTGGCCAGCATTGCGTTCGCCAATCCCGTGATCGCGTTTATTTGGTCGTGATATTGTCAGAGAAAATAGTGCCGTCTTTGAGTGCTTGCCGGGTTGCGTAATGCCAGCTGTATCTAATGGCTAGCGTATTTGCCGGGCACTAACAGCTGTAAGGTATATTTGCGCGCTTCCTTTGCACTCTTCGGACGACTCCGAGAGATTTCATGCGATGTATGAGCTAGTAGTTCGGCTAGCCGCTTCTAATGTATGACATCGGTGTCTCAAGCGTAGCTGGTGGCTCTCTGCCAAGGCGCGTCGGTTAAAGGTGTAGTGAGCTGTCGCCAATGCACGCGCGCACCTGCGCGAATGTGCAGTTAACTTTGCTCATGTTTTCATTTTAGTTTGTGCGAGACGACGAGCTGCGTTTTCATCCGGTGTCGCTCTGTAATGAGTGATCGTGTTAACTCTTTTCGCACACAATGCCAAGAGGCTTTCAGTGGCATACCTCCTGGTTCTGTGCCCTCAAGCACTTCGAAAGAGCAGGTTGCTGCTGATTCAGTTTCATTTTCAGTACCTAGGCTTAATTTGAAGCTTACTGACTGTCAGGGTTTTATAGCTAATCACTGATGTTAGTTGAAAGTAATTTACAGCTGAACTAGGAAATAGTTCCCGTGGTCGCTCTGTACTAGACAGTATTCTCAAATAGTGCATCAGACTCGATTACTAGCTTTCTGGGGAACTAATTGTAAATAGGAATTGCCAATGTGCAGTCCCTTGAAGCTGGGTGTGCAAAGTAATGCCAAGGTATGTGAAGATAGGACAAAAAAAAGATAAAATAAGAAACCTCTGGTGTGTCAGCTTTGCATTGGACTTTTTTGCAGAGTATTCCATGTGCCATGAATGCAGTTCATTTAAGCCCTTTATGCAGCGCACGGATGAGGAATTGGTAGCGTTGTAATGTGAAACCTTGGTTAGATCAATGCACATGCTTCCCAGATATTTCAGGCCTTAGTGCAATATGTGACCTGAGCGGTGGCCAAGTGGTTGAGCATCCGCCTTGCATGCAGGAGGTGCGGGGTTCGATCCCCAGTGCCGCCAGGTGCCCACGGGTGATACAATGGGTACAAGCTTACCCCTGGTCTGGTGCTCGGCTTATTTAGGGTGAAATGCTTGGGAAATGGGTCTTCGACCCCACCTTGAGAATTTGAAAATACCTTATGCCATGGCGCTCTTTGGCCATAGATGCCCTTGTGCCATAAAAATCCATAATCATCAGCCTTAGTGCAATATGTCAAACATATGGGCTCAGTATCAAAGGCAGAAGCATCATGCTCTCTTCATTGTAGACGCTGTGAGGCATTCAATAAATAATCCCTTAATTGGTATACCCTGAAAATGCATGCGGCAGCGGGAACGGATAAGGGTTCATGCCGAAGTTTTGAAGAAAACTTCGAACTTTCTTTTCTTGGCCCATATTTGTGGATTTGCAGATATTTGCATCATCGAGAACAGGGTACCCCTCATGGTCATTAACACCTCAAACTAGCATGATGGCAGAGAGTGCAAAATTTTGAATCCCAGGTCATAGGGGTATGCATAGAAGTGAAATAGAAAGCTTGCTGGCCTGTGCAAGCACTGGCCGGGCTCCAGGCAATCTCAGTGAGGGAATGTGCCGCAGCGTGAGATATAGAATGGAGACCTCCTAAGAGCACTGCAATACCTGAGCTGTACATTTGTCTTCCCACACAAATCACACCAAGAAACAAGGATCACTGCTGTGATGAGCACAAAGAACCTTGCACACACTGCCAGGCACTATGCATAGTACAAGTATGCTTCCCCCCAAATCCAACCACCAACACTCAAATTTTGCAGTTTATCCTTTTCCTCACTTGATCTGTAGGACTAACCTCGGTCAGTAAAGTTAACTGCCGAAATTAGGAAGAGAAAACCGTTCCCTGCCTTTGGACCTGTGTGGCTGACTTTAAACACATAAAAAAAGCGTTATAACTGCATGACAACCATAAACAGTAGTGTGAAGACCTGGGCATAGGGTGCCTCTTAGCTCTGACAATTTTTTTTTTCACTGAATAACGTTTGCCACCATGAGGTCAGTGTCATCTTTTTATGGGGCGGGGTGCATGTCTGAGCTCTACTGCTTAGTATGACTCCGTGGGAGGAGATGAATTCAAGTGATTAAATTACTATTTAGGAAGTCAAGAAGATTTGAGAGCTTTGAACCAATCACAGAAGAGTAAAGAAAAAGCATTGCTCTGTCATGAGATGGGGTGAAGATGCATTGTAGTTAGGAACTAGAGGCATCCATCCCTGCAGGCATGCAGCAATGTGTATGCATCTCACAACGTTAAATTCTAATGCCTTGTCTGTTGTTCTGCAATGATATGGGCCTGTAAGATGGCAGACATGAGCGAAATGTTTGTAACCACAAGGCATTGAAGGAAGAGATTGATCAGCATTGATTAATTGGTTCAGAGAGGTAGTGATTCTCTCACTGATCGGTATAGGGAGCACATTGGTTTAAGCTTGGCAAGGGGTTCAGATAGGACAGAAGAGTAAGGCATTCAAGCATTTATAATTGCGACCATATTTGATGTTTTCTCAGTATTCATTATCAGCCTAGGTTCATTCCAGTGAAGAGCCGTTTTCTGGTGTTCTTTAGTTGCCCCTGTTTTGTATCAGCTGTGGCCAATTTATTTCTAAATTTATTCAACTTATCTCTTCACGTGATTCTCGCACCCCAATTCTGCATTTCCCATTCCTTAGTGTGCACATCGTAACTTTTTCAATTGACCATCAGTTATATGCTTGAAGCGTGATGTGTCTTGCATCTTATTTTCGGCTTTAATGTCACCTTGTGTTTTTTTTTTTTAATTCATGCTCCTAGCTACCTTTCCTGTGATATTTTGGGGGTGCATTTCCTATTCTATGTCTTTCACTTCCCCGAAGGGCTGCTGTAGGCTTGGTAAAAGGTTGCTTTATTCTACTTCAAATAATATGTGAAACTTATTGTATTCCAAAATAGCTCTTGAGCTGTGAATTATGCATATTTGCAGAGCACTAGGCAACAGCTTGCACCAGACAGGCTTTCTTGCATACAGCGGGAGTTCTGTAACACACTCTGTTTAAATGTGGCCACTGTTTCTAAGATACAGGTCCTCATTGTAGTGTTCAGCATGCACAGAATACCTAACCACATTAGATCAGTCTTCAAAAGTCTCTACATTCACTTGCATCAAAATATACCTTCAACTTGAGTGTTTGAGTGCTTGAGTGTTTGAACGTTAAATATGTCCATATCCACTCCTGTTCTTCTCCAGCCCCCTTCCTTTTTTTTCTTTGTTCTCTTTTCATTGCCAGTGTCAGATCTCGGGGGTCTGATTAATTGTCTAGTGGTACAAAATGTACACGTTTGTTCATTACCTTTCCTGTGTATCCACTCTTTGTTTGCTACATGAACCACTTGTGGCCTCATGTGGATTTGAATGTTTTAAGTACTTTGGGCTGCCCCATAAGTATTTTTAGTGTCACTGTGTGTCATGGTTAATTTTACAGCTGCATTACTCGCAATTCTCATTTCTAGTGTCACTTCGTTACCTTAACCTTACAATTAACACATTCCACAAATACACGCAGGGCACTGACGTTTTCCCAACATGTGGAGGAGTTCACGGTTGCCAATGAGCCCATGCTGTCCTATCTTCCGGGAAGCAAGGAGCGGCAAGCCCTCCAGGATGCTCTCAATGAGCTCAAGGACACATGCACGGAGGTTCCCATTGTTGTCAACGGCAAGGAGATCAGGACCTCGGAACCACGGTACCACACTGCTGTATGTGGATCACTTGCCCCACTATTACTTGTCTTGCCTTGCTCTTGCCATGCTGGTGCTTTTCGATTGTCTTTCTAAAGCCAATTGCTAGGAGTTCATAACAGTGCTGGTCAAAGATTTATACTCCCTTTGGTGCTAGATTTCGTCTAATATTGTTGAACGTGTTGATTTCTTAGCTGGCACTAGTGTACTTCAGTTCAGGTCTTCAGCCGGCAGGAATAGAATGATATGTCCTCTTGTCAAAGCATTGGCTAAGCACCCTGCAGCTTCCTCCGCTCCCTTGTTCATGGTAGAAAGGGCAGTAAGAAACAGCATTACAAGCCGGTTGAATTTTTGACGGCAATGGCCATCATGTTTTTGGGGCCTATGCGGTGCCTATTTACTTACCTTTGCACTCTGCAGCTCGTTTTTCAATGTCAGTCTTTTCCTCTTTCAGCCTTTTGATCACTCAAGGAAGGTCGCAAAGTACTACTGGGCATCTAAGGTGAGCTCTTTTGCTTTTGAATGCTTGAAATATACATTACTAGAACTTGTTGTTTGGTAAGTTGTTTCATAAGCATAAACAGGCAAAACAGTAGTGTAGTCAAGCAGAGTTTAGAGTGTAATGCCTCTCTGTGTCTTTTTGCCTATGTCAATAGAAAAGTGCTATGGCACTTTTCTGTCTGCCTACAAATGTCTCTGAGCACTGCATGACAAGGCAGTGGCTAGGAGTGCATAACACATAGCTGTTACCTTCTGAAGGTGCTTGGTTGTAAAAGTGGCGGCATTTTCGTGTGTGGTTGATATCCTAATGGTTGACAAATATTCAGCATGTCTGGATGATGCAGCTTTAATTCTTTGTTGTTTTTGTTTGGTTTTGATGTGTGATATAAGTCAGTTTTCTTTGTGGCTGTTGCTGACGGCCTAGGTTATTGTGATGTTAACATGATTGCTTCTGGCTAAACACATTTAATGGAATGTACAAATGATGTGAATTTTGTGCCTGCTTGCATGCTAGATACAGCTTCAGCCTCTCACAGCTGCTCTGTAATTTCCTATTGCACCACTGTTCACTTGTGAACAGGAGGTTATCCAGGATGCGATTGACGTCAGCCTCAAGGCCCGAGAGGAATGGGAGGCCAAGCCTCTCAACGACAAAGTCAAGCTGTTCCTCCGTGCTGCCGACCTGGTCAGCAGCAAGTACCGCTACAAGCTGAATGCTGCCACTATGCTGGGGCAGGTGGGTGAAGGGCGGATGAATTATGGGCATTCCTGTCTTTTGAAACCATAACGTGCTCTCTTTTTCTTGCATGAAACCAATAGATGAAATCTCTGATTAGCATGTCTCACTGGTGATGTGTCTGTCGACATCGGTAAGAATTCTAGTGCTAGTTGGTTCATTACTGTATCAAGCTTAATGCAGATGAAAGTGCCAGCAGATAAAGACGCACGCAAATGTGGTCATGTCACCAATCTGTCAATTGTTGGCTAGCTACCACCTTAGTCACCATGGAGTCACTATGCCCGACTCATTTTCTAGCTGTTGTGCTGCAAAGAATTGTCACTTGCTCTTTCACACTACTGTGATTTGAGCCAGGGGCAAATGAACATGACACAGTCACATTTCAACCTCTAGAAGCAGGTCTGTGGGCATGTGTCTGGAGGTAGCTGTGCTAGCTAACACAACACAGCTGCCGTGAGAAGGAGCTTGCCTCTTAGGTCAGGGATCGTTGCTGCAGGGTTTGCTTATGCTTAACAGTTGGTGCAGAGCCTCATGGGTAGTATGCACCAGTTCTTTGCCTGAATAATTTAGAGCATTGTGCTGGTATAGAGGGCGCCAGGCTTCTCTAGACTGGTCAGACTGTCAGCCGTACAGAGCTGAGAAAATGATGCCCAACAGGACCTGTCAGGTTTGAGGTGCATTGCTCATTTCTCCGTGGTCTTTGTCTTTCACTGCACTGAATTGAGCTACTATAGTGTTTTCTCTGGACTCGTGACAAAATGTCACTTGCTTTAAAATGCTAACAAATTTGCAGATGCTGGAAATTTGGAACTCAATTTTTCAGAGGGCTTCAGCTAACTATCCACAACGCCACATAGTCGATGGAGGGGCTTGTTTTTTCGACTGCTTGACTATGCCGACTCCTTTCCTATCCCTTTCAAGTCTGCAAAAAGTGATACACTACTCTAAGACGCCCACACGAGCTTTGCACATATTCAGCTCCTAAGTCTACGGGATGAATGTGTGGTATGCTTGTGCCTGTCACACACATTGGCGTATACAAAAAAACTTGGTTTCTTTAGCTAGCATTTTATGCTTTAGACCTACTGTCACCGTACTAAAGGGCTAAAACAATTTTATTTTGTGTTGTTGTGTGCGAGTGCTCCTAGGACTAATAACGGACAGTGAATGTCATTCCAAATGTCACTGCTTTGTGGTGGTGTTGTGCAGTATCACGGTGAATGAATGGGCCACCAGTTACAGAATGATAATACGACACTGTGGTGGCCTTGTTGGCCATCACCAAACATCCACCACCGAAGCTCATGGCACAGGGGCATCTTGGAGAAAAATGAGTGACAGGAGGGAGATAGTTCTCATGCAGCTGTGGCGCTCATTGGCAGTTTGCATGAGGCAATCTACATGAAAGTTCCTTTGCACATAGTAGGGCTCTCTTTGAAGTCTTTCTTCTGCTGAAATACACCGTCGCTGCATTTCTGGCCCTTTTGCTCTTGAAGTACTGCTTGCATCAATTATCTTCTGTGTGGTTGGCTTTGCTTGAACGAGTAGCTGGTGGTATTCATAATGTGCTATCGCCTCTGCCACCTCACCTAAATCTGGATGAATATGAAATGTCCAATATCTGTGACACTAGTGCTATTTCCGAGTTTTTTTATATTTTGTATGTGTTCTGTGGAAGGAAGGAAACCATTCTTTCAATGGGTAACATTTGGACATCACGTTTTAATGTGGTTAATATTGTTAGGCACGCAGGGAGGCATCTTAGGTATGGTTTATTACAGTATGTTTGTGCTTAATCCTATTGCTTTCTGTGTGTATCTTTGCTTTTCAGGGTAAGACCGTCTTCCAGGCAGAAATTGACTCCGCAGCCGAGCTGGCGGATTTCCTGAGGTTCAACGCCTTTTTTGCCAAGGTGAGTTTGCCAACCCCGGGAGAGATGTGTGGCATGTATTGAGGTGTAATATATAATTATGATACTGTCTGTCTTGAAATCTTTATCATGCTTACCAACCCACGCCAAAATTAGTCAAACATACAGGGCGATGTTTCAGCCCGACAGCTCTAAGTGGAGTGGCAGCTGTTTTAATGCTGCTTCTGTTCACCTTTCTTTCATATGCCTCCCTTTTGGTAGCTGTTAATTCACTCATAACTGTTTGAAAATTGAAAATTGGTATTGAGGGAAGGAAATGGCTCAGTAACTGTCTCACATATCTGATGGACACCTGAACCATGGGTAAGGGAAGGGATAAAGGAGGGAGTGAAAGAAGAAAGGAAGACAGAGGTGCCATAATGGAGGTCTCCAGAATAATTTCGACCACCTGGGGATTAATGTGCACTGGCATCGCACAGCACAGGGGCGCCTTGTTCTAGTGTCATTGGATCATCACTGTACCATGCATTTTTGGGGTGGGGACATTGCTATGAGTTGCCCGTTATTTAGAACATGGCAGTATGTCTGCTGTGAAGCAGCAAGGGCAACGTGTAGATGCAATACTAGTGGATCTCAAAAGCAAAAAACACTGTTTGGGTATATGTATGTCTAAAATTCTGCTAAAATATGAAGAGCCCATTTTTTATTCTGCGGATGCTGGCAGCTAGTGTGATTGCCTTCATTTCTTGCTTTTCTTTTTCTTTTTCTGTGCACTGTAGGAATTAACAAAGTACAAGCCCATCTCTACCGACCCCAAAGTCACAGAGAACCACTACCGGCAACGTGGCCTCGAGGTGAGAAGACGTTCTTGTTTGCTTTTGTGTGAGGAATTTAGAAGTGTTGCATTGCATGAGCTGCTGCATATATGGGCCAGTGGGGCACATTCAGCTCATGATCCTATCATCTTCCATATCTTGGCTCATCGTGTAGCGACAGCCTCTGGCATAGGTTGGATCTGGGGTCCGAAGTAGGTGCCATGGAGGACACAACATATCCACTTCCACGCTGTGAATTTTAATCACATGCCACATGCTGCATTCGTTGTGACAGGATGTGGCACATGCATTTGTTGCAGTCAAAAATAATGTTGGATAATGTAGTGGTCTTCAATCCTTTTAGCCTTGGGAAGCCCCAGTGGGTTGTTTCAGAAGATGCAGGGGAACCCCACATGTCTTTGCTTCCGTTCTTTCCTGCCTGTCATACAATGCAAGTGCATGGCCCGTCAAAAAATGCCAAATTGATATAATGCTGACTGTCTGTATGGTGAAACAGCCTGCCACAAGCAATTACACAGGGTTCGTGCGGGTCCTTGAAACCCTTGAAAACCCTTGAATTTGAAAAGTTTGTTTTCAAGGCCTTGAAAGTCCTTGAATTTACGCAGATCCTTGAAAATCCTTGAATTTCCTAAATTTTTATTCTTAATAAACTTCCAGTGATTGTATTTAATAAAATATCAACCAACCTGCAATCCCGCTGTGATATTGTTAAAAATAGAGTGTGAGTTTCGTACAAAGTGAAGTAAGCACGTGCCTAGCGGACGCTCGTGAACGTCAGGCCACAATGACGCTGGCTTGTCCACCGTTTCCGCTCAACCATTTCCTGTGTACTTTCCAGTTGAGTAGATAAATGGCCGCCGCTGTGTGTGTGTGTGATTGCGCGCTCGAAGCTTGATAATTTGTGCGCGTTTAGCGCTTGCGTGTGCGGTTGTACCGACACGTTTTGTGCACGTGTAGCGCTTATGCGTGCGTGTGCGGTTGTATCGTCACGTTTTGTGCGTGTGTAACGCTTATGCGTGCGTGTGCGGTTCCGTCGTGACATTTCGTGTCTTTAGCGCTTGCGTGTGCGGTTGTATCGTCACGTTTTGTGCACGTGTAACGCTTATGCGAGCGTGTCTGGTTCCATCGTGACATTTTGTGCGATGTGTATGTGCGGTTGTATCGCGAGATTTATTGCACGTGTACGGCGGTATCGTGACATTTTGTGCATCTGCAGCGTTAGTGTGTGCCAGTCAATGTGCGTGCAAACAATGCCCGGAAAATGCAAATTTCAGAGGTCGTGGCTGAACAACGACAACTACCGAGAGTGGCTTGCGCCGGACATGTCATATCCGCACAAGGCAAAATGCAAATTTTGCTGTAAGTGTTTCGACATCACTGCCATGGGGGCGTCGGCACTAAAAAGCCATCTAAAAAGTGCAAAGCATAGAGAGCACATGCAAGCCGCCGGGAGCAGCTGCATAATAAGGAGCTTCCTGACCATATCTGAATGTCATGCGAATGGACCACAGCCAGCGCCATCGCAGTCGTCCAACTTGATGGATACATGCAAGAAGCATGAACTTGTGATAGACGCAGAAATTTTGTGGACATTGAAGGTTATAACATCGCACTATTCATATAATTCGTCATCACAGGTGAATGAATTGTTTAAGAGGATGTTTCCAGACAGTGAGGTGGCTCAATCTTTCACATGCGCTGAGCAGAAGTGCTCGTATATCGCGTGCCATGGTTTGAGGCCATTCTTTCTTACCTCTTTCCGGCGGGAGATAGAGAACAGCGACTACTATGTTGTCTTGTTCGACGAGTCTCTGAATGAGAATTGCCAGCAAAAGCAACTGGACGTTCATCTAAGGTACTGGGATGCATCACAGTCGGTCACCGTACGCTACTTCACATCTGTGTTTATGGGCCATGCCAGGGCTGAAGACCTGCAAGAAAAACTGCTTGGCACCTTAAAACCACTTCCGTTACATAAAATAGTGCAAATATCAATGGACGGACCCAATGTGAATCTCAAGGCATTCAGAGGCCTGCAGGAGCACCTACAGAAGAACTCTCAGGTGAGGTGCTTAGACTTGGGCAGCTGTAGCTTGCACACTGTGCATAATGCCTACAAGGCAGGTCTTACAGCAAGCAAATGGAGCTTGGACATTTTACTCTCAAGTGTGTGTAGGCTGTTTCTTGATGCACCTGCCCGGAGAGAAGACTTTGTAGCTGTCACTGGGCAAACTCTGTTTCCTCTGAAGTTCTGTGCACATCGGTGGATTGAGAACGTCGCAGTGATAGAGCGGGTTCTGCTTCTCTGGCCTGACGTCAAGAAGTATGTGGAAGTGGCAAGAAGCAAGGATGTGAACCTTCCCAGGTGTGCTTCTTTTCAGAATGTTTGTGACTTTTGCTTTGACCCACTAGTGGTAGCAAAGCTCAAGTTTGCACTTGCTATTGCAATGACCCTCCAGCCATTTCTGACACACTTTCAGACAGATAAGCCAGTTATGTTCTTTTTGGCAAAGGACCTTGAGAATATTGTGAGAAAACTGCTAACAAAGTTTCTCAAGTCTTCTGTTCTCTGTTCATCAGTGGGAATCACTGGCCTCCTGAAGATTGACTTTGAAGATTTAAACAACCATGTGCCACTCGAGAAGATAGATGTTGGTCACACAGCCGAGCAGCTTCTTAAAAACCACAAAGTGTGAAAGCTGCATTTGCATTTCGCATGCAGTGCAAGCAGTTTCTTCTAAGTGTCACAAAAAAAGATCCTGGAGAAGAGCCCCCTGCGATATCCCATTGTGAGAGGCCTCTCTTCACTAGACCCCCGGCAGATGTCATCGAAGGCGGATGAGTGTGCGGAAGGCTTAAAGAAAGTTCTGGATGCACTCATTTCAGCAGAGCGAATCCATGAGCATTCAAAGGATACTGTGCTTGCAAAGTTCATTGAGCTGCTACAGGAGCGCTAACATGAGTTGCAGCTATTTGAAAGGAGCTCGCATACACTTGACAAGTTTTTCTATGAACTTTAAAGGTTGGCTCAGCATATGCAGAGCTTTGGAGGGTTGTAAAACTGCTGCTTACACTTAGTCATGGCCAAGC
Organism: Amblyomma americanum; assembly: GCF_052857255.1. NCBI lineage: Eukaryota > Metazoa > Arthropoda > Arachnida > Ixodida > Ixodidae > Amblyomma > Amblyomma americanum. The sequence continues at coordinate 106,422,485 of NC_135498.1, forward strand.
AAGTGTAGAGAGAGGATTCAGTGTGAATCGCCAGGTTTCAGTAGAGAACATGAAAGAAGTATCTCACATTTCACAGCGGATTATCTGTGATGCTGTACACGTAGCAGGTGGAATTTTCAATGTGCCCATCACAAAGGAATTGAGAGCATCTGTGGCTTCTGCGAGGAGCCAATACCGTGCCTTTTTGGAAACACAGAAAAAGCAGGAGCGTGAAGACGCGAAACAGCGGAAGAAACGCTGCATTGATGAAGAGATTGAAACTCTCAGAAGGAAGAAAAAGAAACTAGAAGCCGCAGTTGCAGAATTGACAGCATCAGCAGACTGATAGGCAGAAAAAGCAGAGGTAACCAGTGACCTGACTTGCATCATGAAGTCAAACAGCCTAAGGAAGACTGCCAAGAGCAAGCAGCAGGAGATCTTGGACATCGACGTAAAAATTCAGGAGAAGCAAAGTGAGGCCACCTAAGGACTGAGTGAGTGTTTGCTAGGCTGATCTTCTTTAGCGAATAAATGTTTGCATCATCTAACACACTGAAAGTGGTCATCCGTGTAACACACAATAATGAGAAGTGGTCGAAAAAGGAAATATCGCTGGAGCCATCGTTTTATCTGAAGACAAGTTTCTTTGTTAAAACGTTGGCTCCAGCGACAATCCCCTTTTACAGTGAATTCTCATCATTTCACGCCTCTGTCTACCCCTGTACATCTGTCCTATTTGGATTTCTAATAGGGAATATGGTCCTTAAAAATCCACGCACAGGGCCTTGAAAGTCCTTGAAAACCCTTGAATTTTTGTCATATACACCAGCATGAACCCTGTTACAGTATAATCAGTCCCAAACAAAGTGGGGGAAAAGGAGAGGTAGGTGTCAAGGCATTGCATGGACTTGGATGCTTCGAAGAAACCAAAGAGCACTCAAAGGAATCCTAGTTTTCTGTGGAATCCAGTATAAGAAACCAGGACTGGTGCTCTCATTCAAAACTAGGCCAATTTGGGGCTCATAACCCTCGAAATTTTAGATTGTAAGGCAGTGTCTATTGTCAGATTAATTTTCAAAACACACATATGACATGCAGAGGTCATGAGGTCATCATCTGCTATAAACAGGTCATTCTTGGTTTGTTTTCAGTTCTACTGTTCACTTTAGGTTCGCAATATTCCTATGCTTTTCTCTGTGCCAGTTTTGGTTGGTATCTTTTATTTATGCATAGGAAAGTGGCAAGCATTATGACCTATGAAATCTTTCCATCTTTGGCGTAAGTGTGTGTTGCAATTTCAATCCTTCTAGCTGGTAAGGTAGAAGTCGGTGCAAATTCATGTTACATATTTAATCCCTTAAAGTGGTAAGGTAGAAAGCAACTCATTGAACTCTTAGCACAAAATTTCTCTCTGTAGTGACGAATAGTGCATGGTGTACCTCTGAGTGCTGTTTTTCACCACAAATCTTGCCATATAACGGGTTGTCAATAGCTGTTTCGCCGCTACCTCATATTTTGCATGTTTGAATGGAGTAGTGTAAAGAGATGCATGGCGCCGTGAGTTTCTTGGGATGTGTCCCGGTAGAAAACACTGGCATCATTTATAGCCTGTCGCAATACCCACTTTCAGGTTTGCCACGGGCATAAGCGTTGCTGTGAAGAAGCACTTGAACCATGAGCATCTCTGTACATGTGCACTCTGAGTGCCATTTAGTCAGCCTTTTCAGTATTACTTTTTCTGCACAGTAGTTCTCTAGCCTAGTCGTTTTTGTGTCTGGATAAGTGATTAACTCTATGTTATTATCGTAGTAATTTTGCGCTTTATGAGTAGGAGCTGTTTTTGATGTGGGTTATGGAATTGCTCTTTTGAGGTAAACTACGAGCTTGATCAGCCTGTCGGAGGGAAGGGGGTCCACATTTCCAGTCTAGATCCTGCCACATGCAATTAAAATTTAAATGTATGTTATGGGAGGCCACAGGTCGGGACCTCTGCTAGGAGTGCACGGTGTAGAAGTGTAGAAGCATTCATTGTCCAGAGTTCTGGGAGTACAACAGTCTTGTTGTGAGGTATGGGTGGAAGTTTTTCCACCAGGGCAATTTTTCGACATGAGGACGACCCTAGTTGAACAGTGCTGTGCTGTGCTGCTTGTTTTCAGGGTTTTACAACAGCTATTTCTCCTTTCAACTTCTCAGCCATCGGAGGCAACCTGGCGTCAGCACCAACGCTAATGGTAAGTGCACATTCTCATTTTATTCTTTGGTTGGTGTTCATTCTTGCAATTGTGGAGTGCGTTTCTCCTTCGCCTGTTGTTGTTGCGATTGCAGTGTGGTTGCGCAATTTGGGGGGGTGGCGGGACGATCTTGTCATTCAGGTAATATGTAGTTGAACAACCGTAGTAATGATGAAGATGATGGTGACGGCAGCAACAGCAAGGTGATCAAAAAGAGCAGAGCGGAGGTCTCAAAGTGTGTCACTTGTAGTTTCAAAGCCAATATACTTTCTGCAGTTTGCAAAAGTGGTTTTCCTTTATGAATTTCTGCCCACGGTAGTTAACACTGCACATTCTGTGAATGTTTAGCTGTTTATACGTCGCCAGCATTTCACCCCTCTTGAAGCTGAGAGAAACTCTTGCCCTCACCTCTCCTAGAGTTGGGGCTTCCAGGGATACTGCAAAAGCCCCACTGCTTGGCTGAGGAGCAAGCCGTATATGGCTCTCTGCTTTTGACAAAGGCTGCACATTTGATACCTACACTAGAACGGCTAGTGTCTCAATGCCAGATATTATTCTGCACCGAATTAGTACTCTTTGTTGAGATCTTATGTTCTTGTGTGATATTTTCAAGACATCTTTTAACATTTTCAAGCACATGTTCTTGCACATTTAAACATTTTCAGTACATGTTCCATGTTGAGTTTCAGGAAGAGATATAAAATTAAGGTAGCAGACTAAATTCCAGTCGGGCACTTCCAAGTAGAGTGTACTCCATTCTATACCACTTTGCTTCTTTGTTTTCTGTTTATGTTTCCAACTTTAGGGCAACGTGGTGCTGTGGAAACCCTCCGACACTGCCGTCTTGTCGAACTACCTCATCTTCAAGATCTTTGAGGAGGCCGGCTTCCCACCCGGCATCATCAACTTCCTTCCCTCCGAGGGGCGCCTCTTTGGAGACGTCACTTCCGCATCACCCCACCTCGCCTGCGTCAACTTCACAGGCAGTGTTGCGTAAGCATTCTTTGTAACTATCTGGGCCCATCTGAATGAATTGTATATAGGGACCTTCATTATAATGTACAGCCTGCTCTTGGTAGGAGTTACATTGTGCTGGAGGGCTGGTTTTCTTGCAAAATTCATGGTGTTTAAATTCCTGCACTGTCTCATGAGAAAGTTCGCCTAAGAGACTTCAAACGGAAAGGCATTATGCCAGCTGGCGTCATCACGCAGGAACCACCTTACCATATAGGGTCATCTGTAAGGTGAATGGGTATTACATGTTTGATCTATCAGGGAGCATGTTGGTAGTCGATGTGTGGCAGCAGCTTTCAAAGAATTTATTTATCATGACCTTTCATACCCTGCTTTGCCAGGGTAGCTTGACTACTGGGGACTGGGCTACTTCAGATTTACTTCTAGACTGCTGATTTTTAAAGGGCTGCAGTTTTAAAGCTTTTGTAGCTATGAGCATCATGCTTAGACAAAGATGCATGTGAACACGTGACAATGCACCCGCTTAACGGCAAGGATGATTGGCTATAGGGTATGACGAGTGCACCATTGACATCAATTGGCAGCATTCTCTGGCCTCTTACTTGGCAAAACCACTCTTTGTTGTTACCATGAGAGATTTTGCAATAGTTTTCAAGAGTTGGGCAGGCAGCAACTTCATCTTGCCTCTTCTTTTTCCCTTAATATTTTTTTTTCCTGGGAAGTCGCTTAATCAGCAGCTTTGTAACATTCGTGTTTTGCAGGACATTCCGGACAATATGGAAGCAGGTCTCTCAGAACCTCGACATTTACACCAACTTTCCAAGGCTAGTAGGAGGTGAGCTTTTGCCTGCATGTCAGATTCTGCAGTGCTTTTCTCATCTAAAATAGAATGTAGGCTTTGGCGAGTAGCATTGTCAATCATGAGACCTAATAAAAAGAAGTCAGATCTGTTCGAGAATGCCTAAGACTAGGATATCATTTTTTGCTTTCAGTTAAGGAATGAAAGGCCTTGTTAATCATTCAAATTAATGTAGTAATTGCAGAGAGGTATGCTTCTCATTTCAGCAGTGTTTGATACTCTGGCTTGTAGTATCATCGGTTATTTTTTTTTTGTTCTTGTATGTGTTGTGCTTGGGCTTGAAACTGAGTTATGGTTTGTAGTTCATGAGAGTTTAACATCCCAAAGTGACTCAGGCTATGAGGCACGCCGTAGCGAAGGGCTCTGGAAATTTCGACCACCTGGGGTTCTTTAACGTGCACTGACATCGCACAGTACACGGGTCTGTAGAATTTTGCCTCCATCGAAATTTGACTGTGCGGCCATGATCGAAACCGCGTCTTTTGGGTTAGCAGCTGAGCACCCATAACCACTGGGTCACTGCGGCAGTGCGAAACTGAGTTATGTATTGTTAACTGTCCTACTGTATCAGCTTTTGGGATAAGAGCATGAATAAATAATTATTAGACAATCAAACTGATCACTTTACTTATATATAGAGGCCCCTTCTGTGGTAAAGGAAGCTGAATTATACCCTAGTTACCGGTGTACTGTGAAGTTGCTCTTCATATAGTGTGGTGTGCAACATTCTTTACCCAGAGCATTTACATATATGTGTAGCTATTTCTTTCTTCCTGGTTACCTTTCGCTAATTCTTTCAGGTACGTCTCTCATGTGCACTGCACTGCTCACGCAATTTTTCATCCTACTTTGTTGCTTAATCATAAACTCACCTTTCCATTTCTTTTCGACTTGGTGTGGGCTGGCAGAATGTGGTGGCAAGAACTTCCACTTTGTGCACCCATCAGCCGACCTCCCCACCGTGGTGGCACAAACGACACGGTCTGGTTTTGAGTACAGTGGCCAGAAGTGCTCGGCTGTGGAGAGGGTCTACGTTCCCAACAGCCTGTGGTCCAAGGCAAGTGCAGTCACTGGAATGGGCTCATAGGCCCACATTGCAGAATGAGCTGCTGAGCTCACAAAATACAGTCTCATAGTGTATGTTCTAATGTAACAGATAGCCTAGCCAAAACAGGCAAGTGCGGTGTGTCCTAGCGTGGTCAGTTTTCAGTTAATTACATTTTAAGTGTTCCCCATTATTTTAAGCTACAATAGGATCTCAATAATATAGTCATGTCTGATACTAGTTTCAGGATTATACAACTTCCCTGGCCAAAGCGTGTTGTGCCAATGTGCGTAATTTCATGTTTCAAACACTCTTCCATGCCACTATGGATGATGTGAATGCACGAGTTATGTGGCATGCACTGTGAGCATTGAACAGTATGAACAGCTGTCATCCTGTCAGCCTTAAAGATCTGTGTGAATGCATTTCCCATGCATCTGCATTTGCTTGCTTTTCATTTTTGGGTGATAAAATTTTTGATGGTAGAATCACAACCTCATAAGATTGCTTTCATATCGAGATTCTACTGCATACATAGTACTTTACTTTATCCGGGATGTTAAAACTGAAATGGTGATTTAGACAGGCAGATCATGACAGTCACTTTGTTATCAATTCTTCAGAGTTCAATATCATTTAATGTTACGGCACCCTTCACTTGTCTTTTGGAGCAAGCATCGTCCAGTTGAGCCATGGACTGTCTGTAGTGCTCTTCATGCTGATCACTCTGCACAGCTCATCTGCGGCCTGAAATAGTACCTTGTTTACAGATGCCACTTGCTTTTATATAGTACCAATGTTATTGTGGCCTGTCCAAATTACCAGTGCTTTGGAGGGACAGTGGAGCCCAGCCAGACATCTTTCACTAGCAGTAGAATGCTCTCTTATTGTTGTTTTTGCAGCTAGTTGTCCTTTTAACCCTGTCTTATTTATTTGGAACTCTCTGTATTGTTCCTTGTGCGCATTGAATGTGATCTTTTATTAGAAGCCCACTGCTTTGGACAAACGAATACATGCTGAATATGGTTGTTTTGATAAAACTGACAGAAAGAAATGTGGTTGTGCAGCTCAAGGAACAGCTGGTTGAGGCTCAGAAGGAGCTGAAGCTGGGCTCTCCGCTCGAGTTTGACACCTTCACCTCGGCAGTGATCGACAAGGCAGCCTTCAACAAAATCACCGGCTACCTGCAGCATGCCAAGAACAGCTCCAACCTCAAGGTGCTCGCCGGGGGAGGCTCCGACGACAGGTGAGCAGTCTTTCTGCCTGTCTGGCCAGACGGTGCTGAAGGGCATGCTCGTGCTTGCATCTGGCTTTGGTGATCTTTCACGCCAGCTTCTTTTTGTTATCTTTGTTTTTCCTGCAAGTTGGGACAGCTATCTACGAAATCTAAACAGTCAAACACTTGTCAGGTAGGGGATCGGTGCAAGGCACTGTAAGTATCCATGAGGCACAGTTTTGATGACCCACTTGGGAACTCTCTCACCAGCAGGCATTTATGGCAAGCTTGCTTCCCTTAGGTGATGTTTGTGTTGTAAGGCTGTGGTGGTGGTTGGAAATGACGAGATTAGTAAGTGGTTCCAAAGTACTGTTGTCATTAGGGCTTTATTTGTAAGCCACTTTTCTGTAAGGGACATTAGTGACTCCTTGCCTGCACAGATGGTGAACGTGAATCTTGTCCGTATCATCTTGTTAACATTGTACAGTTATGAATGGTACGGTTGGGTAGTGCTGATTTGCTCGAGGCTGCAAGCTGATCACCGAAATAATATAGACAGGAGTGTCTTGTTTTGTGCATTCCTTTCAGTATCTATTATCCCTGCTTCATTTTCATAATGCTGAGCTTGCTATTGTTTGTTACAATGATGAAGTGGCGGCAGACGTCTTGATTTTCTTGAGTGAATGCTCTTAATTAATCTGCATAGGGTATAATTCTGCAGAAAATGGAAATAAAAAAAATTAGGCAGTGGCTTAGCTCTGGTTAAGCCTGGATGTACAAGCGAAAAGCTTCAGTTATGCTTGGTTTGATGTCATCGTTATGCTTCGTAGCTTAGCTGGTATTGTATACATTGTTTATCTATAGGCGTAGACTTGGCTACTCAGTGGCATATGTTCACGAGTTAGACACAGAAGCGACAGTATTAATCTTCTGTATTTATTATTGTTGGACACATTGTCCTGCAGTTTCTCTACAGCCGTAAAGACAGCCCGGTGATTCGAGTAGTAGCAAGCGGCTGTCTCTATGGCTTCGCTGTTGTGCAGCCAACTCCCAAGCGAGTACTTCTGGATCGGACGAATTTAGTTTCTCAGCTTTTCTGCGTAGTCTAGCAGCAGCCGCACTCTCCTTCGCTTCGATGTCTAGTGCGCACGCCTATTCTCTGGCAAGCGCAATATATAGCCCCCTTGCGCATGCACATGACGCACATGTGCAGTAGCGCGCGGCTGCGCCGAAAGGTCAGGCGACGGAGTAGGCTGTGGCAGCGGCGAGGAGCGACCACCTACGCGGTGCGTGACGTCACTCGTTTTTGCGCATGCGCATAACTCACCAGCCACCACCTGCACCGTGCATGACGTCACTTGTTCTCCGACATACGCCGGCTCGCGTGAAGCACGGTGTTGACTAGCGTAGTGAAGCTTTTCGCTTCAAAAGACAACCACATATCATCGTGGGATCTGAAGTCGCCACTATCTGCATGCTCCATGCAAGGCTCTACCAACTGAGCTATGGTGACAGTTGACTCCCCTTCTACTTTAGAGTGCATTTTGCGCTATGTGCCGCATTTGTTTCTTTTAGTCTCTGAAAAAATAATATCCGGTCAAAATTATAGCTCAATTTCTCCTCTCTTAATAGCATTTGACAAAAAATTGTTAAGAATCAAAAAAGACAACCTTCCCTCATGCTTTCAGTGACTCTTTAATTCTGAGGTATGTCTTGTACATTTTGGAGTAGCAAGTTTCTCATTTTCAAAATAATTTCTTTACCATTGAGAAATTCCCTTCTTCTTTAATTTAAGAGGCAGGGAGTCTAGAAGTTCTGTCTGCCATCCTCGTTCACAGCATGCTGGGCTGTTTCACCGAGCCAGTTGCTTCTGCAATCCAACCTACAGTGGGGGCTACACGCATTGAGCACCACATGCCCTTTCCGGTTTTTTCAGCCGGGGCTACTTTGTGCAACCAACCATCCTGGAGACCTCTGACCCCCAGGACAAGATCATGAAGGAGGAGATCTTTGGGCCTGTCTACACTGTGTATGTCTACCCAGACAATGAGGTTGACAGGAGCCTTGAGCTTGCACGCAGCACGGCACCCTTTGGCCTCACAGCATCCGTCTTCGCCAGGGACGAGTAAGTGCTGAACTGAAAGGAAACAGCAGTAAAATGGACAGTTGAGCTAGTTGGTACATCACTGCGGGTGGTACAGCACAAAACGGATGAAAGACGAAGTACTAGAAGATCACACTCGTCGTCTATGTGATGTTCTACTTTGTCTCTTTTCCGTTTTGCTCTGTATCACCCGCAAAGGAAACAGCGCATCCAACGAGAACACTAAAAGGAAAGGATGTGCATGAGCTTGATTTGCTTGATTCAGCAATTTTTTTTTTTCATAATTATGTTGTGAGCAAAGGAATTCTTTTGCCTTTAATGTTCCTTTTTGTGCTATCTATATATTTTACTATTACTGTACTATTTATGAACTGAAAGTCTTAATTTATGAAAAAGATAGCAGCAAAGCTCTTAAGTTTTTTAAATTTAATCTGTTTAGAGTAAGCATATAAATAGGAACATTGTTTTTTTAATTTCTGGAAACCCATGCATTTATTTCTTAACCTCTCTAGCAATTAAGACTGCTGTGTCCAGTTTTACCCTTTCGCTGCCACTCCCAAGATAACTCTGGAGACCGCACTTGTACTCCCACCGCTACTGCCGAATATACTCGTGTTGCCTTTTTAACTCACTCCCTGCCACTCCCGATACTACTCGTGGTAAAAAAAGTAACGTGGGCATGTCACGTACGCCATTTATGGAGAGGCCACATGTACACATAGAATCTGTACTGTAAATTTTAGACAAGAAATAGTGCGCATGTTTCTACACCCGCATCGCTTCTACACCCGCATCGCTTCGTCGTCGTCTCAGCAGCGCAGCCATGACAGATCAGGGTGCAGCATGCGTACGTGCTTTGGAGGACAGAGAAATTCAGGAGCTGTTGATGAATTCTGTCTGAGATAAAGTGACAACGACGAAGCAGCTGCACTGAGCAGCTTGTCAAGCAAGGATAGCGAGGAAGAGCCCCTGCCGTCTAAGAATCCGAGCAAGAAGAGGAAACCCGGATTTTCTTCCGCTTTTGTGGTGCCTTGTTTTGAAGAATATCGCACTAAAAAGCTGCCTAACACCTGGACATCCTACTTAGTAGCTAATGTTCTGTAAATTAGTTAAGTTCGAATTTGTTTGTAATCAGTACAACTTTTCATTTGGATAAGATAATCTTGAATATAAATGTTTACATGTCCTACAGAGCACCGTAGTGCATTACTAGCATAAAATTTCTATGAAACTAACATGCGACATAAACCCGGCAGACATGCAAAAAAAAACCAATAAGGAGTGACGAGCAGTGAGGAAAAAAACTCTGCTGTGAAAAGGTTAAGGCGAGTATGGCTCGTCCAAAGCATTTTTTTGGTTTTCCGACAGATGGCAGCATGAGTACTAAATGACCATTTTGGCACCATTTTCGAAAAAATAATGTGTTTGTTAGGGGTTAACATGTTCCTTTAAAGCGAGAGCAGTTTGTTGAAAGACTATGGGCACTGTCAATGAAAGTTGGTGGTTGGGTTCCAGGGTATGAAGAAAGAGAAGAAAGATTATGTACGTAATGCTGTAGATGTCAAGGTTGTGGCTGGAAGGGATGTCTGACGAGGCCGATCGGAAATGCTGGTGGGGAGGCTGCTGCAGCGACATCACACGGTGCTATCGAAATCGTGGTCCAGTGTATTGCATCGTCAGCCAGCCAGGATATCGACGAAGCAAATTGTGCATTTATTAAGTGTGTACACACTGAATTCTTTCAGTAGACAACTAGCCTTTTTCCATTGGAACCGCACCCAGCGATGTCACTTGTGTTACCACATATGGCTTTTTTGATGCTACTTGTACTTGTTTTATACTACTCTTCATGCAGCAACTCATCCAGTTGATTTATATATATATTATATACAAGGGCTACAGACACAGTCAGCATTGAAAATCATATTAAATTAAAATTCCACTGAAGGCTGGTGAACAGAAAAGGCTGAAAGGCACCCCTGTTTGCAGTGAAAACAAATTGAACCTAGTGTTAGAAGTTATGTTGGTACCCTTTTCAAGTAAAATCACACAATAAACTGTTCCATTTCAGTGCATATCTGTTTAACCTAAATTCAGTGAATTTGTGATTGTAGGGTAAGAGCGTTCAATTTGCTGCTTTATGCGGACGTTGGTGACTTGTTACAATAATCTGTAATGTGCTTGTTTCACTAATTCCAGGAACTTCCTGAAGTCAGCCTGTGAGTACCTAAAGATGACTGGCGGCAACTTCTATGTCAATGACAAGTCAACCGGAGCCATTGTTGGGCAGCAGCCGTTTGGTGGAGCACGCATTTCTGGTGAGTACTTCACGCTGCTTTGAACTTTTAGCCTGTAATCGAAGTGTACAGTTGAAAACAGTAACGAAATCACCGGGGACAGCACAAAAACTCGCTATCGCGAGAATTTCGTTGCCGCGAAAATGAGACAGAAAGGTAGAAAACAGCTTGCAAAAAGAAAATTTATTGCCAAAAGTCGGTTTGCTTGGTTTGCTGAGCCTTGCCTTGCAGCAACTTCATGGTTCTACTTTCACATTGAAAAAAGTGATGCATTGCCACGTCGTCGTCGTGTACGCCTAAAAACGATCGGATCGTGTCGAAGGCATCCAACACATTTCTCGGGCTTACCTTCTCCATGTTTTGGACCTTGGTCCTCGGTGTCGTCGGTTTCGCACATGCTGCTGATGATAGCATCATCGGTCATTTCTTCATTAGCAACTACGTCGTCATCAGTGCGAATGAAATGATCGACACTGAGGCCATCTGGAACAACGTAGTTGTCGATGGCACAAAGCGCACCCCATGTGTTGGCCAACGATTGCGGCCCTGCGCTGATAGCACAGTCATTGTGAAGTGAGTCTTCATGCATGTATTTATTTGGTGACTGAATCCGAGTCGCGCGCGTGATATCTGCTGGGTGGGGGTGAAGCCCGCGTGCTTGAAACTGTGCTCAATCGCGGCCGGAGGCGTTGCAACTCATGCAGCAGCCAGCATCTCAAGAGCCATGAACAAGGCCACGTCAGTGGGACGCTTGAGATGGAGATTAAGTATGAGACGCTGAATTAGCCTCTCTTTGTAGGCGCACTTCACACTTCATATGACGCCTTGGTCAAGCGGCTGCACAGCAGAAGGGCACCCAGGCGGGAAAAAAACAAGCGCACATTTGTGAGCTCCATATCAACATGATGTGTGGTACAGCTGTCTAAAAAAAGACTCACCGACCTGCCTGCCTTCCTCATGTCGGCATTGAAGGCCTCAAGCCAGCTGGAAAATATTGAATGGGTCATCCAAGACTTCCAGGTTGAGGTGTACTGGGCAGGCAGCGTCCCCTTGAAGCAGCGGGGCTTTTTGCTCCGGCCAGTGACAAGAAGCGGCCGTTTGTCAGTGCCGTCCATATTAGAGCTCAACAATACTGTCATGCGCTGCTTGCAATACTGTCATGCGCTGCTTGACCTTTCAGGTCCAGGGTCTTCGAAGGCAGCATTTGATAAAATAAACCCGTTTCGTCTGCATTGTAGACGTCTGGGGGTTCGTATTGCTCCAGGATTTCTTCGGCAGTCAGCTGCCACGTCGACGTTACCACCGGGTCCACTCCTGCTTCTTCGCCCGAAATTGCTTTGGCCACAGTATCGTGACGGGCTTTAAAGCGGCTCAGCCAGCCAGCACTTGCTCTGAATTTTTCATGCCCGAGCATGCAGGCAAAGCCCAGAGGCTTATGTTGCAGAACTTTGCCAGACAGAGGCAGTTTGTTTGTGCGCTGTTCACAAAACCAGGCAAAGACCGCCTTGTCGACGTCCGGGAACGCCATAGCCGTCACTGTTTTGTGCTGTGCTCAAGCAGCATTCTCAAGCACACTGAGAATGGCTGCCTTACTTTTCAAAATTGTAGACAGAGAGCTGCACGCAATCCCGTACTCGTCGGCGATATCCATTTTTTCCTGCCTTTTTCTACTTGGGCATGATGGCAGCCTTCTCTTGCAGCGACAAAAATCTTCATTTTTTGGCTGGCGGAGACATCTTTTGAAACGCAAACGTGCCGACTGCAGCTCACACAGACACAGACACACACCACCGCACACAACGAACACGCGTACACCGCTTGGCAGGCCTAAAAGTGCAGCACCGATGATCAGTCTAGTGTTGCCCCCTGATGGTGTCGCTGCGAGGCTGCCTCCCCTGAACATAGCCTCCAAGATCACTCTCACGCGTTTCAGACGCCATGCCCTGAGCATGTCTAGGCGTGGCCTCCACAAGCACAGCCCCGCGGAATCGATCACAGAGGGCACGTGCTGCGCTGGTATGGTGGCTAGCGCCGGCTAGAGGTGGCTAAAGTCGCCCCGGCTTCAAGGTTGCCAGGTGCCAACACCATCGCTGCAGCCACGCAAGCGCGTTGTGGCAGTTTACTCAATTTGAGCGCTTTTCTGACGCTGTTATTCATAATATAGGAGACAGTATGCGGACCGGCGTTGCAGCAAATTTTGTTGTCGTGGGATTGCGGTACGAAATGTTTCGTTACCGAGAGGTGCGAAATACATTGGCCCCTATGCACACTTGCCGGGGATTCGGAAATATTTCGTTGCAGCGGGAATTTCGTATTTACGAGATTTCACTATCGCGGGTTTCGACTGTACTTAGTATCAGCCGCACTTTTCGGGAACCCTTGCTACTATAGGGTTGATAAAGAAGTTAAGCATGAACCATCAGATTTGTGAACAATTGTTAGCTAGAGCTTTTGTATAGTGCCTTGCTGGCTAGCATTCCGTGGTGCCTTGTAGCTGATTAATTTGTGTCAATGGGTTGCATTTTGCGAGTAGAGACATTGAAAGAGATTAATGCAGCAGAACCTCGTGGATGCAGTCTTGAAAAAAAATGCAGGAAGGAAACATATTACAGTGAAATTTCGATACAACGAACTTCGCGGGACCCCCGCAAATCGTTCGTTATACTGAAATATCGTAGTAATGAAATAATTGCAAACGAAAGGTAATAAATGCGCCACTCAAAGAGAATTTCATACCTTTAGAAAGGGCTCTCGCATGGGCCAGGGATGCATCAAATAATAGCACAAGCACACTTTCTTGTGTCTTTATTTAAAGAAATCGGTAATTTTCTTTTGGTGACTGCAGCACATGCTCTCCAAGACAAACGCTTCCACGTCGTCGACTTTCTTATGGACAGATTCAGGCACTTTGTCACAGCGTGCGATGAAAACGCAAATCTTGCCAATCGAACCCAAAACATCTGAAGTTGAGAGCTTCGTCCGCATCGTCCGTACGCGGTGATTCTGCGTCGTCGTCCAGGTCATCCTCATCCCCTTGATCGTTCTCGCGCACGCTGGTGGCGATGTCTTCTTCGGTCGGCTTGGCTGACGTTAAGGCATTGCTGTCGCACTCAACGTAGTCCGCAAAAGTTACCGACTGGTCTGCGGACATTTTCTTGGTAATTTTGTCCCACAAGGCACTGCTGTCATCCCGTATGTCGTCGCTTTGTTCCGAGTGAGGCGGCACGTTTCTGACTTCGCAGTCTTCTGCCTGTGCCGATTTCAAAAGCCCTGCTTTCCGCCAGCAGTTTTTAATGATACATGCTTTCACGTTCCACCACACTTCAGTGAGCGTTTCTGCAACTTGGCGGACGTCAACTGCAGTCGGTCGCCCAAGCCAGATGTTGATGTGCAGTCGCTGCACCAGTCTCTTTCGGAATTCTGCTTTTACAGTTTTTATAATTCCTTGGTCCAGGGGATGAAGCAATGCAGTGTTGTTGGGGGGCAAGAACTCCAGGCGCACACTTGTCGGGCGCATGTTCACGATGTGTGCAGAGCAATTGTCCACGATGAGGAGTATTTTTTTTTCCATCCCTCCTCATCTAGTCTTCTAGCTTGATGAGCCAACTGGAAAACAACTCTCGTGTCATCCAGGCTCGTTTATTAGCCCTGTACTCACATGGCAAAGACACTACATTCTTTAGGCAGCGAGGGCTGGCATACTTCCCTATGACTAGGGGCTTCATTATTTTTGTTCCCAGTGCATTGCAGCAAAACAGGACAGATACCCGGACACGGGATTTCTTTCCGGTGCTGCACTTTTTCCTCTTGAAATTTATTGCTTTGTCTGACAGAAGCTGGTAAAAGCAGACCGTTTCGTCAGCATTGTAAATGTCCTCCTCCGCGTTCCCCTCGGCGATCTCCTGAAAGTGGTCGCCCCAGGAGGTTGCACCTTCTTCGCAGCTGCCTCCTCACCGGAAACCACTTGCCAAGTGATTCCAGACCTTTGTCAAAACCAGAAAATCCAGCCGGAACTTGCTTCAAATCCGGTGATGCCAAAGGCAGTGGCAAATGAACTCGCTTTTTCTTGCAGCATCGTGTCATACACTGGAATGTTGTGAAGCCTAACCTCCTTGAACCAAGCGAGAACAGCTTCGTCCACATTTTCGTGATTGCCAAGTCGCAAACGTTTTCTCGTGGGATCAAGCTACGACAGTCGATGAAGCCTGGTGATTTTTTCTTTCTCTTTTAAAATGGTAGCAACGGTTGACGATGCAATGCCACGCTCTTTGCAGAAGTTCGCCTGCCTTTTTCTGGCGTCTAGTTCATGGAGAATTTCGACGTTCTCCTTCAGCAAAAACTGGCATCGCTGGCGGAGCTCGTAGTCGCACTCTTCAACTCAGCACCACTCACAGAACTAACTTCGCGTCTTCGTGGAGTTCGGACAAAAAGCAGGTAGCGAGACCTCGCCTGCACCACCAAGTCACTGCCCTTGCTTGAAAACAACAGAAGAAGAAAAAAATGGCGGAAGTCTAGTGGATGGATCCAACTTGTGGCGAGACACTGATGATGATAGCTACAGCTCTGATATGCCGCAGCGAACTCATCTTTTTAATTTCGAAAAACTTCTTAGTAACAAGGTGCATTTCTACGGGGGAGCAAATAAATTATGCACGTTATATAAAATGTTTGATGTTCTGAAATTCGTGGTAGTGAAATATTTTTGCATTGAAAATGTAGGCATTTCGGCGAGAATTTTTGAAATTTTCGTAAATCTGAAAGAATCGTTAATGCAGGGTTCATTGTAACGAGATTGCACTGTATCTGGGAAAACATGATCCAAACTGCCTAAGTTTAAAAAATGTAATTGTTGAATGAGGTACAAAGGCATTTCTTGACAATTTCACTTCTTGGAAATGCTCATTCGCATTTCTTAATACAAGGTCTCAACAACTTCTTTTCTAGTGCTTGCAAAATTCAGTCCGCATTTGCATTGTCTTTAGCGGAGAACAAACTTTGCAATACACCCTGTTTATCAACAGCTATTGAGAGAAGCCAGAATCTCTTTCATTACTCTAATGCTCTGTGGACAAGCCTTTATTGTCACGATATGCTCATTGCCGACACAGCATTAAAGTAGGGAGTGGGTGGGGGTGGATTACAATAAAAGAAAAAATTCAGTTAAAATTTTGACATGTGGATACAAGGACACTGACAACAAGGAGTCACTTTTCTCTATGGTAAGTAGCATTAAAGTACAATTCAACAACAAGCTGCATAGTAGTTGTTAATGAAGCATACGTCATAGAGCCTAGCTACTGCCAGAGATCGTTCATCAAATCCACGAAAACACCAACATCAGATTCATGTAGTTAAATAGCATGACATACCGTAAGAACCTGCAAATTTTTTTTCTTTTTTTTAGCTTGTAAAATTTACACCTCATATTATATGCGACTCCAAACAATTTTCGGCAAGAACCCGCAGTTCCGGATTCTTTATTATGAACTGCCATCACCATCGCGCTTCGAGCAAAAGGCACTATCTAGTGGTGGCGTAGGTCGGTAGTTTCGATTTCAATGCCATTTCACTGTGCCGGCCTGACCTCACGATGTCCAGGAGGATCGCACGTCCTATGGTATTGGGACCACGAAAGCAGTACTCTTTTAAAAGGATCATAATCGTAGTTGCTGAAATCATCGGTACCACATCAAGCACTGCTTGATGTGGGTTTTTACGGTGCATACATTCACAGCAATAATGAAAGAAAAAATTATCTTTTTCAGTTGTGGTGGCGATATCTTGTGTTAGTAGGTTCCATTTTGAGATTGCTAGGGTGAAAAATCACACGCTAAAATGTCACGTTTTTGCACCTAATATCTCTGATCTTATTGACATGGTTTCACTGTGAAGAAACATATTCTGGAGGAAGTAAATACATGTCTCACCTGTATACATGTTTGAGAATGACAATTATTTTTTACACGAATACGAAAAAAAATGCCTCCTAATATTGAATTGCATATGTTTAGTTCTAAAAAATTTCAGAAAATATAGGCACATGTTGGCTTTTTTGTTTTCAAAGTATTGTGTGGTTTTTGCAGTCGAAGTAAAAACTGACTCAGCCTCATACAAAAAAAAACATTACATGCACAGTAATGTGTACTACTTGATTAGATAGAATGTAACAGTATGCAGTGTGTTCTGTGGCGAAGCAAAATGAATAACAAATTTAAATCCGCAAACTGACACATGACTGAGAACTAAACATAACATGAGTGGCAGTAAAAACTCCTTGATTCCAACTAAAGCGGACCCGGAGAAATGTCCAAATTGTCCAGAGCCAGAGGTCGAGTTATAAAATTCCTCTCCCTCCTCCCCTTCCTTTGCCCTTCCTTAGAAAAAAAAACTGCCTAAATTAGGAAAATGTGATAAAACTTTGCCTAATGGCTAAAAAGTGTGGCAAACATGCAGTTTAGGCATGCTTGAAAAACAACGTGGACGTAAGCGGTGAGAACACTTGTTGCCGTCGGAATGACAAGAGGTTCTGCTGTTAAAAATGGAAAAGAAATGACTCACGTCTCACGAGTCAACATCCGAAAGCAGCATGCAGCTGAGTTCAGACGACCGACCGGCGAATGCGCAGGACGGCATTTGCCATCACTGCGGGCTGGCTGGCGGCAGAGCTCAGGAAGGGAAACTATGTGGCCAGGCTGTGACAGGGGCCATCCTATCATGGTCGCAACTGCGTCATGCAAACACTAAAAGCGCGCGGGTTACAATACATTGTGCAATAGCTGGGATTTTATGCATGGTTGCTTGGCCTGCCAGTGACTCTGCCCTATGCAAAATTTCGCAAGTGGGCTTTCCCGCATATCGCAGTAGAGAGAAAACGAGGTGGCAGAACTCATGCTAGAAGAATTGTGAAAATGACAGCACAATTGCCAGAGTTGTCAGCGCGAAATGTGTAACGCATTACGGAAGGACCAAACAGAAAACTTGGAACTTCGAACACAATATTCGGATAATTTGCCCAGATATTGCAGTTTTATCGCTACCAGATTTAAGAATCGTGGAGTGAACTGTACAATCGGAGATACACACAATAGGACAAAGAATTTCACTGTTCACTTCATGATGCTTCATAACCAACTGTCCCACCAAAACCTCTTAACGCAGATTTTAAAAATTCGGCGCAGTATTCATATGCTGCCAAAATTTGGAATGTTTGGAATAGTATCAATTTTTCGAACTGAATACAAACTTCATGATGCTTCATAACCAACTGTCCCACCAAAACCTCTTAACGCAGATTTTAAAAATTTGGCGCAGTATTCATATGCTGCCAAAATTTGGAATGTTTGGAATAGTATCAATTTTTCGAACTGAATACAAACTTCATGATGCTTCATAACCAACTGTCCCACCAAAACCTCTTAACGCAGATTTTAAAAATTTGGCGCAGTATTCATATGCTGCCAAAATTTGGAATGTTTGGAATAGTATCAATTTTTCGAACTGAATACAAACCAGATAAGAAATTATTCTTTTTCAAAATTTTGAATATTCACACACCCCTGCTGAAACAAAATCAAACCGCTAAATTTTGCACTTTTCCGTTGAATGTCAACTCTGTCACACGAATGCATACGTAATCAAGTATACATGATATATGTTGTATACAAGAGGCGTTTAATTTCTAAAGGGAAGCCTTTAGTATTAAGACACAGGAAAGCCAGTGCCCGGCGTGCTTTGGCTGGTTTGGCTTTTGCTCTTAATGCTGCGTCTCTCACACCCGTCCCGCTCATATGCAAGCGCATCTGCACTTCTCCTCATTATGTTATGTCCCCACAGGAACTACCCACTTGTTTGTTAGCATACCGGTATTTTTTTTTATGCTTTGCCCATTGCACCTAGGCACTGCAGAGAGTCCACCACAGTGTGTGACTGCCGCTACATTTAGCTAGTCATGTTGCAGGCACAGTGTTTGGCTCACTCGTATGCTTGCATATGTGCGTTCGGTCATTGAACATACTGTACGACCTGAATTTGCCAAAATTTTGATTGTATTATCCAGGCGTGTATTAACTGGAATAAATATATAGAGTGTAACTCTATGGGACATTTTAAGTGCCCAAATTTTCGAGCGTATGAACTGGGAACGTAGCAATGAGGTTCTACTGCACTGTGGTGAGGTAAATTAAAATGTCCTTGCTTGTGTATGAAACAGACAGCAGTGCAACAAAAAATAACAACTACAAAAAAAATTAAGGAGCCTTGTGTCTAGCAAAATGCCTTTTTGTGTACCAAAAAAAAAAAAACGATCGTTGTTGAAGAGGTCCAAACCCTCTGCAGCTGAATGTCTAACTTGCTTGACTAATTCGCTTCACTTTTGCCTAAACATTGCCTTAACTTTTTCTTTGAAATTGCTTGACTATTGGCTTAACTTTTCCTGGGAATTCGCTTGACTATTGCCTAAACATTGCTTTAACTTGTTCTTCAAATTTGCTTAAATATTGCTTAAACATTGCTTTAACGTGTCCTTTGAATTTGCTTGACTATTGCCTAAAGATTGCCTTCACTTGTCCTTCGAATTCGCTTGACTATTGGCTAAACATTGCCTTAACTTGTCCTTTGAATTTGCTTTACTATTGCCTAAACATTGCCATAACTTTTCCTTCAGATTCACTTGACTATTGCTTAGACGTTCCCCGACATTGTCCTCCAAGACAGTTTCTTTAAAGTTTCATACCACGTGACCTTCCCCTAGCCACACAAACCGTATATCCAAGTCATTTCGCCTCAGAGGCCGAGGGTCAAAGGTCAAGGCTTCATAGTCTCATCAGTTTTTTTCAGGATTGCTAGTGAAGGAGTGCTTTCACACTGAAAACCAGTGTCGCTATCTTGGGCCTGTAAGGAACTTTAACAGAGTTGTGAGTCAGCATGTGTTTGTCTCCTCTAGGAACCTGACATTGTCCACTTTTGAAGTATGGTGGCTGTGGTAGCTATCATGCATGACTGCTTAGTAGGCCTAACTGCATATTGAAATCAAAGAGGTGTCGAAAAGCAGGTTGAATAGAGTATGAAAGTGGTTGCTTGTTTTGAAGTATTTCCTTTTCCTTAAGTTTTTTTATTCGACCTCTCATGCAGGTACCAATGACAAGGCTGGTGGTCCGCACTACTTGCTAAGGTTCAGCTCTGCGCAGACTATTAAAGAGACCAAGGTTCCACTGACTGACATCAAGTATCCCTACATGACAAGCAGCTCTTAACATTTACCTTTTCAGATGAAACACAGTATCAGTCCTGACAGAGCCATCCACAGGGTCACCTGGAATGCTCTGTGTTTTTATGACAAGGTTTTATATACATCATTCACTGCTAGCCGTGCTGAGACCGTTGTTCATGTCGTGCATCACCAATTATTGAGAAATCTGTCCACTTGCAACATTTAAGGCACACATTGTTTACGTTGTGGAAAGCTGGTGTGGCTGCATGTGCCAGCTAAGCTTGGAACTCACTTTACCTGTGGGAATTGCAAGAAAAGACCTGTGGAAATGTGCCCTTAGCCAAATGTTTGTTTTTATATTTTTCTTTCCTGATCCACATGTGATTCTGTAGTTAAGTTAGAATTCTCGCACTCTTGTGTGAATTTCATGCGAATCTCTTGCGTGCTGTACAGCCTCATTATCCTTGGAGCAGCACTAAGGATGTTGAGTCTAAATATTAGGGGCTTGCATTAAAAGGGGGCTTGTTTGCAGAAGTTTGCAGGAAATTTCAAGTTCTCCTGTCTCAGCATAGCCCATGCATTCGGTACAAGCTTCCAATGTGTAGCGTACTTTACATAGTTCAAGTTAATTGCAAAATCATTGGTGCATCTCACGTGTTCAATTGAATTGTTCATCACGGCAAAGCCTTTGTTCTTTGCATTTTTTATATCAGTCAATCTGTTGCTGGTGTTGATAGTTTAGGTTTATTGATCGACCACAAAATTCAGGCTTCTCGGACTAGATTTTTCAGTGGTTATTCACCAAAGCTTTCTTTCCTCCTTTATTTCTTGTTTGTTTGTTTCTTTCCTTTTTTTTTTTGCTTGGTGGCCTATGGCAGAGCTAGAGAGTCTAGTTTAAACTGGATTCTTTGCAGTCACCGGATGCTGCTATTGGCCTAATTGTAACAGCGAAGTTGTGTGTTATTCTCCCACAGCTGTATTGTTTTGTTGATAACATTGTTGTTTCCAGGCAGCGTATTCATTTCTCTTGCAGACAGTATCAATTGCACAGCTGAATTTAAATACATGTTGTGACAACCGCCTCATTGTCACATTGCACAGAGTTTCTGCTTGAGCAACTCGAGATTTGCCTTTGGGCTGCTTGGTCGGGGATTTCTGTAAATTTCAAATATAGTTCATAGCATCTCATCACAATATACTGAGCTACAAATATGGTTTGCAGTGTTTATGGCTAAATGTTGAAGGCACCGGAATAGCATGCAAGGAGGAAAAGAATTGTGAGTAGCTAGCTGGGGGGCCGTAGTCAATTCTGTTTTCCTCTTTGGTTATTGGGTATAGCAAGTTTGCTTTCTTTGGTTCCTCCTTTCATTACTTCTTTATAACCCTCATTATCTGCAATTCATGTTCAAACGAGGGTATGCCTAAACCTGATTTTATCTCAGGCTTGTTATTTTTACTGGAATTTGCTCTTGATGAGATCTATTGTGGAGAAACAGATTGGAATAGTAATGTATGTGACAGTGCCTGTTCTTGATGGTTCAGATGGGCTCCTCACAAGAAGGATGTGAGGCTTGATCATTGACTCTTTCTGGTCTTAGTCTTCCATCGTTTTTAAAAAGAAATACTGCTTGTCAGTAGGAACTAATGCATATCCTAGGATGTGAAAGTCTGAGACTTTCAGTACTTAGTTCTCTTTTCATTGCTACTTTAAGCTATGCGTTACAGAGGCTTCTCCGAACAGAGGTGCTTCAGCATTTGCCTTTTGTGGTGTGCTTCGGACGACACTTTCTGCTTCATGTAATGTTAGCTGAGAGCTTGAAGAAATTTAGTAGTGCATTTTGGCGGAATGGAACGGCTTATTTTGCTTGGGACACCTTGTACATGTTATATTTCTGTGGTTCTTTATAGGTTCTTGTTTTTAATTTTTACGTTTTAACTCACATGTATAGTGCAGAATTTTCCCCCACTGTATGGTCACTCTGGTTGCGAACCAGTAACTTCTAGTGGTTTAACTTTAACTTTGGATAAACCATACCCATGGAGTTTCTCACAACGTGTTTGATCTAGTTCAGCAGTTAAGGGCTTAAAAGCAGCATTGTTACATAGAAAATGAGTTATGTTATCTGCGGGAATGTGGAATACCTTTCGTGTATGGTAGTTTTTATAAAGGCTGTATATTGTAGGTTTGCAACATAGTATATGTAATACGTGCCATGCCTTGTTCGCTTTATTTCATGTTTGTTTAGAATGTTATGAACACAGTTTATCTGTGGCTCCGCTAGTGTTACGACGAGCTTTACACAAGTTTTCCAAGTTCTGTTCTGCAGATCTGATGACCAACTGAGGAATTTTTTAGCATCTATATGTCTTATAAATTCATACAGAAAATTTGAAAGCACATCTTCTGCTGCAAGATTTAGCACTTTTTTTCCTTTTTAATGATGGAAAAATGATTGCTAACTTGCCTATATGTGCCATGTCTTGGCAGTCATTTGGAGTTCCTCCGAAACACCCCTTCTGTGGACTATGTAGGCAGGCTGCGTTGGTTTTTTGTTGGTGTTCTCTGTGACAATGAGAATGGGACTCTTATATCAATGCTCTTTATTCCTGCACTCATCATCACTAATTTGGCGAGCTCTTGCAGCACCAGTTAATGATAAAAGACACACTGTGCGAGAACTGGCTCTGAGCTGCATTTGACAGCAGTTCTAATAAAAGTTTTGAACAGTTCAGCATTTCAGTATATATCATGATAGAGTTCACGTTTGCTGCTGTACACTACAATTAGCAGTCAGGGTCCTATACATCTAACAACTCAAGGTGGGCAGCTCTTTGCCACAAAGCACTAAACCCCGAATTGTGTTTCACCACTGATGCCCAACCACCGTAATGATGTTTCACCAAACATGAGGTACTGTCACAGCTTTTGTTATGATGCTGATATAATTTGTGCTTGCAGTGCTTTCCAGGTGCTGTGCTTTCGTAAACTATGCTCATTAAAGTGCACACTATTATTCCAGCATTGCCTACTGATGCTGTTTTATCTACACACCGGGATGAATCTACTGTAAGCAGGCTATTCCTGGTCTCAAGCAGAAACATCTGGGAACCTTAAAATGCAGGGCTTCAGAACTTCACTATACATCCAGCAGATATACTAATTTTCTCGACTATAGTAGGATAAACTTCAGAAAACAGCAGTTGGTAACAATGAGCCGCAGTCTGCGGCACTTTGTATTAGTCCACTGACCAATCACAACAGTGAACAAAACCAGCCTTTTAATGTTTGACTGTATCAATCAAGCCAGAAGGCATCAAAATGCTCAAGCATATAATTTCGTCTCGTGATTAGTAGCTTCTTGCTTAGTTAACAAGAAAAGCTTTAACAGCAGTCTACTTTTTGTAACGGAGGAGTTCTGTTCAGCAGTCTGAATGTGTACAGAGCTTCACCGCAGGTTTCAGTTGTATCCGACTGCGACGACGCATAGATACATGATAAAGAGCTATCGGAAAAGTTTAACATGGCACATGCATTAGATCAAAAGTTTAGATATAAGTCACATGCAATGGATGTCTACAGATTCATTGCATAGTATTTGTGCTTGTGAGGTGCTTTGGGCATTAATATTGTTTTTAAAAACAATATTAATCCTCAAAGTACCTCACATGCACAATTACTGCTATATTAGGTCCGTTGTAGACTAACTGTGAACAGTGTTGTAACATACTCTAGAGAATAACTTTCATGAGTACAGTAACAACAAAATATGTACACAACTCTGTTCACCTTATTCAGGCAGAGAACGTTCACTCATCTTCATAAACAACAAAACTTCAGTCTGACTTCACGGGACTGGAAAAAATGACTAACTATTTCAAGGTAAAATTAATGAACGGCTCACTAAGAAATCTGTTATAGCAAATTTATTCAATTGAGTCAATGTCAAGACCTGAGTTTAATGCTCAGTTGCCATGCAGGCATTGTGGAGTCGGGGTGTAGAAGAGCCTTATGTGAAAATACTGGAAGATATCTACCTGTAACGACTGCACAGCTGCCATAGTCCTCCATAAACTCTGTAATAAAATTCCGATAAAAAAAGGTGTCGGGCATGGAGACATGATCTCACCATTGCTTTTCACCGCCTGTTTACTGGAGGTACTTATTCTGAAGGCTGGACTGGGAGCAGTTGAGGATAAGAGTTAATGGAGAATACCTTAGTAATCTGCGATTTACTGATCCCATTGCTTTGCTAAGTCACCCAGGAGATGAACTGCAAAGTGTGATCAATGAGTTAGGCAGGGCAGAACAGCGGTCTATAAATTAATATGCAGAAAACCAAAGTAATGTTCAACAGTCTTGCAAGAGAACAGCAGTTCACAATTGGTAGTGGTGCTGGAAGTGGTAAGGAAATGTGTCTACTTAGGACAGGTAGTGACTGCTGATCTGGATCATGAGAGGAAAATAACGAAGAATAAGACCAGGGGGGGGGGGGGGGGGGTCGACTTAAAATCGAACCCAAAGCATCGCATCATAAATAAAGGCGAGTAAAACGAGATATCAGGCATGCTACAGGGTGGTTTCATTTTTGCTGCGCGGCTCGGTCGCATTGCTCTTGGTTCTGGCCTTGAGTAGCTGCTATGTCAACGCGCAGAACCGGCATCCCCATCCCGCGCGCGGCGGCCGATGATGGCTGTCGATACGCCGCAAACTAGCACCAACCTACTCCCGACAAGTGGCCGCAGATCGCGGCTGCTGATAAGCGGCGGCGGCCCGATAGCGCATTCGCGTTCTATTCTTAATTGGCGTCGTATAAGTTTTTTTTGGTTTACTTTCAACCGCGCACTCAGCGCTCAAGGGAGCGTTGATAGTTGATGGAAGATCCGCTGTTCCAATCGCGGCGGCACCGCCACTGGGAACTGCAGCGGCGCCGGGGAGTGTCGGTAGCCGACGGAAGAGCCCACGCCACTCATGCGTAGTTTCTCTCTGGCTCTGACGCATCTGACTACTGCCGGCCGCGTTTCGTAAGTTTCTAATGTAGTGCTTCATTTGTGCTCCGGGTCTGGTAAGCAACCGGCACTCGTTCACGGCTACATTCAAGATGGCTGTCATTCTTTACGCCGAAGAAACGAACTGCGCGCCGGGCGGCAAGTTCGACGTTCGCAACGGGTGATACAGGTGTGGCAGCTGCAGCGAAGCAAAATTTTCAGCTGTTCCACGCGATATTGTGGTGTGGTTGTTTGCGAAGTGCGGGATTTCGCTGCATGACGATGTTAGAACGACGAGCTGTGGGACCGCAGCAGCGATCACGACGGCAGCGCTAGTGAGGACGATGGCGCAAGTGTGTACGAGTAGTCGAGTGACGAATACATTTTCGTTTTCGAATGTGACCACGGGCGCGCCCGTGCGCGGCAACCGATAGCGGCTGGCGATAAGCGGAGACCGCAGGATAGTGCTATCGCGTTCTATTATTAAAGGCCAAGTGTAAACGACCTCCGAGTTTTTTTTTTTTCAGAATTGTGATGTGGAAGGTCGACTTACAATCGTGTATAACAGCTTGGATCAGATGATCTTCACAGGCCCTTTTTAATCTCATATAGTCTATGATTTTGTGATTTAAAAAAATATTACTGGTACTCACCTGCGGGGCAGAAACATGGGGGCTAACGAAAAAGGTTCAGCTTAAGGACAACGCAGCGAGCTATGGAAAGGAAAATGATAGGTGTAACGCTAAGAGACCGGAAGCGGGCGGAGTGTGAGAAGGAACAAACGCGGGCTAGTGGCATCTATAGTCGAAATCAAGACGAAGAAATGCGCTTGGGCAAGGCACATAATGCGAAGGCAAGAGACGAGATTAAAAAGTTTGGGGAGATAGGAGGCCGCGGCTGGCAAAGGACAGGGTTAATTGAAGAGACGTGGTAGAGGGTTTTGCCCTGCAGTGGGTATATTATGGCTGATGATGATGACTGTAACGAGATCCGTGCTAATTAGCACAAAATAAAAAGGGTCATGGAGGCGCGGCAACAATCATTCAAGGTTTGTGCTGATTAATTTGTGCATTGTTTAATACTCGTACTGTCTAGGCAGGAATGCATTTTACGTACACATTTTCACTTTGCCGTGTACGCGTATTTTTGTCCGTCCAACAGCGCACGGAGAGCTTACGTAAATAAAATACTGTTCCACGACCACCTCGCGTCAGGCACGTAGCCAGAAATTTTTCTCGGGAGGGGCCCAAGGGAATTTATTGTACCCCGAAAAAGGGGGGCGGGGGTGCATGGTTAACGAGACGCTTCTAGGAGGACTGGTGGGGGGAGGTGTCGAGCTCGATTTCGGAGGGTGCCCGGGCGCCCCCTTGGATACGTGTCTGCGTCAGGTTATCTAAAGCCAGCTTGCAACCCCGCGCTTTTCGAGAATGTAACACGTCAGGGCGGAATGGAACGCAGATCAACGGGGGCTGTCAGCTTCAATGAAGCGGGAAGACATGTTCAGTGCAACTTCATTCAATTTGTTTGGTAAAAATCAGGAATTTCTGAATGGGCATGCATGCAGACGCTTGGTATGGGGAATAAAAGACTTTGAGAACAGTGGGCTGTGGCAAAATAGGCACTGTAAAATGTACCAGCCCTCCCATGTCAGATTTTACTCACGTAAGAAATGCTTTGCAAAAATCATGATCCTTGCCTAATAGGGTCAGGGCCTTCGGCTACTGATCCGGAGTTGCCGAGTTGGAACCCGACCGCGACGGCTGCGTTTCGATGGAGGCAAAACGCTAAGGCGTCCGTGTGCTGTACAATGTCAATGCACGTTAAAGATACCCAGGTGGTCGAAATTATTCAGGAGCCCTCCACTACGGCAGCTCTTTCTTCGTTTCTTTTTTCACTCAATTCTTTATCCCTTCCCTTACGGCGCGGTTCAGGTGTCCAACGATATATGAGACAGATACTGCGCCATTTCCTTCCCCCCCCAAACCAACTTTTTTATTGCGAAAGCAATACTGCTCGAGGTTTCCGCTCTTGGCCGTCGTCCCGGAGAATCCACCATTGTCCTTTAGCGTGACCTATGTGTGACTTCAAACCAGATGTGGAAAAGCGGGGCCCCAACTCGGCTCGTCGCGATCGTCCCAGCGAATCCTCCACGCGCCGCTGCCGTGGGGGAGGCGCTCGCTCTACAGGACGTCATGCCAGCTGTGGAAAAGCGGCCCCCCAACTCGGCTCGTCGCAGTCGTCCCAGCGAATCCTCCACGGTATGTCGGATGATGTGTATAAGGTGAAGCTGCAACGATGTGCTGCAGCTAAGAAGCGGCGGCGTGCGGAAGAAACGGATGAAGAGCGGGAACAACGTTTAGCTAAACGGGTGCATATTGTAGTCGTTATGGATAGCGCGAAATAGACGCAACAACGACAGAACGAAGCGAGCAAGAGACAACGCGCTCAAGAGATGCCAGAACGCGCCGCAAGACTCGAGAAGCGTCGTAACGCAGATGCGGCTAGAAGTGACACCTCCCTTAGTGACTCTCCAACTGCGGAAGAGACCGCTTTGAATTCTCGAGAGCGTCGGAATGAGACGCTGCGTAGACGACGTGCCGAGGAAACGAAGCTTCCGCAATTCGACTTGGGTTAACCAGAGCTAAACCACAGACAATTTTTCCAATTTAATAGGCTCAAGGATTCCAAACTGCTTCTTTTTCAGCGCTAGTGGCATGCCTGCAGTGGACGCATTTCTGATGCGCCGAAGAGACTGGATCTCAAATATGGCACTTGATAAATTCGTGCCCATTTCACGGCGCACACTACTGACATCAAGTGTCCGATGACATCGTCACAAGCTTGGAGTAGAAGATTACATGGGGCAAGCCATGAGTCCATTCAAACTGTGCCGACAAGCGCTGTCGGTACTGCCGTTCAATGAAATCCATGGAGACCACTTGACTATGGAAAGCAAGATGAATTTTGTGCCTTTCGACGGCTGTTCGTTGACACGGATGTTTTTCTGATTTACCAGCAAGAACAGCAACAGTTGTTGCGCGTAATGCTCACACGGATCGGCCACCATCGTGCCTTGTGGCTGGCACTATCCTTCCGGTTCTAGGACTTTTGCGCAGCATGGACCAGTACTATGCTGGTACTATGGACCATGAGACACGTCATGCCTTCACGAGAGACGCGCCTCCTTAGAACGGTGTAAACAATAAAATATTAATCAAATTATGGATGCCGAAGAAAATGAAAACAAAAAGACCGGAAAAGAACGTGATGCTGGAAGAGGTGAACCAGCTAAAAAATACGCAGTACAATCTGAGTCACTTTTGTGTACAGAGTGCTGGAGCGCCGCACTTCACTGCAAAAAAAAAAGCGACACCTCGTGCCAGCTCCAAGCTTTCAGAGACAATTTTTGCTCAGAAGTGGAGCCACATAGACGTGCAAGCAAGATGGACACGAGCACTTTGCCCGGAAACCTTCGGCTGCTGTCTAATATTAGTTTTTATTGGCTGGTGTGCACTGCTCGAGCGCTCTGTATACACAAGGATGATGCGACTGTAGAGCACAAAACCTTGCACAGGACAAAACTATACTAACAAATGAAGCTTCATTGAAAGACTGAGAGCCAACTGATCTTACAGCGCATGCGCAGCCACCAACACTAACAGGAACTGTCGAAAAATCCTCGAGGAAAGTGTTGTGGCAGTCATTTATTTCTGGCACTAAACCTCCCGTACTACTGTCGTCCATCCAGAACGAGGAACTGCCCGATAAATCAACCGCAACACTATGGCACTGCCGAGCGAAAACGCGTCCACATCTCTGCGTGACCATAAGATGCCGGGTTCCCGAGAGCATAGAGCTTGTGTGCCACAAGCCTTAATTGGCTGCCACTGTCACTGACACCACTCTGGAAATTGAGCTACCTGTCATCTCGCTGAGTCCGTGCATCACATCATCGCGGCTTGTCCCTTGTACACGTGCGAAAGGCAGGTGTCGGCCGTTTCCGTGGCCCATTTAGACGTCAGGCCATAAGGAACGGGCGCATATTACTCGGTACTCGGTTGGAGGCTAGGCAATCCCTACATCCAATTCAACCGTTTACTGAGACTCGGCTCACCGCTGTGATCTGACAGAGTGGTGATTTGCTTGTACGCATTCACACGTCTCTTCTGCCCACGTCGTTACCATCATAACACCCTTCTTTCTCCTCTCCTACTTCCCCAGTCCACAGCAATGAACCTCTATACCCCCCTTTCTAGACCAGCAATAGAACGCAAGTTTCCTGCCTTTGCAGTCGGATGCGTTGGCTGTAGTCTGAATTAAGTTGCGCCTTTGTAACACTTAAGCTGTTCTGCTTTGTATGACCATCCGTTCTGGACGCCAAAGGCTTCAGCCATCTTGGTAAATTGACTCTAGGAAGGAGTTTCTTGCATAGCTCTTTGAGTCACAGAATGTACCAGTTGCGAAACCACCACCCGTAGGGCCTATGTACTGGGAACAAATTTAGATGCTAGCAGACTGCCACGCCACTTTCAGCGGCTAGACGAACTTCTCAGCGCTGCTCAGAACACAAGAAATAGAAGTTGATAACTCACAGCCAAGTTCACAAGCGGTGCCGATATATCTGTTAACATCAGCGGACTTAAACCAAGTGGGCCGAAGCCGTAAGGGACATGCGGTCAAAGAAGTGGCCATTGTTAGGTTGCTCAGGCGGGAACGGGCCTAGGTACACTCATAGGGGCGCAGAGTGAGGACTGCAGAACTGTCGTCATTGTTATGCCCCGGCGAAGGGCGAAAAATATGGGGGTTCTTTCTTTTTTACTTCGCAATGTTTGAATACTATTTCACCGATCTTGATCTGTCCCCGTTGCTGACATCAGCGCCAACCCATAGTCGTGACGTCGCTGCGTGAAGGCAGTCTATACCACTGTCATGCGGGAAGTCCTGCATTGAACCAATGGGGACGTGCGTAAGCACAGTGATGAGGAAACAACATCGTAATGTATTAGCCACCCCGGATGATTTGCACGGCACTGTTCTCAATGAACATGCGTATGTTGCTTTGAAAGGATTAACGTCATTCAGCACGTAAAATAGAGCATGCAAAGAGAACTGTCGCCGCGGTGGCTGAGTGGCTACGAAGCTCGGCTACTGAGTCGGAGTTCCCGGGTTCGAACCCGGCCGCGGCGGTTGTGTTTCGATGGCGGTGAAACGCAAAAGGCGCCCATGCGCAGTGCGATGTCGACGATCAGTGCGTGTTAAAGGGACACTGAGGAAAAAGTGAAGTAGGCTTGTATCGATAGAATACCAGCTCCTTAACACAAAAACGCCACTCTTTCTGAAAACAAGGCTCTTGTAAGGTAGAAAAGAGAAAGGACTAAAATACAGGTATCAGCCGCCACAGGACAGTGTGATGATGAAATAGGGGAAAAGACACTCAGATCTCTGAGGCTGACAAAGTTGCACGAAGGTTACGCGTTTGATCGATACTGAAGCATGCAAGTTTATTTTTAAACCACTTGTGCACACGAGGAAGACGAAAAAAAAAAGACAACCTGAATGTTGGAAGTCAAAGAAAACCTGCAATTGGCGGTGCAACAGGCGGCCAGCTAAGTTTCGGTATGTTTTGGGTTGGTCGCGGCAATCGATGCGTTCTGCGTGCCCGCATGGTTTCGTTATGCGCCTCGATTTACAAGGGCTGAGCAGAAGAGGACCTCCAAGTGCCTCTCTAAGTGCTACTCGGACGAAGTTTGTGCCACGGCACGCAACTGCGAAAAGGATAAAGAGCTGTGTATATCCAACGTTCAACGCGCTTCCACGTTAGCAAACCAACCGCTCGGCGTGTTCGGATCGTCAGTGTACCAAGACGCTGCATGGGCTGCATAACGTACCAGCCCTACGCGTACTATTATTACAAAATTTAAATATGCCCACATGTACTAGTCACTATACACATCAGTTATGACGCTGGCTCGGCGGTGACAGCGACGCTGCCGACTCCTCGGCGCTAAAACTTTCTTGCCGCAGACCCGCCGCCTCTGCCCTCAAAAGCATCGCGCGCTGTGTAGGGTTGAGGTCGCTGAATGCAGGCCGCGGTTCTTTGCAAGAACATTGTTGTCGGAATCGGGAGCGGGATCCGTCGTAACGTTGGTCCAAACTTAAACGAAGCGACGACGGCTCATAGAGGCCTTCAACGTCCGGCCGGCAGTATAGTTTTCATTTCAGCTGCTGCGCGCCCGCCGTCAGCAATCACGGAGTCCTCGTTTTCGTTTCCGCCGCATTACGTCACTCTTCTCCTGTGTCGTTATCAGAGAGTCCAGAGTTTGAATCGTAGCGGCGGGAAAAAGTTTTTCAACTTCGAACTTAAATCTCTTAGAAATAAAATTAATAAATGAATCTTTCGCTGCCGGACAAGCGGTAACAAAGCCATAAATGCCGAACTATCGGATTTTACTAACAACAAATATTTGATAGCGTTGCCCTCAGTGTCCCATTAAAGATCCCCAGGTGGTCGACATTATTCCGTATCCCTCCACTACAAATGAATGGCTTTTGCTAATGTGGTCGCTGAAGTTGAGTCGTAAAGGCTCGCATCTTCTTTAGAGAGCGCGCCATATTTGTTGCACACAACCTAATCGATGTTTCTGGGTACTTATGGTATTTACCCCATTTTACGCGCACCTTTGTGTCACGAAAATCGAATTTCGAAACGGAATGCGTGTTACAGACAGATGCAAATCCTAAACTACACTGCGGACCAGAGTTCCGGCTTTTACTAAGAGTTGAAAATCATTACATATATGTGTTGAAATACCATAGAGTAATATACAATATACAAAACAATAAAATATCATACCTGACGCATGCTCTACCTATTTCGACGAAGAAAGAGCTGTATAAGCTAACGTCAGAAAGAAACACACGTGAAAGCCAAATGTGGGTCACGACGAGTGTCACCTTTCTCTGCGCATGTCTGTGGAAGGCGTGTGGTCGTGTCTCCGCAGTTTCCAGTCTCTCCGGGCGGGATCACCAGCAAGAACCCTTCGTGCACGCTACGTAAAAGCTTTGGGGATCACGCGAAGCGACGGGGCGCGAGAGGCTCTTCTCGCGGAGCCCGGATTGATGTGACACAAGACGCGCTGTGTAACCCCCTTCAGAGCATGCAGACAATGGGTTCGCCCCGGCGTGGCGCCTCTGTTTCGTTGCTTTGTTCTTCCATTGGGCAAACACGCGACGGAGAGACTGCCCGGCTCAGTCCGCAGCAGCAGCAGCCAATGTCGATTACTGTATCGTCAACTTGCGTAGCGAGCGTTGCTCCAGCGGCACGGCACCGCCGAAGAAAGGCGTGGCTCTTCGCGAGCTATAGACGCGGGCGCCGCCGGTGTGAGTGCAACGGCGGTTGCTCAACGAACACACGTATACGCCAGCGCAGGTTTCACGCCTGCGGGTGCGGCGTTGCCACCGAGCAGTTCGTGCCATATGCGATTGTCTGGGGCGTTGTGGCGGTTGTGTAGGCATACGGCAGCCTCAAGGTTGTTGCAGTATAACAACTTCAACGTCGAGGCACGACATTCAGGCAAGCAAAAAAAAGATGAAACCACCCTGCGCACGACTGTTAGGACTTGCTGCGTGTGAACCTTCGGAAGACGGGTGTGTTTTCTGTTCAGAGCCCCGTAAAATATCAAGACAAGGAACCTTTCAGTCTTTCTCAATAAATCTGAAATGAACAACACATTCACTTGCTTACAGTTCCCATGAATGAACTCCACCTTTATAAGTCGAAATTAATATATGGAGCCCTTCACTACCTGATATCCGATACCTGGAATCCGGCATGTAAACCTTGACTGCCAGCTTCTAACACTCACGAAATGCGGGGCCTTAGACGTGCGGCACGCAGGTAATGCTCACTGCTTTCGACTGTGCACGTCAAGGCTAGTCAGCTGTGCAGTTCATTTCAGGAGTGCAACCCTTCTGTTGCTTAACCGCAATCGCAGGGCGTGGCTTCATGCGAGCAGTGAGAGGAGAGAGTAGCAAATGATCAATTTAAGAAGCCATTCGCATGACGTGGACTTTGGAACGCGTTTCTCTCTGCAAGAAATTAAGAATAAAGGCACAGTTCAGCTAATCTCTCGACTTGCCGAATTATTTGCGAGTTTCTCCTTGAGTATACACAGTTGGGATCGGATGCTTTACCCTAATCTAGTTAGCTGCTATTGCTTGCAGCGCGCGTGATGCATAAAACTCCACAAACATTTTCTTTTGCTTGTACTGACCACACGCTCTGGAGACTGGCGACTGGTTTGCAATAACCGCTGTCTGCGCACCCTGGACAGCAAGGAATGTTCATCGCTTTTCCTGCATGTGTACCTTGTGAATGCGTTAGCAGCAGCCAATGCCGACTCGCTTGCAAAAGTTTTGCAGTCAACAGCGACCACGGCATGCTTGCAAATAAGTGTTTTGCCAAAAGCTCAAATTTCACGCAGCCAAAAACTCGGGGGGGGGGGGGTCACCCTCGACGTTGAGCACGCGACTGTACGAAAGACGAAGTTGGTGGCCATTGAGCACAATAACTTCGCGAGTAGAGCATTATACCGCCCTGTGGCATGGGCCAAGCCGGCCAAGAACGTTTCTGTGGACCCCACGTTGCATTACGTCACTGATTTATTAATTTATTTATTTCGCGATACTCTCTATCATTCTTGGCATTTTTACAGGAGTGGGTTAGAAGGACCTGCAGACATTTAGTCATACAGGCATTCATATAAATGTAGCAAGATAATAGAACTATGCTAGCAGCAATAATCAGACAGAAAGACAATACATAACCCACTTATCTCAGTTTCATAATATGATAATGATAACGTCATTCAGACTCACACTATCTCATATTTCCATTTCACATGACAAGTGAAAGAATGACAAGCCTATAATGTTAACATCACTTACTCGATGATGACAGCACATTTTTTCGAGCAAGTTCAACAAGTTTGTCAGCGGTGCACGGGCGACCACCGTCTGGTGTAGCTGAACCTACAACAGTGTTAATAGGCTGATGTATTTGTGCAATAGTTAGGTGTAAAGAGAATTGTGTTCCTTGTGCCAACTAACTAGTTAAATACTTTTGTAGCGATAGCTACATTACGGTAGCATTTCGAGCCTTCAGCGTGGCGGCGCCGTGGCGGTAGCGGCGCCGCCACGCTGTCACGTGGTGCGGAGAAACTGCCGGCGGCGCGGCGCCGTGGCTGATGACGTGGTTCGTCGCGTGGCTGGTTACGTGACCAGCCGCGCGGTGCGGAGCAGCTGCTGCTGCCGGCGGCGCGGCCCACCAGCGAACCCGAGTCGCAACAGCTGTGCGCATGCGCCGTGTCAAGTGGGACGAAGATGAAGACGGAACGCCCAGCGAAACGGAGCGGCGAAAGAATCACTTTGCAATTCAACTGAGCAAGTTCCACTCGGCCAGCTCTAGCTATCGCGTCACTCCAGGTTTAACCAGAGCTAAACCACCGCCAATTTTTTCTTCCTTTGCAGGTTACTTCACTAACTGTAATACACGTGCTATACGCGTGACAAAAGTCTCAAGGGCGCATGAGCGGAAACCGAAACCGATAGTTCTGTTATCAGCCGACAGCTCCTGACCACACCTATGCAGGTGAATGTTACGCTCACGTGCTTGAATGTGTGGTAGTCAAACGAGGTGGACAGTTGGCAGTCTCCCACCGTGGCTACCTTATGCCATTCCTTCAGAGGCAACAACGACGAGGTGAAAGCTGGCCGACTTGGTACCTATGCGTCCCGTTTCTTGCACCCTGGAAACTGTACCCTGAGAGTACAAAAGTATACAAAACAGAGGGCGTCACGCCGGGAACATTAGCGCGGAAATGTTTGCAGGCACACGCGGGGAATAGTCGTGAAAAATGTAAAAATAAAAAAAATTGAGCGGGGGTGGGGGCTTTGTGCAATCGCTTAGGCAGAAGATAGGATTTAGAATTTATGCCTGCATCCACACGGTGACAATAAGCGCCTTATGCTCATCAAGCAGACGATATTATGAACCCAACTTTCTCCTCCAATTACCTGCATATCATGTCACATTTGGTATAAATATTTGCCCTTTCACGCCATTGTTCATAATAAGCGCTTGTTGAAACTTCGTTAATATTCAAGAATACAATGAAAAACAATATACTGTCTAACCGCCAAACTATAGGCCATAACTTTGCCTGGTGATTTGCAACTAATCTATATTTATACATTGCGAAAATATATCTGGTATCGGACCTAAATAATGGTACATTTATACATTCATGATACAGCCACTATCGCGGCAGCGATGAGAAAGCGGCAAGCAGCTGCTTCTGCCGCCGGAGCGGCAGTCTGGTAACTTTTCACCGACTCTGAATTTGAAGCTTCTTTGAGACTACATGTGAACGCCGCGGTACATCGTTTCCTTCGTGAAAATCTGATACGCAATGATTTCATGCTTTGAGAGCAAACTAAAATCGTATACGTGCACGTACGTGTTACCCTAAGTTACTTATGGTTTGGTTACGTGGCCCGATTTAAACCAAAAATTACCTCAGCACATGCTATTGCAACGTTTTCTTGATCGAGGAATGCCTTCTTTCAATTCCCGTACATTATTTTAAGTAGACAATAAAAATAAATAGAATATAACCGTCCGGAACAATATGTCATAACTTTGCCTACTCATTTGCAACTAAACAGTATTAATGCACCAAGAACACCGAACTTGAATGATGATACAGTTGATCCTGGTTTTGAATCGACTACACTCAGTGGCAGCTTTTCTTGGCAATGAAGGGAAGGCTACAGGGGAGGGGCGTCCGAACTCTGTCATGCCATCAAATATTTCGGCCACGTGACGGGTGCCCGGCCGCCTGGCGCATTGGACTCTGCGCTTCACTCTATCGCCGATTTAGTGTAGCTGGCGCCATGTATGGATCGAGGCTTCTTGTAACAAGACGTGTCTAGCAAATTTGTTGAGATCAAGTACACTGTTCTCGCTTTGACTTTCGACAGCTGAAAGTTGGAAGGTATGTTGTAAACTTGCCAATATGCTATGTTTAAGCGAAAACTATTAACTGCAGCCGGGGATTATATTCCGCTGCATGGAAAGAGAGGGCGTGTTTCGGCTCCCTACCTTCCGCTCCGTTGACAGAAAAAGTTATCGCGAAGTGTAATACTACTCGACAACTTGAAATATTTGAAAACTATACCGAAGTTTGCGACAGTTCGGAATCCAAAATTTGTTTTAGACAAAACAAACCCTTTTTGAAAAGGTGACAAACGCAACAACACAAACTGCTTAGTAGATAAGGAAAATGCCACAACTTAGGCATTTTTTTTAAAGAAAGTGATGCGCTGTTTCATTGCTTGGCCCATTCGCCAAGCTACAGTGTCCAGCCAAGCGTCCTTGCTGCCATCAGTCCCGTAGAGAACAGCTGAATTATGGCTCAAAGAATGGAACTAACGCCGATTTAGCAATGATGATGATGATGATGAAAAACTTTATTGGTCTCAAGGGTACGTGACGCCTGCTTTGGTCGCTGCCTTCAGTCCAGGGCACCGTTGGCTTCCCTGCTCTGGCCCATCGAACCAGCCCAAGCTGTTCCTCCAGGTACGAGCTGGTCAGGGGGGCTCTCAGTTGGCGTGGGTTGGGCTGGAAATGGATGTTTGTGCGCCCGCGGGGGCGGTGGGCATTTCCAATAGGAGTGATATGCCGTTGGTTTGGGATTGGGATCGGGCAGGTCTTTGGGATTGGGGCGCGGTATGAAAGACATTTGCGGAATAAATTGGGGGATGCCAGCTAATGGCATCCGCTCGGGTGATATACTTGTGTGATGGTTAATTAATGGTGAAAGATGATGGTGAAAGAAGTTCATTGCGAGGATTTCAATCTCACTGCCCTGTACACGATGTTCCAAAGTGCATCCTCAATTTGTGTTATAAATAAAGAGAGAGAGAGAGAGAAATAAGAACTGCAAGCAGGTTAAGCAGGCATTTTGCTTTAAAAACGCGCCGCTGATGTATACATGGAGTCATTTTTCAGGACCTTCGCTATATAACCTGACGAAGTCCATTCTGTCGCATTGTCCTACGTTGATCGCAATATGTTTGCTTCAATTCGATCTGTTCAAACAAAATAATTATGCGCCTCGTATTCATGAAAAATTACCATTTGCGCTCAGTCAATACTTCCGATACGTGCTCTCTGAAATATGCACACCATTCTCCCACTTTGGTTTAGGCCGATCATCAGAGGCTTTCAGTAAAGACAGAAAATGCTCAAGGAATATCGCGGCACCTGACCCACCTACAATAGGCTAACCCATTACGAGCTAAGGCGCGTACGACATTGTTCGAACTGTCTCGCACTCGGCTTTCACGTAGCCTCAGCGCGGTGGGGCCGGGTCCTTGAAGAACACTTGGCCGTATCGTGCGCCTGCATCTGGCGCCCTCCTTCTCGCCTTGCCGACACCGGGCGTTACACCGCTACCTCGGCGAACACCCTTGACGAACACTGACCTTACGTTTCTGCTCGGCGCTGTTGTGCCTCGACTGTACCGTGACACCCCCCTCGCCTTTCAAACTCGCCGCTTGCTCCACTGCATGGAGAGTGATCTCTATTGAACGCCGACTGCGCCGGAAGTCAGCTCAGCGGTCAGCTTTCGATAGAGACGCTAATGACTTCGGAAACCTTTCAGGCTTACCACATTGTTCACTCAAAAGCCTCCCTCACCTGCTGGTGGAGGTGAGGGATACACGGCAGCTTATGCGGACGTGTATTTAAATCTACTCTGAATATTTAAATGTATTCTAAGCGGATATTTTTTTATGTTTAGCATTCATAGAGCCAACCACAGCCTTTTATGACGTCCGGTATGGCTTGATACCAGGAGAAGAAATAATCAGACTAAGCTTTGTCTGGCAGGCGAGTAAAGCGAAGGAGGTGAGTGTGTGCTAACTCAGCCTCTTCGCCGCCATAACGGTACCACCAATAATCCTTGCACAAAAGAGACACTAATCTGACGGCTTACAGCATTAGCAAGCGTTAACAATTGTTTAAAGAGAATGCATTCATATACCTGAACGCCCTGATATTAAAAACGCTGCAGGAATGCTGCATTATAGGCTTCAATTTCACAGTAATAAAGGCTATCATGTTATCTGCTACAAACGGGATCCGGACAGGCCGATGTTGCCAGATTAGCGCGCCCTGTGTTTTGTCCGTAGATAAATGGCTATCTATCTAGAAACGTTATCTGAATGACTGGCACCACAATTAGCAAGAATGTAGGGAGACTGTGCTTGGGAACGGGGCCGCGGCATTCGCTCTAGAGTTAGTCAGCTTCAACCAGCGTCACAGTTTGGCATCGCTTCTCCAAGCGTGAAGAGTAGAATATTAAAACTCTTAGCAATTCCAACGCCAACCTCAGCACTTTCTGATGTCCGGTGTAACGTTTTCAAAATAGAATATTGCAGACGTGGGCCTGGGAGTTGAAGTACAAGATAATAAAGGAGAAAAAGAGAAGACAGAATCATTCGGGAATAAGTAAAAAAGTTTCCTCTTTGAATTCCATCGGTTGCCATGTTAGAACTTGCAATATTACCATTTTGCCGTTATTGAATTCAATCCACCCCTCTGATTTTTATGGGTGCACCTGGTGACTCACAGCCACGCATGTAATTGGCTATATTTTATTTCCGTTTCTTCCACAACGAAATCATAGCCTGCTGATTAGCCTTCGCACGCTCCCCCGATTTTTGGGCGTTCCCTTACTGATGGCACGTGGGGTTAAACACTTGGAAAACGACACCAATGCTGGTTGGTCACCACCCGAAATCACGTCTCTGCCATCACTTATGAATCAAAAAAGTAATATGAAAACCTTGTGCGTGCTTCTTACGGCATGCTTCTTACGGAGGGGAGAGTGGCAGTACGAAAGAAGAGGAGGAGAAGAACAATTGATGTAGACCGAGGCGGAAGCTTTTGTGTAGTGCATTCCTTGATTACGACAATCTCTCGGTTCCCCGAGCTAGTATTAAGATAGCGAAAATGACTATCGTCATTTTCTATATCTTAATACTAGCTCGGGGTCGGCACACTAACCGGGTCGACCCGGTTAATGTGGGCTGAACGCGGTGCAAGGTGAGTATGTCTTCTCCTTACACTCTGAACATAAACAAGACTTAATGGGAGGAAAAAGGGAGTATAGTGTCATCTAGCGCCCTCTAGACTTAGAGGCGATAAGTGATCCATTATACGACTAAGGAACAAACCTCTTTGGCTGGTTACTTTTGGCAAAGACAATACGTACAAAGCTGCCGACTCGGGCATGGACACCCTATGGCCACTTTATGGCCACCCTGAGGGCACTCTATGGCCACCCTATTTCCACTCTCCCCTCTGGCGAAGACCAACTGAGGCAACCAAATTCAAACCTGAGGCTCTAAGTCACACTGTGATGCAGACCCTTCAGTATTGTATCCGCCCAATCACTCATTGGCTACTGGTGCTATTTGTGTTTGTTCTGTGGGCAGCGGGAGGCATGCATGACCTCGTAATCGTGTCAATCATTTCGTCAACCAGCTAGCGCTGATAACTAGTGCTCCGTAACCAGAAAGTAACAGGCTGTAATTTTAAAATTAATGACATGAATTCAGGATTGAAGAGAAGTCGAAGAATTCTAATTGTGTCTCAGTAAGTTCATTCGTTGGTTGCCTCCATTTACAAGTGGCGTCATGTGCAAACGTTTCTGACAGTTGCATGAAAAACAGCTGGCATGAAATGAAACGCGGTAAGCTAATAATTTATACTTTCGATGCACAGAAATCATTCAACTTGTGTTCAACTGTAACCTAACTTTTGTGAAGGCAGCAAATAAGTGAAAACATATAAGTCACTCGAGCAGCTGATTCGCCTCTCAGGCGTCCCTGGAGCATTAACTGGTACATGATTTTTATTGCGTGCGGTAAATTAATCACAATGTCACCACACTTCATCTTCTGCAAAAAAGAACAACGGATAATTTACGTTCTGTTAGCCCCAATTGGGGATATCGCCTTGAATTATTTTTCTTTAATTTCAAACTTTGCCACATTTTTTAAATTTACAGACAGTTTTTTTTATTTTTTATATCGCCTTCTCGGCTGTTGAGACCGAGGACGCGGGTTTGGTCCCGGCCGCGGCCGTCGCATTTCGATGAAGACGAAATTCTAGAGGCCTGTGTGCTGTGCGATGCAAGTGCATATTTAAAAACTCCAGGTGGCCGAAATTACATGGAGTCCTCGACTAAGGCGTCCGTCATAGCCTAAACCGCTTTGCGATGTTACCCCCCTCCCCCAAATTAAAAACAATAACAAAACTATATTATACTGTACTATACTATACTTTACTATCATCACCAAACCTTCGCAATTCACCTTGTGGTCATGCGCCATTACTGAGAGAGCAACAGCAACATCAATTAGCGTAGTGTGTCTGGTTCAAACCTTTCGGACATTTATTCATGTCGGCCGTTTGAAGGCATCGTGCGTAGACAATTAGCCGTGTACTGGGTCATTTCCTATTCAGCTTCGAGCTGCGATCGGTGTGTTGTGCCTGGGCGTGTCGTGTGGTAGCCGTTGTGAAGCGGCGTGTCTTGCATACGTCGGAGGCTCAGCTAGCGCAGCCCAGACGCCCAAAACGGAGGCAGCCGTAGGGCTGTCTCGGCGGAAAGCCTAATTAAGCGAACCATCCAAATCCACGTTTAGTTACGTTGCCTAGACACTGGTCCCGGGCCCCTTGAGGTCCTCCAGGGTAGTTGAGTAGAGAGACCATTCCTGTTTCTGTTTACACGCACGCAGTCTGATTTGCAGACGTATGTACGTTATTCTGAGGCGGGTCCGCAGTGGTTCTCCTGCCGCAGTAAGGACGAGGAGACAGGAATGCTCAGACAAATCAGCAAGACAAATATGTTCGCACTATCTACGTCTTGGAGCAGCGAAAAAGATTTAACGGAGTAAAAGACGACGATGTTGGTATACGGCGCCCAAAGCAGTCGGGCGCCAGTGACAAGGCTGTTTCTTCGTAGGTGGCGGCCCCCGTGACTAGCTAGACGTCGGCTAATTGGGTCCCCACAGTAGCGACAATCGTCTCTCAAAGCACCCCCCCCCCCTCCCAACCTCGCATTTTGAGGTTCCACTGACACGCGATGCGTACTCCTCCATTCCTCCATTTTGGGAAGGCTCCTCCAAAGTTCGGGGAGCAAATGGGTTTGATCCCCCAGACTCTAATCGCAGGAGCGTCACCACGTGCCCCCGAAGTATACGAGCTCGGTTTATTTATCTATTTTTTCGTCACCGCGAGACTTGTAACTGGGTCTTTGATTAAAATAGTGCCGTTGTGCTTGTCATTGTTGTCATAATAAATCTCCACTGCTTGACATTGATCTCCATATCTTTTCAATCATTCCGGTCCTGTGTCAGCTGCTGCCGCCTTATCATCGCAAACTTCCTAATCCCATCCGTCCACCTGACTGTCTATGTATGTCGCAACCGAAGACTTCGGCGTTCACCTGCTGACCTACAAGAAGGTCATACGGGAGGTCCTGGGTCATCAGACACATATGAATTGGGCAGTCGGACGCAGTCGTATAGAATACGTGTAGATGGCGAACGCCGGAAATGAAAGGCTGGCCCATCTTCCTCAACACTTCAATAATCGGAACTTGACGGTGTCTCTAATCGTGTTTCGACTTCCACGCAAAGCCTGCCATCAGCCTCACTTTTAGGCACTCTTTACTCCGGAGGAAGCCCGCACACACCTATCGTTAAAAAAAATGAATTTTTACGGTACACAGTCAAGCCTGAGCTCCGACGTACGGCGTGGCAGAGGGCTGCGGATTCACTTACACTGGCTTGGTTCCCATGGGCATCACACGCGTACGACCTGTACTTATCTTATAGTGTAAATGGAGTAATTGTATGTTGTACTTCTCTTCCACTATCCCTTTCTGCATGTCCCATCAGTTCGTTCATTTCATTTCTGCAGTCTGCCTGCTATCCCCCCATTTCCGCTGCCCCAGCTGAGGTGCTTGCCGTAGCGATGAGATGCCGGGGCTAGCAAAAATCTTTCCTTCCCTTTTACAAATATTTTAAATAAACTACTACTAATACTACTACTACTACTACTTCTTCTTCTTCTTGGTTCCCCTGAGCGCACCGAAATTTTACTCGAGGGACTTTCCTGTGCTTAGGGCCCACGGAAATGGTGGCACCGCCGTCGCCGCGACTTCAAGCTCTTCAGCGCGACGCCGCAGTCGCGTAGTAACCGTGGCGGCATTGTTATGGCGACCCCACTGTCGCAAGGAACGTTTACACATTTACATGTTCACTGGCATTACATTTTTATATATTTTTGTTTTCAGCGGGGTCATTGAGGACACTTTCCATCAAGGTTCTACGGTTCTCGGTCACGTGCGAAGCGCATAATGTGCATGCTTTCTTAAATATTAGTTTATCATTCATTCACTCCAACTGTTCTCGCTCAGAGAGAGAGAAAGAGGTGAGTACCTAGCTCGTGTTTGTCCAGCATCCGTGGCCAGCCCGTGACAGCCCACCCGCGAGGCAGCGTTGACGGCTGTAGAAGGCACGCAGTGCAACGTCTCCTTCCGCGAAGCAGTTGTTTTGCGTGCAGCGCATTCCTCGGCCAACGTGAGGTCCGCGTCTTCGTTCCGGAAGACCAGGCGCTCGCGCGCCGTCACATCCGTGCGCATACATGCACGGCTCGCGGTCCGCTTTCGCCCGCTTTGTTCTTTCCGCTTTGCTAATCCTGTGCAGCTAGACTGCGCACGCTGTTGGGGCAGACACACGCGTTTTCCCACGTGCCTCGTCTCGTTATCCGGCACGAGAATTGCGTAATTCGGGCTTCCTCCGGGTTCACTCACACCGGCGGTTGAGAATGGCCAATCTATAGACTACGTGGGGCCAGCAGGCTCGAGGATCTGCAGCAGCAGCTCCAGGAAGTAAAGCGCGGTTTCGCGGACGACAAACCGTGTCGAAAGCGCGCAGAAACAATGCGTGCATCGCAGGGCTTGAAGTTATGGTTACGCGGTGATGCAACGAATGCGATAAAGCATAACCGATCACTTTTCTTTTTCTTTTCTTCGCATTGAGTGGTCTTAATCCATCTACCAGCCTTTCGCGTACCTTTTAAGTGGGCAAGACGAAAGGAAACGTCCTGGGACTTTCTTCTTCCTTTTTTTTTTTAAGCGAGCAAAATGAGCACCTGTAGCTTGAAGGTTGGATGTTGACTTCCTTTTGCAGGCTAGAGTCACTAAATAAAGACTTAGAGTACCGTCACTGCAGCACGGCGGTAAGCAGGGGCGGCCATTTTGTTGTTTATCATTGTTGCCAGATTGCCGCTTCGGCGACCTCGCCGCTAACTTTGGCCCGGCCATTTTGTAAACAACGCTGTTAGCCACCCTGTTAGCCACCCTGTTAGCCACTGTTAGCCACGCTGGTAGCCGTACGGCATGGAGCCGCTCACATGCAAACGGTACAGCTGTTGCCTTCAGTTTATGCTTTCGTCGTGCGGAGCTGAAATGCTGCGAGGCGCGGAATCCCTGGTCACTGAGTCGGTCACCGGCAGCACTCGCAGCGTCGCAGCACTAGGACTACCACAGTTGCCCGACTGAAAACGCATAAGCCACAAAATGGCAGCCCCCATGAACCGTCGCAGTGTAAACAAATATCACGTGATGCAAACTGACCAATGATCGTGGCGGCGGCACAGAACAATAGGAGAAAAGAGTGCCGGTACTCTAAATCTTTATTTAGTGACTCTAATGCAGGCTAATGCCTGCACTTGGAGGCCATCCTGATGTAGACAACGAGGCTGTCGCATATATATACGCAACTGCTTGATCTTAGAGCACTGTTTCTGTGGCGTTACATCGAATGCTGAATTTCAAACTGCCTCATGAGCCCGTCAAGCCGAGGAAAGAAAAAGTATTTTTCGCAGAAGCACTTTAAAGCAAAAAGGAATGGGGAGAATCCTTGACTCTCCCTATTCTGACTGTCGTCAAAGCCGTCTTGTTCTAATTTACAACGAAATCGTAGTGGCGACGCTTCTGAGTGGTTGACCTTTTATATATTTATATATTTATTTACTATTCAATACTGCTGACCTTGATAGGCCCAGGCCTCAGGAGCTGTATACAGCACGAAGTAAAGCAGAATCGATAGTTATCACCGAAATTAAAAAGAAAAGAAAGGACTACACATTCGATACTTGAACTCATATTCATGTCCTCTGAAGTTTGCTAGACCTCGGTGTGAGTGGCAGACCGCTACGTTGGGTTTCCCACTTTTTAGATGGCAGGAAAATATTCACGCAGTCAACTGAAGGAAAAAGCGTGGAACATAGCCTAATGCAAGGAGTGCCGCAGGGCAGTGTGCTAAGCCCCTTTTAACGGCGTGATGGCGGATTTGCTGCAAAAGCTCCCTTCTGGCTTACACTGCTCGCTACACGCCGATGATGTCTGCATTTAAGTTTCTGGAGAACTGGAAAGCAAGAGGGCCTAAATAACATTGACTGCTTTTTAAAAGCGAGAGGGATGATGCTCTCTCATGCAA
This sequence comes from Amblyomma americanum, assembly GCF_052857255.1. Taxonomy (NCBI): domain Eukaryota; kingdom Metazoa; phylum Arthropoda; class Arachnida; order Ixodida; family Ixodidae; genus Amblyomma; species Amblyomma americanum. The sequence continues at coordinate 106,467,023 of NC_135498.1, forward strand.
AAACAGCCGTACTGCCTTTTACTAGGAAGAATCTGAAGGATTTCCGTCTCTGCCTCAACGGTCAACCTTTAGCGTCTGTTAAGCAGGACCGTTTTCTGGGTGTAGTTCTTGACAGGCAACTCTTTTGGGCTGGCATCATATAAAATCTATCGAAGACCAGGTTAACTCTGTTGTGAACGTGCTACGCAGGCTTGCAGGTACGTCTTGGGGCTTTTCTTTGTAGTCTCTGCTCACAGTTCACAATGCACTCATTTATAAAAAAATGCATACTCCTCACCGACTCTTCACGATCTGTGGCGAACATCGGAGGAACGCCTGCAAAGATTGTTAGCCAGGGGTCTCCGTGTGTGTTTGGGAGTTCCTCAAGCGACTTCCTGCGCTCTGGTAATTGCCGAGGCACGGCAGCCTCCGTTTGAAGGGTTACGAACAACAGAGACCTGCAGCCACATTTTTCATCTGACAATACAGCATGAAAGGCATCCATTAGCCTTCGCGCTTCATGAACGGGATGGAAGTCATATACATCAGGTGTTTCAACACCACCGCCAGCTTCTTCCAAGTAATGAATTTTGGAGAGGAGACACAGAAAATCCCCCATGTCTTTTAGTTAACCCTACAATACACTTGTCTGTCGAAGGGATAATTAGGAAACGTGACATGATGATATTTGGCGCTCAGCAGTCAGCACTTCACCACATGCACATGCGGCATCCCGTTTACATTCATGTGTATACTGACGGTTCCAGTCTTCAAAATCCATCAGCGTCCGCATTTGTGATTCCGCACCTGAATGTGCGACGGACATGTAAACTGGCTCACACAACAAAATTAACGACTTCTGAGATTTACGCTATTTATTTGGCTCGCCAGTTCATCTCCACGGTACGATACCCGCGTGTGTGGGTAATATTTAGCGATTTCCAGTCCGCACTGAAATCTCTTGACAGCGCTAGTTCCATACAATGGATGGAAAGCTAGACTGGTATACGAAGTTCTAAAGAATTTTCCAAAGCTATCAAAAACCAGCATATTATAGCTTTCCAGTGGATACCCGGACATCGCTTTATTCCTGGAAACACTTGGGCAGCTGCAGCGGATAGGCAAGCACACTCCAATGTCCCCACTTCTGGCCTTTCCTTATCGAGAGGCGCACTGCGCCGTTTCTTATAGACCATGCGTAATTAGATGAACGAAAAGATGTGGTTTGAGCCAAACCATACAGATTCTGCTCTGCATTTCATCAATCCGTTGCTGCGGTTTAATATTCCATCATCTATCAGCAGAAGTTTAGAAACTCTCCTTCACCGCTTGCGTTTAGGAGCGGCTTACACGAAGCTCTTTCTTCATAGAATTGGACGCGCAGACAGCCCATGGTGTGCGTGTGGCCAAGAAAATGAGGATGTGGCTCACTTATTATTGGATTTCCGAGCGCACGACAACCTCAGGTCGCGATTGCAGAGAGACTTGAGAGATATTGACAAAAGACCATTAAGTCCGCAAAAGCTCTTAGGTCCGTGGCCGACATGTGAACTGAAAAAGCGAGCACTTGTGGCATTGATAGCATTCCTTGAGGAAGGCGGTATCCTTGGGAAATACTAGCTTAGTAGAATTGGAGTCAATGCTAGAGTTCTTACATCTCTGTGCGCGAGTGCTTTAATATCTTTGTTATTTGATCCTGCTTTTTGCTGAAAACAAACTTATTTTTGCTTCTTTTGTTTTTTTTCTGAGTGCGTGCTTTAATAGCGTTGGTATTTACTTTTGCTGTGTGTACTGCAAATAAGCTTATTTATTGTTTTTCTATCCTTGTTTATTCATATCTCAATTATGTATATTGTATTGTGCACTGTTCTCTTAACTTTCAAGGAATTTTTGTTCGCTCATTAATTTTACTTTTCTGTCGTATGTACTTTGTTTTATATGTTGTGTACTGTTTATGTTTGTGTTATGTTGAACTGTACATCGTCGGCCCAAGTGGTTGCTATGAATTGGTCAAAAAGGAGTAGCCGGAGCCGCTATGCAGCATCAACCTCTCCATTACTGTTCATGTAAATAAAGAAAGATTACAGATGCGTGGGTTTAAACACAAAGTAGTTAAGTCGAATACAGAAAAAATTTCGCGCCAGAATTTCACAATTAGAATGAAAAACACTATTAACAAACAGGCATCGCTGTCAGTGCTCATTAAAAAATTCAGTATAAACTGGTTCCAGTCTGTTATTCTTCGAGGAAAAAAATATTTTAATGCTGGTACATCACGATAAGTGGTCAGCAGCTTTTAAAATGAAAAGAGGGTAGTTAGAGGTTGCAATGACTAAGGACATATACTACTTCGGATAAGTGTGACTGTACTTTTAAAATGTTTGTCTAGCCTTCGCGAGGCCTCAAAGAAAGCCCCTGTCGTAGTACTGATGCAAATTATTGATGCATAATTAGGGTTTTTTTAATGCACCTGCATCTATGTCTGGCAGCAGATATTTCAAAGCAGCAAGAAGGCGTGTAGGTATGCAAGGCTCGCTAGCCGGGAAGTCCCGACTGCACCGTCCTTCTTAGAACGCTTTTTTCTCTGGGTTGCCATCACACCAAGGGCAATGCACGTGCGTCCGCGCCTACGTTGTACCGTCTCCATGCAACACCCGCAACGTTTCGCTTATTTTGGTTCGAAGAATTCTGATTTTTTTATTACTTAATACGCACTGGCATGCTCTTACCTACAGTGGAGCAAGTGCCCTTGGCTGGCGACCAAAACTTCACCGGGACAGTGTTGGCAATGGAGAGCAAAACAACCGCTCATAACGGGGAGCGAATCGAAGTGCTCTCAGTATGCAGAGAGGCTTTTCAATCACTAAACTCTGGCTAGGTTATACCGATGCAACGCGACATGTCGTGACATCAGACATTTTGTTTACAAAGGCAAATGCCCACCACGAATAAAACGGCGATCGACATTTGCTCACTGCTTTGTGTCGGCACTAAGACAAATAGGTGGAAACAGAAATATGTGGAATCTAACGTCCCGTAGAGACGACCGGGCTGTGAGGGACGACGTTTAGTCGAAGGCTTCGGATTAATTTGGATCACCTGAGATTCTTGACGTCCGCTGACATCGCGCAGCACACATCGCCTCCGTCTAAATATAGCCGCTGGGATTCGATCCCGTGACCTTTGGATTGGCAGCTGAACGCCATATAGCCACTGCACCACCGCAGTGGAGTTGGAAACAGAAATAATTAAGTGCAGCATTCCACCTCACGGTTACACCTCGCTGTCACGCAGAAATGATAGGCATTGTTTTCTTGGTGCCCTCCTGTGCCAGCATGGTGGTACCCCCGTTTCGCATAAGCGTTCTGGATCACGTGATTTTCAATTAAGCCAGGCCTCAGTAGAATTAAAAAGCACTACGTAATGTTTGGCAGGCGCTTCACTTCGTGACACGCATTTCCGCCATGGATCGCGCAGGGGGCTACTTCAGACTGACTAAATGTAGCGCAGTAAAAGACAGAACGAAGGGCGCAATGCAGAGGACAGGTGCAGAATTTTCATTTGAGTGTTTATTCGGGAGAGCCAAACAAATTGTCAATCAAGATTCAGCCGGCAGCTCAGCGCCAGTCTCGTTTTCTAGGCTGCGTCCTGTGTTCTTCGTGCTTTCCCTCCGTCACCTCGTATACCAACCAATTCAAGATAAAAGTGCTTGCGGCGGTCTTAGTTGCCAGAGGAATGAAGTAATGTCTGGTTTGTTGTTCAACTTGGCGCCCTCAGGAAGTGCTTTGCTCTGCCCCGCTCTGGTTACTGAAAGGCCGCTTGCAAAGCGCAGCGATAAATATTGGCTCTCGCTTTGTAAGAGAAAAGGGGGAGGTCTGCGATTGGTAATGCTCTTCGATAGAGCGTGTTGAAATTACGTGGCATAGTATGGGTACGCCGCCATGTTTGTTTTAGAGCTCTTCCATGCGTCCTTCGGGGATGCCTGACGCTGACCGCGCCGACACGGGCGTGGTCATACTCTTGCCTAGAAGCCACCGAGAAGAGAACGCGAAAGCGGCTCAAGGGTAAGAATAAATGTAACAAGGGCCATTCGAAATCCTGGCAGGCTTCCCTTTTTTGTCGCCTTCTACGAGGAGCTGGCTGCGTGGGTACGCTCGTTGAATGACCAGCTGGTATGGCGTCGATTTTAGTACGAACATGCCGCGTGTTTTAACGCAGCCCCGATGCGCGCTAAACTTCTCGTGAAGAACCCACTGAAGATATCGTGCAATACCCTTAAGGAACAGCTTAAGTGTCCCCTACAACTGAAGAATGAGCACCTGCTTTCACACGTCTCCTCGGCTTAACTACGTTAAGAGCCTACCACCACTTTTTGTCGCCGTGTTCTTGAGTTGTATCCCATCATAGGCGTAAACAATAAGTGACCCTGGTTTAGCATTGTTTTACTTATTTTATTCCCCCCTCCCCTCTTGGTGCACGCGATCGGCACTTCACATGTCTAAAGTTGGCCAGTGTGTTTTTTTCTAAAAGTAGACATCCCGAAGTTAGCACCAGTGATACGTGTTTGTTTCTTTCGTACCTTGTGTCCTTTGCAGTACACGTGTGCCATGAAATACCTATGCGCTCAAGCATTCGCTCTTATTGTATTGTTATTTTACTTAAAGGCGGGTTTAGATGGGACCTATTAAGCTGGTGCCGGAGTATCCTGCGCTTAGGAGATACTATACAAAATCTATTTCGGCACAGTTAGTGTAGACAAGGAAACTTAATTTTTTGCCCCGACCTCTTACGACTGAGAGGTGGGATCATGCAAAGACATTTATTGAGATAAATCGTAGAACGCACATTTTTCAAGGCAGTCCTTTTTTTGAACACCATCAGTCTGCAGAATCGATTACTTCAAAGTATTACCGAACGCCATTCCGGAATGCCGTTTCGGACTTTGGTTTTAGATAGGTAATGGCTTGTGCGGTTTCTATGTTTCTTTCCTTTTTGTTTTTTTTTGTTTGCAATTTTATTACTTGAGCATTTTTCTCTTGTGCCTCGCGCGGGTCTTTCATAGACATTTAATATTCTCCCCTGCATTATTGCCTCCGGGCGATCCAGGTACCGGTAAATGAATGAATGAATGAATGAATGAATGAATGAATGAATGAATGAATGAATGAATGAATGAATGAATGAATGAATGAATGAATGAGGGCACACCCACTGTTTATCTCAATCTCTCTTGCTATCTAGTTTTTTAGTCACAGGAAAATCAAATCTTTAAATGCATGTATTAAGGTGCTTTAAATCAACTGATTAGCTTTTAAAAATATCAAATATACAATTGTGTCTGAGAAAGAGCGCTTGTTAAATGAAAACGGCGTAAACACAAAACGCCGGTGTGTACTCAGTCAGAATATTCCACATTAAGGCTATTTTGCGACCAGCAAACTGACTGAGTCTGCTGCACCGTTTTTTTCTTAGACATAGCAACCTCAAGCGCACGATGAAACTACCTTCCTGTGCGAATAACGAAGTTAGAAAAACAACGTAACAAATGAATACGACGCAGGAGAATCCTACCTGTGTTATGTCCGCAGGTGAACCGCCCAAAAGCGACAAGCGTCCACAATGCACTTCACATAAAACCAGAGCTTGACAGCTATGGCACGAAAGAGAAATTCGCCTCTTTATTTGTGAGTTCCTGGGGCTAAAAAATAAGAAATACAAGAAGAATAGCATTTTTCGCTCAACAAACAGGAAGAAAAAGTCAGGAAAAAGCGCTACTTAACTTGGTCTTAAATCAACACCGCATGTTCAAGTATCCTTCCAGAATAGACATCTCTTCCGCGCATTCCGCCTGCAGGATCTGCGCGGCCGCAATTTCTTCGACCACTTTCACAACGCGGCTTCACGAGGGACATGAACTTCTGGGCTCTGAATTTGCATTTCACCTATGTAGTAAATGTTGTGGCTGAACCTCAGGTTTCCTCTTTAATCCTTGAATGATATATAGTAAGTCTAACTTGGTCAGGAGTAGTGAGCAGTTAGTTACACCGCGCCACTGTTAAAGCCAATGTCAAATGTCTATCCAACGGCCGGTCGATCACCCGCGGTCAGATTGGGTGCTGACGAAGAAGAGCTACACAAAAGCTGTGCTTCGAAAAATGGTTGAAATCACAAGTCCCCGCTAAACACACGCCATCCGCCGCCTGTATACCGATGTTACATACGTCAGGCTTCTTTGAGACATCAGACGAACGGCGCCGTACACCGCTTTCTTCTCGAAAATCCGACACGTAATGACTTCCGCCATTGAAAACAAACGACATGCTTATACCTTCACGTACGTGTTGGCCCAAGTTACGTACAGTTTGATTACGTGATTTGGACTTCGTCAAGCGGCCCACTTTAAGTTGAAAATGACTCCGGAGCTTCCTGCTGCGACGTTTTCCTCGTCGGGAAGTGCTTTCTCCTTTCAATTCCCGGTCAAAATTCTACGCAGGGCAAGAAAAAGACACAGAATATATCGGTCCGGAACCAAACGAAGCCAGCAATTTCCGGCAGTCGGCAGAAACGAGCATCGCGTGCTAGGGGGCATAAAAACTAGAATAAATGCGTGGCGAAAGGAAAAGAGAGAGAGAGAGCAGATAGAGAAACTGGACAACGACAGAGACAAGAAGCACGCAAAGCGATGAGGCGTGGCCAATCTCGTGGAACAGCGGGGGAAGGTGCGCCCGTATAAATAGCCTTCGCGGGCGTCCCCCTCATATATATATATATATATATATATATATATATATATATATATATATATATATATATATATATATATATATATATATATATATATATATATATATATATATATATATATATATATATATATATATATATATATATATATATATATGCCTGCGCGGACAAGCATGTATTAGGACTGGCCTGGGCAGCGTCGCCGGAGCTTCCGTTTTCCTGCACTGCAAGTGCAAGCAAACCAGCGGTGACTCGCCTATCACCTAATGAGTGCAGTGTAGCTGTTGGCGGACTCTTCCGAACGGTTATCGCTGTCTCAAGCGCAGCAGTATACGAGGCCCCTGATTAAAATATCCGGAAGTACGTCGCTCACAGTAGCTTCGGAGTTGCGGATGGAAAGTAATTCAGTCGCTTTCAGAGATAGCAAATGGTGTTTTATTAGAAGGACACAATTAATTGCGTGCGCACATGTTACCCGGAGTCTTATATGTCAAAGTCTACCTGCTTTCGCTTGCAACGGATCCGAAGTTCACGGCCCGCGTGCTTCGTCGGTGAATTAGATTCCACATAACTTAACAAAGCACTTCACAATACGCATCGCATTATGTAACAGAACGCAGTGTAGCATAATATAATGGTTTATGGGGGTTTAACGTCCTAAAGTGACTCGGGCCATGAAGGGCGCCGTAGTGAAGGGCTCCGGAGATTTCTACCACCTGGGGTTCTTTAACTTGCACTGACACCGCACAGTACACGGACCTCTAGCATTCCGCCTCCATCGAAATGAACATCTCACAGCACACGGGCCTCTAGAATTTAGCCTCCATCGAAATGAACATCGCACAGCACACGGGCCTCTAGAATTTCGCCTCCATTTCGCCTCTAGAATTTCGCCAAGGCCGGGATCGAACCCGCGTCTTTCGGGTCAGCAGCCGAGCACCATAACCACTGAGCCCCCACGGCAGCTAACATAATATAACATCATATTTCTTATGCATGGATGTAAGGGAAGCTCTCTCATGGAGAAGCAGCGCCTCCGTGTAATATGCCGCGAGTAAAAGCTCCCTCATTAACCAGCTGTAAGACGACAGCTTCTCGAGATGCACCTGAGCCACATTAAACATGTGGCTGCAACGTAAAGTGTGTCATCCGTGGTCACGTGACTAGATAGGCCTAGTTACTTGACTATAGCAGAGGAGAGAGAGGTTGTAGTGCGGGATGATCTCTTCGCCTTTCATACCTTGACAGCCATCCTTTTGCTGAGAGTTCTTGTTCTTTTTCATTAAATCCAGCGTGTGATTAACTCAGTGGAGCGGATGGAACGTCAAAAGTAACCATATCATGTCCTTTGCCTTTATGCATCTGAGTAGCAGGCCAGGGCCCTGTTACCACCGGCCGACCTCTCCGCCTTTCTTTCATTAAAATTCCCTTTCTTCTCTTCGTGAAGTTAACAAGAAAAAAGTAGGGAAAAATAATTAGACAAATAAAGGAATAAAGAAAGCAGAGTGAAATAAATAAATGTAGAAAGAAATGGCCACCGAGATGAAGGGTTCAGGAGCCCCAGTGTTAGTTACACAGCGTTGGAAAAGCTAATTACCGCTTCAGAAAAGGTAGCATAAATTAAGCATGAATTTAAATTTAACATAAATACATTTTGTTGGAACGTCGGCACACCGGGAATATGCAGACTAATTAGGTACTGCAGTTCGTTATTTATGCAAGCATTTGTTGACACAGAGCACACATGATCACAGACTTGAAAATGTGTGTAGGCACAGTACTGCACTTTTCAGTCTATTCACGAGCATTTCTTTGCGAGCTAGCCTTACAAAGGAGCCTGCTATAGCTGTTATTCCATTAAGTACCGTGAAATTAATTGTTCGTACGGAGGATCAACGTTTCAACTAATTACCCCCCTACCCCCATACCCAACAATTCTGGACAAAAGCATTTTTTCAGCGGGAAACCCTCTTTGAACGCAATTTTTTTCATATAATGTAATATTTCACTATCACATTCAATATATCCGCGGATCACCCGACGGCAGTCCCACAATTTTTTTTCTTCTGTTAACGTTCTCGGTATCGTCAAAAGCGTTCCCCATTTTTTTTCCTATGGCTGTCTTGACTCTTCGATGCGATGGATGGAAACACATAAAAAAAAAGATTTTGTTACGTATAAGAATGGACCATTACGATTAATATTCTTGTAACAGTATCACGCATTTCGCAATTTTAAAATTTTTGGTGTAGAATGTCGGGCATGTTTCTCAATATTGCTTTGACAATTGGTTCGTTTTCTTTAAATTTCGCAGCAGATTTACACCCGATCACAAGCACTGTACTGCAAAACGGGTGCAATTTTTTAAATTTCATAGCAGATGAATACCCGGCCGGAGGCACTGTCTTCCAAACGGCGTCTCTTTTCTTCAAGTTTAGCTACAGTATAACAGTCGATTTAAATTACGTTGGTATTTAAAAAAACCTGCGAACAAATACCCACTTCCTTGATGAGGTATTTGAAGGTTTTGGACACCACAACGAGCGCCGTTACAACAGTCTTAACCGCTTTTTGAGCCGCTCGTTAACCCTGAACATGAAGAGTGCGACGTGGCGTATCGGCACAGCCAGTGGTGCCGAAGGCCTGCCCTGGCCTATGCCCAATTAACCCACCGCTATCTGAATGGCCAAGCCATTGTGATACCATGCGCATTTTTTTCGAGGGATTTCTTTTCTTCTTAGCGTAGTTTCGTTATTGCAGCACGAGTTTTCGGCAGTGGGTTATACCTCTCAATACATTTGGGCTCCGGTTATTTCCTCAGGTATTCTGAAGTCTGAGTGACGTGAACAACTTCTCAGCGCTCTGCGCTAAGCCATCACAGGCAGACCATCAGGCGTTTGCACTTTAAGGCAAGCAGTCCTCAAAGCGGATCTGCATGATGTGGTGGGACTGCTATTAAAGCTTACAAGGATTTAACTACTGCACGCATAAAACAGGACCTGGCCGTATAATTTGCATTGATTTTATTTGTTCTCTTTCTCTTTTCTATCACGGGTCCATTGGAAATGATCTCTTTGTTTATCGTTTCTTATAATTATTTAGTTTTAAAAATAAAGGTTCAGCACAGTGTCTCAGCGTTTCCAGTTCTCTTGCTTACTTGCTTCGGTGTTGCCAGCGTTGCACTGCTACAACAAACGCCTCCACATCTTGCTTCAAGCGCTGCTTCCACGAGAGCTCTGTGGAAAGGCTCGCCTGTCCTCGGTATCACTCAGTGCAGATATTTATAATGAGGAGACATGTCCTTGTTTATCCACCGATTCGCCGCGTCACCTCAGATAGCTCCGTGCAGCTTTTTGATGAAATAGGAGCAAGGTAGCCATATTTGGAACTTGAAGGTGAAATGATGCCAAGCAAAAAAAATGTAAATCCGACACGGCTAGCTTACGAGAGCCGGAAACGGTCGCTCTTTGATGGGGCACGAACTAGGAACAACCCCTTTACTTCGCTAACCTTACTAAACCGACGTTTCACTCAAAATTAGCCCGTCCTGACGAGCGTCAATTGTTCGCGCCTCGCGCGGCCCACGAGCATCGCCGGAATGAGGGTCACACCTGCGCGAAATAAAAAAAAAAAGGAGCTCGCGCCGTTATAGCGCCGGGGCCCACATTCGCACACTATTTGCGCTAAATACTTTCACGCGGTCTCTGATCCTGCTTCTCAAGAGAAAAAAGAAAACGTATATAAGAGTGGGAGAACGGTCTCACCGCACGGGTGCGGAGAGTGTCTCTGGCGGCGGGCATCCAGGAAGCGAGAGAGCACCAAGACGAAGCCGGTGCAGCGGACGCGTGCCGCTCACCGGTACTCCTCCTCCTCCTCTATCTTGGCTCGGGAGAACTGCTCTTGACCGCCTTGGTTTCCTGCGAGAGCGTTTTGTACTCCCTCGCTCCGGCTGCCGGCGACGTTGCGTGGACTCCGACGCTCTCTTTCACAGGCAGCACAGCGGTAGCCTGAACTCTTTCACCTGCTGCCGTGCTTCCCTTTCACTCCCTGGCACTTTTCCCTTTCTTGCGCGAATCTTGGCCGGAACTGTGGTGTATCTAGACCGGCGGCAAACACCGCCAGAAGCCAAAGGGGGCCGCGCTGAGAGCTAAACGCCACCACCTCCCCCCACCCTCAACCCCGGCCGGTGCCGTGAGAGCACCTCCACGACGCCAGTGCAGCGCGGGCTCCCGAGCCTGGTGCATCGTCGTCGTCGTCGTCTCGGAGTCTGTGCTGGTGTCGCCCGCAAGCGACGCAGGGAGAGGAGCGTGTGCAGCCAGCCGTGGTTGGACGCAGCCGCGGTCGCGCAGGGTGTCGTCGCCGAGAGAGCGCATCTCACCTTGCCCCGGTCTCGCTTGAGGCGCCCAGGAGGAAAAGAAAGGGACAGCTTCGTTCGGGGTGCCTCCACGCCCCCTCAGCGCACGTTCCGTCTCGGCGTGCGTTGAAAAGCGCCGACGTCGGCCGGGACTTCGGCTCATAACTCGGGGAGCTTCGCCGACGAAGATGACGATTCCCGTGCTCGTGGTGAGTTGACGACGCTGAGTACCTGACAGGGGGATTGTGGACTGCATAGCGTGTCTCGGGTGCAAACCTCCATCATGGCAGTATACGGTTTTTTTTTTACGCTTAGAAATAAGACTAAGCAGAAATAACTTTTGCATCGTAGCATAGAAGACAATCTGCACCACTAAGACGCTCATTATGCTGGCTACCTTGGACCCCACAATGTAATGCACAAAAGCCAAAAGAAACTAATTCCTTAGCGAGCCGCTTGTACCTTAAAAGCTTGTTCACATAGCATGGAGAAGAACTTGTGTAACGGAACGGCGTGACACATTCACGCGTTAAGAGAGCTTTTTTTCACCCGAAAGACGTTTATGGTAAGGGGACTGCTCTCCTTGAGACGAGAAATAGATATTTTCATTCCCATATTTCTAGAACGTCAAAATTTTTCAGAGGAGTCAAGTCTGTTCGCGGTTGCTGTGAAGGAATTCTCGGCATTATGATGTGAACTGGCTTGTGCAATAACATAAAAAACTTGGCACCTAATTGTGGACTCTAGATAACACACCATTCAGTTTCCGCGTATGGGGAATTTTGACTCGACCCTACTGGAGCCTGCTAACGACTTCGCCACAGCCAATCGACTACCGGAATTGAGTCTGCAAGGAAATGTTTCGTTGAAATGGTCACATTTGTGCTATTTAAAGAATTAGATTGATTCGTCCGAAAAAGTAGGGCCTTCTCTGTGCGCTCAGAAAAGACTGCTTCCCTGACAGGAGCTAAGTTTGGATCGTTACGTTGCGGTTGTAATAACAGACCCCGCTTTTTTTTAATTGAGTTAAAGTCCAGATGCAACACAAACTGATCACGTTTACCATATAAATTTTTACCATTTTTAAGGAGCCTCGTTGCCTTATTATTTAACAGTGATGTATTGTTATCTCTTTTTAGTAGGGTGGATGCCGGTTTTCGATAGCTATAATGACGAGCAATTATTATAATTGTCGAACAGAGCATAACCTAAATCGACTTTTTCGAATAACACAGAGCCTTGTTCTTATGCCTACTTTCGCAATGTTTGATTGCAAGCAGCTTTGTATCCAAGGGCTCGTCTTTTATCCTTGTTTTCACTGCGCAAGGATTTTATTAGCGACCGCATGGTCCATAACAGGCTTTGTGCAATGCAACATGACAGAAAACCTGGAGCAGCCCTGCTGAAAAATTCAACGCTTATACATCAAGTTTGCCCCAATAAGCAGGTAAAAAAATTCGCTTTTATTTACAGTGTGGGCGATATCTCTCACAACTGGGATTTTCTGTGCAACATTTCCGCACTTCGTACTGAGTCATTTCAGGCAGTAGTTCTTATTCGACCACACATCGCGGAGCGTCCCGGTACACATATTTTTTTTTTCACGTAATAACGTATTACCACCATCATTACGCATTATTTTAGTCCCCATTGGCTGTGCGCAAAGAATGAGAAAAACAGAGCACAACAGCCTGCAGGTAATGTTTAGTGAGGCGTTGCCCTGTCAGGTGCACGTTGTGCCCATTTCAAGTTAGCGTTTAGGCAGTCATACACTTCGTTGTGTTCTGATGCTGTCTCCTTCCGTTTACGCCAAACCGAACACGATTCGTTAATGAGCTTTGCACGTAGTGGCGTGTTGCCTGTGAGACAGCCGGACGAAATGTCGTCATTGTTACGAGTGTTAAGCGCGCCTTTTATTCTTTTTCTCTATCACTGGCACAAGCGAAAGCACAAACACATGCACAAACGAAGGAGCGGACGGATAGAGAGAAGTAACAGCGCTTTTTATTCGTTATTACTAAAGCTGATGGACCGCCAGTTCTCTGCTTTGGACCATACCCGTGACTGTTTCTTCCAAAGCACGAACAAATTGTCACTGCGGTTTCAGTGAAGAAACGTGTGAATGTGTAAAAAATTCCTTTTCATTTTGTGCTAACTGTACGTCTTCTTGCATTCAAATGCTTCGTTACTTGGGGCTATTGCGGCAATCTAGCAATAATTATAGCGGGAAGGGCAGAAATTTGTTCTAGAAAACGCTTGCATTCAGCTGACCCGCCCATGCATACACGCAATTACGCGCACATGTCCATTGCCCGCCCGCCCGCCTGTTTTTTTCTTTTCATCTCTTTTCCCATCACAGTAATGGAACCTGCCGTTAAATGAGCTCAAGCCTAAGGCGCGTAATTATCGCTCGGCTTAATTGTGGCTTTCTTCCCAAAGCGATGCTGTATGTAACTCTGATTCGATCGCACGCTGGCGTCTGTGAAGGATCCCGTTTTTATCTAAGAAAACAGAAGCGAGTTCGGCGCCGACTAAATGCGTGATGCCGATCAGCAGTTGTCTCTTTTCTGTCACCTTCCTTGAGCCCCTGTCTCGAGCAGCTCCCCGAGAAGAGACAGCTCATTTCCTGCTTTCCGTTTTTCCGTCGCTACGCCTCATGAATGCGAACAAGAGCGGACACGGGAATCAAACGCGGTCGCGTTCCTTCTTAACGAGCACCGTTCCTAGCGCACAGCTAAACCCTACCTTTCCAGGCAACTCGCGCCTTGCTTTTTCAGAGCAATCAAGAAAGCAAGAACGGGTGCTCTCTATACGGGCAACAAAATGCGGAACAAGGTGAGAAAGATATAAGAAAAGCAAAAACAAAAAAAGAAGGCAGACACTCGAGATGTACGAGATTCTCAGTTCTCAATGGTCTCATTAGCGCACTCGGTGGCCGGCGGAAGCCCACCCGCGGGAGAAAAATATATCAACTTCGAAAGAACCAGCCACGGTTCTGCCTTGCGCACTCCGGGCGTTTATCTCAGTTTCGGCCGCTCCTACCGAGCCGAGCTGCTCTCTTATGGGGCTGGCCAAGTGGTCTGTATCGCTTCGGGCGGCGTCCAACAGCGACTCGGTACGCAGACGCGACACGGTTCCTTTCGCCGCCATGGTGGTCCTCCCGCTAAGCTTCAACCGCGATCGGACGGACAGAGGACACTTCCGGCCCTCTCTCTCTCTTCCTCACTTCCGCTCCTTCCCTCTCCCTTCTTAACTTCCTCACGTCCCGCTTACGGGCACACCCCGGATGGAAGAGACAAGGGACGACCCGGTTCTGTTTCGCCGCGGCGCAGATATATGCGTGCGTCTACGCGCCAGCACGAAAGGGTGCTATCTCACGCCTCCTTGAGAGCGCTGCCGATCGCCTCTCGGGATAAGGGCGCTGATTACGTAACCGTGCATATCACGAGGTCCCCGCAGGATGGCATTGTGTGGGCTGGCAGAGATGGTGGGAGATGCGCTCGAAAGCGTCGACACGGTGCAGTCCGATGCGTTGAGTCAGAGGATGGAGATATCATCGCGTCTCTCGCTTCGCAGTGACAACACCCAGGTGTTCCGCGTTCGCACTGTAAACAGGTGCTGTCATCCAACAGTCGCGTGAGAAATATTTTACTCCTGTACGAATAATTCAAAGATGTTTGGCTGTAGCGCGTAACTTTACTACCAATCATCACAATTCTGACTATGTTGGTGTTGTTGTTAGCCTTTATTTGAGTGTTAACTATGCGCTACGGATAATACGGAAAAGAAGATGCTGTTTGGGCTCAGGACTTCGAGCGCAGGACTGCAATATCATCTCGAATGACCTTTCAGGGTTCCACAGGTGGCACAAAAGTGACTGTGCCCTAAAGGTTTACTGTTCTCGTTCATCACAGTTTTTTGCTGAAGCAAGAATTACTTCCTTTGCGCTCAAACAGATTAGTCTTGGGAACGTGCAGATAGCACATGTATATCAAGACACATCCCCCGCCGCTGTGGCTCAGTAGTTACGGCTCTCGGCTGCAGACTCGAGAGACGCGGGCTCGATCCCGGCCGCGGCGGCGGAATTTCTATGAAGGCGAAATTCTAGAGGCCCGTGTACTGTGCGATGCCAGTGCACGTTAAAGTACCCCAGGTGGTCGAAATTTCCGGAGCCCTTCACTACGGCGTCCCCCATAGCCTGAGTCGCTTTGGGACGTTAAACCCCAATAAACCAAATGATATCAAGACACACAAAGTTTACTTCATCATCATAATCAGTTAGCATGGTGTGTAGCTTTTCCAAGTGGAAGAATACACAGGACGGCGGGATCCCATAACAATTGTCTAAGGAGTATTGCCTCAACAGCGAATGTCTTAAGCGAAAATATACACAACGCTGAGACGTAACAAATCTAAGTACTACGCCGCTTACGGGGCCCATCCATTGCATTCTCATGCTCTGCGTTTGGCTTTTGGTTAGCTCATAAAAAAAGCAAAGACGTACCACGCTCTTTTGATGACACGCGTGTGGCTTGCCTTTAAGCTGTTCGTATGGGCACCTTTTCACGGTGTCTTACCTGGGGGTGCGTTCACGTTTATGCCCCTCCCAACTTTCATGGTCCTGTGCTGCAGTGGTGCGGCGACAATTGTGCACCATCTCGGCTTACACCACTTTCTGTGGAGCCTCCAATTTATCATTCTCAGACGTTGCTATCCTGCGCGTACAATATGACTCTGAAGTTGCATTCATGTTGTCCATGTTATCTATTCTACAGATTTGTCGAACTAATGCTGCCGTCTTAAGGCTCGGAACCTTCTTGCCGACTGACGTCGTCAATTATAGATGGGCGTATCTGGGTGCGGCCAGCCATGGGTCGACCCGTTAAGAGAGAAAAGATCTGCGCCCAAGAACATAAAGATAAAATCAGCGCCCCTTATAAGGTGCCATGCAGTGGCACGCTGAAGAAGTTCGTTGACTGCCGAGAACCGTCCAGGCGTTCTTATTTCAGAAGAATGCTGTCCAAGCGGCAAGCTTGTCTCTCGCGTTGGCGTTCCCTGGGCGGCAGCGTCTCCAATGCATGCCAGCACCCGTCATTCCTCCGCTCAGTAATGAAGGCGCGGGAACGAAATATTCACATTCTGGCCTCGTTTATTCCGACGGCGTGATGTCACTGCGCGATAGTCGACAGCGCTGTGGTAGTTTATTGATCTTTTCTGTTGTTGCTGCATTCGTGCTGTCTCGAGGCACGGACGCATTCTTCACCGATCAGATTTTTTTTTTATTTCGCTCGCTATGTGTCCACGAAAGCCGCTCCCTTGTTTCCCTGTTAGAATTTTACTAGCATTTTTTTTTTGCAAGTGCGGTGAGAGTTTTCTTTTTTTTTCTGGGTTTCTTGATGGAAGGTGGTTTTAATTTGCTACTGAATGTTGCACGCTGAACCAATCTGATCACGAAAACTTTTTAATTGCAGGCTGGAAGACCATTTTCCAGAGCAAAATAGCGTTAGTGTTCAGCACTGGTATCTGCTTCCGTTGTCAGCGCACACTTATAGGAGAAACAAGAAAAACAAAGGCAAAATATATGTACTGCTTTGCGTGAGATGTCCTTGTCTTGCGCCTGTTTATCCCTGAAGTCGCCCGCATCTGATCATCGCCCATCTGCAGGCATGTAGACGCGGTTTAACAACAGGTCATGGGTGCAGGCTATCTACGGCAGGCACATGCCGAACTGCCAAAAACCTGTTGCGCATGACGTAAGAGCGTGTTCTATTCGCTGTCTAGCCCACGCACGCGCGTCGTCATTCGCCAGCACATTCCTGCGAATCTGGTTTTTTAGAACACTTCGGTTCAAGGTGAAAGCTAGGTCATCCGCGTCGGCAGTTTTTGCTTTTTTTTTTCGCCGCCGTCGCTGCCGCCGTTTACAAATCGCGAATCTAAGTCGCTTCGCGATTTGCATACACGCTTTCGGAGGTGGCCGCGCACGCTACCGGTGCACTTGACGCGGTCGGCCGATACGCTGGATGCGAGCGAGGCGACTTCGTTTAATGCCACTCCACGATCGATCGCTTAAGGTCATCCTCCCTATCGAAACCGGCTGGCTTCCATGCTAAAGAGGACACGCGTGTCCTACATCTTTCTTATTTCTTTTTATTCTTAGCGCCTCTCGTCGGGGTCGCGTTTCTCGGTATGAATTTTAAAGCGACGTTGAGTCAATATGCTGCCGCCCTGTCAGTACGCAGTGTCGACCTCACGTCGATTTGAATTTTCTTGGTCTATTTTGTTGCACAATACTGCAATTTTGCAAGCAACGATAAATTAATATTCCATGCCACTAGGTTAGCGTAGTCAACTTTCTAACTTTGCTTGCATAATTCTTTGAACTGATACCTGCTCCTGGATATTGACTCACGACCAGTTTTCTGTGATTGCAGCAGATATTGAACCGCTTTGCATTTACTGCAATCATTCGACTCCATTAGCAGAAGTTGCTTTGCGTATTAAGCACTATTTATACTGGGCTCACGAAGCTGCCGTTGACACCTGCTGTACAACTGTCCCGTCTACAATCGCGTGTACGCCGGTTAATATTTACAGCCAGCAAAGCAACTTTATAGGTTGCGAACCCTGTGATAAATTCGCGCTGCGAACTTAAGCCGCGGTAATTAGGTCGTCCCGAGGAAGCAATAGAAAAAAAAAACGCAACTTTGCCAAGGCAATCGCCTAACACCAATTCGATGCAACAACACGCCGATGTGAAAGTGCCAATCTTGAGAAATGTCCTTCATACAGAAAGCCAGCTCAGTATCAAGAACCACATAAGTTAAGGCGGGTTCCAAGAGCAGTCATTTGAATTGCAAGGCAGGAAACATGGCGGCGAGAGGCACGAATTTATTCGCTTAGACTTTGTGCCCTTCGGACGGCAAGAAGGCTTAGCTACCCTACGGACTAGCTGCTTGATAACTGCCGACCTGTTGAAAATACTACACCACTATTCATAATAGTAGTCCAGCTAGTAGCGGTTTGAAAGCATCGAAAAATAGAACGAACCCACGAATGGCAAGTACTCAGTTGCGGCATTTTCATACTTTCTCTTCCAGGAAACACTAAACCACCTGACAAGAAGTACCAAACAAGAAGCGTGAGCCCTATTCCAAGCAGGGCTGTTTTTACATGTGCTGTGCCGGCTGCGCAGAGTATGCGTGGGGCTATACTTGTGACCGCCCCGCTCCTTTCCTGAAGCTCTAACTGGAGCGAGCCGAAATTAACCTAAATCATAACAGTAAGCATTGCAGCGCAAAGCCCAGCCAATGGCACTGCTCACCGCTCCAACAGATGCGATTTCGGTGTAGCCGACGGTGATGTTAATCTTCGTTCTTATTTAAAGCTTTGAAGCATCGAGCTGCATTGCTCCCAAGGCACAGAAAGTGGTTGGAGCTGCGCCGGCTGCCTTAAACGGAGGCTAAACTATTAGGCGCCGGTATGAGCGCAGGAACGCGATGTCGGCTTGCGCTCTTGCCAAAGGCACGCTGGCACGAAGGCTAAATAGAATCGCTCGCGACTCACACGCCCCTTGCGTCCGCTGGCCTCCATGAATTTGCATTGAAAAAGAAAGACGAAGGAAGATAGAAAGAAGAACAACAAGAAAACAGACACACAGCGTGGGGAAGGAAAGTGGAAGCCAGCAGTGCGGGCTCTCCAGGAAAGGACAAGAAACAAGCAAGAACAGGTTAGTAAAAAAGAAACGACAATGTAAACAGCCATATACGAATGAATAGGGAAAGCAGCAAGAAACGCGCCATCACGCCAGAGTGTGCGAAGTCCGGCGAAGGTCACGCCTTGACGCGTAATTGGGCGTGCATACCCGCGTAGACATCGCACGCGATACGCGCGCTGTCACAGAAGCTAGCCGCAAGGATGATTGCACGTAAGTGGAGCTCTAGCTGTTGTCCACGCATGCGGGCGCGCAGTGTAGGGCCGGTTCTCATGGGCGTAACCGTGAGGGGCTGCGAAACGCGCTAGTTTGTCAGCGGCACTAACGCGGCACAGGCTCACCGCGCTTAGCAGGCGCCGTATAAACATACCCTCTGTGCGTACGTCTCCGGCCAGTGTGTGTGCGTAACATCTGACGTGTTGCGATGTCGTCACACATACTGGCACCGCCATTGACTGTTTGACGCCTCGAGTGACGGCGGTGGTTAAGTAGCGACTGCTCACGACACCTACTGGTGCGGGCTCTCGTTCTGTCCATTGAGGTAACCGCCATTCGTTACCGGGGCAGGGGGCGGTGAGTTGTGCTTGCTTCTTCGAAAAGCTGCGGGCGGCGACTGGAGAAGGAAAGTGCCATTTAGGTGCGTTGGGCTATCGCTCATAGCTATGATCTACCAATAAGCACTTTTGTCTGGGCCAGTTGGTTCATAATAGCAATTAAAGGAATAAACTTGCGCAAAGCGATTTGAAGAAAGGGACATGAGAACAGGACAGAGCGCTCTGTTCTGTCCTCACATCTCTTTCCTCTTCATATCCTTTCGCGCAAGTTTATTCCTTTAGTTGCTGTTATGATCTACCGCATCTGCCGAAAGAGGAGGGGGATAGGGGAGAGGTTTAAGGCTTCCTCTTCATACCCTAGTAGCAGCTTTGGTTTTGGTTTCGGCATCGATTCTCGTTCTCCGTGCGGGTCTGGTGCTACCGGAGTTCCCGCCCATCGCACTCAGTATCGAAGTCAGACTCCTCTACATCGCTTCTTTAACGCGAGAAACTTAACTCAGAGCCAGTGAACGCTTCTCGGCTCGAGGACACCAATGATGTCAAAGACCGCGTGGCTATGCGTGGCCACTGTGCTGGAACACGTCATCAACATTTGCCTTGGCATGTATAAGGCACTCTGCCGCCCGCATAGAGTGCACTGTCCTCCCCCTGTTCCACTGCGGCTGTCCGCACCCTCAGAGAGGGAGCGGTTATGCGTGTGCGGAACGGCTTCCAGCCAGCTGCACCGAAGGTAAATGGTGTTCGTATGGGCGTAACCGATGGCGAAACGCTGGGCTCGTCAGCGGCGATCACGCTCGGCGCGTCGAAGCACCGGTTGCTCCTGATTGTATGGACGCGGTTTTCTTGCGTGACCGAGGGATGGCAGCCTCCAGGCTGCTTGAGTGTGTTGTGAATTCCGAGGCCGTGGCAGCGCTCTGCTGCTAGCGGGGTGCAGCAGTTTGAAGATAAATGTGCTCCGTTATGCGAGAATTACGGTATAGCGCGTTTGCATAATGGCTGGTTTGGGTCCACGACTTCACTATGCGCGCAGTGGGATGGTCACGACTGGCTGGAAGCGGCTAAGGATTACAGGCGAAGATAGCGGAGAGGTAAAGTAACAAGTAGTAACGAAAAAAAAGGAAAAAGAAGACGAGAGAGAACTAGCCCTCTGTAATATTGGCTGCGAGCAGCTTCCACTTTACGGCTTGCTGATTCTGTTGTGCTCTGGCCGTCAAAAACAGGCTGAAGCGTGCCGAACGCGACAGAGATGGAGTTTTGGCTTTGGCGAGTGATGTTACGCTATTGAGACTTTGCAGCACACTTTCATTTTGTCTCTTTAATGTTTGAACAGCCGGTTGTCGGAAGTCGAAAGTCTTATCAGGTAGGTGTACATTCTGACATCTTTCACCGCAACTGTCATGAGAATGAAGCGAACAGCCGGTTCAGTATGTCGGTCCGCGTCTGAACAAAAAGCACCGGTGGTTGTAGTTGGGAAGGCGTGTCCGATCAGATTAAATGCGAGCAAACGTGACTACGACTCGAAGGTCGTTCTTAAGAGCAGTCGGCCAACGTTTTGCTTGTTTTTGCCCTGTCGTTTTGCGACGAAGCCTTGACTTCTGCGGATGATAAAGCCTAGCTCTATTAAGTTACGTTTCAGATGGCGGTACCAGATACACGGTCGCTCACTTAGTCCGTACCCTTTGTTCAAACGACAATGCATCATTAAAGCCATGTTGTTGGCACTAAATACTTTCGATGCGCAATCACAGCTTCTCTCCGGCCTAAGTGAACATGCGTTATGGAGGGCGGCTTCATGTGGAGTGAATGCTTACGAGCATTAATGAATTAAGGCTGAGAAATTTGCTCGAAAGAGGGACGTGCAGCCGGCTGTAACTCTGAGACACTACTCTGAGTTAAGAGTTCTAGCCAGAAAGACAATGCTAGCCAAACGCTCGAGCCGTCGGCGCGGACAATGATGTTCTCCTATGAACAAATACGTTTCATCACCCGTGTTTCGCGCATTATTCAACTACGCCTAACGCTTCAGCAACTGCTCGAGACTAAATTGGTATTTCCAGTCCACGTGTCTGACCGAGCGATTAAAGCGTACTCCGCTTCTGAAAGCTGCCTCGAGGCCTAGGGCTGGGTGAACAGGGGCGCGGTCCCGATCGTACAGCGACTTCTGCGACCAAACCAAAGGGGATGGGGACTGGTTCCTACAGAGCCGAGATCGGGGCCCGGAATTAGGCGTTTGTCGCCCGAAAGATTAGGTGACCGGAACGGAGACACGCTTCGGGACCTCTTTCCCTGCTTCGCGACAGAGAAAGGAAGGAAACGCCGTTAAGGGGCAAGGCAGCCGGCTTCGGGGAGGGGGAGGGGCTCCATTTTTAGTGGAATGAGCGGCTCCACTTCCTTCCGGGGGACGGCTGCTGGCGAAACCGTTTCAACGTGCACACCGGCGCACGTGCCTTTGGGGTCAGCTCCGCGAGGGCCTGCGTATGTGTGTACGAGGGTGAATGTCTGTGCGTACGTACGCAGCCGCCAATGGAGCGAGGCACTCCCAGTTCACTAGGCGCGCGTCGACGAGACCGGTATGCGCAGACATGAGCCCCCGAAATAGACAGGCGGCATGCACGCTTCATATATGAGCAGGCTTGATGGTACGCCCGCCATACCTTCGGGCCAGCGGTCACTTTATAGAGGCGTATGCAAAGCATGCAATGCCAGATATTATGGCCGCTTGCGATGTCCGGGACCGAGCACTGATGACGCGTGGCCTCTTTTTCTTCGTGACTTCCTTAAGATAGGAAAAGCTAAGCAAAGTAGCACTAGAGCTCCTCCCCCCCTTTTCCAGCCGTTTTTTTTTTCCTAAGTACACTTTTTCACTCGCCCAAAGTATACTTCTGCCAGCACCACAGTATTTCGAAGATCACCCCATGCCGATGCGCTTCAGTTCCGGCAAACAGTGGAGCTGAGGGTACTGATGACTGCGCCTCGCGAGCGGTACTGATGACGTCACTTCCAATTGCTTTTGTCTTTGACAGAAAAGACAAAGATTTTTTTTTTTTCACGTCAGACTGTCGCTCACGTTTGTAGGCTGTCCGAATCCCCCGGAAGTCTGTCTGCGGCGAAGCGTCTCACGACTTCTGTTAAAGCGCGCATTTTATCGTGACCCAGGCTACCGTCGTAGGCTGCCCGGCTATTTCTAGACTCTGCGTCGGTGACTTACCCGCATAGAATCTCGTCACCATTCAGCCGGACGCAGCAGGGCTTTGTGAAAGGCGCGTGAGTCGCACACCGGGAGCTGCCCGCCTCTTGAACTTTTTCCCGCCACATCGGCGACACGGAAGGGCGTATAGGACCATCGCTCGAGGCGGCATATCTCTCTGGCCGCGTATAACGGCATTAACAGAGAGAAATTGTTCTCATTGCTCACGGTACTCTCTTACGTTATTTCAATGCCAGTGGCTTTGTGCGCCGGCTGCATGGCCACCTCGGTGTAGTAGCCCTTACACGGCGACACAAGGTGAGTCGATTGTGTGCGGCCTTAATGGGCGTGCGATGGGCGTAGCGCTCGCTGGGCGTGACGTCTTTGAGATTCAGAGCAACGCTTTGCTAATGGCGGCTGCCCGCCGGCGAAAGCTGTTCCTCGGGGATGGTTAGCATTCCGCTCCCGGCGCGCTTTTCTGAAGCGCCGGTTTTACGAAGTGTCGAAACGCTGGTACTCACCCTCGTCGCCGTCAGAGAAAAGGCGCTAGTTTTATTCATGTCGTTTCCAGTCCGGAATACGGCACTTCGTGTGAGTCATCCCTTTGTTGCGGGAATAACGGTTCCGTTTTCTCTCTAGAGTTAGCTTTAGAGCTCGCCTCGAACAATTTTCCTCGGTTGCACAGCTAAGTATACAGTGGAAGCTTCCGAGAAAGGTCACCGTCAGTTAATTATGGAAAAACCTAGGGAACACAGAATGTGGCGCCGATAGGCTGAGCTGTGGAGCCCTTTCTTGGGCACAGCCGTTGTTCGAGGAACAGTACCGCTGATCCTCGAATGAGACCGGAAGATGAAAAGTTGTACAGCAGCACAATGGTTCTGACGCACTCTAAATGAGAAGCAGAGACTGCAAAAAAAGGAAGGTGAAATAAATTAGTCGATTTTTTTATTAACTGTTTTGCTTAGCATACCCCTTAAGAGGGAGCTTTAAGTGATTCTGAATCCTGCTTACAGCACAGAACAGCGTGTCCTTGCTTTATTCTGGCGAAAATATCACTTCTTGCGACAGACAGTGGAATGCAGCTATAGCAAGGGCTGTCTGTGGAGAATCTTGAAAAAGATATAAATTATTCATTCAAAGCCATTTTTCTTTCTCAAAACTATTTTGCGGACGAAATGCAGCGAAATTTGAGGCCGGCAGTTTTCTCAGAGAGGCATTCCCAGCACGAATCACCGAAGTAAACACATTACTAAAAATAGCAACGTACACATCGGCAAACACTCCTAACATGTATAAGTCAAGTGGTTTATTATTTTTGAGTCCTGTATGCTGTCTGCTGCCATGTAAACGGCTCCGGGCCCAGTCAAGCTTTTCGCACAATGGCCTTTTTCTCTCTTAGAGAAATAAAGAATGTGTGTTGTTTATTGTTGTTGCTGGCATGAGTAGCGCCCAGCACATTATTGTTTCAACTGCCTGTCTAAGGGCCCGAAACTACTAGGACAATACTAAAACGATGTATTCACACTTATCGATCTACCGCGCAGAAATCCGCCGTCTTTCATGGGGAGCGCATAGCAAGGCTTACTACGGCAACGGTACGCGTTTCGTCCTTTCACCTGGGAGCAGTTAGTGAATGGCTAGAAACACGCGTGCCCAACTGCATGCTCAGCACGCTGCTTGGTGGCTCTGTGTCATCCTTGCACCTCACACCAAGGGTGGAATTTCGGACTTCGTTTTGATGGGGAGCGGTACACCTCGTCACACTGCTCGATCAACGATTTCTCCCCAAGGTTGATGCTAGGTGACAGTTCTCGGCATCTGCTTCATGGTTCCTTTTTAAGCTTGACGCAGGGAAACAGCCTGCTGTAAGCTGAAAGAGTGAGTGCATATCTGGTTGCTGCGCCCCACCTCGAATTGCAGGAGTCGTGTCGTAAGGCATGCCAGCCGAGGAAATCCGACAAGCGCTACCATGATTGCGCCCAGATTTGCTCTCGGTCTGAAAGTACTGCGTGTTGAAATAACTGTCGCGCTTGCGGAATCAGTCCCTTCGCGTATCCAGGTGTGCACGCGGGACTGTTAGTGATCTCCGCCTGCCAGCTCATTTTTTTTTCTCGCTCGCTTTTTATATTGTCCTCTGTCATGTTTCCTCGAGTCAGGTACACTTCCCCGTACAGCTACTATTTTTGCGCTTCTCTCGCAGCTGCCGGCTGCCTAAATGTGGAGAGAGCCCCACCTCTATCTAATCTCGTTTTCTCTGTGATACACGATCTGCGAGCGAAGATAGACATTGAGCACTATCTTTACTGTAAGAATTCGTAACACGTTCCGTGAACACGTCCACGAGCAGCGCGCTTTCCGTTACCGCTGCTACAGCTCTGCTGCAGCTCTGAGAAGCAGGCCACGAGTATGACTCAAGGACGTGGACAAAATACTGCTGAACTTGGAAAAAAGAAGAAAAGGCAAGATAAAAGGAAGAGAAAAATAAACGCATGATAGTGAGTCCTGTGCACAACAAAGAACGCCACGAGCGCGGAAACCCGGATGCGTCGGCCGCGCCTAAAACACATCCAGCACACCGTGCGTAGATTTTTTGTCTGGGAATACGTGCCTGCCGTCTATCTGTCTAGCCATCGGTTGAAAGAGCGGTCCCTCTTCTGTCATGCCGTAGAAGTTTCAGCGCGCTCCCCACAACTGTGCTCACGAGGAAAGAGGTGGACAGCTCACGCACGCCGCCCCACTGCGTTGCAGCTTAGAATGAACGCGTGTGTAGTACGCAAGGCACCATGTTGGGCGGTGGCAACGGTGGTGGCTCCGCTTAAGGAATGCGACCAGGGTGCGTTCGGGCGTGTGCCTCGCGCACAGCCAACGAAAACACTTTCTCGGTCGCGTGCGGACCCCGTGTACATGGGAAGGAAGGCGCGCGCGTTTTCTCGCGTGATCGCGCGTGCCCAGACGAGACTGGGGAGGAGAAAGTTCGATTCAAATCAGGCCGATATTCCTCGCCCACTTCGCTCGGGACCACGGCGTGCAAACTTTCCGCCTTTCGTTCCTGGCGTGGGTTGGCGTCGTTATGGTTGTTGACTTCGTGTTTGACTCTCGTAAGGGTTTTTCGAGGAGATAAGCGATCGGTGGCCATGTTCACGGGGTGAGGGCGCGGTCTGGGAAGTCGCTTGTTCGCTTACACGTTAGTCTGGCGGAATCGGTTGGGAAAATCGGAGCTTTACTGGGTGCTCGATTGACTTGCACAGGTCGTGCGGTAGTGAGGAGGAAAATGAACGGAGAAAATCGGCACGCTCTATATTTTTTTTTTTGTTAAGACTGCTCAGGAAGGAAGTCAATGTCGAACTTTGTGGCTCTACAGAGAAAGAAATTTGCTTTATGGGAAGGAGTTATTAGAGGCTCACCATGTATCTAATATTAAACTAAAATGTTCGCTGGCCAGGTTGTGCGGGATTCCCGTTAGTTCTGGCACATCGGCTACCAGATGCGCGTTGTGTGGCTCAGAAACAGCAGCGCAAGTTTAAGAAGCTTCTGGCGGGATCGATTATTGGCAAATTTGTGCTTATTTATCTTTCGTAAAGAACATAATGTCGAGAGTTCACAAAACAATATAGCCATGCGTAAGTGATAATGAAGAACGACAGGCAGTGCTGCCGAAAGGACTAAGATAAAAAGTTCATTTCTAATGCGTGCCCTTTTTTTCTTAGCCGATGGGGAATGAATGTAGCTTTTTCGAGCTTTTCTGCTCTTTTTGTCAGGTTTAATGTTCCTTAGCTTACAAGTAAATCTTCGCATGGACGAGTCTTTTTCATTTATGTATTTATTCACAGATACCTGCTGCGCCCGGAGGCATTATTGCAGGGGGGACGTACAATGAACGTCTGTACGTCTCATCAGGTGATGAGACGTACAAACAACACACAGAACAGCCATAAAATACAAAAAATCAGGCACAAACACACGTACATTAATGATACAAAGTTAAGATGACGTGATTCTATGAATAAAAGCGTGAAGCGCTTCCACAGATGTGTAGTCAACGACATTTTTGGGGAGTTTATTCCAAACAGGTATGACATGCGGAAAGAAAGGCTTCTGATAAACGTTAGTTCGACATTTCATTTCACGCACCTTAAAAGCCTGATCACAGCGTGCAGACACAAAATGTGGCAGCTGAACGTACAGAGTTTATGAATCCCGGTTTTTCTGAAATAGACGCGATTGAAGATTTCTAGTTTAGTGCGCATGCGCCTATTACTGAGAAGTTCCCAGCCAAAAGATTCCATTATTGCTGAAACGCTGTGTCAGTCCTACTCATTGGCGACAAACCGGGCTGCGCAGTTCTGTACGCGTTCTAAACGATTACCTCTTCGCGTTACAGCGTCCTTTGTAAATAGCATAGAGGTCAACAAGTTTCGCTTCTAAATCGTTCAGTGCGATTAGTTTTGTGCCTGTAGCGCTGCGAATTCCACGAGACTACAATACACTGCAATCCAAACAAACAGCTCCGAAACTTTGGAGTGTTAGCGGGGACCCACAAGAGACCTAGAACGTTTTCCAGAACCAAGAATAATGATTCGTAGATTTAAATAAAAAGGGGGCACACCTGCACGCTTCGTTGCACTCAGGCATTGCACAGAATATGCGCACATATAAGAATTCACGAGACAAAAACCACTTTATATATAAGTAGAGAGCCCTGGAGCGAACTAGCAAACGCATACGCTGCGCGCTCTCTACTAACTTCCCAGTGGTTGCAGGAATTTCGCTGCAAAACATTGAAATGCCAGAAATTTCGCGCAGAAGTGTCATGATCCACTCAGGCAGTTCAGCTCCACTTGCAACAACGCGGCCTCCTGGAAGTACCTGCATATTACTCACACCGTGACCTCGATCCTTGCGGACGACGCACTGGTGGTTTAAAGGTATTGCTGCCTATACAAGGTATGCCTGGTGCGAAGTGTGACAGCTCAATGACCCTTTCATTTATCGTTTGAAGCACGTGCGTTGAACTTTAAGTGGATGCACGGGACATCTGCGCTTTGAACTTGCTTCCAATATGTGTTGTGCCCAACTTGGTCGCCTATAGTCGTAATGTGTTGATATAAGCGTATATAGGTATGTTTTGTTTAGCAGCGCCTCAATTTGAGCGCGATTGCTCGGTGGGTAGCGCAGGCACAAAACACTACCACGTGAAGGAAAAATATTGGCGTAAATGGCTGGCAAAGGACAGGGTCAATTGGAGAGACATGGGAGAGGCCATTGCCCTGCAGTGGGTGTAATCAGGCTGATGATGATGATGATGATGATGAAAATGCGTTCATTCTCAATGAAAGCAAGGCTTGCGCCCATTTAAATAAACGCACAAAATTCTTGATAGAAAAAGAATGAAGCGCTTTTAGGCTCCCAGTTTGCATGTATACGTGAACACCAGTCGCATGCGAGCGAGATAGAATAGATGAATAAAAAAAAAATCTCCTTCGTTTTGCCCCATTGTCCGCGCTAATATGATTCGAGGCCACACTCGTTTCCTGTAAGTCATCGCTGCCGTCGCCATTGTTGCCAACTGACTTTGTTTATCGCTGTCAAAAGCGCTGGCCGCGTCACAACCTGGGCCAGCCCACCTTGGACCGGATAACGGCTATTTCTCGCCAGCGTCGTGCCGTACCGTAACGGCCGTCTGGGCCGAAAGCCGGAAAAGGGTAGCAAATGCGGAGTGTATTGTGGCCCCCACGCCGAATTCGTTTCTCTTTTTCTTTTGTTTTCGCGAACAATGAACCCGGCTTTTGAACGGTCAGGTGGCGTTTCGCGCCGTCCCGTGTGTATACGTTCGGTCCGCTTCGCGACTTGAGTCCGAACAATCGCTTTGCTTATCCGCGGTTCTGCCGCAGGCACACGGCGGCTGCAGGCAATGAGAAGGTTGCCGGAAAGAGCCAAATCCGGCTAAATGGACGCAAGTCTCTGTCCAATCCGCTTAACTGAAATGAGTTCGAGTTTTTATTTGCTCGCTTTTGCTTTCACGTCTGGCACAAAAATCGTTAAGCGCAAGTAGAGAGAGTGAGCGAGAAAGAGAATATAGACCGGTGCATGCGGCAAGGTGCTCAGTCTATTCTGTAGCCACTGGGGAGAAAGAGAGATTGAAGATAGCAAGAAAGAAAAGGAGGGAGTAGCCATACTCGCTCGCGCGCATACGCTAAGCGTATCTGGGGTATTGAGGAGAGACCTCTGGCGCCCACGGACGTAACAGCGGTCAACGTTCCCCGACGCCGATCTTGAGCAACCGACTGTAGGTTGAAAGCTGCTCGCTCTGAATGGCGAGGTCGCTCGGGTCACCGCATGCGTGACCTCTCCATTCACCCCGCATTCAGGCACTGTCCCTGCGAGCGCCCAAGGACGTGCCCTCCATCGTCCTCGGGGGCGAGTCGGCGGCGTGATTCGATTTTAAGTGGCCGCTGCGAACGGCGGTCCTTTGAGCACCACGGTTCGTTACGCAAAACGGAACGGTTGTCCGCTCGAGCGCTTGCGCAATCTAGAGCCTTTCGCAAGGGGAACTATCGAGTCCCTTGTCGTCAACGCTAAGAAGAAGACGGTGGGCAAGCTGCGGTGGTGCTCTATCGGTCGGGAAAGTGGTTTTCTTTCACACAATGTGGCTCACAAGCCGGAGGAAGCCGCCATTGTCGGGCACCCTCATAACTATGACGTGGCGTCTTCTTGAGCGTGTGTTACGCGAGCAAGAAAGCTGGTGCCACGGCGCTACACGCGCTTATATTTCCAACATGGCGTCAGTCCAAGCCAGGCGCTGCCTGCGCACGGTCCAAATGAAGAAGCTTCGCAAGGCTGTACGTACACGATCGTTATGGTGCTGACGGAGCACGCCAGACCGCATGAACGTATCAGCAGTGCTTAAGGAATTGCACTTGCGTGGACTGATCGGTCGCTTTAATTACGCTTGATTCTCACTGTTTTTTTAGCAAATTAATTCTCATTCGGCTTTGATCGCTTGTCCTCGTGCTCATTTGTTCTGTGAGATGTTACGCTGTAGGAAGACTTGCCTATACCGAAGCGCATAGATGTAGGACAAGTGCAACACAGCGAGCAACTGCGCGGTGCTACTGCCGCTCTCACGATTCTTACTGTGCCATGCCAAGATCAACGAGCCGAGGACTGCGTCAGCTCGTTGGGGGGGGGGGGGGGGGGGGGGGGGGGGGGGGGGGGCAACTATCACTGGCGCTGATGCGTATTTTCGGCACCTCCGTCATTTCTAATGTGGTCTTTCAGATACTGTTTTTCGGACGCTTTTGCCCTGAGACAGATGCTATATGTTACCTCTCTACGAGCTACCTTACTGGACCTTTAGTCTTGTAAAAGGGTGATATTTCACGAGGAATAGCGCAGAGATTGTCGCACTATCGGTGGAATCATGCACAGCGCTGTGAAGGAGGGGTTGATGGAGGAAGGGCAAGAAGGGACGCCGTAGCCGAGGACCTCGTATTAATTTCGAACGCCGCAGGTTACGGGCGCTGGCATCTCATAGCACATGGGCGTCTTTGTATTTCTTCTCCGGAGAAGTGCGCCCGCCGCAGCCGGTTCTCAATCTCGGAATCTAGTGCTCACCAGATGAATGCCACAACCAGTGAGACACGGCGGCGGGCGAAGTCCTAAACCCAGAGGCTCGCCTTCCCATGGCACGCGCACCATGTCTGCTACCTCAGATTTTGGCGCCGAAGTATCCGAAAGAGGCTGTTTCGAGGGTATATATTCTCACAAAAGTAGCTTCAGGGAGCCCATAGAAAGTCTGTAGGTAGTCTGTGGACGGTCTATAGACCTTTTCGTACGGGTATGCTGCTGAGAAGCTACAGGGCTCACCCTGCAGCAACCCACATAATCACTCATTTGGTGTAATACAAGCGTCTTTATTGTGGCTCGGCTTGTACTGCTGCGCCTATGTCATTGTGAAATCGCTGCTACGTCACGCAGCCCTTCGTGTCGCAGTGATTCCGCTATGTGTACACGTCCTGCATCAAGCGTGCGGTCCCGTTTGCCTCGCTAAGTGGCGCGCGTGTTCACGGTGTCAGTCGGCAGGAGTAGCAGTCATCTGGAGCATGACTTCCTCCGTGCTGACCACGACACGGCGGGACGACGACAGCCATTATGTCGGCGCGTACGCGCGATCGCCTTGTCGCACGCATCGGCAATCAGGCGGCGCACACAATTCGTGCCAGCGGAAGAGCCGCGGGGGCCGAGCGGTTGCGGCGAAGCTCCGAAAACCCGGTTCCAGAGGGGCCAGCCAACCCGCCAGCCCAATTCCTCACGCCACCACCGTACAGAGTGCGGGCGTTCGCATGTCCGCGCTGCTAATGCGGTCGTTCTCACAGTGTACGCGGGATGCATGCACGGCTTCTTTGACGATGCGTCCCGCGATGAAACCAGCGCCACCCTCCTGTGGCTTATCGTCAGAATTCACTCGGGTTCTGAGAGGTGTTACTGCAGACAGGCGGTGGGAAACGGAGACTGTGGACGTGAAGACACGTGGAATGCGAGAGGAGGTAACGGGAGGAGTGAAAGAGAAGGACAAAAGATTTGCATCCCGACCGAAAGATACCAAGGAGGAGCGTGAGATTGCGGTGGGAGCATTTGTTGAGGCTTATCAGCGCAAACAAAATGAAATCGAACGGACAAGCGTGATGCTGCCCGAGCAGCTGCCTTGCGAAGGCAGCACCTATTTCAGTTGTGTTGGACATGATACAGTCAACGAAAGAAGAAATGTGCCATATTACCGAGCGCACGCTGTTACGATATTTTTGCCTGTCAATGCTGGGTGTAATACAAACGTCTTATTGTAGCTCGGTTGTACTGCTGCGCCTATGTCATTGTGAAATCGCTGCTGCATCACGCAGCCCTTCGTGTCGCAGTGATTCCGCTATGTGTATATGTACACGGTCCTGCGCCAAGCGCAATAACTAGACAGGAAAAGTGAGTCCTCACATACGCCTTTAAAATGGAGTAACTAAGGAGTACTCTGCACAATGATGCTTAATTACGATGCGGTTATTAACTAGTGCTGGGGTGGAATAGACTAGCCATGCAACAAATGTGCTCCTCCAATAAAACCGCACCTGAAATGGACAAAGCCCGCGTTTTGAGTCGCCATCGACCGTAACTGCGCACGGGCACGTTTCTTCAGTCTTGCTTACGGCTGCGTTCACCTGTGCGTCTACCAGATTGTCATCGACTAAAGCTATCTCTAGCCACCCTGTATACGCAATGCCTTATGACCTCGACTGTACCAGAAGCTTGGAAGAATGCAAACATTATCTTAATTCATAAGAAGGGAGGACGCCAAGGACTTGAAAAATTACAGGCGATCAGCTACTATCCGTTGCCTACAAAGTATTTACTAAGGTAATCGCTAATAGAGTCAGGGCAACGTTAGACTTTAATCAACCAAATGATCAGGCAGGCTTTCGTAAAGGATATTCTACAATAGATCATATTCACACCATCAATCAGGTGATAGAGAAATGCGCAGAATATAACCAACCTCTATATATAGCATTCATTGATTACGAGAAAGCATTCGACTCAGTGGAAACCTCAGCAGTCATACAGGCATTGCCTAATCAGGGGGTAGAAGAGCCTTATGTCAAAATACTGGAAGATATATATAGCAACTGCACAGCTACTATAGTCCTCCATAAAGTCAGCAATAAAATCCCAATAAGGAAGGGCGTCAGGCAAGGAGACACGATCTCACCAATGCTGTTCACCGCATGTTTGCAGGAGGTATTTCGAGGCCTGAATTGGGAACAGTTGGGAATAAGAATAAATGGAGAATACCTAAATAATCTGAGATTTGCTGATGACATTGCCTTGCTGAGTCACTCAGGAGGTGAACTGCAAATCATGATCAACGAGTTAGACAGGCAGAGCAGATCGATGGGTCTAAAAATTAACATGCAGAAAACCAAGGTAATGTTCAACAGCCTAGCAAGGGAACAGCAGTTCACAATTGGCAGCGAGAGCCTAGAAATTGTGCCGGAATACGTCTACTTAGGGCAGGTAGTGACAGCTGATCCGGATCATGAGAGGGAGATAACTAGAAGGATAAGAATGGGGTGGAGCGCATATGGCAAATTCTCGCAGATCATGAGTGGCAGTTTACCAATTTCCCTCAAGAGGAAAGTGTACAACAGCATAATCTTACCGGTACTCACCTACGGGGCAGAAACGTGGAGGCTAACGAAAAGAGTTCAGCTTAAGTTAAGGACAACGCAGCGAGCCATGGAAAGAAAAATGATAGGTGTAACGTTAAGAGATCGGAAAGCGGCAGAGTGGGTGAGGGAACAAACACGGGTTAATGACATCCTAGTCGAAATCAAGAGAAAGCGAAATGGGCTTGGGCAGGGCATGTAATGCGAAGGCAAGATAACCGCTGGTCTTTAAGGGTAACGGAGTGGGTTTCCAAGAGAAAGTAAGCGTAGCAGGGGGCGGCAGAAGGTTAGATGGGGCGGATGAGATTAAGAAGTTTGCAGGCAAAGGGTGGATGCAGCTGGCAAAGGATAGGTTAATTGGAGAGACATGGGAGAGGCCTTTGCCCTGCAGTGGGTGTAGTAGGGCTGATGATGATGAAAGCTATCTTGTCTCCGAAATCATGAAATATGTGCCAAGGTGGTCTATTCCTCTCCTGAACTGCCGTGGAAGTATGCGGAGGGACCTTGAGCTCACTGCATGCAAGAACAGAAGGCTCGACGTCGCCCTGCTCGGTGACCCTAAATATTTCGCTGCCGTCGACTCTGAAACATGAGTTGGGCGTTCCTTCGTGGCGAGGACGATCCCGCCACTACGACGACGGCTCGGGAAATTCTCGCCTCGGCGTCGCTTCGTCGATCACCCGCCCGCTTGCTTCTCACCACACGCGCCACTTCGGGGCGCGCCGCAGGTTCGATTCGAGGTCGCGATAACGACCTTCCTCTTCTTCCGGTTATTCCAATCGCGACGGGGGCCTGTCCGCACTGTGGCACGTCCGCGATGGAGCGAAACGGCGACGCGGCGAAAAGTGTGCCCTGGTAATCGCGTGCCTGCCCTGGCTACCTCCGCGCCCTCGGGAAAGGGACCCGTTCAAACCTCATTGACTGCGTGCGGCTGTAAGCGGAGGCGAAGGCAGTTTCTTTCCCCTTTTCATTTTTATTTCTTTTTCCTTCCCCATCCATTTGCTCGCGTAGCACCACGTGCGGAAAATTGGGCTCTGGAGGACCGGCGCGTGCCCGTTGGGAGATGAGCTGCGGAAGGCGCGAGTGGCCGGTAATGGCACGTGCTTGCAGTTAACCCGCATAAATCACCGCGCCCTGTGTGGAAGTCCGGTAATTCGTGTTTATTGCCGAGTAGATTTTCCCGGCTGGTTTGGGGAAGTGTATGGCGTCTCGGCCAGTGTGAAGCCCGGCGAGGTCCTAAAAAAGATGTGCATCTCCCCTTCAGCTTTTGCACCAGGGGATTAATGTGATCGCGTTATTTGGCCTTAGTTGGAACGACGCATAAAACGGCCGTGGGTCGTTGAGAACAATAAGCCCACTACTGGTTGGAATTCGTCTCCACATTCAGCCAGCGAAACCAAACAGAACCAAGAGAGGAAGAGAATCAGGTTAATCTTAGATATCATAATCCCGCCGTTCACTGAGGCAGAACTGCTTTCGGTGCAAAACGAGCCTTTGTCCGCACTTTAAAGTCACTCTGGCTCTATTTCCGCCCTTTAATTCATTTTGGGCCGCGGGAAGAAGTATAGGGTAATGGAAAAGTATACGTATAGGCTTCTGATGCAAGGTTTGTGTTCGCAGTTCAGTTTCAAACAACCTATTAAGGAATCAGTAAATCAATCAGGCCCTTAAATCATGTGTCCATGAAATGTGTTGAAACGTGAAGGCTCTTGCTGACCTGGGGCTCGAATCCAATAGCTGCAATGGCGTTTTCAGATCCTTGTTTTCGTTTTTCCTGGTAAGGGAGGTGGCTTGAAAGAGGTACTTCTGTAATTATGCCTTGGGACCAGAACACAAGTGCCTGTCGCTGAAGCTCTGGTAACCTTACCATTAATCTTTTCAACAGTGAATGCATGGAGGGGCTCAATAATCGTTGGCGTAGTGACGAAGCACGAGATAATCACTTGTAACATATGTTGTACTCCGTAATTTCCAGGTGATGAAGGCGTGTACAGTTGAGACGAAAGGCTCCAGGGTACGGGCTTGCTGTGGGCGGAGGCGGGCATGAAGAGGGACAGCGATCTGATATCTACGTTAAGCGGTTTGTCTTTTCACGAGAAGGGACCAAATCGGGAAATTTGACAGTTTATTGAGAATTCATAAACAAAAACGTTAGTTCATTAATAAATTTTATCAATTATTAATCAGATTACTCAGTCTATGCCGATAGCTCAGGTGTGCACAAATTGGCTGACTTTTTTTTCCTTGACTCCACTACATTTTATGCGTGATATTTTAGACTTGGTCGTTTTGTTTTGTTTTCTTTCTTGTTATTTGTTCTTCACAACATGACATACAGATTGTAAAAGGGCCAAGAAGGAAAGCCACTTTGTTACGGCTTGAAAAAAATATTGGTCCCATTTGGCAGCGATGGCGACGAAGCAACACGTTTAGAGAAGCAAAATCATGACAATTTCCAAATGACACCATGGGAAAAATTCAAAATTCAATTCAACTAGAAGTTCCTCACAAACGCACTTATAATACAGGAGCAGCAAAGCGTCGTGACAAAGTTCTGGTTATGAACATAGAACGTGCTGGATAATTGGAGAAATACAAGTAAATTAAAAAGAACAACTCCTTGAGGTCCCGAAACTTCAGCTCTGAAACGTCCATTTCTGTTTTCGTGTATTCATTTAGTAGCTGAGGCAGGTTATTCCTGAGCATTTGGAAGCCTTAATTCGTACGGCATTTTGGCACTTTCCAATGTTCAGTTCTTCTGGTATTATAGGCCACGTCGCCTAGGGATGAGTGGGAAATTTCAAGTAATAGAATGTTGGCTTTCTTAATGCTGAGCAAGTAATCGCGCAGGAGTTTATATTTGTACATACTGGATACAGGAATGATCTTGAGGTTTTTGATGATTTCTGAAGGGGAATGAATAGTTGGCACGCAACAAACTACTCGTAAAAATTTATTTTCCATTCTTAAGAGGCTAGTAAGGTTGTTTTTTTTTTTGTCGGTGTGCCCACACTAAATGTGAATAACTTATGTAGGATGAAAATAAGGCGTAGCATATAGCTAGCTTTGCGGCCATTGGGAAGACGTAACGATTTCGTTTAAGAATACCGGTTATGGAACAATTTTTTCAAAATATGATTTACGTGGTCATCCCACTGCATTGTCTCAGAGAAGTGCACACCTAATACATTGATGCTCTCAACCACCTCAATCTTTGTGGATCTGAAAAAAAGGTCATTTCCGGTAGTTAGCTGCCTACCCTTAGGGCGAAAAATAACGGATTTTGTTTTTCTTAGTATTAATATTAAGATGGTTATTGTTAGTCCAAGATTTTAAATTTTTTAATGCTGTATTTGTTTTAATGAATGCTTCAGCACAGGAGGAATGGGACACAAATAAACTTGTGTCGTCTTCATATATAATGAAATTTAAGTCGGATGAAATACAAACTATGTCATTTGTGTATAAATTAAAGAGTAAGGGGCCAAGAATGCTTCTTTG
This sequence comes from Amblyomma americanum, assembly GCF_052857255.1. Classification (NCBI taxonomy): domain Eukaryota; kingdom Metazoa; phylum Arthropoda; class Arachnida; order Ixodida; family Ixodidae; genus Amblyomma; species Amblyomma americanum. Next base: position 106,503,264 of record NC_135498.1, read on the forward strand.
TGGGACGCCTGAGACTATTGCTTTCTGATGAGATACTAGAGAGATAACTGATTAGCATACTAAGGGCGCGTCCTCGGACACCATAATGACTAGGTTTATTAAATAGAATTGAGTGATTAATGCTCTCGAAAGCTTGGGTAAAGTCAACAAAAATGCCAAGAAAAATGTTCTTATGCTCAAAATTTTGCAAACATATTCATTTTGTTTGGTCAAGAAGTGCCAGTTAGGTGAAGCGGTTTTTTGGAAGCCATACTGTGATTTTGTGATTACGGTATATATATTGTAAAAACGAGAGAGCTATTTGAACAGAATTCTTTCCAAACCTTTAAAAAATACGGGACATATTGAGATTGGACGGTACTTCAAGACATCTCGGCGGTCACTTTTCTTTTTTTACAGCGGGATCACTCGCGCTACTTGCATTCTTGATGGATAAACAGCCGTTTATAGAGAAAGATTAAATATGTGCTACTGGGGACAAAAGTTTCCGGGACGCGAGTTCTAGGAAAAACGCTTTTTGTAGCTCCACCTCACTACTCGATCACCTGATACTGTATGAAGGCATTGATGGACTAAATGCTCCTTCCTCTGGCAGCAATATCAGGCGCCTGGGTCGCGAGGTGGAGCTTCAATAAACGTTTTTCCTGAACTCGCGTCGCGGGAACTTTTGTTCGCAGTAGTACGTTAATGTTGGACTGATAATATCAAGGACGTATTTTATCGGACTAATCCGTATGTCATCGGCGTCACAGCTATGCGAATTCTTCAAGCCTGAAAACACGGAGCAAACTGCTTCAATATCTGTTGGTTCTAAAAATAATGTATTGTCATTAGCTGAGCCTAGAGTGAGGTTATGCGAGGAGCCTGAGATTACGTTTCTCTAAAAAAATTGTTAATTGCATAAACCATCGCATCACCTCTCAGCGTTTCTCCCTCGTGAATAATTTCAATTACTGAATCTTTTCCCTGCCCACGTCTGATGAGAGCGTTCATTTTACTCCACAGTTCATTCGTACGACCCGAACATGAAGAAAAGTAACGAAAATAGTAAACAGCCCTGCACTTTTTTAATTCTTTATTTAGGACATTACGAAAGTGTTTGAAAGCCAGAAGGTCCGCTTCATCACGGGAATGCATGAATTTTTTTAAAAGTCGTTCCTTTCTATTAATTTTTTTGCGGAGTTCATGGGTCAAACAAGGTTTTAGATAATGTTTATTTTCAAACGTTGCTTACGAAGGAAATGTTTGCTATAGATGGATAAACAATGACCCAGAAACGCTTCATAGGCGGCATTTGCCTCAGTGATACTGTGAATGTAACCCCAACTTGCAATTTCTAAATCCCGACGAAAAGAGTCGAGAGATTTCTGTGCAATGAGGTGATTTGTAGTGGCATCTTATTTATGTGCATTAATGGGACTGGTGTCAACCTTACAGCATATTGCCATGTGACCACTAATGGAGCAAGTAAGGATAGCTGTGGTAATAGAGCCTATGTCGTAGTAAGCTAGGAACAAATCTATTGTAGTTGCTGAATTAGGTGTCACCCGAGTAGGCAAATTTATAATGTTTGAGCAAGCATTGCTAATAAGAACATTTTCAAATTCGACTTTTTTGGAAGTATTACAGGCCATATAATTATTAAAATCCCCGCCAATGATTACATTGTACCGATTTTCATTTACAAATGTTATCATGTCATCTAATAATGCAGGAAAGTCTGAAATACTGCCGTCTCGAGGACGATAACATGTTGCAATAATAATAATCTTTACCTGTACGCACACAGTTTCATAGTTATCAGTCACGACAGAAAAGGCCGTGAGCAAATGAGTTTTCAAAGAGCTCTCCACAGGAAGAGATACACCACAACGGGCTATGTGAGGCGCTGATCACAGGATCAAATGATCACAGCAAATCAGCAAATGATCACAGGAGACTGAAAAAAATGACAGTGTTGTAAGGATTCATGTTAAACACGAAAAATAACATATAGATCTCAATGAAGGCATTAATATATTATGTTTTAGGTTCCGAAGTTGGGCACTAGGAATGAGGGACGCTGTAGTGAGAGGCTCCGGAATGACATAGAACTACCTACGATTGTTCGACTAGCACCGACATCTGACACTGCTCAGTATGCGGGCGTCTCGCATGCCGAACCAAATAAAAGCCGCAACTGTGCGCGCTATACTGAATTCTCCGGTCGGCCGGAAGGACGAGGAGGCAGTCAGTGATGGGGTCAGTGATGCAACCGGGCGCCTCGTTGTCGACCGAATGCGTGGCCGGTTCCGTCTCTGATCGTAAAACTGCCCAGCGTCTGAGGTCATCCAGTCAATTTGGCGTGCAAGCATTTACCGCTGAGGCAGCGTCCTCGCAATGCTCGCAGCGTGGGTGCGTGACATCTGGCCCCAAGGCCACGCTGTGGTCACAAGAGGTCTCCTGTTCGGGTATACTGCCGGACTTCGGACGATCTTCGCGTGAAAACAAAACTGGGGCGACGAGGAGCTGTTGGCCTCGCGTCTGAGCGAAGGTAGATGCCGTTAAGCGACGCAGTATCAAACCGGAATGCAAGTACCCCCGTCCTCGCAGTTGACCGTTTGTGAACAAGGCATTGCGCAAGACTCGTTGAGATTATAAAAAAAGAAACTGCGGTTCAAACTGTGCCTCTTTCATCGCATGAGTGTCCAAAGACGTTGGCGCCTGGATGTACAGCGCAGAATTTCTATCGAGTCAAAGAAAGGTAACGGCAGTGAATCTGGCGCAATTACAAGCGCGCAAGTTATGGAATATGTTACGACACTCAAAGCGCAGAAGGCCATATCCGGCAAGCAGATACCATCAGCGAATGTCTTGTTAGAAATAACTTGTGTCGCAGCTTTCAATTATGGAAGGTCGTCAGCGAAGGAAAAGCGATTAGTCAAAGTGGCCTGCGGTGAATTGTGCACTAAGGAGAAGCGCCCATACAAGTCTCAATAAAGGCTTCATTTCAGGTAGGGAAAACACTCTAAAAACTCTTTTTTTAAACCTTCATTTCAATGAATGTCCCCATGTTTCCCATAGCACCAAATATATACAAGGCAGCCCTATCGGATTATTTGATTTTTTCTTTTAGCTATTTGCAGTTACAAGAAGGGAATGTGCTAGCAAAGAACTCTATGTGTGATTCTATAAATTTGACGGTACCACATAAAGAAAAAAAGTGTTAAAAACAATAAAAAATTCCCTGCTTACGTTTTAAATTCTCCTCACTGACTATCAAGAGCTGGTGCAAATATAAGGCCAGATGTGCATTGTGGAGAATGAGGCAAGCTCTGTGTGGACGAAGTAGAAAGTTGTAAGTTATAAACAGATGAAGTGCTGAAAATTACCATCACTGTGCATGAAGCGAGACACGGGCAGCATTCAACATCTGTTAGTTCGAACAGCATTTCTTCAACTCTGAGCATTCTATCACAACACATGTACACTATCCTATAAAAGTTAGTTCAGATGAAATTATAAAAAATGTTTCAAGCAGACTGACAGCTGTTTTCTTGAAGCAAGCTTACTCAAATAGTGAAGTCATCCGGCTAGAAAACTTCGCATGCATATGCTACTTAGCACCCGCCCTGATGAACTTTCATTATTAGCAGCAATGGACCCAAAATTATCAATGCTGGTATCTTGCGAGTGGCTCTGTGATTATGCTACTGTGATGCTACGAATAAGTTTCATGATTCAATGTAGGTTATGGCCATATTTTAATGAGCCGAACCTCTCTGCACGCATAAAAACAACCGCAAGGGCAACAGTTCATTGAGGCCACTTGTTGATATAAGTATGGTTGTAACTTGCCAATTTCTTAGGGAAATAATTTACAATAACAATAAATGCGCACGAAATGAACTCGCACATGTCGGTTTTTTCGGTAAAAAAGACTGAATTTAACAAAACTGGCCAATTCATGGTTTTATGGGGAATTAAGAAACGTTACACTTTCAGCCTGTATGCTTCCTTATGAGAACAGCAAGTACCGATGCGAAGCTTGCCAGCCGCATAACTTTTTGGCTCATATTCAAACTACTCGAAGTTCGCCCTTAAGCTCACTGTTTTGCTTGCTGTCATTAATAATGGGATTAAAATCAGGAAAACATCAGTGCTCCACTTCGCCATCGCTCACAGAGTGAGAAACGCAGGTGCCTCAAATGTATCCCCTAGCATTTTAAGTTCTCATTGTAAAGCAGCACGAAGCCAGTATCGCAAGCATATTGACCACATAGCACACTGAAAAATACCAGTTCTGGCTCGTTCAAGCTTGACATCGATCAGCACTCCTCTTGACGCTTCTTTTCTCTGCCGATGCCGTCTGCTTTCATCTTCACGGTGGTGCTAGATTCGCCCTTAGAGAACGTGGTCAGACTCCACAGATAGCCTTGGGCAAGACTGGTGTGTCCCTGTAGCATTTTTGATTGTTGGCAAGGATACGTCGAGCCGACAAAAACGTAGTACTGTTCCTCTGAAGCACCAGGGAGGAATGTAGCAACAGTCGTTACATGTGTATCGAGCAGAAACATTCATTTTATAGTTGATCTTAGATTCACCGCACCATCCTTCATGTAACTTAGCGTAATATTTCGTTTTAATTTTATTGATACGGCTAGCTTTGTCGAGCCATTAATGTAGTGCCATTCTTTTCCGGTTTCCCGGAGAGTAGCTCATTGAAATCAGCAAGGACCGGGTAACCCGGTTATAACCTGGCCGAGTTTTCAGGAGGAGCTTATGACTAAAGAAAGTATAATAGGTTAATAATGATAATATGTTATATTAAGCGTCCAGCTTTCTCACTGCCTTATTTTCAAAGCTATCGCCATGGATGGCCGCCGTTCCAGACAACATTCAGCTGCGCAACTGCGACGCCTTTCCCACAAAGTATTTCTTAGTACTGGATTCAAGGCAGAAATCATGAGACTACAACCCCTTCACAAAATCTGTACATGTATACGCACACAGTGAAACGGTTTCAAATAAAAAGAAACACTTCATCCGAGGCGCGCTTAGTTCGAGACGCCATTCTTATCTAACCTCAATGGAATCAACGGAATCTGCGCGTACGTTGCCTGAAAGCATCCGCTCTCTAGTTGCGCTCAAAGCCGGAATCTACAACGCTTTTCCTTTGCCCATCCCGCCTCTCTGCTTTGAATTCGAACAATGTAGCGATTGTTACGCGGGGCGTCTGTTCCATAGCTTCCCAGAGGCCTTCAGTGTAAGACTCTCATTCCGTTTGGAAGAAACCGTTCATATCTGATGGCACGAGCGACTCGGGCGTTTTCGTGACCCCACATCTGCTCGCAGTAGGCTTATCAAAATCGCTGTGAGGCTCTGCGCACGCCTTTCTCGAGGCTGTTTGCCAGTATTGTCGCTTTATCCGTCAGGTCTCGGCTCGCTCAGCGTTTACCTTGCCTAATAGCCTCCGCGAGTGTCTTGAACGGCGTCACGTTTTCATACGGCACTCATGGGATCTATAGGCGAGCCACGGAATGGGCGGATCGCTGTCGAACTTGCCTCGAGCTCTAGGCCTTGAAGTCCCGTCGTTCTTCGTGGAGATGCGATGTTCTCGACGGTCTGGGTTCAATTTCTCTTTTCGAGGTAACCTTGATAAAACTCACGCGCGTTCTGCTCTGAGCGGTTCTGAGAAGCTATGAGAGCATTCCGTACGTCCTAGCCGTGCCCCAACAATCCACGTGGCCATTGCTGTCAGCAGCGTTGTTTTGGAAGATGTCACCTTGCATACAGTTGGTAGGTTTCGTGAAATACTCTATTTGAACGATAGAAAGATTCCTTTGCAGTCGTGCGCAAGCTTCTAGCTTTGCTTTCAATGCTTGACAGGGTAGTGGCGCTAGCGATCATCAATTCAGCCTGCTTCTCGCGAAAGAATTCAGCGGAAAGTTACTGTACACCAGCATGTGCTGCTGAGGGAAGGCATGGGAACAGCCTTGTCCCGCATGGATTGCTGGCTACACTACACGTGAATGTTCCTCTCACCATCGCACTGGATAACTGCGGCCGCTTGCCAGCACATTGGTGTCATATCAATCTACAAACTGATTTGTCTCTCAGAGAGACCATGCATGAGATTAAAGAAGTACAACAACTGGGCAGATCACGCAAATAAAAATACCTGTCTTCTCATGCAGTCAGACGACACTATACCTTGGAGGTCAACGACCTTTAATCATGGCTATTTTTGTGTAATTATTAAGACAATAGGTGCAATGTGTAGCTTTTCAGCATAAATGAGGTTCTAGTTACGGTACACAATTAGTAAGGAGCAAAAGTTGAACATGTATCAGTTTCGTTCCTGCCGTTGTGTGAGGCCATGTGAGAAAATAAAAGCCGCATAAACGGTATATGTTGCGCTACACCCTGGCAGAAAGGGTATATAGACTGTCTGTAGACTTCTTATAGACTCGATTGCCTTCCTATAGATATTTCCTTTTGTCTATTCAAAGCCTATAGAGAAAAGCCTAATAAGAGCCTGTGCATGGCCATAAGTCCATAGAGTGTCTACAGAGTCTCTATAGAGCTTGTATTGCTCTATATTCTATAGTCTATAGTCTATGACTAGTCTGTAGGATTTGTCTATAGAAAGTCTATAGACGTTATAGACAAAAGCTTATGGACAGTCCATGGACTGTCTAAAGAAATTTTTCTAAGGCAGTAGCCGTTTCTGCATCCATCAGAAGGTTCAGGATCGTGACTTCCGTTCCCATTCGACATCAGGGCTCCCTTGACGCGTTCGGTTGAGTTTAGAGTACGGCTGCCACACAGTGAAAGGAAGCCGACAGCGCGCTTTAACCTGCCCTTTCGAAAGCCTTCCCGGCCGCTCGTCTTTTTGCTTAACGAGGCGGCCAGAACTAACCGTGTCACATAAAAGCCCGTCTTTCTCCAGGTCCGCATCAGCGATGGGGACGATTGGCAGGCGCCTGCTGACGGAAGTGCCGTTTCTCACAGTCTTTCGGCCACCGACTTGCAGCAAAGCGCTCCGAGCTGCGAGACGTCCCCGTTCGCGCGAGCCGCCTGCTGCGACACGAAACTCATTAGCATTCCGCTTTCAATATCTCTCTTTCGCGAACACTTGTCACACGTCATGCGTGAACTGCGCGTCCACGCAAAGGCATGCATTCGGAAAACTTGTTACCCGTCTACTAGCTTACAGCGCTTTAGACTTTTCGTATAGAGAGCAAAACACGCGCTTGGCATGCAACGAGACGCGTGCCAAAGCTCGTGGCGGTGAGCAATAGCCCTGGTGCGCTCGGTTTGCGAGTGGATACGTATTCCGCCGCCCCTCTTTCTCTCTCTAGAGAGCCTAGCCCTAACTCGGCCATACACCCCCCAAAGCAAAGGAATGCCTGCAGCGTCCGCGCGTGTGTGCACACGCTGCATAAGGTTACAGCTGCGGGCCTTCCGGTTGCTACGACGGCGCGCGATCTCGGGTGGGAGCACAACCGGGCCAGTCAGCGCGATCGGCCAGTGATCGATATGTTCTGGCCCATACCCTTCTCCTCCTTTTCCCTCCTCCTCCTCCTCCTCTTCTAGTATACTACCGCGGAAGTGGTCGCGTTGGGGTCCCTCTTTCGGTTTCGCCCGACGGGGTTTAACAGGCAAATTCCAGGCCGGCTTCTGGGCCTCTTGTTTGCAGACTGTTTTTCATTTCTTTTGTCACTTCACTTTATTTGCTTTTTTTCGCGCCCTCCCGTATTTCTCTTTGTCGGTACGGTGACGCTTTCGCGAACGATGATGGGGTTACGATCTCATTCATACGAACGCCGTTTAGCACGGAAAAGAAATGCGCCTGTGGTACGCAATCTCCCCCGTCACGCCCGGCATCGCAGTCACCAGAAATGCGCCGTTACGCGTCGATAGAGGCGAAATTGGGGCGTGGTTAAAAATTACGGCACGTTTCGGCCCGTTTCTTAGCAGCTACTTCGCGCGCGCTCTTTTTCCGCTTGTTTCCTGCTCTCAATTGCTCCTTTTTTGCACAGTGGTTTATCCTCATCGCACTACAGCGCCGAGCCATTCGTGTGCCCTTGTGCAAGGCTTAACTATAAACCGGAGGAAAACACGCAACATACAAGGAAAGTCCTTACGTGCCCTGTGATTCTCAAAGGCGCAGGACAAGGAGCGAAGCAGAAACCAGCTGCAAGGAATTATAGCCAATGCAGGCCGCTTACAATAACTATCCATGCTGTTGTTCTTCAGCAATTGCAGTTTTTTTTTTTTTACCAGATTACAGTGCAATGCTTTCTTGTTTCCTCCAGAGTTCGTGACTGGCGGTGCGTCCTTTTTTTCTGCTATTGTTGTCTCTATGTCTGGAATTGTTTTTTTCATTTTATTGACAACACACACACTAACAGTGTTTCATATTCCGGGATATTCGTACCCCCCCCCCCCCCCCCCCCTGCAGTCTTGGCGGCCCCCATGTGTCCGGTACTCATCACACCTTGCGCATATAGAGCCTGAACCGGCACGCCTGAACCAGTGATTCAAAACAGGAGCGCGTAATAAGATTTTCTGTATCTACATGAGCCGAAGCGAACGTGTTGGAGGATTCTAAAATTATTTGGCGTGGCGTCATGATTGTTCACAAATGCTCTCATCATAAGCCGGTGTACTGAACGGACATTGATTCTTTAGAGCGCAGCTTCTAATCTACTCGTTCATAGGCTTCAGATGAAACGCGAAGACGTCTTCTGCCGAGCGTAATACATACAGTGACCACAACAAGCTCAGGGAGGGAAATGTTCCTCTCGCTACGTATATCCTGACATAGTCGAGCTAAGCCACTGCCAATTTTTTTGAAGCCGTCGACCTTTTGCACGAAAAAATCATAGGCCAGTGTGACTCGACTAACCATGATCCCTTCATGGGGTCTTGAAACCCATGCCCGTCAAGCAAACGTCCCGCATGCTGCTTAAGTCGAAAACGCGATTTCGATAAAACCGCTACCTGGGCGGTCCTCAGACAACGGATACAGTGGTCTGAAGTTCCAAGGCCCCGGCTCGAGGAATATGGATGCTTGTCTAGAGACGCCCGTCGTTTTCTAACGTAATCCGCTGCATCGCATCAAACGACGTCGCTCGAGGCCGGCACATTGTTGCAAAATTGAAGAATCAAAACTGAAACTAGCACAAGGAACACGCGTTCGTGACGCACACCTCGTTCTATTAGCCTGCAGCTTGCTCAGCCACTGGCTTGACGTGCAGAGTTAGTTCATCAAACAAACAATCTAAATAGCACCGGTAGACATGCTTCTTTTCACCAGCGCAGTATGCAAACGTACCAAGGTAGACGGCTATGCGCAAAGCGAATCGAGGTCCCCGTATTCCCTAAACGCTTCTCGGCGCAGAATCAGTTTCCTTTGTCTTAGATTCTGAAACAAACTAGAACAGACGACCGTGTAGCAACGCCTGTAATGACCTATGCCTGCAGAACTAGAAAAAGAAAACAAAAGTGAAGTTAACTGCTACCGCGCAGCTTTGAAAACACCGCGATCCGGGCGTGTATTACGCGCAGAGACGTGCAAGCCGTGATTATACCGAACGGCCTTAGGATTTCGCGTGCGGGCTTCGTAGGAGCGATAGAAACGGTAAGACACGGTTTCGAAACCGCCCTGGCCACGGCGCCGCTCCCGTTGTCCACTGGGTCGGCCAGAGCAGCGTTCCTGGCACAATTGTGCAGGAGGCTGGACTTTTGTATTAGCGATTCCTGATTCTGTAAGGGTTAGGTTACAAAGCATATAATGTGGATACACTGCGGCTTTACCATAGAGGCTGAAAGAATTTTGAAGGCGGATCATTCATCACCAACCGGCGGCAAGACTTACAATTTTTCATCGTCATTATCATCAACAGCCTGACTACGCCCACTGCAGAACAAAGGGCTCTGTCATACTTCTCCAATTAACCCTGTCTTTTGCCAGCTGTGGCCACCGTATCCCTGCAAACTTCTTGATCTCATCCGCCTACTTAACTTTCTGCCACCCCTTGCTACGCTTGCGTTCTCTTGGAATACGGTCTGTTATCCTTAACGAACATCGGTTATCTTGCCTTCACATTACATGCCCTGCCCAAGCCCATTTCTTCCTCTTGATTTCGACTAGGATGTCATTAACTGGCGTTTGTTCTCTGGCCCACTCTGCCCTCTTCCTGCCTCTTAACACTACAGCTATAATTTTCCTTTACAGTTGTTATCTGTTCTTAGACGAGCTGTTTCGCGATCTGCGGGCGCCTGTGCGCGGGCGAATCACTTCATGATCTCATATTTCAGGGCACGTACAACTGATTTTGTTATTGTGGACCTTGAGCCACAGTTTCTCGGTAGCCGAACGTACTAATAAGAACGAGTGGACTCCCGGCATGGGCTGCATACGACGACATTTGTTGATTGGCTTCTACGCATATGTTGGCCAAATTATTTCTCTGTTTAAATTTTTTTGGGCCACCCTTTCTCTTTGGAGACGAAGTATATCGCAGCTAAGTTTTGGCATGTTTGCTTTTTCATGTTTCTCGTTTACTGTCGCTGGTACTCAGGATTCTCATTTTCTGTTCGCTGCCCGAGATGCGGCCACATCACTCTAGAAAAACCATTGTCACCCGCGTCAGCTTCTACGGCGTTCAGGATCGTTCTGGGTGTTTTGGCCACTCGAAAGCTCGCAGTCATCTGAAATTCAGAGCGACCGAGAGTAACGTGCATTACTAACAGGGCGATCTTCGAGTGGACTTAATGATATCTCCGCCGCTGAATGGTTTTCTTGGCTTTCTGCGCACTAATTCGGCCATAAAGAGTTCGTTTCAGTTTTACGCCAGCCAGCTTCTCTTCTTTTTAAGGCTCCTGCTGTGTTGTCGGATCCCCGTGAAAGCAAGTTTGATTTCCCGGGCCTTAAGTTTTAGCGCTTTCAGATGATAAAGTATTGCGCTAGAGGGGTTTGACGAGGGATTGTCGCGCGCGCGCGCGCGCGCGCACACGCACACGCACACGCGCGCACACACACACACACACACACACACACACACACACACACACACACACACACACACACACACACACACACACACACACACACACACACACACACACACACACACACACACACACACACACACACACACACACACACACACACACACACACACACACACACACACACACACACACACACACACACACACACACACACACACACACACACACACACACACACACACACACACACACACACACACACACACACACACACACACAACACACACACACACACACACACACACACACACACGCGCGCGCGCACGCACGCACGCACGCACGCACACACACACACACACACACACACACACACACACACACACACACACACACACACACACACACACACACACACACACACATTTTCAACGAGATGTTTTCATAATAGCTTAAACATTCCACTGTAGTGATTTTGAGTTAGAAGTGCGGTTCCTTTGGCATGGTAGTGTGGTGGTGCCACGCATCAGAAAACAGGCAAGGAATGTTATATGGTTCACTATAATTCCACAGGTAACTTCCTGCTTTTACAATTCAGCATTTTACTATAAATGGATATTTGTGACAGTCGTTAGCAACAGTGGCGTAACTTCTTATATTTTTCAAAGCTTGGTTCTCATCGGCAGTGCAATTCCAGAATTTCTGGTTCTTTGGGTGCGGTAAAACGAAAACATGGAAAGTGTGTTGCCAGGCATTTCCCCAGGAATTGAAATCGAGGAGGAGGGGGGGGGGGGGAAGCGGCAGTCATTATTATTTTTTTACTTGTGCCGTTGATGTTTGATGTAAAACCAGCTACGTTTATGACTTCAACACTCATCACGAAGATGACAAAATTGCCCATAATGTGTAAAACAAAAATCGCTCCGAATTAAGAGTGTGCCTAAAGAAAAACAAGGGCGTTTTGTATATACGAAATCACTGCGGCAGGTCGTAGAACGCACGCAGCGACATCCACAAGCACACGTTATACGACGGCGTGCGTGTAAGGCAATGCTTTCTGGTGCACACCGGCCAAAGCGACCGGTGGGCGCGGCGTCTGCTGCCGCTGTGAAAAAGAAGCCAGAAAGGCGGTAAGCAGCTTTCGACACACGGTGCACGTTGAGGCATTCATCATCGCCCTCCTGGCTGCGTGGTAGGCAGCAGCAGGCGACGGGTTGCCGCGTTTATTCCGCCGGGCGCCACAGAAAAGAGCGCATGACGAGCGCCCAGTAGGGTGTGCTTGTGGGTGTGACCGTGTACACTGTTCGGCGAGGCAGGTTAGGTTTATCATCCCCGGAGAGCCAGAATTCAAGGTAACAGAATTCTTGGTGCTGCAGTGGCCACTAATACTGCATCTCTGAAAATCTAAGCATGGTGACGCCATTGTTATATGCCAGCTACAGATATTCATTAATGAGATGCCTTGCTGTAGCATGTTAAAAAGATAACTAGCATGTAACCTTAATTAGCTTACTAGTTAACTCGTCTTGCATGTTTCCCGACGTCTGCCACCACTGATATTACTATATCGAGGAACCGCTTTAAACGTGGATTAAGTCTCTTTTTTTTTAAACGCTACTAACAGTCCTCGCTGAATCAGAGGTAATGTGTATATTCCAGTCCAAATTGTACAAGTCGGCAAAGAGGGCTAATGGGATTATCTGCATTTTCTTGCGATAGCGTTAGGGTTGCCGTCGCATGAAAGCCCTGCCGATGTTTAAGGCAAAATCTGCTGATTGGTTGAGAGAGGTCGTCACAACCTGCCTTGTTAGGGCACACTGACTAATCGGAGAGGTCAAGTGGCACTGTGTCGTCATCACAACCTGCCCTGTTAGGCCATGCTGATTGGTCGAGAGAGACCACGAGCATAAAGAAGCACGCTTCCGTTTGGGCCGCTGTTGCACACTAGAACCCTTTGACTTGATGCTACACCGAGTGGCTGTCCGCGGGGTTTGTATTATGGCGCAAGATGGTTTGAGGTATTACACCCGAAATGGCGAAAACAGGTCGAGATGACTTGTTCATAATACGCTGGAGGGGACATGCGACCGAGAAACGGCAGCGAGGACGACAGCAAGAGTCTGCGCGCCTTGCCGTCCGCACGGCGTGAGATGACAGCAGTCGTTCTCATGCGGAAATTTTCATGAAGTTTTTGTTTTCCACCCGTACGCACTACACAATACAAGGGGAACTCTTTATTTGCGTTTAGACCATTACTGCCGATATCTTGTAGTACTTAGGCCAATAGTACCTGCGGAATGAAAGCGCTATTTGCGCGAGTTAGCTGCAAAAACACACGATACACCCGGAATTAAAACTGTGCCTGTTCTCTGGCGCAACGAACACGGGAGCTTCCTCAATCTTGTTTGACCGGGCCGACTGCCTGCGCTTTTGATCTCGTCGCAGTCAGGCGCTGTCAGAGGAGGTCAAGGAGGTGAGGGCTTGCGCTTACCGGGCTCTGCTGGAACGATGTCAGGAGTCTAAATCAAGCTCCTGGAGTTCCCTTATTTTTGAGCTTTTATGCATCCTGATAGACAGCCATCACGCCAAGAGCGGAAAGGTGATGCCCACTGTCTGCGCGCTTTCACTCAACGACTCTATCCCGGGACAGTTCCGGAAGAGAGCCGCCTGTCGGGAGAAGGGAGCGAAGTGCGGAAATGCGGCGCCACTGCACAATGCACGTTTATTTACTTTCTGGTCCCTCTCTGGCATTGCACGGGAAAATCAGTTGGAGGAAAACTGTTCTTTTTCCTTCCGTTTGATTTCAGGGCCTGTTTGTATTTCATTACCTGCTCAATTTCTCGAAAATATATTTATTTTTGGGCGGCCACGTACAGACACTACAAAAACGAATACGCCTATTAGGTAGTAAAAAAATTGTCAGTGGCTTAGCTTGGCTGTGCCAATATATACGTAGTGATAGCTAAGGCATCGCTTGGTTAGCCTTGGTTGATCTTGATTGCAAGTCCAGGTTAGTCTGGTTGTCTGGCTAGTTGTTGCCACGTGGTTCGTCACGCGGTTCGTCACGCGGTTGGTCACGTGGTTGGTCACGTGGTGCGGTGCGACCACGGCGGTAATGTGAGCTCCGCGAAACTGCGAGTTCGTGGCCAATGTAGCTTTCGCTACAAAAGGAAGTGAGCTCTTCTCTATACAGCTAAAGAATACAACGGCGCGGAAAACAAGGACGAAAATACACAATAGACAAGGCGGGCGCCATAAAGTCTTGCTGAAACATATCTCCTCTAGCGCACTGGTGTGACGCCCTAGCCCCGAAGAAGATTTAGATAAATAAATATACGGAATACTTACTCTTGGCAACGGAGGGCATATTTGCACTGCAGAGCATATATTAACTTGATGCAGCTAGCAATGAGAGAGTCTTTTAAACGCGGCACCCATGGCCTTGAGGGTTAGCAAATAGTAGAAATAGAAACCTCGGTTAAAATCATCGCAACTTCTAGAACTTCTCATGCTTTGGAAAGCGAATCTTTCTCCTTTGCCAACTGTAAGTAGTTCGTATTTTTAGTTTTGGAAATCTAATCCAGGGCTTGGGCAGTATGCGCTGCGTCTACAAGAAAGTGCGGTATTGCACAGATTACTTCCTTTTTACACCTATAAAGGCTAGTTCGTGTTTAGAGTACAGTTCCGGCATAATAATAATAATAATAATAATAATAATAATAATAATAATAATAATAATAATAATAATAATAATAATAATAATAATATAAAGCTCGCCAATAGAACAAAGCGTACACAGGGAGTGCGTGCCAAGTAAACACATCTTGAACGACTCTTGATACAACTGGGTATGCCAACAAGTACTGAATACTTTCGAGCGCCGTTCTAGTTGTCATCCGCTTACATTCACTTCCTCGTTCCACCAAATTCTCTGACCATTTACGAGTTGTTTCTAATCAATTTTGAGCGAGGCTTATGCCGCATGCGCACAGGAGGATAGAGCTTTTGTCTTAGACTACCGAGCGACCCAGTGGTTCTATAGGCGAGCGGTCCTGTTTCCAACTCGCAGGTTATATCCGCGGTGTATTTATGGACGCGTTAGCGTAAACTATCCGTCCTGTTTGGGCAACGTTTAACCGAGATTGTGATCGTTTCTGCAAGGAAAGGGAAGGGTGGGTGGCTTATTTAATGCTTCGGTGCTCAAGTTTAACAAAGCAAGATTAAAAATTAAAAACCAAACAATGGCTGTGCAGTTATAGATTCCGAATTGTGTCGATAACCCAACAATAACACAGGAAAGTTTTTACAGCATTATCTGTTCGAGCGCCTAGCGGCGGACAAACGGCATAACGCGAAGTAACGCGTGAAGCCCGGTTGGCTGGGTTTGGCGCGCCTGTTTTGTGCTCTGCGGCTGAGTGGGGAACTTAGCGCATGAAGCAGGACAGTAGACAGCGTAACGCCTTGCAGGAAGGAGCAGAAAACGAGGCCAAAGACGTGGCCATGTAGTGAGCCGGAAAGAGCCACGCACAAAAAAATAGCAAAAGAGCCACGCATGGGGCTTATCGCAGCACAGCGTTAATGGACATGGAGAAAAAATAAGCTATCTCAACGCCAAAGCAAAAGCTGTGTTGGCTGCCGCATAAAAGAAATGGGCTGCTATAAACCTGTTGTGAAAAAAGTCAGGACGGCAAGCAATAGTGTAGCGCATTGGTACTGTTGATTTTGCACCATCAGAAGCGTGGATGCATAACAAAACGGCACTTAGTTTTTTTTTTTTTCAGTCCAAGGCATATAGGAAAATTTATTGGATACAAGCGGTTCGATCAACCACTTGAAAGAAATCAGCGGCAGAAGCACGTTGTTGTACAATGCGGGAAATTTCGATCCCCTCGTTAAGGTTCACTATTTCGTGAGCACGAGCTGGTCGAAAAAATTTACCAAAGTTTCCCTGGGTACTACCGAACTCCTACTTTGGCATATCTGCAGTTATGTCCAAAAAATAGGCATTAACGCAGTTGAAAGATAAGACGTAACTATAAAGTAATTTGACACGAGTCATGATGGCATGGATTAATAGTTAACAGTGAATGATGTCAGTGTTAATTTATAACGATCATCTATGGAGGTGGTCGCAATGCCTTCCTTATTAGCAATCAGTCTAGCTACATCCCGAGACGACATGATATTCAGTCTTTGGTTTTTCCTGAGCTATCTTAGGCGTTTCAAGGGGGCGATAACTTACTTTGCCATTCGAACCAGTGAATTTTCATTCTATCAAAAATAAGCTTATAGGTTCGAACTTGTAAGGAAGCGTGGCTGAACCTATCCTTGCATTCTCCCAGATTCATGCCTCTTATTTAAATATGGGCTCGTTAAACCCTGTGCTTTGCTTCACTTCAGTGCAAAAATGACAGCATGAAAAAAGCATAAGCGTGTACAAGTGCCTGAAACCAAGCACTGATTTTCATATAATATGGTGGGGTAGGCCAAATGAAGCAAATAATGACGGTTGTGAGGATTTGGTGCAAAGACCGAGATGGCTAGCATGTTTAAAGGATCAGAGATCCCTGTACCCTATCTTTTTGGTCCAGAAGAGCTGAGCACCAGACCGGGGGGAAACGTGTACTCATTAAAAAACTGGTGGGTACCCACCGTAAAGAAGAGACTGACCCCGAACTACGTGCAAGCATTGAGTATGGAATTTTGTGCACCAGTGTATGGGCTCGTGTGACCTGTCCATTCAACATGGTGCAGGTGCTGTGCTGTTGGCTGGTGGCGGGAACCAGCGGCCAGCGGTACCAGCAGCAGCAGCGACAAGAACCGGTGGCACCAGCTGGAAAGGCGCAGCAGCAGCAGCCGCCCTACTACCGGGACGCCCTGCCCAAGTCTGCGCCCGCCATCCCACGCTACTACCCTCCGGCGCCCGTGCACTACGTTAGCATCGGCGAGCGACTCGACGGCGAGTACCGGTTCGGCTACGACTCTGGAAATGGGCCGGCGGGACAGAGCTACCGCCAGGAGTTCCGGCTGCCCGACGGCAGCATCCGGGGCTCCTACGGCTATGTGGACTCGCGGGGCCATATGCGCAAGGTGCACTACAGCGCGGGCCAGAGGGGCTTCGTCATCCTCAAGGACGAACGCATCCTGGACAAGGAGCCCCCCAAGGAGGGGCTCCTCATGACGACCGACTCCCTCCACGCGACCACGCCCCTTCCGCCTAAGGTCCAGAGCCCTGCTTGTTGCGACTCGGTTGCGCGGACAGTGGCGATGCACGTGATTCAGCTTAGAGCTTGCAGTTCTCTCTGGGAACATTTGGGAGCAAAGTCCTGTAGTGCTGCTTGAAAAGCTTTAGAGCTAGACGTGTAAACAGAGCGAACGCGTATCGCCGGCTTAAGGAGGCATTGCAAATCGTATAGTCACTTTGTATATCTAAGGAAATGCAAACTGCAAATGCAAACGGATACAGTTGCTTCCGTAGGGCGAAGGTACAGATTTTAGGTATTATTATGACTGAGTGCTGCTATGTACACAAATAGGAGTTTTTGTGGTGTCAGATATATTGATCATGCAGCATCTGACAAGAAGTCGTGACCACAGGTATATAAAAAAAAATCTTTAGGAAATAAACCGAGCATCGCATTCTCAAGCTTCATTTCATCTCGAAGTGCTCATCATACATATTAACATATTAGACACATGTGGGATCATGGGGCATCGAACAAAAATATTGGGGCTTGCTTCCCGAGATTCAAACCCGATAATTGTTCTGCTCGAGTTAATCAGGGCTCAAGTACTCCGATTCAGAAACCGCACTTTAGTGATTCAATTGGTTGAATTCATAGGCTGCGGCCTGCCATAAAAATAAAAAGTTTGCGTTATCCGGCCATATAAAAGATTCTGCTTCCGTCACGTCGAGGTAGAACGCTAGCGGTAAGAAGCGCATTTTTTCAAAGTTCGAACTTTCTTAAAGTTACGTTCCCTCCTTGCAGGCACGAAATCAGCGCAACACTTATTTCCATTTTGTATCTCAAAAGCTCTGTACTTTCATTTTGTTTGTAAGATCGCAACTGCGGAGTACCCCGGACTTGCGGCCTGTTATTAACCACAACGCAGTTCTAAAAGCCTTGTGTCGTAGGTATGTCTTTTTCTCTAAAGCGGACATATGGGTTCTATTATACAGAATAAGAAAAAAAGTAATAAAAAACTCCCTTTACCTTCTCTCGCTCCATTGGGCAATAAAATGACAACGTAGGTTCCGTGCTTCCCTCCTCCCACCGAGATTGACTTCTCTCGCTGCCTTATTTCGTCACTACAAACCTGAATCACTTCATTTCGTCAGTTATTTTTCTCTCACTTCGAAGCACTGTCACAGCAATTTTTCATTCGTTAGACAATAGGCGATTTGTTCTTCGCGGAATGGCGACGTCATTGAGTTTGTACTTGTCACAGATTTCTACCTCTGCGATGGAGCAATCATCGGAAGACAGGGGCAAATGAAGATGTTTTAGAATTCGAAGAGCTTAGATCTATAGAATGTGTAAAATTTAGAGGAAAGCATGCGAAGTCTTCGTGCTAAAATTTCAGATCGGGGCGCTATCGCCGAATAACTCCGCGACGACGTTCAGGCTTCTCCGCAGAGCACAGTTATGGGCATGGGGAGCAGTGTGGCGTAAAATTCGGCGGCGCTGCATTTACATCCAAAAAAGGTTTGCTTAAAAGAAAATAGAAAACCTACACCGCCGAAGATAAGGACCACGAAGCGTTTTTTTTTTGGGGGGGGGGGGGGGAGGGGGGGGCGGTATAGTTCAACGCTTAGGAGCATGTGGGCGAAGGCAGCGGAAATCTCAAATTTCTGCAACAATGACGTCAGTGCCGAGCTTCTTCGTACTGCTTAAACGTAGCGAGGAGAAGCCTGAACATTGTCGCGGCTTTAATCAGTGATTGAGTCATAATTTTAAATGCTAGCGCAAAAGTACTCGGAATGCTTTTGGTAGAAGATTCGTATATTTAAATCCTTGAATCTCGTTGAATCCTGTACAAAAAAAATTTTCAACTTTTCATAAAAAAAGCGAGGAGAATTTGGCAACTACGTCCCTTAAGCACAGGGTGCTGTATTACTCCAGTAACCAATCAGAACAGCAAACGAAATTAACGCTTTAATATTTGCACCCTAAAACAAGTGAGTGGCTTCAAAAATCAAGACGACCATCGGATTGCTGCGGTAGAGCACTGTGAGCTGGTCATGAGTGTGGAACTGGTTCACTGCAAATTTAAGTTGTGTGTGACAATAGCTGTCAATCTAAAAACCCACTAGAGGTCCTTGTCGTCATAAATGACTCCACTTTCATCTTGCGCCGTGCAGGTCGATGACGTGCCCGCGCAAGAACTACTTCCCAGGGCCCCGCAGTTCCAGGAGGAGAGCCGCCAGGTGGAGACGCAGCAGTCGCCCCAAGCCGCCGACGTGGCCCCGGTGCCGCTTCCCTCCAAGTCGGCGCAGGAGATCCAGGCCGAGTACTACCGCAGCCAGCTGTACGCCGCGCCCACCGTGAACAGGCAGCAGTACGCCGAGCCCGACGCCGCTGCGGCCACGCCGCTGCCCTCCGAGGAATCGCCGCAGCAGCCGCTGCCCAAGCCTAAGCTCTCCAGGCCTCGGCCGCACAGGAGGAGGTACGGAGAGTATCGACATCGCCAGGTGTACGCACAGCCTCCCGTCGTAAACAGGATGCTGCTTTCCTACAACATCGGCACTGGATACTATTAAGGGGTTCCTCAGGAAAGCACCCTGCTCCGAGACCGCAAATTGTTCTCGACTTTCGCTAGTGGTGATAAAGTCCACGCAGTTGGGAGAGCGGCCGGGTGGCTTTATCGCTGCTATTTCTCGACACTTCATGGCATCAGCTATTTGCAGGAACACTTACACCAAAGCAATGATATGTCGATTATACCGAAAATATTACAGCATCCACTTTCTTCTCACTGCGCACGTGATATAACCGTGATGTAACTTGGAACCATATAGTTCGGCTGAGCTCACTGCCTTTCCAATCTGCTCTATCCATGTCCAGTCTTATCAACTGCGTGTAGATATTTTTTTCTATGGCACCACATAATTGTTGTTTATAAACTTCTGTGAACTTGCGCCCCGTTTTTAATTAAAACGATAACATCGACTGCCATAACCTATGTCATAAACGGCTGCAAGCGACTCTGAACGCCACACTTGAGCTTTCTTTCTTGTTTTGTTGTGGTGTTCAGTTTTAATAATCAAATACGTTCGCAAAAATTTATGTATCAAGTATACCAGGAAGTTAGATTTTTTTAATTACGTTATTTTAACCTGTCCTGCTATTATAACTAATGGAAACATGACTTAAGTAAGCAGAACAAAAAGCACTAAACGCCGAGGATGCTTCAATAAAGGTCGCACAGACCCTTGCGTCCTGTAACATGTAACTAATGATATTTATAAATATTAACTTAAACGCGCAGCGAAGCCCTGTGACAGCTATTGTACAGAAAGTCGATGATCCCTTATGGCACAACGAAACGTCCTAAACATATGCTCATATTTTATTCCCACTTTGTTAGCATCTTGCTTCATTCATCATCACATTTCCTACCAGTAACTACACATACCGACAACGTGCATCTAATTGCAAAACATTTCGTCAGCACCATTACAACTCTGGCAACAGACTATAAAATGACAAAATAAACTGAGTTGAAGTTCTACATGTATTTTACAACAATGTCTCCTCTGGTCTTTAATTTGGCCTAGCGAGGTAAGGATAAGGCATGGATGCACGAAAGCATGTGAAATGTAAGCATGTATGCATGAAAAATCAACTATATAATTGTATCCGCCAAATACTCTAAAGGATAGGGATGCAAAATTAAGCAAGCAAGTAGAACGTAGGGGGAGCGCAGCACAAATGGCTCGGTATTTCTGTCGACACCGGTGGAAATAATATGCATCTAAGACTCTCAGGTTGGAAACAAAGGATAATTTTCAAAAGATGGTTGTAGAGCCCGAAGCCAAAAAATTTACCTTCTGCGTATCAAGCACGGCTGTTGCTCGAGACTTACGGATAGTTAATGCCAGGCTCAGCATACAATGCTACGTCTATTTTGGTCTTGTATACCGGTGACAATGTGAAGCGCAAACTTAATACTTTATGTTTTGCTTGGCAGTGCTGCCGGGTTGCTCTGTCCAAGATTGTTCCGTTCTAAATAGAGAGCAGTGTATATAATCCCCAAGAAACGATGAAAATGGTCTGATTAGCGACATTCTTGGTCTTGAATATATATTTAAAGAACTGTTGTCGACCCTCTATTTCCTGAAAATACATTGATGTACTTGCTATTGGACCACGCAACGTGCACGATAAATTTAACTTCGGGGACTTTGCATTCATGATGTTCATTCCGGAACCCTGAAACCAAATGCGGCGCTTTGCAGTTCGGAGAGGAATGATAAACAAAACACGTGTCACTTTTATATACTCCATCGTATTCGATTATGAACGTACGTTCTTAAGCAACCTGTTCTGCCCTGTGTATAGAGGTTCGCACGTAGAACATGCTAAGTCGCTAAGAAGCCTGAAGCTATTCCACCAACGGCATAAATTGCTTTGCGGCCTACCCTTTCGCACAGAGTTAGGCAAATTCTGGTCGATAAACCCGAGTAATATTTGCCTGCTTTATTCGAGGCACGTGAAGATTTTCCGTGAAAGCAGCCGCGAAGATCATGTTGAGCATATAAAATGGTGGGCTGGCAGCATTATTGGCATTTTCACGTCTTTTCGAATTAGAAAGTTACCAGGAGGAAAAATATATTGCTCAGTGTTTACGTTCTGTTGCGTAACTGTTCCGTTGCGTAACTGGCTAAACTCAGCGAAATCTGCCGTTGCGCAGATGCCTGTCTTTTGCGAATGGCTATAGCTGCAGAGAAGTTTAACGTCTACTTACTTTGTACCAGCTAGGCTACTACAGCGATCACTACTGGCGCACAGTCACATGAGGAAAAGCGACTGGTCCCGTGACCGAAGGTCGACGGTCTACGCTCTGAATCCGCTGCGGACGGCTCCATATAAAAGCTCTCGCTCCAAGGGAACCTACTCTGACCGATATTAGGAGGGAGTGGCAGGAGCGCGTAGAACACAAGTGACATTGTGATGTCAGTCACTTTCTGTCTGCAGAGAGAATTGACTCTTATGGCTAGTGATGAATGGCACTACATATATACCAAATGATCTGAGATTCGTGGATTTTCATAAAGTATTTGTTATAGTGTGCTTGCGGCCGGCGAGTTGAGTTTGTGGAGTTGCCTTAACTTCGCGGCTGTTTAATAACTAGAAATTTTGCGATTTTTTTCATCACATTCCAGGAAGCGCCCGAAGAAGACCACCACCACCACGACTACAACAGAAGCCCCAGTCGAGGAAGCAAAGAGTGAGGAAGTTTCTGGACCAGCGGAACCAGCTGCATCTGCAGCGCCTCCACAACCCGAGCCTTCGCCTACGCCCCAACGTAGCCTTCCTTTCTTGAGACCTCGCAAGCTTGAGCGTCCGCCCTTGGCTCATCTTCCCCCGGCAGGGCAACGCCAAACTTCCGTTCAGGGACCTCCACCACTTCAGCCACCACCGCTCGATGAAGGACCACCGCTGGCTCAGTTCCCGATCCCTGACGTGCAGCCACGACCACCGTCACTGCAGCGTCCACCAGGCCAGCAACAAGCACAGCTTCAAGTACAGAGAGCACTACAAGGTCACGGGGCTCCTCAAGTTATACAGAGACAGCACACATCACAGCGCAGACCACCAGCAGCTGCCGCACCGCCACCAGTTCAACAACGCCAACCACAGCCAGCGAGGGACATCGAAGTACACAGGGCACCTCAACGCGTCTTCGGCTCTGGGCAGCGTCATTCCCAACCTGCGCGCGTCCCCGAAGTTGACCGATCCACCCCGGCACCAGCTGAGCCAGAAGACGAGCCCTACGTGCCACCGCGAACGCTGATTGACTCGACTCACGGCATTCCCGGAGGATCTAGCTTTGGATTTGGCCAGAGGCTTAGTGCGAGACGCAACTCGCAGACAATCGTTGCCCAGCCGGACCAAAGCCGTGACCCTGGCGTGCAGGCAGAGCAACGGCCTACGCCTGCTCCTCGCCAGAGGAGCCGCTATCAGACTACCAGGAGATCTCGCCGTCCTACGCTTTCCATCGAGTCCGAGTTTGCTGACCCCATAAATTTTCCAGTGACTAGGGCACCACATCGTTTTTCAAGCGGTCTGTCCTCAAAGAGGAGGCGCGTCAAGGTCTCTAAACCTGCACAACTCGCCCAGGTCGCCCCTGAAGAGGAAGTCACGACGCCCGCACCCACAACGACTACGACGCCTGAGCCCCCACCAACGACCACTACGAGTGTAGCGACACCGCTGACGTTGCCGGCTGTCACAGTTTCTTCTACGCCCAGCTTGGTAACGCCTTTGTTCCCTTCCGCCGAGCAGTCATTCTACAGAACGCATGGCCTCCCACCAAGCCCATACAATGCTTATGGTGTTGGCGTCACTGCACCACAGCCAGCATTCACTCAACCATCACCTTTCACTCCTTCAGTTGCCGAACAGGTAACTCCCCCAGTAACACCGGCGCCTCGAGAAACGCCCTCCCCTGTAGTTGAGCAGTCTGTTCCTCCACCACAGAGGCCTCTAGACCGACCAGATCCAGTTGTGCCGCTGCAGAGACCTCCTTTCAGGCAGCTGGAGCAATTTCCACTGCCTCCCCAACGTCAAGTATCTGTACTCGGACAGTCCCCTTCGCTGCTCCCAGGCCAGGCCCCACCAGGCCTTAATTCACCATACCCTCAAAGGCCTGTCTATCAGCTTCCCGGATTCACTCCTGGACAGCGGCTTCCCATCCCGCAACACTACATTCCTTCCGCTGGAACCCCATTCATTCCACGGAACAATACATTCCTGGCGCAAGGCGTCCCAGTACCAGGCCAAGGAAGGACAGTGCCACCTGATACGGTAGATTCGCCTCCTGTAAGAAACAGAACATCTGAAGCCATTCCTCTTCCAGTTCAACGCTTTGTTGACGTCCCACCACAAGGTGGGTTTGGACAACAAGGGCCAACATTCGCGAACCCATTCTCCTCAGTGCAGCCAGCTCACGTATTCGGACCTCCAGGCCCGAATGCTCCGCCTTTCCGCGGATTTCCTGACCAGTATCCCGGTGCTCAGTTCCGTGGTCTATCACCCCCAGGGGTAGTCGATTCGCAATTCCAGCGCCAGAATCCACTCTCACTTCCCAGTCAGGGGGGACCGTCTCAGACAACGCCCAGTCAACAGCAGAACACTTTCGTCACAGAAGCCACACCATTCACTCAAGTGAGTGATTTGGGAACGACGCCTCTTTCTCTTAGCACGCCTTCAACTCCAGCAGAAGGCCAGTTTGTTGATGATGCTGGAACAACCGTGCAGCTTCCCACGCCCGCTCCCCCTTCGGCGTCTTCTCTTTCGACGCTGGATGACGAACGAACAACGACGGCTCCATTCGAATTCCAGACGCCGCGACCTGCCATCGTCCAGTATCAGAGTCCTGCGAGACCTGGTGCGCAGTTCGCGACATCGCCTGCTTTACCACAGTACCAGACGACTCCAAGACCGGCGTCGCAGTTCCAGCAGTCTCTCGAGCCGCAGCAACGCCCGACAGTAGCGCCTCCTCAGTCGCAGCCGTCAGGGCCGGCATCGCCACCTTCAGGCCAGAGTCACTTCAGGCTCGGTACACCGCAGCAGCACCAGCAGCAGCAGCAGCAGAACGCGATCGGTGCCCAGCCACAGTTCAATAGCATTGCAGGCGTTCAGCAGGGCTACGACCCTTACCAACAGTATGGAGGTGGCTACCAGCTTGGGAACACCCTGTTCAATCCTGCTCAGCAGACGTCACAGGACCTAAGTGGAGGCTACCAACTTCCAGATTCAGGTCCATTCCAGGCCCAGTTTGGAGGTCCTTATCAGCCTCAGTACAGCACTATCGATGGTTATCCGCAGTACCAGACAACCTCGGGCTTGGGAGACATCAGAGGTAGCGGATCGAATCAGCAAGGAACTGTACAGGGCTACAGAACCACGGCCCCTCCTATTTACGACAGAACATTGCTTTCATATGACATAGGGGTACCTCTGAGATCATAGTCGTCAGGCTATTTCATTTTCTGAAAAGTTTCTGTTTTACAAACCTACTTATCCAGGTGTAAACTGCAGGCATTTAGCATTTCAGCTTAGCGAG
This sequence comes from Amblyomma americanum, assembly GCF_052857255.1. Classification (NCBI taxonomy): domain Eukaryota; kingdom Metazoa; phylum Arthropoda; class Arachnida; order Ixodida; family Ixodidae; genus Amblyomma; species Amblyomma americanum. The sequence goes on from NC_135498.1 coordinate 106,528,557, forward strand.
TGTTAAGGTTGGCTGGCAAGAGCTTTCTTAAACACTGAACTTGTTGAGAAGCCAGAAGTATCGTTTCGCTGTACAGTAACGGGTATGCGCGCTTAAAAACATCGGCTCGCGCGCAGTTAGAGTTTTTCCTATGACACTCAAAAGCGCGATACTTCTACAACAGAGTAACGATCGAACCATCTTATGGTCGCCTTGCGTAAAGCTTGAAAGTGTCAGTTTTGGGAAACTGTTCAAAGGAGCTTTGGCACTGTGGAATTTAGCAGTGACGGTTACAGTCACCTTGCCTGTTTCCGAGTGCAATAAACTTTCTCCAGCCTCTTTCAGGCTTTGCATGTGCAAATATAATTACGTGATGCTGTACAAACCTTCCTGCCACATATTTTCTGCGCGAGATGGTACACACCCCGGGTCCGAATGACACCAGCAGAGCTTCATAAAACGATTAGAGGAGCAGCCCGCGGTGTAAATAGAGCACCAATATGTTCTAACAAAGCTTATGAGCCTTCTTTTGATTACAAATTTCTAGAGGTGTCAAGCTGCAAAGGTGCCCAGTTTACTGGCCTGCTAGGGCGGTATTCATATCATATGGAATAGGTTAATTCCAAAACGGGAATTGCCTGCAATGTTCGTTTCCGCACGGCTTTCGCCCGCTGATTATTACAGACAGCTAATACACCTGCAATGAGTCAGGGATTTCATATGTCTGCAGCAATAATTCCCACATCGCTAACAGGCTGCAGTGCATAATGGGCTAAAGTAGACATTGTGAGGCAACCGACTGCCATTCTTGGTAGCCTGCTTGTATAGTAATTATCAGTACCGATGATGGCTATCCGGTCTAGACCTTTCATTAAAAATATGACTGTATTTTCTTTCTTTTGTAACATTTTTTTTCTCCGACTGTAGTCCCTGGATAAGCATTCAAATACAAGATCCTAGTTTTGTCTTTCCATCTATGGTCTCCTTGGTAATGTCTTTTGCTTGTGACCTTACCTTAACTCAGCCAGCATTTCTTTCTTTTGGTCGTGTATTTTGCTCAATGCTCTCCTTCGCCGCCGCTCGCTGGGATACAAACCAGATTTCAATAAGCGGCACAGGTGTTTCATATCTAGCAGAAAAACAAAAGATGTTTCATGTCAGTACTCTTATGAGTGTTCGCTACAAGTTTGTTCATACTTGCGGTGTCGCTTATGGAGCGGACGAGAGGAATGTCAGCAGATGTTTTCGCAGTGCGCTGGCGGCCCAATGCAAAGAAACTACCATCTTTGCTACGTTTTAAATCAGGCCCCTCAATTTTCTTCAAAGAAATCTGTTCTTTCATGCAATCTTGCATGTGTAGCTGAGAAGAAACGAGGACTTGGAAGATAAGGCAGCAAAGTATGGGCGTTATCGTCGGCGTATACTTTATCTATGTCTTAGCGCTATGAAGGTTTGTTTACTCCAGACAGTTTGGCTTTGCTCTGCAAGCACGACGCTGACAGTTCATTTTCTTCCTCCCACTTTCAGTATTTTCAAATGTCTGTGTTTTCTCCCATCTGTGCTTTACGTTAGGGTGTGTCTGCTTTTTTTTTTGCATGTTGCTCTGCCTCATTTGCTCGCAATATAGCGACGCTTCCGGAGTACGTGAGTGACGTTGTCCGGGAATGACTGAGTCGTATTTGTGATTTGTTTCTGTGAAAAGGTAAAGCCTTGTTCGAACAAACTTTAAAGTAAGCTCTTGATAGCTGCCCACGACAAATAATTCTGCGCCTATCCAAACGACCGGCTCTTCGACTTAACTACGTTTAATACCACGCACACTTTACAGGGTTTCTTACACGAAAATCTCGGCGCATCTGAGGGAGTTTAAACATTGTTAACAGGTAGTTCACTGCTCATGGTCTAATGATGAGTGAATGCGCAGTTGAGCTTGTGTCGCTGCTTGTAGTTTCTTAATTATGGCGATAGCTTTTGCAGGGCACACCATATGACAGGGGATGCGTTTTGCAAGCGAAGGTATCAGCCACAGTAAGCGTAGTAAACAAGTAAACAGAAAACTGTTTTCAACTCTTCGCACCGGAAACACATCCAAGGTTGTTATTGAAGGCGTAAGCGCACGGTACAGGGTTCCCAAAGTGAGGCGTTTACGCTTTCATTTCAGCTGTCGTGGGCACTGCGGAGAAGCGAAGGACCTCTTCGATGATTTTTGTGCTGATAATGATGTGCCTTAGCTCATATATAACATCCTGTTTACTCATGTAACCTTAAGTTTATTGCAGTATATTTCGCTTAGAGAAAATGTGTATATATGTCACTCTAGGCGTTCTGCGCAAAGCAAATCAAGGATATAAAATATATGAGGCTTTGTGACTATGCTGTGTTTGTTACGACAAGGTTTTACTTTATTGTTGAAATAAAAAAATGATTTGTTATCTTTCGTGTGCCCAATCTTTTTGCATGTTGGTGCTTAGTTCAAGACTACAGTCTACTCCACAACACCTGGTAGCTATTGACGCTGGGTACCTGAGTGTCGCTGAACAGTCTACTTTTCCATGAATGTTTGGAGGTCTAGCTTCGAAGAAATGAAAAGTTACAATAGACAGATAAATTTAATAAAATGAAGGCAAAGACAGATTGATATTGTCACGAGGTGGTGACGGGAACTCCGCCGGGGTCACGTAGCACCGACTGGGGTCCGGTCTTGAGGAAGGCACAGAGCAGCTCGTAAGAGAATGCTTTAATAGGCTGGCTTACGCCCACTAAGAACAGCTCTGAAAACTCAGCGGCGGCGATAGCAGCGAACGTGCTCGGCGGTCGTCGACTAACAGAATGCCCGCCGCTCTTAGCCGTGCTCGATTTTAGAGGCGGCAAGGAAAGTTCCAGAACACAGTAGGCACACTTGCGCGAGGCTAGGAAAAATCGAGATAGCTCTGGTCGCGTCTCGCGTCCCAGAAAATTGATAATGCGGCGTGCCTGCCGCGATAAGAAGATCCCCCAAGCGAAGCAGCGCCGGGGGTTGACTGAGCCAAAAGTTCGCCCCGCGAGCGAGAGCAGCAGGTTCCAGACAAAAAGCAAGCTTCGCGGCATTACTCCCCCCTTAAAGAAGCATCGACCCGATGCTTAAAAACAGGGATAACGGACATAAAGATACAGAGCATACAAAATAAATACTCATAATGTAAGCACAAAGAGTCATTAGCGCGAATAGTAAGGCTTCAGACGGGCGACGTGGACAACTTCTGAGCGTGTGCGGCGTCTCTGGGATGCTGTAACTCCGTCAGGGACGAGTTCATAGTCCAGATTACCCAGTCTGCGAAGAATCCTGTACGTGCCGAAATAGAGGCGCAGAAGTTTTTCACTCAGTCCGCGGCGGCGAATCGGCGTCCAAACCCAAACTCTATCGCCTGGCAATATCTAGCCTGCTGCTCTGTACTGTGAAAGGGGGGGGGGGGGTGGGAGAGAAGAAAGAGGGTCGTGATGGGTGATGATGTGATGAGAAGAGAGGTGACAGTATGTGCATGCACATCTGATGGCATCACAACCACGAGTCAAGGCCCGTGCCACTCAAAAAACGCGAAAACTTCCACATTGCCGGGGCTGCTTGCCCAGTCTGCGGCCAAACGCCTAGCAGTAAGTCCTCAGAGAGTGGCCTGCTGTCCAAACGCTTCAAAGAAATAGCCGATGTTAGTCTTTAGCTAGGATATACCGGACAAACCACTAACACATGCTCCACAGTCTCGACCATGACACAAGTGGAACAGTGCGGTGTGTGCGCTCGTCCACTTAAGTGTAAGTACTTTCCCGAGAAAGCGACGTCTAAACGAAGTCTATGTATCAAGCATGCATGAGGCCGTGGAATTCCGTGCGGTAACCAGAATTTCATACCCGGATCTAGTCTTTTCAGGCGGATGTGCCGAGTGTCTGGCTGGGTTCAGTATCTCACCGTCCCACTCTTCATAAAGTTCGAGAGAAGACAAGTAGTGTCCGGTCTACAGCAAGGCACAACTGTACGAAGGCCAGTGCTGAGAGCACTCTATGCTTCAGCATCGGCCTTTTCATTTCCATCAAGCCCGCAGTGTCCAGAAACCCATTGAAATATAATTCTGAAGGCGAGGCCGCAAACTATGCTAGGTTTCAAAGTTTGGCAAATTCTGTTGCCAAAGTTGTGTCCGTAGTTTTCGCGGTTAACCTAGTCAGAAAATATACGGACAGGGAAATCGAATGGAGTAGGTTTGACAACAGTGCAAAAATATTGTGTAGTATCTAAGTGATTAAAAAAAACACTCTCTCGCGTGGTCAAAAGTACACGCAAGGACGAAATGCTTTGCAGTAATGGCATTGCACACTCAATACAGAGATTTAATCTGGTTGCAAGACAAGGTCTCGTCTCGGCCATACACAACCGTCAGTCCCCAACGTCACTCGGGCCGCTGTGTGCAACGTCCACATGGAGGAAGAAAAAAAATGTTTCCTTCCATGAACGTCAAGGACCACTACCTGCCGCGACTCTTACTCTTCTCAAAGGGTTCCGCGCCGTGCCGAGGGATGGCGCCATGGCTAACCACGAGACTGGCGGCCTCAGTGCCCGTGCCTAAGCTTGAGACAACGTTGCCTCGAGACGAGTTTCCCGCGGGCACGTGGACATTGTAACAAGCACGGCGCTCTAGCTTTGCTTATATGTCAGGGGGGTTGGGCGTGCGCCGCCCGCTGCAGGACAGAGCGTAGACTCCTTCACGCCGCGCACTGAACTATGCTCAATCTCAGTAGTGTCTTGCAGGACTATCAAGACTGAGATTAGAGCAGAGGCGATGTTCTGACGCAACGGAATATAACACCGGTATAACATGGGCATATGGTTCAGCGCGCTGCAAGTTTCTCACGCTCCAAACGTCATTTAAAATCGACACTTAACGTGCGCTCGCACTACATACGGTATTTTCAAAGTTTACCGTTAACGACTTGCGTACGTTAATAGCGGTTCTAACAAGGTGGATCGCTTCGAAGAAGGGACCCTAACTTCGGAGGGAATTCGTCGTTGTCATACCCAGCAACTCTGGACAAAAGCACCTTTCAGCGGGAAACATTTTATGAACACAATTTTTTCATGTACTCTAAGCTTTCGCTATAACAATCAGTGTATCCGCTGACCTCCCCACGGCTGGCTTGCATATTTTTGCTATTAGCGTTGTTGCTATCGTCAAAAACGTTCCCCACTGGTTTTCTATGGCAGTCTTAACTTCTTGATGCGGGCGATAGAAAATCTTTAAAAGAAAAATTTTGCCACCCATCAGAAGATTGGTCATTTCTTTCAATATTCCCTTAGACGTGCCTTAAATTATTCCAATATTCAAGATTTCTGTCTAAGAATGCTGGACATGCTGGAATTTTCAGTAGGTTCACTGGAAATAAATGCGACGCCGGGCTTTCGTTTTGGCTGATTACACTATACCAAAATCCATGAGCGATAAATTTTCTTAAATTTTTATTTCGAGTGAGATTCAGTCCCTCATAGACCTACAAAAGAATGTCGGTTTGCTTACAGATATCGATTCAGTTTTAAAATCGAGATGGCGCTACCAGGCTGAAGTTATCGTGGAGTCTCAGTTTGCATACGCTGAATTATAAGTTCGGGTGTGACAAAGAGCGCAAACGTGACGAAAAATGTTTGCGTTTAGCGTGCGTAAGCATGAATACTTTTACAGCATCTTTCTACACTCTTTTCCAACCGTAGATACCTGCATAAGCCGCGAGCAGACGACAAGGGGAAGACGATGACAGGAGGAACACGTTTAATGCACTCTCCTGATTGGCTGAGGAGGTCTCTAACTACCATAATGCTGCAAAACACTTATGAGGTGGGGTGCAGCAAGACGCTGTTGATGACGCATGGGGCGCTCCGGTGGCAGCGCAGCACGTAGGCACCAAGGGGTGAAAGAAAGTTTCGCCAAAGTTGGTTTCGGTTCGCCTCCATATTCTCCCTCCATTCTGCCTCCAAAGTCACCCCCGGCGCGTCGACAACGGAAGTTAAAAGCATATCATGCTTAAAATGCAACAGGACTCATCATGCCTATATATGTATGTACGCGCGGTTCCGCTTCCTGCCGGGTTCTGCAGCTCAAGCCCTAATGAGGTTTTGGCAGGCCGGATGTTTCTATAATTTCTTTATATTTGGTGCAAAAAACTATTAATATTATTATTATTATTATTATTATTATTATTATTATCATCATTGCCAACAGTACTGGATGTTAATGCCGGCGCCTCAAATGATGGCTCGCGTTTCGCCACAGCTGCGGCCTCAGTATATGCGAACCAAAGCGTTCGAACCTGGGCCGTCTTTTTCATTGCTAAGTGCACCAGCTCAGAGATCGTACGACAGAGGGGTATATTAGTACACTGAGATAGTACGATAGAAGTGCTGGCTTGGTGGCTTGGTGGCGCGTCAAGAATGTTATGCCCAAAGTTAAGAGAATCCGGCAGTGGTTCGAGCTATGAACTAGTCATATCGACGCCGCAGAATTTAGCGACACGTGAGTGATTTGAATACACGATAACGGTGATCCATCAATGGCTGTGAGGTATGCTCTTGCACAAGTGCGCAAACAAATAAATGTACAATAATAAATTCGAATGAAATCTAGAGTTAGCGCAGAAAATGCAACGCTGACCACTTCAAAACCTTCGCCAAGATGTCTCGAAGCTAATGGGCAAGGGCAAAACCTTTTGTGACACTTGAGCTTCAGGAACCGGTTTATATGAGCCAATCGATCCGGAGTTCCCGGGTTCGAACCCGACCGCGGCGGCTGCGTTTTTATGCAGGCAAAACGCTAAGGCGCTCGTGTGCTGTGCGATGTCAGTGCACGTTAAAGATCCCCAGATGGTCGAAATTATTCCGGAGCCCTCCACTACGGCACCTCTCTTTTCATTTCTTCTTTCACTCCCTCCCTTATTCCTTCCCTTACGGCGCGGTTCAGGTGTCCAACGATATATGAGACAGATACTGCGCCATTTTCCTTTCCACAAAAACCAATCATTATTATTATTATGAGCCAACACTTAATGAAACGTGCCAGTTATAAGATGAGGACAATTGGTGAGTCTCTGATCCAGTACCTTATATAAAACTCATTGAGTCATGCACGGCCAGCAGCTGTCGAAAGACTCGAGCCTTCAACTGCAAACTGTCGTGAGTGTTTTCATTGTATAGCGTGCAGCCGCAACCATAACTTAACTGCCCAGGCATCGGCGCTGATGATGATTTTAACATAACATAAATGTGGTTCAAAGCTCGATTAGTGACTTCAAGAATGAGTGCAAAATTTCCAGTTTGGTTAGCCTTCCAACACGGTCTTTTTTCTTCGGTGGTAGATAGATAGTTGCCAGGAAGAAAAAAAAGGAAAGTGCACAGGCCTGCTAACTGGCTCAAGACGAGCCACAATCGCTACCACGTGCAGATAGCAGGAGAGTTGAAAGATCGGATAGAAAGACAGGATAGTAAAGACGCGCTAAAGACAAGGCCGATCCCGGAGGTAGTGCAATACCGGGCCAACCGGTGGCGGGAGTGAAGCATCCTTCAAACTCTCCGCCACATTTTCAAAAATAAGTCCGATTGGACCCGCAACAGATACTCTACGGGGTCCGGACATTTATGTGTCCAGATCCAGGGTTTTCCACTGCCTTTGCGAATGTCCTTCCCCACAGGCAGTACATCAATCCCCAGTCCCAATCATTCTTCCTGGGAGGCTGCTTTGCGGACCGCTCAGGCCGCCGGCCAGAAATGGCTGGTGGATCGGGCTTTATGTGAAGCACAAGCCTGTGGCCTCCTGGAGCAGTAGGGGACCACCCTTGAACATTTTTTTTCGTCTTATAAAAGTTGTTTTCATCCTTCCACGCGTGTCCATACAGAAGTGCAGGGGGGCAGCTCGGTCTATCATCTGGCGGGCTTTTCTCCTATACTTCAAGGAAGAAGAAGGGCCTGGCCGTTTCTTCGCAGAGTCGACCACAGGACCACCCCACTTCGAAGAAGTGGAGACCGGCCCTCCTCCCCCTCCCCCACCTCCACCCCTATGAAGCCCCTCATTTCTGCCGCAAGGCTAGGCCTATTTTATGCAGAAATAAAGACGTATAAAAAAATTTGCCGCCTCATTTCCAGGGTGCCCGCGTGAGCTGGAACCCAGATGAGCTCGATAGGACAGGAGGTGGGAGGAGGAGTGCTTAAGGATGCTGAGCGCAGAGAAGGACCTTCAAGCATTTGCAAAGTACTGGACTGAGGTCTTTCTTGGAGTCGCTGAATATGAAACGGGCCAAGGTGGCAGCAATGGCGAGGGAAATATCGGCTTCCTCGGCGGCCGTAGAGGCGAGAGCAGGGATAGCGGCGACGGAGAGAGGCGAAAGTGTATGGGAGACGGCGGCGTATACCATATGTCATCGTTGCCACCTGAGTGCTTACCGCTCACGCAAAGAAACAAAATAATAATAATTGGTTTTGGGGGGAAAGGAAATAGCGGAGTATCTGTCTCATATATCGTTGGACACCCGAATCGCGCCATAAGGAAAGGGATAAAGGAGGGAAAGAAAGAAGAAAGGATGAGAGAGGTGCCATAGTGGAGGGCTCCGGAATAATCTCGACCACCTCAGGAACTTTAACGTGCACTTACATTGCACAGCACACGGGCGGCTTTGCGTTTCGCCTCCATAGGAACGCGGCCACCGTGGTAGGGTTCGAACCTGGCTATATCAGTAACCGAGCGCCCTAACCACTGAGCCGCAGCGGCAGATACAAAGAAACGAGTGCTTAATGGTTTGCTTAGGGACAATACGCGTTGTTTACGTAAAGCATGAGACAGAACGTATGCTTTCCTGCAGGGCAATAATCCAAACATAACACGGCGTATAACACATTTCATTCGTAGTATAGGGTGCTCTTTTTGATTAACTATTTCGTGCAACCCCTTAAGTAAAGATGTATAGACCAGTCCGCTAAAGTTATCCTCTTGTGTAAAGGGAGCTAAACAAGCTAAAGTGGCTGGTTATCTGTGACTTGTTCGGTTGCTGGATAGGATAGCATGTTGTCGTGCAGTTCAATAAGCAGGGGCGAGTGTCAGTCGTCTTTTTGTATTTTCACGTACTCGGCAACTTATATTTTCTCTTGTCGCATATGACAGAGAGTTTGAAATGGAAGTGTAAGCTAAAGAAGTTTGGAGAACACGACGATGATGGCGGTCAGCATGTGTGTATTAACCCAAGAATAAATAAGTATTCGGGAAGGTGGGAAGAGATGATTGGTGGAGACGAGAAGATGAAGACTACGATGACAAGGATGACGTGTACCAACGCCAAGGTTACAAAAGCGCAAGGGATAGCGTGGCACAAGGGCGAAGAACAGAGAAGCGGAGGTTCCGGCGGGTCAGCAACACCTCGTATGGGAGAGAGCAACGCTGGCTACTGCTGCGGTGATCTCGAGTTCATCTCGAGTTCTACGGCGTCGCACCGTGGACTTCCTGCTGTTCCTGAGCCCGTTCCGGGAAGCCAACGGATCACGCAACCGCCTGCTACTGCCAGGGGTGCCTAAAGCGCTGTTTCCACCCATCCGGGGGGTGCCCACAACGCCGATGTCGACAGCATCACCTCTACGGGCACTTGGACCGGAAGCTTGTACGACGCTGCCAGCGATGCAGGCCTGAGTACTTCGAACGCCACCTCGACGCTGGCACCTGGACCCATGCAACGCCTCATCATCAAACCGTGAGCAGGAACGCCGAACGCTAGTATACTGGGTGTTCCCAGGTAGTGTGTATGGTAGTCTTTGTGTTTTGTGTAAGGTTAGTTTTGTGTACTAGTGTTTGTGTCAAGTAGGGTGCACTAAATGTGTGTCTGTGTGAGTACACCTGTCGCCTAGTCCATTTTCTCAGCCCGAGTGTTCTTCGGGGATCCGTGACAGAGTGAACTGGCGAGCCTGTGCCATGGTTCATTATTATTAATATTAATAATAATAATAATAATAATTGGTTTTTGGGGAAAGGAAGTGGCGCATTATCTGTCTTACATATCGTTAAACACCTGAACCGCGCCGTAAGAGAAAGGATAAAGGAGGGAGTGAAAGAAGAAAGGAAGAAAGGTGCCGTAGTGGAGGGCTACGGAATAATTTCGACCACCTGGGGATCTTTAACGTGCACTGACATTGCACAGTACACGGGCGCCTTAGCGTTTTGCCTCTGTAATAACGCGGACGCCGCGGTCGGGTTCGAACCCTGGAAATTCCGGATCAGTAGCCAGGATTTATTTCCTTGTTTCTTTTAAAGCGAAAGCTTTATTGGCCGCCAACGCTATTTCGCCGTGGCGGTGCTCCGAGGAGGCACATGACGTCACAATGCGCGCCTCGCCGAGGAGCCGGACTGGTCTGGCCGGGCCGGCGGCGGCTGGCGCACCCGGAGCGAAATAGAGACGTGCTCCAAGTCACCGCCAGTGCGGTCAGAGTGCTCCAAAGCCGCGGAATGCCTCGGCGGTCGGGCGCAGTTGGAGTATAGAGGGTCAACACTTTCGCCGACGTGACGTCGCCGTGCAGCGCGCGCGTTAACATGCAGTATAAACGCGCCTTAACAGAGCCTGCGCTTAACCGCTAACGAGCGTATTCGGTGGCGGTATCTATGGGAGCCGCTGAAGCCCCCGCACACTCACTGAATAAAAATTAGAGGACACTTAAGCTTCCTTTGAGAGCAGGACGTGACAGAGTGTTGTAGAATTGCCAAGGAATCCACGGAACGCCATCGTCCTTCGGTGCTACCGCTTGCCCGGACAATTTAAGGAAACATATCTTGGTGGACACCCGAACCGCGCCGTAAGGCAAGTAAGGGGAAAAATGTTTAAAGGAAAGGACGCCTGTCTCACTATCTCGGTGGACACCCGAACAGGGCCGTAAGATAAGGAAACTGAAATGAAAGTTGGCTTTAAGGAAAGGAAATGACGCCTGCCTCCCAATTCTCGCTGGACACCCGGACCGCGCCGTAAAGGAAGGAAAATCTCTTCCCTTCAGGTGTCCACCCAGGGTTCAGAGTACTGGTGTTAACCGAGATGCGCCATTTTTCGCTGAAGGCTAAAGACAGTGGCTTTTCTGCGACCCGAGCTGCGGTAACGTTAATAAATAGAAACCTGTGCCGAGGCTCGGAATCGAACCTGTGTCTTTGGCGTTTGTGGCGAAGACGCTACCACTCTGCCACGACGGCTCAAGCGTTAACCATGAATAAAGACGCATCTAGTGAATCCACTCTTCCGATGCAGACGTCTCCGCGCTTTCGCTGCGTATATCCTAGCCTAACAGAGCTAGGCCATCAGAAATTTTTTGTTTTGTCTCGGATCTTTCCGATCTCTGGGCAGTAGAAAGCATGAATTTGGCAAAAACGTTAGAACTGGCGCTCAAGCTAGTATTAAGCAAGGAAGAGGCGATGCGGCTCTACACTTTAAATATTTTCACACATAGAGTCCTGCCACGGACCGGTTTTAAGCGTGAAACGCGCTGCTCGGCGGCATAAACTTCGTTTTGAGCACCACGTGACTAAACATAAGCGTTTTTTTCATCCATACAAGCGTGACGTGCGTTCAGGAAACCCCCACTCGCTTTCTTTTACGCGTGATGCAAGATTCCATGCGTGAGGACCGGAAAACTCACGCTAAGAAAAAATCCGTGCGGCCGATCTCCCTTCTCCTCATCACGTATATATATATATATATATATATATATATATATATATATATATATATATATATATATATATATATATATATATATATATATATATATATATATATATATATATATATATATATATATATATATATATCCTGATACATATGACCAACGGAGGCAGCCGACGCGGCCGTTGCTCGCTTCTGATTTGCTGCTGTGGCTTCCTTTCTATTATACTTTTTTTTCACGCGAAGACATTGAATGGTGGCACTCGCTTCAGTGATTTTGGCGAGAAAACGTGGTTTTACCGCCAGAGCCTTTCGAGCCAACGGCCATAGCAGTCTCTTTTGTTCGTCGTGTCTGCCTGCGTTTCAAGCGTATCCTGTGTGGCGTGCTCATTTCGGATGGTGAAGAGTGGCGGAAAAGGAACAGTGTTATGAGTACGTTGACAACGGTTTACCTGCTTGGTGCGCCGCGCAGTAGGTGCAAGAACACCGAGTACGACTGCCCAGAATGCATGTGCAACAATGGCGCCGCTCTCGACGAACTGTGGGCGCTCATCGGCCATTTTTGAATATCTAGGTAAGCAAATTATTGTTAATGTCCAACTCAATATTTGTTTCCGAAATATTTTACGAGCAGCGACGTTTTCAGAGTAAAGTGTAGATATTTTCTTATTTCCCTCCGAACTTCGCCTTAGGGTCAGGTCAAGTTCTTAACTGCCATTTGACTCGGGTCGTGTGGTCGACCGGGATAGATGACAAGAGGAAAGGAGAGTTGCTGTCGCTGCCGTTTCTGTGAGTCGTCTCCTACGCCATCCGGTTTCGCCTGTCCAGGCTTCTTGCGCTCGTTAGCGTTTGCTCTTCGGCGACAAAGTTTCGCGGCCGCGTAGCGGTTTTTTGTCGGTGGCCATTTTCGGGAGGGGAATAGTAGTAGCACCGGCACTCCTTGAGCCTCCTGGCTGCTCGTGCGTGGTTTAGAAAGCGCCTGCTCCCACCGTTTTCCGCGGAGAGCAGCCAAAATGAGATAAATATGGCATACCGCAATCCACAGTCGAAGCGAACATTACGACGCGTTGAAACTTGTCACATTACACAGAACCAGCGTGTTAACACTAAAAACGTGCCTGTTTGTACTGCGCATCGCGGCTGGAGTTCGCTTCTTTTATCACAGTGCGCTACGCGTCGATCTAATAGTATCGCATTGAAATCGCATGTGACTGTGGGCGGCACTACAACCTAACCTTATATTTTATGATACAATTCTGTTACCTTTACGAATTTCAGTCTGCTGGGTGAAGTCGCAGTCGTGTGTAATTAGTAGTTGCATTGCTGGGAGGCAGCACAAATAGGTTTGCGGTCTAGTACGTATAGAGCCGGTGCTGCTGCGGGCGGTGGTGTTAGCTGTCGCGGCGGCAAAGATGAAGCACAGTGGCGGTGATGCTGTCTTCTCGTAATGGCAGCATACTAACGGACAGAACAGCTGTTATTTTAACAGCCCAAGAACAGCAGACGTGAATTCGGACTTGCACATTTAACTGCAGATCCACAAAAATGCCGTGACAACAAAAAGCCTCTGCTTTCTTTGGTACCGACTGCTGCGACTCATAGCTTATCTCTGCTATGCGATTCCTGAAATTCGCGACGATAGCTTTATTCATACAATGAAACGTAGTCACAACGAACTCTACGTTAACGATTTTTTGTGATTGACGAATATTTTTCAGACCCCGTGCTGAGCGCATATTCTTGCGATGTTAATACAGTTACTATGAGTTTCGAAATTGCGACTTTTATTGCAATCAGTTAAACAATTTGCGACCGTTTTTTTGTTTTCTGGGTGTCATGAACTCTCCTATACTACGAAATTTATAATTCTGAACTGACATGTTTGTAAACTTCGCTTGTACCGTCCTCGGCAAGCCATATGATAAGCTGTAGCATAAGCGGACTACAAGAGCACGAAGCAACACCTCGCCTCTGCAACAGAGCAGAGGTCAAGAAAAATTTGAATGGCTCCTTGCAAATGGTTGGGTAGCGTCAGCTTGTAATAGATGGTAGTATATATCGTCATTTCTGCTCAGCATGAAGTTTGCTGCTCCACCTATTGTTGTGATCCTGTGAGGCATTGCGTCCTTAAAGGATTCAACCGTGTGCTGTGGAAACAGACGTAGAATCTGGCTTTGGTACAAGGCGCGAACACACACAGAACACAAGGAAGGAAACGGGACAAAGCGCTTTGTCCCGTTTCCTTTCTTGTGTTCTGTGTGTGTTCGCGCCTTGTACCAAAGATGATTTGTGACCACTTCGCCCAAGAAGACGTTCTTTTCAGAATCTGGCGTTAATTGTAGTGAGCAAAACTTGTTGCAGGTTGAACAAATCAACGACATACTCACATACGTGGTGCGCGCAAATCTCCACGTTGTGAATAACTGTAGAAGACGACAGCATGCGATCAAAGCCATTCTTAAACAAAACTGATAAGGCGCAAGCTAATATTGCACTCTTTTGTTTAGACTAGCCTGCACCACCTGCTGAAAATGCGACTATAGGGTCCTGAGCCCACGGCCAGGGGGGATTACTGGGGAGCAACCACCATGGCGGTTAATAGTAAGTTTCTATACGTCTGCATTTCGCCAGCTTCTTCAATGGTATTCCTTCTTAACAGACTTAAGCGCTCTCTTCACAGATGACGACTAAAGTTATTGAAGCAGTCCTGTCAAGTGCAACTCATTACACACAAGCTAATGCGCTCGGAACCGAGAAGGTATTCAGCAATGGACAGCTGTGTGATGAGCCATGAAACGAAGCAGCGGCGAAACTGGATGTCGTACACTCGCCTCGACGCATACCTGCGGCCAAGGCTCGCATTAATTGCCTAATCTCAACGCTGAGTAAAATCGTTTATCATAACCGAAGTTTCATGCGCAATTCTAAACTTGTTCATTCTGTCAATACTCTCATTTTTGAGCCGTGTATAACGAAGATTTAACGCCGCAGTCGCAATGTGAGGCTGCTCCAGTGAAATACCCTTATAAAAAATGGCCTGTAGACAGTCCATAGACTTCTTATAGACTCTATTACCTTCGTATAGATGTTGATTTATGTCTATTCATAGTCTACAGACTGTCTATAGACAAAAGTCTACTACAGGTGTATGGCCATAAATCTATAGACTGTTTATAGACTGTCTATGGGATTTGTATTGCCTATAAATTTTCTCTAGGGTTTGTCTATAAACTTTATAGGCATAAGTCTATGGACAGTCTATAGACTGTCTACAGAAAATTTTGTAAGAGTAGCTTTTATAAAGGTGAAGTAACTTCACTAAGTGAGATTTGTCAACGGTTCACTCCATCAGGTACCACTTAATTTTGTTAATTTGATCTTTGCCAGGTTTCACCCGCAGTCATCGTTGGCCCGTGCATTTCGTGGGGCGACAGGAACCAGCTGGCATGCTGCAGAGAGTCCGTGCAATCGTCAACTTGCAACCCGACACATCTCAGAGAAGACCTTAGTGCTTTGTTTGTGAGTATATTGCGTAAAGGCCATTACGTATACGGAGATTTTATTCAAGCTTTCGTAGTATGTGTCGGTATAGTCGAAATTACATGCGCGCAAAAAAGGCTAGGGGATTTTGTTGTCGAAACTCCACTTTGAGAGAAGTATATAGTCAGGCCGGAATGAAAAGCAAACAGCGCGTGCCAACAAAACAAAATATCTTGCCTATGTACTTGCGCACAACAAGCCTTATTCATATTTAAGGGCAAAAGGTCTACCAAAGTGTATATTCATGAAATAGCTATAAATTAATATCTGCCTGCAAAGGGGAAAAGTACGGTATATGCGTACTCGCGTTTCATTCCGGAGTGATTTTACATAGCAGTTTTCATGCGCTCCTTTAAAACGCCATCAAGGATGCATCTTGAGCCTGTTTTCTACTTCATATATTTTTTTTCTCGGTTTATTCTTCTAGGGAAGCATTTTCGTAACTTATAATCAATAAAAAGTTTCACTCATATTTAAAGTTCTTTTTACTTCGTGTTCGTAAAGTGCTCCTCAGCTTCGCTTCTACATGTAAAACCTAACCACACTTCTTACTCAATTTTCTTTATAACAGTATAGGTGATGTGATGACGCCGTAAGAATGCACGTCAGAGGGTTAGTTGTAGGACTGGCTAGGCGCACTTGAGCAAGATACTTTATGAACATTTCTCTTGCACTGCCTTCAACGGAGCTTGGGTTCGTCAGAAAACTAAACAAATTCGCGCTCTCTAAGCTTATTTTCTTGCGTGATATAAAACCTAAAAACTTTATGGAATGGGTATTTTCACAATGCAGCTCCTAAACGATGTTGAAATGAGGTGACCTTCTTTTGCACTTTTCATTAGCAATGCAGTCCGCATGTAGGATGATGTCATGAAACTAAAGTTTCAGCAAAATGATAAATTTTTCTTTAAAAATTCAGGCTCATTCTAAGATTGTAAAGGCGACGACAGGAAATGAGCGTAGATAGGACATTTTAAGTGTTTTGAAATTCGCTTGTAATAACGCGCAGTATATACGCGAGAAAAAGCATTGTTGTGAAGGCATAGTCGTTTCAGGCAACATAGCACACAATGACGAATTGTCGGTCTTGAGCAGTGCGTTAGCACGCGATATGTGCTGTTAATTACAAAATGTGAGAGTAGCCAACGGATTAATTAAGGAATGTCTAATTTTTTGCTTTCTACTTGTACTATAAAGGACATTATGATTTTCTAAAGATAGCTGTCTTTTATTACGTTCTCCCAGCGCAGTGTTCTTGTTTGCATATAGCCGCGAGATGAAAGCTGAAAGTTAATTTTTGTGATTAACTATTTAATGGTATCATTAGTATTTTACAAACGGCCGCCAGCCCATAAATGCGGCCCAACAAGAATTTCCTCCTTTCAGCTTCCTTTCAAATGTTTGCTGACGGCCTACACAGCAGGAGAATGCCGCATCGACTAAGTGAAAAACCTTTATTTCGCGTTTAGCGTTCGGGAGATCGCCAGTCACGCATGGCAAGCGTGAGCGCTGAACGCGCAGCACGACTAAACAAGCGTGCGAAAAATTTCCTCCACTCACACTTGGCTAGCGTTACTCCTGCTGTGAGTCATGCTTAGGAAACGTGATTTCTCAATCGACACCCACGCTTGCTAAGCGTGAAACATTTTTCAGTGTATGACGAGGAGGCAAAAAGGCAGAAAGGGGAGGCAAATAGGCAGATGGAGGAAAGGGCGCAAGCACGTGCAGACGCTCGGGAAGCAGAAGAGCGCGAGGCGAAAAGAGCTCGCGAGGCAGAAGAGCGAGAAGCTAGAAGAGCTCGCGAGGCAGAAGAACAGGAGAAAAGAAGGATAGAACGGGAGAAGGAGTTTTTTTTGTAGAAACAGGCGCATGTCGCGGGAGGATATGAGGAGATCACGGACAATGATCAGCGTTCCTTAGCGGGTACAGAATCTCCTAGACCGACCAGAGTTTGTCCAAGGAAGCTGATTGCTCCTTTTAATGACAAGACAGATGATTTGGATGCATATCTGCAACGATTCGGGCGGATAGCTTTGGGGCAAGGCTGGGAACGCAGTGAATGGTCCACGGCATTAAGCATGCCGAGGAGGCGCTGAATGTGTTTGGGAGGACGCCTGCTGCTACGTCCATGGACTACGAGAAAGTAAAGAAGGCACTCCTCCAAAGATTCATGCTTACGGCAGACGGTTTTCGCGAGAGATTTCGCACCGCGAAACCTGATGATTCGGAAACCGCTAAGCAGTTTTCCTTCAGGCGGACCAACTATTTCGACAGGTGGCTTGATATGTCAAACACAGAAAAGATCTTTTGAAGGAGTGCGTGACAAGCCGGTGACAGAGCAATTTCTAGCGTGCTGCAGTAAAAAGCTAGCGTTATTCCTGAAAGAAAGTAAGTTGTGTTCATTGGAAGAGTTTGCCGGCACCGCATTCCTATTTCTCGAGGCTCAAGGGCTGAGAATTATGAGTAAAGCAAAGGAGGAAACTAACAAGGTCCTAGAGACAGATGCGACAAAAGCAAGAGCCTATGGCGGCGCATCTGAGGCGCCAGTAACGTGTTTCTTCTGTGGCAAGAGGTCTCCTCGATTTGGCTGCACTTTCCGCACTAGTTCACAAAAGTTCCGTGTCAGTGTAGTGCCAGTTCTTGCGGCGCGAGTGTAGCCCGACACTAGTGCTGTCGGTGCAGCGGCCAAATCGAGTGCAGAAGTGCAGAAACTTTCGTCTGCTGCAGCCATGTACGTGTTGGTGTTTGTCGCGTGTTTTCACATATGCGCGAGATTGTGCTAGCTGCATTGAACGCTGTGTATTTGCTCCAAGGGGCGCAGGCCGGTCGACCGTCACTGATTCAACGGGTACTTCAAAGAGGCAACAGTTAATTAGACAGGTTATTCTGACCACCGCTCGGGACGATCTTTTACAGTCCATACGCGTGATTCAGGCTGCTTCCGTCCTATCGAAAAGTGACTGCGGTTTTCCGCCAAGAGTTGCCTGATCTATATTTGAACTCAATCGCGTTCATTTTCGGCGGACGGTGACGGCGATGTGACTGTCAGAGGCTAAGTGGCAGGCGAAGTTGTGGGCTGACGGCGACCTCAAGCCCAGTCGCTGTCGTAAGCGGAGGTACTGATGTCGCAGCGAGCCACAAACGTTGCGATCGCCCACGTATTATAAAACATCTCACAATCTGCCTCTTATGGAAGCGCTCCATCGTGCTGCGTCTATAATAATAATTGCACACAAAAGAGAAATGGTGTAAGCAACGCGCGAGGCTGGACAGAAAGATGCGAACCCATACGCAGTGCGTACTTACGTACGTGCGCCATGCCAGCCAGTCGCTTACGGGCGTACACAGACACGCTCACACGCGCGCGCATACACACGCGTATACGCGCAGTCATTTCAGCTGTTTGGTACGTGAGCGCCCAGCGCAGATGCCACGTCTTTCACGGGTACGCGGCCGTCTCAACCATGTCAACGCCGCTCACAAAACAAGCGGCCGCGGAGCCGTCTGCTACGGAGCGCGCCAAGCACCTTGCACTACTTGCACGAGAAGAGAACTCGCCTGGAGGCTAGTGCAGCAGTGCAGAAGAACTCGTTCAGCACGAGGCCAAATCGAGTGCCGAAGTGCAGGTGGCACTAGCTGCACTGTCAAATCGAGTGCGAGAGTGCCGCACTTCCTGAACTGGTGCAGAAAGTGCAGCCAAATTGAGGAGACCTAAGGTAGGACACCATGCAGTTGACTGTCGGACTAGTAGCGTTGCCCAAAAGACGCAGGTTGTGTGTCAAGCTTGTAAGAGGAAAGGACATACTGTGGATGAGGGCCGATACAGAACGCAGGACCGAGCTGCATGCGTCGTCCATTATCGGGTAGAATTTGTCACACCACATGAAGTTCCTCAGCTAAAAGGACACATGGCCAGGATTCTGGTTCATGCCACATGAACGCGCCACATGAAGTTCATGCCACAAGGCGCGCCACATGAAGTTCAGCGCCTCCTCCATCTCTTCCATTCTTTCTCCCTGGTTTGGGAGAGAGACGCCGATAAGCTTCGCGCACTGTCCACTCCGTGTGTCCTCCCCTCACGCCCAGCGTCTCGGGGAGGGAGGGGGGGGGGGAGGGGCGGCTTTGCATTTCTGTTTCTTTTTTTCTTTTCTCACCCAGCGTGTTCAAGGGAGACAGACTGTGTGGCTCCCCTACTCATTTCCTTGGCTGGGTTGCAAGAAAAGGAAAAAAGTCTGCTCGAGGCTAACGCGGCCGGACTTTGTCGGACGTTGAGCTGTCATCTGTCAAAAAAGATGCCGGCCCGTCACTGTCTGGAAGACGTTGAAGTAACGAGCGTTAAGTGGCAACTCCAAGGGCCCTTCCTGGGCGTACGCCTCTAGCGTAGGCGCTCTTGGTGTACGCGAGAACGCGCGTCGAAAAGGGGCACGTATCTCCATGTTCCTGGCGCTGGCTCGCTTCCCCTTTCGAGCCGAGGGAGAGAATTTCAAGCCGTGAAGAGAAGGGGTTGTGGGGCGATGAAAGGACAACTTATACCCCTGTCACACGGGCACTT
Organism: Amblyomma americanum; assembly: GCF_052857255.1. Lineage (NCBI taxonomy): Eukaryota > Metazoa > Arthropoda > Arachnida > Ixodida > Ixodidae > Amblyomma > Amblyomma americanum. Next base: position 106,548,319 of record NC_135498.1, read on the forward strand.
GTAAGGCCTTAGAAATTAAGGTCCTTTGCCCCAAAGGTGCGTGACGCGCACCTACACGGCAAAGCGTCGAGACCTTTGCGAAAAAGTTCCGTAGCAATAAAGGCGGCCGTCAGCGGCCTTAAAGTTGCTTAAAGGAGCAACCCAGACGGCAGCGCCAGCTAGCGAGATCAAAGAATAAAAAATTGACCCAATTTTTAGTTTTGAAACCGTAAAAAATATGTAATTTATCTTATTCATTGGTTAATTTTGCGTTACAGTGCACTTAACCGTAGAGGAGGCTATGACTAAAGACATCCACACTGCTAAGAAAGGACTTGAACGCTTTTCAGCAGCCGCATCGACACACACGTGCTTGCGCATCTCGCTTTGCTGTTTTTTCTTCGTTTGCTCTTTGTTGTGTGCGTGTTTTGAGTTTGCTTGTGTGCACAAAGACACAAGCAACAAAGCACGCTTCTCGAACACGACGAGGAGCCGAACGGAAAAGTGCGCCTACCGTGGTCGGACCGAGAACGAAGAAAAAAAAGAAACTTTGTTTCAAAATATTCGTTTCTCACCGTCAGAACGCTCGTTTATTATCGTGATAGCTACTTTTTCCAACATAAACGAATGCACTCTTAGCTGAAGTGCTACCGTCTGCTTTAATTTCATAATGTTACTAGCGCCGCTTCACACACAGCGGTGACTTTTGGCATTCACGGAGGCCGCGTTCTAGCTCCTTTGGATTTGCCGTGTAGCAGCGTCGCTGCTCCTCACGGCAAAGGCCGAGAAGAAGTCCCGTGTGACAGGGGTATTAAACCGCGAAGAAAACTTCGGGGAACCTGGAAGAGCTTCAAGCCATGAAGAAAAGAGTCACCGAGGTCCCCGCGATCCTCCCATTGTTATAAACATGACCCCTCTTCCGAAGCGGACGCGAGCGCCCGTGCGCTGACGCCGATATCTAGCACGGACAGATAGCGGCGCCTCGCCGAGGCTCGCTGGCGTCTTCTGCAGTGCGCATGCGCAGACCGGTTTTGGCGTACGCCAAGAGCGCCGACACTGAGCGCGTACCCCAAGGAAGGGCGCTTGGAGTTGGCGCTTTAGCTGTGTGATTTACTAGAATTGATGTGAATGAGATTAAAATGTGGGGACACCAATGGACATACAAATTTGACATCTTGCATTTATAATTGATGTAACCAATCAATCAGCAATCCGATATACTCTTGATGTTGCCAGTAAATCCCAAAATGGGTTGCAAAATCGATTTACTAAGGAGGCTGCCATCTTGAATTCCTCGGACTTAGAAAATTTCCAAAGAAATCGAGAAACGCGATGAATAAGAGCTAACGCTCTTAAATCTACTGCAAGTATGCACATCACACAAGAAATGGTTCGCTTCTAGCCTTTTTTTTACGGCTACATAAAAGCTGCTGTGGGTGACAAAGACGAGTCTTGCTTTATCGTTAATCACTCGTACGCTTTCACTGCACGACCCCTGCGAACCAGAGAACGAAGCGATGAAAGATGACGATGACAACAATATTTTTTTTTATTCGAGAAGTGTGCCATGATGCATAAGTTGAAAAAGGAAAGGGGGGAAGGAATGCACGGGATTGAAAGTTAAAAGAAGGAGTGAAGAACCGTTGCGCTGAGGTAGTCGCAGAGGTTGTTAATGAAACGGTTGTCCACTGTCCACTTCACGAAGTCACTTTCGCGGTTCCACCGCAGGCCCACCTCCCTGAGGAGCCGTTTTCTGATAGCAGCCGTCACTGGGCACGTCCACAACAAGTGCCGCACATCACATATGTCCGGTGCAGCGCCACAGTGAGGGCACCTGTCAGGTAGTGGCAGATCTTTGGCACGCCACCGATGACGGACAGATGGTGTCAGAGCCGCCCCTGCCCGAATCCGGCGCACGGATACCTCCACCTGCCGAGTAAGACTACGGGGGAGAGGGTGCGAACACGGAGGAATTAGAGCGCGTGTTCGCTGGCGCAGAACTTCGGAATCGGAAACGTGGGACAGGAACGGATCTGGGGGAAGAGGGGAAGGTGGCGGATCGTATAATGTATGAAGATGAGTCATAGCATCCGCTTGAATGTTATGTGGATCCTGGGCATGGCCGCGAATCCAGTGTATGCGCACAGGACATGGATACTTTGCGCAGAGCACATGAATAGATTGGGAAATCTGGAACGTTCGTCGAACAGCCTTAAGCTGTTTAAGGGCGGCGCGGGAGTCGGTGTAAATGTGAACTGTATTGAATGCTGGAACGAGCGGAAGGGAAGCAATGGCATTGTAAATGGCTTGAAGTTCCAATGCCAGGGGAGTGCACGTATCCGCAGTATACGTTGCGCGGGAGTTTAGATGCGGATGAGATGGACTATACACAGCAGTAACTCCCCTCTCTGCAGAATGAGATGCATCCGTGTATAATATGCACCCTTCAGGCTGATACGCTGCTGATACCGACGGGGAAATAGTGGGGCGATTGTCAGTGAGCTGGCAATAGGACCACGGTGGAAGTGTCTTTAAACGATGAAGTTTGAGAGACTGTTTTCGAGCTCTATTTGCCACCCGTTGGTCGATGATTTCTCTGAGTGTATTAAGTCGGGCGAACTCCTGTAGCACAGGTATGGGTGTTAAACGGGGCAGATATGTTACGACGCGCATAGCCTCACGATTGATAGCTTCAAGGGAGTCCCACTGTCTGCGGGTGAGACGTTGAAATTGAGCCTGATATACTATCCGTGGCTGAAGGATAGAGCGCACAAGCTGGCGGGCCGTATGAGCACGTGCGCCACCAGAGCGCATAGCTATGCGACGAATCAGACCTAGAGTAGCGTGAGCCGATTTGCGGGTGGCTGTCAGCCACGGGGTGCCAGTCCCAGATGTATGGAGGAGAAGACCAAGAATACGAACAGTTTCTACCTGAGGAATCAGAGAATTATGTACCGTAAAATTTAAAGGGGGAGCTTTCCGTAAGGCAGCTTTATTTCCAATTCGAATGAAACATGATTTAGTAGGAGAGAGTGTTAGACCCAAAAGTGGGAGGCGAGATGTCAATACATCCAGCGTGTGTTGAAGGACCGACTGATGAATAGACGCATCTGGATGACAGCACCACAAGGTGATATCATCGGCATATGCAAGCACGCGGATAGAAGGGATGGTCTCTAGGGCTCGAACAAGAGGAATTAAAGCCACATTAAATAATGTGGGGGCGAGAATGGAGCACTGCGGCACTCCTCTATTGGAAGTGAAATTACCAAAGGGCTTTCCGTGGACACGCACGCTGAAGGTTCGATTTGCTAAAAAGGCGTGAATGGAGAGGAGGAACCGGTGAGGGAGACCAAGAGTTTGAAGGGAGGCAAGAATGGCAGAGTGAAGGATGTTATCATATGCCTTTGTTATGTCTGTAGCGATTACGGTTCGCACAAGGTGACTCTGTGGAGAGTGGTCAAGCACGTCAGCAGCCAAAGTAGCAAGGCCGTCCTCCGTTCCAATTTGTGGGCGGAAACCAATTTGGGAATCTGGGTAACAATCATGGGATTCCAGCCACCATGATAAGCGTGCGGCTAGAATGTTTTCATAAAGCTTGCAGATGGTAGGGGTAAGGGAAATTGGATGAAGGGCCGAGAGAGATACTGGAGGCTGACCTGACTTGGTGATTGGAACCACAATAGAATGCTTCCAGTCTCCCGGCATGACGCCAGAAAGCCACACTTCGTTAAAAGTATCAAGTAGGGTTTCCAAAGCCCTCCCTTCCAAGTTACGGAATAAGGAGTTAGGTATGCCGTCGTGCCCGGGAGTAGTAGTAGTTTTTAAACGGTCAATGGAGGCCAGCAGCTCTGCCATGGTGAGGTCAGAAGTAATCCCATCGGGGGGCTCTGTTACCGATAAGTCAGGTGGAGACGTAGCGGTGCAGTCATGGTTTGGAAAAAATTGACGGGCCGCTTGTTGTGCAAGTGTGTCCTCATCCACATTTAGCGCGAGGCGAATGCTCTCTGTGTAATCTGCAACCTGAGAAGGGCGCTCCATGGCGTGAAACACTCTCCAAAGATGTCGATTGCCCTGCGTAGAGGACAGGCGGGCACACCATGCAGCCCAGCGTTGCCTGCCTAGCCGCTTTGCATAGCGCCGCGCCCGTGCGGTAGCGCGGTGAAGAGTAGGAAGAGCCGAAGGGTCATCGGGGTGACGAGTAGCGTAAAGATCCGCCTGGCGACGAAGAGCCCACAGATTCAAGAGATGTATGTCCGGGTTTGGGTCGTCTTCATTTACAGTAGTGGTAATAGTGTGACTAGCGAGAACAGCAGATAGAGTAGACAATGCTGAAGAGGGGTTGAATGTAGATAAATGATTGTCTGCGCGCACAGAATCCCATGATGTTATTCGTACAGTGCGGCGTATTTTCCGTAGACGCGTAGGCGTGAGGGAGATAAAAATAGGGCTGTGATCGCTACCCCAAGTATCAGAATCAACAGCCCAACGAGGGTTACCGGGGCCTAACCACCAAGTCAAATCAGGCGAATACGGGCCACCTCGTCGGCGGGTAGAAGTATTCGGGTGGTTTAAAAGTTGAAAGGAATGATCTGAAAAGCTCCCTTGGATGTGTGAACCCCTTGAGGAATCCGATGGGTAACCCCACGCAGTGTGTAACTCCTATATAGGTAACTCCTACCAACAAGCACTTATCATAGCGCGGGATGCCACGGCTCTGGCTCAGTGGTATGAAGCGTACGGAAACAAAAAATGCCCATTTTTGGCAGCGTCGGTCACAATCCCTCTCCGCGCTCTTTGTTGCAAAGTTTCCTTTTTTTTTTTAGTATCGTCAAACGATTTCCGGAAGGTTTCGCTTCAGTCTGCTGAATGTGGGAGCTAGATGATTGTCTGCGCTAAAACTGTATTCGGAAGCTCACTCCCTCCTTTATCCTTCCCTTACGGCGCGGTTCAGGTGTCCAACGATATATGAGACAGATACTGCGCCATTTCCTTTCCCCCAAAACCAATTATTATTATTATTATCATTACTCATTACGGTCATTGTTAAAAAATAATGAAATATCGGGACGCTGTAAGACTGGGACGCTTTTTTCGACAAAATTTGCGAGACAGAGAGCGCCGCGACGCGTCGACGCTCAGCTGGAGATACATAAAGCAAAAAGGGGATGTGCGGTATTGCTCAATGCAAAAGCTAAATGTCATCAACGAGGGGCAAGCACTGGTAAGCGAGAAGGCCTTCAAAAGCAGCGACGGTGATCATACAGTTAAAGTGGCAAAAGTTGATTTCGGCGCCGCTGCACTAACTGTATAGATGCGGGCAAGTTATCTAAAAGAATTAGCTTGTTCGATTGACCGAAGCCGGCCTAAATTGTGTTGCCCGCCCAGCCGCAAACACCACCAGGGACGCGGTTTTCCTCCGACGCCGACACCTCGAGGAAACACGACCATTTTGATCCGACATTAGGTCATGTCCTCATAAAAAAAAGACATTTTATGCTTGATGAATCGCTTATCTTCAAGAAAGTCACGCTCCCGTGTACGGCGACACACTTCCTTGTTTTGTTAGCCAGGAAGCCGCTCTGTTACACACCTGCACATGAGAATGAGTCAACCTGTGTACACACACGTGAAGCGGCCAATCCTTTCCTTTAATTTTTTTAAAACACCGCATTTTCTTGCATAAATCCTAACCTAACAAGCTAACAAGTCTGTATCCTTGTTAGAACATTGCTGAGCTCGGTTCCGAGTGCACATGCGCTTTCAGGAAGACCATCCACCGGTCTAAACAACGCGACGTCAAGGGATTGCAACTGAATGTGCAAAAGTGCTTTCTCCACGGAACCGGTTAGGAAATACTCCTCCACCACCTCTGTTCTCCCGTTTTAAGGTACCTCGTTATGCATTGCAGCCGTTCTTCTTTTCCTATGCGAAATTCACAGAGCAAGAATTCCAGCAATCGCGAGGGTACGTTGTTCACATGTCACAAACGCTTCCTGCCTCCACGAGGTCAGCTCGGGGACGCAGTCAGCGCAAGGAAACAAAGCGATGAGGTCTCTCCTCTCGGCCATATAAGCATGGTTTTATAAGTTGTTAACACTTCTCTCAGTGTATTTCCATGCACATGTTCGTGCGCCCCAGCCAACCATTCTTATTTTCTTAGAATGGAAAAAAGTTTGGAAAATTGCCTCCCTTCTACCGATTCAGACACCCTAGCTGCGCCTTCGACGCTGATTTCCAGGAAGATCTTTAGGATCACCGAATATTTTTTTTTGTGAGTTCACTAAACTAGCCCAGACAACCAATTAAGACTTAGGTCCAAGTTTTAAATCCGTGGCTTGAACCCCAACAGAACTCTTCCTGAATTACCACTTGTCCTCTAAGAGTTATAAAACACATGCTAGATTTTTATCTTCACGTGCTATAGCTTCGTCACCGTAGAGAGACATGCTTCGGTGAAGACTATAGACAACACACAAGCAGCGCCAACTTCCTTTATTGCAAGATTGCCGTATAGACCACAGGCTTTTCCATAAAACACGTAGGAGTCAGGGACGATTTACAAAAAACAGCAGCTCAGCAGATACGAATCAACATGAGCACAAGCTCACGGTCAAAATTATGCACAGATAAGAAGGCCCCTAACCTTCACAGCCAAGTGCACTTAAGAGGTGAAAATACAACATTAAGAAGACAAAAATAAATTGCTACAAACGATAAACGACGCAACCGAGGCATGCTCCTGCAAACGCCCGGGAGAATGCCCGACGCGTCAAGAAAAGAAAAGGGTAGGAGCCTCAAGGCAGAGCCGTGCCAGAAAACTAGGAGAAACTCGCAGTAACACTGACAAAAGAGAAAACAATTACGACGTCCATATAATATATAAAATAGAACCGAAGCGGAAAACGTGAGCAGATTAAAACGTTATTGGTTACATGTCTTTCAGGTCCGTGCTTACGGTTCAGTATGCGCTTAGATTCCTACTAAATCTGAAAATAATAATAATAATTGGATTTCTGGGGGAAAGGAAAATGGCGCAGTATCTGCCTCATATATCGTTGGACACCTGAACCGCGCCGTAAGGGAAGGGGGAAGGAGGGAGTGAGAGAAGAAAGGAAGAAATAGGTGCCGTAGTGGAGGGCTCCGGAATAATTTCGACCACCTGGGGATCTTTAACGTGCACTGACATCGCACAGCACACGGGCGCCTTAGCGTTTTTCCTCCATAAAAACGCAGCCGCCGCGGTCGCGTTCGAACCCGGGAACTTCGGATCAGTAATCGAGCGCCCTAACCACTGAGCCACCGCGGCGGGGCACATAGGGATCTTCAACACAGTGTTTTTCCCATTGGACATTAATAATTTCGTAAGCGACTCACGCATATTGAAAACAGAAAAGAAGGCGCGACCGTTGGACCTACCGGCGCCTTCTAGAACTCGCCTTCAGTTAGCTATACTTGGCACGCGCCCACGCCCTGGTGTTGATAAGACAGTGCCCTTGGGGTTCTAACCCGAAAACCGGTTTCTTCTTACTGGTTTCCTTTCCAGTACCCACCAGCCATCAAAACGGTTGCTATGAATTATTTAAATATTTTTGAATGGTTTGCTTGCTGCTGCTAACTGGAGATGTAGATCTTCACCGAGGGCCTACCACCCGCTACGTGTCTACCCTCTAACAGATGAAACCATTTCATTTGCAACTATCAATTTTGGTCGGCTCTTGATCAAATGGGTGTCACATCTTGGTAACAGTTTTCTTTGACTCTCTGAGTCATAGCAATCCTGCAAGAAACTGAAATATACTGAAACCTGTAATAATTTGTCTTCCCTTTTTCCGCCGAACACATTCAGGTTTTCAGGACTCAGACGCAACCGCGTCGTAATGAACTACGCTCATTAGTAGCTAAATTATAGAACATTAAAATAAAAGGAAATGTCATGGCTACATCATCAGTTTGTTTCGATTACATCATACGTGACAAGTTATTCGTGAATCGATCAACTAGAAAAGAAACTAGTTAACTTCGCTTGCAGTCAACCACAGGTTCCTCGTTTTCAGCCTTGTTACAATTAGATTTTGTCAACGAGGAATGCAGCATATATAACTCTATCGCCCATAAGGAGCAGGGAATTAAGGTACTTTGTTACAAATGCATGCTTAGTTTGAGCTGTCCTTTGGGCTGTCTAAAATTATTTCGTTGGCATGTATAAGTGCAAAAGCACTAATCTGGAGGTTCAGAGCCAAGAAAGACTGTCTCTTGCCGATGTTTGTCCACTCTGTCCCAAGCATAGTAATAATGGGAAGAAAAGGAAATGAAAAATATTCAAGAATGGGAGTAGAGCCCGCGGAGACGCGAACAAAGGCTGCTGCGCAAGACTACTTGGATATCGATCACCGCTTTTTTTTTCATCATGGCACATACTGCACGAGGTTATGCATGTATAGAAAGGGGCTATATACAGATTATTTACTAAGCACTCAGCTAGTGGCTGCACAGCACTAGTTTCATAAAAGGCAACACCACTAAAAGGGCGGCAAAGATAGACACGGCCTCAAGAGCTGCAACCAGTCCGGTAGAAAGTCTGTTCTGTCATAAACGTCCTAAGTTGTAGTCTGTGATGCTACAACTGAGGCTTTCGGCATAGCAGAACACGCCTCGTATTAAACTCCACCGCACTCTTGCTCTGTACATTGCAGAGCGTCGCCTTCGCCAACTTCTATCCGCTCCGTCCCGCGGCACTGCCCGCTCATTGTCGTCTTCTGCGTAGCACGAATCCTTGCTTTCGCAATGATGGAGATGTAAACAATCTCTGCAGATTTTTCTTGTCAGCTGTAGCCTGGACATCGCCAGGCGTTTCGAATTATTGCTTAGCATAAAATAGTTTCCAACCGTTCGCTATGTTTTGCTGACTTTTGAAAGGATCTTCATGTCAATATTAACGAAATTTGTTTGGTGGCTTTCTTCATCTTCTGTGTATTTGTTCGATGAATTTCGTTAATCCGACGTTATCTGCAATACTGAGTCAACTTTATTTTATCCTCTTCTCTATCGAGTACGACAGCTTCTATGCCGGAGTTCCACATTCACATTCTCACAGCTAACCAGCTACTAGAATTCACACCTGCCTCAGACAGAAAGAGTCATTTCATTTTACCTAAACCATAGCTTATACATAGCACTTCGTGACTGCAAGGCATACGTGACCGCTTGTTACTTAACCTGGACAAATGGTGTTTGCTTCCGTTTATTTAAAAGAACCTCTTTGGTCGGTGAAGTGGCTGCCGATATGCACAACACCGCTAATGTGGTGTGTCTCGAAAATCCCACTTAGACTTGACGCTGTACAAAATGTGTTGTCTCGGTGGACCTCACCTGTCACGTGATGTGTAAGGTCGCATGCGACGTGCCGCCGCACGGGTATGTGTCATGCCTGCGCGCAGTCATGCCTGACTGAATTTGTCGACACTCATTCAATGCTAGGAGTCCCAGAAATAGCTCTAGCTATGCAACAAGTACCTTCTCAAATAAATTTTCTCTTTAAATCTGATGTTTTGGAAACATGTAGTTTCGTCCCTCTGAGGCTATGACAACTGGCAGCACATTGAGCCGCTGTCAATGGATAGATAACAGGCCAGAGAAAGTGAATGCCGGAAGTGATAGATATTGGAGTTGGGAGGTGAGCCAGAAAGAAATCGGGCATCGTAGTTCCGCGGTTTGCTTTTTCACTTTTATCGCAGGCGCGGAGGTGGTCGATTATAAATAGGGGTTGTGGGCGAGCGTCGAGGGAATGGTCCTGTCCACGTTGCAACCGCAATATTTTGTTCTCTGTTTTCAGAGGCATGATTTTGAGTTTTGTCGTGCTATTCAGGTACCACCATTTGACGTCGCTCAGCCAGTAAGAAATTATTTCAGCACCTTACAATGCTTTCTCAACATTCAGTCCATAATAGTAGGTCAGCATCCCGTGAGCTTTGTGATGTAGGCACAGTTTGAACGGGACGGTTTAAATTTTAAACTGAACCGAGTAATTTTATCCAGCGAGTTGTTTTCATAGCACTGCCATACAAATTAAAGTTTTTTGCTGCCACTACTCAAACCATCCCGGAGCCACCGAGGTAGCTGAGTAGTTGTGGTGCTCGGCAGGTGGCCCGAAAAACGAGGCTTCGATCCCGGATACGTTGGTCGCATTTCGATAGACGCTAAATTCTTGAGGCCTGTGTACTGTGTAATGTCAGTGCAAGTGAAAGAATCCCAGATACTCCAAAATATTCGGAGCTCTCCACTACGACGTCCCTCATAGCTTGAGTCACTTTGGGACGTTAAACCCCGTAAAACCAAGCGAGTGTATTCCCCCACCACAATAACGAGTGAAGTAAAGTTATGGTCGGATACATATTTCCTTTCGTGGTTGTGTTGTGTGAAACTTTTTTAAGACTGTCGATATTTTGTTCAATGAAGATGGCTAAGTCAGACTGGATGGTGGATGTTGATGCAAACGACTGGACAGCGCCAACGGTACGGAAGAGAACACAGACACCAGCGCATGTGTATGTGTTCTTCTCTGTCCCGTCAGTTAGCGCATTTCAGCCGTTACCAGCAACATGTATTTTTGTTTGCCTATATTCAAAATGGTTCGAAAATATTCAGTTCGCAAGCAAAAATTTGATACTCGTGCATCCTAAGGTTCTTGCTCAAGAAGAAGCAAAGTCTGTCGCTTTTTTGTAAGCCGCCTCTCTTAGTTTGTCCAACAGCCATTTTTATTAAAGCGAATTCAGTCCTTGCCTAGCCTCTCAGGCGCCGATACACCCTGTGAAGGCCGGCCGAGACCACGTGGATCGAGTACTGAGCAGACCAGAACAGCGTCAGAGGCATGTTTGGCAGTCCATGTTCTTGGTTCTGGCTGGCTCCCCTCGCGAGCAGATGGAGGAGGAGAAAAAAACTTCATTGTACTCTGGTGCTTCTTTCTAGAGACAGAAAGAATTTCGAGCCGTGAAGAAAATAGGTTGGGGGGAGCTGAAAGGACAACTTAAACCGCGAAGAAAAGTGCTGGGAACCTGGAAGAGCTTCAAGCCATGAAGAAAAGTCACCGAGAGCGCCGCTGTGCTCCTATTGTCGTAAACCGGACCCCGCTTCCAACACGTTTGCGAGCGCCCGTTGTTAGCTGGCGCCGATGTCTAGCACGGACAGATATCGGCGCCTCGCCGAGGTTCAGCGAGGCGCCTGCAGTGGGCATGCGTAGACCGGTTCTGTCGTATGTTAAGAGCGCCGACATTGGGCGCGTGCACCAAAAAGACGGCCCTTGGAGTACACTTGCAGAATGTCGAGCGTCCTCTATATTTTCCAACCGAAAACCATCTCTCCTCATGCTAACCCCTTCAGTCAGCAGAGCAGGAATATATAATTGGTTTTTTGGGGGAAAGGAAATGGCGCAGTATCTGTCTCATTTATCGTTGGACACCTGAACCGCGCCGTAAGGGAAGGGATAAGGGAGCAGGAAGCGAAAACGCGGTTTGCAAACGTGGGTTGCTGGTTGGAAGCAACCTTCCTGTAAGTCGGCAATTCTACAAGTTGTGAATTCACTTCTGAGAAAATGAATGCTGCACGTCGGGAGTACCCTGTCGATAAATCTTTGTGTTTGGGTGCCTTAGGCTGCAGTGAGGCAAGGCAGATAAGATCATGTGTCTTTGAAAAAGCGTTGTCCGCATTCTCAGTGCACGCGCTCACATTTCCCCGCTGAGAGGTATACGGGCACAGTGACATCACGACTAAAAGAATAAAAGAATAGTGACGCCATGAGTACTCAAAGCAATATGAAAATAAATGGCAACAAAGAATAAGATATCTGCCGTTCTGCAGTGGCAAGCGAGTCTCATAATAAACTGCACATCTCCAACCAAAAATCTTCAATTTTAACCGAGCGTTTCAAAGCCGACTCGGCTCCTTCATCAGGGGTGACTGAGGGCCGTAGCTATCGTCTCTAAGTATGGAGGGGAGGAAGGCGTCAAAGGAACGAAAGCTGTGATGCGAAAGGCATGGGGGAGGGGAGGATGGGAATGGGTTAAGGCTGTTAGTCACGTTGTCGCACTGTGGGGAGGCTGTCAATGGCGACTTTTTTTTGTTGAAGTCCCTGGGCATACAATGGGCGCAGGTTTCCTTTTGTACGGTCGATGTTGTTCGGGGTGGTTTGGATGTGCCAAGATTCCAGAAGGAGCCTTTTGTGGTAATTTGTTACGGTTACCAGGATGCTGGTTTCTTCGAAGTTGATTCTGTGGTCTGAGTCCTCGGAATATTCGGCTACAGGATTGCAATCTCTTGCGAAGTTGCGGACGTCGTTTTTATGTTGCCAAATTCTTTGATGTTTTTGGTTTCGCCGATGTAGCTTGTGTCGCAGTCGGCGCAAGGAATATTGTAGACAATGCCTTGGGCTCCTTCTCTCCGCGGCCGGTCTTTATGAACAGGTAGGCAAAGCGCAACAGTGTTTGTGGGCTTGTGCGCAACCTGGAGACACCCTTTTTTCGGGAATCGGGCGATGGTTTCTCTGACACCTCCGACATCAGGTAGAGTGACATATTTTGGTGGTGGCGCTGGTCTTTGTGCGTTGATTTCTTGGCGCATGTTGTCGTGTTTTTGACGTCGAATGGTTTTTTGAACAAAGTTTTTTGGGTAGCCATTCATGATGACTTCTTTGAATATCGTGCGTTGTTCTTTTTTCTGTCAAGTTCTGTGCTTGTTGTGCAGATGAGACTGATATGTGCAGTTTATTGTGTCTTCAAACCCAGCCAGACAGGCAAATGTGTCAGAATGTTTAGTTTTTTTTAACCGAGTCTCCTGATTTTTGTGCTCTCCTTAGCGGTGTTCTTTTGTCTTTGATATAGTGGCGTTGGAGACTCGATGCACCGTGCTCGACACCTTTCGTCGCCAAGTGATCTCTTGTGAAATGGACAGTTTGCTCCATTCGACTCATTTCTTCCCACACAAAGCGAAAACACGTGCTTTTTGAAGCTGTCACCAATTACGTGGCCGCCGAAGGGTCTCGCCCATTCGCAATGGTCGGCTTTATTTTGTACTGTACACAGGCCATAACAACACAGTGCACTCACGTTGCATGACTAGGAACGAAGTAAAGACTCTAAAGAAAAGCCTTTCAGCGTGCCGTCTTTTTCAGTGAGTGAGCAGATGAGAACCACGGCCACTCGATGATGCGGTTCCATCGAGCGGCCGCATTGATACCAATCGCTGCCTCCACACGCTAGTAGAACAACAGGGGGCTAACGGGGTCGCATTTTTTATTGTGGCACTGAGGCTTCGATTTTGGATTTCGAAGTGGTCTGTTTGTATGTCTGAAATTTACTTGACCTGAAATAAAATAATCGGAAATGTTTTACGGCCGCGAGTGAGTTTCAAACCCGGCGCGGCGAGAACACATCAGTTTTGCTGGTTACTGCATTAGAGAACCGCAACATCGCCGCAGCCAAAAATTCTGCGTCCTAAAATACCAGTCTCTTGAGCTGTGTTTTGGATATCATCGTCTTCATCAACTGCATCCGGGCGCAAGGGAACCGAACACCGAAACAGCACTGAAAACCGAAGTGCTAGCACTCCTAATTGCATTTGGCGAAACCACGCTAAATCATCCGACATTTGTTTTTGTGCCACTCTTTACCTGTGCCATGCGTTGTGCTTTTAACAATGCTGGTGGAATTCGTTAGGTTGGTGGAAGGCATTAAAGAATGTAACTGATCTTCAGCAGAAACTCTGATGTCCTTTCTGGCAGACTTTTGTCAGCGTCTGGAGAGACCCTTTGCCAGGACTGGTACATTAGCACTTGTGTTTTTTTTATGACAGCCTGGAGACAAAAGTGCATCCATGACCGTTCCGGGCCATTTTCACAGAGGCGCCGACTACGTCGTGCTTCACACCGTAGGGGGCAGAAACACAGCGCATTCAATAAGCAACCACGGACTGCGCTCCACAATTCGAGGAAAAATAAAAGGAGGAAAAAAAGAAAGGCAGGCAAAGGCACAGCAGGAGACCCCTCCCCATTGTTCTTTTCTTCCTCCCCCTTACCATCTGCAACCGGGTGCCCGTGTACCTCTTGAAGAATAATTTCGCTCTACCTTAGCACCTGCTCACATCCTTGACCCTTAGCGTAATCCGCCTCTCCCCCAATCTTCACCGTTTGATGCTGCGAGCCATGCATCTTGTTCTCGTAGCCTTTGCGGGAGGAACACTGCCAAAAATTTTGCCCGAAGGGTAGAGGAAAATTCAAGGAAGTTTTGGTTAAGACGATTCCCAATTCTTGCTTATTTATTTTAAAAACAAGCGACAACAGCAATGGCATATCGCTTTAAGCATGCGGCTCGAGGACGGTGTGTGATTCGTTCCCCAGTGCCGCCGTTTACCCACTGGTTTCCAATGGGCACAAGTGCTCTCGAAGCCTGGCGCTTGATTTCTTTGAGCTGAAGCGCTCGGAAAATGGTCTTTCACCTAACCTTGTGTTGAAGAAAACACTTCATCCCATTGCGCTTGGTGCGAGGTTGCCATTGCACTATTAAAACTCATCATCAGCAAAAGAAAACATTTCTAAGAAATGGACACCCAAGATTCTTCACTCGATGTATCATCCAAAACCGAAAAGGATGCAACGAAAACAACCGTATATGCTTAAATGCTAAGGACCCGCCGGTGGCGAAATCGCGTATGCAGCTCGTACGTAGAAGGTATCAGCGAAACCTTGGCCGGTATTCTCTGAAAAGAAGGGATGCAAACAGCACACAAGCCGGCCACTATTATCGGACGCCTCTTCTGCCCCTTCAAAGACAGTCATCCTAAAGAAAATGCTTAAGGCGTGGTCATGATGCCATATATACCTTTCTTCGAGCGCTTGGTGTCGTAGGTTGTGGAAACCAATTATGGCGCATTTAAAAGTCGCCGGATAGTGTTAATCGTTCCCTGGAAACGGCTCCCTCTTCTTACTCCCGCGGTTTGTGTGCTTATAAAGCCCCTGCAACTCCCCGGAGCCACACCTTGATGAAGTAGTAGTTTACCAATCGCTTTAGAGGCAACAACAACAACTGACGAAACCACAAAAAGGAAACAAAATGTTGCCGGGCCGGCGATTGCTATCTAAGCTTTAAAGCACCGGAACTGCAACCGGCGGAAATAAATGCCAATAGAGAGGATAGCGAGAAGTACATAGGAGAGTGACAGAAAAAAAAATCAAAAACGGGGGTACGTTTGCACGCCACATGAAAAAAAAAACATATGTTCGCGCCACTCGTGCGACAGTGCTTGTAACTACTGTTGCACACATTCGCAACACGGTAAATTCACTGCATATTCAGGGCCGCGCGCACGTAGCGTCCTGTCGCTAATCACTCGCGCGAGCGGCACATTGCACAAGCGGGCTGGGTGAAGCGCCCAGCCGCCGCGCTGGAGAAATCATAATCATAATCAAGAATATTTAACTAGGGTTTGATTTTTGATTGCTGCTCTGGGTAACGGCGTAGTTACTAGCTTGCCGTACTGATGGTCCACTCTTCAGAATAGTTCCCAGCATGCCATTCTATGAAGTCTTCGTTAGCGGTTCATAGTTTACGTACACTGTTGACAATCATTCCGAAACTAGCATCGATTACAGCAATAGTAAACCCCTTATCGATGGCGAACGATTGAATCATGAGAGGCACTTAACCAACCTAGAAAAAATGTTGTGAACTACCACACACTAATTTTTACATTGGACAAATCACGTACTGCCATAAAACGCAGCATCAGGTTTGCTGCCTCTTATAGTGCAGCACTCAGTCACTTAACGCGTCCGTGCTGCACTTTCGCCACATCGACAAAACTTTCGAAGAGCTGTCTGCTATTGAGGCTAATAACTGGAGTGTTAAAATGTAGTCATTAATACACGATTTTAAAATTTTCAATGCACAGTGCAAGAACCATATACAAGTACCGGTGAGTGAACTCTAAGTGTGAGCGTCCGGGAATTACGCATTTCACTGCTTGAACGAAAGTACCTGGAAGTTTCATTGCTTTGCACTGTTAATGTGCACGCAATTCCACTATCACCTATGCCCGTGTCGTGGGGTCACTTTATGCGCTTAGATAAATGTACCTGTCAAGCAAAAGAGTCTCCTTATAATTTCCTCTATATACCTCATATTAGGCACGCGCTTTCTTGTAGGACTTTATGTAGCAGCCCATGGTCGTAGCCTCACACTGATGGGGGAACTTTTGATAAAAGTGCGCATTCGTACGGCACGGCTCAACCTCCCAGAGGAACCTACCAAAACAGGGGCACTGCAGCAGGGGCACTGTAGCAGGGACGTGCGCCTTTCCAACACACCGAGAGAGGGCGCCACGCGTTTCTTGCCGGTGCGGGTGATTCATAATCAAAAGAAAAACAGCGCAGGAAATATTTTGCTTCACTCAAATGTAAAATACTTTGTATTTCTTTAAATGTAGGACATTACGCTACCTGAACCTCCGAGAGCTGGTCGATATATCTTAAATTAGGGCTTTGGGGAGCGATGAAGTGAAGTGGGGTATTTTTCGGGACCTCGCCATAGGCTGCATGCTATCGTAGCTCATTGCGCATGGTAAACGCAATATGTAAGCTACTTTTATGAAACTCTACTAAAAGAAACTTTAAGAAGCATTTAACATATAGGCGAGAGAGCTAATCTCTAACTTTTATGCGCGACTAGGTATTAATTTTTATTTTTCATCGCCATTGAGTTACGCACCGCCGGCTGTCGCGAGATGGCGCGACCGGTTTTTCGAGGCGCGTGGGCCAGAATCCTGGGGATGAGCAAACGCCACTGGAAAATGAGGCGGTGAGTGGAGCACTTGAAGTCGAAAGCAGCAAATAGGGGACCGTCCTATATTGGTTCTTAGAGACAGCGGAACCAACACAGCTTTGGTTCGGAGATGCCTGGTGAAGGACGAGGATCTTACAGCGGAAGCGTCAGTCGCCACTCTTGTAGAAAGCGCAGTCAGGTGCCTTCCTGAAGCCAGGATTCCAGTGTCCACGCCATATTATACTGGACAGGTAGCGGCAAAATGCGTAGAACAACCAATCGACGATCCCATCTTGGGAAACATTATGGGTGCAAGAAGTGTCGAGGACGCCTATCCCTAGTGGAGGATGCTCGACGTTGAGGCCCACGGCAGATCAGGCGGGTGATTGGACAGTCAGTTTCTTGTCGGCAGTGGAGACAAGAGCTCAAGTGAGAGCCCGAGCAACGCAGCGTCCGCTCTCTACTCCCGTTACGATGTGTCTGAGCGTAACACCGGGCGAATATGCAATTAGGCAAAGAGGAGACTCGAGCTTGAAAGCCTGCTTCGAAAGAGTTGGGGAAAAGGTGAAAAGAAACGGGAGTCGTACGTCATTCGAATACCAATTGGTAAACGGTCTTCTGCACAGGGAGTGCATATTTAGCTCGGGAAGGCAGGTCCAACAACTTATGTTATCGAAAGATATGCGAGAGACAGTGTTACGCTTAGGACATGACGCTATTATGGCCGGATACCAGTGTGTTCAGAAAACGGTGTCAAGAATCACCAAGGAGTTCTGGCCAGGCGTCCAGGGTGGCGTTAAACGCTTTGTTCGCTCGTGTGACGTGTGCCAGCGCACAGTTCCAAAGGAAAGGGTTGGTCCTGTACCTATGGGCAAGATGCCAGCGATCGACTTATCGTTTCAAAGAGTGGCTATTTACATTGTGGGGCTAAAGACTCCAGTATCCGCCGGAGGCCATATATATGTGCTTACCCTGGTTGACGTGGCCACTCGTTATCCTGACGCTATTCCATTGAAGAGTATTGACCGTATCCAAGGGGACGAGGGTCTTGTGGAGATGTTCTCGCGTTAGGTGTTCCCGAGAGAAATTTTGAGTTACCGGGGCTCAGACGTTTATAAATCACGTTTTTTCAGTAAGGCAGTGACTTACAACGCCATTACCATACCATGTGTAATGGTCTTGTAGAGCGGTTCAACAACACCCTCAAAAATATTATCAGGAAAACGTGCCAGAAGAGACCTACTGGTTGGGAAAGATATCTCTCAGCTCTTTTGTTCTTTCACCGCGAAGTACCGCAAATGAGTCTTGTTTCCTCGCCCTTCGTGATTTATGGAAGAACAGTTAGTGGTCCACTTACAGTACTCAAGGAACTGGGGGCTAATAAAGATATTACGTCAGATCTCAAGACAACATACACATACGTCCTTGAGTTGCCGGAGAAGTTGGAGGAAACATGCAGGCTTGCACATCAAGGCCCGGCAAGCTATAAGGGCTATTATGACAGGGAAGCCACTCGCATAAATCTGAATCCGTGCGACAGGGCTCTCATCCTGCTACCCACGGATCATAAGTTACTGGCGCAATGGAAGAGCCCTTACCTTTTGACGCAGAAGAAAAATGACGTGGATTATGAATTATTAATAAATAACACAAAGAAGGTTTTCCATGCAAATATGTTGAAAAAATACGAAGAAAAAGTTCCCGTACGGTACACCCTCAAGGTAGCATGCTCGGTAGTGGCAGAGGAGACAGATAATGTTGCCGAGGTGCCCACATGCAGTGGGAAGAAAAGTGTAGGATGGGACAAGGTGCTAATAAACCCCACTTTGAATGAAGACAAAGGATCACTGATAAAGGCCCTACTCCAAAGCAAGGGGGATGTGTTTTCGGATGTGCCGAGCAAAACGGATGTCATGTTGCAAATTAGATCTCTCTAGAGGTAGACCATTGAGTATGAAACAATACCCGCTACCTTTAGTAGTTCAAGAATACATTGAAAATGAGATTCGAGATATGTTGAAGCTTGGTGTGATCGAGACGTCGTGGTCAGCATACAATGCGCCTCTCGTGGTTGTCAAAAAGCGCGGTAGTACTAGCCGATTATGTGTAGATTCTCATCGGCTAAATGACATCATTGCACCCGATGCGGAATCAATACCAAGAGCGGACGTGGTGTTCGCTAAGGTGGCGCACAATTTTTTTTTATTTGATTTATCTAAAGGGTATTGGCAAATGCCAATGGAAGATTCGTCGAAATAGAAGACTGTCTTTTCTTGCTCGGCGGGTTTATTTCTGTTTAAACTCGTTCCTTTTGGTTTGAAGGCAGCATCCGGAATATTCACGAAGCTGATGAGGAAGGTTTTGAATGGGGTCCAAAATGTAGAGCACGATATTGATGACATCCTTTTGGCAACAAATACGTGGGAAGGGCATGTAATTACGCTGGAAAAACTATTTGAAAGAATTCAGCAAGCCAGGTTTACCATAAAACTGACAAAATATGAGGTGGGCTTTGAAGCCATTTCTTTTTTCGGACACAAGCTGGGGATGGGCCGCAATGCGGCAAGAGACGACATCTTGGTCAAAATACAGCAAGCCCAGACACTGACGAGCAAGAAAGAAGTACATTCGTTCTCGGGTTTAATGGGATACTACCGGGACTTTATTCCCGATTAGCTTGTCGAACTCAGGAAGAAGGGTGCAAGCTATAAGCCGAATTGGACTGCTGAACACGAGAACGCATTTGTGATGTTAAAATGGCATATGGCAAAATCGCCCGTTCTGCTTGCTTGGCATTTGAATAAAGAATTTGTTCTTCGCACTGATGCATTAGACGGAGCATTAGGAGCCGTACTTTTGCGAAAAGAGAATCACATGCTACATCCGGTATTTTTTTCCACTAAGAGATTATCGGCTAGTGAACGCAAGTACTCCACTGCTGAAAAGGAAAGCTTGGCGGTGGTGTGGGCGGTAAAGAAATTTTGCTTTTATCTTGATGGGAGACGTATCAGAATTCAAGCGGACCATCAGCCGCTTGAACACTTAACCAAGGCCACAATGATCAATATTAAAGTCATGGGTTTGGCCTTGCGATAATATTCATTTCATGTGGAATATATTAAAGGCAGAGATAACGTAGGAGTGGACTTCATGAGTAGAACCAACTAATCGGCTCTGGCTATCTTTGGGGTGTATCTTTGTGTTGTTATTCTTGTTGTTGCTGCTGCTGTTCTGTGCTTATTCAAGGGGGTGTGTTGTGGACAACCTTCTATATCATAGACCTTGTATATCAAAGAGACTCTACCGAATGGAAATACTGTAAGACAAAATTGAGACCGCTGCATGCTACTTCACATATCATCGGGCCGTCTTCGTCTCTTTCAAGCAAACTGAATAAAAGATGTGTAGACCCAGAGTTTCTAATTGCTAAACATACAGTGTCCACAACAAGCTCAGCCAGGAAAACGTACCTCTCGCTACGTACATCCTGGCATAGCCGAGCTAAGCCACTGCCAGGATATACGTAGCGAGTGGTACGTTTCCCTGGCTGAGTTTGTTGTGGTCACTGTATGTTTAGCAGTGAGAAACTGTATGTCTACACATCTTTTATTCATTTTACTCGACAAAGACGAAGACTGCCCGATGATCTGTGAAGTAGCATGCAGCGATCTTAATTTTTTCAATCCAGTATTTCGATTTGGTAGAGCCTCTTTAGTATTCAAGCTCTATAGTAGTTCCCCATTGTGTAGTCTGGACGTAAAGGTTCGAAGCTAAATTGAAGTGAAATTTTTTTTTCATACACTAAGAGAGTCCTGTTTCCTGTTGAAATCACCCACAGTCACACACAACTGTGAAACCGTGCCGTAGGCTGGTATACACGTGGCAACCACATCAGTCGTCTGTTTGACAGATGTTCCCGGTGCCACATGGACTCCTTGGACGATGATGCCGCTTTCCAGAAGCCGAACACAGAAGGCTTCACCATTATTCACTGCAATCGAAGGGAGATATCTGACAGTGGTGATACCTTATTTCCTGTACACACAGACTGCAGCGTTCTTATTGGGTTCAAACCAACTGTCAGGTGACCGCCTCAGGTCCGCAAGAGTTAATCTTCTCTTGTCTGTACCGCCGTTTACCAGCGGCTGGACTCTCCTTCTCTGCATGCATGTCAAAGATTGTGATACAGACGCCCATCACATCTCCGCCTTTTATACGCAATCCTGCGCATGCGACGCGGGGTTCGGGGGATAGAGCGGCGTGCGGCGAGGCGGCGACGAAGAACGGGCGCAGCTGGGGGGTCTCTCTGGTTACCATGGTATCGGTGCAAGCGCACAACTGCTCATCCGCGTGACATCACGCTCAGCTTTGACGGTGGAGAGGGCGCGCTGCCGCGGCGACAGCGAAGCGCACGCCGCACTTTGCTCCTCTTCGGTTGCCATGGTAACGGCGAATGCGCACTACTGGCTTCTCCCGTGTACCGCGAAATGCTCGACTGGTAGCCGAGTGTAGCTTTCGCTACAAAATCATGGTGTGGTTAAAAGTATTACAGTGAAATCGCGTTCAGTCGCATCATCTTTTCACGATTTACAGAACCTTGTCTCACAATTCGACCCAGACATAATTTTACTTCAGGAAGCTTCGCTTACTCCAATTAGGTCATCCTTTCTAAAACATTTTGGTTATTCCCAGCCGATCGCTTTTGATGCCAGGGTGGTTGCTTGTTAACATTAATTTCGTTTAAATTATTTCATCTAGTGCATATGTCTCGCCAAATTCAAATACCTGACTGCGAGCTGTTGGCTTGATATTGTTGTTCCACAGTGTGCTCCCCTTACTCTTGCTAATGTCTAATTTCCTTCAGGTGTCTACAGTACAGAATATTTAAACTATCTTTTGCGCCCTGGCAACAGAGTGGTGATAGCTGGCGATTTCACTTCTCATTACGTTATTTGGGGTTTCCGTACAGGTGCATGTGGGCAGCTTTTTTGGTCCTGGATGTCGGAAAGGAACGTGCGCTGCTGCAACAGTTCATGTGTAACTTACATGCGTGCCGATTCTCGCTGTCATTGACTTAATGCTGGCAGCGATCGGGGCTCCATTCTTCTCGTGGTCTACAGTGGGCTGTGATACTTCCAGTGATCACATTCTGATTACTTTGATCATGGTCTCTTGTCCCCTTAGGGCGACTGCTTCTTCAAAGGAATTTGTCAACCACGCAGTTTTCAAAAAACTTGTTCAACCACGCAGTTTTCAAAAAAACTTGTTGATTCCTCTTTCTCCTCATTGCATCCGCTAATAACTTTGATCGCGCTCAACAAGCTCTCTGTTGCGTGTTAGGTGGCTCTGAGCGTTACCTGTTAACGGTGAAATTTACGCTCAAAAACAAACAGCCCTCTCTGTTGTGAAATGATGAGCGTGAGAGAGCATATCGACTTAAAAATGCTGCCTGGAAGAGCGCCTCTCATAACCACTGTCCGCGGAATTGGATAAATTACCGTTTTCACGGCTTTTTTACTGTCCTTTTACTGGCCCTTTACTGTCTGAATGGATCACCACAAGAAACAGTAACGTCATATAAATACTCGGGTGTCCATATAACGAAACATTTAACTTGGAATCTTTACACTAATCACGCCGTGAACAGCGCATATCGTACTTTAGGATATATAAGGAGAAACTGTTCACTCTCCTCACCTCTGAGACTGGTATTGCACAAAACATTTGTTCGATCGAAATTGGAGTGCGCAGCTTCGATTTGGGACCTTACTCACGACAGTTTAATCCATAAAATATGAATGGTTGAATATATTGCAGCACGTTTCATTCTTACTAACTATAATCGTACGGCAAGCATAACTTTAATGAAATCTAATCTAGATCTACCTAATAAAGAGGATCGCCAAAGAACCTTCCCCCTGTGCCGCTTTTTTAAAATTTTTTATCATCTCACACCAGCACAAGAATTCATCTCGCCGCCAGCTTACGCATCATCTCGCCGTGACCATCATCACAAAGTAACTGTTCAGGCAGGCCACAGTACCTCATTCTCAATGTCGTTTGTTCCTCTATATTAACGAAATTTAACTAGCTTGAATTGTATTACTGTTTACTTGACCACCTGTGATTACGTTGATAGTGTATTTTTGTCCTTGTATGTTGCCATTGTATTAACCCACTCCCCTCTTAAATGCTTCGACCCTGAGGGTATATGCAAATTTATTTATTTATTTAATTATTTAAAAAATAATTAATTAAAGGCTCATTGCTAAGGCGAAGGAGGAGTACAATGAGAATTGAAATAGTTATCTATCCAGCCAAAATAATTACAAAGCTTTCTACCGGTTCAAGGAACGTCACCATAATTCGCCGTCCTCTCATGTTACAGAGTCAGCAGTGTGTTACCGCCCCTCGAAGCACAAAATTAATTTGACCAGATAGCTCAAACTCTTTCTCTGCGGTTTCAAGCACCGTTGGTGGTTTCCTTCGTCCTACCCACACCGCGCGCAGACTGAATTGCGGTTCAGCCGCCTGAATTGTTTTCCATAGCTACTGGCTTTAAACCTGCAGCTCCTGAATGCGACGGTGTCTGTCACCGATCTCTCCAGAGAACACTCAAACCGAAAGAATGGACTAGGCGACGGGTGTACCCACACAAACGCACATTTAATACACCCTACATGACACACACACTAGAACACAAAACTAACAAAACGAACACAACACACAAAGACTATAAATACACACGACCCGGGAACACTGCTACCAGCGTCTACTACTAAAGTTCTACTATTAGCGGTTGGCGTTCGTGCTCACGGTTGGTTCGGTGCGGCTGCGGCGTCGAGGCGGCGTTCGGCGTGCTTGGGCTGGCATTGCTGGCGGCGTCGTACAAGCTCCCGGTCTAAGCGCCCGTGGAGGTGATGCCGGTGTTGTTGGCGTAGGTGGCGGCGTCGCTGGCTGCGTCGTACAAGCTCCAGGTCCAAGCGCCCGTGGAGGTGATGCCGGTGTTGTTGGCTTTGGAGGCACCACCCGGATGGGTGGCAACAGCGCTGGAGACACCCCTGGCCGTAACAGGTGGTAACGTCCTCTGTTGACTCCCCGGAACGGGCGCAGGCACGGCAGGAAGTCCACGATGCGATGTCGTAGAACGCGAGCTCACCGGAGCAGTAGCCGGCGTCGCTCTCTTCCAGCCGATGTGTCCCTGACCCGCCGGATCCTCCGCTTCTCTGCTGTTCCCCGCAGTGCCTCGCTCTCACACGCCCTTTTATAGCCTCGGTGTTAGTCCACGTAAGCCTTGTCGTCGTCTTCTCCACCAATCTCTCTCCACCTCACCTAATGCTTCTCCACCAATCATCTCTCTCCACCTCAACGAAAGCTTCTTCCTCTTCTTTATTCTTCGGTTAATTCGCGTCGTCTTCTTCACACCTTTTTTCTTTAAAATTTAATTTAGGCTCCTTAATATATGTGACAGGGTCACTATCGGTGCGTTGAAGTGTCGTGTGCAAGACCTTACCCCTGATGTTTTGCATATTGTCAACGTGCCCCTTGCGACAGCTTGGCTTTCTCCCGAGTCGAAAAGTTCGAAAATAATCTTACTTCTCAAAGATGCTAGGAAGGATTTTGTAATCGATAACATTCGGCCAATTCTCCTCTTGTCTACTTTAGTAAAACTTATTGAAGGCATTGGTCACAGCCGTCTTACAGATCATGTTATGGCATTAAAAGCATTCAGTGCTTCTCAGATAGGATTTCGGCGAGGATGCTCGAACTGGACTGCTCATTTAGATTTGGAAAGCATAATCAGGGTTGCAATGGATAAGAAAGAGGTCGCGGCTTTAGTCACTTTGGATATCGCCAAAGCATATAACAGCATGGAGGATTCAATACTCTTCAACATGTTTGACAGAATTCGAGCGCCGCTTTGCATTACTGCATGGGTAAAGGAATTCCTGGAACAGACGTTTTTTCTGTTCCGACGGTTCTTTTACTTATGAAACCTTTTCTCATACTAGAGGTGTGTCTCAGGTATCGGTCCCGTCACCTGTACTTTTTAGCATATTCATGCGGGACATGCCTATTCAGGGTGACATGAAAGTGGATGTGTATGCGGATGACGTATGTGTATGCGGATGCATCTGCTAGACATATTCATTCACTGTACGAGCTATTGCAGGCCCACCTCAATGCCCTGGAAGTATGGCTGGGCAAGTTTCATTTAATTCTCAAAGTGAACAAACCTTCCGTTCTCGTTTTCCAACAGCATCCCCTCTTTATATTTGTCTACACTATCGTGGCGCCCAAATACCAAAAGTTGGTCCTTAAAATAACCTAGGTGTTATATACGACCCTCATCTAGACTGGCGACCTCATATTAGAAGTATAGTCCTGAAAGGTTAGCGGGCTCTCAGTCGCCTGAAGTGAATCAGCAATACGAAACTTGGCATGCACAGAGACACTCTATTAGTTTTCTATAAGACTTACGTCGTACCAATTTTAGAGTTCGGTGGCGTTTTGTTCTCCGATTGTCTTAGATACAAAATTCAACCACTGATGCTTTCTTTTAGAGAGGTGCGCTCTAAAGCTTTGCTTGAGTTTGCCAAAATCAGTGGCACTTGTCTTTCTGGAAGCCCGTGTACGGGACTTGAACTACCGCTTCCATCCTCTCACGGTGCGCACCTTCTTACAGGAACTTGAGTCTATGCCTGGAGTTCCTCTGCCAATTTTTTTTTGACAAACCCTGCTTTGTTCCTAGGTAAACATTGGCCGCAATACCAGCTGTCCCAAACTGTGTTTACAGAGTACCTGCCGTCTAGAATTGCTGTCTCGCTTAGGTCCGTTCAATGCGTTAGCCATGTGCAGGCTGCTCCAGCTGTTTGCTTCGATTATACGCTGCCGCAATATGCAAATAACTTGACTGCCAAGTTGCTAAATGATGTCCTGGAAGAATATCTGTTCCAGTATCCAAGCCACACAGTTATTTTCACAGATGCCTCTCAACATGGCGAAAAAGCAGCAGTAGATGTTTATTCCCACGCACTGGATTGAACTTATTGTAATCGGGTCCCAGATGGTACGTCAGTTTTCGATGCTGAATTTCTCGCTGTTGGTTTGGCCATTCAAAAAGTTCCCTCTATATTTCTCAAGTTATCATTCTTTTAGTCTTGGTAGCGCTTGAAAGCTTGAGGACTAGTCTCGTGTAGAGATCCTTAATGTACTTTGTGCCCCTTCATGTGCAAGAAGTACGTTTACAGTGGGTTCTAGCGCACTGTGGCATTACTTCAAATTCGATGGCCGATTTCTTAGCGAAATCAGTCATCAATGAACCATCGCCCGCGTCGTTCCAAAACATACTCTACTGACTACGTCCTGTTATGAACATTGCCAGATACACAAGAGCCTTGAGCCCATCCTTGCTACAGTGGACTATGAACCCTTAAAATTTCCATGGAACGTGCATTCATGGGCTTCAAGGCAATGTGAGGTTTCCATGACACTGTTGCGCTGCAAGATTCCTTGTCTCAATCTTTATTTATGTCGTTCTGGGCTCACGCTGTCGAATCTTTGTGCGTCATGCGGGGACATTGAATCCTTATACCGTTTCATCCTCGCCTGCTGGCGATTTGCATGGCAGAGAATTCGGTATTTGCAAATTCCCCTTGCTCAGTTAGGTCTGCCGTTTACTCTCCCTGTCCTCCTCTTCTTCGGTGCAATAGTCAAAGCGCATTCCAATAAGCTCGTGTGTGATCTTCTTCACAGGTATGTTATCAAGACCGGGAGATGCTTGTGTTCAATCTTTTCCCTTTACTTTTACCTGGAACGTTATTGATTTATGATTAGTACTTTTTAATTAATTTATTTTAACCATAACGTCTTTGTGTCCCCAATTTGCATTCAAATCTTCTCAAAATCTCTCAAAATTCATTATTCGTTTTCTAGATTCCTCAATTTTTATTTATGTGCCACGTCAGATAAGCCTGGAGGACTTTTTCTCCTGTTTGGATCTGCACCAAACCCTGGCCGATCCCCAGTGGTGGGTATGTGCCATCGCTTCTGAAGCATCAACGATTACGACGGTCCCCAGCCGTCTATCCTCTCAGATTACCTCTGCTGCATACGCTGTCACGTAACATTTGGTGGAGGCTGCCAAATTCGATCCCGGACCCTAACCGGGATCTCCGCAGTGGCCGCCACCTCGCTACCATGTCTACCGAATCCGCTCCATCTCCGCCAGCAATGCCAGCCATAGCCGTGGCCCACCACTGCGAATCAGCCACATTCTGTGGGATAGACGATGTTGACGGGGACGACTGGCTCGCCCTTAACGAACGATTCAGCACCCATAACAGGGGGGATGCGACGCTGACGCTCGCAAATGTGATATTTTATCTGACCGGCACCGCGCGAGTGTGGTTCGAAACAGACGAAGATCACTTATGGTGTGTGAACAGCGCAACAAAGGTTGGACAAAGGCAATACGAGCGCTGACTGGCAACTGAGTTTGTTGAAGAACCAAAAGTGCTAATATATCGTGAACATGAACAATAAAATATAAAAACATAAAAAAACGGTAAACAACCTAAGCCACGTGGAAGTCAAGATATTGAATTTCCTTGTCACTTCATGTCTTGGAAAGATTGCTGATGCACTTTTCTCCAAGATTATGGATGTGATATGCTTCCATGACTTCGCGTGTCACCTTGTTCTTATGATAAAACAGCACTGCTGTTTTCTTGTAAAGCGGTTCGCATTTGCATTTTTTGGAGCGAAACTTTGTCCCAGGAACCGAGCCATCTTTTTCTGGTTTTCTTTCGTGTTCTTTTTTTTTTTTGGGGGGGGGGGGGGGGCTTGCACTTGCACCTAGCGCAGTGGGCGGCAACATGGCAAAGAAGGTCATTTTTCTTGCGCATTCATGCACTAAAGAGGAATCTCAACTCATATTTTTACCGCGGGAACTCTATCTGCACGTTCCGAGCATTCTTAGAAACTTCGAATTATTGTCCTGTGCGGTCGATTTACCTAATTAAATCGGTTTAAACGTCCCGACTCCCGTCTTTTTTTGAACTCAAAGCGGTAGGTAGGAGGAGTCAACCAACGCGTCAGCCAGACCCGTGGCGGCCTGCCGCTCTGCCATCGGCGGAGTGATACGTAAAACAAAGAGTTCTCGAGTATTTTTATTTCCGTGGGCCTAATCTGCGGCTATATGTCTGTGACTGAAACTATTTATACACAGAAACCTACAGAACAAAATAGAAGCGAAAGCGAAGCCGCCATTGGACTAGCTGAAAGGAACTCGACGCGTTGGTTGACTCCGCCTACCTATCGCGTTCAGTTAAAAAAAAGGGGGGGGGGGGGAGCTAGGACTTTTATTCCGATTTCATTGGGGCAATCGGCCGCACAGAATAATAACTCGAAATTTCTAAGAATCCCCGGAACGTGTAGATAGAGTTGCCGCGGTAAGGAGAAGAGTTCAGATTTCCTCTTTAGTGCACCTTTAAACTATTATTCAGGCATCTGCCTGTTTTCCCAGCATAGGCGGCACCGCACTTGAAGGGTATCTGGTATACCACGTTTTCTTTGCAGTCAACGGAGGGCGACACATGTCCGACCCGGCAACCGACCCTCCTTGTTGGTTGCGCCTGCGAAACTTGTTTGCACATGGCACTCAGGTAGCTAGGGGCATAAAATACATCGACTTCGTACCTGCCTGCAACCTTCTTGAGGCCGTGCGACATACCATGCTTGTAAGGGACTAGAGCCAGTATTATTTTCTCTTTTCGCTCATTGGAGTTACCGCTGTTAGAGATGGGGCTCCTATCTCACAACAGGCCACCAGTGTTGGGGGATTGCGCTTCGATCCCTCCGCTGCCACCAGTTGTTAGATGCGGGCCCCTGGTTCGCCTGGGCCGTCTCTCGCCAAGGTCGACGTCCACGGGTTCCGGATCGGGAGACTGCTGTTACGGGGTGACGAAGATGCGAGCTGGGCTTCGAGGTGGAGAAGAGATTGAAAGGGTTTATTTGAATTTTTACATAGTTTGAAAGAGTGAATCGGGAGCTGGCTGATCACATGCCAGATCGCTGCTTATATAGGGCCCCCTGTCCCCAGGTTCCTAGTTGGGGAACATAGTTCATTAAAAATGCGTCAAATCACTGTGATGTCGATCACGCGTCTAGTCTTTAGTATCCTCCTTCCAGGACGTTCCCAACAACACACTTTCGCCACTTCTGGCAGGTTATGGTGCGTGCTATCCCTGCAGCAGTGAAGAAAAACCCGAATGGGACCCCAAGCAGCGTCGAAGGTCAGTCACCTGCATTTCACAGCGCTCCGTGGGAGCGAAAGGCCGCCGCGGCACTTGCACAGATGGTTCCACGTAAGGGAAAGCACTTAGGGTAAAACGAAGTCGTTTTCGAAGCACGAGTATTCCGGCGTCGTTGGCTTAGTGAAACACGGCCGCGTTTGCCACGGCTCATTTGCAGCCCCGCGTCGCTTGCCACCTCCCCCGCCTTCCCTTCCGGGAGAACGAAGCCGTTATGTCCCGGATGGGTCCGGCGTCGGGAGCTGAGAACCATGCTCCCGAAAACGTTCCCAGGCAGCGGATGGCCATTTCACCCCGTAAACAACGGGGGAGGAGGTCCCTTGTTGACGCCGTCACCTGCATTCGTGGCGCCGCAACCACGTCGACGGTCCTTTGAATCCTCTGTCCATTGATGACTCTCAGTCGCTTGAACACTGTTGGCATGTCGGCGTTCTTCGTACGGAAAACCACTCTTAACAGTTCTAAGCAGCTTTTCTGAAGCCCTAGGGATGATGCGGTCAGGGTAAACATTACCGCGTAACCTGGACACTTGTGCAGTAATGCTGTCAGCAATTTTTTTATGATGCAACTTTCTCAGAGCAGATTTCAGGTACGATAGTGCTATGCCTTTTTTGATTAGCTTCGAGTGCCGCCAGGATGGCGCCTTTTCGCCCAGGGAAAATTGTAAGACTGGCATTTGGCTTTGGAATCTTCAGAGGCTGGCTCTTAACGAAGAAGACGACGAGAAGCGCCGAACGCTCCGTCCCTCGTGCGTGCTCTGGACTGGCCGCAGCCTCTATTCTGTACCTGGACTGTACTGCTGGTTGTTCGCGACGCAGTGCTTTGCAAGACGTTCCTTATTACAGTATATTATCACGTTTCATTCTTCGATAAACTCAGTATCTAGTCAACGCTTGTCTTGCCTTTGTCCCGCATTTGTTGCGCTGTTGACCCATCATGAATGCTTACCAACAGCCCGAATCTCAGCTTTACTCGAATATGACTTAACCTCATGGGACATTTGTAAGCAGAAACTCAGCGACCTCTACGGGAAACCCATCGGACGTCAACTCCCCGCCAAGAAGGCGTCCTGGCCATGTGCCGTAAAGTTGACAAAGACATATCTGAGTCAGATAGAGTCGGCCACCTACTGAAAGGCACTGCCGACGATGCCTGTAACCTACTGCTCGGCAAAGACTGTTCTGCAGTCGCTTCTGTTCTTGAGCTATGCCGCCACTTCGAGCAGGCCAAACACAGGCGCACTTCCCACCATTTTGACCGGCTGCCGAAGTGCCGAAGTCTGCTACCAGCTCCTCATGTGATGATCTGCCAACACTGCGGGAGCCTTCCGGCCCCGGTTAACTTAACCCGCATCGTGCGCCGCGAAGAGGAGGCGATGACGCCCGATGTTGCCCCCTTGCAACTTCCTGACAACACCCTGGCCCTCATGCAGGCCGCCGTTCACCAGGGAGTTGCGAACATACCTTTTGCTTGCGTCGTGGACAACGTTAATGCCAGCCGTGCCCCTCCAGTGATCGCGGCTGCCACTTGCAGTCCCAGCTTCTTGCCTCGGTACTTGTACCGCAATCCTGCTGAATGGCGTACCCCTGATGATTGGCCAATTTGTTTGACGTGCTCACGCGTCGGACACATCTCCCGTCACTGCCGCAGCCGTTGGTACCATTCACCTCGTCCCTTCTGCTTCGTCGATTGGCGCAGCGACTACTGCCCCGCGGCGTTACTGACCTCGTCACGGTCCACTGCGTAACATCGACACGACTTTTCACGAAGGAAGACGACATGCGCGGCCTCGCGCGATTAAGAGGCAATAGGGATCTAACGTGGGCATCTACTATGTGGACATCACAGGTCCATCACCCGCGGGATTCTGCACGGCTGCCGTAGTCCACCGAGGAATGAATTTCGATGGGCTATCCTTTCGGGCACAAAATTCAGCGCGAGCGGAGGAAATCGCAATAGCTCTCTCGGCCGCGCACCCAAAATCGAGATCGGGTATCATAAACTCTCCCCTGGCCTTGGAACACTAACTTGCAGGAGAAATATTACCTCTTGCCTCCCAAATTCTAAGAGGGGCTGCCGCCAATCCAACTCAGACAAAAATAGACTGAGCTCCTGGGCACCAGGGTCTACGAGACAATGAGGCCGCTGATGCGGTCTCCCGAGAGCTTACACACCGGGCTCCTTATCCTAGCTCTCGTGGCTCAGAATCTCATCAGCCGCTGCTGCGGTTCTGCGAAATTTTAATTGATTACTGTGACAGCCACCGCATCTACCCGTCCTCTTCCAAGGGGCTGAGTAAGGCGGAGGAGCGAACTCTGCGGCGCCTGCAGGCAGGAACTCCTCTCTGTCAAGCCATAGTCAAACACTCTGATGCCAACATAATGGCAGCTGCCCACACTATAGAGAGATCTGCGGTATATTTCAAGTGGTGTGGGCATGTACTCAGAATCCTCTCCTTCCCCTACCCCTACACGAGAGGCATGGGAGGCTGCCCTCCTCAACTCTTCCACACTGGAGTCCCAAAGGGCCCTGGTAAAGCGAGCACGAATAAAAGCCTCGCCGTGCGGTGTCCCGGAAAAAGGATACCGATCATGTAGCGAGCTCTTCTGACTCCCAGACTCTCTTTTTGAGCATTAAGAAAGTTTTTCACACCACCACTCCGTGATGAGACAGCTCCCCCAGCCCGTGGGTCCAGCCGCAAAGACGCTGCTCCCGTTCCCCTCTCACTCGCCGCAACAATTCTCCACCCAGCTCCCGCCAGCTCTCGCAAAACTAGCTGATGCAGTCCCCGGAGGTAGCGCTGCATCACTGACCTGGCCTTTAAATACTCTCTTGACCCCAGCTGCCCAACGAAATCTCTTGAATGTTCTTGTGGATAGCGTCCCGGTCGTTGCCCTAATTTGTACCAGCGACCAAGTGAGCTCTTCCTGAGCCGTTCTTTACGCCGCCGTGTCAAGAAAGCTTTAACTCCCGCCACCACGCCAACCCTTCACGTCACCGATGGCGGCACCGCTTCCGTGACTAGAATGTGCACTGCACGAGTCAGCATTTCCAGACGTCATATTCTCGTTCTGTTCACCGTCCTGATCAGGTGCCCTCAAGACGTAATTCTTGGCCTTGACTTTTAAACCGCCCAATAAGATTTTATTTACTGCTCCTCTGGCCTTCTCCGACTGGATCTGTCCCTCTAGTCTGACGACTTCTCCAGCTCACCTCGCCTTCCCTCCATCGAGTTTTCTCGTCTCCCACCACAAGCTGCCGTCTAAATCCCAATGTCTCTCTCTCCTCCCATTTCTGATGGAGACCACGCCACTTGCCATATCACCGCTGTGATTCTGCATCATCACGCCATCTTTTTCCACACCGTTGTCCATATCACAACAGCACCTACCTCCCTGCCCTTAACTTCTGCCTGTCCCCTCAAGTTCTTCCCACCGACATTTCGCTCGCTGATTGGTCCCCACTGACCAATTCCACAATTTCTGCCCTAGCTAGTGACCCAACGACTGACGTCTCCAACGTCCCTTGATTGCAGCCGTTCCGCGTGGATCCTATTTAGAAGATTATCGCGGACGATCAGTGCCCTGCCGATTCTGCAGCTCTTCACAGTGGCTTGTCCTTCTACAGCGACATTTTGTTACTTTGATGACCGTTCCTTTGGTCAGACCTCTGTCGTCGCCGATCGCATTGAAACCGTCGATGCCCGCCTTATTCACATAGAGCATTATAGGGTCTCTCTCTTTTAGCGCCGTGTCATCCAGGCGGAGGTAGACAAGATGTTGGCCCGCAACATTTTCGAGCCTCCGAGTAGTCCTTGGGCGTCTTCTGTCATGTTTGTTAAAAAGAAAGATCAAACCTGGCGATTATGTGTCGATTACCGCCACCTGAATACTGTCACAAAGAAAGACGTCTACCCTCTGACTCGAATTGACGGAGCCCTCTACTGCTTGCACGCTTCCTTCCATCAATCTTCGCTCAGAAAACTGACAGATCACTGTCGACGCACGGGACCGTGATAAACCCACCTTTGTCACCCCGGACGGCATGCAGTAATTTAAAGTCATGCCTTTCGACCTCTGCAATGCCCCTGCGACCTTCGAGCACATGATGGACTCCCTCCTGCGCTGCTTCAAATGGACGACGTGCCTCTGATATTTGGATGACGTGACAGTTTTTTCGTCCTCATTCCAAACCCACCTGCAACGCCTTTCAGCCATCCTTACCATCTTCCGCCGCACCGGTCTTCAGCTGAACTCGAAGAAATGCACCTTAAGCCGCCTTCAGCTCAAGGTCCCTGGACACTTGGTCGATTCTGCTGGGATCCAACCCGAACCCCACAAAGTCCGCACCGTCAGTTCCTTTCCTATTCCGCGTTCCTTCGGTGATATGCGCAGCTTCCTAGAGCTCTACTCGTATTTTCACCGGTCTATCGAGAACTTTGCGAAAACAGCCCGCTCTATTACCACTTTCTTCCAGAAGGACGTCCCGTTCTCTTGGGCGCCCGAGCAAGCTGCCGCTTTCAGAACCCTTATCAGTGCCCTCCCCGCTCCACCTGTCTTGGCTCACTTTGTTCCTTCAGCCCCTACGGAACTTCGAAAAGACGCGAGCGGCCATGACATTGGTGCCGAATTTCTCAGTGGCAACACAATCAGATTCGCGTCATTGCGTACGCCAGCCGTCTCCTTTCTGTGTCAAAGCGCAACTGTTCTATCACCGAGCGAAAATGCGTCGCCCTCGTTTGGGCCATTACCAAATTTCGCCCTTACTTTTTTGGGGCCTTCTCTGTTATAACGGAGCATCACACTTTATGCTGACTTTCTTCGATCGAAGATCCTACTGGCAGGCTGGAGAGCTGGGTTCTTCGTCTTCAAGAATATACGTTCTCTGTCGCCCACAAGTCCGGCCGCTGGCACCAAGACGCAGATTGCTTGTCCCGTCACTTTATGAATCCGCCTTCCTCCATGGAATGTGAGGCTGTTGCCTGCGTTTTGTCCATATCGGACTTCCACAACAATGCTTACGATCTTAAGCTTTAGTTTAAGATGGATTCCTCTCTACGCTTCCTCATCGACCGCCTCACCGACAACCGCTCTGACGCTTCCCTTTCCCCGTTCGGGCTCCACGAGAGCATCCTCTACCGGCGCAATATATGGCCTGACGGCACTGAGCTCTTTCTCATGGTTTGTCAACACCTGCGTTGCAGTGTACTTGAACAGCTCCATAATGTTCCCCCGGCACGTCATCTTGGCGTATCTCTCACGTACGACAGCGTGCGCTGCCGCTTCTTTTGGCCAGGTCTCTCCTCTCTGCCCGGAGTTAGGTGGCCGCTTGCGAGCTCTACCACATGCCTGAAGACACACTCGGTTCTCCCTCCCGGACACCTTCAGCCGATTCCCATCCCGATAGACTCGTTTTCCCGTGTCGGCCTCGATCTGCTGGACCCTTTTCCGGTGTCTGTAACGGGGAAAAAATGAACCGCCGTTGCAACAGACTACTCGACGCGCTATGCTATCACACGAGCGATTCCAACCAGCTGCGCTACTGATGTCGCTGACTTCCTCCGGCTCGACGTAATACTCCACCACGGTGCGCCCTGTCACGTGCTCACCGATCGCGGCCGCGGCTTTCTTTGCCAAGTGGTTACCGAACTTCTGCGCTCCTGCTCCGTCCGTCATTAATACGCCATGGCCTGTCACCCATAGATGAACGACCTGACGGAATGTGTGAACTGTACCATCACCGACATGATTCCCATGTACGTCTCTGATCATCACCGTGACTGAGATATTAGCCTCCCATTTTAGACATTCGCATATGATCCCACAGGTCATGACACAACAGGCTTCTCTCCTTTTTACCTTCTGTTTGGCCGCGATCTTGTGCTGCCCTTCGACAGCGCACTGCCCGCCACCGCCTCCACGAGTATCTATGCTCGGGACGTTATCGCCTGCGCTTACGCCACCCGTCTTACGCGCTCCCAGCGGTTGTCGGCGTCCCAATTAGCTCATAAGTGCCGTCATGACTGTCGCCGTCACGACGTCGCCTACTCACCTGGCCACCTTGTGTTGCTCTGGGTCCCGTCCCCCCGCTGCATCCATCGTCCCCGCCCGGTGCCCCCCGCGCCGACATCGTACATGTGTCACGCCTCAAGCCTTACAACTCGCACTCTCTCTTGTCTGTATAATGCGCACCAGGACTGTGAGTATGCGCAGGGGCGGGGGGGGGGGGGGGGGGAGTAGTGCTACGGACGCTGGGAGAATGACGAAATGTTTGGAATTACGACGACGCTGTGGTGCGCGCTTGTGTGCGGTTCGACTGTCCCAAGCCAGAGTCTATCCTCTGCCTAGCATGCAGATCAACTCTGCTGCATATAGCCGTCACATAACAATATCAAGAGTCCGCTATGGGGGAAACCCTAGGAAGCGGCCATTTCATCCTATTAATATTCTGACCCCACAAGTAAGCCAGCCACTTGGCGAAATTCGGATCACCAACTGGAACTATTTCAAGCCCCACTCTTCTCAGCGCAACTATCAGAGATATCTCCTAATGAACATAAAACATGTCTTAGGCACTGTGCACGCCCGCTTACTACAGCAGCCAGAAGAACACCCGGTTATGGCCAACCAACTTCTCCACTTTTGGGAAACCCGCTCTGGCGTGATTAAACTATGGCGCCGGCAGAAATATAACCGAAAACTCTAGCTTCACATTACCAACATTATAACACTAGGCACAAAGCTACGCCTCCCAGCTTTCCACTCAAAACTGCCTCCACTTCTCCGACACGCTAAAATGCACTTAAACGGACTATGCAATGAATTAATTGAGATTGCGTAAAGCAGACGAAAGATAGGCATTCGATCACTCGTCACCCCAGTGCAAGAATTTTTGAGCTATCATCAATCATAGCGAAGATATAGACGATTAAAAATTACGCTCCTCCTCTCCCCCCTCAGCTCGTACACGAGGAGCACCAGAAAAAATAAAAAAAAAACAGCTCTGGGACTGGGCCCCGCCCATGAATACTTCTTCCGCTGACGTTTATTTTGAAACTTCCGGTTGTCGCTCCTAGCCCCCAGCAGCAGCGTCGGCGGCGTGGCGGCATCTCTCCGGTGTCTTCTCCTTCCGGCGCGCGTCGGGTTTCTTTGCTTGTCATCTGTGGTAATTAGCAGTAATAAACCAGGACCTCGAGGTGCGACTGCTCGCTTTTACGGCCGCGATGGGCATCGAGCCCTATGCGTGCGCACGAGGAGCCGCGCGAGGGGCTCCGGAACTCCCGACAGAAGGAGGCGGCAGAGGAAAACTGAAACCATATGCGCGAAGGCAATGCCCTGGCTCGCGCTTGCCCGAGAGGGTCGCGCGGCGGCACGAGCAGACGATTTTCACGGCTACCGGAAGTGTGCCCGTGACGTCGTGGCTGCCGTGGCTCCAGCGAATGACAACGTGTGGTGGCCTGGCGACGTCATGGTACACATACGAGGAAGTCTACGCGGCCGCCCGTTCCTCCGCCCATAACAGTACCCCTGGGGCATAAAAATTCCTAATGCTATTGTTCTGAACCTCTCTACAGAAGCCCTCCAAGCGCTAAGCACCTACATCAAAGATAAACTTTGGATTGAAGGTCACTTCCCAGATCTATGAAGGCACTCTGAGGTCATACTAATCACCAAACCCCACCAACCGCTCTCCTTTACGGGTCTCAAACCCGTATCCCTCAACTAGTGCGAGGGGAAACATTATGAAAGGGTTTTTACATACTCGCCTCCAGAACTACATCGAGGAACACCAACTGTTCCCACCAAATATGCCCGATTTTTGGCCTGGCCTTTCCGCTCAAGATGTTTTTCTCCTTCTTAAACATGATGTCCTCGAGGGCATCCGCCAAGGATAAGAAAATTTACTCCTCCCTTGAAATTAAAGGCGCATTCGACAACCTACTGGAGGGCCTCAACTCTATCAACTGTGGCCCCCGCATCCTTTATGTACGTCACCGATTTCTTACCAAAGCACACCGCCACCATCGGCATCAGCAGAGAGAGAGAGAGAGAGAGAGAAATCTTTATTATTCGAAAAATTTCGCGGCACGCCCCTAGATCCAAGCACGACCGCACTGCACATAAGTGTTTATGTTCCTGAAGTCCATAACACCGGCAGCCCAGCCGCTGGCGATGGTCTGCATGGTCAGGTTCTCAGTGCGTATAGTACACGTTCACCACCACCATTCACTACGCCCAACAAAAGCAATCCCTGGGGGCAGTCACCTCCCCTCTACTTTTCAACATCGCCATGGCCACCCTGGCACGCAAACTTTCCACACTCCCTCACATCGACTACACGCTTTGCACTGATGACATTACTATAACTGGTCTACCCATGGTTCCTTGGCCGAAAAAAGGCCGCTGCCTAACCCGCCATGCATAGCAGTCGAAGCCTATATCACCTCAAGAAGCTTGCAGTGTGCCTCGAGAAGCTTGCAGTG
Source organism: Amblyomma americanum (assembly GCF_052857255.1). NCBI lineage: Eukaryota > Metazoa > Arthropoda > Arachnida > Ixodida > Ixodidae > Amblyomma > Amblyomma americanum. The sequence continues at coordinate 106,585,902 of NC_135498.1, forward strand.
TGCCTCGAGAAATCGGAAGTTATCCCTATCCATGGTCAGAACTGAACGTCACCGGTACTCACTGACCTCCAGATCCATAACCACTCCATCACGAAACGCCCTCTAATACGCGTCTTTGGCCTCTGGCTTCAACAAGATGGGCACCCTACTCCTACCATTGCCCTCAGCAACGGCCGCACGATACGACGTATTGCCGGTCATCCAAAGGGGATGCATGAAGAGGACAACCTCCGCCTAGAAATAGCCCTCGCTATAAGCTGCATCCAATACGGTCTGCCATACCACCACCTCACTCATGCAGACTTAAACAATGTGAATGTTCTCCTCGCACCCTCTACAAGACTGCCCTAAGCCTCCCAGTCTGCACCTCTACAACACGTCTCCTGACCCTTGGCATCCACAGACCTTTCGAAGAGATACAGGATGCGGTACTCACCTCTAAACGTACTCGCCTCCTCACTACTACCGCAAGCAGCGCTATTCTTCACTGTATTGGCGACTGACAAGCTTCACGGACCCTGTTCTGACAGGCATCCTCCCTATGCAAGTACGCTCATATCGCCGCCTCGATCCTTCCCATGTCATATGCACCACGAACTACAGGCTACCCTACGTCCGGCTCGCTTTAGCTACCTCCGCAGACAGTACTGTAACGGTACTGAAGTATTGAAGTTTTGTGCACTGTAACGGCCCGACGGTGGTTTTTGTGGACATGGCCTCCTATACACAACCCTCCAAATATGCTTTTGCAGTCGTCGACCACTCCTCCCTCTACCTTGCTGCATCATTTGAGGCTCTTGACCGTTCACAGCCGGAGATTATTGCCATCGCACTCACCATCAGATCAAAAGAGCAGCTCCCACATTATCACCCACTCGCAGGCTGCATGTCGGGCCTTCACCAACGGACGACTTCCCAACTATCTCTCTGCATTTTGGGCGCCACCCTCCATCAAATCATGTTATTACCTGGGAACTCGGACACGACGGTCTAGAAGGCAATGTCAAGGCTTTCATCCTAGCTCGGGATTACACCAAGCGAGTGGGTACATATAGCCCAGACGTATACCCTCTTTGACCCACTACTCTACGCGCCTAATTGACGCATCTACCGGGTTCGATCCCGGCCGCGGTGGTCTAATTTCGATAGACGTGAAATTCCAGAGGACCGTGTACTGTGCGATGTGAGTGCACGTTAAATAACCCCAGGGGTCGAAATTTCCGGAGCCCTTCACTATGGCGTCCCTCATAGCCTGAGTCGCTTTCGGACGTTAAACCCCATAAGCCATAAACCAAACCATCTACCCGCCTCCTCACAAAATCTTTTCTTCGCAAGACGCGTAGATAATAATAATAATAATAATAATAATAATAATAATAATAATAATAATAATAATAATAATAATAATAATAATAATAATAATAATAATAATATTATTAATTGGTTTTTTGGGGAAAGGAAAATTGCGCAGTATCTGTCTCATATATCTTTGGACACCTGAGCCGCGCCGTAATGGAAGAGATAAAGGAGGGAGTGAAAGAAGAAAGGAAGAATAGGTGCCGTAGTGGAGGGCTCCGGAATAATTTCGACCACCTGGGGATCTTTCACGTGCACTGACATCGCACAGCACACGGGCGCCTTAGCGTTTTTCCTCCATAAAAACGCAGCCGTAGATAGTTTGCCGAATCCATACTTTTACCTTCCCCAACCTGCAACATCTGCACCGCTTGTACCCAACGCTATATAGGAATGCATGCCCAGTGCGTGGCTCCACCTTTACATTTCTTCATATCACAAGCACGTGCGCCCAAAAACAAACCACCTAAAGCCGCCAAATGCGGCCTTGCAGCAGTAGAGAGGTGCGGCTGACCAGCGCCACTCTGGAAGATCAGGACGCATCGTCAACATGAGCCTGACTATGCCCACTGCAGGGCAAAGGCCTCTCCCATGTCTCTCAAATTAACCTTGTCCTTTGCCAGCGGCGCCCACCCTATCCTCGCAAACTTCTTAATCTCATCCGCCCACCGAACTTTCTGCAGCTCTCTGCTATGTTTGCCTTCTCTTGAAATTCACTCTGTTACCCTTAAAAGGGCCATGACAGCCTACTTTCACGCATACCCTGCTTATCGCCGTTAATTCCCAACACGTTGAATTACGATTCCCCGAATTTTCAGTTAGCTCGGTGCGGTAAATATTTTTAAAACGATTTTTTTCGTTTCTTTTGCGAACTGCCTGCTGGTCTTGCAACCTCTGATCGCTGACGTCACAAGGACATACACACCCCGCGTCGTCTCCTGCGAGCTGTTGAGGAGCTTGCATGCACACCGTAGACAGCGGTCGCTAGAAAAGTTTTTCTTTTAGCTTTGCGAAATAAAATCCATTTTTCGTGTTCTCTTTTTGAAGCCTTCAACTTAGTACGCGAGCTGAGTGATCCTTGGTAAAGCGGACTTGCTCGTGGCGCCCGTTTTCCGATTGTTGAGGAAACAGAAATCGATGGACCCCTGCTTTATTATTTACGCTTAGAAGCAGGCTGTTCGTAAGTTATGAGTGTCGTCTCTTTTGAGCAGTCAAGTGCTCCCGTATGTGAAAAGCGGCACGTGCCGTGCATGCCTTCGCCGATGTGCGCCGTAAAGCCGCGGCGTTTTGTATAGCTAGCTACCGAGTTCTTGTCCCATAATCATCGGCTCGATAATTATACTCAAATTATCAAAAGGTGGCACTAGGAGCAACCTTGAGGCACGAAAAGGGTTGAGAAAAGTGTCGAGTGCGGCGACTTCCCCGCTGCATGTACGCGTTTGTAAGTCGAACATACATTTCCCTCAACTCGTAGAACTCTTTTGCAGGAACCAAGCCGCTTGCAAAACCTTACGCGACTCGAAGGCTTTCACTGCCCCCACCGATGAATAGTCGCCGCCGTCTAAATCAGTGGTTCCAAATAATAGTTCAGCATTTAACATTTTGCTGTGCGTGCGCACTGTGTCCCAGGAGTGCGACGATTACGATAACTGCAGCCCCGCGCTGAAGTTGTTTACATGGCTCTGCGCAAACAGTACAGCTCGTTTGCGTGACATAAAACGCAAGGTGGGTTCTCCTTATTTTAAATATCACGTACTGTTGCTCACAAATTGCACTTTTAATCATTTACACACCATGCTATAAGCGCCGATGATGCTATATGGCCTGCTTGGGAAACGCTTCGCGTAGGATACCGGCGCTTTCCGCTAATTGTATCTGCTTTCTCTTATGCTACCAAGATTTAATTTTAGATCGCTTTACATTAAAATATGTTCCGACATTACCTGAATTAATGCAAACAACCAGATTTGTAGTCCACAGTCGAAGCCGACGGAGGCTGCCTTCTGCATATGCTATGCAGACCGGGTCACATATCGGCGCTTCCCCCTTATTGTACTCGCGTACTGCGATGTAGGCAGTCATCGCTTTGAGGGCACTGTCACCAAAACTACGCTCGACAGCTATTTGCAGGCGCGAAAGCTTGCGGATTCGCTCTCCGCAATCGCCGAAATCGCACACACGAATCCTGCGTACTCTCTAGGCCTCGTCACGAAAGCGGCCGGCGGTCCAGCGTCGACCGAAATTCAAGAATATGGCAAAAGTTCCTCACTGATTAGTAAAAAGTATGAAGATATGATATGTAGCTGCACGTTTCGCTTTTTTCGATACGGGTAAGGTACACAAGCGCAGTTTTTCCGGCCGTCGCCTCACAGGGCGTGAAACTTTCGCCCGGCCGCGCAAGCCCAGGCGACGGCGACGAGTGGCACCGTCGTGCAGCGTTTTCTGCCCGTGTCGCTTGCCGCGCCGATCGGTTCTATGCGCAGGCACCGATTGAAAGCACATCTTCGCTGGTGCACGCACATCGCGTATGTCGCCGTGGCTGGCATGAGGTCCAATAAGTTTTAAAATTCTTAAATTTATAGAATGTCATACTATCTAGTCCCCTACCACACTTCTGGTTCCCACTAAGCTGACTCTTAACATTGCTACGATACGCGATCGTTGATCGTGCTGGCGTCGTCGTCGGTCTAGCGTGGGAGACCAGTGTGTCAGCGACGACATTTGCATACCGACTAGTCCACCGACAGACGATCGCCGTCGCATCGGCCCATAGTGTGACCGGACCCTACCTATACCGAAGAAAAACGGCGTTACTGTTATTATCTCTTTTCCGGCACCAGTCACTCATATATGAGGGACGACTGCTACTTTGATCGCCCGTGAAAGTACAGGGGGGTATGAGACCTCGCTGCGCATATTGCAGCAACGAGAGCAGACGACGTTGCTCCGTGCACACCCTTCTGACGTCACGAGAGCATTCAATATGGAGGTCGTTGCCGGTGGGAGGAGTCTCCCGGTCTTAATTTCGATGGCATTTCTTGGAATATACAACGAGTCCAGGGCAGCCAAATTTCGGAAATTGAATCATAAAATCTTGTATTAGTTACTGAAGCCCAGAACTGAAATATGAAGAACGACCATGTCATGGCCCCTTTAAGGAGGAGCGGTTGTCTTGCCTTCGCAGTACACGCCCTGC